>NC_134852.1:110910755-112110755 GCF_049852395.1 Peromyscus maniculatus bairdii
GTGGGACGAGAATAATTCCACTTGACAGTTGGTTCTACGAATTCTGATGTTCATGAGCATGTGTGCCGGCAATGCGAAGAAGGCTTCTGTACTCCCCTTTAATCTGCATCTGCTGATTATCCTCATCCCGATAAGAATGCTGGGAGTGGAAAGTATGCCGTGGGATCCCCTCAGGCTTGATATTTTAGGATTTAAAAGACAAGAGGAGTTCATGCTCCCTTACTTATTTCTCCCATTGAGGAAAAAAAAAAAGTTACAAAACAAAAAACTGCGGTCAAGGGCATAAAATAATTAGTAGCCAATCCTGAGGAGGCCATTCGGTCCTCAGGTTTCTGATACTCATCCCTGCAGGCGAGGCCCTCCCAGAGTGGATCAGGTTTTCCCGTTTTCAATTAAACATCGGTGAGGGCTACAGATGAAAACACAAGCTCTTGATCTGGTCCCTGATAGACAGACCTCAGGGAGAGAACAGCAGGGAAAGGGAGAGGCAGAGGGAGACAGAGGGAGGGAGGGAGGGAGAGAGAGAGAGAGAGAGAGAGAGAGAGAGAGAGAGAGAGAGAGAGAGAGAGAGAGAGAGAGAGAAGCAGGGAGAGGGAGAGAGACAGAGAGGGAGAAAGAGAGGCCAGCAGGGAGAGGAACAGAGAGAGAGAGAGAGAGAGAGAGAGAGAGAGAGAGAGAGAGAGAGAGAGAGAGAGAGAGAATGCCGAGAGGAGAGAAGGGATTATGGTGTCAGTGGAAGAAACCAGAGTGGCCACAGCAGGGCTGTGTCCACATCAATAAATAATGGCACTTTGGGCAGCTCACCTAGTTCTGAGACATGCCTGGGGCCTACAGGTTATGGTCTGTTAACTCCTGGACCTCACTCTAAATGTTAGTCCCTGGGGAAGGCAGAGTAAACAAGCCCACCGTTGTGCTGGCCACAGGCTGTACTCTGATGATGGCTGAACACATCACAGCTGCCACAGCGTTTTACGTTAAAACTTTTTATCTTATTTTATGTGTATGGGTGTTCTGCCTCGTGTATGTCTATACACCATGTCTATGCAGCACAGAAGCCAGAAGAGGCCATCAGATCCCCTGGAACTGAAGTTACAATGATTGTCAGCCACCATGTGGGTGCTGGGAACTGAACTCAGGTCCTTAACTGCTGAGCCATCTCTCCAGCCCCAAGTCATACACTGTAAAAACAGTTTAGACTTGGACCTCAAGGATACTGAGGAGAGGCAGTGGTCCTGCTGAGAATCCTTCCCTGTTACCTTCATGCTCCCCTCCCAAATTCCCTTCAGAAGGACTCATTCTGCTACCTCTTCCTGTCATTGCCTGTCTACTAGTCACTTACACAGGCCTGAGGGTCAGCTTTGGGGCCACCATCCCGTTCAACACCACCTAAAATGGCATTTGGCCCTACACAGATGCAATGGTATTTGTTGACTAATGGACAAAACATTCTGAGCCACTGCAGTCCTGGGGTGGGCAAAGGACTGTACTTCCTGGAAACAGTAATAGCCATACCCTGGTTCAAGACCTTGCTTTACCCACTATGTGACTTGGGATCCCAGGATTCTTATTTACTTATTTATGTATGTATGTACTTCGGGGGTGGGGTGGGGTATACACAAGCCATGGTACCTGCATGGGAGTTAGAAGACACCTTTCAAGAGTCAGCTCTCCTCCTCCTCCTCCTCCTCCTCTCTATAGGCATCATAGATGGAACTCAGGTCAAGATTGCAAGGAGAGCGCCTCACCCACCGAGGCATCTGGCCCCCAGGGTTCTGGATATAAAATAGAAACAACCCTGCCTTGTCTACCCCAGGAGGTCCTTGTGAGAAGCAACTCAGAGGAACCATGGTAAAGCTACCTCCAGCAGAAAATAAAGGACTTCTGGGTCAGGAAATCCTTTTTTTTTGGGGGGGGGGGAGCTCTAGAGAGAGAAACTTCAAAATGTGAAAGACAAACTTATTTTTCACATCAGCAAGGCAAAAGTTGTACCTGGAAATACACACAACAATTTCACAAGGCAAATTTTTTGTACTTGTTTTGAGATAAAGTCTCATAAATAGCTCAGTCTGGCCTCAAACTTGCTATGGAGTCAAGGACATCTTGAACTCCAGATCCTCCTGCCTCAGCTTCCCGAGTACTGGGGTTATAGGTGTGTACCACTCTCGACAACTGGATTCCTACTCTTCCCTTCTTCCCACATGCCTGCCCCTCTGAGTCTCAGTTTCCAGTTACAGACTGGTTTCTTCAGCACACGAAGGGACATGGCCATTAGAAGCTTCTGGTTTCATCTTGAAGTTTTGCCATCTGAGAAAGACTGACTGCTTTATTTCCAAGTGACAAAATCTCTCTCCCTCCTGGTTTGAAGTGTTTCTCCTCTTGCCAAGAGTGAGGGAATGACAAGATTAGTGTGGGGGGATCAGTGTTATAAATGAAGGTAGGGGTACTGTTGGAAGCAGAATAGATAGGCGTTATGCTGCCATGATTAATGCTCACTACAGTATTCCTAAGATCGTTTTTTCTAGCTCGTTACTGAAATGCCACCATTTACAATCAACTACCTTTGGCTAGGGCCCTGTGTCTACAAGATCCTTTCTCTCAGTCTGTCTCCCCCAAGTTCCCAATGAAAAAAGGCAGAAGGCAGACAGGAAACCAAGTGAATTCACACTGTGCTGTCCTCCACAAGCCTTCACTGAGGTTCCCGTTCAGGAACTGGCTACTAGCGAGTTCCTCTGCTCAACATGGGCTACTGCATTCCTCTGGGCTCTAGTCAGTCTTCAGCTCAAGTGCCAGTGTCGCTGAACTGCAGGCCGAGGCTATTCGATGCTGTCATCTGCCTGCTTGGATTCCCAGGACAAAGTGGCTCTTTCTTGTCCTCTGGTCAACCCACACAGCTTACAGGTGGAGAGATCAGAGTCTCTGAGAGGGACAGTCTTACTCCAAATCACATTTAAAAAAAAAAAAAAAAAAAAAAAAAACGAGCTTGTGGCTAAGCTAAGATCAGATGCCAGGTTACAGGGAACATGATCTTCCCATCATCCTTCCCTTTGTTTTTCTGCACTTTTATGAACTGAGGGATGAACAAACCCTTAACCCACACGGTCCCATTCCTTTATCTCTCTGGGTCATTTTACAATGTTACTGTTGATTCACCCCAGCCTCCGGTCTACTAACCTTTGTCTTATTTTCTGTTGACAGGAATAAAATTCTAAGCCAGTGGCCCCTTCCCACTTCTGCAGTGTTAATTATCACCCTTATTCCAAGGGCTCACTATTTAAGCAAGCTAGTCTTGGCTTGTAAACTAATTTCAGGCATCATCCTGGCTAACTCCTACTTTCTTCTCTGATATTCTGTGGTACTTTATTTCAGGAGGAAAAGAATATTTGATTTGGTCTGGTTCCTCAGTTTGGGTCAAGAGTACTTCCTGCAAATTAGCCTACAGTGCCTTGTACTCCAAGCAACAAAAGATTTTCCATGTTTCACAGTTCCTGCCCACTTGCTTTGTCTCTTTTCTTCACACTGCTGACATTTCTATTTCCTCTTACCACTATTTCCTCCAGGGCCCAGCAAAGAGTCCAGCACATGACAAATGTTGCATAACTATTTGTTGAATGAAAGACAAGGTCTTCGACTCCCCGGCTCCTGATTATTTACAGTAGTAGATCATCACAGTGGTATCCAAATAACAATAAAAATGTGGAGGACTTTACTGCTCAACATATAACGTAAGTGCTGAAGACTTCTTATCCTAAAAGCACTATAAGATGTCTACTATACTTGTAGACATAAGCATTGCCCCAAAGCCTCAGGTCCACGAAGGAATGGCAGAGCTCCCCCCCACCTTCGAGTGTGGCTCAGAGGGGATTGGCAAAGCCTTCTCTGCTTGGTTCAGAAATGGCAAAGCCTTCCTCTGGTCTGAGTGTAAATGTTGATAGTATATGCAGAAAATACCCACCATAGCGCTCTCCTAATGTATGGTTGTAACTAATAACCAGCCTCCTGTTCAGCTGTGTGCAGTAACCCTGCCTCCCCATTTAACTCTGTATACCAAGCACACTGCATGTTCAGAGTGCTTCACCTGCTCCGGCAGCTGACCCTGGTTTTTCTGGGTGCCTATGTATCCATCTGTCTGTCTTTTCTTCACCCCCTCACCACCCTAGTCAGGTCAAATCCCTGGAGGCCATACATGAGTGCCGCATAGCAATCTATCCACAAAGATTTCCACACTGTTAAATATTGGTAAGATTTGTGCTTCTGAGACAAGTAAATATCATTATCAGGAATGAACGCTGCCTTGGGATGTTGCCTTCTCTCTGGCAGGCTAGACTCTCTGCCCTGCTTGTTCCCAGTCTACAAGGTGCCCATGTTTGGAGTAACTGGCAGTCTCTATGTTACGCTTTATTTGTATTGCCTTATCTTGTATCGTATATTGCCACTCGGACAGGGTTTCTCCGTGAAGCTCTAGCTGTCCTGGAACTCTAAAGATGGGGCTGACCTCATGTTCAGGGATCCTTCTGTCTCTGCCTCCAAAGTGCTGGAATTGAAGGCATGTTCCCCCTCCCCCCAGCTGCAGCCACCAAACTTGGAAAGGTCTATTTTTTTTTTATTACTATTTAGTACCAAGGTGCAGGAGGCCCCATGACTTGCCCAAAGTCACAGAGCTATTGAGTGCTGGGATTAGGGCTCAAAACTGTCTATTGTTCTGAGTCACGATACTGTATGACTCTTCTTTCAACTGTTTTATTTTCTAGAAAAACCCTTTACTTTGCTTGGACTGGCTTACTTTTCTAGACAGATCTTGGGACTTTTCCATTCCACGGATCTAGTTAATGTTATTAAGAATATTAAGCTAGTTAATTTCATTAAGAATTCAAGGAGCCAGGTGTGAGAGTACACACCTTTAATCCCAGAATTTGGGAGGCAGAGGCAGGCAAAGGCAGGAAGAGGCAGCCAGATCCACATATCGAGTTCCAGGGCAGTTAGGGCTATAAAGTGAGACTCTGTCTCAGAGAAAGAGAGAGAGAGAGAGAGAGAGAGAGAGAGAGAGAGAGAGAGAGAGAGAGAGAGAAGAAAAATAAAAAATAAAAGAAAAGAAAGAAGTTTAAAGGAGACTTAAATGTTATCACATCTCTCATATTTAAAAACATCTTAGACTTCTTTATTTTATTGTATGCATATAAATGTTTTGCCAGCTGTCTGTGCACCACATGCATCCTGGTGCCTGTGGGGGTCAGAAGAGGGCATCAGATCCCCTGGAACCGGAGCTAAGGATGGTGTGAGTCACCATATAGGTGCTGGGAACTGCACCTGATCCTCAGCAAGGGCAAGTGCTCTCTCTCACTTTACAACTGCAGGATCCAGGCTTATTTACTGATCTGAAGCTGGGGACAGGGACATACTCACTAAAATGTTCTGGTTCTATGGGATAAGCTATTGCATAAAAATAAAGGGAGCCACTAGGTATTCAAAACATGTTCACCTGGGACAGTAGGTCAAAGTGTGTGTGTGTGTGTGTGTGTGTGTGTGTGTGTGTGTGTGTACACGTGTGTGTGTGTGTGTGTGTGTGTGTGTGTGTGTGTGTGTGTGTGTTGGCTCTCTTCTCTACTTTTTGATCAGCTGCAGAATGGCACAGGGCTACGTAGAAGTATTTGGAAAATGTCCCAGACAGAATCACCACAGCCTTAGACTCTGGGATTATTTGGTGTAATTTGCAGCTGTATGTAGACACAGGGAGGAAGCATCATTGTCCTTGTTTCCACATTATTCTGATTACTGAAAGCTTATGTTTTGTTTTTCGAGACAGGGTTTCTCTGTGTAGCCTTGCACCTTTCCTGGAACTCACTTTGTAGCCCAGGCTGGTCTCAAATTCACAGAGATCCACCTGCCTCTGCCTCCTGAGTGCTGGGATTAAAGGCGTGCACCACTACTGCCCAGCCTTATTTTTATTAAATTAAACCTCATTAGCATTTTCTCAAAGTAACAGGTAACATCAAAATTCAAACATGTCCTAAGCTCTCTACAGTCTACTTACAAAGTCCCACCTTGCCAAATTTCCTAATAATATTAAGACTTCCTTAAGACCTTTGTCCTTCTTTCCTGCAGCCAATGGATGGAAGTCCTCCTTTCTCATTGGTAGGAGTGTGCACCATGCCTGGAAGATGGTGGGATAAATGTTGCCACCTCTAGTTGCACCCAAGTCCAATATCCCATGATAAGTCACACCAATGGTTTACTGTGTCTGGAATCAAAAAGTGCTCACCAAGTACTTTTGGACTAGCTTTATTAGAATTATTATTGTGTTTTTGGTTCTTTGCTAGGGACATGGAGAAAAACTCAAGCCACTGTAACTCTGGCTCTTAGCAGCTCAGAGGGCAATCTCTTAAGGAAAGAGGCTAAAACCTTAGGGATGTTGTTAACAGTCTAGTATTTTCAAATCAGCTGGGATTATTTAATTTGTTCACTAAAAGGAGCAACACAGTCTCTAGAGTACAGTCCGAACAATGCTGCTTTGCCGATAGGTTACAACACTGTACTGAACACTTAACATCTCAAGTGTTCTTAGCACAGTAAACTAAGGGCACTAGAAAGAGCGTCCAAGGGGAGACAGACCAGTAGTGCTTACTGGCCAGGCACGAGGATGTGAGCTCCATGCCCAGATCCTCAATAAGAATAAGTGGGGTGTGCTGGCTCCTGTCTGTAATCTCAGTGCTGGGCAGGCACAGGTGGGCAGACGGCTGCGATGTGTTGCCTGGCCAGCCAGCCTAGCTTACTTAATCAGTTCCAGGCCAATAGGAGGAGACCCTATCACAAAGACCAAGGTGAACAGCTTTGGTGAAACAATACCAGAGGTTTTCTTCTGGCCTCCACACATGCTCCTGCACACATATGCACCCTTGTACACATGAACACACACATACACACACAAACCAAAAAGGAGCGTTTTCATTTATGTTACTCTTTATAGTTTACAAAATGTTCTCTTGTCTCTCATCTCACTTGAGGCTCCCTGTAATTTTGTCAGGTAGACCAACGGTATTAACACTAATTTTTACAGAAGCTCAATGGTAACTGGGTTCCATAAAAATAGCTTCCAGTAACCAGAACAGTGTCCAAGGCTAGGCTCACACAGATAATCAGCACAGAGCTGTGATTAGTCCCATGATCCTCCTAGAGAAAAAGGAAAAATGACGTAACTAGTTTAAGCAGGAAATTACTGGCTGGCTTATGTAGCTGGTAAGCCACAGAAGACACAGTTATCTCCCTCACATCTATTCCCTTTCCTGTTAGCAGTTCTTCTGACTTTCATTATCATCCTCCCAGCTGCTTCCCTACTGTGAGCCCAGATGCTTCTGGGGACGGTAACTACACCCCTGGCTGGAGCTCCAGAGCTCAGACTTATATTAATTAGCACAGTTCTACCGCCTTGCCTTGGCTACCTGCTCAGGGATAGGCATATGATACTATCTATGCCAGGGAAAAGCCAGGGAAGTTAAGCAAAGGTTACTGGGAAAGAACATCCTGACCGAGTACCTGGAAATAAATAATTATCTTCCACTAAACGTAAAAGTGCTTTTGTATACTTCAATAGAAAACACCCTTATAGTGAGATCTCTGATGGCACTTCTGAGCAAACTCAACTGTCTCAGGAACTCTACAGGCTTCTTTTCCTTCTGACTTCCAGTGGGGGCAGAGGGTAGGAAGCCTGGGGATGAGTTCTGCACAGTTCAGCCGTCTCTGAAGGTGTTATTCCAATCCCTATTTGCCATCCCTGGAGCTACTCAGTGCCTATCTTATGTAGTTTTATAAGGCATGAAATGCCTCTAGCACAGTTTTCTCTCGAGTAACAGAAAACTCAAGCGTTAATGGGACTCCTGTTACTTGTCTGTATGTCATAGAGTGTACAGTTCTCAGTAATAAAATGATGCTGCAATCTAATAATAACTCCATGGAGTGGAAGGAAAAGTTGCAGAAACCAGGCCCCTGGGGATTGGCCTCTGGGTCTCCAAAATCAGGGACTTGCTCACTCTTTTCGTCATTCTCAACCTTTTTTTTTTTTTTTTTAGTTTTCTGAGACAGGGTTTCTCTGTATAACAGCCTTGGCTGTCCTGGAATGCACTCTAGACCAGGCTGGCCTTGATCCCCCTGCCTCTGCCTCCCCAGTGCTGGAATTAAAGGTGTGTGCCACCATGTCCGGCCTCTCCTCAACCTTTTTTATTATCTGCAGGAATCTGATCACCTGCCACTTCAGAATATTGATGGTGGGTCTCAATAGGAAAGAGAGGCCTTTCAGACTGGATAGTATGAGGAGAGTCTAAAAAAGAGACAGTCTTTGTATAAGGGTAAAAATACCATAAAGATCAGGGCAGTGTCCTAGGGCAAGAAAGAGCCTGGGTGGGGTGGGGAGATATGACCATTTATGAACCTGAAGGGATGAGGGGAGGGAGCTGTAGCTGGAACTAGAGATGGACAAGGCTTTATAAAGAGAGTCACCAGACAAGGGATAAATGAATGACAATCCAGCCTCTGTGTACACCTCACTCCCCTCACTGCTGGTGTTCTCCATGGCTCCACTACCACCGAAGGGAAGGGAGCTTGTGGGGAATTCTACACACACCAACCTCCTGAGGCGTAGAGTGGCCTAGAGGATGGGTTTAAGGGTACAGGTGGAGGACAGCCAGGACACTGAGACTAGCAACCTCTGTAGAATGAGAGCATTTCTTTTCCAGAACAATTGAAATGTCAACACCCGAAAGGATTCTAGCCCGGTTTGGAGCAGTGGGTCACTTCTTAGACCAGCTGTATACACATATAAGCAACTTCTTACTCAACGAATAGTCCATAGAATTGATCTGTGAAGTGTCTACTGCATGGAGGTTTATTATAACACATGAATGTCATCAAAGAATGCTGAATATTTAGATATTACCTAGTTTTCCACTGACCCTTTTAACTTACAAATATAACCCTAGGGCTACCAAAAAGCATAAGAGGTCAATGGGGCAGTGTTACAATGCACATATTTGGTTCTTAAAAATTAAATTATAATTGCATTATATTTATTATAATAATTGCTAGATTATATAATTATTTTACTACTTCTTAAATGAAAACCAAGCACTTGAATAGAATGGTGCAGAAACCTTGGAGATGTGATTTCTCCCCCTTTTCTGGAGATTCTCTGTGGCTAATTGTGGAGAGCTGTAGCCATCTGTTCATTCAGTGACGTTTTCAAGCTATTTTTGCAGACTGTATTCATTGCTATATATGGTCAGGGAAGCCTCTGCTCAATTACTTCAGTGCTTGACCCAACTGAGAGGTCCTTAAACGTCTGCAGCCAACTAGAAAGAAAGAAGAAACCACTCTTCTCCTGGTCTAAACTGAAAACATGGCGGCGACGTACAACACACCGTGCAGCCAAGGGTGGCTTCATGACGTTTGGAAGCAAGCTCTTCCCACATTGCCAAGGCTGGTCTCAATCTCACGATCCTCCTCCCTCTGCTTCTTAAGTTACCGGGATTGTAGTTTGCCTCACTTCTTTGGCTCATTCATAATTTAAAAAAGTAATTTAAAAACAAGTTAAAATGAAAAGCTTTTTGAAAAGGTTTATTTCTAATCTTGGGTACGTGTGTGTGTGTGTGTGTGTGTGTGTGTGTGTGTGTGTGTGTGTGTGTGTCTATGTGAGGGTGTATGTGAGTGAGTGCAGGCTCCCATAGAGGTCAGAGGCCTCTGACACCCCTGGAACTAGAGTTGAAAGTGGTTGTGAGCTGCCTGATTGCGGGCGTTGGGAACTGAATTTGGATCCTCTGGAAGAGCAGAACATGCTCTGAACCAGCTGAGCCATCTCTCTGGTTCCATTATCAAACATTTTATAACAAATTGTACTGGTCAAGATTTGAGATGGAGGAGGGAGGAGCTGACGACTGACGGGAGTGCTGAGACCCCAATCCTTACAGGTAATTATAAAACTCACAATCATTTGGGAGCAATAGGGTAGCATGGTAGGAAAAAGCCTTAGATGACGGGAAGATAACACCGGAGAGACAAAGATAAACTTTACCTAAAATTCACCTGTGTTCACAGATGTCTCCTTCCTCCCAATTGTCTTATGATATATTGCCCATTATTTCCGGGGTCCATCTCCTCCTTGACTACTTCCCACCGCATCCATACAATACAAAATGGTTTTAAATGATAAAACATCATATATTATTTTTTAGAGTGTCTTACAATGTATACTGTACAATATATTACTGTACATATGAGATGTTTGGTCATATGTGATGTTTGGTCAATAAACATTAAAGACAGCATGTAGAATATGTAAGCAGTAGTGTTGCCACAAAATAAAAACCGATGGGCAATGGGGGAGGAGACAGGGCAACAGAGGACCTGGATGGTCGCCCATCCAAGACTTAAAATATTTGCATATTAATTGCAATGAAAATGAGTCATCATTACTAACTCAACAAATATGAAATAATTTTAAATAGTCCATGGTAAAAAGAAATAATTAAATGTCATGAAGACAGTCCAATAATGCATATCCATTTTTGTTTGATTAAAATGAAAACAAAGTATTAACAGGCAAAGCCACCAACACAATAAAAGTATATCTTCATTATTAGCTAAATAAAAATATTGTTGAGTCAAAAATCACTCATTAGGTTTTTGGTGCCCTAAATTTAATTATCAGAAGCTGCTTCTGAGTAGAATGCATTCAATCTTTCTGAAATAGAATACTTATCTCCAAGTCTACTATTATAAAGCTGGAACAGGACATCCTTCTCTTAGTATGTCATAAAATCAGCTTCTTTTGTGCATCCTTGCAATTCAAGCATTAGAAAGAGAGCTTACGGAGCAGTCAAAGGAAAAGCCGAGAACAAGTAGAAAAGAACAGAAGCCAAGCATCACAATGCTCAAATTACACAGTGCCGAGAGCCGCGGAACAAATGCACTTTTCAAGGGTTCCGCATCACCAATTCCCTTTCCGCCAATATGAGATTAGGGAAATGAAGGGAAACAGGACAAAAGGGCAGCTTTATAATAAATAACTGACGTAATTCAAGTCCGTGATTCCTTAGGAAACAGTTCCTGAGCTTAAATGAGTCACCACCAGCTTTAAGCCGTAGAAATTTCCAGTTCTTATTTCAGGGAGCAAGTATGCTGCTTTCCTCTATTTAAGTCAGCACTGCGATCAGTAACACCTAACAAAAATATATTTTGAAAACTACAGGCTGGCAAGATGGCTCTGTGAGGAACGGTGTTTGTTGCCAAGCTGACAACCTGAGTTAGCTTCCTGGGACTCACATAATGGACAGTGAGAAGTGACCCCCAAAAGTTGTCCTCTGACATCCATACACATGCTGTGGCACACTGCTCCCCACTTCCAAAATTAAATACATTTAATAAAAAATAAAATGATGGTAGGAAGCAGAAAGGTATTTAAGGCATGAGGACGAGGAACTAGAGCCTGGTTAAGCTTTTAGGCTTTTAGCAGCAGTCAGCTAAGATCCATTTGGATGAGAACTCAGAGGCTTCCAGTCTGAGGAAACAGGATCAGCTGAGGAACTGGCAAGGTGAGGAAGCTGTGGCTTGTTCTGCTTCTCTGATCTTCCAGCGTTCACCCCAGTACCTGGCTCCAGGTTTGATTTTATTAGTAAGACCCTTTTAAGATTCTTGCTACATCAAAAAATATTTTTCAAAATATAAAATGAAAGCTGGTTCTTCCTTAGTGACGGGTACATACCAGAATCAATTCTGAAACTGCATATGTACCAGCCAGACCCCAGGAGGTGGCTGGGCCCAGGGCAGAATTGGATAGAATAAACTGCTAAGTGGGTGTTTGTCTGTATGTATGTCTGTGCGACAGTGTCAGATCTCCTGGGACAGTTACAGACAGTTGTGAGCTGCCATGTGGGTGCTGGAAATTGAACCCAGCATCCTCTGGAAGAGCAGCCAGTGCTCTTAACAGCTGATTCATCTCTCCATGCTGGCCACAGCCCTCTTCTAAGTCGGTCTCAGGTTGGCAGTTATTGCCTGACTCCAGGGCTGTGGAATTTAAGCTAGTTTAACATTCCCTGACATCTCTGCAGGTTGGAGACTGCAACGTGACTTCCAGGAGGGCAAATGCTGAAGCAGTCATATTCCTGTATTAAAGATACTCTGATGGTAGGGAGCAGGGTGCAATGAAGGATGTACTGGGTGGACCAGTGCTCACATTCAGCGGACTAAGGACACTAAAACAGTGTGTATGTGTGTGTGTGTGTGTGGAGGGGGGGCAGGTGAGACACACTGAGGCTACACAGAACTTACCTACTCTGCCAAACATTAGGTTCTCCATGTCTTATTCATGTGATCTGCACCGTGTTATTTAGCATAATGTCTTTTTTTTAAAATTTTCTATAAAATAATGTGAAATACTTAGCACAGACACATCCGCATAGATCCTAGCTCTCACTGGTTCCAAGCCTAAAGCCACTCTGTGTTTCTACTCCTACACCCAAACCTTCCTGTTGTTCTCAGTCCAGTATTCAAAACAATCCCTTTCCCCTAAGGCTTCTGGTTCCCATTGTAACCAAAAGACATGAACAAAGAGAAAACAATAACAGAGCGAAGCTAGCTGCAGAGTCTGAGCTATCCCCAGCCGACTTGCTGAGACCATATCCCCTTTCATCTTGAATACATATAATAAATAAACCACACTCTTCGTGGTTGGCTTTAACTATTTAATGCTTCGGTTTACAAGGGGAAGGGGAACCGGCTCCACCTGTTTTAAGGGCTTATTGCCAATTGTTAGGGTCATTAGCTTTCTTTTTAAAAAACTTATTCATTTCTATTTTATGTACTTGGGTGTTTTGCCACGGGTGTCAAGTCCCCTGGAACTGGAGTTACAGACAGTTGTCAGGTGCCATGTGGATGCTAGGAATTGAACCCGGGTCCTCCAGAAGAGCAGCCACTTAACCACTGAGTTAAGTTGAGCAGTGCTCTTAACCACTAAGCCGTATCTCCAGCCCTGGGTCATTAGCTTTCATTGCTTCAAGTTTTTAATGAAAATTTTATTTTTTATTTATTTATTGTTTATTATTATTACTCTAGACAAATATTATCACCTTTCTAGACCACAGAGAATACTTTTTTAAAAGTAGGTAGTCCACAGAACTGTCTTGGCTAGCCTTGCCCTGAGACCAAACATTGAAATAATCTCTCCAAGAGTTTGGTGGGCACATAGCATAGAAGGAATGGGCAAAGTTTATAGCAATCATCTGAATAGGTTCTTCATGAGGCCAAGTTATTTCCTCTGATGTAAGGGTCCCTGTACTCAGCCATAAGAAGAAGGTGCTTGTTACCCTTTTCATAAGTTCATTTCCTCTTGAGTTTCCTATGGTGTTTTGACGCCTTCCCTAGGATCTATCTTTCTTCCTTCCTCCCTCCCACCATCCCTTCCTTCTTTCCTTCCTTCCTTCCTTCCTTCCTTCCTTCCTTCCTTCCTTCCTTCCTTCCTTCCTTCCTTCTTTTTCTTTCTTTCTTCCTTTCTTTCTTTTGCAGTAGTGGAGATTGACTCTACCATATTAGGTAAGTACCCTACCACTGAGCTACATCCATGACCTCTTTTTATCTTGAGGCTACCTCTCATCATGTGGCCCAAGCTGACACTGAACTTGCAATCTTTCTGCCACAGGCTACAGAATGGCTAGGATTGTGGACATTTGGCCCGCCTGGCCTCCCTGGGGGTATTTTGATGCTGCTGTGGCCTTTCTGTCTTTAATTCTGCCTTTGGTGTGCTACTCTCTGCCTCTCTCTCCTCTTTGTCCCATAATTCCCAGTCCTTAACAGACACTGCTGGAGCATCTCCATCTACTACTTGTTCCTTTTCTCATGCTGGCAGAACTCCGTGTTTACATAGGCTCCATCTTCCTGCCCAAGGCTCCCCAGTCCCAGCTCGTCAGAAGGGAAACATGTTTAATCTAAGGCACTCATGTGGCTTCATGCACCTTGCCGTGGAGTCATTAAACAGGTGTATACGTTTGCCAAGGACTTCTGTAGAAAGTTTCTCAGGCTAATAAAAACCACACATCATTCTTTGGGCCCTCGGAAATATTTGGGTTCAGAAATGACGCGTGAGACTGGTATAGCTACCTGCATCTCGGGAGACAGAGGTGACAAAGAGTTCTGAACCACTGACTACGCCAATCCTGGTATGGGCTCCATGCAAAACTTCTTGTTTCTGAAAGTACTGTCTACTCCTATATAAGCCATTGAGGTTCAGTTTGTGTATGTTGCCAAGACAGCCTAACAAATTTTTCCAAGATAGCTAAGGAATTATTGGCTTTCCATCTAATTTGTAACAAACAAAATTGATCGAGGAGATCCTTAGCACTAGAATAAAACTAATAACTAAATTAAACATGGATCAGCTAAGCAACTTGACCTGAGAGGCTCAGCCATTTGAGTTTCCTGGGAAGCAGTCAGCTAGTCAGCCTAGCCCATTCCTTCGGGGCCTCAAGGACTCATGGGAAAGCAGTTTAAAGCAGGTCAGCAGGCATATGTAACATGAACCTTTTTCTCTTCACTTTCTCGCCTACAATGTCTACATAATGCTAAAGGTGACTGTGGTAGTTTGAATGTAATTGGTCCCCATAAGCTCATAGGGAATGACACTATTAGGAGGTATGGCTGTGTTGGAGTAGGTATGGCCTTGTTAGAAGAAGTGTGTCACTGTGGAGGTGGACTTCAAGGTCTCATATATGCTCAAGACACTGCCCAGTGTGTCAGATCACGTCCTGTTGCCTGTGAGTCAAGATGCAGGACTCTCAGCTCCTTCTCTAGCACCATGTCTGCCTGCATGCTGCCTTGCTTCCTGCTGTGACGATAATAGACTAAACCCCTGAAACTATAAACCCACCCTAATTAAATGTTTCTCTTGTAAGAGTTGCTGTGGTCCTGGTGTCTCGTCACAGCAATAGAACCCCAAACTAAGATGGTGATGATCATGTTTTGATTGTGAGGATGAGAACAACATGCCAGATAGAGCCAAAAGATAAAAGTAAACAGGCTTTCTTATGGCTTCTCTTACCATGTCTACATATGGCCAGCCTTTCCAGATACTTCTTGTGTGGCTTAGAAAGGAAAACTGCAGCTCTTTTGGGTAGCCCAGTTAGGTGGTTTTGTTTTGTTTCATTCTGGTCTGATACAGTGGGATGCAGCTATTGATGATAAATGTTTTTTTAGACTCATGGATGATTTCAATGAAAGGATGGATAGAAAGAGTAAAGATAAAACTCATGAGGCTGGAGAGATGGCTCAGTTGGTAAGCATCTTGCTACACAAGCATGAGGAGGACCTGAGTTCAGTCTCCAGCACCCATGGAAAAGCCAAATGTGTGGTGTGTAGCTGTGACCCCAGCTCTGTGGAGGTGGAGGCAGGAGGATCCCTGGAGCTTGCTGGCCATCCAGTCTAGCTAAACCAGTGGGCTCCAAGTTCAGTGAGGGACTCTGCCTCAAAAAATAAAGTGGAGCATGGTTGAGGAAGACACCTAATGTCAACTTCTGGCCTCCACATGCATGTATATGCATATCCACCTGTACCCCTCATCCATGTATACACACAAATGCAAATACACGAAAGATAAACTCCTGAGTGTATGTATTACAGATACTATATAATATATGTACTTATAATAATAATGTGTTTTTATATATGCATATAACTTGTTCAAACTTATAATTTTGTGCATACACATACTTAATAGCTTTACAAACTTATAATTATGTATATAACTTATTGGTTTACAAAGACATTTTCAAACAATAAAATCAGCAGGAAATTATAGCTTTTATTCCTCACTTTAACAGTAATACATACTATTTTTTCCCCTCTGTTGAAAAGTAGTCATTTATTCAGGATATTTCAAACTGAGGAAATACTAACATAAGATGATAACAGGAGCGGGCTCCAACAGATTCAATTATCCTCTGTGTACATGCACTACACTGTCCACATATTGCAGTAGAAGCTGGATCTTATATTTCAGTAGAAAAGGAACCATTGTTAGGCTAGAAAAGTAACTTCATGGATTATCAAGTTCACAACGACAGATATATTAAAATGCTCTAGGTGTAGAATGTTAGCACAGCACTTCAAGAGGGAGCTTAATTCTGAGATTTCAAATACAGCAGCCTTCTTGAACATTTTCTTTCACTAACCACAAAACTTTATTTACTTGTGGTATTTAGAACTGTCACAGTATGAAGCTGGCAAATGCCATTCATTGGGGGCAAACAATCCACGCAACAAGAGTATCGGGGAGCCTTTGGTTTGCTTATCACTGTGTTCCTAAGGTGTGTTCCAGAAGACTGTATACAGTATAAATTAGGTACACAGTATAAAGAGAATGAACAAATAAGAGAGAACTGGAGTTTTTCAGGAAGAACTGAGAAAGGAGATTGACAGATGGTAAAAGAGAGAGAGAGAGAGAGAGAGAGAGAGAGAGAGAGAGAGAGAGGGGGGGGGGGGGGGGAGGGAGGGAGGGAGGGAGGGAGGGAGGGAGAGAGAGAGAGAGAGAGAGAGAGAGAGAGAGAGAGAGAGAGAGAGAGAGAGAGAGAGAAGGAAAATGTGTGTTAGGTCCAGGAAGATGAATTAAATCAGTATGGAAGGCATCTGTTTCTGGTTTTGTCTTTTTCATCTGCTTGTCTTCCTTCTCCTTATTCTGGCGACAGGACTCTGAACTTCCCTGAGAAGGCTCCTGTGTCACTTTCCATTTTCTGTGAGTGCTGCAGCATGAGTCACATACAGTATGTCGTCCTTCACCCCATCACCACAGGAGCAGTGAGCACAGATTCCTTCTGCTGAAGCAGAGGCAATTCTCTTCATTTTATTGTTGCTAGTTAGGATAGCATTTCCTGGAGATGTATGTAGTCGTAAATGCCTCATTCTGAAAATTAAATAGGAAAGGCTGGGAGGAAAGTGAGAAATGAACTGGGGGATGGAGAAGGACTCTTTCTGTCAGGACACAGGGTGCCTGCAACTAGTTCTATCCCTGCCCTTCTCAAGCACATAGGCAAATACATTTGATGAGAGAAACCTGGAGCTGTATATAAAAATAGTTCTTTTAAAAACAAACGAAATGTAAAATTTACTCTATCTGATGTTTTAAGTGTATAGTTCAGTGGCATTTAAGTACATTTGCACTATGGTAAGAAATTCAGTTTTCTGTTTAAGCTAGGGTGTTTGATTTTGTCATTTACAATAAAAGATATGGCAGGTTTGTTTTTATTTTCATTACTATTATTTCCTGTTTTATTATGGTATAGGAATCCTGTAGATACTAGAGAGATACCATTTCATTATCAGATACATATTTTGAAAGCATTTTATCTTAATATCTTACCAAGTCATTTTCCCTCCTTTCCTTTCTTCCTTCTATCCCTGCTGGAAACTGAACATATATCAGGCCTCGCATATATTAGGCAAATACTCTGTACACCAAGGTTGGTCAAATAATTTTCTTAAGGCTGACTTGCTAATTTTAATGATGCAATTGATCAGTTTTGTTGTTTGTTTGTTTTACACAGGGTCTCTCTATGTAGCCTTGGTTGGGTTAGAACTTGCGATGTAACCAGGCAGGCTTACTTGCCTTGAACTCTGAACCTAGAGGCCTGCCAGCCTTTGCCTCCTGGATGCTGGGATTAAAGGCATATGACACCATACCCAGCCTATAATAGATCAGTTTTACATTTCCATCCTTAATGCACTCGCTATGCTGAGAAACTCAAGTTGCAAAGATATTCTTTATTTTCTTCTAGAAGCCTTCAGCTTCCTGATCTATCTAAAATTAATTTTTATATATGCTGTGAGGTAAAGGATTGAGGTGGATCTCCCAACCCTGACAGATATGCAGTGGTAGTGCATGGTAAAAACATTCCCCATTTTTCTTGGCTTGTTTTCGTGCTTTTGTTGAGAATCAAAGACCATGAGTCTTCTTGGGGACTCTTCAGTCTGTTACATTGATCTATTAATCTACCCTAATGCTGGCACCACACAGTCTTTTGATCAGTGTAGCTTACAGATGGCTTGATGCCCTTGCTCCCTGCAAAGATTCTAAACTAACTCAGTGTCTCAGGTATTATTGTCACGTCATTAGATAAGACTATCTCTACCCAACAAGATATTGTTATGTGTGCTCAATATTAAGTATGATAGATTGGAATTAAAAAAGAAGACCATGTCTTCCTCATTACATTTATTCACTCAGCAACATTTCATCCATATCAGCATGGAGGGGCTTACAGCAGCTCTCAGCATTCAATATCTTACCTATTTTGTTTCCTTTGTTTAGAATGCCTTATCCCTTTTTGCCAATCCTATTGTTCAGCTAGACTAGAAAACAAAACCATTTATGTATACATAAAGGGGTAAAATATTGAAAAATACATTTAAGACTTATAAGAACTATACATTGAAAGCTATGACACTCTGCTGAGCGAAATTAAGGAAAGTCTTTAAAAAACAAATATATCATTTTTATGAATTGCAAGACTCAGTGTTTGTACATGTGTGGTATGTGTGTATGTATATATTGGTGTGCTCTGCATGTGTGTGTGGAGGCCAGAGGTTAACACACTGAACCTGGAACTCACCAGTTCAGGTAAACTGGCTGGCCAGAGAGCCACGGGTCCTCCGTCTTCACATCTCTAGCACTAGGACTGGAGGTGCATGCTGCCGAGCTTGGATTCACATGGGGGCTGGAGACTAACTCAGAGCCTAATGTATGTAAGGCAAGCACTGTGGGGACTGAGCCATCTCCCTAGGCCCCCAGCTGAGTAGTTTTAAGATGTCATTTATTCTTAAATAGACTTGAAGATTTAATGTAACTTCAGTCATAATCCTAGTAGCAGCACCCCATTCTAGCCTTTATATTCTCATCTTTCAAAAGACCTAGAAAATCCAAATAATCTTGAAAGACAGTGACAAAGTTGGAAAACTTAAGCTACTTGACTTCAAGCCTTACCAAGTTCAGTGTTTACTCCTCCAGGATGCCTTCTCTGGCCCTTTACAGTTTGGAGTAAATGTCTCCTGTCCCCTGCAGTCTCATAATATGACTGCTGTTATCAAAGGACTCATCATACTGTTTCTCAGTGAAGTCTACTACCTAAAGCTTCAAAGGGCCAAGCCCAGGCTTGTCTATCATATTTATCCCTGCATCCAGAAGGCCTAACAAAGGGTTGTAAGCTTAAGACAAGCAGGTACTTATCACATTAAGTTAAATTTAAATAATTTATGTAAGAGTTGACATTTTAGAAGGAAACTCAGAAAGATCCATCTTCTGCTTGAGAACTACTTATTCAGGTAGCCAAGATTAACTGACTCTATTTAGTATAAAAAATATTATTACTTCTGTGACAGGACCAAAAAGACTCAGTGGAAGGCCAGACATCCAGGAATACATGGCAGCACAGATTGGACTTGATGAAAGTATGTGTGTGTGTGTGTGTGTGTGTGTGTGTGTGTGTGTGTGTGTGTGTGTGTGTATGGAAGTGGGTAGATCTGGGAGCAGAGGGGGAGGAGTAAATATGACCAAAACATATACAAAATTCCCAAAGAACGAATAAAAAGACTAAAACCATGAAATTTAATTCCCAAGAAACTAGGTCAATTATTTGAAATCAAGTTTCTGAAATACGTAATTAAACCCTTAATAATTTGGATAAATGCAATGATGCAGAAAACTAAAACAGCTTTATGCACAAAGTATCCATTTTTGTTTTTATTTATTGTAAGAGAAAATAGAGGTAAGTGAAGAATCCTAAAAAATGAGAATCATAAAAAATACAGATCAACTTGACATAATATTTTATGGCCATTAGTAATTATAAAAATATACTAACTACCCCCATGAAGTTATTTGTGTTGACTATCCTGCTAATAAAAAGCTGAATAATACTTTTTAAACTTCTTTAAAGTTATAAAGGAGACATGACAACCCAGTATGAAAAGACCAGGCCAAAGGTGAAGGGAAAACATTAGACCAGAGAAGAAACTGGACAAATGTGGCTTTTGACCTGAAAGCATTCACCAGTCTTGAAAACTGTGAACTTTAATTTTAAAACTCTAGTGGGCAAATAAGACAAACAAACAAACAAACAAAAAAAAAACATGGTTTTTTACAAAGTTGATAGTTGGACAGGAAAACCTCTTCAAAAATGTCGGGACCCCAATACATGGAGGAGAAACTAGAAGACAGCAATGTACATGGAATTGCAGTTTCTAAAAATGCATCAAAATTCCAGAGAATTTCAAGGCTCAACATGGCTGAATTCCCAGGAATGTGGCAAATCCTCCTGAGAGCTGAGAACATTCACTGAAAGTCTAGATTTACTCCCACAAATGATTTTTCAAATACAATGTTCAACATATACATATACACAAAAACAAGACTCACACTCACAAAAACGAAATTCTCTAATAAAGACTAAGAAAAATAATAGGTAAGAAAAAACTAAAGCATAGGTATTTTAGATAACAAACAACTATACTAACTATATATATATATATATATATATATATATATATATATATATAAAGTTTGAAGATCTCTGCAGAGACTAGGAAGCCATGGAAAATATGATTCTAAATTTGCAAGTCTAAAGTAACTCTATAAACAGAAATATAGTAACTAAAATAAAAAACCTAAAGGTAGAGTTTCTGGATTGGTGACTATGTCAAGGCATTATGAAGGTGGTGTGTCCTGAGAAGTCATGGAAGCATGATGTCACATTTTCCATCTATTTTAGTTAGGATTTCAATTGCTGCAATGAATCACTATGGCCAAAAAGCAAGTTGGGGAGGAAAAGGGTTATTTGGCTTACACTTTCATATTCAGTTCATCATCGAAGGGAAGTCAGGACAGGAACTCAAACAAGGCAGGAACTTGGAGGCAGGAGCTGATGCAGAGGCCATGGAGGGGTGCTGCTTACTGGCTTGCTCCCCTGTCTTGCTCAGTCTACTTTCTTGTAGAACCCAAGTCCATGAATCCAGGGATTGGCCCCACCCACAATGGGCTTGGCCTTCTCCATCAATCACTAATTAAGAAAATGTGTTACAGCAGGATCTTATGGAGGCATTTTCTCAATTGAGGTTCCCTCCTTTTAGATGACTCTAGTTTGTGTGTCAAGTTGACATAAGACTAGCCAGAATACCATCTAAATAAGGATTAACATCAACTTTTTGCAAATTATTTCAAAAATCAAAAGAGGAGGGCACATTTCAAGTCATTTTAAGATGATAGTATTGCTTTAAACACAAGCAAATATATCACAAGAAAATATTTTTAAAATCTCATGAATATGGCCACAAAAGTCAACCACAATGAGCAAACAGAAACATACAAGAATATTATGACAAAATGGAAGGAAAACAAGACATAACTCCTAAAATTTTATCTTCATATCAATATTTGAACATGGGATTTTGTTCAGTCATAAACCTTTAATATTTTTAACGGTGTTTAGAGGTTTTCAGAATACACATCTTGTGCTTATTTTGTTAAATATATTACTAAACATTTCATTATTTTTGATGCTACTGAAAATTGTTTTTTTAATTTTATTTCCATATAGTTCAAGTGCATAGATTTGATTTTATATGTTCTTTTATCTTGAAACCCTGTAGTACCCATTTATTGATTAAATTAAAATTTTATATATACAAATCATTTCACCTCTGAATAAAGATGGTTTTATTTCTTCTAGTGAGGATGGTACCCAGTCTTGCATTATTATTATTATTATTATTATTATTATTATTATTATTATTTGGTTTTTCGAGACAGGGTTTCTCTGTGTAGCTTTGCGCCTTTTCCTGGAACTCACTTGGTAGCCCAGGCTGGCCTCGAACTCACAGAGATCCGCCTGCCTCTGCCTCCCGAGTGCTGGGATCAAAGGCGTGCGCCACCACCACCCGGCCAGTCTTGCATTATTAAGTACAGTATTTTTTAACTGTAGATTTTTTGTGGATGCCCTATATCAGAATGGAAAAGTTGTTCCCACTGTATTGAATGTTTTTTTTTTATCATGAAAGAGTGCTAGATTCTATAAAATACTTTTCTGTATTTATTGAGATACCAACTGAAAAAGAAAGACTTGATCATGCTACAAGATGGACAGACCCTTCTTTTCTTGAAGCAGGGTCTCACACTGTAGCCCAAGTTGGCCTGGAACTCAGTGTGTAACCCAGGCTAGCCTTAACTCACAGCAATTCTCCCACCTTAGCCTCCAAAGTGCTGGAATTACAGGCATGAGCCACCATGCCCAGCTAAAATGGGTAAACCTTAGAAAAATTACACTAATGAAAAGAAACCAACAACGGTAGCCTGTGCATGACATGATTCCATTTAAAGGCAATGTTTAGAATAGGGCAATCTCTATAGAGCTAGAAAATAGAATTATGGTTGCTTAAACTTGTGGGTGAAGACTTGAGTGGTAAGGGGACTGATAGAGAAGGGCACAGGGTTATGGGATGGTAAAATTCTTGTGTGTGTGTCTGTGTGTATGGGTGTGTGTGTGTGTGTGTGTGTCTGTGAATGAATTTTTAAAAACATTTAATTATATCCTTTAAAAGAATATATTATGTAGTATGTGAATCATATCTATATAAAGATACTTCAAGTGGAATGAGGCGCTTACACGCAGGCACCAACTCTGCACTTCCACAAATATGAGAGCAAGTGCCTCCTTAAAATTTGCATCCTGGGTTTATCACTTTGCTTCTCTGTAGCCCTGCTGGGTCTGCTGCCATTCCCCCTTTCACAATGATCCCCTTTTATTTGTTGTTATGGCCTAAAAGGAGAACATTGCTTACATAATTCTTCCTTTTTACACACACACACACACACACACACTTTCTTTCTTTTTTTTGACAGGATTTCTCTGTATGGTTCTGGCTGTCTGGAACTCAAACTCACAGAGATCCACTTGACTCTGTCTCCCAAGTGCTGGGATTAAAGGCGTGCGCCACAACCACCTGGAATCACACACACACACTTCTTTAATGTAAAGCTAACTAGGGTTTATGACAAGTATCTCTGTAAGCAACAAGAAGAGATAACCTCTTTTCATTGTGATCACAGGATGAAATGATGATTTCTTCAAGACTTAATGTCTTGTTTGGCAGGCAAGATGGCTCAGCCTGTAAAGGTACTTGGTTGCCAACTAACCTGATCACCCAAGTTCCATCCCACGGACCCACATGGTGGAAGGAGAGAATTAACTCCTACAGTTGTATGCTGACCTTTACGCATATGCTGTCACCTCCCGCCCCCCACGCACACACATACACACACCATGCACATACACAGAATAATAAGCATATAATTTAAATTTTAAAAGGATTTAATGTCTTGGTCCTGAGTTACATTTTCTGGTACCACCTCCAGGACCTATTGAGGTTTTAAAAGGAAAGGTTGTGATAGCTCATCATCAACTTGACTGCATCTGGAGTCCAATAAAACATAAGGCATTGGGCACTCCTGTGAGAAATCTCCTTGATTAGATTATCTGAAGCAGGAAAACCCAGCCTAAACATGGTCAGCCCAGACAAAAGGACATGGAAGGAAACTTTTTTCTTGTTTGCCATCATACTCGCTGGTAAGTTCATCTATCCTGTAGCTGGTACATTCCTTCACCAGTATCAGGACCAACTTCCATTGTAAACCGAAGACAGCCATTCTCCAGGAACCCTTGAGTCCTTCGGTGCTATCCTGGGGCTGCTGAGACATTCAGTTGCATGAACTGAGCAATTATCAGACCCTCTGCCTCTCTAGTGTGAAACAGCCAGTGTTGGACAGTTTGAGCTGCATCCTGTAGGCCAATCTAATAAATAAATAAGTAAAATTAATCAATATTCATTCTATTTATTTAGAGAACTCTGACTAATACAACAGATATGTGATAACCTAGATGGAGGCTACAGGTTCATAACCACAACCAGATTTTCTGGTAACTGTTGATGAAGAGTATTCAGAGAAACCTGACAGACCTCCAGTGTTGTCAGTAACCAGTATGGCTCCAGACAGTGTGCATGTCAGCAGACACCTCGATGAACTACAGCTATAGACTCTTTGTGTGTGTGTGTGTGTGTGTGTGTGTGTGTGTGTGTTCCACGCCCTCAACCCGCCAAGCACACATAAAACTGGGGAAGGTGGGCCTTCTGATACTGATAAAACATACTTTTACTGATCCAGGGCCTCACATGCACAAGGTAACATACTCTACTACTGAATTATACCCAAAATTTAATTTCTTGCTACTATAACAGAACGACAGCTTCCAGTATTTTAATTAGATTTTTCAAAATGACAAAAGTCATAAAAACAGCACAAAGAATAGCCATGTTTGTTTTACCCAGATTTATTAGTAACATTTTACCCATTTGCTTTATCATTTATTATTTGCCTAATTATAAGGTATGCTTCATATATACATACATATATATATATGTATATATATATAATGTATGTACACACACAGTATTTTTGAACCATTTAGGTTTTTGTTTTGTTTTGGGATTGAGACAGGGAAGAAAAGAGGGTCTCATGTAGTCTAGGCTGGCAATGAGTTCTGTGTAGCCAAGGATTACCATAAATTCCAAATCCTCCTGCCTCCACTTCCTATGTGCTGTGATTATGTAGCCACCATATCTGGCTCTTAAGGATAAATTTCATATACTTACATATTATGACCTATCACATATATTGCTATATAATATATACCAGTATATAAATATGTATCATAATTTAGATGTCTTTACTATTCTACAAAGACTAGACCCCAGCCTGTTTTGGGTGGTGAAACCTTTAGGAGATGGGCCTGTTGGTAGGATTAGGTCTCTGGGACATGTTCTTGAAGTGCATATGAGACCCCCAGCCTTTTCCTAGCTCTCACTTCCTGGCTACCTTGAGGTGAGCAGTTTTGCTCTAGGTTGTACTCTCTGCTGTAACAGTGCCTTTTCACATGTCTAAAAATAACACAGCCAAATGACCACAGACTGAAGTCTATTAAATTGTAGGCCTAAATTAACCTTTCTTTCTGATAAGTTGATTTATTTTAGGCATTTTGTCACAGTAATGGGAAGTTGACTAATGCAATAACAAAACCATAATTATGTATGATAACATATACAATTGGTATATGCATACATCATAATCAAAATGTACACATATTAATTATATTATACAGTTATGTACAATGTCACATTTGTGTCAAAGGAGGACTCCTATATAACGGTGATCCCACACAATTTTATCACATAGTGACATTATAGCCACTCTGTGATAGTCACCTGATGATAAAATTGCCTAACAATTCATTTCTCAGAATGTATTTCCATTCTGAGAACCAAGAACCCACTTGCATAATCACAAGGTTGACAAACTTACCAAATAAAAACACAGTAAAGACACAGGATGCTTTGGACAAACCCCAATAGAAAGGAAAGCTTCTGAGCTTTTCCCGACTCCACCCTTCTGGACACACTTAAACAATGTTCTTAGAGTTGATGGGTTGTGTCTAAACAATAAGCCTGACCCACTGGGTAAGAGTCAGGTAGCCAGTTAATAAGTTAGGATTTTACTGATGAAGTAAGGGAAGGCTGGTTAGAAAAGATAGTAAATTAAAGCCTGTATTCCTCCTGTCTTTACTACATGTCCTATGTAATTTCATCTCTTGAAAGTTGTTGATGCAGCACTATGACTTGGTATTTAAAAAGAATTGTCTCATAAGAACTATTACTTACAATATTTAAATATAAATTACTAGACTTGCTAAAATGTAAATCTCCTCTAGTAGAACTTTATTGTGTACTGAAAATTCGCATTTCTTAATATGCTCCCAGAGGATACCCACACATTTGTCCTAATGTGTACTTTAATTATGACCACCTAGGTCACAATCAATAGACATTTTTATGGAGCTACCGAGGCCTTATGCAAATTCAGAACCTCTGGGAATTATGTCCACTAGTCTAAGATATACTTTAAACAATCTCCTAGTAGGACTTGAGAATCACTGATGAATGGGGTTGAAATGCCATTTTCTTGACTTTTTTCTTGACTTACTTTCTGTTCTTGAAACCCAGGGCAGGTCCCTCCTGCTTGGTCCTTCCATTGATTGTTTCAGACAAATCCACTTCCACTCTCTCAGCAAGCACCTGCTCTTTATCATGGACTAAACATCCTCGCACATGTCCTATCTCTCTAGATTTTATCTCCTGGCATTTTGGTTGTTAGCCTAGCTTTAACAACTGAAACATCACTCCGACCCCAGGTTTGATTTCTTGAATCAATTACTTACATTCTTGTAGCATCAGCTCCTACAACAATTCTTGTCTTCTTGATTGTGAGCCAAGGCTCTAATAGCTGAGCCATCTTTTTAGCCCAACTATCATAATTCTTAACACATAGTAAATGTTTAATATTTGTTATGGATAATAATTCTGATTAGAGTGGACAAGTAATTTCTTCCTTGGACACACAGTTGTTTCCCAGGTCTTATGAGGTTAAAAGACCCCCTAACCCCTTAAAAGAAGCACTCGGTTTTTAAGGCAAAAACTGCAACTTGCAACTAAGGCATATTATTTTTCAGAAACTGTACAATTTTTTATGATAGTACTCTGGATTTTATTTTAGCAAGTGGCACTTTAATAGAATGAAAGGAATACTTTGGACTTACTATGTCTTTTATCTGTGAGCCTCAAAACACTCTAAAAGCACTCTTAAATTACTATACTGTCATCTCAGCACTCAGGAGATAGAGGCAGGCAGATCTCTGTGAGTTCGAGGCCAGCCTGGTCTACAGACCGAGTTCTAGGACAGCCAGGGCTACACATAGAAATTCTGTCTTGAAAAACAAACAAAAAAGAATTACTGTACTGTCATACTATAAATATTACATGCTCCTTACAAGAGCAAAAAGCTGGTGAGGATCGGGTCTTAAGTCACTCTGGAGGCAGAGGCAGGTGGATCTCTGTGAGATAGAAGCCAGCCTGGTCTAGAGAGTGAGTTCCATGACAGCCAGAGGTACACAGATAAACCCTACCTCAAAAAACCAAAACAAAACAAAAATGCTGATGAGGGAGAGTTATAATATACTCGATCTAATCACGTGCACCCCAAGAATGCCACACCAAGTAAGTCAGGGTAGATGGTAGGGTGTGGTGGTGTACAACTTTAATCCCAACGCTCTAGGGGGAGAGGCAGGTGGCTCTCTATGAGTTCAACGCCAGCCTCCTATACATCAAGTTGCAGGCTAGCCAAAGCTACAGAGGAAGACCGACCCTATCTCAAAAATAAAGAAAACTGAGTGCTCCATAGTAAGTCTTCAGTATTTCTCGGGCCTCAAGTTATGTGATCTGAAAGGTGAACATTTTATAGAAGAAAGGAGGCCAAGATGAGAAGAACTTATTTCCATTTGGGGGAGTCCATTTCTTTTTTTCCTCTGTATCCCTAATTCTATTGGTTTATGTATTTTATGATGTTTGTTCATTCTTAAAATAGGGCTAAATGCCGACCCATCCTTCTGACATTCTTACCTATTTTCCAGACATTCTGTTCTCCCTACCTCTACTCTGCTGGTGCGGCCAAGCAAAAGCAACTGCCAGCTGAGGCGCTGTGACAGGCTGGAACCCTCACTCATTTCTCTAGAACACTACTGCTTAGAAAATTCCGTTCTCCTCTCAGTTCCCTCTGTGCAAAGTGGAATGGAATATACATACCACCTCGCTCACAGGGTGGATGAAATGACAGAAAACAACTCAAACTGTCAAGCACCAAACAGGTGCAAGTATTTCCTCACGACATTCCTTGGCAGGGGCGCAGCGCAATTAAGACGCAAAGGGACGGAGCATCAGGGAACAAACAGCCTTGGGGTGGTGCTTTTCCTGTCTGAGGAAAAGGGATTGCAACGGGCGTTCCGAGCTCGGGAAAGGGGAAAAACTACAACTCCCGTGAGGCCTCACGCGCGCCACCTTGGTCTGCCAAGCGAGCCGGAGCCTCCAGGCGAAGAGGGTGGCGCCTGTGCGCGCCGGGGGACTCTGCTAGTGAGGGCTGAGGCGGGCTGCTTGAGGCGACTGGGACACCAGGTGGAGACCCACGTGCGAGTGTGGGGCGGGTAGCGGGGGGAAAGCCAGCTGGGGCAGAGCGTTCAAAAGAATTAAAGCCAGCCGTGCCCCGTCGCCTCCGCGGATAGTAAGCGCCGCTGCGGAGGCTCCGGGCGCGCGCGCTCCCGGGCTCGCGCCTCATGCCTCGGGCGCTTGGCTCGGCAGCGGCGGGCGGGGGCGGGGCAGGCGGCGCGGGGGCGGGGCCTAAGGCGGCGCGGGCGAAGGCGGCGACCCAGACATCTGGGACTGTTGTTGTTCTCTCGCCTCACGCCCGCCTCAGTCAGCTCGAGCTTGAGATCCGGAGCTGCTCGACTGGGAGGCTGAGCGGCAGTCTCCGCCCTCTCTCCCGGTTCGCTGAAGCTGCGGCAGGAGCCGGTGCTGACTGAACGCCTCCCGGTGGGTCTCCGATGCCCTTCGGCAAGGAGGGGGCGTCTGGACCCTGGTGAGCGTGCCCAGAGCTCCCCCGACTCGGTGTCTTCACCCGCCCCTCGGGCCGGCACACCCGCGTGTCTGCCATGGCTGAGAACGCAGATGGTGACCTGAACTCGAACCTGCTCCACGCCCCCTACCTCACCGGGGACCCCCAGCTAGACACGGCCATCGAGCAGTGGCTGCGCTGGGACAAGGTGGGTACCTGGACACCCGGGCATCCGTCCCCCTCTTCCTGCCCACCCTCTCACAATCCGCCCTTTCCGGTACCCACCCAGGGCTTTGCAGGCGCCCGGGGAGATGGCACCGGCCACCGCAGGGCTAGCGGAGTTGGGCGATGCCTCTCACCTATGCAGGGGCTGCCTGCACCCTCAGGAGGGGCGGGCTGGGCTGGGCAGCGACATCTGCAGCAGCTTTCTTTTGCAATAGGCTACACTCCAACCCACTCCCGTCACCCTCTTCCTTCTGGTGTGTATCATCTCTCATTCTCAAAATACTTCATCCGCATGATCCTCATCATTCTAAGTTGTACTCCGCATATTCCGCATCCATTTCCTTTCCCCTTTCTCCCTTGACTTCCTTCTTTGCAGAACCCGAAAGTGGCTTCTGGTACGTTTCGTGGACGTTATTACTAACCACTGTCTGCTGTGGTGTTGGTCTGCTGGTGTGTTTCCACCCTCTGTCGCTAGGTAATCGCTGGCCTGTTTCACGCTTATTTTCTGGTATCACCTTTTGCTCTTGGAAATGACAAGGGCTCTCCTCTTATTTCAGTCCTCTGCTGGCCGTTATTTTCTGAAGTATTCTGTTCAAAGAATCGTGGTCATGTACATTTTGAATAGCCTATTTTCCTCTAGAGCCTACATACACCATTGCTTCTCAAACCATAACGTTCCAGCAGATCATCTGGGAATCTTAAAAGGCAGATCCTGACCAGTATTTAGAAATTCAGAATTGGTGTTGCCCTGCCATCTTTCCTGTTCTCTCCCACTCCTTCTGCAGGCATATTGGGTGGATGGGTGAAAACCAGAATTAAAATGTAGCCTTTTCACCTGTAAAAGAAGCCCCTGGAGGCTCTCAGAGGACAAGATGGTAATCAGGTGTTTGCTTTGTCAAGTACATATATAACAGCTGCTGACACAGAGAAAGCAGTCCATTTTAAACTGGGTAACTGAATTTAGGGGTTTGTATGGCAGTATGTGAGATTGTGTTATACAAAAGAACTACCTAAATTAGCTTTCTGAAACAATTTATTTTCTTTCTTTCTTTTTTTTTTCTTCTTTTTCTGCATTCAAGAAGGAGAAAACAAACAAATACTGAGTGTTCTAGGCCGGTCAGGAAACACTGGTGGTGAGAAAGATAGAAGGAATTCTTGCCCTCAGTAAGCCTTCAGTTAGTAGATAAGGAAGCCCAACAAATAAGCAATGACAGTGAAGTATTTGGGGGTTACTGGAGATATATATATATATATATATATATATATATTTCAGACTCTAGAAGAATGATTAGAAGATATATATATATATATATATCTTAAATGTTCTAATCATTCTTCTAGAGTCTGAACAACAGTTTCTCAAACCTGAAAGTGCTAACAGATCATCTGGGAATCCTAAAAGGCAGTTTCTGACCAGATGGCTAGGGTGGGGCCTGACAGCCAGCCTTAGAGAGCTTCCAGGGGATTGATACCGGTATTGCTGATCTGTGGACCACACTAAAAATACTCTTTTCTCTTTCAGTATCAGCTTTGACTACGTTTTTCCTAATGAATGTCCCTGTTGAATGAAATAAATTAATACTTATTGTCTGTGCTATGCCCAGATACTGCTGAGATATAGAAATATTTAAGAACTGAAAAATGCATATAACAATAATACAACAGTTACAGTAGCAATAAGAGGTTACGGCATTCAGTTCTTATGGGAGTTCAAAAGTGAGAGTGATCTGTGGAGTGGGATGGTCAAAGAAACCTTTTCTTTAAAATTTTTTTATTTTTATTTTTTTTTTTTTGATATTTCATGGCAAAGTTTCTCTGTGTAGTCCTGGCTGTCCTGGAACTCACTCTGTAGACCAGGCTGACCTTGAACTTACAGAGATCCTCCTGCCTCAGCTTCTTGAGTGCTGGAATCAAAGCCGTGTGCCACCACCTCCTGGCTTCAAAGAAGACTTTATGAGAACATGGAATGCACATAAAAAGAACAGGAAAAGCCTGAAGGAGAAAGATGAAATAAATATAGACCTCAATGAACATAAAAGAGGAGAGAAAACAAAGGCTCCCAAATAAAATATAAAGAACAAGTAATAAGTGCCTTAACAGAAGACCACATTTAAATGATGTTATTGATTGTGTATTATTGATCTCTTTTTTAATGGAGAATAATGCTTTTATCTGAGAAACAAAGGTTTATCTTCTATAGATATATCAATCTGTAAGTAAGCTAGGCTAAGTCCGAGGCCACTGAAATTTAGAGTACAAAATGAAATTTAAGTGTTTCATTGCACATTGACAGTACATACAGTCTTTTAATGCAGAGAGTCTGAGTTCAACTCCTGATTAATACCAATTAAGGAACCCTGATAATGCTGCTGATTCTTGAAGACTGATGAGGCATGAAATAAGTTACAAATTGGTCTTAGGGTAATTTGCTATTTGCCATAGTCATTAACATTATTAATTTTAGCCTTGGTGGCTTAGGATATATTGAAAAGTCTCCATTAAAAAAATATTCATGTTGAACTTTCTCAATTAGTTAACATTCAGATTTGCCAAGATAGAAGACTAAGAATTGGAAAGATGGAAGCTTGAATGTATGTAGTTAATAGTTTGTGTCTGCCAGAGCTTAGGGTACATAGAGAGAAATCTTTGGAAAGGTATGTGAAGACCAGATTGTAGAAGAGCTTTAGTATATCTTTAGTGGCCTTCAGCAAGTAAGAGTGTCTGTAAGTGCCAAAAAGAAAATAGTACAAGAAGACAGGCCCCGCATGGTGACTCTTAGCTATGCTCTCAGCACTTGGGAGGCTGACACAGGAGGAGCAGTTAGAGTTTGAGGCCAGCCTGGGCTGCATAGTGAGTTTAGGTCAGCCTAAAGAGAGTGAGATGCTTGGTTTTCTTTTTTGTTTGTTTGTTTTTGTTTTGTTTTGAGACAGGGTTTCTCTGTGTAGTCCTGGCTGTCCTGAACTCACTTTGTAGACCAGGCTGGCCTTGAACTCACATAGATCTACCTGTCCCAGCCTCCCAAGTGCTGGGATTAAAGACGTGCACCACCACCGCCGGCTCTTGGTTTGTTTTTAACCAGATTTACTGGGGCTAGGGTACTCTTGTGTAGCTGCAGTGGGGACTTGGCTCTGACTTCCTACTTGTATCCAGGCTTTTGTTTAGTATGTTAGCTTCCTTAGCCACTCAGCTCAAGGTCATAAAAACTGATGGCTGATTTAAGAACACAGTTTTATTAACTTATGGTTTATGGTATAGATGAAGAGTCAAGTAGATTTGTTTCTAATCCAGGCATTTGGTAGATACACCGTAGGGAAGCCAAATAATCCAAAGATTTTTGGTGATCATGAAGCCAAATCACAGGGAGTCAAATATATAAGATTAACCACATCAGCTTGTGACATGTAAGTGCATACATCCCTGAATGGGGCTGTGCTACTACTATAACCCACTAGGTCCATGGATCAAGGAGTTCTCCTATCAGCTGTGCACAGATAACTCTACCACCACCATGCTCTCCTCTGCTCTAGGTAAGGCTCCTTCCTGTTTCTTTCATTCAGTGCTTTCATGCACTGTCAAATTATAGACAAGCAGCCCTGGCCTAAAAATCAAGGTTCTTTAACCTCACAACTGTCCGTTGATTCTGTTCCAATGTGAATTTTAACTCTGTAAGCAATCATATATCTAAGATATTAAGCAGTGGTAAAGCATGGATGAGTAGATAGGGTATATATACATATATATATATTTTTTTAAAGAACTGGGACACAAGGCAGAGGTGCTCTGCTGATTGTAACAGCAACACAAAGGTCTTATATATTGACAGCAATGTGGAGGCAGGAATTAGCAATGGCAATTTAAGAAATAGTGAGTAGAGCATTCTGGTCTCCGAATGTAGATCTGTATTAAGAAAGAGTAGAATATGAAGCTGAAGATAGGTTATATCTATGTCTATAAAGAGACTGGAAAAGGAAATAAAAAAGGACATCAGTCAAAGCCAGCAATTTTCAGATGTTTAACTATAGAATATTTTTCAACACAAATTGACCAGAACAAAAAGACTGTGAATTAATTTTCTATGCTTCCTTTATTTAGTCTTACATTGCTATAGTAAGTACCTGAGCCTGGGTCATGTTTAAAGAAGGGGGGTTTGCTTAGCTCAGTTTGTATGAGATCAGCAGCCACATTTGTTTGGCTTCTAGTTAGAGCCTCATGGCTGATGGAATCCTGACAGAAGCATATGTAAAAAAGATTACATAGTGAGGCAGGAAGCCAGAGAGCAGGGAGGGGTAAGCCTTGCTTTTTACATGTTCTTCTCTCCCCTTAACCTCTTCTCCTCTCTCCTGTAAACTACAGCTTATTCTTGTTAGAACTCATACACAGAACCCCTAGGGAAATGCCTCTGGTGGTGACCCAGTTACCTCCCCCTCGGACCCAACCCTTGAAAGGTTCTGCTACCTCAGTACCTCCACACTGAGGGCCAAGCCTTTGATATGGGAAGCCTTGAGGTACAGGCCACATTTAGACTATAGCACGTTCCAATGTTTGATAGTTATATTACTAGTTCTTTATTCTTTTGAAAAATTAAATAATTTAATCTGTGTAAATAAGATCCACAGAACAATAACTTGCAGACATAGAAATCCCAGCTGACCATTCTAGTTAAGAAGATGTTGGCAGAAAACATACTGTGTATACAAAACAGAGAAAATCATACCAATGTCCCAGGAATAATCGGTGGCGATTAATAACTAAGTATCATCTATATGAAGAAAACAGTTTGTATGAACAAAAAGATAAAGCAGTAGGTACATATATAAAAAGAGATACAATGGAGAACATAAAAACCTCAAAATTATAAATTAAAAATAGAGAACTATTTCATCATCAAATAAGAAAAGATAGTGTGAAAAATCAACCAGAAACAAGAATGAGCTCTAGGAAATGAAAGGAAAAAAGTTAAAGGAAAAAGTGATCCCCCCTTTACCAAATGCACACACACACACACACACACACACACACACACACACAAGTTAAAGTTGAAGAAACAGAAAAAAATAAGAGAAATGTTTGACATGGAATAAGAAATCCTGGCTGGTAAGTTATGCTCTAGATCCACAGTGTGCATCAAGAAATAATAGAATGTAATGTCAATGGTGTTTTTTGTTTTGTTTTTTTTAAGGTGTTAGTGATGTGAATGGCTTGTCATTTCTATCAGTGTCAGAAAAGCAATTAAGCAGTCACCTATAAAGAAAGGAAGGAAGGGAAAGAGAGTGGGAGGGCCAGCAAAAGCAGGAAGGAAGGAAGTAGGGCTGAGGGTGTAGCTCAGTGGTCTAGTGCTTGCCTAGCCACCCTGACCTCAGTTAGTAAATTATTGACCAAAAATGAAACAAATTAAAACATGCCCTGATCTTGAATAATTAATTGGTGAAGCTTAAGTAAGAAACTGTTTGGATTCTTTTCAGATAGCACAGGGGTGTGTCAAAAGAGTCTAAAGTAAGCATTATTTAGAGCATCTTAACCTAGTAATTATACTATTTTCTCTTTTGATGATCAACCAGAAGATAGAACATAGCATTTAATTTTTATAATTATGGTGGAATATGCATAAAAGTAACCATCTTGATCATTTTTAAGGATTATATAGTTCATTAGTTTCCATAAAATATTCACATTCTTGTGGAACAGACCTTCAGAATTTTTCATCTTGCTAGGCTGAAACTCGATGCCCATTAAATAACTTGTTTCTTCCTCTTTCCCCTGAAAACCGCCATTCTCCTTTCTGTTTCTAGAATTTGACTACTCTAGGTACCTTATATGAGTGGAGTCCAAGTGTTTGTCTTTTGTAACTGGCTTATATCAGCACGGCCCTCATTATTCATCCATGCTGTGGATAGGATTTCATTTTGATGGCACAACAAAGGTATAGGTGTTGTGTGGCAAAACTTCCCGGGGAGACCAAACTCATAAGGTTTAGAGCAGACCCCTATCTCTATCAGAGAGATACCCCAGATAGGAGTCCCATGACAGACCAAAGTACGGATCCCATCAAAGTCCAATGTGGTGAACCAGTGGGTTTCACTGCGGTTACTTACAGGAGTAGAAATGATTCAAAAGACAGCTGCATCACCAAGCCCATCCCAGCTCACAAACCTGGGAAACTGAAGCGCTCTGCACAGCCTGCACCCTACTGTTGGAGAGTGTTCCTTCTAGGTGCCTCAGTTCCTCTAAACCTCCTCCAGCAGCTTGGCTGGTTTCTGCTTCTTCCAAGCAGCTGGTCTGGTCTTGGAGTCTTCTTGGGAAAGTCTTCTTTGCAGCCAGGCTTTGCTTACTGGTCAGTTTCATGGAATGTTTTTAAATTTTTTACCCACCTGCTTGAGGAGCTTCCTTGCAGGGTGGAATGTTTCAGTCTCAGAGAAAACTGTTACATATCAACAGGTCACACAGTGACTTTGGGGTTTGGCCTGTGTGCTTTGTTTCATGATGCTTTCCACCTTCCTAATGGCTGTTGAAATTGCTAGTTAGTACCGAGGCTGCTGCCCTCTGCTGTTGGAGTTAATAGAAAGCGATTTATTCTGATGCAAAGGAGCCAGGGGTCCCGCATGAGCTTTGCTACCAATCCTGTATAGGATCTTTTCAAGTAAATAATTGAATAAGCACTTATATTAGTTACTTTTCTCATTGTTGTGACAAGATATGTGTCAACAGGAACTTAAGAGAGGAGAGCTTATGTTGACATTTCTCTGAGGTATATCTATCATGACAAGGAAGGCACAGTATCGGGAACATGAGACAGCTGGCACGTCATGTTTGTGGACAGATGAATGCTTAACTTGCCTCTTCCTTTTTATTTACATAGCTCAGGAAATGCCTATATAAACACAAAATAAAGATGTGTTTCCTAGGTGATCCCAAACCCCATCAAGTTGACAAGATTAAACATCACAGTATCTTACCAAAGTATGAAAATGATCATATTTTAATGCCCCAAAGAGTACAGAGACCATAATACTGTAAATGAAAAATATTTTCTCAGGTACAAAAGCATTTTAGTTTTCAGCTAACCAAAGCTTACCTTGTTAGAAAATCTCTTGATGTAAGTGGTTTTTTCTCTGCTACAGAATTTTCTTATATAATTTTTTTTTCATTGGAATGTTTCACTTTTATGCAGTAAAAAAAATTTAAAACTCTGAATGCTAATTGTGTTAGTCCATTTTATATCATGATGACAAATTACTATGGATACTCATCTTATAAAGAAAAAAAAGATTTATTTGGGTTCACAGTTTCGAAGATTGTCTTAGTTAGGGTTTCTGTTGCTGTGAAGAGACACCATGACTACAGCAACTCTTACAAAGAAAACATTTAGTTGAGGTGGTGAATTTCAATTTCAGAGGTTTTGTCCATTATCATCATGGCAGGGAGCATGGCAGCATTCAGGCAGACATGGTACTTGCTACAGCTTGATCAGAAGGCAACAGGAAGTGAACTCCTCACTGGCGTGGCTTGAGCATATATGAATGAGATCTCAAAGCCCACCTCCACAGTGGCACACTTCCTCCCACAAGACCACACCTATTCCAACAAGGCCACACCTCATAATAGTGTCACTTGCTGTGAGCTTATGGGAACCAATTGCATTCACACTACCACAGAGCCTTGCTTCTTTGGGCCTGTGGGAAGACAGCAGATGGAGTAAAACTTCCCACCTCGTGGACAAGAAGCAGAAGAAAGAGGGATCAGAACCCTTCTCTAAAGGAAAACCTCAGTGACCCAAAGACCTCTCACTGGGCTCCACCTCTTAACATTTGTACAACCTCTCAAAAGTGCCATATTGGAAACCAAGCCTTGAGCGCACAGACCTTTGGAGGGCATTCAAGTTCTATACTTTTTTGTTTGTTTGTTTGTTCGAGACAGGGTTTTTCTGTGCAGTTTTGGTGCCTGTCCTGGATCTCCCTCTGTAGACCAGGCTGGCCTCGAACTCACAGAGATCTATCTGCCTGACTCTGCCTCCGGAGTGCTGGGATTAAAGGCGTGTGCCACCACAGCCTGACTATAAGTTCTGTACTTTTTAAATCTATCAATAGGTGTCTTAGGGTTTTTTTTTGGGGGGGGGTTGTTTTGTTTTGTTTTTATTGCTGTGAAGAGACACCATGACTATGGCAACTCTTACAAAGAAAACATTTGAGGTGGTGGCTTACAGTTTCAGAGGTTCGTTCATTACCATCATGACAGGGAGCATGGCAGCATGCAGGTAGACATGGTACTGGCTACATTTTGACTAGAAGGCAGCAGGAAGTTGATAGTCACACTGAGGGAAGCTTGAGCAAAAGAGACCACAAAGCACACCTCCACAGTGACACACTTCCTGCAACAAGGCCACCCTTCCTAATAGTGCCACTCCCTTTGGGGGCCATTTTCTTTCAAACCACCACAGTAGAGTAGTGGCTAACTTTGGCACTGAAGTGGAAAGAATAGCACAAATTTACATCTATTAAAGGGACCTCTGCATAAATATATAAACACATTGGTATATGCATCTACTTTTTTTACTTCGTTGTGCCAAAGACTTTTAATGTGAGATCTATGGCAGTTGTATATTTTGTGATCAATATATAAGCTCTACACTGTAGTGTAATATTGGTTGTGTGACTTTATATACTTGTTTAAATCGAACCCTTAAAAGGACAGATTTACTGTTAGTTGTGTAAGTGTAAAGTATATCTCAGTAAGCCCAACTTACAATAATAAAAAGTATACAGAAAAGCTCTGAAGCTAATGTTGAGGAAACATGGATAAATCCAGATGGATATGGATCATGTTTTGCTCTATTATGTATGAATTAGTGGTAGAAAATGCTTGGTAGTGTTCTCATTTTCTCTTTATAAAACATTTGCAAAATATAACAATGTTAAGGATTCAATACTTAGAAAGTGCTTGCATTCTCAATGGCATTATAAAACATATTTTTCCCATGGCATACAAAGTACAAAATCAGATTGAGTGCTGGGCGTATAGCTCAGGGTAGAGCCCGTTAGTTTAGCATGCACACGGCCCCAGATTCAGTCCCCAGCACCCAAAGCCAAAGCCAACAGTGAGTTCATGTTTATCTCAATTGTAGTGCACTATTAGCTCTCTTACTTGAAAATTTTTGCTTACACTTTTGTAATATTTCTTTGATATTTGGGGTGACAAGATTAGATCACTTATATAAATATAAATCAAATTTTATACAAATTACAGATGTAACAACTCTTGTATAAAATAACTACTTAGAGAGCATGATAAAGCTATATTTGCCATATTGTATTATTGACTGTGTTTTGTGAAGAAATTATAACTTTTGAAAATTTTGTATGCTATTTAGAATTCAGATAATAGGTACCTACATTTTCAAAAATCATATATTAACCACTGACATTAGAAATTAATATTTTGTTTTGATTTGTTTTCTGGCATTGAAATAATTTTAAAAGATTTTTTAAAAAGGAATTGGATTATTATTATTTTTTTTTTTAAAGACTTATTTATTGATTATATATACAGTGTTCTGTTTGTATGTCTGCACACCAGAAGAGGGCACCAGATCTCATTACAGATGGTTGTAAGCCAACATGTGGTTGCTGGGAATTGAACTCGGGACCTCTGGAAGAGCAGTCGGTGCTCTTAACCTCTGAGCCATCTCTCCAGCCCGAATTGGATTATTTTTAAGTTAAAACAACAACAGCAAAAATTTAAGGAAATTCAGAGAAAATTCTAGATATGTACTGGAAAAAGAGTATAGAATATGATCAGAGGATTTAAAATGCATCTGTAATTTGTTTATTTAAAAAGATCTGATTTAAATTTAACAAGATCTTATTGTTCAACAAGATTGAAACTGTTTAGCATTTTCTGTATTTTTTTTTTTGGTTTTTCGAGACAGGGTTTCTCTGTGTAGCTTTGCGCCTTTTCCTGGAACTCACTTGGTAGCCCAGGCTGGCCTCGAACTCACAGAGATCCGCCTGGCTCTGCCTCCCGAGTGCTGGGATTAAAGGCGTGCGCCACCACCGCCCGGCACATTTTCTGTATTTTAAAAACAGAGAGAAGTAAATTTGTTAATAAATCTCATGATTTAATTTTCCTAAAAAGTTCCATGAGCATATTAATGTAAAAATTTGATAACCGCCTTTCTGAGTCTCAGAACTACCTGCCACAACTCCAATCTTTTTCATCATAATTACACACCACAGTAAGATTAATCCGCCAAGGATCAACAGTAAATGGAGTGTAATTCCAGCTAAATCCGGTTAGAGAAGGGGGATTGCCCCTAAAAGGCACAGCAATTCAAGCCTATTGTGGATTCAGAATACTGGCTCTACTCTGAGCATGAGTTTGTATATAGGTTAAAAAGAATTTTAAAAATGAGAGTAACTACCTCAAGCAACTCTTGGGTTGATTGAAACTTGAGAAATTAACATTGAAAATTATCTTGCATTGTCTGTTTCTCTTCTGAGATGGCTCCTCTTTTCCTTATGTCATTGAGTGATAATATAAGCCACATTAAAATCCTTGTTAGTATGCTAATGCTAACATTTGAATGTCTTGGTGTTGGCCACTATAGGTTATCTTTTTTTTTTTTTTTTTTTTTTAGTTATTAGTTAATTATAGGCTCTATTGTTGTCAATCAGCTGAGGGTTCTTTTGCTTCAAATAGAAATCGGTATAATTCCCTTAGAGCCAGCAACTCTAAGCTAGATTGTTGCTACTCTCAGATCATTTGCTCTCAGGATTTGTGACTCCTTTGGGTGTCACATATCAGATACTTACATTATGATCCATAACACTAGCAAAATTATAGTTATGAAATAGCAATGAAAATAATTTTGTGTTTGGGGGTCACCACAACACGAAGAACTATATTAAAGGGTTGCAGCATTAGGAAGGTTGAGAACCACACTAGACTCTTAAGTGCTACTAGCCCAGAACCCAGCAGTTGGTGCTATAACCTTGAGCTTAGTGCATCGGCATTCAGGGTTCCCTAATGTTTAGCTCCTTTGCAGCCAGAGCTAGTAACTGCAACTTTCTACAACTTTTCTAGTATTTGGGTCTTGCAGTTCTTCCCTGGACTTGGCTCTTCGCAGTCCTTGGCCTTCTGCAGTCTTAGCCCTTAACTGTCTCTTGCCTTCTTAGCACTTTTGTAGTCAGTCTCAACTCAAGTAGTCTCTGGACCTCTTCAGGCACCTTCTAGCTGCTGCTGTTGGGTATGTCTGGGACTGAGAGCTCAGGAGTTGCCTGCTTTTCCTATTTACAGGTTCAGCCTGTGATACAGATCAAAAGTAGGCAGCACTAGTCAGATGAGGCTGGAGCCAGAGCTGAAGTATCAGCGGGTAAGTGGACAAGAGAGAGATTTGGGGCTGCTCAGAGGAGAATGAAAGGAGCATTGCTTATACAGCCATACACACATGTGCATGTGTTACATGCCTTGAGAGTTGCTCCTTCCAGACCAAATTTAGGACATCTGGGAGGAGGTGGGGCAGCTATGGATAAAGTTATGTAGAGTAACTGTAGAAACTTATCTGAAGCCAACATGGATGAAAGGAAGTTAAATAAAAGCCTCAGCTATGGTGGTTGCCATGGCAGTATCAGTGGGTCCTGCCATTGAAATAAAGTATATTTGAGGCATCTGTGACTGGTTGGGAGTCTCCTCCAGATGTTGGTGGCAGGATGGGAGTCTCCCTGAGCAGCTTTGAAGTTTTTAGGGCAGGTAGGGCTGAACCTGGTCATAGTGGTACATGTATGTAATCCCAGCACTTGGGAGATGGAAGTGTGAGGATCAGGAGTTGAAGGTCACACTCAACCATGTAGCAAGTTTGAGACTAGGCCGAGCTATTCAGATACAGCTGGAGTTTACTTGCCTTATAGGAAGCTAATTTTTTTAATGACATTTAAAATTCCTCTTGCTGAAATACAGAAATGTGATTAGCTTTTATATATTGATCCAGAAGCCCAACACTAATTCCAGATTTTCTGGATTTGTATGTATGACAAATCATTTCATCTTAAAAATATGCTGTCATTTTTGTGTCTTTTTTTCTTTATACCTTAACTAGGGTTTTTTTTTCCTTTTGTTTTTTTTTCTATTTTTAATTATAGCTGTCCATTAGAGAACCAGAAAGTTTTTTTCTATTCTTTGTAGTCTAAGATATATGCATATATATGTAAATATACAAAAACACACGTATATTTCATTGGCTTCAGATTTCTTGTCATCTGGTATTATATTATGAGAAATCTATCTGTTTTTGTCCCTGGTTCTTAGCACAGTGTCCCTAAAACCTTTGGAATTTCCTGAGTTATTGAAGTGTCCTTTGTTATTCATAACAGCCTTTTTGATTACATCTGAGTTTATGATTCAATGGAGCCCCTAGACAGCCTTAGAAAAGGCAGCCACCAGAATGACCAGGTGGACTTTCTGCCTCTCACTAACTGCTGACCTCTGGTGAAGGAAGGTTGGGGGCTAGAAATTGGGCTCTGTAACAACTCTTGAACCTGGATCCAGAGTGCTGGGAGAACGCCTAGCTAGAGAATGGGTGCCCCATCCTCCTTCCCCCACATCTGGCCTTATTCATCTCTTCCATTTGCCTGTTCCTGAGTTGTCTTATAATAAGCTGGTGAACTAAACTAGTCTCTTGAGTTTTATGAGGCATTCTAGAAAAGTTTTGAACATGAGGAGCTGGTCAATGAGAACTCCCTTTTATGGTTCTATAATCTTTCCTTTAGAAGTATGAGTAGCCCAGAATTCGCACTGGGCATTCCAAAGTAAGGCAGTACTGTGGACTAAACTCCGTAACTTTTAAGATCTGATTTCAAGCTGAGTAGATAGTGGCAGAATTATATTAAATCATGAATACTCAGTTTAAAGACAGAGAAGTGGATGGATATTGGGAAAGATACTGTAAACTGGAACTTGAGGGCAAAAGCCCTGGCTTTGGTAGTCCCACCAGACTAGACTACCTGTCTCAGTTCACCAGTTACAAGAGACAAGTGATGCTGGAAAACAGAGATTTTAATCAATTTGCATGGCATTAGTTGCTTTTCTATTGCTGTGGTTAACCATAACCAATGTAACTTTAAAGTATTTAATTTGGGCTTGCAGGGTTAGTCAGTGACCTTAATGGTTAGAGAAGTATGGCAGCAGGCATGAATGGTGCCGAACAGTAGATAAGAGCTTACTACACCTTAACACATAACTAGAGAAAGAGACACTGGGAATGTTGTGGGCTTTGAAACCTCAAAACCTGCCCCTGTGACACACTTCTTACTGCAATCCTTTGCACAGAATTCTACCAACTGGGACCAAGTATTGAAACAGATGAGCCCATGGGGGTGGGGATGGGGGCATTCTCATTCATACCACCATACAAAAGGAACAGATACAAATCAAGGTATTAATAATAGTTTAGGTTTAAGTAGGGAAAGAATTATGCATAAGGAAAATATGCATAATGAAGCAGTCTGGTCAGGGAGTGATCCTGCTGGCTATTGTCTAATACATTGTAGCAAAAGCAGCTTCTAAGTGCCTGTTCTAACACCACATATTTGGTGTCAGAAGGAAAAAAAGACCACAAATATTTTTACATATGAGTTATTTTGTCCTTAAGGTCATTAGATGATATTTTAATTTTTACACAACTAACTTCATAATGCTGTCAAAGAACCCATTATTTAATTAAGACTACTCAGTAAACACCTGACTGTCTAGATTTTTATCCCTGGTGTTTAATATTTAAATGAATGTTAAAACTACATATTTTTTTAATGAACTATAGACAAAGATCTGAGATCCTATGAGTCATCCTACTTTAGTATAGAAATTTCAAAACTGGTCACAGTTTGATTTGTGTGCTCCATATTTTCATGGTAGAGCTTAGTAAGTACGCTGATTTTTATGCAGTCAGGTCTTAGTGTTCTACAAAAGTAAGTTTTATTTCAGTATGATCCTAGTTAGTAGTACTCATTTGGATGTTGGAGGGCTTCCATTGCCTGATGACAGATGGTTAGGTTCATATTCCAGATACAGCCTGCACCTGAACCCACCAGCATCTTTGAAAAGTTTAAAAAGAAAGCAATTATTGTAGTGTAATGCCTGGAACGCTGTCCAGTACTAAATGCTCTTCAAATGTTGGCAGTTCAGACCTGTGCAGAAAACATGTGGCTAGATACAGATGTCCTGGAGGCGCCTCTGGACTTGACTCCACGGAGCTACTTTAGAAAGGCTAATGCCAATTGTGATTTTGTTGTTTTTTGCTTTTGAGACAGGGTCTCACTGTGTAGCTCTGACTGGACTCAGATCTGCCTGCCTCTGCCCCTGGGTGCTGGGGTTGAAAGCATGAGGCACTATGCCTAGCAGCAGTTGTGATCTTGACCTTTATCCCTTACATAGTTGTGAAGGTTTAGGAGAAGTTACTAGATAGTATTTGGCTCCAGTGAATAGTCAAATCTTTGATGTCTATAATTATATTCACAAAATTAATGTAAATAATTTAAATTATAATCTTATATCCTTAATATTTTTCTCTTTTCCCATTTAGAAATTCTTATTTTTCTTTGCCTTATGCTTCCTTGCCATAGTTTACTTGATTTTTTTTGTTTACCACATTTCTGCACTTAACAGCATTTTTTATCCTACATAGTTTTTTTTTGTTTTGTTTTGTTTTTTTTGGAGACAGGATTTTTCCATGTGGCCCAGGCTGCCCTTGAACTTGCTGTGTAACCCAGGCTGCTCTTAAACTAGGGGTCCTCTTTCCTCAGCCTCCCCAGTGCCCCAGTGCCGAGATTGTAGATGTGTGCCACCACACCCAGCCTTCCATTCTGTAAAACTATTAGTTCCTTAGAACAGGCCATTTACACATAGATATGAAAGGTACTTGACTACTACTGTCTCTGTTGACTTCCTATAACCAATTTCTTTTGAATCCAGAAACATTAGGCAGTATTTGTATATATTTTCCTAGAACCTTAGCCTGTACCCGACTGGTGTTTCACCTTTTGCTTTTTCCCACTTAAAATACTTTTCATCACTGTACATGTAGAAGTGCTCCATTCACTTAAGAGCTGGATAGAATTTTAGTGCATTGATGGGCCAAATTAATTATCCAGTCATAACTGATAGGCACTTATGTTTCTTTTCTCCTTTTTATTTTGCTATTAACTTCAGACACATCTATGTGTCTCTCTGGTATCAGTTTTCAGAAATTGGATTATTGAGTAGGTTTCCGTGCATTTAAACTTTGACAAAATTTTGCCAAATCACCTCCATAGTGGGTGATTTATTCTTCTGCCCACAATATGTAAAAGTCTTTGCTTTCCCAGATGCTTTTTCATTAGAAATATTTATTTCCTTATTAGATCAACATGATGTGTGTCTACTAAGACTTTGTTAGCAGTGTGAATTGCCAGTTCCATTGAAACAGTGTAGAAGCAGCCAAGTGTGGTAACCCAACCCTGTAATCCCAGCACAGGGGAGATGGAGTCTTAACTTTCTCAAATTCTTGATTCTACAGTTCAGTATCAAGTATTTTTCTTTGCTAGCATAAAAAACAAAAACTATATTTTTGTTGTAATCCCTGTATTTCTTAAAAATGAGCCTGAGTATGTTTTCATATACTTTACTTGCTTTTCTGCAAACTATCTTCATAGATTTTAACTTTTCTAATGGGTCATTGACTTTTTAAAATTTATTTAATCATGAAGAAATAAGCTTCAGCAAGCATAGTACACCTATAGCCCTGGTGACTTGGAGACAGAGGTGAGAGGATCAGGTGAACTCAGGTTTTTCCTGTCTGCCTGAAGAACACAGTGAAACTATCTCAAACAAGGAAAAAAGAAAGAAAAAGTGTAACATGAATTGCTAAATGGTCTTATTAATAGAAAACCCAGAGCCAGATATTGGGGTTAAAGCTGAGAGATCAGAGAAGCAGAGCAAGCCAGCCACAAGTTCTTACCTCTACGAAATCCTTAGTCTAAAGAGAGTGAGTTCCTGTTTCCTCACGCCTCATATACCTTTCTGTGTCCTGCCACATTACTTCCTGGGATTAAAGGCGTGTGTCACCACTGCCTGGTTTTGTTTCTCTCATGTAGCCCAGTGTGGCCTTGAACTCACAGAGATCCAGATGGATCTCTGCTTCCCAAGTGATAGGATTAAAGGTGTGTGCCACCACTGCCTGACCCCTGTGTCTAATTTAGTGGCTGGCTCTGTCCTCTGATCCCCAGGTAGGCTTTATTGGGATACACAGTATATCACCACATTTTATTTATTCCACATTTTCCCTCTCAGATCATCTTTTTAATTTCTTCATATAATTTTTATCATGGAAGATATAATTCTAACTTTACCAATAATGTAATATTTTATTTGGTAAATCACAATTTTCCATTGGCCATCTTAAAAATATTTCTGATTTAAAACCAAAAACTAAAAAACAAAACAAAACAAAACTATTGTGATGCTAGGCCTGGTGGTTCATGCCAGGTACTTAGGAGGCTGAGATAGGAGGAGCAGAAGTTCAAGGCCAGCTAGGGCAACTTAGTGTAATCCTTCTTAAAAAAAAAAGTTTTTTAGTGGGGGGACAGGTAGAGCTCAATAGTAGAACAATAGTAGAAAACTTGGTTTAATCCCTAATACTGCTACCCCCTCCCCCCAAAAAAACCTACCAGCAATAGCCCTAATTTCAGTGATACTGGACACATCTTATGTATAGCTTTTATCTAAGCTTCCCCCCTGTTTTTCTCTTTTTTTAAAAAAAAATTTTTTTATTAGTTCTTTAAGGGTTTATACAATGTATTTTGATCATAGTCACTCCTCCTCCCCTAACTTCCCAGATCCACCCCCACTTCAACACCCTTCCTACTTTGTGAATTTGTGTCCTTTATTTTTAATTTTTTTTTAAAAACACATCAAGACCCATTTGTGTTGCCCAAATATTCTCGGATATATGGTCTTCCTCTGGAGAGTGGTCTGTTTATCTGGAGCTACCCTTTTAAAGAAAGCTCTTTCCTCCCGGCATCTAACAACTGCCAGCGGTTCCAAAGCGAGGAGTGGGATTCGTGCCCAACTCCGTCCCCATGCTGGGATTCGGTCTGGCCTGAGCTTTCGTAGGCTTGTGTATGTTGTTGCAGCTGCTATGAGTTCGCAAGTGCCGCTGCACAGCTCTGTCCCGAAGACACCGTTTCCCTGGCGTCGTCCACTGCCTTGAGCTCTTATGCCTGTTCTGCCCCCTCTGCTGCAACGATCCCTGAGCCTTGGGAGGAGGGGGTAAGGTTCCATTTAGGGCTGAGTATTCTGTATTCTTTTCTTCTCTGCACTTTGGCCAGTTGTAGGTATCTGTTAATCACTCTCTACTGCAAATAGAAATTTCTTAGATGAGAATTGGGAGTTGCATTGATCTATGGGTATAATGGTAAGTCATTAGAAGTTGATTTACGACTGTGTCCATTTATCAGAATAATAGTATAATAGGTTCTCCCTTAGGGCCTAGCCATAGGTTCTTATCCCAGTAATGGTGCCAGGTATTGGTTTAATCTTGTGCAGTGGGACTTAAATCCAATTAGGAAGTGTTGGTTACCTGTGATGTTCTTGTCATTATTGCACCAGTGAGCATGTCTTGCCATGCCAGTCTTTATTATAGGTCTCAGGGTGTAGGGGGAAGTTTTGCCATCCGCAGCCATTTATAAAATAATTATACAGAGGCTTATATTAATTGCAAACTATGTGGCTTATGGCTCCTGCTTATGTTAGCTAGTTCTTACAACTTAAATTAACCCATTTCTATTAATCTATATGTTGCTACGTCGCTGTGACTTTACTGGTCTACTGGCATCTTGTTGCTCCTTGGGCGGCAGGCTGGTGTATCCTCTGACCCCACCTTTCTCCTCCCCGTCTCTCTGCTTGGATTTCCTGCCTGCCTCTAAGCTGCCTTGCCATAGGCCAAAGCAGCTTATTTATTAACCAGTTGTAGCAATACATATTCACAGCATACAGAAAGACCATCCAACAGAACTCAGGGTGTTCACAACTGGGTATGATTGACGATTACTTTTTTCCTTCAGTAGTGTTCATAGCACCTTCCATCACTGTGAAAGTTAGCCAGTAGGGATGAAGCTTCTAGGTCAATACCGCTTTATTTCTCCACATTCTGTGATTTAAATATGTCTTCAGCAATAAAGTCTATACATAAAATCAAGGACTAGGGGGTAAACAAGAGCAGTGACAATAGCGTATAATGCAATTTCTATTTGCAGTAGAGAGTGATTAACAGACACCTATTGGTCTATTGGACTTCACTGGCCAACAACTCCAAAAGTAACCTGTTCTTGGCACTGGACTTCTTATTTGTTAGCTTCTGGTGTCAGTTGGGGCAGTGTTGCATTGTTAAAGTGTGATTCCATTTTAGCGTGTGTGTTTTTATATATTGTAAGATGTTTCACAATAATAGGTTTCCATATAACTTTTTCAAAAGATATTTATTCCTTCCCATATTCCCTCATCTACTCTGTTCCATGCCCTTACCCTGATTTTACTCTTCCTGTTTCATAAAATGCACTGGTGTAAAAGCTTAATAGCTTTACTTTTATAAAATATATAAAGATGATATATAATGTGATTATATAGACATTTCTAATTATCAGTTCATAATTATAGCTTGATAACAAAAGAATATGACAATTGTGTCTTGTTTTTTAAAAAAGAAAAAAATTATTATTATTGTTTTCTTCAAAATAATGTGTTGTACATCAGGCCATCAATCTGTTTAGTAATTAAAGTGTAAAACTAGCTACTCTTAGTTGTCAACAGTCTTAATATATCATCTTGTTTAAGCTCCTGCTTAGAATAAAACTTTGTTCTGTAGCATTTCTAATAGCTAACTTCAGTGTTAGGACATCCCTGGTATACTGAAATCTTTTCTTGCTTGGGACAAACCCTTAAATGATCCATGTACCTCAAGATACATGATGTTAAGTATCTAGTAGTAATATGTGAGAGCACACCTGTACTTATTCATATATATGTCATCTATACTGCAGCAATGTGCAAAATATGTTTAGTACTGATTTGGGAGGTAGACTAAATATAGCTCATTTAATATGTATACATTAAGCATAATAAAACTAAATAGTACGTTATTGTATGATAGACTTCTAATAATGACAAATGAGAAAATTTGAACATTTTCTCAACAACTAGCTAAAATAAAGTATAGATTTAAATTATTGTCAAGATGTTAAATATTCAACAAATTAGCCAGGAATTTCTAGGTTAAAATCTAATAGAAAATTCTAGATCTTATCTGAATGTATACAGAAATTCAGAAAGCTAATTTTACCACTCAGGAACACTTTTGCCTGAGGCATAATTTCTTATTCAGGATAGGCAGCTAAAAGGTTTATAAGTCTTTATCACCTTTTTCTATATAAACAGGCAAAAATTAAATCTAGGGTCCACTACTGCTACTTAAGAATAATAGTTCAAAGGGCTGCCACATGACTACTCATGGATTCAGTGTCAGCACTCCTAACTAAGGCAGACCAAGTTCCAGATCTGAGTCAGTAGAGGGGCCTGAAAATTAGGCTAAAACGAGCTAAGAGACTGCTGTTGATTTTAGGTGTCCATGAAAAGAGAAGACAAGAGTCTATATAAGGGTATGCACCTTCATTTCTGTTCTTGTTGTTTTAAGAAAGGACCTCATGTAGCCCAGGGTAGCCTTAAACTTACTCTGTAGCCAAAAATGACCTTGAATTGCTGACCCTTCTGCCTCTATCTCTCCTGTGCTTGGATTGCAGCTACAGTACTTGGCTTCAGTAGGAAATACTTCAGGACAGACCTCAATTTGTTCCTATTAATAACATTGCAAGTGTAATATCCAGTGTAGAGTCAGTTAACCAGACCCATAAAGAAACAGGTCAACATAAACAATTACCCACAGAAACAAATGTACTACAAACTGACTCATAGAGGTAATTTATGCTAAATTATGATATAAAGACTTTAAAATAACTGATTGCCCATTCTAAGAGGTCCAAAAGAGAACATTAAAAATAGGCAGAGAAATGAAAATAATGCAAAAGCTTGTATTATTTTAGAATATAAGTTCTGACTCTGAAATAATATAATAACCAAAACTAAGAATTTAGTGCACAAATTTAGTAACATTCAGATTAAAGAGAGAATTAGTAATCTACAAGATAGGGCAATGGGAAGTACTCAGGATGAAGCATGTAATGACAGAATGGCAAGAGGAAGACTAAAGAGAAAGTATGGGGTATGAGGCCTGAGATAATATAATGGAGAGTTCTCACATTGGTTTGATCGAAGTCACCCAAGCGAGGAAAGAGAGGGTGGGCCAGCAGCAGTATTTGAAGAGATGGTAACTGAAATTTCCTAAACTGATGAATAAAACCAGTCCATAGATTAACTTTGGTATTAATGTAAGCTTTCTAAAATTCTCCCCAATTATACCTAATTACATACTTGAAACAAGGAAAGAAAAGAATAAGACCTATCTTTAATAAAGAACAGTCCAAATAGTTGTATTTTTGGCATATATGTATATTTTAGAAACCTGGAATCATTACATATGGCTTGTGAACATTCCTCTCTTAAGATGTTCTGAATGTTTCATATATCATTAAAATTTAATAAGATTTAAGATGTGATATTTGAATGTACTATTATACCTTTTCTTTATGTATGTGAATATGTATGCTTGTTTATATTTATAGGTACATGCCTGTTTTGAGGTGTTGTGGGTGCATGTGCATTTGGTAGCCAGAGGATGACCTTGGGTGACATCTTCAGTAATGTTATCCACTACTTACGAAACAGGGTCTCTCATTGGCCTGGAGCTCACCTGTTAGGCTGGTTGGCCATTGAGCCCCAGTGATTCTCCTGTCTCCACCTCCCTATTTCTGGGATTAAAAGTACATGCCACCAAGACCAGCTTTTTACATTGATGCCCGGGATCAAACTGAGATCCTCATGCTTGGGGAAAAAAGCACTTTCCTCACTAAGCCATCTCTCTAGCCCCTTGTATTATACTTTTATAACCAATTCTCTGTAGACTATGTAGTTTAATTACATTTAGTTAATAGTCTCAACATTATTTTTAGTAAGTATACTTGGTAAATCTTTGGTATGTTTGTGTTGTTATGGTCTGACGTTCAGTGAAGTCAGGTATTTATTTCAGAGGCTGGGTTCACATTCAGCTGGTTGGAATGGATCAGAGAGAGAGAAAGAGGCCTCCTGTGAAGAGGAGGTGGGTCTGGAAGGTTGCATGGTCCCTTTCAAGCTGAGAAGTGGACAGTGACTGTGTGTCTCAGTCGTTGTGTTTTGAGACAAGAATTGTACGCATTCCAAACTGGCCCTGAACAAGAACAGCTATGTCACTGAGGACACATAACTAAGTCTTAACATGCATCCCTGATTAATTATACTTCTCTTTGGGGATAAATTTCTAGAAATAGAACAACTGGATGGTGGTAGTTTGAATGTAGTTGGCCCCCATAAGCTCATAAGGATTGGCATTATTAGGAGATGTGGCCTTGTTGAAGTAGGTATGGCTTTGTTGGAGGAAGTGTGTCACTGTGGGGGTGGACCTTAAGGCCTCCTATGCTCAAGCTATGCCTAGTTCAGTTCACTCCTGTTGCCTGTGGATCAAGATGTAGCTCCTTCTCCAGCACCATGTCTGGCTGCATGCTGCCGTGTCCTACCATGATGATAATAGACTAACCGCTGAAACTGTAGCCACCCAATTAAATGTTTCCCTTTATAAGAGTTGCCATGGCCATGGTGTCTCTTCACAGCAATAGAAACCCTAAGACATGGATCAAGACTATTTAATATTTGAGATACTGGCTAAGTATACTTTACCCCAAATTTTTGGAACAAGCAGTATTTCAGATTTTTAAGTTTGGGATTTTTATAGTCCTTTTGTACAAGTTGTATCTTTCAAAAATAGCTGGTGTTATTTACTTACTTTGTCTCACATTCTTTGTCTTTCTGCGTGACTTTGACACTCCTCCATTGAAAGTTAGGATCTGTGTTCCCTCTCCCAGAACCTTTGTCACAGCCTCAAGAAATAAGAGGAACAGTGGAAGTACAGCTCCTTGACCTCACGTCTAACTAGGCAGGAAAGGTGGTACAACTGCTATCTGTCTATCTGGCTTTTAGGACACTTGCCCTTAGAACCCAGCATTGGGAGGAAGCCCAGGCTACAAGGAGTGCCTTCTGCAGAGGTTCCATATAATAGCCCACTGGGTCCTAGCCAACAGCTAGCATCACTGCCAGATACATGACAAGCAAGCCTGGAGGTGATTCCAGCAGCTGATCTTTGAGTCTTTCAACAGAAGCCTCACACTTCTGCCCACAGAAACTGTGAAGGACAATAAATGATACTGATTCTGGCCTGTAAGTTGGAGTGAGTTATTAGCCAGCCGTAGTAAATTTCCTCTCCCTTCCTAGCATTGCTCTTCAAACTCCTAAAATGAAATCAAGAAACATTTTCATCTAAAAATTCAGAAGTTTTTACTTCAGATGGAAATGGTATCTTGATTTAATTGCATTTTCTGAGTTACTGTGAAGAGCCAGCCTAGTAGGGAGATAGCGGTTGGTGTGCTGAGTGTGGCTATCACTTCAAACTCAGGAAATCTAATACTGAAATCATTATATTTCTACTCCCAGCTTGTTCCCCATCCTCCTCCTCCCCATCCTCCTCCTCCCCATCCACCTCCGCCTCCAACAATTCAGTCCATACTCCCTTTTCATTTATCAGAGCAGATATTACTTCCTTCAGTTCCCTTTCCTCAGTTCACCCTAGCTTAATAACTTAGGTCAGTACTGCTGCATCACCCAGAACCTATGCATCGTCTGTGGAAACTGTCCTTTTACTTACCTTTCTACTGCACTACGTACTAAGCTTTGTAAAGTCCTCAAACTGCCAATAGTATCTTCTACGTGTGGTGCATAGTATGTGCTTGATAAATAACTATTATTATTTAGTGAGTTTTAATTATTTTGCTATTTGATGTATGTGGGTGTTTTGTCTACATAAATGTCTGTGTACCACAAGCATGCCTGGTGTCCAAGGCCAGAAGAGGACATCAGATACCCTGGAACTGGAGTTACAGATGATTGTGAATTGCCATGTGGCTCGAACTTGGGTCTCTGCAAGAACAGCCAGTACTCTTAACCACTGAGCCATCTCTCTAGTCCTGTTCTTGTTTTTTATACTGGTAGGGATCAAACCTGGGACCTGAGCATTAAGCAAGCATTCTGCCAGTGAGCTACATCCCCAGGAAGGCTTAAGTTTTAAAGTACAGTAGTTGACATTTTTAACTTTTCACATTAATCTTTCCCTATCCATTGCTACTTAAGTGATAACAAAAGTTGTATTTCGAAACTTGCTTTCCAATCTTGGTCTAGTTAACATTTTCATGTCCTGGATTTATTTTTACTAGTAAATTATTTATCAAGTAAATTTTGTTTTATATGATGAATATAGCCATCTAAACTTTTTATCTAAGCCAACTTAATAATGCTAATTTGGGTGAAATTTTTTAAGATGGGTAAATTAAATTTAGAATTACACAGTGATTCTTTACATAGGAAATAATCCTTTAACATGATTATATTTTGAAGTTAATAAGAAATCATCTATGCCGGGCGGTGGTGGCGCACGCCTTTAATCCCAGCACTCGGGAGGCAGAGCCAGGCGGATCTCTGTGAGTTCGAGGCCAGCCTGGGCTACCAAGTGAGCTCCAGGAAAGGCGCAAAGCTACACAGAGAAACCCTGTCTCGAAAAACCAAAAAAAAAAAAAAAAAAAAAAAAAAAAAAAAAAAAAAAAAAAAAAAAAAAAGAAATCATCTGACTGGATCCCTGCTCTGCTCCAGGGCTCTGGAAATGGATCTCCAAGCTGGCTGACCCTCAGAAGTAAATGTCAGCAGTGTTCACCCTTCAGGTTTTCAGATTGCAGTTTCCTATTTCAACTTCTGTTTAGACATAAACTTAAAAATTCTTTATTGTTTTATTAACCTGGTATTTGTTGTTCAAACACAAATTTCTGACAGTAACATTTAAGAATAGCATTTAAAGTTTTGTAACTTTAAACATACTGGATTATGGAAGTATTGTATGGGGGCTCCCTTTAATGAATAACAATATCAGGATTTGGGATTGTTCATTTTGGGGGGGGGAGTTTCGAGACAGGGTTTCTCTGTATAGCTTTGTGCCTTTCCTGGGACTCACTTGGTAGCCCAGGCTGGCCTCGAACTTACAGAGATCCGCCTGGCTCTACCTCCCGAGTGCTGGGACTAAAGGTGTGCACCACCACCACCCAGCTGGGATTGTTAATTTTGACACTATGTTCTTTAATATCTATCTTTTCTAATCTTCTAAATGATACAGTGCATGGTTTAGGTTGTTCTCGAGCTATTAGGTCTACTACTAGAATATTCTTAAGTAGATTCAAGTTGTTAGGAATTATAAAATAGGCAGTATATTAATTACTTTTCTCATTGCTGCAACCAAATACCTGACAAGTAACAACTTAAGGAAGACTTGTTGCAGCTTACAGTTTGTGGGGACCATTCATCGTGGCAGAGGAGGCATGGAGGCAGGAGAAGGAGGTGACTGATGTATTGCATCCACAGTCAGGAAGCAGAGAGATCCTGACAGAGATGTTCCTTGACATTTTATTTGTAGTTTTTAAATTTAAGATTGTAAACCAGGTGGCATTCGGAAGGCAGAAGCAGGTGGAGCTCTGTGAGTTTGAGGCCAGCGTGGTCTACAGAACGAGTTCCAGGACAGCCAGGGCTACATGGAGAGACTCTGCTTCGAAAACCCCCCCCCAAAAAATTAAATTATAGAAAAAAATAGGTATATGTAAATCATCCTAAGTAGGTCCTGGTTCTTTTGGGAACTCAGTAATTGGAAGGATTTTTAATAAAAAATACATACCATTTAAAAATATATATGTATATATTAATATAGGCAATACTGTATTTTTGTAGTATACATGCATTTTAATAAGAAACCTTGGAATCTAATGAACCAGGCTTATGAGTCTACATTTTGGGCCCTCAGACAGGCTTAGTATTAGCATTTCATGTTTCTAATTAGATCTACTTTTTTTTTTTTTTTTAAACAGAATCCCAAAACAAAAGAGCAAATTGAAAATCTCTTGCGGAATGGGATGAACAAAGAATTGCGTGATCGACTTTGTTGCCGAATGACTTTTGGGACTGCAGGACTTCGGTCTGCCATGGGGGCAGGGTTTTGCTACATTAATGACCTTACAGTAATACAGTCAACACAGGCAAGTATTACAAGCTATTATATATGTACTTTTCTCACTCTATTGTTTTACTTTATAAATAAGGTAGTACCCTTCTTTTAAAAAATAAACTATTTTGTTCAGGAAGGTACTCTTATAAAAAAGGGAGGCTAATTTTGATCGTTTATTTTGTCCCAAGATTTACGTTGGAAATCATTTATGTATCTACAACGGCAGTTTTCTACCTGTGGGTCATTGACCCCCTTGGGGGTCGAACAACACTTTCACATGTATCCTATATATCAGACATTTACATTACGATTCATAACAGTAGCAAAATTACAGTTATGAAGTAACAATGAAGTAATTTTATGGCTGGGGGCTGTGCTGGGGGTCACCACACCATGAAGAACTATAGTAAATAGTCACAGCATTAGGAAGGTTGAGAACCACTGGTCTACAAGGTCACAGTCCTCATGAAGAATTCTTTTGACTGAGTGTGGTGCACACCTTTAGTTCCAACACTCAGGGGAGGGGGAACTGAAGCTGATGAACTCTGAGTGTGAGGCCAGCCTGGTCTACATAGCAAGTTACAGGCCAGTCAGGGCTACAAAGCCAAATGGTAAAAATTCTGTCCTCTGGAGCCTTGAAGTAAGAAACAATCTCCCTGGTTTGTTCTGAATTTTCTTTCTGACCTCCCTGCCTTCCCTTACTGACCCTCACTTCCTACCTTTTTTCTCTTTCTCATGTTTTATGTATTGGATTGGAGTCGTGGTTACTAAGTTGGTATTTCTGTAGCACTAAATATGTTCAAAAATCTGAGAAGTGATTGTTATCTCACATTTGTGGATGGAGCAGTATTGCTCCTGCATTAGTAAGCATGGCTATACAGACCAAAGCCAGTTCTGAGTCAATTAGCAGCAAAGTAAACATAAAAACTGGAGCCTTTTAAGTTGTAAAATGCAGACATTGAGGCCAGGATGCAGCTCAGTGGTAATGCACTTGCCTGTTTGAGGCCTTCAGTTCATCCTCAGCATGAAAAGGGGGTGGTAGGGTTGGGGGAGGGGGCACTTACAGTGGAAGCTTGCATCAGGAGCTAATCTTCTGTTTATTTGCTGTAGGGGATGTACAAATACCTGGAGAGGTGTTTTTCAGACTTCAAGCAGCGAGGCTTTGTTGTTGGGTATGACACTCGGGGTCAAGTAACCAGCAGCTGCAGCAGCCAGAGGTACAGTTTTAATTATTGCAAAGGTTACATTGGAATGGGGGTAAAATATTCCATTTTTTTCTAATGGCAAGAATTCTGAAACAAGAGACTTTCATATAGAAACATGACCTCATGCTAATGCTTATTGTATGTTTTCTGAAGCTTGGGAACAATTTTAGCTGAAATAGAAGTAAAGCTCTTCAGAGATAAGCTTTAGATTTATAGAAGTATAAAAATAATCTTAGAATATTGCAAATTCACAGGATGTCAGTCTATACATTTTTTTGCATAGTCATTGAGTAGGAGTAATTATGAAGCTTCTGTTCTCTTGTAATCCTGCCTTAGTATCTTTTTATAAATTGGTAATCATGGTTCTTGTTTAAGGAGGATAATTGTACATATGGAGTTTATTTGCTTCACTGTCCTCCAATCTTGTCAGGGTGTTTTTGTTTTTGTGTATGTGTGTCTGGAGATGAAGCTAGGGCCTATGTATAATAAGCCAGTGTGCCAGTACTAAGCAACATCCCTAGCTCCTTAAACAGACAAACCTTATTTGACAGTTTCAAGTTGGCTCATCAAGTTTAAGTAATCGGTGATGGTAAGAATAGGTTGGGTGGTCATGGTGGCACATAAGGGAGGCTGAGGCAGGATTGTGAGTTTGAGATAAACCTAGGTAACAGTTCCAACCAGCTTTGGCACTACCGAAGATCTTGTTTCAAAATTCAGAATAATTCTATTATGAAACATTTATTATATGGAAGATTGGTTTATTAAAATTAATGGGAAGGACTAAGTGAAATCTCTTCTTCTAGGCTTGCTAAACTCACTGCTGCAGTGTTGCTTGCTAAAGATGTTCCTGTTTACCTTTTTTCAAGATACGTTCCTACACCTTTCGTAGTAAGTATGTTGTGATAGTGATTACTCAGCTGACTGCACTTCAGGGGCTTTCTTAAGACAATTAGGATTCAAATCTTTGCCATACATATAAGTATTGAATGTCCAATCCAGTGAAAATCTAACCAAAGGAAGGGAAACAGTTTTGCATTGAGCAGGATCTATTATAAGTTGACCAGCCCATAGTCATGGTGAGATATTTTTAACCGGAAATTGATTTATCAGGACAAAAATGACATAGCGATTTGAATATACTACTAACAGTTTTGTGTGCATTTCCATCTGAGATCTAAAAAACAGACCATGACCAGTCACCAACAGATTTTTTACCAATGGACTTTTAAAAGATTGATGTGATTGGTCACTGACCTGATGGATTATTATATACATAGTGATTTGGGCTAAAGATCCACCAACCACGTTATATTTAGTTCAGTTAATAGATTATGTCCTGCCAGGTGGTGGTGGCACAGGCCTTTAATCCCAGCACTCAGACAGAGGCAGAGGCAGGCGGATATCTGTGAGGTTGAGGCCAGCCTGGTCTTTAGAATTCCAGGACAGCCAGGTCTGTTATATAGAGAAACTTTGTCTCAGAAAATAAAAAACAAAAACAAACAAACAGAATAGATCATGTCCTAGTTACTGTGTTACAACTATAATTGATGTACATGGTCTCAAATTTGAACAAGTTAGGAGGCTGGTGCCACTTGACAAAAATGTGGTAGTGGAAATGGGAGCATATTGACAGTGTGAAACAAGACTACCTATCTTAAAACTGAACAGTAATGAAGACAACAAACAGAAAAACTTACGAGGTAGAACTAAGCCCTACTTTGAGGGAGGGAAATTTGTGAATTTAAGGAATGCAGTAGCAAAAAAAAAATGTTAAGATACTGAGCTTATGCTATAATATGTTTGTGCTAAAGCAGAGTAAAAAGAATGAAGTCATAAAATATGAGAAAGAAATAAGTACGTAAATTTAAAATAGGAACAGAAGACAAAACTGGGCTGGAGAGATGACTCCAGATGCCAAGCTTGACAACATGAGTGCAGTCCCTGGGGCCCACGTGCTAGAAGTAGAGAGCCAACTCCTACAAGTCGTCCTCTGCCTCACACATGGGCCATGGCATGAATGGTCCCACCCCAAATAAATAAATAAATAAATAAATAAATAAATAAATAAATGTAATAAAAATTGTTAATAAAACTGTAGAAAGAGTGCTGAAGATACAAAACACAAACAAAAGGACTGTGTAATAAATACAATAGAAACTAAGATAATCATAGTATTTCTAACTGTAAGTAAATGTGCAGGCTTAGATGAATTAGCCAGTCTCTTAGAATAACAGTTGATGCATCAAGCTCAGGAGAAATAGTAAACCTGAATAATGGTAAGAATCAATAAGTTGAATTGGTATTTTGTTTAAGTAGTCTCAAATTTAATAAAGTCTAGATGATTTTATATGCAAGCTTTATCAAATATTTAAGGAATGAATAATATCTATAGTTTATTCTATTGAGTTTTGGGAAATTTATTGAGCAACTCAAAGAATTGAAGGAATTGCTTTTTTTGAAAAAAGAGTATATCAATAAAGTTAGCACCAGTGACTAATAGAAACTAGGAAGGAGGTGGGGCTGTAGCTCAGTCGTAGAGTATTTGTCTCACAGGCATCTGTATGGTCAACTTCAGTAACAGAGAATTCAGGAATCTAAGATTGTGCCATCCAGTTGCCAGTTCCAGCTAACCTCAGTCCCAGTGTGTTGGCTTTCCTGCCTTATCAAGGTAGACTTTCGGTCGTTAATGAGGAAGGTATTTTTAGCATTCCCAGATTCACACCCTTTAGTCACCATGACTTCAAATCAAAGGTTGTCTTCCTTGATTACGTGTAGCCAGAATATACTGGGGGAAAGGACCTCTGATAGGGTGTGGATTTTGAAACTGTTTCTGGAATCATGTCAAGGGACTAGACTAGTGTGATCAGACCTGGAATATCTACCCACACCCTTCCCTTCCCCTCTCACCCCTACTTTCTGTGGTCTGGAGAGTAGTCAGTGTGATGGTAGAAGCTATAGGGAAGCATCCAAGGAAGAGAAATAACAGTTAATACAGAGGGAAAGAGAAACCCAACCTGAGGGGGGGGGGCGGGGAGAGAGAGAGAGAAAGAGAGAAGGGTGAGTTGGCACTTATGTGACATGGAGGCACAAGAGTATACATAAAGATCTTCAAATTAGAAGGCAAAAGACTTGTGTTGTGCCTTTGAATCTTCTACCTAATGACTATGTAATGTCAGATAAAACGCATGTAAAATGTGATGGATTAGATGGTTGCTAAATTTATTTCCATCTCCAACTAATATGATTGTATTTGCCATTCATATCTCTAGTCCAGTGAAGTGTTTCTCACGTTGTATTTACTAAATATTATTGTATAACAAAAGATAGGAAATTGTTATGCCAACAAGCAAAATGAGATTGGTAGGATAGGCTATTCAAGGTGATAATTGGATGATTGTTGAACTGCGTATGTTAGAATGGACTTTACCCATCAAATCTGGAGCTGATGAGATCTTACATTATTGATACCTGAGTGTCTTCGTGCATTATTGAGACAAGTAATGTTCATGTAAAATGTATGAATATCTAGCAAGCAAAGTGGAAGAATGCTGCTGTGATACATTTTTTCTTTTTTCAGCCATATGCAGTCCAGGAGCTCAAAGCAGTTGCAGGTGTGATGATTACTGCATCTCACAACCGCAAAGAGGACAATGGATACAAGGTAAGCCTGGGACGCCTAATCTTTGCCTATTTTATAACTTTTATTTTATTTGAATAATATTTGCTACGTGTATTTTCTACACTGAGGAACAAAACCAGGCACTGGAAACAGATTCAGAACCCTGGCTCTCACAGAATGTGTACCTCCAGTGGCGTTTACTGGTTCCCATGGTGTGCACGTTACAATGGTCTCTTCATTGGGGTTTGACTTCTGTTTTCCTTGACTTCTCCATCCTATCCCAGTATATCCCCTCTATAATTCAGAAATCAAGTCATGTTTTGTATATCAAGAATATGAAGAATAAATGGGAAGAGTCAGGGAAATAGTACCTTGACCTCACTTACCCTCCATCTGATCTGCCCAGGCTTCTCAATGGCCACAGGATCCGTTTGCTCCATTAGCCTCTGACAAAGAGACAGAAGTGGAGTGCAAAGGTGAAAAGCAGCTTGAGAGGTGCACAGGGAAAGTACTTAGCACAGTACTGATCCTACATTTTAGGCTTCTGGGAAACCATGCTCTTACATTTTTCTTCTTGTTTGAGAGGACCCCAGACACACTGAGTTCCATTGTAAGTAGGAGAAAGATTTAATAGTGATTTAAGATTTGGGGCCTGGCCCGTTCCTAGAGTCAGGGAAGGAACTTAATTAATAACAGTTTAGGACATGTAAATTCCAGGTATTGTGAGTTAACCAGGTAAGCAAATGTGCTGTGAGCAGTTGGATGTGGAGTTCTGTAACTTAAGGAAGAAATATGGGCTGAAGTTACAGATTTTAGGGGTACCATATCTATTAGAACATACAGGATTATTTGGGAGTCCTTGACTTGGATGTACAGCTAAGAGATAAGATAAGGTAGAAAGGAAGGTCGAGAATGGAGCCTGGAGAATATTAACTTTAAGGGAAATGAATGGAAGGGAAAAGAAGATACCAGAAGTAGCAGAAAAGCCAGAAGAAATTGGTACCATTAAAGCCTGAAAGATTGAGAGGTGCAAGGGCTAGAAGGCAGCTGTCCGCGAGAGCAAAGGACACGGGATCCACGTTCCTACCTCATATCTGTCATCTCCATTGGGATGTCCGGCAGACTTCAGAACTAGTGTCTCTTTAACAGAGCCCTTGATTTCCCACAGCTGCCACATATACACCCCGAGTTAGTCCCCCCTCGCCTAAACAGAAGTGAAAACCTGTTCTGGACTGCTTCCTTTCCGTGATATTTCATCTGCTAACAAGTTCATCTAAAATATATGTAAACTATGTTACATCTGCTTACATCCTCCACTGTTACCATTCTAAGCCACTATTGTTCTCCCTCTGAAATGCTGTGGGGTATCCACAGAGAAACTGCTCAGACATGACTTTAAGCCAATAGAAAGTCTTTATTAGCCAGCCGGCGACTACACTAGGTGTTCACGATCCCAGTGGGGTACTAAGCCTTTGTCAGTGTGAGTTTTTAAGCACAAAAACCATGTTCTGGATTGACATACTTTCAGGTAACAAGTACAGTTAACCAGAAGCAGAACTACAAAAGCCAAAAAGCAAGGTTGGTACATTTAGAGACTTTCCCAGAGCTGTGGATGTTGAAAGATTAGGTCTTTGTTTTAGTTTTGTCAGGTGGTACTTTCTACCTGCTGAGTTTTTTTTTTTGTTTTTTTGTTTTTTTTTTTGGTTTTTCGAGACAGGGTTTCTCTGTGTAGCTTTGCGCCTTTCCTGGAACTCACTTGGTAGCCCAGGCTGGCCTCGAACTCACAAAGATCCGCCTGCCTCTGCCTCCCGAGTGCTGGGATTAAAGGCGTGCGCCACCACCGCCCGGCTTACCTGCTGAGTTTTATGGTCTATATGGTACTTCCATTATGGAGTCAGTTATGCTAAGGTCTGGGGACCTACTAAGGTCTGGGGGCCCTGTTACACAAATCAGAGAATGCTAGCTGATTTCATTTTTGCTTCCATGGTTACCCCACAAACTTCTCCACAAAACCAGAAGGTGTCCGTTTAAAATGCCTACATATCCAAGTCATGTGTGGTAACCCAAGCCTATAGTTCCATTTGGGGAAGGAGGGTTGCTTGAGCCCAGGAGTTTAAAACCAGCCATGTAGCATAGCAAGTCCCTAGTTTCAGAACAAACAAAAGGCCAACAAAAACTCTTCTGCCTAAAGTTCTTCATTGGCTTCTTATTCTTTGATAAACCCCCAGTTCTAACTTACAAAGCCAATCCTCTGCTGATGGGCATTCCATTGGTTCTGATCTTCTGCTTTGTACTGGTAGTGCTACAGTGTCCTGTACTTGCCTTTATTCACATGTGCCGCTTTTGAGACAGTATAATGTCTGAGAGTGTCAGTTTGGTTGGAAACTGACCTCTGCCACTCAGAAGCTTTGTGATCTCAGGCAGGTTAATTAAATCCTTTGTGCTTTAGTTTTATCCTTTGCAAACTGAGGATAGTTACAGAACCAATATGATAGAGTGGAAGTGAAGATCCAAAGTCATAAAATTCCTACCACAGTGTCTGGCCCGGACACGTTCTCAGTAAATGTTAGCTGTTGTTTTTATTCTTAGTATCTGTAGCTTCTCTATATAATGTAGTCACTTAAAGTATGGCTAGGCTGGATTGAGATGTTAGAAATGCAGAATAGTAGCTGATTTTAATGATTTGGTATGAAAAATGTAAAATAATCTAATAATTTTAATCACATTGTATTTGGAGTTGTAATGTTTTTAATATATTGGGTTATAGAAAGTATATTAAAATTTATTTAATATTTTATCTTTGTTTTATATTCCACCTATTTATTTTAAACTTTTAATCATAAAAAACATAATTCAGCATTTTTGTTCTCAATCTTTTTTTATTTTTATTTTTTTGGTTTCCAAAACAGGCTTTCTTTGTGTAGCCTTGGCTTTCCTGGAACTTGCTCTGTAAACCAGGCTGGCTTTGAACTCACAGAGATCTGCCTGCCTCTGCCTTCCACCACTAAATAAATAAATAATAGTAAGTAAATAAAATCCTTGAAAAAATACTTAACTGTTATGCATAGTGGTACACACCTATAATTCTAGTACTCCAGAGGCTGAGGAGGAGAATCTTGGGTTCATGACTAGCTTGAGCTACATAGTATGCTTGAGGCCAGTTATCGAAGGCCCATCTGAAATAAATAAATAAATAAAAATAAATTCAAAATCCTTGAACAGGGGCTGGAAATGGCTCAGTGGGTAAAGTTCTCACTCTGAAAGAATGGGACCTGTGTTTGGTTCCCCAGCACCCAGGTAAAAGCTGGGTATGGAAGTGCACACCTATAATCTCAGTGCTGCAAGGACAGAGGCATGGATCCTAGGGGCTTGCTGGCCAGCCAGTCTGGCTGAGGCAAAGAGCTCTATCCAGGTTCACTGAGAGACTCTGTCCCAAAAAATAAGGTTAGAAGGGGCTAGAGAAATAGTTCAGCAGTTAAGAGCACTGCTGCTCTTCCAGAGGACCCTGGTTCAATTCTCAGGAACCACATGATCGCTCACAACTATCTGTAACTTCGGTGGGTCATATATGTCAAGAAATTCACCCATTTCTTTTAGGTATTCCAGTTTAGTGGAATACAGATTTTTAAAGTATGTCTTTATCCTCTGAATTTCCTCAGTGTCTTTGTAATGTCCCCTTTTTCATCTCTAATTTGGATTTTCTCTCTCCATCTTTTGGCTAATTTGGCTAAGAGTTTCTCAGTCTTGTTGATTTTCCTCAAGGAACAAGAACATCATTTCATTGATGCTTTATATTTTTTGTTGTTATTCTTATTTATTGATTTCAGCCTCGAGTTTCATTATTTCTTTCCATCTACTCTTTGAGTGTTATTTCTCCTTGTTCTAGAGTGTTTAAGTGTGTCTCTAAGTTACTAATATGAGATCTCTCCAGTTTTGTTTTGTTTTTAATGTAGGCACTTAGTGCTATGAACTTATCTTAGAACTGCCTTCATTGTGTCCCATAGGTTTGGGTATGTTGTGTTTTCATTTTCATTCAATTCTAAGAAGTTGTAATTTCTTCTTGATTTTTGTCTTGATGCATTTTTAATTCAATACTGAGTTAATTTCTATTAATTTGTATATTTCCTGTTTCTGTTGTTGATAGAATTTTTAAGTCAAGTAATTTGACATATTGCTTGTAACAGTTTAATACATAGTATGTGTACTCAATTGTATTTTGTTCTCTTTCATTTAGGATGGAACAGGAGGGTTCCATGCCACATCCGTGATAGAATCAGCATAAATATTTTCTAAGCAATATCTCTTTCAGCTTTGAAACCTGTGAAGTCTTAGAATTACCTTTTTTGTTTGCTTTTGCTTTCAGGGGTGTATGATTGTTCTTAGTGCCTTATTGATTAAACTACTAGACAAGTTGAAAACTCATTGAAGTATGTAGATACTTAACATACTATCTTTATCTTTTCTGATACATAGTTTGATATTACATAAATTTTTCTTTAATTTACAATGGGAATGATTTATTGTTTTGTATAATAATGCTGAGTTTAATAGTGTAAGTTTTTGTGGATACTTCATGGTTTCTTTGTTTTTAAAGATTTATTTATTTTTATTTTTAGTGTATGAATGTTTTGCCTACATGTATGTCTGTGCACCACATGCATGCAGTACCCTCAGTGCAGTGCTAGAAGAGGGTGTCAGATCCCCTGAGACTGAGACTGGAGTTAGAGATGGTTCTAAGCCGCCATGTGGGTGCTGGGAGCCAGCCTGGGTCCTCTGCAAGAGCAGCCAGTGCTCTTAACTGCTGAGCCATCTCTTCAGCCCCATTTCATGGTTTTTTGTATGATCTTTAGTATATAGTTATAAATATAAGACTATAGTTTGACACTAATATATGCATATATTATAAGGTGGTATACTGATCCCTTATATTAACTTGTTACTGCAGTAGATTCTAAGATAGGTTATAATACACGATTGTCTTATTGATGAGTCTCTGTGAAATCATTACCATAATGTATTTTAGTGTTAGTAAATTCGTCTAATATTGACATTTTTTACTTCATTTGATATTCTTCTTCAACAAGCCAGAGATCTCTACTATAGCTAAGAAAGAGCCTAACAAGCATTTTTAACTAATTATGACTATATTTATGTATCATATAGGTTTATTGGGAAACTGGTGCTCAAATTACATCTCCACATGATAAAGAAATTCTGAAATGTATAGAAGAGTGTGTGGAACCCTGGAATGGTTCCTGGAATGATAATTTAGTAGACACCAGCCCACTGAAGAAAGATCCTCTCCAGGACATTTGTAAGAGATACATGGAAGATCTGAAAAAGATCTGTTTTCACAGGTATCCAAGTGGGACTGTAGAGTAACCTTAGAATAATGTGTATCCATGCCTGGTACAGAAAATGTCCTAAATGACCTTGGTCTCAGAATCATTCAGTAAATCAATCAATCAATTTCTCTCTCTCTCTCTCTCTCTCTCTCTCTCTCTCTCTCTCTCTCTCTCTCTCTCTCTCTCTCCCCCTCCCCCTCTCCCCCTCTCCCCCTTTCCCCCTCTCTCCCTTTCCGCCTCTCCTTCCCTCCCTCCCTCTCTCTCCCTCCCTCTCTCCCTCCCTCCCTCCCTCTCTCCCTCTCTCTCTCCCTTCCTCTCTCTCTCTCCCTTCCTCTCTCTCTCTCTCTCTCTCTCTCTCTCTCTCTCTCTCTCTCTCCCCTCTCCTCTCTCCCTCCCTCCCTCTCTCTCCTCTCCTCTCCCCCTCCCCCTCCCCCTCCCCTTCCCTCTCCCTCTCCTCTCTCTCCCTCCTCTCCTCTCTCCCCCTCTAACATATTAGGAGATGCTTAGGTCATATCAAAAGCATAGAAGAACCAACATGAGGGGCCTGCCACTGGCCAAAAACCAGAGACTGTTCAAAATGAAGACTCACCATAATTGACTGGCATAATAAAGAAAGCAGTGACTGTTGGGAGTGCTAGAAAAGCACACCATTGGTCATGTTTGTGTCTCTAGACTGAAAATTCAGGACTTTTAAGGAATTATGAATTCATTTTTAAAATTGATTAATGCTTTAATCTTTCTGATAATTTTTCTTTCCCGTGTGTAAATTCCATTTCAGAGTTAAAGAGTTGGCTGAAGGAGGAATATTTTTCAAAGAAAAAAAAATCCACTTTTTTTTTTTTTCCCTGTGGTAGAGATTGAACTCGGGCCTTATACATGCTAGACAGCACTCTACCACTGGTCCAGCTTCCCGAAATTCAACTATTAAATGCAGAAAGAAAAATAGAATTAAAACATCATAACTCTGTGATCTTGATAATGAACCTTGATAATGAATCCTCCGAGCTTATAATAGGCAATAAATTGATAGAAAATTGCAGATGGATGGATGAGGATGAGAGGACGCGAATAAATATTAACTGTGAAATTGGTATTATGGGCTTCCTCTTGTGACTGGGTAGAAAATATACAGCATCTATTCTTGCCAAAAGAATTGGAATTGAATCTCATGTTGCCCCTAGATTGAATGACCCTTTCATTGTAGAAACAGGCCAGAGAAACATACTAATATAAACAAAGGGCTGACATGTAGCTCGGTTGGTAGAGTGCTTACCTTGTGTGAGCAGAGCTCTCCCTGGGTCGAATCTTTAGTAGCACACAAACTAGGCACAGTGACATAGCACGTGTAACCCCAGTGCTTGGGGCACAGAGGCAGGAGGAGCAGAAATTCACGGTCATCCTCAGCTACATAGTGAGTTTGAAGCCAGCTGGAGACATTGAAAAGATTTTGTCTCAGATTGGAAGAGAGGAAGAGAAGGAGGAGAAGAAAAACAAGAAACTGTGAAAGGATGCATAATTTACATACCAAAATATGGGACATTCTCTGGGGGAGAATAAGGATTGGAGGCATACGGAAAGAACATTTACAAATTAAAAGACTTGAGAGACATCGCAACCAGATGATATTTTTTAGGCAGTTGGAGAAAATGTGAACACAGATATTAGACAGCATTAAAAAATTATTGTTCAGTTTGTTAGATATGATAATTGGGGGTATGATTATGTTTTTAAATACTAAAGCATTTTGTGCAAAATAATATGTTTTGAAAAAATAGAGCCAGTCTGACAGAATTGATGGATGTTGAAACAGAGTGCCAAGTATATATGGATGTTGGGTGTTCTCTATGTACATTTTGAAAGTTATTATGAAATATTTATTATTTATTTTATAAGTTTTGTTTACTATAGGAAGTGGTTAGTAAATGGTAAGTAAAGATGTGTGTGATTTTTCTTTACAGGGACTTAAATGCAAACACCACCTTGAAGTTTGTACATACCTCCTTCCACGGAGTTGGACACGATTATGTGCAGTTGGCTTTTCAAGTGTTTGGTTTTAAGCCTCCAATTCCTGTCCCAGAACAGAAAGATCCAGATCCAGACTTTTCTACTGTTAAATGCCCAAACCCTGAAGAAGGAGAATCTGTGCTGGTATTGTTTTTAATATTTAAATCATGCTTAGCTTATTACCCATCAGGCTAGAAGGGACTGAGTGACAGGTCACAGATGACCTACATGCTTCCCTTGTGCCCTGCAGCAAGCACATAGTGTGACCTTTTAATTACATTGCAGCTGTGAGGATTTGTTTGAAATCCCTGCAGAAAGGGGCCCTAGTTCTGTCCCTCCAGACTGCATGCTTTCTGAAGTTCCTATCTCGGACATAGGTTCCTTAGTACAACCTAGCCTTTTTGGGTCACTGTTTCAGGAACTATCCCTGAGACTGGCAGAGAAAGAAAATGCCCGGATAGTGCTAGCCACAGATCCTGATGCAGACCGGCTGGCAGTGGCAGAACTTCAGGAGAAGTAAGTAGTTTGAGCTTCAGCCCTAAATGGGACAACTCCATCACCTCCTCTTGCCAAGAATCAAGGATTATCGCAGAAGAGAGTGTGTAAAGATTCTAAGAGCCAGAGGCAGTAGATGACCACAGCACAGCTATTTTCAGGTCAGTCAGCAGGTCAGCTGCACATAAGAACTCACAGAGCTGGTGGGAACAGATGCAGGACTCCCGGAGTTCATTGGCTAGTCAGCCTAGCTAGGAAGTTCATTGGCTAGTCATCCCAGCTGAATTGATGATCTCCAAGTTTAGTGAGAGACCCTGTCTCAAAAAATAAGGTGGAGAGCCGAGAGATGGCTTAGTGATTAGGAGCACATGCTTCTCTTTCTGAAGCCTGGGTTTGGTTCCCAGCACTCACATCAGGTGGCTCACAGCTAGCTGTCTGTACTCCAGTTCCAGGGGATCCACCACTCTCTACTGGTCTCCACAGGCATTACACACATGTACACATATGGGCAAACAAGTGCACACATGTACATAAATGAAATTTAAGCTATGTTTAAAAACAAGGTGAATAGTAATTGAGGAAGTGCTCAATGTTCACTTCTGGCCTCCTTACATATGTACATACATGTGTACACACAAGTAGGTACACATGTGTATACAACACACCAAAACGGAATAAAGGTTTTGTCATATAATAACTTTGGGGGTTTCTTTTTCAAAAAGAAAAAAGAGAAGAAAAGGCAGGGTGGGGATGGTGATTTGAAGGTCTGAACCAGAAAGTTTTCATGAGAAGCTACAAAGGTCTTGACTTTGAATTTTCATTCTTTCTCCAGCGGTCACTGGAAAGTTTTTACAGGGAATGAGTTGGCAGCTTTGTTTGGGTGGTGGATGTTTGATTGCTGGAAGAAAAACAAACCCAATGCTGATGTGAAGAACGTTTACATGCTTGCCACCACTGTCTCTTCTAAAATCTTAAAGGCCATTGCACTTAAAGAAGGATTTCATTTTGAGGTGAGAATGAAGCGGGACCTCATTTGAAGTCTGCATACTACTTTTCTAAATGTTTCTATAAAGACAGCTCTGCACCAAACTGACTTTTCATTGATCTCATTTATAACTCCCCGAATTTTCTAATTCTGTTCACACTTGCTCAATATTTTTGGTAATTTAGACACCCGAGCCAAAGTCATCTAGTTTGTGCACTTCTGAGATGAAATGTTCTTCCAGACATTACATTAATGCTTTTTACCGTGTAGTATTATCTGGGAATGTTGTATGGGAACATAGAACATTTTAGGTTGGGGAAATCTGGCTTATCAGTAACACAGACTTCAGAGAATTGCAGATCTCATTGAATCTTTGCTTATGTTCATCAAGTACAGAATTATGACTTGTTACCTTAAACGTAATTCTAAATTGCAAACCAAGATCCAGTGACTCTGTTGAGAGAATCATTAGTTTTTGTGAACCTCGGGCAGTTAGTGATCCTTTTTACAGCTACTTGGACTTGGGTCAGTCAAGTTGTCTTTCTTCTGTCGTCTTTGCCAAGTGTCAGTAGACGTGGACATTTTACATGAGTCATCAAGCTGTGGATCTTAATACTGATTGGATAAGTAAAAGAATATAGTGGGCTGGGGGAATGCTTAGTGGGTCAAGTTTTGCCTTGCCCTCTTGAGGACCTGAATTTGAATCCCCAAACCCATGTCAAGTTGGATGCAGTATTGCATACATGTAATTCTAGTCCTCCTATGACAAGATGAGATGCAGGGATGCTTCTAAATCTCACAGGCCAGCTGTTCTGTTAAATGAAGAGATCCTGTTTTCAATAAGGTTGATGGATGAGGACCAACTCCCAAGGTTGTCCTCAAAGTCCACATGTGGACCGGCATACATATGCCCTCATTCATGTGAACACATATGTGTACATACACACCCATCATACAAACAAAGAAGAGAAAAATGAATATTGTGCTTGTTACATACAAAAAATTAGAAGATAATTTATTCAAGCCTAAGATTCTGAATTATGATGTTAACATTTTCCTTGTTTATGGCAAAGAATATATACTAAGCATAAAAGAGAAACTTGATCCTAAAAAGCAATATTATAAATTTGTTTGTTTTTATTGATGGTGGTGTTAGTTTTTCTATTTCTTTTTTTTTTTTAAAGAGGGAGTAGAAAAGTGAATTAGGAAACAGATTGGTGATGTTGAGCTCTAGAATTAGTGTGCATGATGTGCTTTCTCTGTTGACAGTAAAGTGGAGCATGTCTTTCGAGTGGACAGTAGTTCATCAGATGAAAAGCCCTCAAGTCTAATTACTTGGTGAAGGCTTTATGTACGCCACAGCATTGCGGAGCGATAGACACAGTTCAAGCACGTAGTGTACTTATGCTGCATCACTAAAAACTTAGAGGCTTTGATTCCCCGAGAGAGCTAAAGCACATCCTCCATGAGTGCTTAAAGGACAGTTTCAGGAAGGCAATATAGTTGGACTTTGCCTCCATCCCTTATGTGCAGTCTTGGTAACGGTAACCTCTGAGCCTCTGCTATGGCAGCCATGTTTGTGAGCATTAGAAAGGATGATGCAAAGCACCCACTACAGTACTTAACAAGCAGTAGATGATTGGAGCATATGTATGCACACACACTTGGCATTTATATTCTTTATCCCATAAACATATTATGTTGATGGAAATCACCTGTTTCTTTGCTAGTGGGTCATTAATTGTGCCTGTGTGTGGTGGTTATGGTAGTTGTGACTATATATCTACCACTATATAAACCTTTATGGACCAAGAACCATGACAGAAACTCACTATTCAGGGGCTATGTGCATTTAGAAATAAGCTCTTTAATATGTGTTCATCAGAGTCTGGAGTGGCTTCCTCTACATTTCAGGAAACATTACCAGGCTTTAAATGGATTGGAAGTAGGATAAAAGATCTCCTAGGACATGGGAAAGAAGTCCTTTTTGCATTTGAAGAGTCTATCGGTATGTAGTGAATACTAACAATCTTTTCTTTTGGTTGAAAGCATTTTAAAATATGGCAGTTCTGTAGAGAGGAGACATTTACCTTCTGGCTATGACTTTGAGTTGTGAAAATGCAAGGATGCATGCCTAGCAGTGTATATGTCTTCCAAGTGGACAGTAGCTCATCAGGTGAAAAACCCTCAAATCTGATTACAAAGAAGGACTTGGTAAAGGCTTTAAGTAGGTCACAGTGTTATGTAAAGGTAATTTTAAGCCTGTGGTGTGCTTACATTGCATTGCTTGAAATCAACTTAAAGGCGTTGATTACCTAAGAAGACTAAATCACAATCTGTAGGTGCATTTTCCATCAGAGAAGAACTTAAAGATCCCTGAATACATTCTGTTACTAGACTCCTCTGGAGCTGGATTTTTTTGTTGTTGTCACTGTATTTTGTTGTTAATGTTAGAGTTTTGTTTGTTTGTTTTTATTTTGAGACAAGATCTTAGCTATACAGGCTAGGCTGGCCTTGAACTCCCAATTAAGCCCCTTGGGCGCTGAGATATAGTCATACATTACCACAACTGGCTCGATACTGTACTCTTCAATTCACTTGGTCAGGGAAGAAACATAGAACTGTGGCAAGCGTAGGCCGAAGTTTTCCCCTTTTCTAAAGACACGTGTAACCCTCAGGCTTCTTGTGTGGAACCTCAGTGCTGGACAAAGACGGAGTGAGTGCGGCTGTGGTTGTTGCTGAGATGGCCTCTTTCCTGGAAACCAGGAAGGTAACACTGACAGAGCAGCTGGCCAAAGTCTATGGAAAGTAAGTTCTCGTAGGAATCTCAAGTGCCGGATATGCCTTGCTTGCTTCTCTGCTGGTTTGGTTGGTTCGGTCCTTTTCTTAGTTTGTTTTTGAGGAACAGTTAGATTTCTTTCCTCTTAAAATTATCAATATCATTTTCTATAAAATATTATGTTGGCTTACCTTTAATGTGCACGTGTCCCAAAAGTTACCTAGAATCTGACTTCAGCTTTAAATCTTTGCACAGATACGGTTATCACCTGTCAAAAACTTCCTATTTCTTGTGTTATGACCCACCTACCATCAAAACTATATTTGAAAGGATTCGCAATTTTGAGTCTCCAAAGGAATACCCAAAGTTCTGTGGGGCATTTGCTATCTTGCACGTACGGGACATAACCACTGGATATGACAGCAGCCAGCCCAGTAAGAAATCAGTAAGTACCTTTGCTTTTTTTTAAAAACAATGAAGACAATTTAATGACTCAAATAACCAAAAAAATCTCAAGGTGGAACAAGTTTCTCCTAAGATTCAAGCCAGTGTGCCCATGTGTACTGGTTTGCAGTGGTCATAGTGTAGAAGCAGCCAGAAGAGACTCACAGTAAGGCTCTCCAGGTGGAGGCCTGGCAAGACCTCCTAAGGTCCTGTACCACCTGCCCAGCAGTCTTTGTGTTCAGCGGAAAGTTGAAGCTCCTGAAAAACCACGTCTTTTGAAAAGAAGACTTCTCTTAAACTGTTTGTCGTAATTCACGCTATAGTAAAAGAGTGGCCTCAAGTTTCATGAGAGTCAGACCTGTTGTTTGGTGCCAGGGTAGTTGGACGTGCACTGACTGGCGGTCTCTTTGACTCCGACATTCATGACTCCCAAACAATCGTCTGCACCACCCTGGTGCAAAGGGGAGTCGGCTTGAAGAAGAAAGACCAAGGAAGGGGAGACAGTGAGAGAGGGGATGTGTAGTGGTGATAAATGATGTGAAAAACGGAAGTCTAAAAGCTTCTGCTTCCAAAGCCCTACATCTTTCTAATTTTAACATGTTTCCATACTGACTCCCTATACCTTTAGACAAGTAGAGGAACTGATTTCTTAAACACAGACCTTTTCAAGCTTTCCCATGTTTTGGCTCAGGTTGTTTGCCTTAGTTTATCTTTTCTCCTCTCTGCTGTAGGCTCATCCTTCACCATTACTTAAGGCTTAAGGCAAGGGCTGGTGGTGATAGGTGCTTACTAGAATGCATGAGGCTTAAGACTGAAGGCAAATGCTCCGTCCTCCTTACGACTTCCAGGTCCCATAATCAGTTACCTCTCGTGGGTTATGTAATAGTGTCTTTATTGACATCTACTTGTGTTATCCTTGTGTGGCGGGTCCATCTGCTCTGTGCCTCTCAAAGCTCCTACCTGTGCGGTAGGTGCTCAGTAGATACTTATGTGTGATAAGTTCTTATCATAGTCATTTTATTGTTATAGTGATAACTGTTAGCTTAAGTTTCCATTTGTAATATTCAGATGTTGTTTCAATATTCTAATAATGTATTTAACACATATTTGTATCTTACCCAATTTTATAAGTTTATTCTATGAAAATTTCATACATGTGTTTAATGTATTTTGATCTTATATACCCTCATACCACCCTCCAACTCCCTCTGGGATCCACCAGCCTGTCTCCCTCAGGACTCCATGTCCTCTTTTTAAATCTTACCAGTTTTAGAACATACAAGTTGGTAATGTTAAATACGTTTATATTACTATACAACGGGTTTCTAGAACTTTTTAACTTTGATAAATTGAAATTCTGTACTCATTAAACAACTTTCCACCTCTCCCAACTCTCGGCAACCAGCAGTCTACTTTGTTTCTATGTATTAGGACTACCTTAGATGCTCCGTGTAAGTGCAGTGTAGTTTATAGTGTTTGAAAATAAAGATACAGGTGTAAACTGTTGCATTTTACATAGGCACTGCCTGTGAGTAAAAACAGCCAGATGATCACATTTACTTTTCAAAATGGCTGTGTTGCTACTCTTCGAACAAGTGGGACAGAACCAAAGATCAAGTACTACGCAGAGATGTGTGCATCACCTGGCCAGAGGTAAGAACTGATTCTTCTAGATAAATATGTAAAGACTTTATTGGGATGTAGCTTTATACCATAAAATTCACACATATCAATGTAAAATTGGGTAGTTTTTAATATATCCAGATATATCTGTGTAGCCATCACTACAGTCAACTTCAGAACATTTTTGTAACTCCAGAAAGAAGCCTCTGTACCCTTTAGAAGTCCTTCACAGCCCTAAGCAATCACCAACCTACTGTCCTTTTCTATAGATTTATGTACACGGGACATGGGTTACACTTTTTCTTGTTGTTCTCAACACTTGAAAAGGGGGAGGAAGGATTCCTTTGGGGCCATGCTTTTCGAGGTTTCAGTTCCGGGTTGCTGGATCCATGACTTTGGACCTAAGGCAAGGATGAGCATGATGGCATGTGGAGGAGGAGGGGATCAGGTAGAACCTTCTAAAGCACAGCCCCAACGGCCTCTTTCCTTCAGGTACATTCCACCCCAAATAGCACCAATGGCTGGAGACAAAGCATTTATAATACCTGCGTCTGTAAGGGACATTTTATAGAAATGAAATGCAGTATGTGGTCCTTCGTGTCTGAAATCATCCTTAGTCCCCAGATATTCCGTGGTATGGATGTATACCGTGATCTTAACTCCACTCACCCGTGCACGTTCACACTATCTACACTCTTTAAGTTATCAGGAATGGAGCAGTCACGAGCATTTGTGAATGTGTTTGTGCAGCGTGCACTTTCATTTTTCTTAGATATATATGTAGGAGTCGTATTGCTGGGCCCTAAGGTAACTATGTTTTACCTTTTGAGAAACTGCCAGACTCTTTTCCAAAGAAGCCCTGTCATTGGGAATTGAATTTCAGAATTGTGGTGAGTTTTTGTTCTTGGGAAGACGCTGAGATCTAGCATAAAGAAATGACCAGCATGCACTCTGTGCATCACCAAATACTTGTCTTCTCTGTCTGCCGTGGCTTTGCATAATCTGCCCAATTCGTTTCCTAAAAATATGAGTTGTTTGTCACAGATTGTTAGTCTTTTAAATAAACATGTCCTAAGTTACCTGAAAGTATTAGAAATATTTCTTTTAATCAAAAGACCATTGACCAGTGAATTTTGGGGAAGATTTTTTTTTAATTGTCTTCAGAACACAACTAGGGTGTATTATTTTGTTTTTCCCCATGCCCTAAAATTGCATTTCCACTGGAGAGGGAAGAGTCCTTTTTTATGTTCAGAGAAAAGTTTATAGTTACCAAATAAGGTGATTTTAGGTTAAAAATAAATTATTAAAGTCCTAAAAATGGATTTGTTACCTAGCTTGTACAATGACTGTGAACGCAGTTACTGGAAGCTTCTCTAGAAATGTTTTGAGCTACAGCAGTGCTTCCGTGACAGTTCAGAAGGAATTGCTTGTAAGTGTATAGTTATGTTTTGATAAACACTTCATTACTTTTTTCTACTTTTTTGAGACAGGCTCTCACTATATATCCCTGGCTGGCCTGGAACTGTTTATATAGACTAGGCTGGTCTCAGACTCACAGAGATCACCTGTCTTTGCCTCCCCAGTGAGTGCTGGGACTCCTTTCTGCTACCTAAAAGTTAGGTATTATTATTAATATTATTATTATTATTATTGTTTTTCTGTTTTTCGAGACAGGGTTTCTCTGTGTAGTTTTGGTACCTGTCCTGGAACTCACTCTATAGACCAGGCTGTCCTCGAACTCACAGAGATCCACCGGGCTCTTCCTCCCAAGTACTGGGATTAAAGGCGTGTGCCACCACTGCCCGACCAGGTAGTATTATTCTTTATCACCTGTATTGAATGTCCTTCAATACCTCAGGAAGCCATCTTATAATAATACTTGATATTGGCATTCTGAGCTATTCAATTACCTAGCCTAGGAGAATTAATTGGCCATAATTAACTCATACTTTCTTTTTTTTTCTGGAAGATAAGTTTGTAATTATATTTATTTACAGAAAACTTAGCAGTGTACACTTAACCCAATTTAGTGGCGAGTTCTTTGGCCTTTGCCTTTTCCAGCTTGGCAGTCCGAGCCACAGATTTAGGACCCAGGACATTGCCTCCCCAGTGGCAGCGGATCTCATCATATCTGCCGTTGTAATTGGTCCTAACAGCTTCCACCAGCTTAGCCAGAGCACCCTTGTCTTCTGAGTTAACCTGTGTGAAGACAACAGTGGTGCATGTCTTCCTGTGGACCAGCCGCCCCAGCCTGGCCTTTTCCTTGATGATGCAGTAAGGGACCCCCATCATTGACACAGGGCAGGCAGGAAGACCACCAGCTCAATGGGGTCTACATCGTGGGCAATCACCACCAGCTGAGCCTTCTTGTTCTCCACCAAGGTGGTGACTGTACTGACCCCTGCTCGGAGGACAGGTGGTCTCTTAGTCGGGACGTCCCCTTTGCCAGCAGCTTTCTTCTCAGCTCGGGCCAACAGCCTTTGCTTCTTCTCCTGCTTTGTCTCTGGCCTGTACTTGTGAGCAAGCTTAAGCAGCTGGGTAGCTGTTTGCCGGTCCAGGGCCTGTGTGAACTGGTTAATGGCAGGAGGTACCTTGAGCTGCTTATAGAGGATGGCTCTTTGCCGCTGCAGCCTAATGTAGCGGGGCCATTTGACGAAGCATGTGAGATCTCTTTTGGGCTGGATGTCCTGCCCAATGCCGAAGTTCTTAGGCCTTTTCTCAAACAAAGGATTCACCACCTTTTTGGCCTCCTTCTCTTCACAACGGCAGGGGCCAAGGCCACCTTCTTCCCCTTGGCCTTCAATCCCTTGGGCATCTTGCTCGGCTGGAGGAGAGAGCAACTCATACTTTCTCATGGGCCAGAAGATACCTAGTAATGCAATTCAATTTTGGTTTGCAGTTATTGTTTTGTGTATGAATTTTTTGAGAGTCTTGTTTTATTTTTACTGTTGAATTTTTTTTGCTTGTCAATTATTTAATTGTCTCATCAGATATATGCCTTCCTTAAAAGTGAAAATAATTTAAGTGTTAAGGCTGTGAAAAGAAGTTTAAAGCTCTTCGTCTTTTTCCCTCAGTGACACTGCCTTACTGGAGGAAGAATTAAAGAAGCTCATTGACGCTCTGATCGAGAATTTTCTTGAGCCCAGTAAGAATGGACTGATCTGGCGTTCTGTGTAGGGCACATCAGTACGTTACGACTTTGCACTGACGTGGAATGAAGAACTCTTCACAGTGAACCTCATGTTGGAATTCTCTCATCTGCCAAGTTACCTTTCCCCTTTCCCTTCCTTAGTTCAGCCGGCTAAATAGATTCTATACGTTTGAAATGAGAGTATTTGGAGGGCTATGAGTCTTAAGTGACAGTCAGTGCATTGACAGTGTTCAGTGGCACACCTTTCCTCCCATGTCACAAACAGTACAAAAGTGAGTTCTCTTATTAAACTGTGGCTAAGCCTAGTTACGTATTCTGTAATTGTGTATAGCATGGTTTAAAAGAAGCATACAACTATAGGGTTAGTTAAGGAAATTATTTCTTAAAGGTGTGTGTGTGTGTTGCTGGGAGTACTGTTCCTACCCATTGTAGAATAGTATCATGTCATGATGTAGGTATTGATTTTCAAGTTAGAAACCCAGCTTGGTGGCACATTCCTGTAATTACAGCCCTCAGGAGGCTGAGGCAGGAGGATCATTAGTTAGTTTATGGCTGCACAGTAAGATTGTCTTTAAAACAATGTTTATAGGTTGTTTAGGTTTCTGATTGAGGACAGATGTTAGGGTCTGGTTTGCACTTCTGTTCCAGGTGCCCCTGTTGCGGTGTGTATTTAAGAGTGCCGTTTACAAAACGCAAACAGTGGCAGCAGCACTCCTAGCGGCTGGTTTTTGTCACGTTTCTCAGCGCATTCTCAGGGTCTGCTGTGAACTACACAGTGTTCCTGCACTGGGTAGGATTTCATCGGTCCGTTTTCAGATGGTTAAGGGAAGTCTTCCAAACTGGATAGGTGCTTCCTCTGCAGAAAACAGGTTTTGTTGGCTCTAAAAATGGTTGTAGGAAAAGATCTTAATCAAATCTGGCTTGATGTAACTGTAGTGGAGTCTTTGTGCTAGGAATCAGTTATCATAGCCTATAAGTGGAAAAAAAAAATCTGTACTGTGGAATGAGTGGCATTTATTTGACAGTCTCTTTGAATTACATTTTTATAAGTAAATTTATTTATTCTTTTATCTAATAAAGTAATGCTAATTTTACTAAGAAATGAAACATCAAGATTTAAGTATTTTCTACCACCTTGATTCAGTACCCAGTCTCATCTGATCTCAGAAGCTAAACAAGGTTAAGCATGGTTGATGCTTGAGTGGGAAATTGTAGGTATTATGAAACACTGAAAGTGATGTTTAAGAAGGTCAGTTTATTTCAGTGTGTTGCTGGCTTTGGAATTTCTGATAATATAAGTAATATAAATACTCTTCATCTTTTTCAGTATGAAAACAGTTTTCAGAAAAGGCATTTGTGGTTAATTCTCTAGCCTTCTGAAAAGCCCTAATAGAGAAATATTATCTAAGCTTTTCAAATTGTTTGTCTCCCTATATAGTTTACAGAATACGTGCTGTAGTTAGGATAACAGTAATAAGGCCTTAGGGTGTAATCATTGAAACAAAGTTGCCTCTAGGAGACAGCACTGATACTAATTTACTTCCCAAAAATAATTCTATGAAGCCTAAACTGATTAGAATGTTAATGAAATCGAGGTTTGGCTTGTTGCAGCTTTGAGTTAATTCTGGTTGAGCTTGTATAATTCAAACAGTTTTCACATTATGTTGCCACTATTGTTGGTTTGTTCCTGCCATGCTCTCTTAGAGCTGGGTCCTGTATGACTGTAGATAATAGCTAGTTAGTGTACAGTGCCAGTTTTCTGTATGGGTTTATTTTAAAGGCTTTGCATTAGAGAAGAAGTATATAGAATGTTTTGTTTTATTCTTGAAATGTATAAAACGTTTTTGTTTTATCGGCTTTTAGGAGTATCAACTGTAATTAAGAAATGGCATGTATTCTACAAAGTGGTATAATCAAAGCTATATATATATGGAAAAACATACATATTCAGTTTTAGTGTCTGTGTTCCAGTGACCCAAGAACAAAGTGAAACTAAAGTGATGTGATAGCCTATTCATAATCACAAAAGCCATGTCATGATTGTCATCTGCTTATGAAGAGAACATTTTTGTTTGAATGCTTTAACATAGACAAGATAGAAGTCATCTTAAAGTGAAGTTACTGACATTTGAGCTCTTACCTTGAAAAGCTAAATTCCAGTTATGTATAAAGATTCCCAAAGTGTATATAGGTTGAGGAAACTGTGATTTTGTCTAAATTCTTGAATCCGTCTGAGCGTGTTTAACATGAACATGGGTGCATAGGTCCCTAACAGAAGAGGGTGTCAGCCAGTGGGCCTCAGCTTCGGCAGGCACCACATTGTTCGTCTCTTTTCTATTTTCAGCAATAGTGTGGGAATGAATGTATTTTCTCTGAGCAAATAAATCAAAATAGGTATGTTCTGGAGCATGGAGGAAAGATGTAGGCTGAGCCAGAGCCAAGTGGTAATGCACTTATCTAGCAGGAAGATAATGCAAAGATGGTTGCCAGGCCTGCAGTTGATATCTGGAATACAAGGGAGGCAGTGGGAAGAAGTTTCTCACTGATGGAGAAAAGTCAAAAACTACAGTGGAAATAACAGTAGAAACTGACCAACAATATGTGAAGCCAGTAATGGCAGCCTGAAATGCTTCTTGTGAAGCGCAAACCAAGCGCTGTTAGCGGGGGTAAACTGTATGAGAGGCTGTTCACTTGTGTGTGTTAGGGTGAGCAGATGGCAAGCCCACCATTTTCCTTCAGTAGTGATCGCTGAAAAGAAGCCCAGTTCTAGGAGGTGAGGAAAGAACATTATTATGGAGTCCATTCCTACTGAGATGTTCTTTCAGAATCACATGAGAACCAGAGAAGAACAAAATTAAAAGAAATAAAACTAAGGGTTGTAAAGTATAACCTCTAAGAAAAAGCTCAAGGAATTTAGATTGTTGAAATCTGAAACTGAAAGCTGTTGAGCTCTCTTAACCAAATCGTAAGTTATTCATTGGGGTTTTACTGAGGGTATCAAAGTCAGAAACGCTAATGGCATTATGATGATCTGTAATGAAGACACCACAGGGAACAAGGACGTACAACGAAGAGACAAGACCTGTTCTAAAAACAAGAAAAGAAGACATGGTGGATAGAAGGGGACTAGTTGAAAAGAAGGGAGTCAGCAGGAGTAGGAGAGGGTTAAGAGAAGGGTCATGGGGTGGCTATAACCATAATACATTTTATCATGTATGTAACTGTCGGAAATGAATAGACAACATGAAATGTTTAAGAGGTAAGACTTTCTTGAGGAGAATGATCATAAAACCTATTTGAGCCGGGCGATGGTGGCGCACGCCTTTAATCCCAGCACTCGGGAGGCAGAGCCAGGCGGATCGCTGAGAGTTCGAGGCCAGCCTGGGCTACCAAGTGAGCTCCAGGAAAGGCGCAAAGCTACACAGAGAAACCCTGTCTTGAAAAAACCAAAAAAAAAAAAAACCTATTTGAAACCTTATTTAAAGATTCTTTCATACACACTTTTAAGAATCAGGTTGGAACAAGACTTATGAATAGAGCACTGATGGTGACATTTGTGTTTCACTCCATATCTAGAATTTGGCTCACAAATAGCTTGTGTATATTTTGAATAGTAGGTGCAGTAGTACAGGGATGGGTGTTCTTTTTAATTTGCAAAGTGTATGAGAATTGAACACACTCGTGTTCATCTGGAGAACGCACAGCTTTATAAGATATTGAGATCTATTGCAAATACAAAGTATCAACATTTGAATGTAGTAACTTAAGACAGATTCCAAGAGATTGGATATTTTGTGATGTCTGCATATAGCAATTAGCCCCCCCCCATTTCTTTATCAAGATGCTTCTGGAATTGCTGCAACAGAAACATTAAGTGGGAGTCTCCTAGAGAAGTCAGCAAATGCTGCTACTATGCTGTTTATCCAGATTTTTCCACTGATACTTCCAAGGCGTGAAAAATACAAATTCCACTTGGATACCTTTAATTTCACACCTTTCATGCTCTACCTCCCTATTCCCTAGGCATCCTTCTACCTTCTGTTACTGTGAAATACTACTACCCTGTTACCTCACTGATAAGAATCTTAACTGTGTTCATTCAGATGGCTTTAAACTTGCCCGTGAATTGTTTGTTTATAGACTTGTTTTATTGTTGTCAGAATATTTGAGACATACTGTATGAAGTAACTTGAATGTCTTTCAGTGCTTGTTGGTTGCCTGTAGATGGTATGGCTGTGGCCTTTTACAATGCATTTGTTTTCTGAATTTGTTCTAGAAACTGATGAGGAAACAGTTATACCATCCAAAGTGGTCAATTGGTCTAGCATTTTATTGGGGGCGGGGGAGTTCCCTGGCTTTGGGCAGTCAGAGCACAAAAATTCAAGGAAATATTTTTTCACATTTGTCCAAAGCATTTTATCATAAGCTGAAAGAAGTCTGAAGAGAAAGCTGCGTGTGTAATCCCAGCCCTGGAGAGACTAAGGCAGGAGAATTGCTGTGAGTTCAAAGTTAGTTTAGGCTGCATGGAGAGCTCCAGCCCTGCCCCCCCCCCCAAAAAAAAAACCCAGAGAGAATGGCACATTGTCTGACTGTTCACGAAACATTGGTTTAGTACCAGTCAGAAACAGCTAAATCAATGTTGATTATTATTTCTCACTATTCATTGGATTAGTACACCTAATAAGCCTAGAACCCTAAATCAGAGGAGCGTGAAAAGGATGGTTAATGGGACCTCGAGAGCAAAACCCAGAGAAGCCTACCTCTGACGATGTGAGAGTCCATGTTCTGGTTCTGAGTCACAAGGGAATTCTGAGTTCTCTACAGTATAAGGATGAACTTCACACAGGGGGCTGGGGACGTAGCTCAGTGTGGAGTGTTTACCTGACATGCCAGAGGTCCTAGATACAATATCTCCAGCACCATAAAAAAAAAAAAGGAAAATGTCAGGAAGGAACACAAATTTATCATGTGCTCCTCAGTTCCCAGCTCCAGCCCCCCACCTGCAATTGCTGCTTTTCCTGGAAAGACACACAATGACCTTTTATAGTAAATATACATTCTAGGATATTCTCTGCCTTTCCAACCTATACTTCCAAAGTATTAATGCCAGGTTAATTGACCTGCAATGGCTATGTTACCCTTGAACCTTATAATATTGTCTGATGTATTAGCCAGTTTATTCTGTTCAACTTACTGGCACTCCTAACACACCTGTAAGCTGCCTGAGAGCAAAGATCGTGGTTTATTGTTTTTATTATCTACTCTGCTTAATTCAGCGTCTCCTGTTAATGCAGTATTTAACTGGTGGTAATATTAAGAGGTTTTATTTTAAAGTAATAACAATTTAAAAGATAATAAAACAACATTTTCCAAGTCAGTTTTAAAGATGCACATTATTACTGAAATATGCAGTAAGCAATGTTTACCAAGCCTGCACACCTTTAAATACTTAGTGTCTTAGATAGGGTTTCAGTTCTTGTGATAAACACCGTGAGCAGAAGCAGCTGGGAAGAAAATGGTTTATTTCATCTCAGAGCTTAGATGGCCATCAGTGAGGGAAGTCAGGGCAGGTGCTTGGCTGGAACTGAAGGAGAGGCCATGGAAGGGTGCTGCTTACTGGCTTGCTCTCAGGGCTTGCCTGCCTTGTGATAACATCCAGGACACCAGCCCAGGGGGTCCCACATCAGTCATCGAGAAAATGCCTTGCAGGCCAATCTGTGAGGGCATTTTCTCAATTGAGGTTCCCTCTTCTAAAAGGACTAGCTTGTGTCAAGTTGACATAAACCTATGCAGAGTACTCAGTTTCTTTGGGGATTGCAAAGCATCTTTCCACATGAAAACTATATATAATATATAGTATTTGCTCACAAAACAAGGTTTTGGCCAAGAAGGCTAAGAATGTATCTTACATGGGTTGAATGCTACTGATCTGGATGCCATTTTTTGAACCCATAACCCCACCTTTCAAGTGAGTGACATCTGCTTTGATACTACTTGATGCATTTTGTCCAATATTAGAACTTATAATGTTGTGTTATCAGAGTCACTCAGGCAAAAAAAAAAAAAGGGAAGAGGATATGCATCTATATATGATGAGACCTTGTTATAGGCTACAGTAAGCTCTTGGTGTTGAATATGACAGATAAAACAGAATTAAGAATGGATTAATTTTCTAATAGTAGCTCAGAATCATGCCCTTGTTTTAACAGTTTCTGTCAATAACCCATCTTCCCCTGTAAAACTAACAGGGTATATTGTTAGCCTGTGAGAATTTGCACTTTATGTATTTGTGTGTGGATTTCTGTGGTTTTAACCAAATGAGATATCCTCAGTAATAAACAGGTCTCTTCATAGGCATGAGTGTCTATGTAATTTTTATTGTCTCAGATACTGTATAGTTCATAGTTTGCTGTCCAAACTGATGTTCTTAAAATGTGGGCATAGCTTACCCTAGAGTCTGCTTGCAGTCTAAATTCATGTTTTGACTCAGCACTCTGTGGATTATTTCTTGGTTGGCTCATCTGGAAGTTATAGGGGTTGAGAACTCGTATAAAAATAATAGCCGGAGGCTACGAGGGACCCTGGGGAGGAGATGAGGTTCAACTGAGTGGGGATTTTCCAGTTGCCCTCTCTTCCCATATGTGAATGCTGCTCATTGGTGGACAAAACCTTAGAACCTGGGGATAGGAGCCGAAATTTAGTTCTAACATTTCTCTATAAAATTAGGGAAGCCTTTGGACAACTCAGGGACCCTTGAGTACACAATCATGGGACCAAGGCATCTTCTCTGCTGTTTCCTCCCTGTTGTGGTTTGAATGTGAAATGCCACCCATGGACTTGCATTTAAACACTTGGTCCTCATCTGATGGCTCTGTGTGAGGAGGCTGTGGAACCCTTATGAGGTAGATAGAGCCCTCACTGAAGGAGAGGCTCCTGAGGGCAGGCCCCTTCAGTTCCCTCTCCATCCTGACTGCCAGCGAGCATCCTGCCCCATGTCTTCCCCACTATGATGGAATATAGTCCCTGGAACTGGAAACCAGTATAGACCCTTCCTTCTGTGAATCGCTTTTGTCAGGGCACTGTATTACAACAGGAAAAGTAATACAGTGTTTACTCAATGAATCTTAGACCTTCTGCCAGTGGGGCACCCTCCCTGCTTGTATATAGGAGAACACGGAGGCAAGTGAGCACTCCAGAGGCAACTGGGACTGATGTCCAGATCCCTTTAAACTTCGTGTGTGTGTGTGTGTGTGTGTGTGTGTGTGTGTGTGTGTGTGTGTCCGTCCGTCCGTCCGTCCATGAACGTTTATAGGAAGGTCAAAGGAAGTCATTGGATATTCACTATTACTCTTTACCTTGATCTCTAGAGATGGAGTCTCAGTGAACCTAGAACTTATGGTTTGCAACACCCTCCTCTCCCCCATTACACTAGATCCACACTACACTACACTAAACATACCCAGTGATCCTCCTGTTTCTGCACCTCAGTGCTGCAGTTACAAGCACTATGGCAGCTTTTTTTTTTTTTTTTTTTTTTTTGGTTTTCGAGACAGGGTTTCTCTGTAGCTTTGGATCCTGTCCTGGACTAGCTCTGTAGACCAGGCTGGCCTCGAACTCACAGAGATCCACCTGCCTCTGCCTCCTGAGTGTTGGGATTATAGGCGTGTGCCACCACCGCCTGGCACAATGGCAGCTTTGTAGATGTAACCAACTATCTTATTAAATAAGAAACACAGAACCAATGCAAAGAAGAAAGCCAAGAGGTCAGATCTCAGAGCCTTACCCACCTGCTGCAGCTAGCCTCTTCAGCCAAGAGACCTCTCTGAAAGAGAGCTACTTCCTGTCTGTTTGTCTTTATATAGACTTTCTGTTCTGCCTTCTCATTGGTTGTAAACCCAACCACATGACTGCCTCGTCACTGCCTGTCTGTACAGACCTCCAGGTCTATGGTTGGTATTGAGATTAAAGGCATGTGTCTCCAATGCTGGCTGTATCCTTGAACACACAGAGATCTACCTAGCTCTGCCTACCAAGTGCTGGGATTAAAGGCGTGCACCACCACCACCCAGCTTTTGCTATGGCTCTAATAGCTCTGACCCCCGGACAACTTTATTTATTAACATACAATTAAAATCACATTTCAGTACAAATAAAATATCACCATACAGCTTCTTACATGTGTGCTGTGGATTCAAATTCAGGACCTTATACTAGTACAACAAGCACTAACCTCAGCCATCTGTCCAGCCCAACTTTTATTTTTTAACCTAGTAAATCCTGTCTGTCCCCTGTAACCCCCCACACACACCCCGCTACTCTTCTGAATTCTTTTTGCAAACAATCTTTCTTCAGTCTAGTGTTTGCCGACTCCTCTTATGAAGTTGTTATGTACAACCAGGAGTATCCATTGACACTTGACATTCTATCTAGAGATCTTAGTCAGACTGAGTCTTGAAAATGCCTTTCTCCCAACTTCCAAGTCACTACAGGCAACAGGTTTACCTATTGTATCAACAGTTTCCCATCTCTCTGGCCTCTTGAAATTTCCTCATGGTTCCAAACTTCACTGCTTGCCATTTCTCCAATGTTCCTGTTCACAATGCCTTGAATTTTAGGATTTTGTTAAATGCAGCATTTTGCTTTCAGGCACCAATTTCTGATTCAGTCAACTTTAGTTTTTTGAGACAGGAGTTCACTCTGTAGCCTTGGCTGTCCTGGAACTCGCTCTGTAGACCAGGCTGGCCTCAGACTCAGATCTCCCTGCCTCTGTGTCCCCAGTGCTGGGATCAAAGGCATGAGCCACCACCGCCTGGCTGATTGAGTCCACTCTTAAACACCTGAAAACTTTGGTGGCTTAAAATAGCTATTTCTTGCCGGGCGTTGGTGGCGCACGCCTTTAATCCCAGCACTCGGGAGGCGGAGGCAGGCGGATCTCTGTGAGTTCGAGGCCAGCCTGGGCTACCAAGTGAGCTCCAGGAAAGGCGCAAAGCTACACAGAGAAACCCTGTCTTGAAAAACTAAAAAAAAAAAAAAAAAAAAAAAAAAAAAAAAAAAAAAATAGCTATTTCTTACAGTTGTATGGATAGGCAGTTTTAACCAAGGTCAGGTGGGTGGTTCTTCAGGTCCTGGCTAAGTTCCTTTATCTGTCAGGTCAATTTGGCAGTTTAATTTCAGTCAATTTAGGATGACTTCAGCTCTGCCCCACATGCTCTCATATTGCAACAGGCTAACCTCGGCCTATCCTTATGCACATGGGTGCACGGTCTGAAGACACACCAAAGTAGGCAGAGCCTCTAGAGGCCTGTGTTCAGAATTGGTACCTATGCTTCTTGCAAAGTATTGGCCAAGAAGAGTCATAAGCCCTTCCCAGATACAAGGGGAAAGGAAATAGACTCCACTTTTTTAAAAGTTATTTTTGAAGTTTTAATGTGATATAATTGTTAGTATATAAATTTCATATATCAGACCTAATTTGGTACATTTTGTGTGTTGTGTCTTGTGTGTATATGATGTGGTGTGTGTACTTACTAGTGTGTCCTGTGCATGGGTGGGTATGGTTGCTCATTGCATGTCTGTATGTGTGGTCAAAGATTGACATTGGGTCTCTCACTGAACCTGAAAGCTTGTCTGTTTAGTTGGACTGGCTGGCCAGTGAGCTGCAGGGATCCACCAGGCTCTACCCTCTCTCTCCAATGCTGATCCTCATGCTTGTGTGGCAGACACCTAACTGACTGATCCATTTCCCCAAGCCTGTAACTGATACATTTTAAAATATTCATTTATCGTGTACAGTGTTCTGCCTGCAGGGATGCCTGCAGGCCAGAAGAGGGCATCAGATCTCATGGATGGTTGTGAGCCACCATATGGGTGCTGGGAATTGAACTCAGGACCTTTGGAAGAGTAGCTAGTGCTCTCAACTGCTGAGCCGTCTCTCCAGCCCTGTAAACTGATATATTTGTCATTGTGTGTAGGACAATGACACCACACTCATAAGGTAGTGAACCAGCTGCCACCCCAGTGTGTTCTGTACCCCTCATGACATCTCATTCTCTGCTCCCATCACTGCTTTGACACATATCCTCAAACAACCACTGACCTGTTTGGGGCCACTGTAGATTCACTAGCTTATATAAATGGAACCACATAGAATGTACCCTTCTCTTTTAATTCTGTGAAATTTATTTAGTTGTATCTGTCTGTATGAGCTTGTGTGAGTATGTGTGCCACGGGGATTCAGTGCCCACAGAAGCCAGAAGATGGCATTACATACCCTGGAACTGGAGTTGCTGGTTGTGAGCTGCAATGGGGGTGCCAGGAACCCAGGTCCTCTGAAATTACAGTAAGTACTCTTCATCACTGAACATCTCTCCAGCCCTAGCCCCAACCTCTTAAAGGTGTGGACACAAAGTCAAGTCACACAATAAAGCACATGGATATTGGGGAGGAATGGAGATCATGGCTACTTTTACAAACTACTATATGTGCTATGAGACCACCCTCAAGGTGGGCATTTTTCACTTCCAGATTTTTACACTTATATGACATAGGCGATAGATAGATAGATAGATAGATAGATAGATAGATAGATAGATAGATAGATAGATAATTTATCTTTGAGTATTATGGATCGAATTGAACTATTTCACATATATTTTAAAATATGTGGTCTCAGGTATGGTAGCTCATGCTTATAATCCCAACATTTAGGAGGATAATGTAGGAGGATTGCCATGAGTTCAGGCCACTCTGGGCTATAAAGTGAGACTCTGTGTCAAATATAAAAAAAAGATATAAATGTTTTTACTTCAGATATATTCATCACTTCTTCGGTGTTTCCAGTTCTCCATTAAAGCTTCAGATGCAGATGTGAAGGACTTGGAAGTCTGGCTGTACAAAACGAAATTAATCTTTTTTGCTAAGTCAATATTAGCAAATACTTACCAAGGATGGTGGATGTGTGTTGGCTTCTAAGTCCCACTAGGGGGCAATGTGATAATGTCTCTGCTCTTTTGAACCATTTCTTTGGAAAGACCCTGACTACTTTGAAAGGAAATAGGACTTGAGATCTATTGATTGTTGTTCCATATTATGTTTTCATAAACTGACTGTTCAGGTTCTGGGGAGAGCTGTATCTGAGCCTCCTGCAAGCCCAAAAGATTGAGTTCACCCTAATAGCATCCACCTCTCCTGTAGACCGACTTCACCCTCAGAGCATCCACTTCCTCCTGTGGATTGACTTCACCCTCACCGCATCCACTTCCTCCTGTAGACCGACTTCACCCTCACAGCATCCACTTCCTCCTGTGGATTGACTTCACCCTCACAGCATCCACTTCTTCCTGTGGATTGACTTCACCCTCACAGCATCCACTTCCTCCTGTGGATTGACTTCACCCTCACAGCATCCACCTCCTCCTGTGGATTGACTTCACCCTGACAACATCCACTTCCTCCTGTGGATTGAGTTCACCCTCACAGCATCCACCTCCTCCTGTGGATTGACTTCACCCTGACAACATCCACTTCCTCCTGTGAACCAACTTCACCCTCACAGCATCCACTTCCTCCTGTGGATTGACTTCACCCTCACAGCATCCACTTCTTCCTGTGGACTGAGTTCACCCTCACAGCATCCACTTCCTCCTGTGGATTGAGTTCACCCTCACAGCATCCACCTCCTCCTGTGGATTGACTTCACCCTGACAACATCCACTTCCTCCTGTGAACCAACTTCACCCTCACAGTATCCACTTCCTCCTGTAGCAGTTCTTCACTTGGAATCTTCTTAAGAACTTTCACAAGGTGAACTGACTTGGCCATGTTGATCTCTAGGAGCAGGATAGAGATTGTGTTTCCTTTTTTAATGTAGAGAAGAGAGATGTGAGTTGAGATCAGTTCCCAGAAACTCTCCTTGGCTATAGAAGAGAGGCTAAACCATGACCTGATGAGCGACATAAAGAAATGGGGTCTGGAAAGATGGTTCAGCAGTTATCAGGCTGCTTTTCCAGCTGACCTGGATTCAATTCCCAGCACCCACATGGTGGCTCACAATCACCTGTAACTCCAGTTGCAAGGGATCTGAACCCTCTTCTGGCCTCTGTGGGCACTGGCTATGCATGTAGTGCACACACATACAGGCAAAACACCCATACACACTAATAAAGTCTGGGGCCAGAGGTACGGTACCAGCTACTCTTTCAGAGGATCTGGGATCAATTCCCACACCCATATAGCAGATTACAATCTAACTCCATTTCCAGAGGATCTGTCTTCTGGCCTCCAAGGGTACCAGGTACCTATGGACATACATGCAAGCAAAACACCCATACACATGAAATAAATGATGCAATAGAAAGAACAAGCCTCACAGACTGTCCATGTTCAGGCTTTATTTTCCTGCAGCTGAGCCCCTTCCTCTCACAATGTTCTCAAGTGCAAAATGCACTACATATTTAATGATCCACAATTTAAAATTTTAACTTTATTATTTTTAAAATTTTATGTGTATGAATGCTTTGCCTACATATATGTATGTATACCACCACGAGTGCCTGGTACCCACAGAGGCCAGAAAGGGGCATAGATCCTTGGGAACTGGGGTTACGTATTGGTTGTGAGCTGCCCTGTGGGTGCTAGAAATCAAACCCAGGTCCTCTGCAGGAGCTACAAGTCCTCTTAAGGGCTGAGCTAACTCTGCAGCCCTGTGATGGAGAATCTAGAGTCACCATGGAAACAAAACTCATAGATCTATAAGGGATTATCTAGATTAGGTTAAATGAGTCAGGAAGATCCATCTTAACTCTGGGTGGTACCAGAGCTAAATAAAAAGAAGACAGTGAGCCAAGCACGTGAGGGTGGCCTCAGAGAAGGTGTGATAGACTGGCCATGACGGACTGTATGCTTCCCCTGAAACTGTAAGCCAAGCCCTCCCTTCTTAGTTGCCTTTGTCGGGAATGGTGTTGCAGCATCGAGACAGTTGACTAATACATGCTTCGTGGATTTGTTGTCAAAAATGGAGGTAAGTATCACAAAAGGTGTGGCAGAAGACTGGGGTAGTGAGCCTTCCATGAAGAGAGACGGACGGCACCGTCCTGAATGGCTTTCCTTCTCTGTTCTTTCCTTTTGAGGGCATGCTGATTCCTGTTAGGTACTCCCTTAGGCACAGTCCTGCCTCCCCGAAGCTTGTGACCTGGTAGTGGCAGACAGCTATTTCTCACACAAATAGGAAATTTATGATTGCGATAAATTCTTCTAATGGAAAATATAGGATGTGTTTTGAGTAATATAGGGACTTTAACTTAGCCTGCAGACAAAATGTCCCTGAGGAGATGACTCAAAGGATGGAAAGGAGGTAGTCAGAAATTACCCATGAGTCAGGAAAGAGCTTGGCGGGATCCAGAAATGACAAGACCAAAAGGCAACACACTGGGCGGGAGGGAGGGGGAGGGGCGCAAGATGAGCTCAGGGGATGGCTGGCTGCCTTTGAAGATGCAGCTCCCTTTGCCTGCCTTCAGACTCTTGAAAATCTTGATCCTTTTGTTTCTATCTCAATTTTTCCTTTTTTTCCCCCCTAAAAAGCCTAACTATAGTAACATTTTCTCAAAACTAAAAACACTGTTCACTTTATGACCTTCAGAAATAGGGATGGCCTAATAATACAGCTCCACAAAATAAAGTCCAAACAAGAAACCCTACCAGCTTGCTGAATACCAATAGGACTTGGAACTTATCTGTGCTTGAAAAATACCTTTTTTACTTTTTAAAGATAGGATTTCATGTGGATCAGACTGGCTTGTGTAGCCAAGACTGCTTTAAACTGATCCTCTGCTCCTACCTCCCAATTGCTGTAATATGAGGTGTGTACCATGAGGCCCAGCAAAAAAATACCTATTCCAACACCACATAAAGCTTGCACTTATAGCATACTTTAGTTTAGTTTGCTTTGACTCTAGTTGATCTGGGGTTTCGGATGTGACTTAGAATGACTCCAAAAAAATCTTTCCTAATAAAGGAATTAAAATGAATTCCTTTCCTGTAGGAAGTTCTTATGGGGAACATGAAGCATGTAGTTTACTCTGTCTTGTCCACTGTGTGCAGCTAGTAAAAACCTGGACAAAATGCATGAAGCAGGGGTATTTGAGGACTTTGGACTCCTAATTCTTGGCCCAGGATATATCCAGTTCTGAGAAATAAAGGGCATGGTGGAGTAACTGGAGACCCAGGTTTCTGGCCAGAGAACCCAAAGGTGGTGGTGGTGGTGGTGGTGGTGGTGGTGGTGGTGGTGGTGGTGGTGGTGGTGGTGGTGGTGGTGGTGGTGGTGGTGGAGGTGGTGGTGGTGGTGGTGGTGGTGGTGGAGGTGGTGGTGGTGGAGGTGGTGGTGGTGGAGGTGGTGGTGGTGGTGGTGGTGGTGGAGGAGGTGGTGGAGGTGGTGGTGGAGGTGGTGGAGGTGGTGGTGGTGGTGAGCTCAAAGGCAACTATCAGGTCACAGTGGGGAAGGCCTCAAGAGTGACGTTCTGTATTTCGGGGCCCACTGTTAAGCTGTAGGGTTACGGATGTGATGCTTAAGAGCACAGCATTACTTGAGTACTGAGACATAGGGTAGACTACTGTCCACATCCCAAACTGGCCAGTTGTGTACACAGCTTGGATGCATCTGAATGTCATTGCAGCTGAACTGCCATTGCTGCCACAGCCACAAAGACAAGTCAGCACATCTGACCTGAATCAGTTAGACCAATGGCATGCCAAACAGAAAGAAGAGCAAGACATTTAGGACATAAAATTCCAATTGTCTAGTGTTTAATCCAGGATGACCTAGCATACAAAGAGTAAAGAAAATCTCAATTAGCATGAACAGGCAATAAGAATAAAATCAAAACAAAAAAGGCAACTGATAAATGTTGATGAAGACAAACCCAAATGTTGAAGGTATTGGAAACAGAATGTTAGTGCTCTACAAAGCAAAAAAAGAGTGAGCATTCTTGAAGTGAGTGAAAAGGTGAGAAAGATAATGACATGACCTGAGGAGGAACCAAGTGGACATGCTAGAACTGAGAGTAGACTAGAGCATTGTCTAACGTTCTGTTTCCAATACCTTCAACATTTGGGGTTTGTCTTCATCAACACTTATCAGTTGCCTTTCTTGTTTTGGTTTTATTTTTATTGCCTGTTCATGCTAATTGAGATTTTCTTTACTCTTTGTATGCTATATTGCCCTGGATTAAACAGTAGACAATTGGAAGGAGGAGACAGTGGACTTAAACATTGACTCATAGAAATTATGTAAGATGAAGGAGAGGAAAAATCTTTTTTAAAAAAATGATTTGAGCCTCAAAAATCTGGTAGAAAACATCAAATTCATGTCAAGAAAATTCAGAAACCAAGAAATAATGTAGTACTCGTTCCCAAATTTGACAAAAGGAACAACTTACAGAAATACGGAATTGAGTGACCTCTAAACAGGCTAACTTCAAATCTATGCCCATTAAACTGCTGGAAAATAAAAGCAAAGAAAATACGACAGAGAAAACACTTTGGAACCAACTAGAGAAAACGATGTGTTACTTATAAGAGAACAATTGAAATAGCTGTAGGTTTTCACAGAGGACAGAAAATGTTAGTGCTGAAAGAAAAGAAATATTAACATGAAATTTTATAGGCAATGAAGATAAACCTCAGAAATAAAACATTCTCAGGTAAAATAAAATTAAGAGAATTGCCATCCAACTTGCTCTAAAACAATTGCTATCAGAATTGAATCAAAAATCAAAAAATTTCTCAAATCTTAGAATTAACTGATTTTAATGGTGAATTCTTCCAAATATTCCAAGAACAAATTTCAATCCTTTACAAACTCCTCTAAAAATGTAGGAAAGGATGGAACATTTTGCAGTGTATTCTCTGAAACTAGTATTACATTAGTATGAAGACCATACAATAATATGAGAAAACTATAGACTAACTCCTCTTATAATACAGATATTTTAAAAAATCTACAACAAAATATTACCAAACAAAATCCAGCAACAAGTCAACAAGATTGTGCATCATGACCAAAGAGGATTTATCTTAGCATGCAAGGTTGGTCTAACCTACAATAATCAATTTATATAACACACCATATTAAGAAAAAAACAAAGCTAGACAGTCATCTTAGTCGGATCCCCTGGAGCTGAAGTTACAGGTGGTTGTGAGCCGCCTGACATTGCCATGGGTCCTGGAAACCAAACTCAGGTCTTCCACAAGAGCAGTACGCACTCTTAACTGCTGAGCCAGCTCACCAGGCACAGGTTCCCATTGCTTGAACAAATGATCACAAACTCTAATAAACAAACTCTTGGTTTATAACAACTCAAATTTGTTATCCCACTGTCTCAGAATGCAGGAGTCTGAAGTGATGTGTTAGGTGATTTTTCATCATTGTGACCAATATCTGACAGAATCAATGTAAGGGAGACACGAGGCCCATCAGGAAGAGGGAGGTATGGTGACGGGACCTGCTCCATGGGGGTGGCTAGAACATGTGGCAGGTGTGCACATCACCCAGCAGACAAGGATCTGATGGCTCAGGCTGGAAGTGAAGCCTGGCTATACCCCTGAAGGCCTACCCTGGTGGACTATGTCAATGCCAAAGATCCACAGCTCGCTTTGAACCAAGTAGCCAAGAGAATGAACCCACAGGGGTACATTTCAGATTCCACCATAGCAAATAAAATGAAGGTGTCAGCAGGTACCTGTTCCTACTGCAGACAGGGAAACATCTGTCCTCTAACCTTGTAACCTTCTAGAAGCTTCCTACAATCCTTTACTCACAGACCATTTATCCATTTTCGAAATTAGCAACATAGCATCTTCAAATATGTCTAACTTTGCTTTTATTGGCCTGTATCTTTCTTTGCTTTTTTTTTTTTTTTTTTTTTTTTTTTTTTTTTTTTTTTTTGTTAAAGGATCTTGGCAATCCTTTAAAATATAGAGACCACCAGGATAATCCAGGATGACCTAAAGTCAAGATCCTGTTAGAACTACACACATTAGCTTCGTGAAGCCCTCTCCCTGTCAACGCATGCCAGGTGGGTCCCCTCCTCAGTGTCCTCACCCATTGCCGGTGTTTACCCATAACGTGTTTTTGTAGTGGTTTACATTTCCATCTCCCCTTGTGAGTGGGGGGCTGCACTTACTGTAGCACAGACGTTACTGAACACTTCTGTGAATGAGTGAGTGAACATTGCCTGGCAAGTGAGTGATGGGGTCAAAGACACAAGCAGCCTGGTGTGACATGCGTGACTGTGTAGTGACTCGCTCCCGGGGTTTCAGCTTCTGTGAGTCCAAGCCCCTGTCCTCTGTGAAACGTTCTCCTCCCCTCCTGCCACTGCGCTTCTGTCACCATGCTCTCTCTGTCCCCTGTGGAGTTCCCCTCAGGATCCAGTGGGTTTTGTGGCGTTCGCCCTCGTCCCACGAGGTATTTGATGGCGCAGCAGGGCCGTAACTGGAGAATTCACTGCACACCCTCTCTGCCTCGGTGTTCCCAGGCGTGACAGGCATGATGGCATCAGTGTGCTGTTGGCGGTGGAGGGGCGGGCGGCGGCCGAGAGAGGGCAGCGAGGCTGGGGGGGAGGCTAGAGGGCGGGCGAGCGGGCGGGCGGGCGGGCAGACCGACGGACGGGGCGGGCTGGCCGGGGCGGGCAGACGGGCTGGCCGGGGCGGGCGGGCGGGCGGGCGGGCTGGCCGGGGCGGGCGGGCGGGCGGGCGGTCTGGCCGGGGCGGGCGGGCTAGAGGGCGGGCGGGCTGGCCGGAGCGCGGAGGGACGCGCGACCCCGCGATGGGCCGAGGGCCGCGGCTGGCGGCGCTGCTGGCGCTGCTGGCGCTCGGGACCGGGGAGCCCGCGGCGGGCACGGCACGGGGGGACACCTTCTCGGCGCTGACGAGCGTGGCGCGCGCCCTGGCGCCCGAGCGCAGGCTGCTGGGGACACTGAGGCGCTACCTGCGCGGGGAGGAGGCGCGGCTGCGCGACCTGACCAGGTGAGGATGGCTGCGAGGGAGCCCCGGCGGGTGGGAGGCCCCAGGCTCCGCAGGGTCAGGCAAGGGGTGGCGGAGGCCCCGTGTGACCTCCAGACCCACTGTCACGGTGTTGGGGAGCCTGAGACAGTTGGGGGAATGGGGAGGGCTGTGTCATACATACCTTGTGGAAGGAGAGCGCTCTCTCTCTCTCTCTCTCTCTCTCTCTCTCTCTCTCTCTCTCTCTCTCTCTCTCTCTCTCTCTCTCTCTCCCTTCCTCCCTCCCTCCCTCCCTCCCTCTCTCTCTCTCTCTCTCCCCTCTATCCCCCCCTTCCCTTTCCCTCTTCCCCCACCAACACAGGCACAAGCTGAGGTGTGCCCCCCCCACAACTCTAACATGTCCAAGTTGGTACACTGTGAAAAAAGTGTATGTAGCATGGTGATTATGGAATCCAGTTGAATCTCACAAAGGCTGAGGCTGTGAGTAGCCCCAGGCTTCTTGTCACCTTACCATGGACACAATAGGACGGCGAGGTGACCATTTAGGCTCTTCTTTCTCTTCCCACAGGTAAAAGCTCTCTGAATGTAAGTAGTAGCTGAGAGGTCATGGGTGTGTGAAAGTATCTGATTCTAACAAGGTGAAAAGCCATTTCACGCCGGGCAATACTGAGGGTAGGCTGCACAAATGCACAGCCAACATTGTTTTCTGTGCAGTCAGTAAAAGAGTGCTAAACGCTGGGAGTAAACTGTGGTAAGATGTGGGGCATGCTGGGGTGGGGTGGCACACGCCTTTAATCCCAACAGTCAGGAAGCAGAGGCAGGCAGATCTCTGAGTTCGAGCCCAGCCTGGTCTACAGAGTGAGTGACAGGACAGCCAGGACTACACAGAGAAACCCCATCTCAAAACCCATCCACCCCACAACCCAAAAAAGATGTAGGACATAGGACATCGAGTGTCAAAAACAAAGCGGAATGTTTGTACATGACGTCACGTGTTTTGTGCCTTCTTTGCTTCAGACACTGAGAAGCCCCCAGACTATAAGAAGCAGTTGTTCCCACATAATCCAATGGGTCTCACAGCCTGTCTAGACAGAGCACAAGCAAATCATTTGATTTCTAGCTTTAGCTTTAAACTTCAAATTCATCCCCATGCCAACACCCGAACCCTCCCTGGGCCACTCACACAAATGTTTATAAGAAATGGTCATTAAGGACAGTCAGTGTCGTAAGAGTTGGCTTAATCCTGCAGCCCGCCCTTCAAACAGCCATTGGTGGGAACTGATGACTTGTGTGTGAACAAGCATTTGTCCGGGTTGCGTTATCCAAATTGGTTTATCAAAAACGCCAGGTCACATTCTTATGCTAGGAAAGAACGTTCTATGAACAGGACGCACGATTAGGAAAAGCTAATAAAAGAGACCTGTCTGCACTAAAGAGAGGGTCATTGTGACTAATCTCCAGTGTCCACGCCGTTCCTTCTGATGCCCACCCCCACTTGCATTGTCCGATATGTCAGGACCCAAACAGCGCCCCACAACTACGTTGGGTTTTGTCAGTGGCTGGAGTGCAGAGCAGCTCAGAGTCTAGATCAGGAGCTCAACAGACCTCTGTTTGAATTCTCGACTCTGTCCTTGGTACAGCTTTCAGCTTTGGTTTCCTAATCTAGACAATGGTTTTTTGTTTTGTTTTTGTTTTGTTTTGTTTTAAGTAGCGCTTATCCCCACATGGTTCTTGGAACAGTTAAGTTCCAGGTAAAGTTGTTTATCACTGTGCTTAGTGTGTAGTAAATTGCTGGACAAAAGTTAACTTCTTATGGCTATTTAAGACCGACTGAGGAGCAGGCGGTGATAGCGCATGCCTTTAATACCAGCACTCAGGAGGCAGAAGCAAGAGGATCTCTGTGTGTTCAAGGCCAGCCTGGTCTACAGAGCGAGTTCCAGGACAGGGTCCAAAGCTACACAGAGACACCCTGCCTCAAAAAGAAGAAGAAGGAGAAGGAGAAGCAGCAGCAGCAGCAGCAGCAGCAGCAGCAGCAGCAGCAGCAGCAGCAGCAGCAATGATTCTGTCCTAGTGGTACTCTAAAGCCCCAGCAAAATGTTTGCTGTTAAAAATGAGGATTTGAGCAGGTTCAGCTCATTTTTCTACAGTCTCATGCTAATGATTTTGTATAAGTTGAAATGTTATTTCTAAGGCCCTGCGCTTATATTCGTTGAACTTCCAAATCAGGAAATGAGGTGGCTTTGGCCGCTGAAGTTACCCCGACCCACTAAGGCCCTAAAGGGTGCTGGGGAGAGTCCCCGTCCCGCACTAGTCGGCATGTGTGTGTAGCCTATCTCTGGCATATTTGTGTTGCTATCGTTTAAAAACTACAAAGAGTGAAGAGTGAGATTACTTCTGGACCCGGAATGAAGCATTCAGAGTGTCTCAGGAGAAGGAGGACAAAGCCACTTCTCAATTTCAAAGGAGAAACATATTGAATTGACATAGCCCATGTATTGCGGTTGAATAACTTACCCAGGAAGCTTATTGCAGGGATTGGGTTGCAAATTTTATGTGCGGATTCTTGAAGGAAGGGATCTGATTTTCCACTCTCAGCAGCTTTAAGAGGCCATTTAGGAAAGCCCGAGGTTTGCCTTCAGTGTCCCGTAACTTGGTCTCTGGAAGGGAGCTATTTGCTCAGAGGCTGGGCGTACAGCCAAGTTTTGCATTCCTAGCCAGCCTCGGATATCAGTCTATAGATTTTCCTCCCTTTCTTTCCTGTGTGGAAGAAAAAAAACATCATTTCTGGCCACTGAATTACTTAATGTGCTGCAGTGAAAGGCAAAGCCCTGGTCTAAAACAAATCGGAATGTGACGTGGGATGCAAGGAAGGCAAGGTGTAGACAGCACTTTGATAGGATGATGAACTTGGAATCATCGTCACCCCTTTGTGCCTCCGTTAGTTTGGATGCCTGTTAAACATCTGCCCTTGCCCTAACAGGGAGTCTGTGTATTCCACTGTGGGAAAGGTGATGGGAAGGAATAGCGGAATGTAGAGTAAAGGACCCAATGAGATCTTCTAGAGTACAGCAGCTTTTCTGCCTCCAGGGCAGAGAGTTGGTCGGTGGCTGGGGCAGAATTAGTCTTAGACCTCCTCCCAGCTCCTCCCTGTCCAACTGTCTTGTAAAAATCACTCTGTGCTCAGCCTCAATTGTTCCTGGACACTTTACTTTTCAGGCTGGACTTGGCTCGGGCCCACACTTGTGTGTTTTTTTCTGTCTAGCAGTTCACTAAGTAGTTCCATATGGAGCCCAAGCAGGAAGGCATGGGCAGGAAAACAACCCCGACACCCTGCAGGCTGGTTTGGATTTGGAACCCGAGGTGCAGCTCACAAACAGCCCCGTCTTTGGAACCTGAGATACCATGGGACTTGACAGGCGTCTGTGTCCTGCTTGGGTCATCCAGGCCTAGAGTCTTGTTCGTTAGTTTATATTGAACATTTGACTTCTTGGAAGCTTCGGGGCGAGTTGTGTCTGTTTCAGGCTTCCTTTCTCAGCTTCATTTCTCTTCTCCTCACTCTTTGGAAATCCTCAGGTTACACTGCATCAGAGCAATGACCTTCCCTGTCACTTCCTCCATCCTCCTTTCTCACACCATTCCATCGGCAAAATCCTCCACTTTCCCCCAAAGACCCAGTGTCTAGTGAGCTCTTGTACACATTCATGCATTCTACTTCCTGTTTGTGGTTGTTATATTGATTTTGAAATTAATTTGGAGTAAGGAGAAAAAGCTCTTAGAGATAAGAGGTGCCTGTAAGCCTGCCCTATTCAACAAGATCAATAAATTTCAATAATAAAAATCCCACCAGCGTGTTAGACATGGAGCAACCACAGTGTAGCAGGAAAGGGATTGGCTTCTTTTGCCTATATGAACACTCTTGTAGACCACCCAGGAAGAAATTAATTGGAAGGATGATCACTCCAGGTCCCACCACTTCTAGCCTTTTCTGATAATGTCGCCGAGTTGGAAGAACGGAACAGCCTAACTCTCTGTTCCTGCTGATTGCCACCAGTTTCTATACTGATTCCTGAATTTGCCCCTTTGGATCCATCCTGCTCTCCTCCCCATGGCCACTGTGGTGGCTTAAATTCTTCTCATCTGTTGTGACTCCATTCTTAGCGTTTTTGCTTTGGTTGCTTCCGTTTCTGAATAGTCTTCCCCACTCTCTCATGAACTTATTTATGTAAACAGGTCCTAGCAATTCCACTGTCTCTCGCCTTGGCCAAACTGACCACCCCATGCTCTCTTCTGGTCTTGTTATCCAGTCTAGTACTGCATCTATGGCATAATTGTGTCTAGCTCACTCACTGGACTTTGAGTCACTGGGACCCATCTCACTGTCTTATTCAAGGTTTGGCTCCTGGCTTCTAGAAGAATGTATTTCATTCATCATTTCATAGAGACGTGTATTGAAGCTGAGTCTGATGTCACAGGCCTGTAACTTGGGAGGCAAAGTTGGGAGGATCACAAGTTCAAGGTCTCCATGGGCTACCAAGTGAGTTCATGGTCATCCAGCCAACTTAGTGAGACCCTTTCTCACTAATGAGAAAGATGTAATGCAGGGGTCAAGTACTTGCCTCATGCACAGGGCCCTAGGTTAAATCCCCAGGACCACACATATACACACAAAACAGTATTGAACTTAGAAAAACTATGGTGATTTGAATGAGAATGGCCCCCATACATTCATAAATATGAATACTTTGTCCCCAGTTGGTGGAACTGTTTGGAAAGGATTAGGAGGTGTGGCCTTATTTGAGGAGGTGTGTCACTGGGTACAGGCTTTGAGGTTTCCAAAGTCTCTCACTGTTCCCGGTGTGCTCTGTCTCCACCTCAAGCTTGTGGATCAAGATGTGAGCTCTCAGCTGTCCTGCTACCATGGCATTGCTCTGCCACCATGGACTCTAACCCTCTGAAACTGTAAGCCCAATTAAATGCTTTATTTAGTAAGTTGCCTTGGTCATGGTGTTTTATTGCAACAATGGAAAAGTAATTAATACAGGTGTAAAGTGATGAGAACAAGCTCCTTTTGGTCCATGAACTTAATGTGCAGTGGGCCCCATCTTTACTTTGAATACCAGTACTGAGCATGGAGTCCAACATCCAGAAAGTGATGGATGTATATTAACTCATTATATGTCAGGCTTTTGCATAGTTGTACCATTGGTCCCTTCTAGCTCAAAACCCACTCTTCTTCCTTCTTGTTCATTCCTGAGGGAACTGTGGCAAAATCAACCCAGAACCCAGCCTTCTGAATGGAATGGCTTTGGTTTTGGTGCTGGCTTTGCTATTTACTAACAGTGCAGCCTCATTTTGGTTTAAATAAGTGAGGACTACAGCAGGTACTACTGTACCCAGCTCTCAGTGTTGGCTGTTCTCATGCCAGCCTTCCTGGGGTGTGACAGTCGTGTCAAGAGGTGAGCTCTCTGTCTCTGTCATTTCTTTCAGATTTTATGACCAGGTGCTTTCTTTGCATGAGGACCCGACCATCCCGGTGGTGAACCCTCTGCTTGCCTTTGCTCTCATCAAACGTTTGCAGTCTGGCTGGAGGAATGTGGTGCATAGTCTGGAGGCCACTGAGAACATCCGAGGTAATGGGGGGGGTGGGGGCGGTGAAATATGGGAGACGCTTCTAACTCCTGACTCAATGTAAGGAGAGAGATTCTGTTTGGTGACAATGAGAAGTAACAGAGTGGGTAGGAATTGCTGGGGCTCTCAGGCCTTTAAAGTCTATAGAGTTGGTCCCCTTGCTGATAGGCTTATGATTTTAGATTAGAAAATGCCTTCCCATCTATTACCTCACTTGATCTCCACTACAATCAAGTGGAGAAGTGTGTATCTACCCAGTTGGATATGTGTTTATATATTTATTTATGTGTAGAAAGTTGTGGCCTTATAGTAGTTTCTATTTCAAGCTTTTAAACTTGAAAATGAGAATCATGTATCTTGATCTGTAACAAGTCATTTTCCTAATTCATTCTACCTTGCACTATAAGAAGTATGTTAGCTTGGGGCAGTTAAGAAGAGTTGCCTCTTGCTAAAGGGCAATACTTCTAGAGGCATAGGGTAGGATGAAGCTGTGCATTTTATTTCATTTTAATCCCTCCATGTCATTATTCTGAATATTTTTCATCCAGAGAGTCATTTTAAGAATCCACTCTGGAGGGCTGGAGAGATGCCTCAGTGGTTAAGAGCATTTGCCGCTCTTCCAAGAGGACCCAATTCAGATGCCAGTGTCTACATCCCAACAGCTCACAACTGCCTGTAACACCAGCTCCAGGGTATCTGATATGCTCTTCTGGCCTCTGTGGTCACCTGCATGCATGCATACACACACACACACACACACACACACACACACACACACACACACACATACACACATCTTTAACAAAAAAGAATCCACTTCGTGTTGGGAACTGAGCTTGCTGCTGGGGGCTCTTTGAGCAGGTGATCAGATGGAATAAATGCCCATTGCCTGTGTTTGGAGGCTGGGTTACAGTTCTACTACTTTTACAGCTCTGAAGGATGGTTATGAGAAGGTAGAACAAGACCTTCCCGTCTTTGAGGACCTCGAGGGAGCAGCGAGGGCCCTGATGCGGCTGCAGGATGTGTACATGCTCAACGTGAAGGGCCTGGCCCAGGGTGTCTTCCAGAGGGTCACGGGCTCCTCCATCACTGACCTGTACAGTCCCAGGCAGCTCTTCTCCCTCACAGCGGATGACTGCTTCCAAGTAGGCAAGGTGACATGCAGAGGGCCAACTGCTCAGTTCTGGTTTCTTATGGATGAACTGTGTCCCACTCTTTATGTATTCCCTGTGCTTGTGGTAAACCTTGGAATTTGATATTGTTTCCGTTTTCAGAGTAGGAAACCAAGGTTCAGACACAGTAGATCACTAGGACTGCATAATGTAAAGTAGCAGAACCAAATTTGAGCCTCATCTTTTAGCTCTAAACCCCATGCTCTTGCCATGGGAAAGTGAAGTCATCAGATATTAGGACGTTCTTGAACATAAGTAGCATCTCTTTATTTCCAAAAGGGTACCGTGTATCCCCAGACTGATGTTAAGCTTGCCAGGGTCTTCCTGCCTCTACCTCTCCAGTGCTGGGATCAAACCAGGGTCTCATGCATGCCAGCCAAGCACTCGACTAACTGAGCTACATCCTTCACACATGACAACTAGGTGAAAATCATCTTTTTCTTTTTATCTGTGGTAACTATAGACACTGCCAGTATATGAATCAGTGGGTGGAAAGCAGAGGGATGGGTGAAGAGGGGTTTCCAGATGGTGACGTGATGGTAAGATCACAGAAATGGCCTCCCGAGATGCTCTGGAGTCCTTTGCAATGTTCCCCCAGTATTTAGAAATACTGAGGTAAGTTAGTGTAAAACAATAACTGAGTCTGTGCACATTGTTACTTGAGGAAATCGACCTCAGGAATCTCCCTTGGAGATTTAGCTAATTTTTGGTCATGCTGAGTTATTTTATAATATACTCTTTGCCAGTCTTTGCCTTCAAAAGGCAAGGGGTGAGTTATTTTTTTCCCCTTTTGAGGATGCTTACTGCAGGAAAGTGTTGTTTTTTCCTGCCTGCCCCCACCCAAGTTCATTAGCAGATCTATTAGTGGGCTTCATGGGTCCTGGTTTCAAGCTTGGGGAATCAGCCTTCCAGATCTACACACAGCTAGCCTCTCTGCTTCTGTTTCTCTGTGGTCCTGAGCAGAACCAGGGTCCAGTCGTGTGCATACCTAGTTCAAACAGCTGGGTGCACAGTACAGTAAATGTTTGCTCCTGAAGCCTCTCAACCATGTATTGAAAACCATAAGCCCTGAAAGTCCTGCTGGAAATCTTCATTTCTGTATTTATTTGAAAGACAATGCATTTCAAATGTAAGGGTGGTACATAGAACACATCAAAAGCAGTTATAGCTGTAATGAGATGAAATACATTTTCAAATTTGGCTATATTTATTTACAAGTTTTTCCCGCTCGCTCCTACCACCTTACCGCTACCCAGGTTACCAGTGTCCTCCAACAATCAGGACATTATCTTCTGAGGTTGGCTTCTGACTCTGCAGCTGCACTATAGAATGCATGTAGTTCATTTTAAAAGATGATTTAAGTGTATGAGTGTCTTGCTCACATGTATGTCTGTGCATCACGCGCAGACCTGGTGCCTTCAGAGGTCGGAAGAGGGCATCAGATCTCCTGGAACTGGAGTTATGAGCCTCCATATGAGTAATGGTAATTCAACCCAAGTCCTATGCAAGAGAAGCCATTGTTCTTAACTGCTGAGCTATCTTTCCAGCCCAGTAGTTGATGTTTATTGATCTATTGTGTGAATATATCAAACTGTTTATTAAGTCTCCTGCTGATAGATGCTCACACTACTTCCTGTTTGAGCTACTGTGAGGAAGGCGGATATTAGCATTCTTGCTGTGTCCTGTGGCTGCTTGTCCTTGTTGCTCATTTTTCTTTTTGTCTCACACTGTAGCCCAGTCTGGCCTCAGCCTTCCACGTCCTACACAGCGTAAGCCTCTGCTAATGTGCTCACTGCTTAAATTTTCAGCTAAATTTTTGTTTCTACCACCTGGCATTTAAAATTTTTTCTTTGAAAACATGTAACCTCATGCTTTTTGTATTTTATTTAAAATGTCTAAATATTTATGTTTGAAAGAATTCTAGTTATGTCTATCCACCATATTGCTAGAACCTGAAATTCCCCATGAAAATATCAGCTAAATGGTTAGGATTAGGATATAGCTTCTTAGCATGCATGAAACTCTGGGTTCAAACTCTAGCATCACATACATACATATACAACACATATATACATACACACTATACACATACCACACACACGTCACATATATACACATATATACCACACACATCACACATACACATATACATACTACACACACATACCACATATACACACATACCACACATACATATATATGTACTACAGACCCCACACATACACTGCCCCCCCATACATACACACCACATACACATATACCACATATACACCCCATATATATACACACACCACACATACACACGTAGATACTACACATACCATATATACAAACCACACACATCCAAATACACACACCACACATACATACATCACACACAGAGATATAAATACACACACCATGCATACCACACACACGTACATATACACACAACACACACAGTAAATTTAACAGAAAAAAGTTTAGGTTATTATTATTATTCAGTTCAACCTTTTTTACAAATAAGAAATGTGTAAAGGACGAGCAAGACAACACACAGGCTGAAGGAAGACCTGAGACAGGAACTGCTCTGTTATTTTGCTGCTGATTGGCAGCATCTCTAGGTCCCGCCCTGACTGGCAGTTACACCTCAGTGAGATCATTTTGTGAGAGTTGTTCCAACTCAGTGACTTTGTAAGTCCATGTTGCTTCAATACTGACTTCCAGGAAATTCTCCGCAAAGGTCTGGTGTTCTACTTAACTGTAAGCTGGTGGGAGATGGGAGCCATGTCTGGTACAGGCTGCCATGTTGCCCTTCCCTCCAGCATTTAATCAGAACTGACCTGCTCAGCCACCACAGCATTCCCAGCGTCTACCATCATTACAGGGTTGGACGTGTTGTGCTGTAGTGACTGGTCTGTTCACAAGCCTTTGTTGATTCAGTACTTTAAGGATGAGAAGCACAAGCATAGTACCCAGGAAGGACCGAATAAATTTGATGGATTTTGTTCCTCACAGAGCTTCCAGCAATATCCTTCTAAGAACGCATTCAAGACTGCAGCAGGCTAGGAGCACACTCTCCGTGCTCACTTTCTGTTTCTCTTCAAGCCAGACCCCAGGGAATTATGGGAACAGAACGCTGATCTTGCCACCCTGTCATCTTCAAAGGCACTTCCCCACAACCTCTGCTCTTTGAACTCCTTCTCCTTCTTCGAGAAAGGTCTGTCTCGGATGCCACTCTGTAAACCTGCTGAGACCCCAAGTCTTTTCCTTCTCTAGCCTCCACAGTGCATTACACATTGTCCTTAAAGCCCTGGCACCATTTTGCCCCATGATGTACATACTTGAATTCATCTCTCTGTCTCCTAGATCATAAACTCCTCAATGCAAGAAGCCTGTCTTCTCTCCAACAGCACAATGCCTTGTAGTGTTATTAGATAATAGATATTAAACTGAATCAAAATGGATTTGAAAGTAAAGCTAGCCTTCTGGGGTCCAGAGGCCTCCTACTCTGAATAATCAATGACTTCTTTTCTCTGTCTGTGGACTAAAGCCGTGGTGGCTTGTGTTCCCCGCAGGTGGCCTATGACGTGGGTGATTACTACCATGCCATCCCATGGCTGGAGGAAGCCGTCAGTCTCTTCCGAAGATCTTACGGAGAGTGGAAGACGGAGGATGAGGCCAGTCTGGAAGACGCCCTGGATTACTTGGCCTTTGCCTGTTTCCAGGTGTGTGTGTGGGAAGTGGGGGCAATGAAGCTCATTTTTATCTCAGTCAGTACAATGTTCTACATCACTTTCTGATTTGTTTCATCTTCCTGGGGGACCAAATGCAAGGCTGTTATTTTATTAGCACCATAGATTTAATGTAAGTAAATCAAGCTCCTAGAAAGTTAAAGTACCAGGAAGCTCATAGAGGTGGGCTGAGAAGCCACATCTGCATCTAAGTCTAGAGTGCCGACCAATGCATGGACCACTTTACAATCCTCATCTCTCTCTTACCTGCTCCAGCAGCAGCACATAGGTGTTTGATGGGGGCCACAGTCAACGGAGGACACTCTGTGTACTCTCCCTAATTCGTGGTTCATCACTGATAACATACTATAGTGTTGCCATGAAGGGGGAAATTTGATTACCCTCTCCCGCCTGACCCTGAATCCGGCTCTCACGTGGCCATTGGCTGCAGGGTTGACATCTTCCCTCCACTGCACCAACCTGAGGATCCTCTGCGGCTCCCATCTCTCCTAGGTACTGTTGATCTGGCGCCTGCTGCGTCACACATGACATCATCCCTTGTCCTAAATATAGCGGCTTCCATCCTTCTGTATGACTAACCTCATTCTCACCAATTGTACAGTCTTCAAGAATAAGCTGGGCGGTGGGGGGGGGGGCATCTAGAAGGTTCCCTGGAGGTTCCAAAGTTAATAGTCCAGGCTGTTCCCTGTTGTTATTTTGGGGGAGGGGGTGTTGAACCTAGGGTGAGGCTAGGCAAGTGTTCTGCCACAGAGCTACACCCCAGCCCCATGTGTACATTTTCTCTCTGCTTTCCTGAGAAAAAAGGAGCATGTGGCTGATCAAAACCCACAAGCTGCTGAGAAAACAGACTTCTCCTCACAGCAGCTGCCAGTCTCCACTCTTCATGGCCATCTTGGTTCCTGGGTCTTAGCTGCACATCCGGGTGCTGCTCCTACCTCTCCTGGGCAGTTGCTGTGTGTTAAAATGATTGACTAGCACAGGGCAGGGACTGCTTGAGTTTTAGTAGAGCAAGAAAACCGAACCAGCTGAGAGGCTCAGAGAAAACAGAAACAGGGCAGTTTACCCCCAGGAAGGGATTACAGATGCAGTGCCCAGTGATTAGCTGTATTGATTTCCCTGTGAGTCGGGACAGGCTTCTGCTTTCCTTTATCCTATCTGTCTGGTGAAATTCTGTCCATCTGGCAGGCTCAGCTCAAGTGCCACCTACCCTATGAAATCATCCTTACCTCTTCTCACCCCCACCCCTCTGCTTGCCCTGTGGAATCTCACTTCAGATTGTAAAAGTACCAAAGCCTCCCACTTCTCCCCAGGAAATCTGGTAGCTGTCCCTCCACCCTGGACCTTTGATTACCATATAAAATGTGGTTTTAATTTAAAAATTTAGTAACAATTAAATCAGTCATTAAGTCATAGATCCCGGAGTCACACAAAGTTGAAATTCTGTGGCAACTTGACTTGAGCTGCCTGGGCTCAGTTTCCCTACCTGTAAAGATAAAAGAAGAGTGATATTGATGCTTGTTTAAAAAGCTGTGACTTTAAGTTGGTATCTGGCAGTATAGAATATTCCTAGATTATTCAACTGTTCCTGTTAGTATAGAGCAGAATAATTTGCCGTAATAAATAAGGAGTAACAATCCAAATTTCCAACAGCACTGGAACATTGGTCATCTGGTGTTGTTGTTTGTTTTTCACTCTTTTTGAGGGGCCCACCACCCAGCTCCCAAATAAATCACACACACGGAGGCTTAGTCTTAATTATAAATGCCCGGCCTTAGCTTGGCTTAGTTTCTTAATTATCCCCGTCCACGTTTTGCCTCGGGGCTTTTCCCATTCTCTTACTTCCATAAATCTTACTCTGACTCCGTGGCTTGCTGTGTTGCTGGGTGGCCAGCCCCTGGCATCCTCCTCCTTCTCTGATTGCTTCTCCTTGATCTCCTCTCTCCAGTTTTCTCCTTCTATATATACTCTGCCTGCCAGCCCCGCCTATCCTTTCTCCTGCCTTGCTATTGGCCAGTTCTTTATTAGACCATCAGGTGTTTTAGACAGGCACAGTAACACAGCCTCACAGAGTTAAACAAATGCAACATAGACAAAAGTAACACACCTTAAAATATTATTCTACTGCATTCTAGAATGTTGTTTCTGGGTGGAATTAAATGTAGCCATTAAAGTGATTTCTATGAAGACTGTGCAATAATAAAAAGTATTGCTGATGCAAAATTGGAAGGAAACTAATGATATGAAAAAATATGATTGTGACTACATAAAAAAACTACATACAGTCAAAAGTGCTGGAAGTGGCTGGGTTTGGGGAATGATTTTTTTAAGATCTCCTTCCTCACATATTTTACAATGTGAGTATTATTGCTTTTATCACTAGAATGACATTTTAGCATGCTAAAAGTTCAAGGAATTCTGTTTCTGTACATCCCTGTCAGCTAGTCATCATCCTGCAGCACCCAGAGGCAGCCTGCAGCCTGCCTGTGTGGGATTCTCTTTCTCAGACTTTGGCCATGATGAGGCCAAGGCTGGATGGCTACAGACAGCTAATTCTTTGGTTTTTTGTTTTGTTTTGTTTTGTTTTGTTTTGTTTGTTTGTTTTTTTAAGATTTATTTATTTATTATGTATACAGCATGTATGACTGCAGGCCAGAAGAGGGCACCAGATCTCATTACAGATGGTTGTGAGCCACCATGTGGTTGCTGGGAATTGAACTCAGGACCTCTGGAGGAGCAGTCAGTGCTCTTAACCTCTGAGCCATCTCTCCAGCCCCAGACAGCTAATTCTTACACTGTACTTTTGCTAGAATTTCTCTCTCAATCTCTCCTCCTCCTCTTCCTCCCTCCTCCTCTTCCTTCCCTTCTCCCCCTCCTTTTTCCTTTGGTGGTGCTGTGGGTTAAACTCAGGCACATACCAGGCAAGCAATTCACCACTGGGCTATGCACCAGCCCAATCAAACTTATCCCGCATTTTCTTTCTACCTTTCTGCCTGGTAACAATAATGTATTTGTTAATGAGGAGACTTGAGAGCCCATTGCTTTTTCATTATTATCTGCTGTGGTAAGAATATTTTATAGTTTTTAAAACTATTTAGTGATTTGACTAGAGAATATATCCTCATTTCAGTTGACATTTTCTTTCTTTTCTTTTTCAACAAGGCAGGAAATGTTTCATGTGCCCTCAGCCTCTCCCGAGAGTTTCTTCTCTACAGTAAGTGACACTAAGACATAAGTTGACCCATCTCACCTCTGCCCCAACCTTTAATTCCTCTTGCAAGTGAAGTATAGTGTGTGTGTGTGTGTGTGTGTGTGTGTGTGTGTGTGTGTGCCAGTACACATGCCTATGTTCATGCATGCAGAGACCAGGGAAGGATACTGGGTGTCTTCCTTTCTCAATGTCTTTTTAAAATTTAACTTTTATGTTTACTTTATGGGTATTTTTATGTGTATGAGTATTTTGTCAGTCTGCTTGAGCCCCACTTGCATGCCTGTGCCTGGGGAAGTCAGAAGAGAGCAGATTCTCTGAAACTGGAGTTACAGATAGTTGTGAGCCTCTGTGTGAGTGCTGAGACTAGAACCCAGATCCCCTAGGAGAGCAGTCAGGGCTCCTAACCACTGAGCCATCTCTGCAGTCCCTCCACCTTATTTTTTAAGATCAGGTCTTTCACTGAACCTTCATGAAGTTCACTGCTTTGTCCAGGCTGTCTGACCAGCCAGCTCCCAAGCTCCCACAATCTGCCTGTCCTACCCCAAAGCTGGGGTTCCAAGTGCAGGTGGGTGGCCATGTCCAGCTCTGTAGGTGAGTGGGGGATTTGAACTCGGGCTCCCTTGCTTTCATAGCAAGCACTCTGTGAGCCACCTCCCCAGGCCCCTGCCGTCCTTTTTATCATTCTGATTTCATTTTATTTATACACAGATCATTGAAGTGGGGAAATTCATGAGTTAGTTGGAAAAATGCTTAGAAGATGTCAACCTGCCCCTTCCCGACTTGTTCTTTTGACGGGAACAAGTCCAGGCTCAGAGCCAGGTTCTCCAGAGGCGGTTTGAAGAGCCAGGTTTTGGAAGGAAACCCGGGAATGAATGAAATCAATGTGCACTGTGTATGTGAGAAGGGAGTGACTCAGAGGGCCATTCACGTCTTGGACTGTTTACTGAGAGCTATCGGTTCTTCCCCTGGACGGCAGCGCTCACTTGGCTATGCAGGCATCCTGCCCGGTCCGGCTTCAGCCCCTTCAGGGAATGCCTGTGTCAACAGCAAAAGGGGAGATGCTGCAAAGCTCAGCTTCAAGATTGCAACTTCAAATCTTGGTGGTAGACGGCTGCCTAGATTTTCCTTTAAGTATTTAGCTGCTGAAATAAGATGGAAAATCACTACTATCACCAAGTGGTTGAGGGCTTCTTTTTAAATTTTTATTTCATTTTATGTGTGTGGGTATTTTGCCTGCATATATGTCTGTTCACATGTGCATGCTTGGTGCTCATGGAGACCAAAAGAAAGAGTGTCATGTCCCCTGGAACTGGAGTTACAGATGGTTGGGAGCCACCATGTGGGTGCTGGGAACTGAACCCACATGTAAGAGCCCCTATGGAGTACTTTTAAACTGCAATTATTCATAGCTTTCAAATGAATCCATCAAGCGTGTTCAGCCCTCCATATCTATCTCTGGGTTCTGTATCCATGGATTCAAACAACTTTATATTAAAAAAAAAAAATACCTGAAAAACACTGTGTTGGGTTAGAAACAATGGCCTTTTCTCTCACCAGCATTCCCTACGCAGTGCAGTGTAAGCTACCTCCTTACTTGTGTATAATAGAGCATTTACATTATGTTAGTCATTATAAATAAACTAGAGATGATTTAAAGTATGTTGGTGGATGTGCATAAGCTGTCCACAAACACTATAATTTTATAAACGGGACTTGAGCCTCTGTGGATTTGGGTATCTAAAGGGATCCTGGAACCATCTGCTGTGGACACCGAGAAAGGGCTCTAACATTATTCCTTTCTGATACCTTGACAAAGAATAGGAGAGGGAAGTCACCAGGTGGCCTGGAAACACAAGAGTAATTAGTAGGATAAAAGAAATTAAGGGGCTGGGGTGACGCTCTTAGTAAAGCATTTACCTTGCAAGTGAGGAACAGAGTTCAGATCAACAGAAACTCACCTAAAATGCTGGGTGTGTGCGATGGCTCACCAGTAATTCCAGCCATCAGAGGCAGTGGCAGGAACAAGGGATCTCCAGAACAAGGTCACTAGCAAAACTAGCCAAATCCAGCAGCTCTGAGTTCAACTGAGAGGCCCTGCCTCCGTGAGGAAGGTGGGAGAGCAACAGAGGATGAGTCTTGACAATAGCATCAGGGCTCCAATGCATGTGCACCCTTCCATGTGCATTTACAAATGTGCAAGAACATGAACACACACACACACACACACACACACACACACACACACACACCATACATGGAAAAAAATTTAAAGTCAACATTCTTTTATTTCTTTGTGCTTGATCCATTAAAATCTCTATCTCTTAGTGACGCAACTTGTGTGCTACCATTGGTGGGTAAATAGGGTGTGGCCACGGAAGATCCTGATTCATTTCTGGCTTTGCAGTATTTCCACTGGTGTTTGGGTTCATCATTTCCATTCTCCAAAGCTTCATTTGTCCATTTGTTAGAGTAGTCACGTGTGCTCTCCCTTCCTCCTTTGCTAGGAGCAGTGCTGGCGACAATTAAAAGCACAGTGGCCTCGGATTCTGTGGCAGCATTAGAACAATGCTGAGATCCATGCACAGAGGCCAGCAGGTCACAGGTCACCAGACCATGGGGCATCTTGCAGTCAAAGAGGGAAGAAAAAGGAAGCATGGCAAGGCACAGGTTTCCTGGGTTTCCAGGGGACTGTGGCTAGGGCAAAGTCTAGCTCTCTTTTGACCATACTGCCCTACTCTGTGTAGGCCAGTAGGATTTTTTAAAAAATATTTATATTTAGTTTTTAATTATGTGTATGTGTTGTGTGTGGGAGTGTGCATGGGTGAGTGCCAGAGGAGTCCAGAAGAGGGTTCCAGATGCCCCGGAACTGGAGTTTACAGGTGATTGTGAGCTGCCTGATGTGGGTGAGGGGCACTGATCTGTGGTCCCATGAAAGAGTAGGAAGCACTCTTAACAACTGAGCTGCCTCTCAGCCCTCTGGTAGGAATTCTGAAGGATCATTCCTGAGGATCTAGTGGAGCTGAGGATGAATATGCTTCCAGTTCTACAAAGAACAGGGAGCTGGGGAGATTGCCCTGTGGGAAGAGCACTTGCTTCACAAGTGTGAGATCCTGAGTTTGGATCCTCGGCACCCATGTAAAAGCTGGGCATGACCCACACCCACCCTACACACACACACACACACACACACACACACACACACACACACATACCGCCTATAACACCAGAACTGGGCTTGGAAAGGGTGGGTTCAGAGACAGGCAGCTTTCTGGGCCTGCAGGACAGCCTGCCCAGATGAAAACCCAGTAACTCCAGGTTCAGTGAGAGATCATGTCTCAAGGGAGTAAGGTGGACAGGAACTGAGGAAGACCCCAACATCCTCTCTCTCTGGCCTCCAAAAGCACACACAAGGGCTCTCTCTCTCTCTCTCTCTCTCTCTCTCTCTCTCTCTCTCTCTCTCTCTCTCTCTCTCTCACACACACACACACACACACACACACATACACACACACTCACACACTCACATACATATAACACCCCCATTCTGCGTGCACACACTCAAGTAATGATAATAGATAAGAACAGGTGGGGCCTGTACTTTAGGTGATGGCCGAGCTTCCCTCCACTGCTCGTACTTGCCACATTCCCTTCCACATAGTTATTAGACGCTATGCTGTAGGTCAGTCTAGCACAGTATCTGGCTTAGAACATCATTAATTGAACTGGTAAGTGAGTGAGTGGATGGATGGATGGGTGAAGCTTCTTTTCTAATAGAAATCTGACCATCATGATCCCCTGCCTAAGACTGGCTAGCAGCCATCCCTCTGATCCAGCAGGTCAGGTCAGTCATTTACTAATGCCAGATGCTCTTTCAGGAGGAAGGACACTGATGTGAGGTGTTAGTTAAGGTGTCCAGGTATCAGTCCTGATAGTCAGTGTGATAGTAAAGCTCCAGGATCTTCCTTCCTTCCTTCCTTCCTTCCTTCCTTCCTTCCTTCCTTCCTTCCTTCCTTCCTTCCTTCCTTCCTTCCTTTCTCTTTCTTTCTTTCTTTCTTTCTTTCTTTCTTTCTTTCTTTCTTTCTTTCTTTCTTTCTTTCTTTCTTTCTCTCTTTCTCTTTCTCTTTCTCTCTCTCTTTCTTTCTTTCCTTCCTTCCTTCCTTTGTTTTATTTTTTGGTTGTTGTTGTTTTTTTTTTTTTTGAGACCAGCTCTCACATTGTAGACCAGGCTGGCCTGGAACTCACAGAAGTCCTCCTGCCTCTGCCTCCTGAAAGCTGTGGTTAAAGGCATGTGCCAGCACACTCCACTGAAGGAAATCTTGAGCGTTCTTCCCGGGGCCAGTATTTGTTCATCTGTGTTATTTCCTATTTGGATTTCCCACAGACCCAGATAATAAGAGGATGGCCAGGAATGTGTTGAAATATGAAAGGCTCTTGGCAGAGAATGCTCACCAGGCGGTGGCTGAAACTGTCATCCAGAGGCCCAATGTGCCTCACCTGCAGACCAGAGACACGTACGAGGGGCTATGCCAGACCCTGGGCTCCCAGGTGGGACTCCTCAGGGAAAGAGAAAGGGGAGGATGGGCTGGAGTCGGGATAGTTTGTGGGGAAAACGGATGCCTTGAGACAATACAACTTACCAAACAACCCCTGAGCGACTCCATCTTCTCTTACCCTCAAATTCCAATTTTTGAGCCATGGCTCCCAGGAGCCTTGACCCTTATTTTCTTACATCAACTCTACTCTTCCCTTCTAGCCCACACACTACCAACTCCCCAGCCTCCGCTGCTCCTACCAGACCAACTCCAGCCCCTACCTGCTGCTCCAGCCCGCCCGCCAGGAGGTCATTCACCTGCGACCCTTGGTTGTTCTCTACCATGACTTTGTTAGTGACGCAGAAGCTCAGAAAATCCGAGAGCTTGCAGAACCGTGGGTGAGCATCTTCAGATCCCCTTTGTGTCCCCGCATGCCCGGAGAACAGATAGCTGGCGTGGCAAGACTCTTTCTTAGTCCAGGAGTTCAAAATGCCGACCATTTGTAAGGCCAGTCAGCGGAGGGGAAAATCATGGCTGCACTTGCCTCTAGTGGGAAAGGATGAGGTGCCAGGGGGGTTAAGAGATGTTCAGATTGTGCTGGCAATATCTTCTTAGGGGTGTGGGATACATAGTTATAAGCAGTTGTCAAAATCCGGCCAACAGTGTGCTTGAGATCTGGGCGTATCATGATGTCTCAAAGGGATCTCAGAAAATATAAGGAGACTTCTCTGATGTCAATTTTCCCTTGGAGTTAGCATAAAGAAAGAACATGACAGGGACGAGGACTGAAATACTCGTGCAAATTTACAGACAGGGTAGATGTGGACGACCTGCCTCAACATGATCCTGTCATAGGGGAAACTGAGGCCCAGAACAGGGAACTGGTTTGATTAGAGTCAGGACTGGAGTTGAGAGTGTGCCTATTGTCACTCTGTTGTTCTTTTTATTAGTAAGCTCAAGCTAAGTCATGCTTGGTAATAAGTGGCCCCTGGCCCTTGGTGACAGCGACAGTTTGCCCCATGACATGTTTGGGTGGTGTCGGCTGAAGTTCTGCCATGGCTGGTCTCCAATCTGGAACCCAGCCTGGCAGAGTAGCCTCCCGTGGGGACTTGACCAGTCTCATGGAAGGGGGAACAAGACAGGAATGCAAACGTGAGCTGGCTTTTGTAGCTTCCCTGAGGAAGTGCAAACATACTTCTGTCCACATGTCTCTGGTAAAGGCACAGGCAGAGGCAGGAGGATCTCTGTGAGTTCGAAGACAGCCTGGTCTGCATAGTGAGTGCCAGGACAGCCAGAAATACAGTGGGACCCTGTCTCAAAAGGCCAAGACTTAAAGGAGGCTGTCTAACCCTTCATAGGGAAGGAAGGCAGAGCGAGAGACTGGGCAGAGCTGGCGCCAGTGGGAAGGGATGCCATTGCCCCTGCTGGGAAATGTGGCAGATAGCGGGAAAAGACAGTCCCTCTCGCTTCTATAAGCCTGTCCTGCTTTCTTTAAAGGCACAGTTATTTGGTGCAGAATTACTTATTTCTAACCAGACATCATGTCCTTAAGCTGCTGCCCATCCAATGAGACATTTAGTAACCAGAACACAGCCTGCCCAGACCCTTTGCTTCTACAAAGAGGTGAGGAACTTTTCCTCCATGTAAGGCAGTGGTTCTCAACCTGTGGGTCATGACCCCTTGGGGTCAAATGACCTTTTCACAGGGGTCGCCTAAGACCATCAGAAAACACAGATATTTACATTATGATTCATAACCGTAGCCAAATGACAGTTACGGGGTAGCATGGAAATGATTTTGTGGTTGGGGGTCACCACGACATAAAGAACTGCATTAAAGGGTCGCAGCGTCAGGAAGGTCCAGAACCACTGGTGTAAGGGGAAAGGTGCTGTGATCACATGTGCAGTGTGAGGTGACCTGGCCGGAAGGCGGGTGGGAGGGAGCTCCGGGGAGGAGAGGAGGGAGCAGGCTTCTTTCACTGAGAGTAAAGGCCAGGGCATTCTGGGAAGACAAAGCCACCCATTGCGGGGCGGCTGATGGGTGATATGCTCAGGGAACAGAGAGAAACTTGGTGGCTGAAGTGCCCAAAGGACAGGGCAGACGATGATCCCTGATGGGGACGGGCAATGAGACTCCATTAGCTTTACCCCGCAGGCTGTGGAAGAGCTGGGGGGAGGCAGTAAACAGAAGAGAGCCATGGCTGGGGGGGGGGGGAGGGGGCGGTAAACAGAAGAGGGCCATGGCTGCGTCTGAGAGCGGAAATGGACTGGCGTGAGAACAGCCATCACCGTTTCGCGCAGACGGTCCTCCCGGGCAGTCTAGAGTCCGCTGTGGTTGTGGTGGTTGTGGTTAGCTCTGACGGGGATGGTAGCGGTGCACTGCCAGCGCCATCCGCTTCTTCGGGAGCCACAAGCTGCATCAGGCCTGCGGCAGCCTTTTCCTTAGGACCGCTCTGTTGCCATGGTGATGGAACAGGGGACCCATCCAGAGATGCTCACGGAATCCTTCACAGCAAGGTCATCTATTTGGCAGGCACAGACCTTGCCACACTCCCTTCCCCAACAACCTCTCGGTGGACTTGTTCGTGCTTGGCTGGCCTGGGACTGTTCCAGGAATAAGCTGAGAGCTGGTGGGAGGATGGTCCCCATGAGCCACCATGGCTCCCTGCCTCCTCCTCCTCCTCCTCCTCCTCCTCCCTCTTCCTCTCCTGAAGCCTCCTCTCCCATCACTTCCCTCTCCATCTACCCCCTGCCCATCCTCCTCAAGGACTCAGTGGAAACCATGTACCTCCCGCGGCCCCCAGTGCTGACTGCGGCTCCAGCCTGCTCTTGTTGGTTCTCTGAATGACTGTGCCTTCAGGGCACTTTTACAGGGCCACGTGCGCTGAACTGTCCCTTCTCTGAAATCAAAGCTTCTGGTTCCAGCTGTATGGCACTTACGTTTTATGTTAATTATGCCCTTTATTATATATTGGCTGGGATCACTGGACATTTTGTGGGTTAATGTCCTGTCTTCCCACCCATATTATGCTATTGCTCCCAGAGTATTATGATTTGTCTCATGTGTGTGATGTTTATACTTGTTTAGATGTATACACTCATTTGTATGATGCCAGGTTGAATTTGAAGGTTTTCCTTATCAACCTCCTACCTTATATTTTGAGACAGTCTCTCACTAAACCTGCAGCTCATCGATCCAGCTAAGCTGGCTAGCCAGATGATTTCCAAGGATCCACCTGTCTCCACCTCCCTAACCACTGGGATTACAGACTCATCTCTACACCTGGCTTCTTGTGTGAATGCCAGAGATCCAAATGCAGGTCCCCCTGCTTGCACGGCAGCCCTTTGCCAACTGAGCTGTCTCCCAGCCCCTTATTTTTATACTTTGAGGAAGGTTTTGCTGTGTTGCCCTAACTGGCCTCAAATTCCTGGGTTCAGGGGATTTTCCATCTCAGCCTCCTGAGTCTTGGGTCTACAGGCAAGTGCCACTCTGCCTGCCCAAACTAATCTTTGAAGGTCAGAACGGACTTTCTAAATCTCTTGCTTAAACTCTTGAGTGTTGACCCAGCTCTATAGCCTGGCTGTTGCTCACCCTTCCACTGTATCTCCCCCTTTGCCCTTAACCATCCAGCTGTTTGTCTTTTCTGTAAATGGACCCCCCCCCCCTGTCTCTGTCATCTATGTACCTATGGATTTACCTACTTAGCCATCTATCTCTTCCTCCCTTTCTTCCCTCTGTTCTTTCTGTCTGGAATGTATGGAACATTCTACTCTTGACTTATTTCAGTATATATATATATATATATATATATATATATATATATATATATATATTACAACACAGTGCTTAATATCATAAATACAATAAATATTTGCTCTCAAAATGAATGATTTGTTTGTAGACAATAATAAAAGAACTCTGAAAGAATTGGGCTTTTTGTAAGCCAGGCAGTTGCAGCTTAGCAGTGAGCTCTGTAGGGAAGGGCTTTGCTTAGGGTTCTTCAGAAGGAGCAAGCCGCCCCTGAGTGCACCCCATTGTGATCGGAGTTGTTCCTTTAATTTGAGAAGCATCGAGTTTACCCTGCGCAAGACCCAGGCCTGACTCTGTGATACAAGCCGAGATGAGAAATGGCTATGCTCTTCCCCAGCTCAGTCCTGCAGGCACAAAAGGAATTCTGTGAGACATTTTCGTGGCACACATGAAATACGCTTTATGGAGTAAGGAGCTGGTGATGGTTAAGCTTTAGAGAGAGGCATGTCTGTGGCATGCTGGGCCATCACTTTGCACCAGAACCACCTGGGCTTTCTCTTTTGCTTCCTCCCAGCTCCAGAGATCAGTGGTGGCTTCGGGGGAAAAGCAGTTACCAGTGGAGTACCGCATCAGCAAAAGGTAGGAAGGCCCACTCCCACCTGGGGCTGAGGACACAGCTGATTGCTAGGTCAGTAACAACCTTTCTTAGATGGCCTGTAGTTCAAGTTGTGGGAAACTATTATGAGAGACATTTCCACCCCGTCACCCCAGTGCCTGCACCAGATTATAATATTATCTGGAGATTAACTAAGAAGTCACCAGGAAAAGTCACTTGGAGAAAACTCCACCTTAGAGCAGAAAGCATGCATCTGGTGTCTTCTCAGAGTTCATTCCTACAAACATCTGTAATGTGTGTTCCTTCACACATCTGTAATTTGACTTTGCAGACTCCACTCCCACCTCCTGACTCCTAGACAAAGCCTTCCAAGCAGCAGGCAGGAATGGACCCCCTGGACCTGCTGGCTTCTCAAGGAGCAGGCTCCAGTGTGGTCCCCAGACCTATCCTCCCCATCTCTTCCCTCCACTCCTCCCCTCCCCTCCACTGTTTATGTGCACAGTGAAGACAGGACTGGGGAGAGAATGAGAGGAGGAATGTCCATCAGAGCCACATGAGAAAGTGGCCTCAGCATCCCAGAGACAGGCTAGACCTCTAGGCATGTGTTGTCCTCTGGGAGGGGACGTGAGAGACAGAGGCTTTGGTTCAGGATTATTTGGGCTTAATTGATTTTGTCTGGTACATCTAGGGACTGTGTGCACTGCATATTGCCGGGAGCAAGAAGCAGCTGAAGGGAAGGGTTCGCTTTGGTGACTGGTTTGAGGGGACACAGTTCATCATGGCAGGGAAAGTGTGGTGGCGGGTGGATCCATGGTGGCAGGAGTGGGCAGTGGAATCTCTTCACCTTCTTACATCTCTGTGGAGCCAAGACAGAGGCTGGGGCTGGACTATGATCCTCCAGACTCACCCCCAGGTTCCACAACCTCCTAGAGCAGCAGCATCACCATCTGGAGACCAAATGTTCAGACACCTGCCCCCGTGGGGAGCATTCTCCATCCAAACCATTAGCAGGGACATTGGCGTTAAAAGTTGTTCTCTAAACCTTGGACTGTCTGTCTGCTTATCTGTATGTGCACCATGTGCATGCATTGAACCCAGAAGCCAGAAGAAGGCATTGTAATCGGGAAGGTCCAGACAGTTGTGAGTTGCCCCGTGTAGATGCTAGGAACTGAACCCCGGTCCTCTGCAAGAGCAGTAAGTGCTCTTACCCACTGAGCCTCTGTGTTTTCCTTCTTTGAAAGCAGTGGCTAATTTTGTCCTGGGTGTCTTTGCAAATCCAAGAGCATTTAATTTAATAGGTAATCTGAGTGTAAAGTATGTGGAACAAATTAACCTGTCAGGGTGTCACTGGCCTTGCTTAGAAAACATGGCCTCATTTTTCTAGGGCCTCGATCCTGACTCCAATTGTTTTACATTGAAAGAACCTCAACAAGACATTCAGGAAGAGTCTGAATTGGGCTTTGACAGATCCTGGTTTGCCCGAGTTGAAACAGTTGTGACTCCCTTGGGTATCATAGCAGTCACCAACACACCGTACAGAACACCTCCATGGTGTTTCTCTCGGTTTTCTAAGATCCGGAAGTAGATATAACCATCACTCCCACTTACAGAGGAGCACACTGGCCCTTGGAGGGGTTAAAGGTTAAGCGCTATCGGCATCCTGCAGCGATGAAGAACTGCTATTGCTGCTTTAGTTTTTTCCTCTCCCATTCCTCCTTCCTTTCCTGACCCCCCACGTTCCTGAGGGTGGGGTACACACCACCACATCCCACAGTCATCGCTTTAAGTCCCGGCTCTTCTCCCAGTACTCTGCCTCCTCTGTAGGAGATGTCTTCAGGGCACAGCAGTTTTAAGGATGGGTTTTGTCATCTTCAGCTCTGAGTCACAGCCCTGGGTTCTGTGAGCTTTTGCTCTGCTCAGCTCAGCACTAGCCTCGGAGAATGTTAGCTATGTTAATGTTGAAATAGTAGGCCAAGCACACTGGGCTGGCCTGACATGAGGGAGGACGAGGTGGTCAGGCTCGTGGCTCCTTCCCTCTAACTGACTGGATTCATTTGTTTATTCATACATTCACTCATCCATCTGTCTCGGGTTTCTACTGCTGTGAAGAGACACCATGACCACAGCAGCTCTCACAAAGGAAAACATTTAATTGGGTGACTTACAGTTTCAGAGGTTTAGTCCATTATCATCATGGCGGGACACGGCAGCATGCAGACAGACATGGTGCTGGAGAAGGAGCTGAGAGTTCTACATCTTGACCCGCAGGCAACAGGAAGTGAACTGTGTAACCACACTGAGCATAGCTTGAGCAAAGGAGACTTCAAAGCCCACCCCCACAATGACACACTTCCTATAACAAGGCCACACCTATTCCAGCAAAGCCACACCTCCTAATAGTACCTCTCCCTTTGGGGGCCATTTCCTTTCAAACCACCACACCATCCACTCATTCACAGACATCATGTAGTCATTCCCAACATCAGATCACTGTTGTTCCAATTCTTGCTGTGTTTTAGTGCCTGGCTGAAGGACACAGTTGACCCAATGCTGGTGACCCTTGACCACCGAATTGCTGCCCTCACAGGCCTTGACATCCGGCCTCCCTATGCAGAGTATCTCCAGGTGGTGAACTATGGAATCGGAGGGCACTATGAACCTCACTTTGACCATGCTACGGTAAGGATGGGATCAATGACCAGTCTTCTGGGGCAGGGAGCCAGTGTGTTCTTCCTCAGAGGCAGAGGTCTGGAGGGCTCTCAGAAACTACTAAGGAAGGGCCTTGAACAAAGCCTTTTGTTTCCAGAATATCTGAAAGCTTTGGTTTCAGCTGATTACTGGATTCATTTTTCTTGTCTGCCCCCACCTTCCTCTTCCCCAGAATTTGTGAGTGGGAAAAGAATATGACTTGTAATAAAATTCTATCTCCTACTTCCTTGGGGACTTTTTCATGAGGATTGTCCTCAAATCTCCCTCCTTTCTTTATAATCTCAACTGCTCACCATATTACCAGTAGCAAATATTTTTGAGGAATAAAAGCTTCCCAAGGGGGCAGCATGGTCAAATCATGGAATTACCACAATGAACCCTATGAATACAATTAATATGCTGATGATTTTAAAATGAGCAAAACACATGAGATATACAGGTGATCAGTATGCAAATGAAAAGTCACAACATCATGAGGGGGGGAAAAAAAAGACCTCCCTGCAGTTCATCCATGGTGCCAACTTTATCAAGATCCCAAGAACTTTAAAAGTTCTTTTTAAAAGCCTTTCAGAGATGGCTCAGTAGGTGCAGTGTCTGCCATTCAAACATGAGGACCTGGGTTTGAGTCCCTAGAGCCCACAGTACAAAGCAATCGGAGCACAGTAAACACACTGCTAACCCCAGTACTGTCAGGGCGAATGGGAGGTGGAGACAGATGAATCCCCGGAAGACTTTACCCAGCTAGCCTGGCATCTGCTGCAGGCAAACAACAGAGAACCTGTCTCAAACAAGATGGAAAAGGAGAACCTATGCCCAAGATCGTCCTCTGACCTCCACATGTGCGCTGTGGCCTACACTTAGGCATGCATGCACATCATATATGTGCGCGCGCGCACGCACACACACACACACACACACACACACACACACACACAGAGAGAGAGAGAGAGAGAGAGAGAGAGAGAGAGAGAGAGAGAGAGAGAGAGAGAGAGAGAGAGAGATGAGTATACAAGTTAAGGAAGGAAGCCACTCACAAGAGGTTTCATATTTTATGATTCTATTTACATAACTTTCTAGAAAAGACAAAACACGGAGATAGAAAGTAGATAACCCGGTTTTGTGGGGACAGGGTTGACTATAAACCTTCATCTGCACGTGGAAAGTTCTGAAACTTGATTGTGGGCAAGGTTGGGCAACTGTTAACATTTGCTAAAATTCAGCTAATAGCATTTACAGTGAGTGAATTCTCTGGTATGTAAGTTATATTTCAGATTGTTTCTTGATTAAAGAATGAGTGTGTGCCTTGGACAAACAATTTGGAGCAGCAATCTAATGACTGGATGTTTCTATGAGATAATTATCTTCTCTAGTGTGTATGTTCTTTGTTTTGTGGAGAACCTAAGTGCAGAACCTCTTGTCTAATTTTTCCCCATGACAATCATTTGTTCAATTTGTATAGAATTCACTCCTGTGCATATCCAAAAAATGAATGTTCATTAAACAGTCTATCGAGTACCTGGAAGAAAAGATGGACACACACTCGACTTGGTGTAGTCCAGGGTTGTGTGCTGTCCTTGACAGCCTCATTTTATCCCTTTCTGCGCTAATGGTAGATCCTGGCTGTCACTCCGGGATCGTTTACACAAAATAACCATCTGCTCTATTTCTGTCTCAGTCGCCAAGCAGCCCCCTGTACAGGATGAAGTCTGGGAACCGAGTTGCAACATTTATGATCTATGTGAGTTATGTGGCTAAGTAGACTATTTTATCATATGGATTTTCAAAATGATTTCATATATTGGTTTTGTCTGGTACTGAACACAAAAATCTCTAGGAATTTTTAAACTTCAGACAACATTATTTTGTTAGGCATAGACATTAGGGGATATTAGACAGATTTCTGTCCTTAGAGAGTTTGCAGTGTGAAGGTCTAAATATGACCTTGCCTAGACAGTGGGTCAGGATGAGGAAACTAGGAGACCATGGACTTGAACAACACAGGAAGAGGATACAGTTGTCTCCCACCTTAAGGTCTAGAAGCCTAGTTGGTACTGAAAGGCACAGACCCATCAGTGAGCCTATGAACTTGTAGGAGAAAGAGAAGAGAAGGAGCAGTTTATACTCCAAGAGGGGAGAGTGAGGAGATAAAAAGTTGGTAAGTACCTCTGATAAGCAGTGGAAATCCTCCTCCTGTCTCCAGTAGAGTCCACACCTTAAATAACACACTGAAGTGATCAACTGGCCTCTTCTCTGAGTCCCTAGCCTGGTCCCCCAGGTTCAGTCCCAGCCTTCATCAACCTTACTGGCCTTCAGACTATGAAGTTTTACTTTCGTCTACACAAACCAGTCATATTCCAATCATCTATCACTTAAAAGCAATCCTTTATTGGGGGAGATTTACGAATGCTTCTTAGTCTTTTGGCTAAGGTCAAGTGTAGATGAGACTCACTACTGTTAGTGGAAGGGTCACCATACCAACCACAAGAGCTCTGAATAGCACCCCAAGATGAAGGCCTGCCTTCTCGCTCCCTGTGAGAACAGGAACTCCCTCTTCCCTGAGGGCTGATCTGGTCTCCACAGCACAGCCAGGAAGGGCGCTCAAAGGCTGGCATTCAATATCATCTCTATGTTCATGATTCCAATGTGGCCCAGCATACTTCCTATGGCAAGAGAATGCCCTCTAGAAAGTGTCATAGAACTCGGTGCCTGTCACTTTTATCCTACCAAGCAAGTGTGGGGAAAAAACGTCATAAGGCCAACCAGTGTTGTAGGGACCTAAGATGGGCCCAGGTACCTCCAGTGCTTACATCTCTACATTGGTATAGACATCAGAAATTTCCCAAGACAGTTGTTGAGGTTTGTGGGAAACACAAGCAATATGGGAGGGAGGGAATATTCTTTAAGAAGTTCAGAAAGAGGATTAAGCTGAAAGCCAACCAGGTGGTGATTTTTCTGCTTAGACTGGACATAAGATCAGTGTGGATATGACAGCCTTAACTCATAGGACTCTTGTCCAGACCAAGTGAGACCATATATTTGTAGAGACTTGGTATAATGCCTGCCATAAATGCCAACTATTAATCAATGTGAACTATGAGTGTGTATATTTTTCTAGATGGTAAGATGACAAGAGCTGTTGGTTTTTTTAAACTTTCATATATTAAAAATGTGTATATTGCCGGGCGGTGGTGGCGCACACCTTTAATCCCAGCACTCGGGAGGCAGAGGCAGGCGGATCTCTGTGAGTTCGAGGCCAGCCTGGTCTCCAAAGCGAGTTCCAGGAAAGGCGCAAAGCTACACAGAGAAACCCTGTCTCGAAAAACCAAAAAAAAAAAAAAAATGTGTATATTATATTTTATTATTTCTTTGAAAATCAGAAGGAAAAAAATCCCTTTATATTAAGAAAATACATCCAGAGCTGAGATTGTTCTGTCAATAGAGTGTTTGCCTTGCAAACTTCCATGACAGGACCAGTGTAAAAATCCAGGCTTGGAGACCAGGGCTGGGGAGACAGAGACAGGCAGATCCATGGGGCTCAGGGGCGAGCTAGCCAACCCCCCGCTTCCGCCTCCCTGGCAAGTTCCAAGTCAGAGAGAGAAACTGTCTCAAAAAACAAGGTGGACAGTGTCTGAGAATTGACATCTGGGATTGACTTTTGGCACATTCATGCAAGTGCACACACAGGGATGGCAGGTATAACACCTAATTATTCCTCAGTGTCTTAGGGTTACTATTGCTGTGATGGAACACCAAGACAAAACAACTTGGGAGGGAAGGGTTTATTTGGCTTGCTCTTCCACATCACTGTCCGTCATCAAAGGAAGTCAGGACAGGAACCTGGAGGCAGGAGCTGATGCCGGGCCATGGAGAGGTGCTGCTTACTGGCTTGCTCCCCATGGCTTACTCAGCCTGCTTTCTTATAGAACTCAGGACCACCACCCCTGGGGTGGCTCCACCCACAGTGGGCTGGGCCCTCCCCCATCATCACTAATTAAGAAAATGACTTACAGGCTTGCCTACAGCCCCATCTTATGGAGGCCTTTTCTTAATCCAGGTTCCCTCCTCTCAGATGACTTTAGCTTGTGTCAAGTTGACATAAAACTAGTCAGCACACTTAGCTTAGGTAACCAAGAAGGAATCTGAGTGGTCTGAGGACGGCAGTGGGATCAGTAAACAGTTCTTGTGATGCCCACCCTTTCCTGGTTGAGATCCTTACAGAGAAACAGATTCACTGAGGAGAGGAGTCTGAGGAGTGAGGAGAGGAGTCTGAGCAGTGAGGAGAGGAGTCTGAGCAGTGAGGAGTCTGAGCAGTGAGGAGAGGAGTCTGAGCAGTGAGGAGAGGAGTCTGAGCAGTGAGGAGTCTGAGCAGAGAGGAGAGGAGTCTGAGCAGTGAGGAGTCTGAGCAGTGAGGAGAGGAGTCTGAGCAGTGAGGAGTCTGAGCAGAGAGGAGAGGAGTCTGAGCAGAGAGGAGAGGAGTCTGAGCAGTGAGGAGTCTGAGCAGTGAGGAGAGGAGTCTGAGCAGTGAGGAGAGGAGTCTGAGCAGAGAGGAGAGGAGTCTGAGCAGTGAGGAGAGGAGTCTGAGCAGTGAGGAGAGGAGTCTGAGCAGAGAGGAGAGGAGTCTGAGCAGTGAGGAGAGGAGTCTGAGCAGTGAGGAGAGGAGTCTGAGCAGTGAGGAGTCTGAGCAGTGAGGAGAGGAGTCTGAGCAGTGAGGAGAGGAGTCTGAGCAGTGAGGAGAGGAGTCTGAGCAGTGAGGAGAGGAGTCTGAGCAGTGAGGAGTCTGAGCAGTGAGGAGAGGAGTCTGAGCAGAGAGGAGAGGAGTCTGAGCAGTGAGGAGTCTGAGCAGTGAGGAGAGGAGTCTGAGCAGTGAGGAGAGGAGTCTGAGCAGTGAGGAGTCTGAGCAGAGAGGAGAGGAGTCTGAGCAGTGAGGAGAGGAGTCTGAGCAGTGAGGAGTCTGAGCAGAGAGGAGAGGAGTCTGAGCAGAGAGGAGAGGAGTCTGAGCAGTGAGGAGAGGAGTCTGAGCAGTGAGGAGAGGAGTCTGAGCAGAGAGGAGAGGAGTCTGAGCAGTGAGGAGTCTGAGCAGAGAGGAGAGGAGTCTGAGCAGTGAGGAGAGGAGTCTGAGCAGTGAGGAGAGGAGTCTGAGCAGAGAGGAGAGGAGTCTGAGGAGTGAGGAGAGGTGCTGCTCTTGCAGAGAGCCAGAGTTTGTTCCCAGCATCTGCATCAGGCGGTGTACAACTGCCTGTGGCTCCAGCTTTTCTGAACTCCAAGGCACCTGCACACACACACACACACACACACACACACACACACACACACACACACGCACACGCACGTGCACGCACACACACATGCACACAGAGGCATACACATAATTTTTATGTGTGTGTATGAATGCTTTGCCTGCATGTATGTTTGTGTGCCTGGTGCCCAAAGAGGCCAGAAGAGGATTCTTGGATCCCCTGGAACTGGAGTTACAGGTGATTGTGAGCTGCCACATGGGTGCTGGGAACCAAACCTGGTCCTCAGCAAGAATAGGTGCTTTGACCAATGAGCTGTCTCACCACCCCTACACATAACTTTTAAAAAGTAAATAAATCTTTTAAAAAAAAGTTGGAATCTACTTATTATAGCCCTCCATCAAGATGGTAGCCAGAAGCAAAAATAAGGGGGGAATTCCAGAATCTTGTCCACTGGTGAGAAGCTCCATGGGTGAGTAGCAGCACCCTCTCAGAGGTTCACTGAATTTGGAAGTTGGATGAGTGACTTCTAAGGATTTCTCCCCTAACTGAAACAGAAGCCCTGCACACTGTCTGTGCAGAAATGACCTCTGAGTTCATGAGTACATGACAGAGGGCTGTCAGCAGCTGTCTCAACTCTGGCTTCTTCCTCTTCATGATAGCTGAGCGCAGTAGAAGCGGGAGGAGCCACGGCCTTCATTTATGCCAACTTCAGTGTACCTGTGGTTAAGGTGAGTGGGGTCTCCCCCTAGAGGATGTGGTTGTGATGGTGTGTGACGGTGAAGAACTCAGCCCTCTCTGCAAGTTGATGCCTGGGAGATGGATAAAAAGAGATTCTTCTGGAATCCCAAAGGCCATGTCCCATTCTGTCTTAGAGTTCCTATTGCTATGAAGAGACACCATGACCATGAAAACTCTTATAAAGGAAACCATTTAATGGCATGGCTTACAGTTTCAGTCTATTGTCATCATGGTGGGACATGATGGTGTACAGACAGACATAATCCTGAAGAAGCAGCTGAGAGTCCTACATTTTGACCCGCAAGCAACAGGAAGTGAGTGGTCTGTCTCACTGGGTATGGCTTGAGCATATATGCCTGCCTCCACAGTGACACACTTCCTCCAACAAGGCCACACCTACTCCAACAAGGCCACACCTCCTAATAGTGCGACTCCCTTTGGGGACCATTTTCTTTTGAACTACCCACACATTCCTGTCACTACAACATGTCCTTGTGGTCCTATTTGTTGTTTTATTTCCATGTCTGTTACAGTAGATGATGACAGGCCTGTCTTCCTTGTCACTGTGGGTTCCTCAGAGGCTAAGAACTCAGAGTCACCCCCAGGTTCTCCACAGTAACTAGTTCCCCACAGAGCTAAGGCACCGGGGTCTCAGAGCAAGGCTCAGAGCCCTGCCCTGGAGCTCACAGAGAATTTCAGCCATGACAACACACAGCAGTGACAGCCGTGGCTCTCCAGAGAGCCAGCGCTGACAGGTTTGTTTTGTGGGTGACCATTTCCTCCACGTTTCAGAAGGATCAAACATGCCCTTAGTAACCCGGGAAGGAGATGGATTAGAGAGCCTCAGCTCAAGCCCTGAGCACAGTGCCTGGTGCATCCTGAGTGGGGCATGGCCACGCTTCCAGTGCTGCTTCCTGGCTCCATCTAGTCTGATGGCCATGGTTAAAGGGAGCCTGAGGGTGTGGCTAAGAACACAGTGCAGAGAAGAACAGAGGCTGTGGGGTCAGAGCACAGGGGCTTGATTTTTGTTGTTGTTGTTGTTGTTGTTTTTGTTTTTTTGAGACAGGGTTTCTCTGTGTAGTTTTGGTGCCTTTCCTGGAACTCACTCTGTAGCCCAGGCTGGCCTCAAACTCACAGAGATCTGCCTGCCTCTGCTTCCCGAGTGCTGGGATTAAAGGTGTGCACCACCACCGCCCAGCAAGGGGATTGAGTCTTAACTTTCTTCTTAGTTGCATGATTTCAAGGCCCCAGTGGGTGGAGAATGGTGGTGCACTTGCTTTCAGCTGTGTGGGGGATATCTCCCACCCCGTGGGTCATCTCCCACGCCATGGGTATTTCTCCCACCCTGTGGGTCATCTCCCATGCCATGGGTCATCTCCCACCCCGTGGGTATTTCTCCCACCCCATGGGTCATCTCCCACGCCGTGGGATATCTTCCACCCTGTGGGTCATTTCCCACCCCGTGGGGTATCTCCCACCCCATGGGTCATCTCCCACCCCGTGGGACACCCTCCTCCCTGTGGGTCATCTCCCACCCCGTGGGGTATCTCCCACCCTGTGGGTCTTGTTGGGTATCTGTCCGCAGTGACCCTGTGAGCCTGGGCTTGCCTGGCTCCCAGCACTGGGTGGGCCACATTGTCCTAGTCTGCTTTCATCTCTGTCTCTCTTGGGCCCCCCAAGAGCAGAGCCAGGTGTGGCCTGTCTCCACATGCCCAGGCCTGGAGCCGAGCAGGCCGTGAGGCAGTGCCCACACCTGGTGGCAGCTTCCACCCTCCTGTGCCTTTCAATGCCTGCTTGCTCCAAACCGCACGGAGGTGAAAGAGTTTCCTATTTCATGGCATGAATTTGTGTCCTTATTCACATGCCTACCAAAAGTCCAGGATGCTGGGCTGACCTCCTACCCTCCCCATCCCCCCTCTCGTTTTCAGAACGCTGCCCTGTTTTGGTGGAACCTGCACAGGAGTGGAGAGGGGGATGGAGACACACTTCATGCTGGCTGCCCTGTCCTGGTGGGAGATAAGTGGGGTAAGGCCTGTCTTTGTGGGTGAGAAAATGGAAAAGTGGAGTGGGGAGTGGGTGGAGACGGACGGCAGAGCCCCCTTCTGGAGGCTTCGTGGTACTGCTGAGTGCCAGCGACGTGGATAGATGAGCAGTCAGGTGTCCCAGCAGATTCGGGGCCTGGGAAGAGTAGGTGTCAGCAAAGCGTCACAGGCCTGGCCAGGATGCTTCATCTGAGCATGAAGGAGAGGCATGAGACACCAGAGCGCCTTCCCAACCTCTGCATCAAGGCGAACACTGTCAAACCCACTCCCCCATTTAGCTCTGCCCCAAAGGAGTGGTCAGGCAAGAAGCCATGACAGCAGGGATGGATGGACTCCTTCCTTCATGGTGGGCAGACATGTTTATTGGCAGGTGTGGCCAAGAGCACCTCGCTCTGAAGCCAGAAAGGAAAATGGCTGTCACATTGACAGGGACACCAGGAGAAGCAAACGCTTTCTTCCCTGTTACCCAGGAATGGCTTCACTTTCACTGGGGCTTTTAGAATGGAGAACGACCAGGTGCCACACGTGTGAAAATCAGTACGCCATTAGCAAGATCTGCTGAGAATTTCTGGAGGGCGCTGTGCTTGCTCTGCTGGGAGCAGCAGATTGTGCAGTCGGGCCGGGACTGGACTAGGCAGACAGCAGGATTTTAGGCTGTGCTCCCATGCCCTGTGATGAAGCACACAGGGCTGCGGCCATCTCCCTGCTGAGCCCCGCTCCCCCCTGCCCTCCTCAGTGGCCAACAAGTGGATACACGAGTATGGGCAGGAATTCCGAAGACCCTGCGGCACCAACCCTGAAGACTGAGCACTGGCAGATGGCAGCCTGTCAGAGAAGCCAGGAGCCAAAGCCACGGGTGAAGAGGAGCGCAGCCCCCCGAAGGAAGGCCTCACGGCAAGGCCCGTGGGTGGGAGTCGAGGGATGGTCTTTACCCGGAACTCCTCTCGCCCCCAAGAATTTACATCTGGTCTACTGCAGCTGTGAGACTCAGAACAGCCTGGGTAACACAAGAGACCCACGCGGTTTTGAGTGCTCAGCCACCCTTGGGAGTGAAAGGGGGAACTCAGTATAGAACTGTTGTTTAGTGTGTGCAACTCCATAGCTAGGTTCTGTTCATTAGCATGAACACATACTACACATACATACACTACACACACACACACACACACACACACACACACACACACACACACACACAATCTGGAAGCATCAGGCTGCTCCAGCAGGACCACTTGATTCAGAGGTCTCCATCCCCATCACGAGTGGGTATTGTCATGTGATGATTTTTTTTAACGTGGAAAGCAATTTTGTTTTCTTTTTTATGAGTTTTGTCATTAAAATGTTTTTAAATCACCTCTTCTAACAGAATAGTCTTCCATGATGTTGAACGAGAAAAACCAAAGTAGTGCTATTGATGGATGTTCCTGTGGGCCAGCCCCCCCCCCCCTCCTGTTGCCCTGTTCTGGACTCGCCGACATTCTGTTCTTCCACAGCACCATCTCTCCCCCCTCTCAGGCCTCCCCATTCTGGGGAGCCTCCCTCATTCCACAGGGTCCCTTTGAGTGGCTTTCCCTGACCACTCTTTCCAGTCCTCTGTGTCCCCCCTGTGTCCCCCTGCTGATGCTCCTGTGACCTGAGCAGATGTCATTCCTGTGTTAATGTGGGCCACTTGCTTTCCCGGTCCCCTGTGCTCTGTAGATGCCTCTGTTGGAGCCGCATCTCACTGCATCTCCACACTTGCCTGGACTCTCAGAACCCCCTAAGCACTTGCCTGCATTCTTAGACACCCCACCCCACCCCACACAAAGGGGCAGGTTTGAAATAAGCAGGCAGAAGCAGAAGTTTTACAGGCAAAGCCTGCCGAGGCCCTCACTGCCAGAGGCCAAGTGAGCAGCGGTAAAGGGGACGGTGGTGACTGAATGTTTGTGCCAAGAGATACCGAGGCTGGCCGGCCCGGGCTCCTCCCCGGATGTGGGTGTGCTTTGCTCAGAAGACGCCACCAGGGAAAGGACTGGGCAGTTAGACTCTGTTCCTCACACCTAACCTCTGCCTTCCCCATGCTCTGCTGACATGTGCTCTCACTTCCAGTGAGGACTCTGACGTTCTCATGTCCGGCTTCAGAACGTGGGATGTATTTATGTGGAGTGTGCCGGGAAATCACCAAATGACTGTCACTGTTAGACCCTGCCTCTTCTGGTCCCACAGGAGTTGGCCTGAGAGAAAGCTCCACTGCACCGGGACCACCCACTGCTCTAAGCTCAGGCCTCTTTCTCAGTCACTGGTTTAGTCCGAGTGAATCGTAGCAATGGTGCCCACCGGGAGCTTACGCAGATGCCGTGATCCCAGAGACCATGGGTCGTGAGACGCCTCGGCGGGTAAAAGTGCTTCCTGTGCAGTTGTGACAACCGTGGTCACCTGCCTAGTGAGAAAGGGACTTCTGTCACCAAGCCTGTCATAGTTCCCTCTCTGTTGCTGTGTTAAGACATCGTGACCAAGACATACAGAAGGAAGTGTATTTGGGGCTTATCGGTTCAGAAGGTAGTTCATGACCATGTGGTGGGGAGCGTGGCAGGAGGCAGGCATGACACTACAGCAGTGGCTGAGGGCTCACATCTATGACTCAACCATGAGGCAGAGAGGGAAACCCGGAATGGCACAAGTCTCTTGAAACTTCAAGTTGGCCCCTGGGTGATGAACCTCCTTCAACAAGGCCATGTCCTAATCCCTCCCGAACAGTTCCACCAGCTGGGGTTAAGTATTCAAACACGTGAGTCTGTGGGGGCCGCTCTCACCCAAACCACCGTGGGACCATCCACGCATTCACCCCTGCCCATGCCTCTGGTGTGGCTCTGGTAGTCAGGTGTACACTGGGCTGCGAGTTGCCGCCTGATCCAGGACACTGCTATGCAGCCTTGGGCCAATCATTTCTGGGTCAGAGCTGCCTCTCACCTGCAGAAGTCATGGCCAACTCGCCTGCCTTCCTGTTCCTCAGAGGGGTGGGGTCTCCCAGGTTGTAAGTGACATTTGTTATCCTATGCTCAGGCTTCTTGGTCCTCAGGAGGTGGCATCTTCCCTGACCATCGGAAACACTTCTTTTCACCCTCAGTTAGTGGCTCAGGCCACCCACCTTGGGAGATGCTAACTGATAGGCTAGTCTCAGGCTCCAACCTGGGGTTTTCTAGCAAAACCTCTCTGTGGGAAGAGGAAGCCAGCTGGCGATCTAAGGGTGCGGAGATGGCCTAACTTGCTGAGCCCTACACCCAGGCTACAGTGTGTTAGATTCTGGTGGCTGATGCAGCAGATGGCTAGACAAGGCTACAGTCGGCTCCCAGACCACAGATATGTGTGTAAGCATTCTGTATACGCCCAGCTTGGGGGGGGGGTCCTCGTCTGGCTCCCAGACCACAGATATGTGTGTAAGGATTCTGTAAATGCCCAGCTGGGGGGGGGGTCTTGTCTGGCTCCCAGACCACAGATGTGTGTGTAAGGATTCTGTAAATGCCCAGCTGGGGGGGGGGGGTCTTGTCTGGCTCCCAGACCACAGATGTGTGTGTAAGGATTCTGTAAATGCCCAGTGGTGTGTGTGTGTGTGTGTGTGTGTGTGTGCGTGTGTGTGTGTGTCATCTGGCTCCCAGACCACAGATATGTGTGTAAGCATTCTGTATACGCCCATCTTGGGGGGATGTCCTTGTCTGGCTCCCAGACCACAGATATGTGTGTAAGCATTCTGTATACACCCAGCTTGGGGGGGGGTCTCGTCTGGCTCCCAGACCAGATATGTGTGTAAGGATTCTGTAAATGCCCAGCTTGGGGGGGGTCTCATCTGGCTCCCAGAACACAGATATGTGTGTAAGGATTCTGTATACGCCCAGCTGGGGTGTGTGTGTGTGTGTCTCATCTGGCGTCATCAGCAGGCGACTGCATCCCAGCCTAAAAGCTGGACGTGCACCCCCACACGCTCTCTTGGTCTCTCCCCCTCCCCCCGCCTCTCTGTGCCCCTCTCTTTTTCCTCTTTGCCAGGCCTGGCTTCTCCTGTCCTATCCCCTCTTCTAATAAAGCCCATTCTAACTCTGGAAACCATGGCTCCAAACCAGCACTGCCACAGCCGCTGCGGTATCCAGCGCCTTATACCCTTTCAATGTGTACCTACAAGGGAGGAGGGGATGCCCTGGGCGTCCCCTGATGCCATCTTAGACTCTTAATGCTTTCCTTTTTAAATTTTATTTTTTATTTTTATTTGTGTGTGTGTGTGTGTGTGTGTGTGTGTTTGTGTGTGTGTGTGCGCGCGCGCGTGTGTTAGTATGTGCACATGCATATAGGTGACTGCCGAAGCCACAAAAAGGGCATCAAGTCCCCTGGAGCTGGAGTTACAGGCAGTTGTGAGCACCCTGATGTGAGTGCTAGAAACTGAACCCAGGTCCTGTGCAAGAGCAGCAAGTACTCTTAACCATGGAGCCCTCTCTCCAGCCCTGTGGCTTCCTTCCTAGTGTCCTGAGCTCTTCTCACTCCTAACCCCCAGCTGTCAGCAGGCCTCTCAGTCCAGCATGGTGGTCTCCTGACTTCTCTTTCCGACCCTGTTTGTTTGTTTGTTCCACCTCCAAAAGACCCACACAATTCTTCCCATCACGGTGGCCCTCTTTAATTTGGTACATCCTTTTTCCGTGGCCCACGGCTGCTTTTTAAAAAAATTCCTTTAGGAATTTACACACACACACACACACACACACACACACACACACACACACACACACACACAATCTGCTCGGTCTATATTACTGTGTGTTTTCAGAGCTGACCACTTGTTACTGGCTAACCAATTGGTGTGCTCCTCCCTGGGGAAGGGACTATTTCTCCAGTTCTCAGTGTTCCTTAGCTGCCTGTAGTTCTTCGTGTAGGTTTGAGGCCTCATGGTCTTTTCCCCATCCACTTTGGCTTGACTATTGGTGTCGTTCTTGTTCAGCTCATGTTTAGGCAGTCATGATGGTGAGACTTTAGGAATGTAGCTTCTGATATTACTAAGAGACACAATCTCGCAGCAAATGCCCCGTCAGCTCTAGCTCAGGGTCTGAAGGACATGTTGTCTTCGGCAATGGGGACCTACTTGCATCTCTGGGAGTCAACCAAAGACGACAGCAATAGCCTGGATGTTTTGGGGGTCTTCTGGACAACCCTGGCCAACAATTCAAAAGAGTCTTCTCATGACTGGTGGTGGTGGAGTTTTTGTTAGGTGGTCTTTGGCTCTTGGAGGGAATGCTGTCAGCCCAGAAGAGTTCATTTAAACTATATATGTACACAGACTTAGGTTCGAGTGTATTTGTCTTAGTTGGGGTTACTATTGCTGTGACGAAACACCATGACCAAAGCAACCTGGGGAGGAAACGGCTTATTTGGCTTACACTTCCACATCCTCGCTCATCACTGAAGGAAGTCAGGACAAGAACTCAAGTAGGGCAGGAACCTGGAGGCAGGAATTGATGCAGAGGCCATGGAGGGGTGCAGCTTATTGGCTTGGTCATCGTAGACTGTTCGGCCTGCTTTTATGGAACCCAGGACCACCAGCCCAGGGTGGTACCACCCTCCCATCAATCACTATTTAAGAAAATACCCTACAGGCCCATCTTATGGAGGCCTTTTCTCAACTGAGTTCCCTCCTGTCAGCTACCTCTAGCTGTATCAAGCCGACATAGACTAGTCAGCACAGAACTTCAGGTTGGTTTGGTTTTTGTACATGGTTAACAGTATGACTCCTTATGACTTTCTCAGACATCCTTACTGTTACCTTACCCTACAGCTGCCTCGTTACTGACGGACACGAGTCGGGCCCACTCTCCCATCCACACGTTACCACGGTGACTTCCCTCTGGGGAAGATCCACTGCTGCCTTGTGCCTGGCTGGTTACATGGATGGATGCTGGGAATCTGAACTTAAGTCTTCATGTCTGTATGGCAGGCACTTTGCCGAGTGAGCCAGCTCCCTAGTTCAGCTCTCCTGCCCATTTGACTTCCTTTAGGGATAGAACAACCTTTGGTTTGACTCAAATATGTTGTTTTTATCCCCGAAGCAACCCCTCACTCAAATCCCTCCTCACTGGGATCTCCTTGATTGTCTATAGGATCTGATGGGTATTCTTAATGGCTAGCACACAGTTGGTGCTCATTAGACATCAGAAGTGGACATCTGATCTTTGGAACTCACCCTAGTTGTGGCTGTGGGCAAGCCAATTCCTCATCTCTGAACCTCAGTCACCTTGCCTTTAATTGGAGAGGATGCCTATATTGATGGTCACAGACAACACGTCTATTTACAGTCCCTAACAGAGCTCAACCAACACTTCATTCGCAGCCTCCACCCACCAGACAACCAGGCCTCATTTCTTCGGTCATCCTCCTTCTGTTCTTCTGGGGCTGATGTTCTCTGAGCAAAACAGCTGCCATCTTCAGTTCAGCTGTGCTTGCAAATGATCACCACAGCTGGGTTTGTTGATTGACATTCCCAATGGGAAGAGGAAGACACTGGCCCCTCCCCTGAGAACCAACATCCATGCTTGGTGAAGACTCTCCAGTGGCTGCTTTGGAGTCCCCCAGGCCTGTCAGTGACTCCTCACCCGTGCTCTATAGTTAGCCCAATAAACTCATTAGTTCCCAGGGAGAACTTCCTTAGAATTAAGTTTTAGTTTGTCACTGGGACCTTCGGGGATGGGTAAATAATGCACAGTCCCACTCCCAGGGAACTTCTGCCAGGGGGTCCCTTCTACTGCTCAGGAGGCAGCATGCTGTAGAAACCACTTGGGTTTGGGCTCTGACACTGTCACTTCTGAGCCACATAAACATTTAAATGTCTCCATACCTGTAAAATGAATGTCAACAACGATCCTACGGGTTCTTCTGAGGATTCAACGTCAAGTAAATTCGATGATGTTCAAAATGAATAATCCTAGCTTTGCCTCATGAACAAAACCATAGTGATCATGCTGCCCCCTGCAGGCAACAGGGCATGCAGCCCAAAGGCAATCGCAAAAGATGGGTGGCAGAAATCAGATGGCATGGAAGGTGGGTGCTTCTCTGGCAGGGTGCCCTGCTTTATCTGGTCACAGTGAGCATTCAATCTCCAGCCTCTCCAGCCTCTCCAGGATGGATGGACTTGAGAAACGCAGATCAGTCCTGACTTAACAAGAATGGGTAAGGATAAAACCTGCATCAAACCTCCCGGCGAGGCTGGCACGAGTGGCTCAGACCCGGAGCTTTGTCAGCTCATCTACTCGAACACACAGGGTCCTCCCGTCCCGGGGCTAGGTGCTCACTGCTGAAGTAGGTATGTGGAGAGCAACCCCGGGCCAGGGGCAGGAGCAGGAAACCTGCAAGGGTAAGGTAGTAATTTAGACAAGAGATGAGGAGACCCAGGTCAGGGAGCAGCTGGGATGGAAAGAGGGGCATAAGAAGGCACAGGGCATGGCCGCGAACAATGTGAGAATAAAGGGAAGAGGCCAGAACTGAGTGTGCTCTGGGCAACCTGCACCTGCTTGCTCCAACCTCCTACTGAGCTGGAACCACGCACTTAAAAGGCTCCTGGTCACCTGGGAGAGACGTTCAGAACAGATGGAGATGACAGGGCCTAAGTGAAGGCATGAGTAATGGAAGTCACAGAGGCAGTCCGTCCTTTTCTCCACAGCTGAGCTGAGACCAGACTCCAGGTTCCCTGGGCTGCAGTAGAGACAGGTTCTGTCTATCTTCTGGAATCCGATCTGAGGAAGACACTGACAGGCTGAGGAAAAAGACAGCCTATCATTTTTGCCTCCACTCGTCCCCCTCACCTCCCTGGTAATCCTCTTCCTAGCACCCCACTGTGTGTGTCCATCCCAGAGTTTCACTAGGGTTCTTCACAGGAACACAGGTGAGTATCTGCTTACAGGAAGGAGCACGGACCGACACTGGCAGAGTATGGAGAAGAGGCATTGTTCCTAGCCAGATCAACAAAAGTAGAGGTTGGGAGATATTTATTTTCTTTAACAAGATCATAAATAACAAAGAAACCCAGTCGGCCCCAGACTCTGGACCGTGCAGCAGGACAGGGTAGGAAGTTGTTGGGTGAGGACTGGAGAGGGCTACACGTCACCTACGACAGTCACAGAAGATGGGCTTCAGGGGCTGCCCTCCCTGCCCGGGAAATGGCGTGCCTGGGCAGCAGGGGAGGCCGCAGTGCTGGGACGAGGCAGCTGGATGAGGGCGAAGACTGGGGATGCTAGTCCATGATGTTTCTACACAGGAACATGGAAACCACAAGTGGGGCGAGAAGCCGTGGGTCTGGAAGAGGCAAGCGGCACTTGGCACACCTTCAGGAGCCAACTATGAAAACGGTTAAATGCCATCATTAAAAACAATTCCACGGGCTTTAGCCTGTGGCTCTGTGCGTGGGCGGTGTTTAACCTGGGCTGCTCTGTGGCAGATGAGGGCTCATGAGGCTCTTGGAGCAGCCTGGCCTCGGCCCAGGGCAGGTGCCCAGACATGTGGGAGTGGGGCAGTGCTCACCCAGACGGGAAGCTATGTGCTTGGACTGGCTGGACCTGGCTTACAGGCGGGGTCTTGGGATGCTTGCTATCATCTACTACCTCTCCCTGAACCTAAGGCCGGAACCCTGGTCACTCTGACTCTTCCAGACTTGGAACAGTTAAGACTGGGATAAAGGTACCTGACTGGTGTTTTATTTGAAAGGGAAAAACAAGGGCCAGTGTGTGCATTGCCCATCCCATGAGGTAGGGCAGGACCATGCCAAGAACATCCTCAAGGAATGGAGATCCCTGAGCCTGGGGAGACTTATGGACCCAGGTACATTGCCGGATGCCAGGGACAGGGGCCTAGGGAGTGAAGGCTTCACCCTAGGTAAGGCAGGGAGCACAAGGGGAGGGAAGAGCTGGGGACCCCAGACTGCGCAGGCCGCTGTTGGACAGGGCCCTGGAAAACAATGCTTTTGACAGTTATACAGAGAGGGTTTGTACATCTGGGGATGCCCCTCTACAGGGAGCCGGTGTCACGTGGCTGGGTGGGATGGGAGGAGACGGCGTTGGCGTCGGCGGCGTCACAGTGGCCTCTGGTGCGATGTATTTACAACAGAGCTCAATGGAGAGGGAGGGTGGACAGCAGGTCACTAACAGCCAGGAAACACGCTGTCAAGGGTAGAAAGGGGACGTTACAGATGGGACCATCATGAGCTTTCACCCCCTCGCTCCTTTCTCCAGGACCCTCCCCAGTGACCACCACGGCCCCTGCAGGCCTCCCCATCTCTCCCCAGCCCCACATGGGGCTAGACAGGGGTGCTGCCCTCAGTGGATGGTTCATCTGGCCCAGACCCCGGAGGTCAGAAGCCCCCAAACACTTTATTGAGAAACTGCATCTTCATGTTGATTCCCAGGGTCCATGGATGGTCAGCTAAGGGAGGGGCAGACAGCACAGACCATCCCCTTCCTGCTTCACTGTACAGGTCCCTGTCATGTCTGCCGCCCACCGCTCCTATCTCTCTCCTCTCCCATGGCCTGGCAGTGAGAGATGTCTAAGGCAGAAGACATTTCTTTTTCAAACTTTCCGTGGTAAGGCACAAGTTCCCCCAAACACCTCACCAAATCCGAGAGGAGGCTGACAAGAGTGATAACTCACGTGACACACAGGCTGGGAAGCTAGGGCCCCCTCCAAGTGCAGAACAGACACTCCTGATAGGCCAGAACCCCCTAATGTGTGGGTCAGCACGTCTCTCCTTCAGCCCAACTCATCCCCCTAGTAACACGCAGCCCATCGGGATGGGGCTGCCCACTCCCCTCCAGACCAGCCACTGTCTCACTTTTGCCCCCCACCCCATACATGGTACCGCCTGAAGCATTTCTGGTTGGCAGAATTAAGCTTAGGAGGTGTTCCTGGAAGACAGTGGGCAGAGGCCAGGGTGCTGCTGTAGTGCAGAAGATCCCTCCCGACACCAACAAAGGATCCCCTCCCCCAACTGTCAGGGGTGCAGGGAGTGAAACCCCCATCTAGACTCCTATACAATCTCCATGGCCTGCCCAGCCCTGCTCAGCAGGGGGCAGAACAGACATTTCTGGCAAAGGCTGACTCCCATTCCAGCCTCCGCAGAGAACAGACACCTCATGGCAGCAGATAAGGCATGACTCAAAGCCAGACCCCACTGGACCCACATACAGCCAAGAAAAACACACCCCACTTCAGGAGGCAGACCGGATAGGGCTAAGAAAGTGATATCCACAGCCTGCCAGATTCTTGAGTTTTGAGGGGCTAGACTCCGGTGCCTTCCTGTACTCACCACTGGAATCCTCCGATGGGCTCTGCAAACCTGTGCCGGATCAGGAAAGTGGCAACAGCTTCAGCTACCTGGAAAGGAAGAGGCATTCTAGGCCCCGTGGAGGCAAGTGCTGGGCTTCCGTTGCAAGCCCCGGGGGCTTCTGTCAGAGGGTCAGCTCACTGCTGTCCTCATTCACACTACTGTCTGGGTAGCTGAAGAGCAAAAGAACCTGGACCAGGGCTCTCTCTCAAGGGGCGGCTCCAGGGAGGTGGAGGGGAACAGGACCTTTTAATCTCGGAAGAGCCCCTATTAATCTCTGACTGTAACTGGAATTTAGGGTGCAGTGCCTGCTCCAATTACCCTTGTCTGGTTTTAGGGATAACAGGCAGCTCTTAGCCACAGGGCCGTCGATGAAACGGAGGGTGTCAACGGCTCCTCGGCCCAGACATACAAAGCCAAGACCACCGACGCTCACCCAGGGGCTTGGGGAGCTGGCAGCCCACAAAGGTCTGCAAGCAGCAGCTTCAGAAGACCCTGAGACACGGGCTACCCTACTTTCTGTGAAATGCCAACTCCCACCCCCCACCCCCACCCCCGTTGTCCACTCTAGGCACCAACCTTGTCAGGGGCATCCTCATGGACTGCATGGCCACACTGCGGTAAGACCTGCATCTGGAACTTCCCTAGAGAGAGACAAGCAGGCCACTTCAGGGACAAAAGCCCTCCGCTTATCAGCCCTGGACCTCTCAGGTCACTGGGCAGCCCAGGAGGACCTTCCCTCAGGACACTCTGGACACAGCTCCCAGTCTGCTGAGTGTAACTGTAACCTCGTTCCTGGTCCCTTCACTTTTCACCCTCTCCTTCTGTATCCACTTTGGTGTAAATTTCCTTTGGGCAGAAAACTCAGCTCCTGTCCTCACAGGAGTCAGGCCAGCGGGAGAGGAAAACACAGCACTACTGTAGATGTAGTCCCAAAGGACAGAATGGGTACGGAGGCTGTAAAGGTGTGGGAAGAGCTTCCGGAGCCAGCAGGTACCCAGACAGGCTTCGCACAGAAAGAATGGCCCCCCTACAGAAGAGAAGGCTTCAAGTGGCAGTGAGCCATGGAATAAAGAAGCTTGGCATGGTGCTGATTTGAGTGGCCCGCAATGGGGCTGGGCTGGAAAACCGAGGCCATTTGGGGCTCTGTAAGCTATGTTAAGAATGCTGAAATGGATTAGTGTAAAAGACAGCCGAGGAGTATTAAACAGTGTGCTTTCTCACACTGCCTCCCAGCACACTGCAAGCTCACAAACTTATGGTGATCCTTGGAGGGGGTGGGGGGTGGGCTTAGGATTGAAAGTTGGCCCCAAGCATGCTACTCAAACACTACCTGGATTACACCCAACCCCTAGTGTGGCCGTTTTTAAGAGTGAACAGCAGCTGGACATGCAGCTTTCCTGGTGTGTGTTGGTCCAAGGGTTTGGTGTCCAGCAATGAGAAAAAGAAAAAAAGGAGGGACTAGAGCTGAGCTGGCTGAGCATGAGGGGCAGATGCTTGCCCGGCACCCAAAGACTCCAGTTCAATGCTAAGGACAGGGTGGGGCTGATTAACTCTCCGAAACCCAGTTTTTCCATTTACAACGTAAGAAAGTTGGAGATGTCTCTGTGGCTCTCGTGTAAGCTGTACAGTAGTCCATGTTTTCAGTGTCTATTCTACCCTCTGCTAAAGCTGCGTCTACAATCACACAGGTAATGAAACAAGCTATGACTAAGGCAATGTCTCGTCCAAGGCTGTGGAATTAGTGAAGGAACTGAGGCCACACCATTCATTAAGCCTATTAACGGCCGTTCTCCTGCAGGAGGTGCCTCTCCCTCAGAGCTCTTATATTGTTAATGAATGTGATTCTAACACAGAGCACCCACTGACAGGTGTTACAGCATATAACATCCACTGCTGCACAGCCCTCACGCTCATGCTCATGGGTGTGCTCAGACCCAGTATACTTTGTACTCCCTTTGAGGCTGGCATCAATGCTCTCATTTTACACATTCAGAACATTCCAGCTGATACAAGTTACTAGGAAAGCAGTGTCTAAAACTCACCCCCATGATGAAGCTCTCTCTTCTCCCTCCTCACCACGTCTTCCAACAGACCTTACACCATTTAGTACCTACACTATTTCTCTTCTCTAAAAACTATGAATGTAAGAAAACCATGTCTGTTCACAATGTTAGACACCTATGTAAAACTTAATAATTTTCGGGTGCATGACCTCATTTGCATCCTTCCACCCTGGAAACACAGCTAGAGTAATAACTCTCACTGTCAGATGGGGGCAGTGAGAAACATTCTTCAGAAAAGGGAAGATACTTGCCCATCGTCCCTGGTGGCTGGAAGAGGTGGCGGTCCATTGGAGGTCGACTCCAACACCCACACTCTCCCCACTGTACCTCACTATCTCAGAATATTAATTTTCAAATGGCAGCTGCCCAGTTCCCCGCCCTCGGAAAAGGATCCATGGGCACAATTTCTGGATGACTTACCCTGCATCTGGCCTATGGTCAGGTCTTTATCCAATCTATCAACACCTAGAACAAAACAGGAGAATCTGTGAGTAGTTCCCTAGAAGAGGCCTCGTCAAATAGGTTTCACTGAGCACTGAGTAAACACAGCCTGAGAACTATAAACACCACTGCACCCTCAATCCAGACTGACATGTTCCTCATTCCCACAGGCACATTCTCACCAGACGAAATTTTTCAGGTTGAGATTTCTGGGCAATAATCATCATCATCATCATCTTCTTCTTCTTCTTGATTTAGTTATTTTATTTATGTATTTGAGTGTTTTGCCTACATGTATATATGTGTACCGCATATATGCCTGGCACCTATAGAGGTCAGAAAAGGGTGTCGGATCCCCTAGAACTGGTTACAGACAGTTGTGAGCCACAATGTGGGTAGTAGGAACCAAATTCGGGTTTTCTGCAAGAATAACAAATATTCTTAACTCTAGCTTCAATCATGTTCATTTAAAGATATTTATATGAAAACAAGGTTTTACTGTCTCAATTCTCACAGTATTCGGAATGCTGCTGCTACAGCACTATCTGTAGCTCTAGGAGTCGGGTTTGAGCAGGTCAAGGCTAGGCCGACACCATGTACCACGGAAGGGTGTTTACACCCCGTTAGGTGTAGGTCTGAATATGGGGAAGCAAGGGGAACAAGGATAATTCTCCACTTTAGAAGTCACTACCTATTTAGTTAATATTAATAGCTCTAATAAGGTCACATCTAGGTGACAGTACTCACATTTCTATGGCCAGAACGGTCCCCCACCATTCATGGTGAAGCCCTAGGCCCCAGTGTATTTGAAGATAGGGTCTACAAAAAGGCAAAATGAGGTTGTGAGGGTGGGGGTCTCTGACACAATAAGAGCAGTGCCCTTGTGAAAGACACCAGAAAGCTGTCTTGCTTTCTCTCAGCCGTGTGAAGGCAGAGGAAGGTCTGCGGACCAGGAAGAGAGCTCTGAGAACTTAACCCGACTCCTACCCTCACCTTACACATTCAGCCCCCAGACTTCGAGAAAAAAGGCTTTAGTCATCCAACCTATGGTATTTGATTATTCCAGCCAAGCAGACACACACATGCACACACACATGCACACACACACACACACACACGCACACGCACACGCACACGCACACGCACACACACTTACCAGCCAAGAGCAGCAGTTTGGGAATAGGACAACTAAGAAAGAGGTTGGATAAGCCCCGGAACCAGCCATCCCAGTACTTTTCTGTTTTTGCCAGTTCAATTCTCCAGGTGTAGGGATGGTCCTTCTTGGTCTGCAGGAATAAAAGCAGAGTGAGGCTGCGGGCAAGCCCTGAAGAGCAGGCAGAAAGCAGGTCTATGGGGGAGGAGGAACTAGTTAGCACTTCTCCAGGACCCACTGGAGCCCGAAGCTCAGGGTCCATTTGACTTCCTGAACTGCTGCAGGCTGGTGCAGCCTCTCCTGGATAACCTGGCCTTCTCTTTCTCACTCCTCTTTGGTTTCTCCTGGCTCACATGTGAGTCTCCTGCCTCACCTTCCCAAATGGCTGGTACTCCAGACTTGGTCCAACATACCAACAACTTCTATGACTTTAGGAAACTTTGTAAAGATCACAAAGGCAGTTAATTATTGATCCAAGATGGAGCTTTTCCTATACCAGTGAGTAAAAAGGACACATCAACAAAAGAACATATACAAAGACCACACTGTAGTAAAACAAAACAAAAGAAAAAACCTAAGTGAAAGAAAAAGCAGAAAGTGACATTCCAGCTGGGATCCCTGAGACAAGCGTGACAGACCACGGGGAAGAACAAGCTGACGTGTGAGGAGAGTACTTCTTCCCATTTCAGATTTGTGATGATGACCAGCAACGGTCATCTAAGGCAATATGGCAAATATGAAAAAGTCAACATCTGTCTTCTCTTGACAACTGGATGAGCACACAGTGTGCTACCAAATATTAGGTGAACTAAAAAGTGAGTCCCATTCTTTCCTGTGACATGGAAATAAGTTAAATATTTATTATTGTAGCCAAAATAAGTGATTGGGAGACTGCATCAACTACAACATGAAAACCCAGATGTAGACATGAGATGACACAGTATGCTGAAGATCAGGGTGACTAAGATGTCCACACCACCCAAAGTGACCCACAGACTCAGTGAAATCCCTATTCAAGGTTAAACTGTGTTTTGTAAAGATATTTTTAATGATCCTAAAATTGTCTAAGATTATGTATGATTCTGAATAACCAACCAACTTTGCAACAGAGGAAGAAAACTGGAGAACTCATACTTCTTGACTTCAAAACTGTTGCAAGCTGCAGGATTAAAAGTTTGGGACTTAGGGGTAGAGCTCAGTGGCAGAGGTTTTGCATGTGTGAGGCTTTTGTTTTTTGTTTGTTTTTTTTGTTTTTTGAGACAGGGTTTCTCTGTGTAGCTTTGTGCCTTTCCTGGAACTCACTCTGTAGCCCAGGCTGGCCTCGAACTCACAGAGATCCGCCTGGCTCTGCCTCCCGAGTGCTGGGATTAAAGGTGTGCGCCACCACAGCCCAGCGTGTGAGGCCTTAAGAACAAAAAAAAAACCCAAGAAAGTTTGATACTGCCATCAAAGACAGACAAATGAAACAGAGGTCTCAGCAAAGGACCACTGAGACACAGGGTCACGAGGATTGTGGGGACGGTGATGAGATAATTGAACACGCACAGTCACATGCAAGAGAAGGCAGACCCAGGCGGGCAATAAGCGGTGCAAAGACGCCCAATAGCACAGGCAAACTGTAAACAGGGGCTTGCTGTGGCAGCATCTGCTCATAGTCCAAACATTCCGGAGCTGAGGCAGGAGAACTGCTAGTTTGAGGCCAGCTTGGAATAAATAGTATCTTACAAAACCCAAACCAACCAAACCCAGACCTCCCACAATGAGATACTACTTCATGCCCACCAAAAAGTATCCCAGCCTTCTGAAAACAGTTCTCCCAGAGTTCCCACAGTTCCCACCTCATCTAGCAATTCCCTGCTCACATACACACACCTGAATAAAAAAATCGATGTCCACACACAAAGTTGAAATAAATATTCACAGCAGCATTATTCATAATAGAAAAGCTATAGAAAAATCTACATATTCATCAATTGATGAACATATTAAAATATAGCATTATGCATACAATGGAATATTTTTCAGACATATAAATAAAGAAAACACTGATGTATGATGCATGCAACAACATGGGTGAACCTTGAAAAGCATGCATTTTTATGTAATGTTCAGATTAAGCAAATTCACAGATTAGTGATTGTTCTGGCTAGGAGAACTAGGAGAAATGGGAAGGGACTGCTTATGGATAGTCAGTGCTTAATGACTTCAGCTTGCCCCCTCAAACACTTCTGAAGTTTATAAAATCATATGATGGTGCTTACTTTAACACATTGCCAAGAACAAAGAACAGGCATTAAAAGTCAGGAGCATCTAAACGACGTGCTCTAGGTTTCTGTGTGACTAAGAGTGAGTACCTGTACCAAGGGGTACAGTGGTCTCTACAACGAAGAGCTCAATAACAGCTGGTGAGGGTGAGGGTGAGACGGCCATGACAGGGAAATGTAATTCACTGCCATGGTTTCCAAGCTTCCGTTTGCTAATTTCCTTGGGCAGACCCTGCATTGTGGGTGGAGAGCGCGGTACTGGGCATGCCTAGGGCCTCTGCATGCTTGTGGGTGTCCCCACGGAGCTATAGGCCCAGCCCTTTGACTTCCGTTGTTCTTGGAGTTTTTAAGACAAGTTCCCTAAACTGACCAGGCTCCAAACTCATTCTGTAGTCCAAGCAGGCCTTGAATTTGTGATCCCTCTGCCTCCGACTCTCAAGTCTAATTTATGAGTTAAGATGCTTCTGTGTTGTAATATGAGAGAAAAATCTCCCTTCACCTTATAACATGTTTTGAGGCCCAAACAGATGAAAAACAGATGATTTATATATTTGTAAATTCTAAAGTAGTATAAAGCATTATTCTGATCAGTGATCTCAAGGATGGCAGGAAGATCCTCATTAAACATAAAATACTTTAAAAACCGGGCAGTAGTGGCACACGCCTTTAATCCCAGTACTCAGGAGGCAGAGGCAGGTGGATCTCTGTGAGTTTGAATCCAGTCTGGACTACAAAGCAAGTTCCAGGACAACCAGAGCTGTTACACAGAGAAACCCTGTCTTAAAAAACAAAACAAAAAACCCTTTAAAAAATGTAATCTTCTTGCTAACAGTAGCACCCCCAAAGGCAAGGGAGTGTGTGGTAATACCAATATTACCGACCACTAAGAAGACACTTACCACATGCCTTAGAAAGGCACTAACCACCCCGCAAAGCTGTACTTCCCATCACTAGCCTCAAACAGACTGCTCTGCCGAAACTCACTACTTACACAGACATAAACTAAACAATCTGCCTGCTTGGGAAATGGTTTCCATATAATTAGAGACAACAGGAGTCAGCGCTGACTGTCAGGGTCTATAGCCCCTTTAAATGTGGCTCAGTTACAGGACTTAAACTGCACAACTCCAAGAGTTCTATCACCGTATCACCGCGAGTCCACACCGCAGATGGACTGACAGACGCACGGCAGAGTCAGTAGGAGCAGGGCGGTCACAGGATAAGCTTGGAACCGAGATTTCTTTTCCCTAAGAGAAACCACAGGCACACCTTTACAGAGCGCGAAGGAGCTGGTGAGGAGGCGACCGATGGGAACACATGGAGTCAGTTCCGTGTTCTCACTGGAGCCCAGCGTTAGTGCCCTCACCTGATGACCTCTCACCACGGTGTCTCCACTATAGGACGCAATCTGACAGAAACAACAAGGCTGTCTCTGCTGCCCTCCTCCCTCCACCTTCCCAAGGATGAGCACTTCACTCACTTCCATGTCATCTTCCTTTTTCCTCTTGTTTACCGACTCACTTCCTTCTTCCTCTTCCTCTTCCTCCTCTATGATTCCCTCTACTATGGATTTGGAGCCTTCTGGACTTGTAATACCTTCACACCTAGATTGAAAAAAAACACTTTCATGAATGTCTTATCAAATTATCTTAGATATTCTTTTGCCCACAAGGACCCATAAAAAGGGAATGGCATCTTCCAAGACATGACAGTCGGTTTTCCTGGATTTTTCATATGACCCTCACGGTAATTCTATGAAGTAGTCCTGAAGCATTAAGACAAAGTTGTAAGTGCGTAAGGCTGGATATAAGTTCGGCCCCAACAAACCCTAAAGCAAAGCAGCTCCCTCTCACAAAAGAACAAGGGCCAAAGAACACAGCAAAAAGTTCTGTTACAGCCGCCATCTAGAAACTGGGGAGTACTAGGACCATGGCTGGCAGAACCCTGCACGTTGGAACATCTGATCCAAACAGTCGCCTCCTTCTTCTTCTTCTTCTTCTTCTTCTTCTTCTTCTTCTTCTTCTTCTTCTTCTTCTTCTTCTTCTTCTTCTTCTTCTTCTTCTTTTCTCCTTCTCCTTCTCCTTCTCCTTCTCTTCCTCCTCCTCTTCCTCTTCCTCTTCCTCCTCTTCTTCTTCTTCTTCTTCTTCTTCTTCTTCTTCTTCTTCTTCTTCTTTTTTCTTCTTCTTCTTCTTCTTCTTCTTCTTCTTCTTCTTCTTCTTCTTCTTCTTCTTCTTCTTCTTCTTCTTCTTTTCTCCTTCTCCTTCTCCTTCTCCTTCTCCTTCCTTCTCCTTCTCCTTCTCCTTCCTCTTCCTCCTCCTCTTCCTCCTCTTCCTCTCCTCCTCCTCCTCTTATTCTTTCTGTTGTTGTTGTTTCTTTCGAGACAGGGTCTCTCTGTGTTGTTTCAGTGCCTGTCCTGGATCTCGCTCTGTAGACCAGACTGGCCTTGAACTCACAGAGATCCAAACAAGACATGACAGCATAAGAGAGACTTGTTGGCAAGAAGGGATGAGAGTGGGTAAATAGGGGTGGAAATGACATGATCTTTATATACAGGTATCCAACTGCCAAATCTAAACAATTAACCAAGCAAACGATCACAAAAATGGAACCTCTTTACTGTGTAATTAGGGAGAAAAATCACTGTTATATGAACAGCTGGTACCACGATTCCTTTTAGAGAAAACCCAAAGGAAAATGTATATAGACAGGTATGAGTGTGGGTTCTGAGGCCTGGAGGCAGCTAGAGGCAGGGTTTGCCCTGCATGAGAGAGAGTTTATTTTGACAAGAGGGAACAGAGAATACGAAGGGTGGGGGAAGGGAGAGAAACAGACGGGACACCTCTCACTCTCCACCGGTCTGGTGGCGGATCTCTGTTATTTACCATCTACTGCAGGCAGGCGCCACTCTGGGGAGAGATGAGCACGGCACTGGACTAAGGGTATAGTAGTAGCCATGAGGAGGTATATTATTGCTATGTTCCTGTAGCAGATAACAGTAGCAGGTCTTCCCGTAGGCCTATCATGAAATGGACTCCATGGTTTTCATGCACTTTTTTGTTGTTTTGTTTTTTGTCTTTTTTTAAGTCTGTGTGTGGTTTGAAGGAAAGTGGGGGGCCCCCAAAGGGAGAAGCACTATTAGAAAGTGTGGCCTTATTGGGGGAAGTGTGTCACTGTGGGGGTGGGCTTTGAGGTCTCTCTTGCTCAAGCTTCCCTCAGTGTGACACAGTCAGTGACTTCCTGTTGCCTGCAAGATGTAGCATCCTCAGCCCCTGCAGCACGTCCGCCTGCCTGCCAACTTCCTCCCTACCATGATGACCACAGACCGAACCTCTGACACTGTAAGCAGCCACCTCAATTGAATGTTTCCTTTGTAACCGTGGTCTTGGTGTCTCTTCACAGCAATGAAAACCCTAACCAAGACACTTCGTCTGTTTTGGTTTTAGTTTTTTGTTGTTTTTCCTTTTTGAAACAGAGAGAAATAACATAACATTGGGTAGAGAGTTAGAAGTCAGGGAGAAGAAAGTATATGATCAAGACATACTATCTAAAAATTATTTCTAAAATAAATTTTTTTTAAATTGAAGGGAGATTTTTATGAACAGCAACTTTTCCTTTTCTAGCATTAAAACAGGGTAAAGTGTGTCCACAATGTTAAGCACTCACTAACAATCCTAATAAACTTGAGATGATGTCAAATTTCACATTAAGTATACAGAACAAATGGGACTTTAAAAATTATTATAACAAAAACCATGTACTTTGACGTCCAAAGCCCATGGACAAGAAAGCTCAAGGTCGTGTCACCATGATTAATAAGAGCAGAAAGACCACAGGAGCATGCGCAGCCACACACACGCTCACACCTAGGCAGGCAGACAGCACAGTGTGGAAGTCACTTGCCACAGATGCCTGACAACCCGTATTCCATCCCAGGTAATCCAGCCCAGGAACCCATGTAAAGATGGAAGCAGAGAGTCATCCTAGGTTGTTCTGTGACCTCCACAGCTGTACTGAAGGATGGACATGCCCTTCCCACCCTCACCTTCCCACCACACAGCCTTTTTTTTTTTTTTTTTTTTTTTTTTTTTTTTTTTTTTTTGTGGGGGAGTGAAAAAGGGAAATAGGACTTGAAATAAAACTTAAAACCATTGAACTTCTATACATAACCTATGCAGCTTCTTCACAAAATGCTTTACTGCTGTTCACATCATCAGATTTCAAAATATTAGGCGTTGAAAGTGGACAATCTCATACCTGCACCAAACTTTTACATTCTCTCTCCCTAATATTACTACTGAAATTACCTTCTGTAGGCATGAACTCTACACCACAGGCCTTGAAGTCAAACACACCAGTTTAAATCTCAGCTCTATCCTCTACTCGCTGTGGTCTCCCAGAGTCCTTTACGTCTGAGTTTCCATTTCCTCACCCGTAAGACAATACTGAATACAGTGGAAGGATTTGTTTGACAAATCTAGATTGTGGGAAATTCTACATGGCCAACTAGTTTCCTCAAAACTCTACTAGGCAGTGTGGCAGAGGAGGGAGGAGGGAGAGAATGCAGAACCTGCACGTTCAGACCCTCAAGAGGTACGTCAGCAGACTGCTCATGCTTATTTTGATTTTCACTTTTCACTTAAAGTGAATTAAACAGCGGGACAACTAAGTCTAACAGTAATGTAGCACATATTTCCAAAAGGCCAGAAAAGATTTTGAGTGATTTCACCATGAAATGAATATTCAAGGTGATAGATATGCTAATTACTCTGAATTAATCATTATAAAATATACATGATAGTGAAATAACACCCAAGTACATATGCACACATACAATTATTATCTGTAAATCAGAAAATTTAGAAAAATTTGAGACAATAAGATATTACTGCTTAGAGTAATTAATTAATGCCATTACATTCTTATTTTAGGTGTGATAATGTCATTATTATTATGTTTACTCTTTTCTTCCAGAGCCTAAGGAATTCTTACAGAAGGAATCAGGTCGGGGTGGAGTTTGCCTCACACTATTTGAGCTTAGGGGAAGTAAACAGGCGTGCAGACTAAATGAGACTGGCCACAGTTAAAGCACTACAAATGGCACTGATCACACTAGGGTTCCCTGAGTTACACTAAGATGTACTTTTTCAGAATTCAAGATCTTACAAACAAGACCGTGCACATTAAATACGCTGACAGTCCCTAGCAATAATGAGCATTCCATGACGCCATTATCTAACTCCAGCACTCCTGTCTGGCCTAATGAATGATGTTTTCTCAACGTTTATTTTGTGGTTATACAAAGGACTCATGCAAATCCATCAAGAAAGATCAATTAGCTTGAGTAACTTTAGCTCAGCCTTTGAATCTAGCTTTTACTCTAGCTCTGCCAGAATTTTCATACTTGGGTTTGGGTTTCATACAGGGTTCGGCTCACTGACACCATAGCCCTAACACAGGACCACTAGAGCGGATACTTAGTTTAAATGCTTCCTCACTGGAATTTGCCCACTCCAACAACAGGAGCTGTGCTAATGTAATCTAGTGGTTAAAGAAAACACGACCAGGCTTCAGGGGTTCTAAAAACAAAACAGAAAAAACAACTAGGAAAATCATCTCATGGCTGGCCTAACAGAACTCATCTGTAATTTTATCTAAAATAATGAGGACATTTTGCAGCATGGCATTACAAGTGTGGGAACAAAGGAGCCCCAATTCTCCTCTGTCTTTCATCCTCTAAGCAGGCAAAGAGATAATAAAGGACTTACTGTTTGACTTGGCCGACCATTGAGACTCGGGCAGACTCGAGGTTCCGAATCTGGCCACTCTTCACACTAGGAAAGGAGGAAAGGAGAGAGTTACTCAGACTCAGCTCAGCACAACACCAGGAAGGAATGATTGAGATTTTGTGGGATCTAACAGAAAGCTGCAGTCATCATGTGCAGACAACGGCCACTCTTTCCCTGGCTATTACAACCGTAAGTCAAGAAACCTCAGCATCTCAGAGGGTTCATGAACAGCACAGAAGGCAGAGGACACACAGATAGCATTGATATGATAGAACAGGTTCAGGAAGTGCTTTATTTCCAATGAGGAAGCTGAAAAAGTCTGCCCACGTTCACAGCACTGAGGACTGAACAGGAGAAGTTAACCCCAAAAGGACGGCACAGCAGAGCACTGTGGACAGCTGGACAGCTGGACGGCTGGCTCGATGTGAAGCTGAAGGCACTGGGAATGAGTCAGGAGGAGGAGGATTCTGAGAGTACTGAGTGAAGGAACACCGTGAAGTGCACAGGGGGACTGGGACAGAGCAGGGCTGGCGGCAGACCACGGACGGCCTCCAGGGCCCTGAAAAAGATGCTCTAGTTGGAATGGGCACCCAAAGCTCGTAACAGTAGAGATGAGGCCTTTAAGACATCATCAGGTTAGGCACTTCCTTCAGGAACAGGCTAAGATCTTTATCACAAAAGCAGTTCACTGGGCTGGAGGAATGGCTCAGAGGTTAAACAGTGCTTGCTGTACTCCAAGGGACCAGAACACCCACATCAGGCAGCTCACAACCATGTGTAACTCTAGCTCCAGGGGATCTGACCCCTCTTCTGGCCTCTGTGGGCACTCACACACAATTCTTTACTGGCAATTGTGTATCTGTGTGACACACACATATAAATGAAAAAAACAAATCTTAAAAGAAAAGAGGAGGGCCGGGCGGTGGTGGCGCACGCCTTTAATCCCAGCACTCGGGAGGCAGAGCCAGGTGGATCTCTGTGAGTTCGAGGCCACCAAGTGAGTCCCAGGAAAGGCACAAAGCTACACAGAGAAACCCTGTCTTGAAAAAAAAAAAGAAAAGAGGAGGTTTGCTATAAAGTAAGTTTGAGGCTGAAGAGATGGCTCAGTGAGTCCAGGAGCTTTCATACCAAGACTTATTTCTGCAGAGAGCAGCAGAAATGTCCCACGCATCTTTGAATCTTCATCTTTTAGCACGAAGTAAATTTCATACAGATTTATAAAATTATCAGTTGAACTAATGAATATATTCAGTGATAACACCCTTTAACAGAAGCCACAGGCAATTCTGTCAACAATTTTTATAAAAGCTACTTAAGGTTCTTTTGTTTTGTTTTCCCCACAAATCCAAACCTGTCCTGTCATTCTGGAAAACAGAACCTGTACCTGCCTGTCACTCTGGAGAACAGAACCTGCACCCGTCCTGTCACTCTGGAGAACAGAACCTGCACCCGCCCTGTCATTCTGGAGAACAGAACCTGCACCCGTCCTGTCACTCTGGAGAACAGAACCTGCACCTGTCCTGTCATTCTGGAGAACAGAACCTGCACCTGTCCTGTCATTCTGGAGAACAGAACCTGCACCCGTCCTGTCACTCTGGAGAACAGAACCTGCACCTGTCCTGTCATTCTGGAGAACAGAACCTGCACCTGTCCTGTCATTCTGGAGAACAGAACCTGCACCCGCCCTGTCATTCTGGAGAACAGAACCTGCACCTGTCCTGTCATTCTGGAGAACAGAACCTGCACCCGCCCTGTCATTCTGGAGAACAGAACCTGCACCCGTCCTGTCACTCTGGAGAACAGAACCTGCACCTGTCCTGTCATTCTGGAGAACAGAACCTGCACCCGCCCTGTCATTCTGGAGAACAGAACCTGCACCTGTCCTGTCATTCTGGAGAACAGAACCTCCACTTGCTGTTTCTTCACCATTTTACGTAAAATACAAAAAATGAATCTAGAACCAGGAGCTTCAGAGGCGGAGAAGGCTTTGGAGATCACTTGGTCCAAGTTCTCACCTTCAGGGCAAAAACTAGCTAGAGAGCAGTAATTATATAATTACTAATATCCTAAGAGATGCTGTATTAGGAAGGTACACTTTGCAGATGACCAAGGCAATTATAAAACATTTAAAAAATACTCTGCTTTAAAACTATTTCCTTACATACTATCACAGAAAGGCCTAGAAAGTCACCTTCTGTTTATCTTAGTACTTGAGCTGACTGAGAGAGAGAGAGAGAGAGAGAGAGAGAGAGAGAGAGAGAGAGAGAGAGGAAGGAGGGAGAGAGGGAGGCTACAACATAACATTTACAATTGAAACAGCTTTTTCAATTTTATTATTGTAGGTTACCTCCACTCAATAGCGTTCTCCAGAGACTTGAAGGTTTTAGGACGACCACGTAAAAAATTCTGCATGCTATTAAGTGCATCCATGGCTGTACCTGATGTTAAACAAAAATTTTAACCACATCAATAAACTTTTTTGTTTTCTTGCCATGTAATTCTACTAAGTACTCATTTTTCCTTTTTAGGTTAGCACACAAAATTCTGGGTTTCACCATGTCTATGTCATTATACTTTATTCTCTATTGCTTCCTGGCTCCCCTTTCATGCCCCACTCCAGCTGGTTCTTTTTCCCCCCAGTTAAGTCCACTCTTGCTCTCCTATCATATATAATCCAGATTACCTTTCTCGCCCCCTGTAAGATATCCTCCTCTCTCTCTCTCTCTCTCTCTCTCTCTCTCTCTCTCTCTCTCTCTCACACACACACACACACACACACACACACACACACACACACACACAATTTTAAATTTAGTTTCCACGAATGAGGGAAAGCATGATATTTCTCTGAGTCTGGCTTATTTTGCTTAACATAATGATTTCCAGTTACATCTACTTTCCTGCAAATGTCATTACTTTATTTTTCTTATGGCTGCATAACATTTTATTGTGCATATGTACCACATTTTCTTTATCTATTCGTCTATCATGGACATCTAGACTAGTTCCATTTCCTGGCTACTGAGAACACAGAAGCTATAAACACAGATGTGCAAGTCTCTGGGATGCTGACTTAAGGAGTCTTTCAGGTATATATCCAAAAAAAGTAGAGCTGGGTCAGATGATAGTTCTATTTTTTGAGGAACTTCCATTATGATTTCCAATGTGGTTACATAAATTTACATTTCAGTAAATTTAAATATTTAAATAATAAAATTTACACAAATTTTATTCTGTAGTGAATAAAAGTCTCTCTTTCCCCATATCCTTAACAATATCAATTATTTTATTGATGACAAGTATCATCCCTGAGTGGGTGAGTGGAATCTCAAAACAGTTTTAAATTGCAATTCCTTGATGGGCAAGGATATAGAACACTTTTAAAATTCTTTATCGGCAATTTATATTTTGAGAAGCTTTTTTCCCCCATTCACTGATTGGATGATATCCTTTTTTGGTGTTAAATTTTGCACACACACACACACACACACACACACACACACACACACACACACACAATTAATCCTCAGTATGATCTAGCTCTCAGAGATCCTTTTCCATTCTGAAGGCCATCTCTTCTTCACTCTGGTAATTGTTTCTTTTTCTATACAGAAGCTTTCTAGCTTCATGGAATTCCAGTAGTTATTTTTTCAGACTATTTCCTGTGCTGTTGGAGTCCTATAAATCCTTGCCTATGCCTATATTATCAAGAGAATAATACTCGTATACTCTTCACATTCACAGTGACAGATGGCATTGCTTACACAGGAAGAATCCTCCCCGAGAGGTTCTGTATTGAAGGTTGGCCCTCAGCTGATTGCACTATCGAGAGGTGGTTGGACAATAAAGACATGAACTTCATCCATAGATTAATCATTGTTGAGTGATACTGAACAGGCTGTTTGGAGGCAGGGCCCACTTAGAGGATGCAGGTAACTGGGGGCAAGCTCTGGCAAGTTTGTTCCTAGTCTCCCTCTGAGTGATGTTCTGACTCACCACATTCTAAAAGCAATGGACCAGCCAACCATGGACTAAACTCTAACACTGTGGCCAAAATGTAACTTTCCTCCTTGAAGTTGCTTATCTTAGATATTTTGTCACAGTGGCCAAAACTAACACACTGAGTCAACTCTATATATTTGCTCCTGGTAATAGCAGAATTCAGTGATGCTTCGGTGAAATAAAGATACAGTTAAGAACATTCTGAAGAGTAACACAAGCCAGCTTCCACTATGGCTCTCAGTAATTCTTGACTACTGGTATCTACTCCTTGTGTGGCACACCCCAGTGAATATAGCTGGCCTGTACAAGCAGCAGTGAGATTCTCAAGGTAAGTCAGAAAAGAAAAAGCAGTTTCTTTCTAAATGGTCAAATAAAACTAAAAGATATAAATGATTAGAAATACCATACAGCCATAAAAAGGTGTTAATGAAGCATTTCTGATAACATAGAAAATGGATGCATAACTTTATAAAGGTACAAAGACATAGGGGCATACTTCAAGATGAGTGAAATTGAGAATAAATACGGCCAAGGATAATGTACCAGAGACGTCTCTTCTAAATTACTGAATCTGATTCGGTCAGTCTTAAGAAAACTCACCTTCCACAACATCAATCATACAGAGGCCCAAGAGGCTCGGCACCAGGTTAGCTGATGCTGTGTGCACTGCAATGGCTCCGCCCATGCTGTGCCCAATCAGCATGACAGGAGGAGGGAGGTCCCCGTACATGGCTTCAACCACATTGCCAACATCTCTGCAAAGAGAGAGAAATCTGAAGAGTGATGGAGGACACCCAAAACAGCTTTCTTTCTCAGTTCCTTCTTTTGGACTGCAAATAATAGTTGTGGGGAATGGTAAAGATCTACAGAGCCACCCTACAACACACCTATGTGAGTCTGCTTACATGGTTCCTAGTATCTATGCAGAGAGCCACACACCTACTTCTCCAGATAAATGGCAGGTTAAAGACTAAGAACCCCAATTTCTGATCTTTCTTTATATCAACCTTTTATCACCCCTACACATCTAGTACATTCATATAAACATATAACTGTATGTTTAACCTAAGCTTGGCATTCTGGAGAAATAATTTACTCTAAGCCTGTTTTCCCATATATGATACAAAGAAGTTTGGAGTAATAAGATAACTATCAGCCTCAGTTTATGTATGTTACTCTTGTGCGTGCGTGTGTGTGTGTGTGTGTGTGTGTGTGTGTGTGTGTGTGTGTGTACATCATGGCACACATGGAAGTCAGAGGACAATTTGTAAGAGTTACTTTGAGCAAAGAGTGAGAAGTGAATGTAAAACTGTTACCTAAAAGTTAAAGGACGGGCTGGTGAGATGGCTCAGAGGTTAAGAGCACTGGTTACTCTTCCAGAAGTCCTGAGTTCAATTCCCAGCAACCACATGGTGGCTCACAACCATCTATAATGGGATATGGTGCCCTCTTCTGGTGTGTGTATACGTAATAAATACAATTTAAAAAAAAAAGCTTCTCTCATCTCCCTGTAACCACCTTTCTGATATACCCACCAATATATTAAAAAAATAAATAAAATAAAATAAATAAAAGTTAAAGGACTATTCAAAAGAAAAGACTCAGAAAAAAGAAAAGAAATCAAAGCTTCCTTCACAGCAGCATTGCTTCTAAAGACAAGACACCCTGTGAAAGGCAAAGTGATATTAGTGGAAGGAAAAACTATAACTTATTCAGTGTTGCTATGATCACTGAACGTCTCTCTCAAATTCAGATATTATTATTATTTGAAAGTTTGCAGTGTATGTGTTGGAAGAACAAACATGGATAAAAGTTCAGCATTGCATTCAGAACTAAAAGGGTATTCAGTGTTCATTATTGCTGGCTTTTGTTCTAGTTAATAGTAGTTAAAGGCAGGACTTACAAAAGTGACTGGGTCATAAGGGGCTTGCCTCATGAGTGGATTAACCCCTTTACAGATTAATGAGTGAATCACCTGTTATAAAGAGCGTTCTCTCTGGCTCACAGCTATCTCACCATGTAAAATCCTCCACCATGGTATAATTCAAGACTACCATCAGGCTCTAGACTTCCCAGCCTCTAGAACTTGGAGCCTAAATAAACCAACATTCTTTATGACTCCACCAAATCTGTGGTCTCAGTGATACAGCAATGGAAGGCAAGTGCCCATCATGCACTATGAGCTTTTTGTGTCAACTGATGTAAGTCTTCAGAGCCTTGTCTGAAAGGGTCCTTATGACTGTTCTACCAGGAAGAAACTCAGATACATTCACCAGCTGCAGACAAAGCCGAGGCAATTAAGCTTACTGGGTCTACCAAAATGTCATTGCATTTACACCAAAGTAAAAAAATAAAAATAAATTAAAAAGCTGCTGATTTCTGCTACCACATTTAGTATATTTAAAGCCCTTTCCCTTGGAATCCAGCACTGTGGATCCAGAGTGACTACATGAAGTCAAAACCATGATGCTTTGGCTCAGAAACCACCAGTAAATTTCAGGAACAGAGATGACTTAGATAAGGAATAGTCTCTGGAACAAGTAATGTAGGTGACTTATACAGTTTCAGAAAAGTAAAATCAATATGATAAAACCGGAAAAAAAAAAAAAACCAAACCCGTAGGCTCATTCTCGTGTCAAGATATATATGTGTACTTACACAAAGACAGACATGGACTAGAGAGTCAATTAATTAATCTCAACCCATGTGTGTTATGGTTCTTTTATTTGGGGGCAAATCTTTTTTTAAAAAGGTTAAAATTTAGAGCAAATATCAATATATAAATTCCAGAATATTTCACAATTCTAACAAAAGTTCAGTTGCTAAGGATAAAATAAATAAAATAAAATGTTCTGGAAGGCATCGAATTCCACCTCTTAAAATATGCATTAACTGAGTTAGACATTCTCTATGAAAGTTGTTAACATATGAAGGTAGGCAGGGTTTAAAATGTATAACAATGGGCTGGAAAGATGGCTGCAACCAGGCAATGGTGGTTATGTCTTTAATCCCAGCACTGGGGATGCAAAGGCAGGCGGACCTCTGAGTTTGAGGCCAGCCTGGTCAAAACAGAGAGTTCTGGGACAGTCAGAGCTACACAGAGAAACCCTGTCTTGATAAAACAAAACAAAACAAAAGAGCATTGGCTGTTCTTCCTGAGGTCCTGAGTTCATTCCCAGCAATCACATGTGGCTGTAACCATTTATAATGAGATCTGATGCCCTCTTCTGGTGTAAAGGAGTACATGCAGACAAAGCGCTCATATATATAAAAATACAAAAATGCATCAACAACATCATATCTAAGCTTAGGAAAGGTGTGTTTACCCAAGCTAAAGATGACTGATCAATCACTGAGAATTTAGGAATTTATTCTTATGAAAGGCAATAGTTCTCAAATACCATTTACAGGACCGACTGTCAGATTCCTTGACAGAATATTTTAAGAATATAAATACCAGGGCTGGAGAGCGAGTTCAGCAGTTAGAGCAGAAGACACGGGTTCAATTCCCAGCACCTACAGCTCATAACTTTCTGAAACTCCAATTCTAGGGCATCTGGCACCCCCTTCTGGCCTCTGCAGGCACCAGGCTAACATATGGCAAAACATTCATACCCATAAATAAAAAAAATATTTTAAGTATATTATATGCCTAGATTTAAGTGCTACAAATGCCGACTTAGCAGGTCTCAGGTAGGGCCGAAGCCCCTGCAATTTTTGCTAGTTCTCATGTGAGCGAACACACTGAGAGCTCTGGCATAGACAACACTTGACTTAGAGGCCCAGTTTCTAAGTAGGTATTCTTCATAGCCTGTCCTCACCTTCCTGTGATACTAGACAATAAATGCATACAGGCTACCTTAGTGCGCGTTCAAGGCTTCTTGTACTAGAATATTTTTCTAAATATGAGTCCATAAAAGATGCCCACATTCCATTCAGCTCTACCAACAGAAGGAATTTTTCAGAAGCCTACACAAAGTAAACAATTTTCAAGTGTTTTAAGTGATGACTATCAGCCTGGATACACGGAGAAAGATGGAGGTGGTCTTTGAGACTGAATAGTGAGGATAAACTGAGAAGAGAGAAGAGCGGAATTGTGTGTTACCGACTGTCAAACCATTTCACCAGCAGCGAGATAAAACTGCACCACTGTTCCCAGCGGTGACAAGACCCAGGCAATCTATCGGGGTTCGCTCCTTACTTTGCCATCGTTTCTGCTGAGAGGTCTTCAGAGTTCTTGACTTTAGTTTCTCCTAAAAAGAAAATAGTTTTCAGATAAATTTTCAATGGCAGGAATCACAAAACCCAAGAGTAATGGAATGGGGACTTTACATATTTTAAAGATAGATTTAGCAGGGATGTTCTATATTCCAGATAAATCTTTATGGTTAGCTATTCTGAAGAGGATAGTTATAGCAGTCTACCTACAAGCTAGGATTCCTTCCAAAAGACCCAAACAGGGTACACTAGGTCATCTGTGCCAACTAACATTGCGACCACTTGGGCTTCTTGAAGGGGCTGGGTGACCGCATGTGTCAGTGGCCACGCGCTGGACTCACCATGACTCCGAAGGTCCAGAGCTACGATCCTACACTGCACTCTACTGACGATCGCTGCCTGGAAGGAAAAGAACAGAGAGGGAAGATGCGGGCTTTGCCGTTACCACGGCTTTGTCAAATGAACTGCGGTCATAATTCAAGGTACCCGAGAGAACTAAAAACTCGTCGTATCCCAAAGGTTTCCTTTTCAGTATAATAAAAGAACAATGATTTTCTGTGTTTCTGTATACAGTGTACTCTGTCTCCAACCTAAAAACAAACTTTATCTGAACCCCTCCTTAAATCGCCATTCTTCCTAGGCTTTCCTCACAGTGTAAGCACTTCCAGACGCTGGCCTAAGGTTTTCATCCACACCCCAGCAGCTTTTCTTTATTTTAGAGCCTGAATCCCCTAGATAAGGACCATGAATCAGCTGAAATACTATTTTGGCTTAGGAATTGCATGAACACGACACATGAGTCATAAAATTACACTAAAATCAGAGCGTCATGAAATCTGAGATTTACCTAAGGTAGGCACAGCAGCTACAGTTTACATAAAAATGATGGGAAGTATGACTATCACAGGAGAGATACAATTTTAGAGATTTAAAGAAACTTGAAATACCTCCTTCCTCAGCAAACCAGGTTTTCTGACAGTCACGCATCACAGTGAGCACATGCTGTCTCCATCTTTTAAGAATAAAGTAACTGTCTAGTCTAACCTTCACATTTTAAGAATGAGAAAACTGAGACCAAGAAAAAGGAAATCATTTGTTTGTGGTCATATAACAAGTTAGTAGTAAAACCCGAATTAGCATCAAGGTAAGTTAACAACGTAACGTAAACACGCATCAGAAAACAAACCAGAGTCCACTGCAGAAGCAGCCTCTCTCCTTCTCTCACTCCTAGTGAGCATCTCTTCAGAGGCAACAGAGCGCGGACATCCTACCACGCTGTGCTGTTTGTCCCTGCGAGGGAGCTGGTATTTCTGGAGTTACCCGATGCACTGTGATGGTGGTACAACCTTCTAGGCCAAAAACAAATCTACAATTTGAATATAAAGTTAGGGGACAAAATTTTGTCAAATCTGTCTAACTGCTCCACATTTTAAAAACTTATTACAAACAAGCAAAAGATAGGTCTGAGGCCAATAACAGTCAATTCCGGCCTTTGGCCTGAAGGCAATGATTTATAATCATTATGTGCCCATCAGAAAACTATGACAAGACTATTCAAAGCAGGTTCTTGTTTAGTTGTTTAAATAAATCTTTTAAAATGACATGCAAAAACGACCACAAGTTGAGTAATGGGGTCCCAGCAGTGAACAGCACAGACAATGCCCCTGCACTGGTGCTCTTCACATTTGTGTATGGTTAGAACAGATGAGAAAAGTCAATGAGTGCAAAGTAAATTCACAGAACACCACGTGCTTTACAGATAAAGTGGGAGAGCACATCTGTTAGTGACCTTTGGTCTTGTTTCAAACAGCACCATTTTGTTATTTATGAAGTAAGTGAAAAACAGCTGTAGTGACATATTGTTTGTAATCTAAGAAATGAAGCTTTCCTGAAGATCAGAGGGAGGACAGAGCCAGCCACAGAGTTAGCCATAGAGGTCAGGCAGTGGTGGCACACACCTTTAATCCTACGGGAGGCAGAGGCAGAGATCCATCTGCAGTTCTGTGCGTTCAAGGCCACACTGGGCTACACAGAGAAACCAGACAGGTAGTGGTGGCACACACCTTTAATTCCAGCACTTGGCATCACACACCTTTAATCTCAGTGCTAGGAAGGTTGAGACAGGAAGTGATATGGCTGGGCAGAGAAAGCAACACAAGGTGGGAGAAGACAGGAACTCGCTCTTTTTCAGGCTGAGGAGGTGGTGAGGTAAGAGGTGGTGGCTGTGGCTTGCTCTGCTTCTCTGATCTTTCAGCTTTTACCCTGATATCTCTAGGCTTTTATTATAAGACCAATTAGGATTCGTGCAACAAAGAGCAAGAACCAGACTCTTGCAACCGTTTCCTCAGTGGGATCTGTGCTACCAACACTATATCAATAGCAGCAAATATTTACCAAAACTGCCAAGGCTACCATTCACCTCTAAGTGCTTCCAGTGCATCCTCCTCCTCAGAACTCTTCAGACACAATTCTCATCATTTTATGGGGACAAGAGTTTACAAGGAGTTAGTTAGTATCTCCTTGTAACGGGTGAGTTCACAAGGAGTTAGTGTCTCCCAGGGCCAGAGAGCCACTAAATGGCAACAGCACAGCAGTCTCAACCCTGCTGCCTGACACAAGTACCTAAGGAGCCCCGAGGAACACTGGAAATACAGGATAAACCAACCAACCCACTAGAGATTCTGATTTAAGGGAACCAGAGGAGGGCACAAGCTTATCTCAATTGGTAAGTTTTGGAACTCTGTGGGCAGCCTAAATATAGAGAATTAGAGACAAGATTGGAAGAAAGATCTGGGCAGAGAAGGCAGGGCAGCACATTCCAGGAATTCTAGCAGTGGGGAAGCTGAAGCAGGAAGATCTAGAGTTCAAGGCCAGCCTGAGCTAAACAGCAAGACCTAGTCTCCAAGGCATGTATGTGGAGGAATCAGATCGCTTTGATATCTATAAATTATCTCAGATAATTTCAGCCTGGAGAAGTAGGCTGAAAAAATATGACACAGTATTTGTAACTGACCAATATTGAAGATGGGGAGAAATAAGCATCCTCACAAACATGTACATGCTCTTAATGTATAACTTCTTGTCCACTCAGAGAGAGGTATGCTTGGATTTTGTTGCTGTCACAGCTGTGGGATTTCTCTAAATTTCAGTATTTTCACCTGCCTAAACTAAAAGAGTCACAGGAAAATTAAGCAAGACCACAGTCACTTAGGCACTGAGCAGGGTGTCTAGACCACAGTCACTTAGGCACTGAGCAGGGTGTCTAGACCACAGTCACTTAGGCACTGAGCAGGGTGTCTAGCAAAAGTAAAATGTCTAGGGAGATGCGGCTGCTTCTTTTTCTTATTTTAGTTGATCCCTGTGGCTCACTGGTCCCAAATTCTAGGAGGCATGTGAAGATGACATAAAACAATACGATGAAGAACAAACGCATGGAGAAATATCTTCATTAGCAGTCAGTGTGATTCACTAAAAGTATCATTCTTATCTGTCAGATTCTTTATATTTAGCAAAAGTACTAGACATTTTCAAACACTGTTAGTTATAAATCAGTAGAACACTTTGACACTGATTCAATTATCAAAATATTTCTACCATTTAACAAAAGAAATTGCATATTTAGAGATCCTAAGCTGAGGGGAAAATCTGTCTAGAACTAACAATCTAAGCATCTAAATAAAAATGGTCACGTGAAAGCCAGTTCTCTAGCAACTGACTTGACTCCAAAGCAGAATTCCTCAAGCTTTAGAGTTATGTCTGTGACTATCAACCCATTAAAAGTGAACAGGAACTATAGCAAATGGCAGAAATAGAGCCAAGCACTTTACAACATGAGAGACATGGCTGATGACATGATTGAGGGTGAGTAATCACATACACAGGATATGTCCACAAGACAGAATATGGTACGACTCTGTGGAATAATTCTCCTAGATAGGGGAAGCAGAAGGCATGCAAAATTGAGTAAGGCAGTCTGTGCTCAAGGATCTGAGTGTCTAGCAGCACACCCCAATCACAGTACTCACCTCTTCCCCTGTCCCTTTATGCACTGGCCATGTGTTCTAGAGTTTGGGGTTTTTCTTTACCAATGACTTGGTAAAGACTAAATAAATGACTTATTTAATAAAGACATAGGGGCCAGACATGGTGATGCAGGTCTCTAACCCCAGCATGTAGGAGGCAAAGGCAGGCAGATTTCTGTGAATTCTAAATAGTAAGACCAGTCTTGAAAAAATCATATGAAAATTAGATGAACAAAAAGACATATTCCTGCTTTCTTAAACAGAATATAGCAACCAACATTTAACCTCTTCTCAACTGTTTGGAATGACACCAACATATTTAAAGAAGGAGTACTAAACATCGACTCCCTAACAGGCATTATATGAAGACATTCCAGAATGATAAAGCAATGTCTGCTCTACAGGGTCCTATGACCTAACTTATTGATCACACATCCTGATCATATCTGTGCAGTTGCATTACAACACACACCAGTGCTGTTACTAACTCAAGAACAAAACATTCCTTAAGTACAATATACCAGACATAAGCTATGACTTTCGCCTCCAGTGAGGTGTGCTCTGTAAACTACATACTGGATTTAAAAGATAGTATAACGAGCAATGTAATACATGTTGCTGTGGCTCAGATGTGGTTTGAGGGTTCCCCTCCCCACAAAGCTTCACATGTCAAAATTTAATCTCTACAGTGAAGAATTAGGAAGCTAAAACTTAATCTGTTGATAGTGTTTAGAGACATGTCCCTTAGAAAATGATTAGGAAAAGATTAAATACCTTGAGAGAGGAGCCTGAGGACTGAATTATGTAGCTTTATTTATTTGGAAGAGACAGGGTCTTAAGTAAACCAGACTCTCAAACTCATGATCTTCCTGTTGTACTATAAAACTATAGTAATAAAAATAGCATGGCATTGGCATAAAAGCAGACACACTGATCAATGGAATCAAACTGAAGACCCAGACATACGTAAATATATCTGTGAACACTCAATTTTGTGAAGCCAAAAACACACACTGGAAAAGAGATAGCATCTTCAACAAATGGTGCAGGTCAAACTAGATTTCTGCATGTAGAAAAATGCAAACAGATCCATATTTATCACCCTGCACACAAAACTCAAATCTAAATGGATAAAGGACCTCAACATAAGGCCGGACGCCCTGAATATGAGAGGAGAGGAAGTGGGGAATGGGCTTGGACTCACTGGCACAGGAAGGCACTTTCTCAACAGACACCAACAGTGCAGGCACTTGACCAACAACTAATAAATGGAAGCTCATGACGCTGCAGAGCTTCTGCACAGCAAAGAACATTGTCACTCAGAGGAGCTGTCACTCCGAGGAGCAGCCACGGGACGGGAAAGTCTTTACCAATTACACATCTGACAGGGTTAGCATCTGTAACTAAAAAACATGAACACCAAGAAAACAAACACCCACTTAAAAATGGGGCCTAGATTAAGTAGACAGTTCTCAAAAGATGGAACACAAGCGGTTAAGAACACTTAAAGAAATGTTCAACATCCTCAGCCATCAGAGAGGTGAAAGTTAAAACTACCTTGAGATTTCATCTTACTCCAGGCAGACTAGCCACAATCAATAAAACTGATGACAGCACATGCTGATGAGGACGAGGGAAAGGGACTACCTACTCATTGCTATAGACAGTCGGAACTGGTATAACCTCTGTGGAATCAGTGTGGTGGTTTTCAGGAAGCTGGGAATCGATCCTCCTCAAGATTCAACTATATCACTCTTGAGTATATATCCAAAGGACTCTACATTTCATTACAGAGACATTTGCTCAACCATGTTCACTGCTGCTCTATTCCTAATAGCCAGAAATTGGAAACAGTCTAGATGTCCATCAACAGATGAATGAGAAATGACAATGTGGCACGTTTGCATAATGGAATATTATTCAACTGTTAAGAAAAATGAAATTATGAATTCACAGGTAGCTGGGCAGTGGTGGCATACACTTTTAATCCCAGCACTCAGGACACAGAGGTAGGCAGATCTCTGAGTTTGAGGCCAGCCTGGTCTACAGAGAGAGTTCTAGGACAGTCAAGGCTACACAGAGAAACTCTGTCTCAAAATGAAAAAAGAAAGAGAGAGAGAGAGAGAGAGAGAGAGGGAGGGAGGGAGGGAGGGAGGGAGGGAGGGAGGGAGGGAGGGAGGAAGGAAGGAAGGAAGGAAGGAAGGAAGGAAGGAAGGAAGGAAGGAAGGAAGGAAGGAAGGAAGAAAAAAGAAAGAAAGAAATTCGCAGGTAAATGGATAGAGCTGGGGGAAAAATCACCATGAGTGAGATAACCAGACAAATTGTATGTTTTCTTTTATATGTGGATCTTAAATTTTAAACTTTTAATATGTGTGCTACAGTCCAAATAACCACAGAGGTTAAGTACTTAGTAAAGGACTAGGGGAGAGGAGAGGGTCTCCCAAGGAAGAGGAAATAGACTATGGTGTTATAGAGAGACAAAGGGGGAAATGGGAGGGTAAGATGGGGGGGATGGGAGGGAAAACTAAAGGAGGGACTATGGGGAGGGACAACTAACACTAAAGAGCATGTGAAAAGCCATATGGAATCCTCCTACTGTAAAGCTTCCTAAAACATATGCGGATATGAAAGGAATCTAAATGGAGTCACCAAGTAATGGGGAAGACAAGGTCCCAACTAGACATCTTATGCCATCCAGTAAAACCTCCAGTGCCAGGAATGGTTACATCTTGTTAAGCCAGCCAAAGTGGCTCCAGGGAAACTCCCAAACAGCAAGGAGGCTATTGATTGTTCTTCACAACCTGATGATAAGGCCCCGTTGCTGAAGACAACACTTACTATGTCCCACTTGAACAGGGACAAGGTGATCTTGTGCCTAACTAGAAGCTTCATCCCTACTGACTAGCATGTATGGTACTGGAAGGTACTCTCTGCACAAAATACAGGAAGAAAAAGGTAACCATCAATATTGGCCAGCTGCAAACCCTGTGACCTACAACAGTGACCTCCCCACCAGATATACTGGAACAATAGTAGCACAAATGCTACAGGAGCAATCAACCGCTTTCTGATTGGCTCTAAGGCCGACTCCATGAGATGGAACCATATGTGGCACTGCCAAAGTGGCCAAGAACTTGAGACTAGAGAAGCCCTGGGCCTAGGGAAAACCTACTAGTATTACTCTGCTAAAGGAACACACAATAAACTGACTGCTAATGACATACTGCTAGACCCACAGGTCAGTGCTTCCCTGCTCAACCACACCAGAGAGGCTGCTTCTGTAGTAGATGGGAATTAACACAAGGGCCCCCCACAACTGAACAATGTGACGACAGTGAGAGACTTGGGAAGACTCAGTCCTAAATGGGATATCTTCATCAAAGCCCTCCCAGCAAGGCTCGGGGATTTATAGGGAAGAGGAGGTGAAAAGACGCTAAGAACCAGAGGGATGGATGACCCCAAGGAAACAGCGTCTTCCAGATCTCACAGGACTAATGCACACAGAAGCTCAGAGACCGTGGCAGTGTGCACAGGACTGACAGATGGGGGCCTAGCATTGACGGGGAAGTGGACATGGGGTTCCACACCTAACCAAGAAGCTATCTATAGTTGATACCCTCTGGCAAAGGGAAAGATCACTTTTCTCCAATGGAATCTCACGGGGTAGATCAGGCACACTTCAGGGCAGACCCCATGGCCACGAGTAGTTAGCCAACACAAAACAAACTCAATGGTATTTTTGTAGACTTTCTGTTTAATTTTGCTTTGTTTGGGCTTTTTTTGGTCTATTGGTCTTTTGCTTGTTTTGATTTTTTTCATTTTCATGAGTTTTTATTTTGTTTTGTTTTTAATTTCATGTTTTTGATTTTGAAAGAGAGAAAGAAAAGGAACATAAAATTGGATCATTAGGGAGGTAGGGAGGATATGAGAGGAACTGGGAGAAGTGAAAAATAGGATCAAAATATATTGTATGAGATAAAATTATCAATTAAAAAAGGAACCACCAGATAAAATAATTATGAGCCAAAATAAACCTTTTATAAACCACCTCATATGTGGTACTGTGTTACTGGTGATAACAAAAAAAGGACTGAGCAATGTCAATAATTTTTATACTGATTACCTGGTTGAGATGATCAAGATGTATCATTTTGGATACAATGATTCAAACAAAATATTCTTTTGTTTGTTTGTTTGTTTTTTGAGACAGGGTTTCTCTGTGTAGTTTTGGTGCCTGTCCTGGATCTCACTCTGTAGACCGGGCTGGCCTCAAACTCACAGAGATCTGCCTGGCTCTGCCTCCCAAGTGCTGGTATTAAAAGCGTGAGCCACGGCTGCCCAGCAAACAAACAAAAGATGCTTAGAGATAATTTCACTGAGTGATATATCTACTAGAAAAACTTATTTACACAGATCTATTTGGCAGCAGTGGTCTAGAGACATGAGAGAGCTTGGCACCATCAGGCAAATGATAAGCACAGCCTACCGTAAGAGAAGGAAACAGCAAACAAGAGTCAAATCCTTTAGTGCCAAGGATTTAACACTGAATCCCAACTGTGTGCCTCCAGGAACAAAGGGAAACACTTAGGGTTGTGATTCACGACCATTTGGCTCCAGGTACCTAGTTTTTTGTCCTTCAGCGGTAAACAGAGGAAGTGTGTACATTTGCCCGACACACAAGAAGAGAGCGTTTCATTTTATACACAGGTGTTGCTGGTATCTTTCTTAGAAGTATCTCCTTGCACGTAGGCTGCCTTATCCTCTAGTCAAAGATGTGATCAAGATTTACAAAGGGTAATATTCATATTAGCCCACATGCTGTACTGTAGACCCGACCACCACAAGCTAAGCATTATTTCCCAAGAGTTCAAAAGTACAAATGTGCATACACACATACAAATTGCTTTTTAAAGCAAAATAAAATAAAGCATTACTCTAAAAAAAAAAAAAAAAGACAGCTACTATTCCAGCATGGATGAGAGAGGAGTTCATGAAGATCCACCCCTAGCTGAGGCACTATTGGCAACTGATGGCTGTTAGGGGATGTGGCCACTATTAGGTTGCGTAGGTTCCTGTGGATGGCCCCACTTCCATGCACACACAAGCTGCACTAACTAGACAATGGGTTACTTTAAAAAGACATGAAGGTGCAAGTATCGGAAGGGCTGAAGAAGTAGGAGGAGGGATTTGGGTTGGATATGACCAAGATACATTGCATTCATGTATGAAACTGCCAAATGATAAAAATAGTCAAAAAATAAGAAATATTTTCCAACTATTTCTAAAACATCTCTATGTGTAAGGGACCATGGGAGCTCTGAAAAAAACAAAGTGAGAGGCATATTTAAAACATCTGAAATAAAATGTCTACTCATCTAATATTTAAATTACTTTTGACGGGCCACAAATTCCATACCCCTGGCCCCAGTGCACATATATATACAAAATGTTACAAGAACCTCTAGCTTAAAGAACAGGGGACCTTGAGCACACAATACTAAAGCTTTGCAATCTACTCCCTCCTAGCCTTCTCCCAAAGCAATGAATGAGCATGGAAAGAACTAGGCAAGTCTACCCGAGAGAAACTAATCATACACAACACCAGGTTCTAGTATCAACGACTTACCGTGAACACTGCCCAGGAAAGGGCAGAATGGCCTCCTCCATGGAGAAGCAGCAGGACCGGACCCTCGGAACCACTCTTGTAAACTCGGAAAGTGTATGAACAGTTAAAGACAACAGATTTAAGGTTTGTCTTAATCATAATATACTGATTTAAAAAACCAAACAGGCAATAACCTTAGGAAAACTGCAGACTTAAAGGAACTTAAGCAGATGCTCCTGAGCCATCAAGACTGTTTTGAAGCACAATGTCAGTATGCCTTCTTTCTTTTTTCCTTAAGAGGACTCAGGACTTGGTTTCTAGGAACTTGGTCACTTCAGCTTGCTAGACTGAGTATTACTTTCAGGAATTTAATCCTTAATCCCTTCCCATGTGTCAGACAACTGCAGCCAAAGAAAGATTCTGTAAAAGGCTTACAGGTAACATTCCATGCTATGTAAAGGACTGGTGGGGGATGGAGAGATGGGCACAGACAGCGGAACACAGGACATTTAGAGCACCCAAGTCTGACTTAGCACCTTGCCCTTAGTCTGAGGCAGTCTCTTTGAGAGGATATATCCTTGCCAGTTTCATTCTCCACTTCCACATCTTCCATTGACTCAAAGTACTGACTCCACGGGACAGGGGAAAAGTCCCGCTTCCGGCCAGGGCTAAGGAGAGGGAGAAAAGAGAGAGACAGCTGTTTCAAATAACAGTTATTATGCACAAGGCGGCAAAATCTTGCTCAATAGATACTAATTGTAAATCCAAACTGAAAATAGCAAGAGTGTTTTCTCATAAAGACACAAAGAATTCATAAAGCACCATATACAGTATTTAAGTAAGCCCAAACAGATTTAAGAGTAAACATTAAGATTTTATACAATGCTAGGTGTGGTGGCGCACGCCTTTGATCCCAGCACTTGGGAGGCAGAGGCAGGCAGGTCTCTGTGAGTTCCAGGACAGCCTGGTCTACATAGTGAGTTCCAGGACAGCCAGAGCTACATAGTGAGACCCTATCTACAAAACAAAACAAAACAAAAAGATTTTATACAATGAAGTCATTGATGTATTTTAACTATGGATAAACTCTGATTAGCTATGGATATCACAAAATCTACTCTTTTTTCTTTTTTTAAAGATTTACTTATTTATTATGTATACAGCATGTATGACTGCAGGCCAGAAGAGGGCACCAGATCTCATTACAGATGGTTGTGAGCCACCATGTGGTTGCTGGGAATTGAACTCAGGACCTCTGGAAGAGCAGTGCTCTTAACCTCTGAGCCACGCTCCAGCCCCCACAAAATCTACTCTTGTCAGTGACCCTAGTACACAGGCTCACTCCTCTCACTTCACTCCTATTCTGATTATTCTTAGTCACTACCACTCTTCCCCATCTCTAACTTCTTAGTCACTACCACTCTTCCCCATCTCTAACTTCTTAGTCACTACCACTCTTCCCCATCTCTAACTTCTTAGTCACTACCACTCTTCCCCATCTCTAACTTTTTAGTCACTACCACTCTTCCCCATCTCTAACCTCACACTTTTTCACGTTCCCCATCAGCCGAAGGACAACCTTCACAGACGCCCGACTGATGACAGCCGTGTCTAGAGCTGTTTACACAGCGGTGAAATGACTCTCTAGTCAGTGGAGTACTGGTCATAATCAGAAAGCTGGAAAGAACCTAAATATCATCAACAGGGGATTAATTTGTGGCAAACAGAAATAATACTTAATTCTAACAGGGGACTGCTGAACAGTAAGATTGTTTACACATGGATATATAGTGTCCCCAAGAGTCAGGTGTGACAGTGAAAGCTTGTGATCCCAAAACCTGAGAGGAGAAGGCATGAGGGCCAGGAGGAGTTCAAGGGCATTTTTGCCTACATAGGGAGTTAGAGGCCAGCCTGGGCTACATGAGGCCCTGTCAAAAATAACAACCAAGACGTACCACTAAATAAAAGACAAACACCATATGCATTCTACTACTTGTGTGAAACTGGTCAAACTAATCAAGCTCTTTCTGTTGTAGTGACTAAGTGAAATAATATTTTTTTATTGGTTCTCAGAATTTTAAACTATTTTTTAATTCTTCCCTTCCCACAGTCCTCCTAGATCTCTCCAGCTTCCCTAACTCACCCAACCTGTACGTATCTCCCCCCCCCCTTTTTCTTACACCCACGAGCACAGTTGGTGCTGCCCATATACTCCTGGATGTGTGCTCTTCCATTAGCATAGGGACGACTCCACAGGGTTACATCCTTAAAAACATGCCTCTCCCTCTCTCAGCAGCTGTCAACTGCCAATAGCTGCTTACATACCCAGCAGCTGGGAGTTGCTGAGCAAATGGATAGGTCTATCTTTTAACAGAATGAAAGCCTCAGTTGAAGTTGTTAATTCCAGCCCTGGCCAGTTTGTTTCATTTGGGGTTATGCAGGAATTCCCATGGGAACCCTAGAAGCAGAACATCTAATTCCACTTGCTCCTTAGTCACTCACAAACACAAGGATGCATATGCTCATTTCACAACCACAACACAACCTGCCAAACTTATCACAGGTAACAGATTCTACAGCTCCAAGTGTAAGCTGTGATACCTGTAACAAAGTAGTAAAAGCACTACCATTGTAGCAAAGGCACCCAACGTTTTCACTGTGCACACCGTGAGCCACCAAGCCAAATACTTTACTGAATGATTCTATTTAATCCTTACAAACGTAGTTTTTATCCAGTTTCACAGCTCAAAAAAAGATTTAGAGATGCAAAGTAACCATGGCTAGAAAGTAATAGTGACAGGATTAAAATCCAGTTTCTTGGGGTTGGGGATTTAGCTCAGTGGTAGAGCCCTTCCCTAGCAAGCACAAGGCCCTGGGTTCGGTCCTCAGCTCCAGAAAATTAAAAACAAACAAACAAACAAACAAACAAACAAAATCCAGTTTCTTCACTCTCCAACTCTCTTCAAGCCACTCAATGCTACATATATTACTCTCAGCTTTTTCAGTTTCTCTTTTCTATTCTCATCTGCACTTATAAAAACCAGTAAGGACTTATTCCACATTATCAGAGGCTTCATTTTCAGAGTGTAAATATGGCCAGTTGTGCCAATGCCACTGCAACTTCCTGAGTTGGCCAGGAATCAGTTAAAGAGAAGCCACTGTGTAAAATTACAAGTTATCCTAGGACTCTTCACTCCTGACTTCCTCTATTTAAGAAAAGGCAAACACAAAGCAAGGTTCCAACTTATACCAACTCCACGAGCCTACCTGGTTCTGCAGTTAGTGGCTCTAGACTGCTAGAGGCTGCTCTTACACATGGAGATGTCCTAGCACATCTTTGGTGTCTGCTTGTGAACACACAATTATTTATATATTCCAAGGCCTCAGCTGATTTAGCAAACAATTTATACATGAAATAGTATCAAGGAACTTTTTAAATCTTTGTTTTCTAGTTAGGCCAGAACACCCTGCATTTGAGAAATGTAGTTTGGGTTCTTTTTAAAAGTGGTTTTAGCCGGGCAGTGGTGGCACACGCCTTTAATCCCAGCACTCGGGAGGCAGAGACAGGCGGATCTCTGTGAGTTCGAGGCCAGCCTGGGCTACCAAGTGAGTTCCAGGAAAAGGCGCAAAGCTACACAGAGAAACCCTGTCTCGAAAAACCAAAAAAAAAAAAAAAGTGGTTTTAGGTTTGGGGAGATGGCTCAGTGGGTAAACTGCCTGCTGGGTAAGCATGAGGACCTGAGTTCATGTGACGGCTGGAGCAGCGGTGCACATCTGTAGCCCCGGCAACAGTGAGGCGGTAACAGGTGGATGATAAGGGCCCGATGGCCCACCACCCTAATTCAAACAGTAAGCTCCAGGTTTGGAAAGAGACACTGTCTCAAAATAAGGTGGACAGAAGTTAAGGAAGACACCTGACACTAACCTCTGGCTTCCACACATGTGTGCATGCACACACACAGTTCTAGATTCTTATTTTGTGTATAGTTACGTTATGGCCATTACAGCCCATATAGACCTTTTTAGCTATAATTTTAAAAATGAATTGCTGAGGGTTTTTGTTTGTTTGTTTGAAATATATTTATTTATGTATACATTATTCTGCCTGCATGTGTCCTTGCAGGCCAGAAGAGGGAACCAGATCTCGTTACGGATGGTTATGAGCCACCATGTGGTTGCTGGGACTTGAACTCAGGACCTCCGGAAGAGCAGTCAGAGCTCTTAACCGCTGAGCCATCTCTCCAGCCCCTGAGGTTTTTTTTAATTGAATAAATTTAAGAATTCTGAAGTAATAAAAGTTTTCAAAAGTATAACAAGGTTAAACTCTACTTTAAAATAAAATGGTATTCATTCAATAAAAATTTGCCAAGACCTGTACTTAAAGTTGGATCTGAAGTGAGGTGTGGGGAAATACTGGCATAGTTACAAAATGAGGAATCCTGTCTCTAGTCTCAAGAAAGCACTGAGTCCGTAAGTATCTAATACAACATAAAGAGCTAAAAACCCCGAGGGTACAGCTAAAGTACTATGGACGGACGCTCACTTAAAGAAAGAAGATGACTTCCAGCTGGGGAAATAAAAAGGAGGTTTCAAAGAAACACTATTCTTACGGGACTGCAGGGCAGAATGTGGGCCGTGGAAAGGAGGAGTGAGCAAGGTATTGCAGGGAACCAGAAGACAGGGAATAGGAGCCACCAGACAGTCTGCAGCAAGAGACACGGCAGACAGAACCACTAACCGGAAGAAGCGGGAACAGCTACCTCAGTTTGGGGAGCTAAGAGAAGCCGGCACAATTCAAAGCATATGGTAGGAGAAGGACAGAATGTTGGCTATAATGAAGTAGAGAAGGTATGTATGTTCTTGGGGGGGGGTGTCTGTGTCTATGTACGTTTGTCTGTATGTTTTTGTGGGACGCCAAAAGTCAAAGAGGCGTTGGATAGTACAGGAAGTGAGAGGCCAATAAAATATACAGATAAAATTCCATATGATAAAAGTGCAAGATGACATTAATTCTGGAAGAAAATATGTTTATAAGCACCTTGTTAGGAAGGGGTAGGAGCCTTGCTTCGCAATGGAATTAAAAAGAAAGAACTGACCTTTGAAAAGGTAACCAACAAAACTCAGGAGTGTCTACAATATGAGGAATTTATGACAGAATCAGAATCAATTCTAAAGTTGAATTATTAAGTCTTATTTTAAAATAACTACTTTGATAGGACAGTGCATACAAAATTACTTTATGTCAAAATAAAATTTATTTTAAACCTAATCAAATGAGTAAACAATTTCTATTTCCTGCTCCTCTCTTGCAGAGAGGAACAAAGTGTGGTGTGAGACACAAGGCAAATCTGGCTTCTGTCTAACTCACGGATCTTCGCTGTGATCACAGACCACATTCAGAATCTGTTAAGAGCTGTGGACACTCCATGAAGATCACACATGCAGGTCCAGTGCATATACAATTCTGCTGCTCCAGGAATCCCATTTGAAACTGGGTTAAGAGCTACAGACCACAACTTTGACCCCCAACAACTTATTTCTAGAGAAAAGAAGGAAAAAAGAAAATGACAAGATAATGAACTTTTTAAAAATAGTTGTTAAACCTGCAATTATTTTTCATTTGTTAACTAATAAGTTTATTTTTAAAACCCAATTCTGTTTCCTGTGTGACATATACATATCACTTAATTTCTATAAGGCAAGCCTCTCCATGTCTGATGGGACTGTATCGTCAGCTTTATACAGGTTGGCATGAGGATTAAAGTAGCCTCCTCATTACTCTCAAACTAGCTTGCTCTGTTTTATGCATTTCTAAAAAGATTTTACTTCTATATTTGCCATAGTTCTCCAGCTGGTGCAACTTAGCACCAATGTGAGATCCCTGAGAGGAAGACATTCCCCCATGTATTCACAGAATCGGACACATCACTAATTAACATCTGTTAACACAATGAAATGAGCCAATGAGAATATAACACTAAGCTTGGTGTCTCAGTATATATCCATTATTACTACTATTAAATGGCTTGGAGGCTAATAAATATAATCCCCCTTACTTAAACCTAGTAAGGTTTCCAGTAAAAGAAAATGAGACACTACAAAGCTATACTAACCAAGCCTGTAGTACAAGAGTAAGGATAACAATCAACTCAGTCCAGAAACAACTCGACCTGATTTTCAAAACAGAGATCAAGGCAATTCAACGGAGGTCAGTCATTCTTACAGATGTGGGATTACTGAATACCTATAAGCAGTTTCTACACAACTACTGCTTTCAGAAGGATCATTAAGTACATTTCATGGACAACAGCCTGGCTCTGAAGTCAGGTTCTTTTGTTTTTTTTTTTTTTTTTTTTTAAAGATTTATTTATTGTGTACACAGTAGTCTGCCTGCATGTGTCCCTGCAGGCCAGAAAAGGGCACTAGATCTCATTACAGGTGGTTGTGAGCCACCATGTGGTTGCTGGGAATTGAACTCAGGACCTCTGGAAGAGCAGTCGGTGCTCTTAACCACTGAGCCATCTCTCCAGCCCCAGGTTCTTTTGTTTACATTTCAATAATCACAAGATTTCTGAGTCACTGTGGCACTAATCTGTCACAGTTTCCTCAGCAACAAGCTCTGAGAAGTGAATAGGTAACCTTCATTCCAGGACCCAGAACCAGAGAGACAGAGGGAAACAGCCAAAGCAAAGGGCTACCTCACAGCAAAAAAGCAGAAAACATACGAGGAAACAAATCGATAAAGGTTTCACATACTGAAAATACCAAAACACAGGCTGGTTTGCATATTTAAATAAATAGTAGAAAACTAAACAAGTATGACATCAAAAATGAAATAATGACAAATAAATGGTCTATTTCTAACAGACTGAGCAGAGCCAATGGAAATGCTTCAGCTGTGGTCATGCTTCACTGAAGGGTCTTCATGAATCTGTGCTGAAGACTGCAGCTGTCACCTGTGTGAGTGTCCACCCTGTCCCACTCTTACTGTTTGGAACGTGCATTTGACAGGAGGCTTGTATGTTATTCTCTTTGTAGTTCTTTGCTTCTATTCTTTGTTTCTACACTGTTTTCTAGATATATCCAAATGAATGACGGCTGGTTGTTCATGTCTGTGGGTTCTTTACTGACTTCAGTTACAGGTGCTTCTAATATTTAGGGAAACCATTTCTTGTCATTCCCTTACAGAGCAGCATTGACCACATCTATAGCATTTCCACTGTATTAGGTGTTATGGTGACTAAGAAATATGTCAAAATGTTTAGCAACCATAGCAATTAGGAAAATGCAAATCAAAACAACTTTGAGACATTATCTAGTCCCAGTCAGAATGGCAAAGATCAAAACTGACAATAAATGATGGAGGAAGGATGTGAGGAAAGGGAATTCTCATTCACTGATGGTTGGACTGCAAACTGGTATAGCCTCTGGAAAACAGTATGGAGAATCCTCACAAAAGTACAAATAAATCTACCACATAACCCAACTATAAGATTCCTGGTCATATGCCCCCAAGAACTCAACATCCTCACTGCTGCTCTATTCACAACAGCTAGGAAATGGAAACTCTGCCCTTCAACTGACAAATGGATACTGAAAATGTGGTATCTGTACACTACGGAATACTATTCAGCCCTAAAGAATAATGAAATTTACAGCTAAGTGGATGGAACTAGAAAATACTATATTGAATGAGGTAACTCAGACCCACAAAGGCAAATGTGGTATGTTCTTTCTCATCTTAGGCTCCTAGGTCCCAATCTTCAGATGTGGGTATAAGCATGAAATAGCCATAGAAACCAGGGAAATATAAAGGAACTATAGGGAGGGGACATTAGGGACAGCAAGATATGAATGGTTTGAAAGGAGAAATAGAAAAATGGGGTGGGGGTTTCAATTGGGGAGGGGGAGAGGAGGCTAAAATAACATTAAGCATGTCTGAAAAGGCCATAATGAACCCTATTATTTATTTACCTAAATTACATATAATAATCCAAGTCTATATGTAAACATATACATATATAATATGAATGAAGCCTTCCCATTTGGGCTGACAATGCTCCTCACAAGAGCCAGAGACTATCTAATAAAAACTCTAATACCAGACCTGAAAAGCCCCTTTTGCCTGTTGGTCAGGGGAGTCCAAGAGACTCTCAAAACAATACAGGCTATTGCTTTTGCGCTGGTTTGCCTCCCAGAAATTGAAGTTAAGTCTGTACTGCTGAAGACACCATGCACTTTGGACACAGGACCTCAAGAATCTGAACTAGAGTTGACCTGAAAGTCTCCTCCCCCAAGGACTAGCTTTCATATGTCATGGTACTGTATGGTGCCATGCAAGCTTCCAAGCAGGGAAGCATCATTAGTTGTACCCATCCACCTGTGACACCCACTACCACAACAATGACCAGAGTAAGAGAGCCCGAAGGGTGGCACTCTTTCTTTTGACTACCACCAGATACAGCAGCTTTCTAATTGAACTTAAGGCCCGTGCAACTGGAGGGAAATCATCCCTGATACTGGAGCCTAGCCAACTGAGGCTAGTGAGGTCATGGATCTTAGAGGACCTAGTCCACCACTTTACTAGAGCAGCGGAATTCCTAACTGCATTCTCAGTATTTATCCTCACGCCCACAGGTAAGTGTAGCTCTCACCACTTATCAAAGAAACTTCTCTCTGCAGCCCTCAGAGGCCATTACAGAGAACCAGTGAGAACAACTGGCCGTGGGAGCTCAGTTCCAACCGATACATCCACAGCACTCCTGCACCTATGGCTCAAGGAACATCATGAAGGAGGGGCAGAAAGATGAAGAGCCAGAGGACCAGAAAATCCACTGTGATAAAGTGTTTACTAGAAATGGCAGGGAAGCTTCTCCCACGATACCTCTACAATATGGCTGCCTAAACATGACTTGAACAAGTACACCACCAACAGATGTGACAACACAGAGGGGTAAATCTCACATGGTCCCACCCCTAAACAAAGAAATACAGGCAACTAAGGAATGCTAAAAGCTGGAGAAATAGTCTTTTCCAGGGATGAGCCCCCCTACTGATCAATCAATACAAAAAGGCTATGACTTCAAGAAGGAGCAAAGGAAAGTATATGGTGGGGATCGGACGAGGGAAGGGAAAAATGATATAATTATACCGTATCTCAAAAATCTTTTTTCTAAATCAGATGGTAGAGGTAGACATGGGTCAGTGGGTAAAAGCCCCCAACACCAAAGTGGAGAGTCATCTCTCCACATTGTTCTCTGATCTCTACACACTCTGGGCACAACCATGCCCACACATACACACATACATGTTGTGTGTATAATCTTGACTAATCTTGGCTGTAAAGTTGATTGCTACTTTGCTGAAAGTGATTTTAAGAGCTATGAACTTTGTGAAGTAGTCTTCAAAAACACAGGATCATGCCGGGCAGTGGTGGCGCACGCCTTTAATCCCAGCACTTGGGAGGCAGAGCCAGGCGGATCTCTGTGAGTTCGAGGCCAGCCTGGGCTAGCAAGTGAGTTCCAGGAAAGGCGCAAAGCTACACAGAGAAACCCTGTCTCGAAAAACCAAAAAAAAAAAAAAAAAAAAAAAAACACAGGATCATATTGTCTTCATAAAGGTTTAACCTGACTTCTTTTCTACTTGTATCCCTTGTTCTTGTTGTTTTTTCTTACCTGACTGCTCCAGCTAGGAGCAATTCAAGCATAATAAGAATAGGAGTGGAGAGAGTCAATACCACTGTCATGTTCCTGACTTAAGAAGAAATGCTTCATTGTAAAGCAGGCTACCAGTCTGCATAAATAGCCTTTACTAGGTTGAAATATGTTCCTTCTATTCCTGGTTTCTTCAGAACTTTTCATCACACAGGGATGTTGAACTTACTGAAAGCCCTATTTGCAAAAGTTGAGCTAATCATGTGATTTTTGTCTTTGATTCTATTTATGTGAAGGGTTGTTTATTGATTTGCATATGTAAAGTCATCTTTACATACTTGGAATGAAACCAATTTGATCATGATGTATGAACTTTTTATTGGTTGTGAAATATCATGTGCAAGCATTTTATTCAGAAATTTCATATCTATATTTTATCAATGAAAGTGGTTCATGATTTTCAATTTTTGTTATTTTTTAAACTTTTTGAGATAGTGTCTCACGCTGCAATCCTCCTACCACAGTCTCCTGAGTGCTAGGGTTACGGGCCTGCTGCACCATGCCCTGCACTCAATTTTTGTTTTGCAAACATTAATTTATAAAAACTAAATGCCTCCTTCAAAAATAAGGAGCAAATTAATAGTATATAAGAAAAACTTCCAAATGATGTCAAAACAATTATTTCACTGTACATCTCTGGTAAGGCATACTTGAAGGAAAAAAAGAACTAGAAAGACATTCTAACTGGTTGTTTTTAATGGTTTTAATTTTGTTATACTGAATATTCCTAATCTTAACTTCAAAGTAGAGACAGGAGTGTGCTCATGATTCCTTTGTCTCTATTACTGCTGGTTATGTCTACTGTCCTGCAAAGGCCTACAGGCAATAATCAACTTAGCGTGCTGAGTCTTTCTGGAGCCCGGGATGGGACAACTCAGTGTCTGACGGCTGCCTACAACACTGACCTTACCTGTCTTTCCTCCTTTTCCTTTTCAAAGACAACAAGCAATGCGGGGCTCAAATCTCCCTCACACTCTAACCCAGTCTCCCTCCTCCTCCTCCCTCACACTCTAATCCAGTCTCCCTCCTCCTCCTCCCTCACACTCTAATCCAGTCTCCCTCCTCCTCCTCCTCCTCCTCCCTCACCCTCTAATCCAGTCTCCCTCCTCCTCCTCCTCCTCCCTCACACTCTAATCCCATCTCCCTCCTCCTCCTCTTCCTCCCTCACACTCTAATCCAGTCTCCCTCCTCCTCCTCCTCCCTCACACTCTAATCCAGTCTCCCTCCTCCTCCTCCTCCTCTTCCTCCTCCTCCTCCTCCCTCATACTCTAATCCAGTCTGCCTGCCTTCTCTCACACTCTAATCCAGGTCTCAGGGTCCTAGATCTTCATCACTGTGGATGCTGTCACTCTACCTGGTACAGGCTCCTACACTCTCTGTACCACATTAGAAGAACAACACAGAGTGGTTTAACTCCAACTTTTCTACTCAGTTACAACACCTATGGCAAACTCCTAAATAATACACTGAATCACTTTAGTTTTAGTATGGTTGCAGAAAAAGCAAGATCAACACTAATGAGTTATATTTCTTATAGTTATAGTAAAAAAAAAAAAAAAACCTAAAAACAAAGTTAGTAGAACAGTCCTATTAAAGCATCATTGTTAAGAATACTAGAGGGCAGGGTGGGGGTGAGTTGAGTTGGCTCAGTGGGTAAAGGAACTTATTTCAAAACCCGACTGCAGTTCAATCTTCACAGCCTATGTACAGGTGGAAGGAGAAGACTGACTCCACGAAGCTGGCCTCCACAGGCACACTATGGCACGCACATCCCACCCCATAACATTTTTAAAGAGCAAACAACACTTAGGGTGGCTGGAGAGATGGTTCAGGTGCCATACAAGTATGAAGATCTGAGTCTGGATCCCAGCACCCAAGCTAAAGCCAGGCACGACAGTGTGCATTGTAACCCTAGTGCTGAGGAAGAGATGGGTAGATGTCTGGAGCTTACTGACCAGCTAGCCTCGACAAATCAGCAAGTTCCAGATTCAGTGAGAGACCCTACCTCAAAATAAGGTAGAGGCTGGAGAGCTGGCTCAGCCATTAAGAGTACTTCTTATTCTTGAGAAGGATCCAGATTCAATTCAATGAGTCACTTACATGGTGACTCATAACCATTTCTAACTCTAGTTCCAGGGGTCCAACACCTTCTTCTGACCTCTTTGGGCACCAGGCAAGTATGTGGTATGCATGTGGGCAAAGCACTTGTACACATATACTAATAAAATAAATAAATGTTAAAAAAATGAGGTGAAGAGTGATTGAAGACACCCAACATCGACTTATGGCTTCCATATCTACACATATGTGCATATACACATATGAACATGCACATAAACATACATCAGACACATCCATGCACACAAATACTTAGAATAAATAACCAAAGAAATATAATACTGTACATTGAAATCTATACAACATCACTAAAAAAATAAATAAATAAAAGGAGAAACACCTACATCCATAGATACAAAGACCAAGTATTAAGAGGCAATACTCTCCAAATTAATCTACAGAGTCAAAGGAATGACTATGAAGATTGTAGCCAGCTCCTCTGCAGAAACAGACTAACTGGCCCCAAAATTCACATGAAAATGAAAGGGATCCAGAAGACTCAAGACAATTTTCATAAAACACAAAGCTGGGAGCTTCCTGATTTAAACTTACTACAAAGATACATCCCTAAAATACAGTATGATACCAACACACAGACAGATATATATCACTGAATACATCAATGGGATAAGATTTGAAAGCTCAAAAAGAATCTAGTCGTTATGGTCAAAGGAATTTTTTTTTTTAATATGTCAAGCTAATACAATAGGAAAAAAGAATCCCCCCCAGCCCCGCCAAATGTAATGTTGGGATAATCTGTGATCCATTTGTAAAGAACCAATCTGGATCCATTCCCTATATTACACATAAAAATTAACTCAATATAGAGTGGGCTTACATGTTAAGAGCTAAAACTATAAAACTCCTGGGGTTGGGGCAAAAGAAAGAAATAAAACAAGCAAGCAAATAAAACCTAGTAAGAGAAGGGGGCTGGAGAGATGGCTCAGCTGTTAAGAGCACTGACTGCTCTTCCAGAGGATCTGGGTTCAATTCCCAGCACCCACATGGCAGCTCACAACTGCAACTCCAAGATCTGACACCCTCACACAGACATACATGCAGACAAAACACCAATGCACATTATAAAATAAAAATAAATTATAAAAAGAGAAACATTTTAAAAAACCTAGTAAGAGCAAAATTCTTCTCAGCCTATTTTCATACTCCTTGGGGGCCTCTGACTCTCCACCTTCACGGGGCTGCAATACAAATGAGCTTGTACTTTCATTTGCCTACAAACCGTCTTCAGTTTTTCTCTTCTAAACAGCTTGCTATTCTTCAATTTGTTTTCTCTCTTCCTAAATCTTGTTGGTATCCTATCTTCCTTGACTTTTGATTTTATTCTTTTTCCAAATTACTACAATTGAGTGAGATTTTGACAGGCTGGGGAGGGGACAACAAAGATAAGCACACATTAATTTCTACAACAGCTTCCTTGCTTTTCAAACCGACAAAACCAAGGCAAAGGGAAGATAAACACCCTATCTAAAACCACAGAAAGAGCGAGCTAGAACTCTCAGGTCACTTTCTGATCAGTTCTCCACACTGTCCTCAAAATAATATTAGCTTCTCTATCCTTGAAACCATCAAAGCTGGCAACGGACCCCAGAAATCCTACTGCAGGGAAGAAGCGTACCAGTAGGCAGAGGGTCATTCCGTGAGGCTGAAAACAGAGACTGAGAGTAAAGGTTTGTAACCGAAATGATAATGGTGGGACAAAGCAGGAGCATGAAGCAAGAAGGAAGAATCAAAGATCTCTCTCTCTCTCCAGTTTATCTAGTGTTACTCCCAGAGAAAGGACATAGGAGGAGCTTTAAAAGAATTCCATCATAAATAGATGTGCAAATCTTAAGTCCTAGTCTTAGTTTTGTGTTGGTGGTGGTGAGAATATTAAATTATCTAGATATCAGGCATTGTGGAGCCCCAAAGTAGAAATAACAGTGGTTTATATACAGTCTTGCATTTAGACAAAACAGGGTATGCGCAGCAGGAGTACTTAAATATCGTGGCCTCAAGCAAGTAAGTGAAACTGTACTTCACTGAAAACCATTTCACATAAGATATTTAATCCACAGGTCTAACCTGATGAGTCAGACAATATAAAAACATCCTTTGTTTAATGAAATGCATAAGTAAGAGACTGCCGCTGCACAGTAAGAACAGCTGTAATTTTATATTTTTGATAATCAGGAATTCCACTTTAATTTAGGGGGAAAGGCCTATATTTTGTTTCGCTACTCACCCAACATGAGGACAACATAGTCACTAACTTCTTTTACCAAAACATAAGAATAAAACATATAATTTCGGGCCGGGCGGTGGTGGCGCATGCCTTTAATCCCAGCACTCGGGAGGCAGAGCCAGGCGGATCTCTGTGAGTTCGAGGCCAGCCTGGTCTCCAAAGCGAGTTCCAGGAAAGGCGCAAAGCTACACAGAGAAACCCTGTCTCAAAAAACCAAAAAAAAAACAAAAACAAAAAACAAACAAACAAAAAAAAAACCATATAATTTCAATGTACTAGAATGGCCTCTGTGGTCTCATTACCTAACACATTACTGACATAATCTTGGCTCTGTTTTCTTACACTGTATAAGGCTAGCCTCACACTGTTTTGAGGAAGAACTGAGGTGGTGTAGTAGTTTGAATGTAACTGGCCCCATAATCTCATGGGGTGTGGTACTATCAGGGGGCGTGGCTTTGTTGGAGGAGGTATGGCCCTGTTGGAGGAAGTGTGTCACTGTGGGGGCAGGCTTTGAGGTTTCTTATGCTCAGGATACCGTCCAGTGTCTCAGTGGGCTTCCTATTGTCTGCAAGATGTAGGACTCTGCTCTGCAAGTACCATGTCTGTCTGCATGCTACCATGCTCCCCACCATGATGAGAATGGACTGAACCTCTGAAGCTGTAAGCAAGCCACCCTCAAATTAATGTTTTCCTTTATAAGAGTTGCCATGGTCATGGTGTCTCTTCACAGCAATAAAAACCTGAACTAAGATAGATGGCATACATGTGGAATCACAACAAACCGTGTAAAGCAATCTAACAGAAAATCTTTATTTCAACAATTCTGGAACATCCCTTTTCATATTTAAGATAGCAATATTTAGTGATGCAGGTGGCCAAGGAACAGGCCTAACTGGACTGTAACTGCCTATATGAGAGTGAAGAGCAAAACTGGAAATTTCAAGATAGATGTTGACAGCTTGGGAGAAAATCTTGGAGACTAATGTAAAGTGCTCTTCTAACCCCTGAGAACTGAATGGTTTGAAGGCTAGCTGTGCAGTCAGATGAGGCCAGCAACAGACGGCAAAGGTAAACGGTTTTACATAAGCAGGACGCTGGCGTGTGGGCTGCTGTTTGGTTTTAAGAAGCGAGCGCTCCATGGCCGATGTTCCTGCGAGGTGCAGAGAACTATATTGGTCAGAGTGATTCACAGGAGTGAAGACTAAATATGAAAATGTGTCAGGAGCACTGTGTTTGATTCTGTTCCCTTTCCCTTTCTGTATGCACTCATAAGTGAAATATGATCACTCCAACGGAGCTCACAAAAAATATGAAATTTTTATATCCAAATAGAAAATGAACTCTAACTGATAAAGTATTATGCCACGATTTAATTGGTAGGCCTTTTTAAAAAGATTTATTTATTTATGTATTTTATGTATATGAGTACTCTGTCTACATGTATGCCTGCACACCAGAAGAGGGAATCTGATTTCATTACAGATGGCTATGAGCCACCATCTGGTTGCTGGGAATTGAACTCAGGACCTCTGTGAGAGTAACCAGTGCTCTTAACTGTTGGGTCATCTCTCCAGCCCATAGGCCTTTTTCTTAATGGTTCATTTGGCAAGTAATGGTGCTTTGTATATGCAATATTTTCTTTATTCTCCTAATAACAAGATTGTGACTGATTTGCTTATTTAAGTCTAAACTCCCTTTGTATTTTCTTTACTTGCTTCAAAGTGGTTAGGTAATTGGAACTCACATTTGCTGGTGGAGCGAGTGACACTCAGGGACAATGAAAACATGGCGTTTCCCCAGCAGTTTAGCACTGTCCACTCTAAATTTAAATGGGCAGGAGGGGCAATAGACTTAACAGAAATGAGATTTAAAACTGATTACTGAACCAGATGTGATGTGCACACCTGTGGTTACAGCACTGGGAGGCTGAGGCAGGAGGATCATCAGTATACAATAAACAAAGTGCTACTAAATTGTGTTATACCTTGAATAATGAGTCTGCATATACAGAATCCTATTTTCTCCTCAAAACTGAATAAAACTAGTCTTACACATTTTTAGGAAATAAAGTGAAGATTGCTGTAATTATTGCTAATCAGTAAAGTCAAGAAGGGAATCGTACTTTGCTTTTTAAAACCTATCTTCTTCTACAGGACAGGAGTAGTGAACCAACAGTACTGAAATAAAGTTGAAAACCATGTCTGTGGGCAAGTCCAAGCCAATCAATCCTTCTATTTCTGTATGGCTCGTGAGTTGAAAGTGATGTCTGAAAGGCAGGAAGAGAGAGAGACTGCTTAATGACATATGAAAATGTTATGGTCAAGGTAGGAAGCTGCTTTGGGTTCCAACTCAAACAGTTGTTTTAAAGTAATAAGAGCAAAGAACAGCAGTTGATATTCAAACCTCGGTGTCTACAAATAAAGTACTATTGGAGCACAAATCCCTTCACCCTCCAACAGCAGAACTCAAGGTCTGTGACAGCCATTCTATGAGGCCCTTCATGGGAAAACTGCTGACCCTGTGTATAAAGGCCAGGTACCACAAAGACAGCAGAAAGCAGGACACACAGGGGGCTGCACTGACCAGGCAAAGCCTTAGGAGAACGTTATGTATTCACCAGATCAAATTATAAAGGGATTTCTTTAACTTGCTACTACAGAAGGAACAAAGACGGAAAACCCTTTGCACTCCAGGAGTTTGAATTTTATAAAGGGAAGCAATCAATTTGCATTAATTTACCACACATAAGTCTGACATAGTAACAACGAAAAAGAGTAAAACCAACTAGTAACACACAAAAATTACCAAGTGAGCGGAAACGACAGGACATGTCATGGGTGCTCAGGTGACAGGGAGAGAAAAAGAAAGGGCTGGAGCAGCCTCAAAGAGCTGCACAAGAGCAGGACTTCAGAACATGGAGAAAAGGGACCGCAAGCAAAATAAAGGTAGCAGTCGGCACAAGCAAAAAGCCTTCAGTGGACTGGTCATGATGCTCAGTGGAAAGGAACATAATGGCATTCATGCAGCCTGAGTTCAAAACTCATCATCAACCAATAAATAAAATGCTAATGCCACTGTCTGAGACAAAATTATAGAGAGCTTCTGATGCTTCCACTTAAAAGTGACAGCTTGATCTCGTCCCTAAACTGGGCAGAGTCACCAGTATGTAGGTAGCATCTCCTTACAAAATAGTTTTCAGTCAGAGAACAGGAGATGAACAGGGCAAGAGCAGAAAAAAAAAGATCCTATAAAATGAAGCTAGTGTAGAAATAACTGCTATTAGATATTACTCTCCTATATGGACTTGCTTTCGGGTTAGGGGAATTACAGAAGAAAAGATATTTCGGAGGCAGAGGCAGGCAAATCTCTGAGTTTGAGGCTAGCCTGGGCTACACAGAGAAACTCTGTCTCAAAAAAAAAAAAAAAAAAAAAAAAAGGAAAGATAATCAGGAATGGATCCTTACAATAAAGAGACCAGTAACAAGCATGATCTAGTTTTAAGTCTTATAGACACCCCTACCGTACTACAATTTGGTGAACTAAAGTCTAAATATATTACTCTATAAAGTTTAACAAACTTTCACAGGAAAGGAAATACAGCTCTGGCTATGCCATCTTCAGGGCACCAGTGGGGAAACAGGAATGGGGTAAACAGGTCGCTATCAGTGGTCAGCACTTCAAGTTTCAGAAAGGGCTGGTGATGGCTTACCAGAGAACGGTGCCATCCACTCAGCCTGATGACCTGAGTTCATCCCTAGAACCCACAGGGTGGAAGGGGAGATCCAGATTCCTGCAAGGTGTTCTCTGACCTCCACATGCGTGCACACACAAAAACTAAATAAATGCAAAATTAATTTTTTAAAGGTGTCAAAAAAAAATCCTCTCGTAAAGAAGCTCTGGAGGAAGAGAGATTAGCCATGGTCATGTCAGATGCGTAAGTGTCTACCTCCAAGGGCCAAACAGCTACAGGGATGCAGTTCCTACTAGGAGATACCAAAAGAAGACAACTACAATCAACTAAGGCAAGAGGGGAGGGAGAAAACTTTCATCCTGAGAGAACAAGAAAAAAGAAACATAAGTTGCAAATTTTAAGCAAATGGCTCAAATATAAATAGGCCTAATAGACCTGAAGATCTGTTTCGAGAGTTACTGATGAGGCATGACTTCACAGGAGCTGTCCCAGACACTCATCACAAATGCTCTAGACAAGGAATTGCAGCAGAGGCTAATACTGCAGTTTAATTGCAGCCAGCCACTTCAATCAAGGCAGTGCTGCTTTTAAGTTGTCCTCATTAGCAGTACTTTAAAGAGAACAGAAAAAAGCAACCAGATGGCTGGCTGGGAGTTGTAGTAGGGTTGGAGTGCCCATTACTAGTGAAAAGGACACACTCTTCAAGTAGAAGTTGCAATTCAAAAAACTGTATACAATTTGAGTCAAGCCATTAGAAATTCTCTAACTCAAATCTTGCATTAAGGAGGAAACCACATAGGTTCTGTTATGTATCCGGCATGGTTTTAAATTCTGCAATAATAGCATTTCCATTTTAAAGATGGCTCAGATAGGCACTTTTTGGTAACACTGGAGATTGGATATATTCAAGTATGTCTGGTGCCAGAACATTCCTTCTATGATACCATGATGGTTGAGGTCCAGCTAGAGAAAAAAATAACCAACCAGAGCTACATGGCTTTCTAATCACTGATTTCTACTTACACCCCTAAAGGTCTGTGGTTGAGGATATGCACAGACTTATGATGTAAAAGACTTGACAGGAAGCAACATCAGTTTTTCTGATGGGATTTGAAATGGCTGGAATTTTCTACACATTCTCTTAGTCAATCTTCAAAATATAGTGATGGCATGTGCCGAAGATAGTAGTCGGCACTACATTTGGAGCATCTAAGTGTGGCATCTAACTTTTAATGACTTTATTAATTAGCAGCTTCTTGGGATGGAAAGTGGGTCAGCAGATAAGTGGCTGCCACCAAGTCTGTCAGCCCAGATGCACATGGTGGAAGGAGAGACCCACTCTGGCAAGCTTTCCTCTGACATGTAAACCGTAGGACACCATAAACTAAAACAATTTTTAAAAATTTCTTTTGGGGGCTGGAAAGATTGCTCAGTTGTTAAGAGCACTGTCTGCTCTTCTAGGACCCAGGTTCAATTCCCAGCACCTACACAGCAGCTCACAACTGTCTGTAACTCCAGTTCCAGGGAATCCAATACCCTCACACAGACATACATGCAGGGAAAAGACAAATGCAATGAAATAAAATTAAATTAATAAAAGAAGAAAAAGAAAAAAGGAAGTTTATTTTCTAAAAAAAACTATTTCAGCCAGGCGGTGGTGGCGCACGCCTTTAATCCCAGCACTCGAGAGGCAGAGGCAGGCGGATCTTTGTGAGTTTGAGGCCAGCCTGGTCTACAGAGTGAGATCCAGGAAAGGCATAAAGCTACACAGAGAAACCCTGTCTCGAAAAACCAAAAATAAAATAAAATAAACTATTTCATAGCCTGAAAGGCCTTTTCTTCCACGATTCCTGCCAAATCTGCCCTCAAGTTATCACTATCACAATCAAGTTATAACTACCACTCAAGTTATGGAGAGCTCACTAGGTTTAAAAAATCAAAAACAAAAGCTAATTACTCTTTTGGAAATACAAAAATTGGTTTACTGATAGTAGGCAACAACAGACCTTTTGTCAGAAGATACCAGGTGAATTTTAAGTGGCTTAAATGTGGCAATCAATAAGAGGATGGCAGTGGGAATCACCTCCTTTACCCATAGTGTAAAGAAAAGAAGAGGGAATTTGTAGTTTAAAAAAAAAAAAATTCAAGCCAGGTGGTGGTGGCACATGCCTTTATCATAGCACTTAGGAGGCAGAGGCAAGCAGATCTCTATGAGTTCGAGGCCAGCCTGGTCTACTGAGTGAGTTCTAGGAGAGCCAGGGCTACACAGAGAAAACCTGTCTTGGGTGAAAAAAAATCCAGGCTCTTACACTTGTTACTGCTGGAATTTGGGGTAGGAGTCATTGACTACCACACAGACATGTCTAATTGCACAGCTCTTTCATTCTTTTCCTGACAGCAATCAATCAGCATTGGTCTGAACAAGTTATAATAATCACATTCCTATGCCACTGATTTGGAAAAATAAAGATGGAACAGGCAGAATTGCAACAACCATTACAATCCCATCGTTAACAAGCAAGAGAAGAAAAGCCACCGTTGTAAGAGCAGCAAAAGAAAAGCCAAACCAAGTCTGGGAACTGAATGGGAACATAACAAGGGAATCAACTCTGAACCATTCTATGAATAATGACTATCCACCCCAGGAGTGGCAGCACACACCTACAATCCTATCATTCAAGAGGCTGAAGACTAGTCTAAGCTACATAGTTAAGAGCCTGTCTCTGAAACAACAACAAAAGTTTATTGTTAGAATTCAATTAAGAGAAATGTGAATGAGGGGAAAGCTACCTTTTCCATCTGTTAAAACAGATTACTAAATCTCCTCATGAAAAATACAGCAATGACACAAATAAGCCAACAGAAAAGGAGAAACACTTCAGAAAACCACAAATCTATGTGGAATGTGTCACATAAGAAAGACATCACTGTAATCAACTAGGAAAGGACAATTTCTTTACTAACATGAAATTTACATAATGGGAAAAGGACTTCAAAGAAATACTATTACAAAAACCCAACCTGTAGATAGCTAAAACTAGGCCTGTTCCTCACTTAACCCAACACAGTATATTTAACACAAATGTAAAACAAGCCACAAAGGCAGTAGGAAAAAACATATAGGAGTTCCTTTACAACCTGAATGAGAAAGGGCTTTTATGTGGCTTAAAATACAAAAGCAAGATATTCCAGATGATAAATCAAAATAATTTTAAAACAAATTTTTCACATGGGAAAAAGATATGAAAAATAAAAGGCAACTGGGAACTATTTCTGATACCAATAACAAGAAAATATCCCTAATACATGAAAAGCTGTAAAGAACTATTAGCAAACTGCTTGGCAATTTCTTCAAAAGTTCAACCTAATTTACATATGGCCTTATAATTCCAATCTTAGGTAGCTACACAAGATAAGTGTAAACATATTTCTACACAAAGATCTCTATGTAGATATTCATGGTATCATTATGCCTAAGAATAATAAAGTAAAACAACAAAAGTGTCCATCAACTGATTGAAAGGGGAGTATATCCATACTATAGAATAAATTGAGTCATAGAAAGAAATGGTGAGACATGCAATAACATGGATGTATCTTGAAAACATCGTGCTAAGTGAAAAAACCTAGTTACCAAGATCACAATGTCCAGAATGGGTAAATCATAGAAACAAAAGTAGATTAGTAGTTGCGAGAGGTTTGGAGAAGAGGGACAGCTCTAGGTAGTTTCTTTGTGCACAATGGAATGGTTTAAAATTAGTGGGAATCATTGTGCAGCCTGGGAGACGGAATAAAACCAATTAATTTCATTTATTTATTCATTGTGGTGCTGGGGATCAAACCTAGGGTCTCCAGCATGCTAAACACATGGTCTACCAGCAACCTTTATCACTAGCCCAAACTGCACACATTAAAAGTATGAATTTTGCATTATTAAAATATAATTTCTGCTGGACAGTGGTGGCACACACTTTTAATCCCCATCACTTGGGAGGCAGAGGCAGGTGGATCTCTGAGTTTGAGGAAAGCCTGATCTAGAGAGCAAGTTCCAGGACAGCCAGGGGACACAGAGAAACCCTGTTTTGAAAAACAAACAAACCATATATAAAATCTATTTTAATATAATAATTATATTAAAATAAATTATATATGTATATGTATTATGTATGTGCATATAATCTATTTTAATATAATTTAATTTAAAAGTAACAAATCAGAAACAAGAGGGATTTAGTTTTTTAGTAACTCAATCTGTGACCTCCAGCAAATCACTTCACAGTGCTCTTTCTCTCCTTCTGGCTGAATTAAAACCTTCCTAAGACACCTGGTGTCCATAACATTTTAAAAGTTGGACGAGAGACTACCAGAAATGAATAAACACATAGCTTGAGAGGAGAGCAGCTTGCATAGCCATAGCCTCAGCTACCAAAGGTGAGAGCATACCTAAAGACCAGAAGCTGGTGACGGGCATGGGCAGTGTAGTGAGACCCTACAGCAGAAAACCAAAACAGCTAACCATGTAAGAATTTTATTTCACAAAGTAAAAAGCCCTTCCCAGTTTTCCAAGTGTAACATCCACTAGCTTTCAAGAGCTTACAGGTCAGGACCCTTGTGTTTTCTCAGGTTTAGCCCATGCTCACAGCCGTGTGAAGTCAGCAGAAGAACTTCCAGGGTTAGACAAGAGAACGCTCGAGGAAGACAAGTGGTTGACTGGTGGAAACGCTCAAGCTTGGCCCTAGACTTTGGCTTATTCTGAACATCACACTCTTTGGTCTAAGAAGATCAATCAACTAAAAAATCTGGAGTCCTGGGTTTGAATGCTGTTTCTACCACTGATTCTGTGGTATTAGGCAAGTCAACAGACATTTGTTACAAGAAAATGTTACCTGAGCATATGGTGAATGACTATAATCCCAGTGCTTTGTCAGTCAGGAGAATTAAGGGTTTACAAGATATTGTCTCAAAAAGAAAGAGTGGGTATGGGGGAAGAAAGCAAATTAACCCTCCACCTTGCCCTGGTTTAATTCATTGGACACAAAAAAGCACTGACTTCATTATCTTAAATCATTATAGAAACATAAGATTTTTTTTTTTTTTTAAATAGTATTGGGGCTAGAGAGATAACGCAGTTAAGAGCACTCCCTGCTCTTGTGGAAGACCCGAGTTCAGATCCCAGCATCCACTTTGGGTAGCCCACAGCCGCCTGTAACTCCAGCTCCAGGGGATCTGACGCCCTCTTCTGGCACCACAGGGACCTGCATTCCTATGTATACCTGCACACATCCAAAGCAATCTTTAAAAGTGAAACTATTGATAAACCATAAACAAGTTGAGTAACAAACAGCCTTACCACCCTGTAGTCTTTCCAAAAGCAATGCTACGCACTCAAGCAGAAGTGTTTAAGAAGTTCTCCCCTTGGGGCTGGAGAGATGGCTCAGTGGTTGGGAGCACCAATTGCTCTTCCAGAGGTCCTGAGTTCAATTCCCAGCAACCACATGGTGGTTCACAGCCACTTGTAATGAGATCTGGTGCCCTCTTCTGGCTTGTAGGGACACGTGCAGGCAGAACACTGTATACATAATAAATAAAATAAATCTAAAAAAAAAAAAAAAAAAAAAGAAGTTCTCCCCTTAAGCCCTGCAGAGTTGCAAGGCAAGTAAGGACCCAATCCAAACATGAGAGTAGCTTCAAAAGCTGTAATAAATTCACAACCATATGACTGTGTTATCTAAGAGCATCTATTACGGAATTATGCCCAGGATTTCAGGCCTTACCCAAGAGCAGCACTGGTATACTTGAAAAGGAAATGGATCCCAACAACTAAAGCTAGTTCTACCACACACTAGTTGGGTGACTTTTGATCAGGTACAAAATTCCCTTACCCATAGATGGGGGCGGGAATCTACTTTGTAGGGCTGTAAATAGACTAAACCAGGGATCTACTTTGTAGGGCTGTAAATAGACTAAACCAAACAACACAATAAAGTTGCAGTGACAGAGCAAAACATTTTTAAAATTAAGTGTTATCACTATATTACTCATGAATACACTGGAATTTCTAAGTACAATTTGAAAAACTAAATGATGGAAACTCAAGAAAATTTATAAACTTGCAATTCATGAAATTAGAATAAACAAACGTACATAAAGTTTAGTGAAAATGAGGCAAGAGAACAGGGTGTCACGGTAAACATTTCTAATCCCAGTACTAGGAAGCCAAAGAAAGCAGACTGCCTAGAATTTGAGCCAGCCTAAGAGACCCTGTTGCAAAAAAACAAAAACCAGTTGGGTGTGACAGTCAATGCTTGCAATCCCGGCACTTGGGGGGTTGGGGGAGGCAAATGTAGGAGAATCCTTCAAGTTCAAGATCAGCCTGGTCGACATATAGTGAGTTCCAGGCCAGCCAGGACTACACAGTAAGACTGTGTGTCCATCAAACCAAGGCAGGGAGGAAGTGGTAAGCAAAAAGCAAGTAGAAGGAGAAATAAAAATGGATGCTTTAAACTGACAGAAATGAGATTTGTCAAATCAGGACTAAGAAAAATGAATCTGAGAGTGACAATATGCACAACTCAGTTAAGTATAAGCAAGGTGATACCCATGAATCAAATCAATAGGTCTCTCTCTGTCTAGACACCTAATCATACTACCTAGAGCCCTACCAATTAACTTTTAAGTGCATCTTACTTAGTAGCAGGAATATTTGAGTCTTGGTTTTCACATTTACTTTAAAATAAAATAAAAATTCCTCTGCCTTTGAGTCTACCTTACAGTGAAAACACAGACTTCTAGGACTCTCAGGTTCCTCAACCACAAGTCACAGTAGTAAAATGGGACAGTTTCTAAGTTTTCTTTCAGCCTTATGATTCTAAGAGGAAGAGTCTCTTTTTACTATTAGCATGAGACTTCTTAGGAAGCTTATATACCAATATGGAAGAAGAAAAGGAAAATAACACTTGAGGACCATATACACATCTGCTCTTCTCTTCATAACACTATGACAACAAAGCATTTTTCTGCAGGTTTGGTGGCATACACCTGTAATCTTAATACACAGGTGGTCAAGGCAGAAGGATCAATTCCAGACCAACCTGGGCTTCAAGCAAGACCCATATCAAACAAACAAACAAACAAACAAAGAAACAGCATCTTTCTAAAGCATTATCTTTTTTTCTGGAATAAGCAATGACCTAAATCAATAAAACCAAAGCACTGATTTAAAAAGGATAAAGTACCAGCACCTATAAAATCTTTTAATGAACAGATTTTTCTCTTGGTATTGTCCCCCAATTCTTCATTTTCAGAAAACTTACTTTGATGAAGTGAGGTGCTGAGGTCTACTTAAACTTACCCCAAGCATATAGAATTGTTTTTTAAAAGTAGCAGTTAGATACATTTGTACAGATGAGCACCAGTATACTGAAAGCTGGCATTGTAGTTAGGAAAAACAAAAAACAGCTACCAAGCCAGGTGTGGCAGGAGGATCAAGAATTCAAAGTCAGGCTTGGCTATATAGTGAGGCCACCCTCCCCCCCCAAACAATAACTAAAAAAGAAAAAAATCAAGAATAATCATTAATTTTATATTAATCTTAAGGATATTTTCCAAAATAATGGTATAAGTCAGCTTCCATATTCTCTTTATTCATGTTAAAAGCTTAAAAGCTCAATCTTTGTCTTTTCATGACCAATCTTTATCTTATAACAAGCCTTCCATTTCCCCTTCTATTATGCATCCATCAATCTATCTTCAGTCAAAATATTTCCATTTTTCCACTTATAGATCATAGGTCTCTTGGATTCTGACTTTTCCAACCATTTTCACCACCCCTCCACCACCACCTCCTGTTTGCCGGATTCTCTTTCTCTCCATTCCTATGTTAATCTTTACAGTACGACATTTGTTATCTTTTGGACATACTGCTTCTTTGGAACTGAATGTATCTCTTTGGCAATCCTTTCCCCAAGAATATCTACCAGTTTATCTCTTGAATCTCAAATCCAACACATCCCTCTTTTCTCTAAACCAACCAAGTATGCTGTAACTCGGCACAAGTCTGGCAAGGACCTAAACTTCCAAGCTTCTCTCAGGAACTCAAGTGGTAAGCTGGGAGTGTAGCTCAGTGATGTGGCATTTGTCTAGTTCTGGGTTCCATTCTCAAAACCACGAATATGAATAAATGTTCTTAAACATATCACACACAGACACACACACACACTACTCCCTTTCCAGCAAACTGCTTGTCCCCATTCTATGGCTACTCTCAGTGCTTCACTAATTCTAAATCTCTAGACCAGCACGTAGCTTCCCTCAGGCCCCATTTGCTTGGAAAAAAACAACAAATAATTGCCCCGATCTTTCTCCTTTAGCTTCCCAGATTTTACCTCCCCAGTGCTTCCACTTAACAATCCCAATCCTAGTTATTTCTCAGTCCCTGGAGATCAATGGCCACTGTTCCAAATTCAGCTGTCTTCCTCATCACATCCCACCCATTTCCCTAGCCTCTGGGCTCACTCCCTTTAACAGTCTCCTGGCCATGTTCTCTACCTTCCTTTAGGCCTGTTCCCCAAGCTTTTCAGTTCACTCTCTCATTCTCTGAACCCAACTCTTACATTTCTGGAAACTTTTTTCTATACCCCTCAGGTGAAAGTCTTCTTACTCCTGGACAACTTACTTGATCCACTAATTCCCCTCCACTTTTTTCTCAGTCATTCCCTATTCCCCTCCACTATGGCAGACTTCTCCTCATCTCACTGTTTCACTCTATCTCCAAGCTCATCACTTCTGGAGTTGCTTCCCGTCATCTATTTAAATTATCCTTTCATCTTTCTCAACCTTGTCCTTATTCCTCTCTCTCTCCAACAATGTTATCCGTCCTCCGATTTCTATTCCCTTAGCGCCTCACCTAGTCCCCGAATCTACCTTCTACTCCATCTAAGCATCTCCAGGCCAACGCCAGCATTTCCTCCAATTCACAGCGTCCCTTCCCATGGTACTCTGAACGCCCAGACACCATTCTCCAATGGCCTGGGCCTGGCCTCCTGGGAGAGAGGTACAAGTCACGTACCCCATCCGCATCTTGGCTCCGCTCTGACTGCCCCCGCTGCCGGGCAGAGGAGGGCGAGAGGGTAGACGGCCGAGGTGCATGCTTTTTTCGAGGGCCGACATCAAGGAGAGGCCGCACGTCAACAGTGGCCGAAGCTCTGTCCCACGATACGTGCAGTACAGCCGGTCACAGCTCACTCCTCTAACGACGCCCCAGTCGCCTTTGGACAGCACCCAGACACCGGCAGCGCCGCCTACCGCCCACTGGCTCAGTAAACCCCGCCCCCTCGACTCGGCGCTTCCACCGGAAGTGCGCAACAGCTTCGCACAAAGGAAACTGGGTAACGGAGTCTGCGGATCCCTCAGACTCTTATCAGAGAACTCGACAACCCTCGACGGAAGAAGGAGTCCTCCTGAAGGCAATGCATGCTGGACAATGGAGTCCTCAAATGGTGTACCATTTTGCGCTTGCGCAGCTGCAGGTGCCCTGCCGCAACCTCGCAAAAGTAGGGAGGCAAAGCATTCTGGGTGTTGTAGTCTACTCGCCGGAAAACATATTGGCGCCTTCCCTTGGCACCTCTTTCCGGGAACTGTTGGAGAGAGTTGCTTCTTCCTGCGTCCCAGGCTTCCCAGCGGCGCCCGTTGCCGGGGAACGCAGGCGCCGTGGGAAGGGATGGCGGGAGCACACAGCTTAGGAGCTGGCACCTGTGTTGAGTTGGTCACGAAGGGCCCGGGCTCGGCATGAAACAACGGAAAGGCCAAGGGCCTGGGGGCGGCCGTGGGCGCAAGAAGAGAGGTAACCTGTCTGTCGGAAAGTTGAGGAAAGCGTAAAAGGGCGAAAGGAATTCTGAGACCTCCATCCGCTCCGGTTAAACAAAACAAAAGAGGACGGAACAGAATATCCAGGCGACTAGAAAGTTATTAAAAGACACAACTTCTTTTAAAGAATAGAAAAGAAATAGTGCCTGTGAGTCGATAAATGAGGCAGTGAGGGTTAATAGGTATGGATAGAAGAACAAGAAAATTAAGAGTGTCTCTTACGACAAGGATAAGTGTATGTGTGATAGTAGGATTTGGAGGGGGGGGCATGATATAAGTATCTCTGAATAGCCTGAGATGATGAAAGGGTGTGTGGTATAGGACTTCTTTAAATCAGTAACCCAAACTGACCAGAAGAATAGGGATTGTTGGCCGTAGTGACAGCAGTTACTGTAGGAACTCAGCAGATCATGAAACTGAAAATTGAATATGTGACCATCCTCATTGTGTCACATTGGGTGACCCTGACTTTTGAGATTATAATTGTCTCTTTAGTGAGGAGAGTGCTGTTGAGAACAGTGATGGTACATTAGATCATCGGGTTAGGGACTGAACTGAAGCCACAGTCTGGGAAAGAATCTTGTGCAAGCTATCTAAAAATCAATAAGGCAATTTTAAGGTAATGCCTTTCCTGCCAGCAATGATGGAGGTTCTGAGAAGAAAGATGTCCAGTGCTGGTGTTCCCAGTGTCAAACCAGTCAAGCATTGGTGGATAAGAAGAAAGTCAAAGTAGAAATGCAGTGGAAGTATAGAATAGAATGACCTTGCTATGGCATATGCATATACAGGTACACTTATTATATGCATGTATATGCATATACTTTTATATCTCAGCAGATTATCCCTGCGCTTTGTGGTGGATCTTTTCTCCACTATACAGAGCACAAATTATTTGTTTTAGTTGAAAGAACTGTTCTTATTTATTACTAATCAGATAGATTTCAGTATATTTTCTTCTTATGATATATGATCACTCCCCAAAGAAAAAGAGAGCTAGAAAGATGTATACATAAATGTTTTTATTTGTTGAGACAGGATCTGCCTGTAGACCCCAGGCTGGCCTTGAACTTGAGATCCTTCTGCCATAGCCTCGCAAGTATTTTTTTTTTAAGTCTTCTCTAAATCTTTCAGGAAAGGTACTGATTGAAAGGAAAACCAGGGTTGCAATTACTTGTTTCATTTGCATTTTGATTCATCATCTTTTTGAAATCTAAGATTTGAAGTTAATAAATGTTATTAACCCAGAACTAAAAAATTAGCAGCAAATCTAAAGATGTTAGTCTCCATCCTTCTTGATTGCATGATTTTGGCAGCAAAGATGATTTAAGATGGTCTTTGCTGAAATTCTAAGTTGTGTTGATTCACACTAAATTGTCAGAGGAGCTACTGTTTCATGTTTAATGTCAGTTTTAAAATAAGAATGAGATAAAGATAATGTATTTTAACTGTGGATTTGCAGCAGTATTTAACAAAACTTCCAACTACTGTCCACTTGAATAATTATGTTTGTGTTTTTCAAGTAATATCTTTCAATTAAAGCAAAGTTTGGATTAACATGACTTACATGGACTGTTCCTTACTTAAAATGATCTGAATGCAACCTAAATACTCAGTATCCAACTCTTATAAATGACCAGGTAGGCTGGTCTATGGCCTGTTTTTCTAGTTTCTTCTCAGTATTAGAACAGGTAGGAAAAGCCTTCTCTGTAGACACTAAGTAGTTTTATTTATTTTTCATTCAAAGAGCATATTATGGTGTGGTGGTACACACCTTTATCCCAGCTCTCAGGAGGCAGAAATAGGTGGATTTCTGTACATTTGAGGCTAGCCTGGTCTACATAAGTGAGTTCCAGATAGGTTAATACTATCTAGTGAGATCCCGTCTCAAAAAAAAAAATAATAATAATCCATACATAGTCTAGATTTTATTAACTCGGTTGTGTTGCGTTCCTCCGTAGGTTTGAGTGACGTTTCACCATCCACAAGCCTGCCCCCTCTGGTTGAAGGGCAGTTACGCTGCTTTCTCAAACTGACTATTAGTAAAGTCGTCTGGAAGATCGCGAAGCCCCCCGTGTGTGTACTTGTCCGAGTAAGATGGTGGGGAGAGACATCCGACGGCACCCTCTTTTGTCCCAGGGATGCATTGCAGACTGAACCAAAAGCTGTGAGAACGACCACCCGTTACGCTGTCCGATGTGGTCCAAAGCAGTTCACCTCGTACCTAACAGGTATGTATGCGCTTGCTTTGTTGTCGTAATGGCAAACCCGATAGGAAACCTGCTTGCCGTCAGCAGGCTATTATTTCAGCAAAGACCAACTTTAAACTATCTTTCCTGCCAAGGTCATACAGTCAAGGACAGAGACTAATGTCTTTAGATTTTGCCACTATTTTTTAGTGCTGGGTTCATAAGACTAACTTTGAATCTTATCAGATTTCATAAAGATGATAAATCTGAATGTAAATCGTATTTATTTGTAAAACTTAAATCTTCAAATGAGAAAGGTTAATAGGTCAGTAAGAAAAAAGGTGTCTTTTAATGCAGGAATCAACAGTCATACATTCATTTGTACATCTTGTGAGGTCACTATACTTCATCTAAACATTTCAGTTGGTGTTAGGAACTATAGGATTTGGGGAATGTACTTTGACATTTCTGACCCTCTTCCCTCTGCTATAAAGTGACATCAAAAAGCTACCCTTTGGCCATCTGGGTATTTTCATGAAGAAACAAACTGGCTGAATGGAAAGAACACAGATTTGAAGTCTAGACTGTTAAGTTAGAACTCTAGATCAGACCTGGATTGTTGTGTGATACTAGGAGGTTTTTGTTTCGGGTTTTTTTTTTGTTGTTGTTGTTGTTTGTTTTTCAAGACAGAGTTTCTCTGTGTAGCTCTGGCTGTCCTGGAACTCACTCTGTAGACCAGGCTGGCCTCGAACTCAGAAATCCACCTGCCTCTGCCTCTCGAGTGCTGGGATTAAAGGGGTGAACCAGTCGGCCAGGCTAGGAGGTTTCTTAAGAATGTAGAGTCTCAGTTTCCGATTGTGGGGAGAATAGTATGTTCCTATTAGGAATTATCATGGAACTTGATGGAAAAAATATGAAGTGACCAGTCCAGTACCTGCTACATTGTAGGTGTAAGGTCTGCACAGATAGTATTTGAGGAACTGGGGGAGAAAGTTTTAAAGTATTGACTCTATCAAGAACTCACATGAGGCGTTAATAAGTGATGCCAGGCAGTGTGTGGCAGTATGTATGCAACTACCCCATACATAGAGAAATGTGACTCTTGTAGGTTGTCAATAAAGGGCAATCGTGTAAATTATTAGGAAACCAGAATCCTACTTCTGCTTTTTACTCTTTCTACTTTATATTGAATGAGCCATTTCATCTTTCTGGACTTTAATTTTCCTACCAGTAATTTGAAGGAGCCTAACACAAAATAATATGTCCATGCCCAAATTTCGTTTTCTAGTTAGAAAAGAAATCAAGGGAAAGGCAGTGTTTGAGTAGGACACAGATGGGGTGAACCTTGTAAGAGTGAGCCAGCTGTCAACATAACCATGATTGTTTTCTAGAAAATGGAGAGCTAAGATGGGCTGGTGAACTGGCTCAGGGGGCACAGACACTTGGCACAGAGCCTGAGCACCAAAATTTGAGGCAAAGGTCCCACATGTTAGAGGAAGAAAACTGACTCCCACAGAGTTCCTCTGACTGCCACTTGTGCATGGTGGCAGTGTCCCCTCAACAGTAAATAAATGAAATAGATGAAAAGAAGAGAAGGAGCCAAGCGGTCTGTACTTCCTTCATAGAAATGCCCACTATAACTGAAAACTTGGGAATATGACTATTTCTGGATCTGGGGGCGGGCATCTGTGCTATTGTTGTTCTCTGCACCCCTCCTCTCCTGCACCCTCCTCTCTCCTGCACCCTTTTCCTGCATGTCACACTTAAGACACAAAGGTAAGCTAATGAGTAGTTTCTAGATGGGCATGAGACAGAGAGTCCATGGGGAGAGGAAATAGTGAACCAGTGAGTTCAGGAAAAACAGCAACACGGAGCCATCACGTGTCTTACAGTTTATGAAATGCTTTCAAGTCTGTCAGCTCAGGAAAGCCGTCCTGTGATGCAGTGAGATGGTTTCTTGTTCACTCCTTCAATCCTGTTTTATCTTACTCTGAAAAGATGTTAATACAGTCACTAAACACTCTAGATAGAGTGTTTTAAAAGCCATTTTATTGAAGGAAAATGGAAATACAGGTGAAGAATTAAGCTGAAGCCTCTGAGGAGTCTAGAACACTTGTCTTGAGGCCCTGTCTACTTGCTGAGGTATTAGACTCATTTTCTAGATGGTGGGTTTAATTTTTGTTGTTGTTGTTGTTGTTTTGTTTTGTTTGTTGTTTTCCAAGACAAAGTTTCTCTGCAGCTTTGGAGCCTGTCTTGGAACTTGCTCTGTAGACCAGGCTGGCCTCAAATTCACAGAGATTCGCCTCCTGAGTACTGGGATTAAAGGCATGTGCCACCACGGCCCAGTGACATATAATTTTTTTAAAAAAATTTAACCCAAGGTCACCATAACCCTAGCCTTAATTTTAGGAAGACTCTTGGCTCCAGGATCACTAATATTTATTCTTTTATGCTGCCTCAGAAGGTAGAGAGCTTGGAGCTGGAGCGATGTCTCTGAGGTTAAGAGTACTGTCTGCTCTTCCAGAAGATCTGGCTTGGGTTCCCAGCACTCATATGGCAGCTGTCAACTGGCTGTACCTCCAGTTCCAGGGGATCCTTCTGGCCTCCAAGGGGCACCAGGCACAAAAGTGGTGCATAGACATCCATGCTGGCAAGGATAGGAGGCTTGATAACGCCTCATTGTTTCCTTTATGTCGTTCTCCTCTGCCCTTTACTCTTTTTCCAGACATAGAGTCCGTAAACACTCCGAAACATACTTCAGTGGCCCTCAAGCATCCATCTTCACCACTGTTTAATCAGAGAAGATTCGGGTGGAATGAGTGATGTGGGAATGTGCATATACTGAGTGATGGCACAGCAAGAATGAGGATAAGGACCACAGATCTGTTAGAACGAAGCATCTTCTCCTTTAAGCAGTGTATAGTAAAGTAACAGAGTATAGTCAGCTTTAGAATTGCAGAGAACTAAGTTTTAGCCCATTTTGATGACTGTAATACTTACTGAACCTTGCACTGTTAAGTGACCTCTCTGATCATGTTTAACCCCCAACCTAGAGTTAGAACACCTCTACCAGAGTATTGTAAAGAAAGGGCCAAGGGTTGGGGGCCAAGTGGTGGAGTGCTTGGTGGAAGGCCTTGTGTTTGGTTCTCTGCTCTGGGAAAAAAAAAGAAAGGCCAGTGAAGTGACTCAATGCTTAGAGGCACCTGCCACCAAGCCTGATGACCTGAGTTTGCTCCCCAGGCTCCACACGGTGGGAGGAGAGAACCAGCTCCTGCAAGTTGTCTGTGGCCTCTACCTGTGTGCTGTGATATGCTCACACACACAACACACAAAAATAAGTAAAGAGAAGGGTAATTTTAAAAACAAATTCTGAAGAGAATACTGAGGCATAAAAGAATCTAGTCATTAGTAAGTAACCGATAGATGTTGGTCCACTTCCCCTATTCCACATCTGGATAGCATTTGCAGCCTCCTTTTGCAGATGTATTTATATAATTTTCTGAGATAAGCACCAGGAAAAGGGCTGTGATATGTTAAGTAATTTGTTTAAAGTCATGTAATAGTCATTCAGTAACTGCTATGTGGGAAGACACTGTCCTGTGTAATCTATATGCAGTATCCTCAGTTCCCCCACACAGATGTTAAGATGCCTATTTTATAGATGGTTCTACCAAAACAGCTCATGACTTAGAGCCAAGAAAATCCCACATGTCTCTTCTCATTATAAGTCCTATACTTTTCATTTAAGGGTTGAACAAATAGTAATAATGAACCATTTCTCATCTTCAATAAGAAAATACTCAGAATTCGTACTGTCTTGACATATTAGATTCCATTTGTGTACACTTTATTCTCTTTCTATGAATTAAAATTCTGAAGGGATGAGAGATAAATTGTAGTTAATGTGTTTCTGTTTGTCTTGGTTTCGAGTGTTTTTTGGTACCTCAGTATTCCAAACATAACTTAGGAACAAGCAATTGGCTTCTGGGAGGTCAAGACCAACCCTGCAGTCCCACAGGACTTTCTCTAAGTCAAAGCTGAAAGGATGGGAGGGAAGTAACTAGGAGGTGTTATTAGCAATTATAGTCAGTATCTTAGGACCAGTGCTGGAGTTCTTGGCAAATACATTTATTAGTGCTTTTTGTTTGTTTGTTTGTTGTTTTGTAATGAGACGAGGTCTCGCTGTGTGGCTATGGCTGGCCTGGAATTTACTGTATAGACCAGGTGGCTTCCAACTCATAGAAGTCGATCACTCTGTCTCTACCTCCACAGTGCTGGGATTAAGGGTTTATGTACCTGGCTGATACATTTACTAGTACTCTTAAAGATATCTGTGTGTGTGTGTGTGTGTGTGTGTGTGTGTGTGTGTGTGTGTGTGTGTAGGACAACCACAGATGTTGTTTCTCAGGCTCTGTCACTTTTGTGTGTGTGTGTGTGTGTGTGTGTAGGACCCAGGGCTCACTGTGTGGCACTTGCTAGCTTGACTGGATGGCAAACTCCAGGTATCTGTCTACCTGTCTCCACTTCCTCCGTGCTGGCATTTAAGTGCCCACTACCTTACCTGACTTTTTTACATGGATTCTGGGGATTGGACTCAGATCCTTGAGCTTTCAAGACAAGCACTTACCCACAAAAGCATCCTCACTAGCCCATGAAAGGTGTTTTTCTTACCACATACTTAATATGCTAACTATTCAGCATTTATAATATCTATAATATCCCGTACCTGTCCCTCCTCTCTAAAGCTCTCGTTCTTTTGGTGTTGGGCTCGCCTCTCCTAACATGGTATCATAAGTAAGCGCCTGGTTTACTTCAATTGAAAGTTTTTCACCATGTACCATATGGCCTACTTCCAAAAACCAAAATAGTGGAAACTATCTGAATATGTTGTAATTGTTTCTGATTAGATATGGCCGTGCTGGTGTTGGAAGTCATCACCAAACTTGACCACCTTCCGGTTGGCAGAGTTCAGATCAATGGACTCGCCCAGCTGTCTCCCACCCATCAAATCAATGGATTCTTTACCATTGTTTCACCAGCATCTAAGAAACTTGGAGACCTTCAGGTAAAAATGTTGTAATTCTTCACTGCCATGTTATCCCTTTTCTCATTACTGGAGCCAAATTCCTGATAGGAAGCAACCTGAGGGTTTATTCTGATTCCCAGTTTGAGGGTACAGTCACTTGTGGGAAAGCTTGAGGCTGCTTGCTCACTCTGGGGAAGATCGGCAAGCAAAGATAGGACGGGTCCGATAAACCTCAAGTCCACCTCACGCCTCACTTCTCTTGGCGAGGCCCCACCTCCTAAAGGTTCCACAACTTTCCAAAACAGCCTCACCAGCTGGGACCAAGTGTTCAAATACAGGAGCCTATGGGGGACATTTCCTGTCTGACCACCCAGTGACGGCTGCAAAGAATAGAGTCTGGGGGCAGAAGTCAAGTCTTCTAGAATGGATAGGGCCATGGTTCCCATGTCTCTGCAAAGTCCTACCGTGTGCCTTACTGACTGCACTTGGCTTTGTTTCCGCTTTCTCTAAGTCCACCGCCATCAGGAGGCTTTCACACTACCTGCGCTGTACTGAGTTCGCAGGAGCATTGATCGAGTCGTCACTGTTGTAGTGCAGTATCCAGAACTGTTGGTTGATGGGATCCCCATGTGGAGTCTAGACTCTAAAGGATGAGACTCTGTTTTCTTCCTTTGCTTCCCCCAGTTCCTAGTACAGTGCCAAGAAGCCGTGGTTTGACTCCTGTACATGCCGTCTTTAATATTGTCACTCATTGACCCACTTTTATGTACCACTAATACAGAGATAAGACACAGCTCTCATAGAGTTTTCTAGAACACATTATGACACATACTGTACTGTAGGTATGAGAGGGTGCTCTGAAGAACATAGGATTCCTTTTCTGAGGGAACTCTGGGAGAGCTTCAGGGTAAACACTTAACATTCACATTTTACAAATTCAAACAATGAATGAATTCTCCCAGGAGCCCTCATGCTTCTTCCTGTAAGCAGCCTGAGGTGAACTGTGAAGATGGTTCGCTACTCCTTGACACAGAAAGCCCTAAAAAACCATGCAAATCACGAGATTCAAATATTTGTGTCCACTTTAAGAACACTGAAACTGCCCAGACCATCAAGAGTATGCATGTCCAAAAAGCCACCAAGAATCTGGAAGATGTCACGTTGAAGATGTCACTTTGAAGAAGCCCTGTGTGCTCTTCCCATATTATAATGGTGGAGTCAGTAGGTGCACCCAGGCCGTGTCCAGTGGGGCTGGACACAGGGTTGGTAGCCCAAACAAGTACCGAATTATTGCTACACACACTTAAGAATGGATAGAGTGATGCTGAACTTAAGAGTTTAGATATGGATTCTCGTCATTGAACAAAGTGCACAAAGCTCCTGAGATAGGCCATTGAGTTGACAGAGCTAATGGCTGGATTAACCCACACATGAGCTCACTGCCACAGTGAGATGATCCTCGCTGAAAAAGAACCAATTGTTCCAAAGCCAGAAGAGGAGGCTGCACAGAAGAAAAAGGTGTCCCAGAAGAAACTGAAAAAGCTAAAACTTAGAGCATGGGGATAAATTCAGCATGGAATAAATGCAAATAAAGGTTTAAAGTTTTCAATTGGTTTTACACCTTGCTAAATTTGCCCTAAAGTTAATACAGAAAATGAAATAAATTGGAGAGGAAACCAAGCAAAAGTGGAGGAAGAACACTAACATTGCCAGATACAGAATGACCACAGAGGCACACATGTCACTCTGTCAGTGCAAGAGAATAGCAACTCCGAAATGCCTGCAGCCAAGTGGAGGAGCTCAAGGACTTGTCACTGGATGTGTGTCACTTTTATTCCGTTGATGACTATGGTGAAGTGAGGCTTGTTTACTCATGTGTCTGCTGCTGTAGGGTTTGCATCAGGCTCCAAGATGCTGAACTTTATGTTTCAAAGCCATAAAGACAATCAGCTTCATTTGCCTCAGTCTTATAGAAATACCCCCAGAAGAAGAGAGTGCTCTGTATCCTTGGGGTTAGTTAGGTCAATGTCTTTTCAGTGCTAGAGAAATGCAAACAGTTGGTTTAACAGAATTAATTGTAGTTTGATGACGACCAAAGAAAATTAAATGGTGCTACAGGTATGCGTGTGCTTTGATGCCTAGGGAAAAATAAGGAACGAAAATAGCGGTAGGAATGGAGGATTCTATGTGGCCTTTTATGGTGGTGGTGTGTTTTTCATAATCAAAATATAATTTGAAAATATGAAATCCATCCTTTTAAAGTGTACAGTTCAATTTTTGTTTTCCAAGTATAGTCAGCAGAGTATATAAGCTTTACTATTTTCTGACTCCAAGACATTTCTTTCATTCCAAAACCCGATTTTTACTTTACTTAATATCAGTCACTCTTCCATGATCTCCAGCCCCAACCCCTGGCATATCATTCTACTTTCTGTCCTTATGTATTTTCTACTCCTGATGTTTCAAATATACAGAATATTGTGTGCTCTTTTGAAACTGGGTTCTTTCACTTAACATAGTGTTTTTAAGATTATATATGGCATAGCATATCTTCTTTTTTGTGGGTGAAACATTTGATTGTATAGATAGACCTCATTTTATCTGTTTTCCAGTTAGTGGACATTGGGTTTTTTAGCTTTCATGAACATCTCTGTTTAAGTCCTTTTGTGAACATGTGCTTTCAGTTCCCTTGGGCACACACGTAGGAGTAGAATTGGTGGGTGATATGGCACTCTGTTTAACTTTTTGAGGAACTACCAGAGTTTTCCAAAGCAGCTATACTATTTTTTGACCATATTTAAATGTAATTTATGTAATAAGATTTGTATTTTTAAATTTAAAAGTCATTGGATTTGAAATGTTTTTAATGGAAGATTGAGACAGAAGTCAGATTCTGAAAGATAAGGAGTTTAGAAATAAGAAGCAATTCACTTACAGTGAAGTAGAAGTAACAGTTAAAATTTCCCTTTTTCCAGAACTGGAAATATAGTTTAATGGTTAAAAGTACTTGCTGTATTTCCAAAGGACCAGAATTCAGTTCCCAGCACGTGTGTTGGGCAGCTCATAACTGCCTATAACTCTAGCTCCAGGGGATCCAACACCTCTAACATCTACAGGCATCTGCATTTGCAATCATATAACCACACACACAATTTTTAAATAAAACAAACCTTTTTGGGCTGGAGAGATGGCTCAGAGGTTAAGAGCACTGCTTGCTCTTCCAAAGGTCCTGAGTTCAATTCCCAGCAACCACATGGTGGCTCACAACCATCTGTAATGAGATCTGGTGCCCTCTTCTGGCCTGTGGGGATATGTATAGACAGAACAATGTATACATAATAAATAAATAAATCTTAAAAAAAAAAGCTTTTATATATATATATATATATATATATATATATATATATATATATATATAAAACTTTTTTAAAAAGTATTTTTAAAAATTCCTTTTTTCCCAGAGAAGCAACAGTGAAAGAGGGATATAGGATGATATAATGGAAAATGTGCAGCAGGAGAGAGAGCTCAGCAAAGGGTTTGCTGTGCAAGCAGAGGACTTGAGTTTGGAGTCCCAGAACCCTTGTAAAAGGCAGACACGGCTGCATGCACCTGTAAGCCCAGGACTGGGAGGAGAGTCGGGCAGATCCCAGCCAGTCCAGCTGAATGGGGAGCACCAGGTTCAGGGACTGGCTCTCAGAAGAATGTGGTGTTTTAAACAAATGTGCTTGAGGAAGACATCCTTAGGTCAGTCTTAGCCTCCACATTGCTGCCACACAGACAAGGTGTGCCTGGACACACATGTGCACACATGCTCAACACAAGCAACTAGATGTGGACAAAGAGAACTTGGTTACCAAAATCATTTTATGTTGACTAGCTATCATTTATAGTTGCTGAGCTTCAGTGCTCCATTTGTAAATGGCTCTAAAGCACCGTTGCCAGCATTAAATGAGAAGAAGCTACAGAAACACTCTGTGTTGGGCTAGCCTGCAGTAGCAGCACAGCAAACCGCATGCGTTCGAGAGGAGCTAAGTGCAGTGAGTAACAGGATTGAGAAATTTAGATATGGCAGGAAACGGCTAGCATAATGCCCAGTGGTTCCCATCTAGTGTTTGAGCTACAAAGGCTTCTTGTATCTTTAAATGTAAAAGAAAAATACGGAATTTAGCCTAAAATATTGTAGGGGACCTAGTGAGTTCAAAGAAGAAAGCCATGGGAAATGGAAAATAAGATCATTGAGCCAGTAAGATTCTGAAGAGAATTGGATGGGGATGGTCTTATCATGGGCATGTGCAACATTATCACTGGCTGTACTTACATATGTAAGTAGTGTTTGCTACACACAAATCCAGGTGCCTTTGGTGAGAGTCCTTTAAAAATGTACCATTCTCGGTAGGCTTTGGTTCTTTCTCGCTTATCTGTTGATATGACTTGTGTTATAGAACAGCCTTTACGGTTCAGTTTTTAAAAATCTCCTTAAATTCCAGTATTCCTATTTATTCCATTTTTATCATGCATCTTTTCTACAGAATGGCTATAGTTTGTTTCATAATGGTATTGACAAAATGGTTTAGACATCACATTTTGTCCATATATTACCCATTAGAAATATTTTCTTTTCCATAATGAAGCATGCCTGTTCCCATTCATTTTAAATTCACTAAGTCTCTTTTTCTTCCTTCATGGACACAGAAATATTCCACGTTCTTTGCATACACACACTTACATATGGTGTAAAAATGGAATCAAGGCTGTTTTAGAAGAAGAAGGGGTCTAGGAGGAGGAGGAAGGGGAACAGGAGACTATGGGGGAGATAGTGTCATAAAGTACATAATATATTTGAATTCAAATGTTGTTATGAGGGCTTTGAGGACAGCCCAATGGGCAAAGTGCATGTTGTGCAAGTATGAAATCCTGAGTTCAAATCCAAAGAACCCATGTAAAGTTGGGCCTGGTAGTGCATGTCTCTAATCAGTGTTCCTGCAGCAAGATGGGAGGCTGAAACAGGAGAATCCCTAGAAGCTCATGGACCAGCTAGCCTGTCTGCACACTGATGAACAAGAGAGTCTCCCAAACAAGGTCGAAGGCAAAGACAAGACCCAAAATTGTCCTCTGACTTCAGTGTAACACCATGCACACCTATGCCTGCTCTCACACACAAACACACAAGGCACACAAAGATTATTTTAAGATGTCATTATGAAAACCATGAGTATATACTTATTTGAAAAAGAAACATTCCACTTTCCTCTTATCTCTACTATAAGAAAGACAGCAGATTACAGAACCCACAGACACTAAAGAAATTTGACGACTTAAATGAAATGGACTGATTCTTCCCAAACTGAACTATGAGAACTCCCTGAAGTAGAGGAAGAAATAGCCTGAATAGACCTGGGACTATTTGTAAAAACTGAATTTGTAGTTTCAGACCTGCCCCCCAAAAAGAAATCTCTAGTCCTGGATCACTTCATTAGCAAATTCTTCCAAACATTTAAGGTAAGAAAAAATACCACCAATCTGTCTCTTCCAGAAAAATTGAAAAGAAAAAAACACTATTCTGAGGCATGTCACACTTTAATGCCAAAACTAGAGAAGAAAAATATAAAACTACAGAGCAGTATCTTTCATGAACCTAGACCTCAAAATCCCTAAGAAAATACTGGCAAACTGGGGCCAGCACTCCAGGAAGAATAGTCCTGACCCCAAGAGCTTACCTCAGGAATGCAAAGCTGCTTCAGTATTTACAAAGTAATTAGTGTGATAAGACACCAGTCATGGTGTGCTAGCCACTAAAAAACAGAAACATTTGCAGCACCACAGTGGAATACTCTCCAAAGCTTATACACTAGATGATGGCATTTATAGGAGAGTCTTAAAAGGCACTATGAGTAGATGGTAGAGGTTCACAGTAAGGAGGGCATAACTATAAAAGGATAATACAAGGCAATTATTGGGATAGTGGAACTGTTCCCTTTTTGATTATGGCAGTAACAGTTACATGTGTATGTATATATATAGGAAAAGTCATGAAATTACAGTTATAAAATTATTGTTTTACTATAAGGAAATTAAAAAAGAAACCTAACTGCTGTGGGATGTCTTTCTGTATGCTGTGAATATGTGTGGCTCCCATTGGATAATAAATAAAGCTGTTTTGGCCTATGGCAAAAAAGCTTACAGCTAGGTAGGAAATCCAAGCAGAGGTACAGAGAGAAGAAGGGTAGAGTCAGGAGAGACTCGAGCCCACCACCAAAAGAGCAACAAGATGCCAGCAGACCAGTAATGCCATGGCCATGTGGTAACATAGATTAATAGGAATGGGTTAATTTAAGATGAAAAAGCTAGCTAGCCAGAAGCTTGAGCCATAAGCCGTAGATTTTGTAATTAAGCCTCTGAGTGATTATTTTATAAGTGGCTGCAGGATCATGGGGCCAGGCAGGACCAGAGAAACTTAACATTACCTTTGGTGCCCAACATGGGGCGCCAAAATGTAGCCAAAAATTTCTCTGGTCCTGCCCAGCTTACGGGTGAGAGAGATTCATTCCAACCATGGGGCTAGGCAGGACCAGAGAAACTTCTGGCTACAACTAACTAATAGCTCCAGGTGTAACAACAGAGAGTAGTCATCACTCTGCTTCATATTAGGATGTGCTAGGAACTTCAGAACTGGATACATATCCTGACCAAGTTACTGGTCTATTCCAGTTCATTTTTTGCCACATTAGAATAGGGACTCAATATTGCTGGATCTTCTTATTTTTCAAGAGAAGCCAGAGATACAAATTGAAATGTAATTTTTAAAGCATTGCTTAATCATTATTTAAATGCTGTGTTGCGTAGCATAATTCTGAAAATTGTACGTTAGATGCCACAGATATAAGTAGAAAACTGTAGGCAACTTAGTACCAAAGAGCCCCTGAGTCATTGCTAGAAGGCAGATATATTCTTAACGTTGCTCTGTTATAGATGGGAGATGCATATGGTATATTTATGGTATATGTGGATAGTGTGGGCTTCAGGAGAGGGTGATATATTTAGATGACAAAATGTGGTCTGGAGACAGAAGAACAACAGTAACAAATACTGTTAGTTCCTTATCCTGACAAATGAAAGTTGTTTTCATTGGAGAAAACTTGGGGAAAATGAAGACATTTTAAGGGAGAAATCTCCAGTTTAAAAAGTAAAATAGTTTATATAACATAGAAAATCTGGTTGGAATATAGCATGTTTAGCATGCATGAGGACTCAGATTCAGCTCTCAGCATGGGAGACAGGCAAACAGATAGACAGACACTGACTCATTAATGACACTGGCAGAGACGTGAACACAGAGAGAACCTAGTTGGGGAGGGGCATAGAGATGGGAGGAGTGAAAGTATAGATGAATGCAGGACTGTATTAAGAACACTGAGAAGCAGGGGGCGTAGGAGTCAAGCCCAGGGGGTAACCAGTTGGTTAATCTGTTTTATGCATCCAAAATTAGATGTTTTTCCGTCGTCTGCAATGTTTTATTTATCTCAGCTGCACTCAGCTTCATCTGGCTTCATGCCTAGTATTTTCTGCTTAGTCATTTCTGTTCCACTCCTGGAAACGGTCCCTGCACTCCTTCCTCACCTCTGCTCTGAGCTCAGTTCTCTCCCTAGAGTCCCCACATCACATGCACACATTCTTACCTGAGCAGTTGTGTTTAATTTCTAGATTATTTAAGTTCTGTAAGATCCATGATCTTCCGGGACTGTGTTATAGACATCACTCTGCCCCAGGCAGTTAGCACAGAGCTGGTATCAACAAATATTAACAGATGAGTTAGGCCAGCCCTAAGACTGAGTGTAAGGTGGTTGCAGAAAATACGAAGATCAACAAATATTAACAGATGAGTTAGGCCAGCCCTAAGACTGAGTGTAAGGTGGTTGTAGAAAATACGAGGTCTTTCTCTGAGCCTTTCTCCACTATTGAAAGTCACAGCAGGCTTCTAAGTTGAACATAACTGATTCAAATGTGCTTAGGGCAAAGCAAGTCTCACTGGCCAATCAACAAGTCTAAATTAAGGGCAGGGGTACTTTTACTCAGTGCCCCCTACGCTTCTAAAATGCAGTGGCAGTCTTTGGCAAGTGATAACCTGAGCAGCCAGGATTATAGGTGAACTATTCCAGCGATCACTGCACATAGTATTCATCTTGCTACACTCCTGGTGTATGTCTTGTAAGAAAGTCTTGATGATGAGCAGATGTGAAGGGTTTATAGTTCTTGGTTCATGGTCAGAATTCTCAGTAAGCACTAGGTTTGGTTTTTTTTTTTTTTTTTTTTTTTTTTTTTTTTTTTTTTTTTTTTTTGGTTTTTTTCGAGACAGGGTTTCTCTGTGTAGCTTTGCGCCTTTCCTGGAGCTCACTTGGTAGCCCAGGCTGGCCTCGAACTCACAGAGATCCGCCTGGCTCTGCCTCCCGAGTGCTGGGATTAAAGGCGTGCGCCACCACGCCCGGCTGTTGGTTTTTTGTTTGTTTGTTTTTTTGTTTTTTGTTTTTTGTTTTTTTTCGAGACAGGGTTTCTCTGTGTAGCTTTGCGCCTTCCCTGTAACTTACTCAGTAGTCCAGGCTGGCCTCGAACTCACAATGATCGACCTGGCTCTGCCTCCCGAGTGCTGGGATTAAAGGCGTGTGCCACCACCGCCCAGGTTTGGTTTTTTTGAGTTTATAGATTGGCAGTTTCTCTATACAAAATATTCATTGACCTTTTCAAAGATATCTTAAAAAGTATTTTTTCATTTCTTGTGTTGGTCATTCATCATTATTTGATTGTTTAAACAGTCTCTCCTCCTCTTTCTGTCATTAAACTACACTTTTCTATAAATAAACTTTAATTTTATTTCATTCCTCCATTAGGTTTTTCTCAGTTGGTCTCTTCAGAGGGCTGGATAATTTTTTTTAATTTTAGGAGAAAAACATAGGGACAGACAGGGTGTGTGTGTGTATGTGTACACCACTGTGTGTGTGTGTGTGTGTGTGTGTGTGTGTGTGTGTGTGTGTGTGTGTGTGTGTACACCACAGTGTGTGTGAAGATCAGAAGACAACTGTTGAGAACTGTGGAGTCACTTCTCTCCTTCTACTTCTGCCTGGGTTCCAGGGATTGAACTCTGGTCTCCAGGCTTGCTCAGCAAGTGCCTTTCCCCACTGATGGTACTGAAGAATGTTTTAATAGAATACTTCAGCTCACAGCAATAAAATTATAGGGAACTTTGTCTTTTCTTTTGAGACCAGGTCTTGCTGTATAAGTCCCCCAAGTCCAAGGCTCCAAGGGTCCTCCTGCCTTGGCCCCCCACAGAGCTGGACTGCAAGCAAGAACTCATCTCAACCAGCAGAGACTTAGTTTCTCCGCTTAGTGTTTTTCACATTTTATGTCCAGTATGACAGTAGGGACTTTTTTTGTGCCAAGCAACAAACAGTAAGAATATGAGCAGATGCCATGTCATTCCTTTATCAGAACCTGAGACATGTCGGATATCAGGACCATGCATATGGTTCTGTGCTAATCAGTCTATATAAAACTAAAGAATGTGGCCAGGCGGTGTTGGCACACGCCTTTAATTCCAGCACTCAGGAGGCAGAGCGAGGCGGATCTTTGTGAATTCAAGGCCAGCCTGGTCTACAGAGCGAGTTCCAGGAAAGGCGCAAAGCTACACAGAGAAACCCTGTCTCATGCCTCCGCCCCCCCTCCCCCCAAAAAAAGAATGTGGTTCATGCCTTCAAAGGATTTATAACATATTAGTGTGATAAGTAAATGATACAAATATGTTCTCTAAACCTTGGCTTTGTTTAGAGATAGGCTCTCACCAGGTAGCCTAGACTGGCTTGAAAATCGTAACTCTCCTGCCTTTGCCCCTCAGTGCTGGCATTACTAGGCATGCACCACCATATCTAGCCTCGGCTATTTTTCTTTCCTTAATCTTACAGTTAGAGTAATATAAATTCCTGACAGAATTGTGTCATCACTGAAATAGTCTCACTGGGGAACACAGCACCTTCCTGGCCTATAGTGAAGTTTTCAGAAAGTGGTGATGATATTGGTGGGTGGACAGAGTAAGGAGAATCAGGAAGAAGGCCATGACCTTGACATCTTTACCTAGATATAGAGAATAGGAAGGAATAAACAGAGGTGCAAAGGCGTGAATATAGGGCACTTAGAAGGAACCCTAGGTGACTGATCTGTCTCAGACAGCGGGATGAAGGAGTCCACGGAGTGGTTTTTGAAGTAGGCAGAAAGCTAGAACTACTCTTGTGAGGAAAGGGTAGACATTAACTTCTGTCAGGCAGGGATTTCTTACAATTAATTACTGAAGGCTGAAGAAAATCTGTTCTGTTTCATGCTCTTTCAGGTCTCACTGGCCCTGGAGCCTCTGTCAGAAACTTACGACAGCTACAAGCCTCTTCCTACCACCGACATGACAGAGAATGTGCTTTTATCTGAGCGAGGACTCAGAGAGAATACTGAATCCAGCAACACTCAGGCCATGATTCCATCAAGGCCTTGTGGGGCACCTGCCATCAAAACTGATGGGAAGGAGTTGCCAGGCAACAGCAGTAGGTCCACCACACCAAGGTAACGCTCATGTCTCCAGGTCTGCATCTGCTAGCCTCACTGTCCTCAGGATGTTTGTGTCGTCTGTGCTAGACTGGAAACCTGAACAGAGAAGCACAGTCATGCATTCAGCAGGTGGCTCTTCTGTACCCACTGCTGGCCTGGTTGGATCCCAGACACTGGCGCAGAAATAAACAAGACACAGTTCCTGGGGCTGAAGAGGTAGCCCAGTGGTAGAATGTAGACTTAGTGCACCCCAAAGCAATATGGCAGCCGCAAAAGTCCTGTCTTTAAGGACTGCTCTCAGTCCAATAGAGAAGCCAGTGTACACATATGACTAAAAACTTTACAGATGCCATGATACATGTCTGTGAGGGGAAAGGGCATTGTTGTTTGAAATAGAATGGAGGATGAGAAACAGATTTTTGTCTTAATTGCTTGTGAAATAATCTGCGTTGTATGAGACATTGAGGAGATTAAAAGCAGATATACAAAGTCACACTACAAAAAAAAAAAAAAAAAGCCACCTCATACAAGGCCCCAGCTACATGGCCCTCACTAACCCTCCCAGCTCTGACAAGGTGGATATTCCCCAGACAGGGTATGAGCTGCTGGCATTCTTTCTCTCTAACAGGGGGAAGGACCACTTGTACTTTGCAGAGAACCCCGATGCGGTGAAGAGTTCTCTGTGTGGACTGCAGCATCACGTTAATTCAGGGCCAAGTTTAGAGACTGTGCTGCAGAGCGGCAACGCTCCGCAGAAGCAGATGTCCCTCCTCAACAGTTCCATGTTTCAGCCACACATAAGTACAGTCGCTAAGAGTCACAGTGACTCCTGCATCCTGTCTTCAAACAACCCTCCTGCAAAGGACCTTCTTTCAGGTTTGTGTCTGTCTATAACCTGAGACTAGACTGCGTTTATTGGGATTGTTGTGCCCACAGAGGGAAACTGTTGACTTCTCTATAAACTAGATAGCCAGATGAAAGTGTGAGACTTGCTTTCTTTCATTCAGAGTCTCGTTAAAAGCAGCTCTACTAAACTGCTAGCTGACTACTATTTAGATGTTTTTCTTTTAAATTAGTTGTAGCAGTTGTGTTTGTGGGGTGTAGTGTGATGTTTCAGTACACATATACAGTGGGTAATGACCATATCAGGTGACATCTATCATCTCAGACATTTATCATTTGTGTTAGAAACATTGAAAATGCCCTTTATGGAGTTGGTAAGGTGGCTCAGCTTCTCCTGCCAAGTCTTGCTGAGCTGAGTTTGATCCCTGCGACCCACATGGCGAAAGAGAGAATTGACTCCTGCAAGTGGTCCTCTGACTTCCACACGTGTACATGTGGCATGTACCCACCTCCCACCGCACTGCACGCACGCACACATACACACACACACACACACACACACACACACACACACACACACACGACAGTGATGTCATTTTAAAAACACAAAGTATCCTGTACCAGCCATTTCACAACATTCACTTACTTGTCAGTCATAGTTATCCTGTGATGCTGTAGAACGCTAGAAGTTATTTCTTCTTCTCAGCTGCACCCATCCGCATTGGCCTTTCCCTTCCTACCCTCCACCTGCCCTTCCCCATTTTTGGTAACCTCTCTTGTGTTGTCTGTTTAGGGATCAGCTTTCAAGCTTCCACAAATAAATGAGACAATAGGATATGTGTCTTTCTGTGCTTTACTTTATTGCTCTTAATGATGTCCTCCAGGGACATATTATTCATTCATGTGTACCCGAGAACTTGTAAATTAGATTCTTACATTGCAAGTTTGCATATGAAGGTAAAGCTTTTCTTACAGAAATGTATTAGTCCTTGTCTGGCCCTAAATAACCTAAGGCAGCTAGAGTAGGACCAAATTCATTTCACATTCTAAAAACGGTTAGTCTTCGTGGGGACATTTAGTGTGCAGGTGATCCTTATTGCTTAAGACTGGGAGTTCAGTTCTGTTGCAGTATTTACAGTACTGCAGAATACACAGACGTAGAGGGAGACAGTTTGCTCATTTGTACGTTACTTTTCTCAGTGCTGTGACAAGTGCACCTGACAAGGTTGGTCTTGGATTATGGCTTACGAAGGAATACTGACCATCCTGGTAGTGGGAGCATGAGGCAGCAGGCTGCACTGGGCCCTGCAGCAGGAAGTGGGACCAAGGCTATAGAAGTCCAAGGCCTGCCCTTAGTGGTCCACTTTGTCCCGCAAGGCCCCATTTCCAAATTCCACAACTTTCCAAAACAGTGCCACCAGCTGGTGATCAAGTATTCAAGCACGTGAGCAAGTGTACGAAAGACATTCACATTCAAACCCAATAAAAAGCGATGGGGAGCAGCGTGTATTACCTCAGATCAGGGAGCAGTATGCCGTTAACTATTATTTCTGTGACATCAGGAGCATGACAGGAATGTGTATCCACTCCCATAATAACATTTCCAAAGTAGTTATCCATACCATTTGTAAAAATGTTTTATAAATAACTACTTAGATACATATTTTATATTATTAGGGACAGGTCTTGTATATTTTCGATGATAGGAATCAGACCCAGGGCCTTCTGCATGCATAACATACACTCTACTATTGAACTACGTTGTTTTATCTGAATGTCTTGTGAATCCCTGTTTTTAAAAACATACTGTAGGACTAGATGGTAGTGGAACACGCCTTTAATCCCAGCACTCAGGAGGCAGAGGCAGGCAGATCTCTGTGAGTTCGAGGCCAGTGCCTGGTCAATAGGGCAAGATCCAGGATAGGCACCACAACTACATGGAGAAACCCTGTCTCCAAAAAACAAACAAACAAAATGTATATTTTTTCTATATAATATTCCAGGGCTAGGGCTTAATAGGAAAAAGCACTTGCCATGAAAGCCTGGAGACCTGAGTTTGATCCCTGAAACTCACATAAAGGTGGAAGGAGAGAACTAACAATGGAGGGTTGCCCTCTGACCTCCATATGCACACCATGGCACACGTGGTCTGCACTCACACACATGCACCACATGTATACACACAATAATTATAAATACATTATAATAGTAAATACATTATACACATACACTCTGACGTGCACACATGCCCTAAGATTAAGTCATTAATTTTAGTCTTTTAATTTAAAGAGTCCATTTGCAAGGAAGAAAACTGTCTACTACAATTAGCACTTAATCAGCCTCTACCTGGACTGTTGTATGGACTTATACTCCAGACTCTGAGGAAGGCATTTGTTCATTAAATAGGCATTTACCCAACACCTACCAAATGTCTATGGCTCTTCTATGTGTCAGGGATGTAGCAGTTTAAGTTTTTCTTCAAAAAGAGCCTGTCTTAGGAATCTGCTATTCTAGATGGGAAGACAAACTGGATAAATAAATACTGTATGTTAGATGGTTGTAATGGCAGTGGAGGTAAATTAAGCAAGGGAGATGAGAGGGGAGGATGCTAATTTTGCATAAATTGGCAAAGTAAGACCTCATTAAGAAAGTAACAAATGGTGCTGGAGAGATGGCTGAGGCTAAGAGCACTGGCTGCTCTTCCAGAGGTCCTGGGTTCAATTCCCAGCACCCACATGGTGGCTCCAACCATCTGTAATGATATCTGGCGCCCTCTCTGTTATTCAGGAATACATGCAGGCAGAACACTATATACAGGAAGGAAGGAAGGAAGGAAGGAAGGAAGGAAGGAAGGAAGGAAGGAAGGAAGGAAGGAAGGAAGGAAGGAAGGAAGGAAGGAAGGAAGGAAAAGAAATGTTCTAAAGGGGACTAGAAGCGTAGCTCGGTGGTAGGACAGTTGCCTGGCATACGTGAGTCCCTGCAGTCACCACAAGGAAGAAAAGGAAAGAGTCCCAGGTAAAAGAAACACGAGAGGTTAGCCTGAAGGAAGCAGCTTCCCCTCTCTGAGCATTGCTGAGTTACATACTCGCTCCTTGTCATGTGTTTTCCATACAGAATTTTATCATGAGGTAGAGATGGTTAATCTCACTTAAAGTTTTTTACATTTTTGTTAATCGTGTTTGTGAGTGTGATGTGTAAGTGTAGGCACATGTATGCGATGGCACATGTGTGAAGGTCAGAAAACAAGTTGTAAGAGTTGGTTCTGGGGATCAAATCAGATGGTTAGGTAGTGCAGCTAGCACCTCTCCACTGGGTCATCTCACCGGGCCTGCCAACCGCATTTTAAAATGGAGACATGAACTCGTAGTTAAGGAGAGCTCCTACTCTGTCAAAAATGGCAGCCTCCTCTCTTAGACTTTAAGGCTAAGGCCCTCTGCTTCATCTTACTATAGGTAATTATCCATGTAGGCCTACCTGCGCTTTTTTAAGTTAAGACTATGCTGAACAACTATTCAAGCCAAGCAAATATGCCAGGCACAATATGTTCCTTTCCATAAGTTAGTAGGGTAAGTGGATTTAAAGATGAATTAAAGCCAGGTGGTGGTGGCCCACACCTTTATCCCAGCACTTGGGAGGCAGAGGCAGGCTGACTTCTTTGAGTTTGAGGCCAGCCTGATCTACATAGTGAGTTCCAGGACAGCCAGGGCTACAGAGTGAGACCCTGTCTGGGAGAAGAGAAAGAGGAGGAGAGGAGGAAAGTAGAAGAAGTAAGACAAAGGTGTGATGTCCAGTGGACAGTAACAGAAGAGGAACCCTTCAGCAGCCTGGGAATTCACTGCTGCAACTGTCAATGGCCAGGAGTGGACTGGATGGCCTTCTGAGTCTCTTACACATTGGATTCAGCGATCTAATATACAGCTGGATATGATTTTTGTAATAGGGCTGCTTTATAGCCCAGGCTGGCCTCAGACTTAACTGTGCAGCTCAGAATGAATCGTAATGTAAGTATCTGTGTTTCCTGATGGTCTTAGGCGACCCCCCGTGAAAGGGTCGTTTGACCCCCAAAGGTGTCAGGACACACAGGTTGAGAACTGCTGCTTTAACAGGTCTGTGCCCCTGGCACCTGGGAAATGAGTGTAGGAAACACTGTCCTGAACACACCGAGTGCCATTTCCGTGTGGGGAGAGTCCTCAGGTGGTTGTGCCCAGCTTCTGGAGAACCTGAGACAGTCCTATTGTCAAGCCCGAAGCTTGGAGACTGTTTTTCAAGGATGGCTTTTTGCACAGTGAAGCCAGTTGGAGGCCAGTGTGTGAGGAACTTGAGGTCTGGTTCCTCTTGCTTGTTTTCCTTAATGTTTATTCCCTTTTACAACCTGCCTCGGAAGAGTATGTAGGTGACAACTGCCGTCCAGGTACCCGTGACTGAGTCAACTACTCTTGAAATGTTGGCATTCAGAGAGAAATTTTTATTCTCACCGAAGAAAAATAAGCTCAATTCAAGTATCAGAAAGCAAAAATAAGGGGAGTGGGGGGGATCAGAAGCTATATAGGTACAGTAAGATATTAATAATAATAACTAATGAAATAATTATGATGATATGATATATTAAAGTTGTCAGTACCACTGTTCTTGTGTGTGCGGGCCTTTATTAGGTAAAGTAAGGGTTACTTGTAACACAAAGCTTGAAGTATCACAATGGTAATTCTAAATAATAAAATAGCAATTGTGTGACTCAAAAGCAGGTAGAATATTCAGTGTGGCCAGCAGTAGACAGAGGGGTGATTTATGTCCAGGACACAGTAGAGTAGATTAGGATTTCATCTCACTAGTCAGAAGAGCAACAAAACTTAGGGAGTATACATTCTCCACTTAATTTTTTGACTGAAATTGCAGAAAGTGAAATTATAGATAGTGGGGTACTTACAGTACAATACGGGTGTCATATGTGTGTCTGGGCAGGTTACTACTTACCATCTCAGAGGAGTGTTGAGAGGATCCAGTGAGTTGATATACATAAGATACTAAGTGATGCCTGGCACATGGTTAGGGCCTAATAAATGCCCATTGCTATTGTTCTGCTGTTATTACCTAAGGGGTGGGGCGACTTTTACTTATCAAAAATTGGAAGCCTTGGGTTTCATCTTAATTTTTCCATTATCCTGCTGTGGGGCCTTAGATGAGTCATGGACTTCATTTTGGCATTCTTCGTTCATAAAAGTATACATTTAGAATAGATTATTATAGTTATGACTGGTTTCCAGAAGTCCAGCTGGAATAGTTGCCAGTGTTTTTGGGGTAAGAATATTAAAACTCTTTTAAATAAGAGAGTCAGAATAAGGTATCTGGTTATGGAAATAAGTCACAGGCTCCATTAACCTCATGTGTAGACAGCAGCTGGGAGAGCTGGGAGCTGGGACATAACAGCTCCCACAGTAAGATCAGTCTCTGGGATAGAGCATTCACTCATTGATGGAGCATCTTCTAAACACAAGGTAGAAGCCAAGTAAAGAACAGTTGTTAAGCGAACATCCTCTAGGAATTCTTGGGCTGTTGGGAGAACAGACGCAGAAGCCGCTACCGAACCTTGTAGCAAGTCATGCATAGAAGGACAAGAACTGTGACTACTGGAATCCTTCCTGCTGGATTTCAGGGGCTTTCGTTTTCTGTTTTTACTGCCTCAGCTCTATTAGAACAGGGCAATAAGCTGAGGAATGCCATGTTGATTTCTGCAATGAACTCAAGCCCAGATACTAGCATGCTGCTGGACAAAGTTCCTCCTCCTCTGATGGAAGATGCTTTCCGATCATCAGTGCCGTAAGTTAGGGACAAAAGTGCATCCCTGCAGCTCGTTTCTTGAGTTTTTGACTTACCTTCTTTTTTGTTATGAATGGGATAATTGGAAATGTTCATCAAATAATTATTTTTTTTTTAATACCCAGAGGGTGGTGGTGGCACCCACTTTTAATCCCTGCACTGGAGAGGCAGAGGCAGGAGTTTGAGGCCAGCCTGGTCTACAGAGTGAATTCCAGGACAGCTAGGGCTACACGGAGAAACCCTGTCTCAAACAACAACAACAATAATAATATGCTTTTTTAAATTTATTTTTATTTCATGTGCATTGGTGTTTTGCCTGCATGTATGTCTGTGTGAGAGTGTCAGATTCCCCTGGAACAGGAGTTAGACAGTTGTGAGTTGTGGGTGCTGGGACCAGAACCTGGGTCCTCTGGAGGAGCAGCCAGTGCTCTTAATTACTGAGCCATCTCCCCAGCCCTCAGCAAATAATTCTTAATGTGGCGAGCCTACAGCAGAAGGTACTCAGAATCTATCACCCAGCACTGGTGTTTGCTAAATGTATAAATGGATGCATTTTTTGCTTTCTAATCTGGAGTGCTTATATATAAAATGAAGATTTTTTTTTTCCCCTTCTCCTTTCAGAAATGAAATGGGATTCTGATATTGGGAAGAACTTTGCAAAGTGTTAAATTTTATATACATTTAAGGCAGATAGGCCCAAAAATGTTAAATTTTCTAAGTCAGACTCGTGCTTTCTACTCTTTCTTAGCTTGGTTAGGATTTAAATTTTTCCCATCTGTTAGCCATTCATGACAGAGTATTTTTCACACCTTGGAACCAGGTACTCGTCTAAGAATCAATTTAAAGACCACAGTGATGACCACCTCCTCCCCTTGACAGAGAATTTGTTTTGTAAAGATGATCCAAAAGCTGACACCAGAGCCATACAGCTGCTGTTAGGCAGGTAAGTGCTCTTAGCTGGCTCTCCTCCATTGAAAACTTCTTCCAGTCACTGAGTACGTTGTTAAGTAATACTTCCTTGGCTGATTCCTTTCCTGGTCCCGACTGTTTGCCTACTAAATAAGAAACCTTTTCTTTTGGCTTTGTGTACACACTGGCCTGCACTCTGTCCCTGTCTCCCCACTCTCCACCACCCATGTTGTCTGCTGTGATGAAGGGAGCAGGAATCTTCACTAGAGTCAGGTTGAAAGGTGCTTAGCATTGTGGCCTTGGGTAGTTATCTCCACTACAGAGGCCCCAAAAGAATTTGCTAGCTTTGCAACATTTCAGTGAGGTTGAGAAATTCTGTATATAAAGGAGTTAGCATGGTGTTAGCACATAGCTGTTTGATCATTGGTAACTGTTACTATGAATATTGTTAACATGTGCACTAAAACCAGACTCGTCATATATTGTCTCTTGAGGAACTACTGTAAACATTACTGTCTTGGAGAGGTTAAAAGCAATATGTTTTACATACACAAGAAACATGTTTTTAAGAATGCACACTTGTTTAAGGTTTGTTTTTTTGGGGGGGGTTGTTTTTTTGTTGTTGTTAGTTTTTTTAAGAGAGGGTTCATGTAGCTCAGGGTAGCCTTGAACTTGCTGTGTGCTATGTGACTGAGAATGACATTGAACTCTGATCCTCCTACCACTGCCTCCCAAGTGTTGGCATTACAGGCATGCACCACAATGCTTGGCTTTTCCACTTAGTTTAATTTGGTTAAAATTTAAGCTTATGGGAAAGTGGCAAGACATATGACCTTTGGTCCGTTGACAGAGGACTTTGACTGTTACATTAAAGAACTTGAACTTGGGGCTGGAGAGATGGCTCAGTGGTTAAGAGCACTGACTGCTCTTCCAGAGGACCTGGGTTCAATTCCCAGCACCCACATGGCAGCTCACAACTGTCTGTAACTCCAGTTCCAAGGAATCTGACACCTTCACACCAACACACATAAAATAAGGTTAAAAAAAAAAAAAGAACTTGAACTTCATACTAAAAATGGGGTGGATACCAAAATATTCTGAGTGGAAGAGTAGGAAGATCCCAGTGGAGATGGGAGGAGAAGAAATGAAAGTTGAAACCCCAGGCTTCTGTGATAGCAGTTGTAGAAAAAGGCAGGAGTAAAGCACAGCCCCGGGAGTTCTGCTCTGTGTCCTAATGACTGAGGTATAAATCCTCACTTGAATGTGAGACAAGATCTGAAGATGGCTCGCGTTTGAGACTGTAAGTCTGTACAGGCCCTAGATCCCTGGGTGCCAAGCACAGCTGAGGGTCGAGGTGAGTGCCACACTGAGGGAGAGGAGACCAAGCTAAAGTGAGTCCATGGATGACGGCTGCCCGCCAGCCTCAAGCCCCCTCTTCCTTCTTGACTCCTAAGCACACTGGCAGCCACACCTCCCAGGCCGGGTGGAAGTTGTTCTGGTCAGGAGAAAAGAGGTTGAAATACACAAACTGGCCCTTACTCAACAAAATGATCCAGCTCTGCCCAGTTGTTTGGTGATGAAGCCACAGTTATCAAGGTCCTCCTGACTCAGCCTGTAGATTGAGCTTCTAGTCAGCATTGAAGGCCTAGATTTGAAGATATGAGGAATGCTTCCAGCATGTACACAGAGAACAGGAGTTATAGAACATTGAGAAGAGAAAGGGAAGGGAAAAAGTCCCAGAAGATTTAACAAAAAGAATGAAATGGGAAAATATGAAAATAAAGTTTAAAATTGAAAATTAACATTTTCAGAATGTTCAACATCTAGATAATTGAAATTCCAGAAATTATGTTTAAGAAAAATAAAGGGATCGTGCTGAGAGTGGGCTTGTCTTCAGGCTAACAAACAGATAAAATTCAACACTGTAGTACATCATGAACAGGTAAATTAGTTCAAAGAAATCATAATTGTAAAAAGGGAAAAACTATCATCTGCAGATAATGATTGTCCCTCTGAGAGACATCTCTTGGCCTGCTATTGGTCCTTAGTGGAACTGAACATGGTAACCAAGTTACCCTGAGATCTGGGCTGCCGATCAGGAGCTGGGTGTTATCTGGCCCACCAAGATATCAGAGGACTGCATACTGAGCAGCAGAGATCTCTGTAAATTCGTATGCAGAGTAGGTGGCGGGCAGCAAAGAGCTCTGGTGGACAGCAGAAACCCCAAATAAAGTTCTAGAGGGGGGCTGGAGTGACGGCTACGCTGTTAGCAGTGCTCGCTACTGATGCAACCTGTGTTGCTTCCTCGCACCCACATGGTAGCTCATAACCAGCTGTTAGGGAAGGTTCCAGAGGCTATGGTGCCCTCTTCTGACTGCCACAGGAACACACTAGGTGCTCTCTTAGGGGTTTATTGCTGCGAAGAGACATCATGACCATGGCAACTCTTATAAAAGAAAACATTTAATTGGGGGTGGCTTACAGTTTCAGAGGTTTAATCCATTATTGTCACAGCAAGAAGCTTGGTGGCATGCAGGCAGACATGGTGCTGGAGAGGTAGCTGAGACTTCTGCATCTGGATCCACAGACAGAAGGAAAAGCACATCACACTTCCTAAGTGCCATTCCTTATGAGTCTATGGGGGCCATTTTTATTCAAACCACCACAGGTGCAAATATATACATACAGGTAAACAGAAACATAAAATTTAAAAAAAATTATTTTTAAGAAGATGTTATATAAATGAATATCAGAAATACTTTCAAAAAAAGAGCAGTTTTAGTTGCTAAGAGGCCAGCCAGATAGCTCAGCAGATGAAGAAAGGCACTTGCCACCAAGCCTGACTCCAGGAGCTGTCCCTGGAGCCCACGTGGTAAGAGAAGTTGTCCCATGTGTGCACATGCGCTCTCTCCCTCCCCTCTAATTAAATGTAGTAAAAATAAAAAAATATGAAGTAATGTGCAAACATTGTCTCATTTAAAGGTAATGATTGTGCATTTTTGTAGAAATTTTAAAAAATGGTAACTAGCTTAAAAAGGAAGCAGAGAAATAATAAACACATGAGTCAGTGATGAGAATGCACTATTTAATAATATTACTGCTTTATTATTAATGGATGTTCATTAAAATATTGTTCAGCTCACTAACATTAAGTATTAGTTACTATAAGAAAGAAAAATAAAAAAGATAAATTGTTCCTTAAAATATGAGTTTATAGTTATTTACATACATCCTCAGTTTATAAATTCCTCGTAGTGTTTTATTCATTTTTGTTTGTTTGCTTTGTTTCTTTTTTTTTTAAAGATTTATTTATTTATTATGTATACAGAAGAGGGTGCCAGATCTCATTACAGATGGTTGTGAGCCACCACATGGGTACTGAGAATTGAACTCAGGACCTCTGGAAGAGCAGTCGGTGCTCTTAACCTCTGAGCCATCTCTCCAGCCTGTTTGCTTTGTTTCTTAAGACAGGGTTTCTCTGTGTAGCCTAGGCTGTTCTGGAACTCAGTCTGTAGACCAGGCTGGCCTAGAACTCACAGAGTTTATTCAATTTTATATCCAATGTGAAATTAATCATGTCATAATAATTCCAAAATACATGTGTTTGCTTAATTGAAGAAGGTATTTTTGTGAATCAGCCATCTTTTTCTCCCAGCCAGACCGCAGACATGACAGGAGCACAGCTGGACCTAGATTAGCCATCTCTATGGCAACCATAGCACATAATAGATGGCCAACAGATATTTGCTGAGAACACAATGCATGTCAGGGTTTTAAGTACTAGTTGACGTCATCCCAAGAGAGGGGATAGAGCTGGAAAATGTCACCCAGTAGTCTGTGGAGAGTGAGTCCTTAGCATACCGTCTTTCACATGTTAGGAAGTCTTACCAGCCAGAGAGAATAGTTCCGCTGAACCTTCTGTTAAAATCTTTGCCTTTGTTTTTCTTGTCTCCAGTGCTGAATTATCCCAAGGTCACTTTTGGAATGGATTAGGCTCTCCTCCAGATTCCCCATCTCCTGGGAGTGATGTGTATTGCAGCAGTGACCTGAATGACCCTCAGTATGACCAGAGTCTCCTGGAGAACTTGTTTTACACAGTGCCTGTAAGTCATTGAATCTGAATGAAGTTCTACAAATCGAGGTCACAGCATTTAGTAGCCACAGTCAGGATATTTGCAGGAAGCTATTCATTTTACATATACCTTATTTAATAATAATGATAGCCAGAAAAGAGACAGAAAAGAGCCGTGACACGTGAGTCTGTCCCAAGGATACCTAGCAAGTATTATAACCAGAATCAGATTCAGATTCACCCAGGTGCAGAGTCTGTGTTGCAGTATGTCATATGGCTTCATTGGAGCCCTTCTAAGAAACAGCTAATACAGACATGCCTCTGAACCCACTCAGTATCTGTTCAGAAAAGTCCAGAAACATTTCTACTCACAGGTGACAAAACTCTCTTTTGACGTATAAAATAGGAAATTCTTTTCAGGTAGTTCTGCTTTATTCCAACCTTTTTTATGTCAAGCTGCATGATTTGGTTTAGCATCTTCTAGACCAGTGGTTCTCAACCCGTGGGTCGCAACCTCTTTGGAGTCATATGTCAGATATTTACATTATGATTTATAACAGTAGCAAAATTACAGTTATGCAGTAGCAACCAAAATAATGTTATGGGGGGCCTTAGGAACCGCTGCTCTAGATGCTATGCACAGTGAGCCTAATGCTTTCCACATGTTATCCTGGAGGTTGCTGTCATGCTCCTCATGTAAGTCCGTCGTTTGTTACTATAACAATACCTGAGAAAGGCTGACTTTATAAAGAAGAGAGATTATGTAGCTCATGGTTTAGAAGGCTGAGAGTCTAAACAGCACTGGAAAGCTTTGGTAAAGACCCCTTTGGCTACACCGCCTCATGGTATATATGAGAGAGGGATCATCACATCACCAGACAGGAAGCCATGGGGACTGGGTCCCATCATCCTCCCTTCTTAAGGACTTGCTCTAACAGAACTAAGGATCTCCTCCCATAACGCCTGACATCTTAATGGTCACCGAGGGCCAGGCTTTCAACATAAAAAGCTTTTAGGGACATATTCTAACCATGTCCAGACCATCACACTTGTGATTTTCCCTTTTTTTATGTCAGGAAAAAAAAAAATGACTGAAACACAAGGTAGTTTATTCTGGCCTGGTAGTAAGTTGGGGAGAGCTGCCAAACAGCACCCTCAAGACAAAATGGGGGGAAATTACCTCTAGCTTGAGTTTTCCTGCCTGGCCCACAGTCAGGACAAATCTTTGTCACCCGCCAGTCCCACAGCAGCTCAGACCCAACCAAGTCAACACAGAGACTTATATTGCTTACAAACTGTATGGCAGTAGCAGGCTTCTTGCTAACTGTTCTTAAATCTTAAATTAATCCATTTCCATAAATCTATACCTTGCCACTTGGCTCATGGCTTACAGGAGTCTTCACATGCTGCTTGTCATGGTAGCAGCTGGCAGTGTCTCCCTGCCTCAGCCTTCCGCTTCCCAGAATTCTCTTCTCTGTTTGTCCCACCTATACTTTCTGTCTGGCCACTGGCCAATCAGCATTTTATTTATACAGAGTGATATCCACAGCAATTACCTGATATTGCCAGCAGGAGCATAAGCAGGCATGAAAGGTTTTAACAGACTTGAGAGTTTTGAAAGGCAGAGAAATGGGCTGTCTTAAAGCAACTTGGGGAGGAAAAGATTTATTTCGGCTTACAGCTCACAGCTTACATCTTCTCTCACTGAGGGAAGTCAGGGCAGGAACTCAAGCAGGGACAGTGGAGGAATACCACTTCCTGGCTTATTTCTCATGTCTCTTTCAGCCTGCCATTTTATACAACCTAGAACCACCTGCCAGGGGTGGCCTGGGCCCTCCCACTTCAATCATTAATCAAGAAAATGCCCTATAGACTTGCCTGTAGGCCAATCACACACACACACACACACACACACACACACACACACACACACACACACACACACCAGCACATGGTTATAGAAAGAAGGATCTATATTAAAAAAAATTAAAAGGATGTTAGGGATATACTTTTTCTGTTTGGTGCTGGTGATTAAAACCTATGGCTTTGTGTGTGTTAGGCAAGTACTCTACCACTTGACTATATCCCAAGTCCAAGTATAAGTGTTTATGTACTGCAAGAAATCCAGTTAACTAAATGAGAATTTGCAAGAGAATGGGCAAGTTAGCACTGGCCTAATGTAGACAAAACCTTGAATTTGAGCCCCAGCACTGGGAAGGAAATTGCGTAGAAAATTAGTTCATAGAATAGACTGACACACTGTGACCAGAGAGAGAAGCGTTTCCTGGCAGGTGAGTAGACATGACAGGTTTAACCAGATGGGGAGCAGAATTAGAGGGCAAGGAATCCAAAGCAGATAAAAAGCTTTAGGGTCTTGGAAGGGGAAAGAGAAACAGAGTTAAAGGTGGAATTCGCATCGAGAAAACAAGAGTTTGAATTTGAAAGACACTAACTGCTAGGATCCCAGGATTCCTGCCTCAGCAGTCATCTCTGGTAACTGTGTTATGTGTGGGATAAAGAAGAAAGGAAGAAAGGGTCTCTTTGCTACACACTTACTAACTAGTGTTCTGTGTGTCAAGGCCTTTACATGTTGTCTGCCATTAATTATGAACTGTACCAAATGCTTTTAATTTACCACTTCACTTACTTCTTTTACTAGACCCATGAAATAGTATTTTCTCTGTCCCCCCCACAGCTGAGGACTGAACTCGGGGCCTTTAGGCAAGCGCTCTACCACTGAGCTAAATCCCCAACCCCTTTTCTCTGTCTTATATTCCATGAAAAACAGCTTAGATAGTTAAAATACAAGGAATTTAAATACTTAGAAATGAAATACAAGGAAACTGGCCTGTGGTGATATACACCTGTAATCCAAGCAGGACCCGAGGTTCTAGGACTGCCCTTCCAAGGCAAATTCAAGGCTGCATAGTCAGACTCAGTTTTAAAAATAAAAACATTGTAAGCTGTTAAGAAGCAGAACAGGAATCCTTGCCCAGCCATTCTGACAGGACACCTGTGTTCTTTTGCTGTCCCACACTCCCTTAAGTTATAAACATGGCTTTAGAACTGCACCCCGACTTCCCTCCCGACCTCATCTCCCACTCTGGCCTTTACCCACTGGTGTCTCCAGGCTGGCATCCCATCCCACTCCTCAAACACAGCTGCTCCTGTGCTTCCCTACTTTCTCCTCCTTCTGCTCCTTCTACGGGGAAGATGGGAATGTTCTTAGCCATCTCGTAAACGGCATTCTTCAAAAGGCACTCTAGGAGGAAACCATCTTGACTCTCCCAAGCAGACTTTGATGCCCACAAGTTCACAGTGTCTTATACATAACCTTTATTGTACATCTTTGATGCAGTTCTTTATAAACAGGAACATGTCCTGTCTTTATTAACCATATAGCAAAGACAATGAATAAATGAATGGTTTAAGGGCACTAAATAATCCCCCCATGCTACGTAAGCAAAGTAACTTTAGAAAATGTTTGTTGATGGAGACAGTGAACCACTTGATCATGCAGCATCAGGAAGACCAGGGGTTTAACATGTTCTGCTCCAAAGGCAACTTTCTAGTATTGAGTAATAGTCATAGCTTAGAAATGCAGCATTACTGCTCTATGATTTTAGTTCCTGGAATTCTAAGCTTTTTAACAGCCCAATTTGTACTTGCCGTAATTTATTTTAACCTATAAACCAACTTAGATTTTGATTGTCTTACGTCTAACCATTTTTATTTTTAGGATCCCAGTATGTAGCCCTGGCTGGCCTGGACCTCACTATATAGACCAGGCTGGCCTTAAATGATCGTCCTGCCTTTGCCTCCCAAGTGCCGGAATTAAAGGCGTGTGTCACTATGCCAGGCATCTGTACTCATTTGAAAAGCAGCCACCCAAGGAAAACCTATGAGCACAAAGCTTTCTTCTTTGATCTTTGAGTTAATTTGTCCTCCTTATCATGGGTCAACAAACTATGCACCTCCAAATACTGAAAGATGGGAACTGGAGAAGACAAGCTTGAGTAGCTGGGCCTTCCCGAGTACACTGCGTGTTAGATACTGTATGTCTTCCTGAGCACACTGCGTGTTAAATACTATGTGTCTTCCTGAGTACACTGCATGTTAGATACTGTGTGTCTTCCTTCCCGAGCACACTGCGTGTTAGATACTGTGTGTCTTCCTTCCCCAGCACACTTCGTGTTAGATACTTTGGGCCTTCCTTCCCCAGCACACTGCGTGTTAGATACTGTGTCTTCCTGAGTACCCTGCGTGTTAGATACTGTGTCTTCCCGAGTACCCTGCGTGTTAGATACTATGTGTCTTCCTTCCCCAGCACACTGCGTGTTAGATACTATGTGTCTTCCTTCCCCAGCACACTGTGTGTTAGATACTGTGTGTCTTCCTTCCCCGAGCACACTGTGTGTTAGATACTGTGTCTTCCTGAGCATACTTCGTGTTAGATACTGTGTGTCTTCCTTCCCAAGCACACTGCGTGTTAGATACTGTGTGTCTTCCTGAGTACACTGCGTGTTAGATACTGTGTGTCTTCCTGAGCACACTGTGTGTTAGATACTTTGGGCCTTCCTTCCTGAGCACACTGTGTGTTAGATACTTTGGGCCCTTTTGAATCTGAAGCCAAATAATTGTAATTCCACCTTCTCTGTTTGTTTTGCATTTTGTAATTCAAGAGGCTAATTTAGTCGATTACAGTAGATAACTTTTCTCAAAAATGAAATTAAAGGGGATTTTTTAACTGATTTCTTTCATGAAGGCAATTTGTGAAATAGAGTCATTAATTTTTAAGCAAGATTAAAAACAGAATGAATTACTTAGCACATGGATAGTGGGGGGGGCAATCTTTGCACCCAGTTAGGTGACATTGTAACAGCCATTCTGCCTCGACAGACTTCAAAAATCATGGAGATCAAAATGTGGATTTCCTCCTTATAGCTAGGGATCACAAACAAGCTGCCTGGCTTTTTCCACTTGTAAAGACATGAACACACTGCATACACGTGCATGCAGCTCCTAGCACAACACAGCGGGCAGTCAGGACGGTGGGCTCCCTGAGCACGCTTGTGTCTTCTTGTTTACTGAATGGACTTAGAGCTTATCTGTGTGACCTGTGGATTGTTCTTGTATACCCGGGAACAATGCGGAGTAAATCCCTGCTCTCAGATATCTCTTTAAGAGAATGGTGCTTTCGGAAAGAAGGGCTGCCTGCTTTTGGAGAACTGATCGTCACTGCTTTCCTGAAGCGAGGTCTTTCAATGCCATGTCTTCTGTTTATCTCCCCAGAAATCTGAAGTCAGCGCCAGCGATTTCCTCAGTGGAGATGATAGCATGGAGCCTTCTAAAACAGTGACCCAGTCCAAAGCCTCTGGCAGGTCTAAGGTGGTAGGGTCAGGCGAGCACAAGCTGAGGAAGAGGGCAGCTGACAAGAAAAGCAGGTGAGCCTCTGAATGCTCGGTGCAGGTGAAAGCAGAGCAGGGCCATTGCCGCAGGGAAAAGGCCTGGATTTGGCCAAGGCTGCCTACATTGCTTAAGTTATGGCAGCTCACTGAAGAATTTCAGTCCTTTTAGAGGTAATGCACAACTCAGCAGGCAGAGGTAGGTTGAGCTCTGTGAGTTCAAGGAAACCAGGTCGATGTCTTGAGTTCCAGGACACCCAGAGCTACATAGAGAAACCCTGTCTCAAAAAGTCAAAAAAAAAAAAAAAAAAAAGAAAGAAAGAAAGAAAGGACGGTGCATGAGAAGAAGGGTATGAAGAAAGCAGGAGAGTGGGTTGGGGTGTGCGTGGACCGTGATCATAGCTGTGTGGGAAATGTGAAGAGGGATGCACCAAGTGACATGGTCACAAGATTAGCAGAGTGGGTAAACTAGAGTAAGTTAGACTGCCCTTCTAGAACAATCTAATTCTGTAACATTCATTGCTATACTTTTATGGATATAAATCTTACAGCTAAAGAATATTTGACATACCTTTAGATGAGAACCAGATTCTGATCATCAACACTGTTTCCTAGCCCGCCATGGGAGCAGAAGCAGAATGGGGGTTTCAGACCAGCCTGGGCTACATAGTGAGGCAGACTGTCTCAAAGAAAACAGAGCTGTTCTTACACTTGCCTTTGAAAAGAAATACGTGCTGCTCGACCTCTTTCCTCCTGTGCAGCTCGATTGTTGCCAGCTGGGCTTCTACCTCATGCCTACCTGTCTGTGAACTTGCAGAAGTGTGGTTGACGAACAAGAGCTCTCAAGAATTCCAGTACATGCCCCGGCGACATCACTAAGTGTGGACAGACTGGCGCTTCTGGGTAGAGTACATTCAGTCAGAATCATCGTTGAAACCATGGGAGTCCCTCCAGAGAGTCCACACATGACACCAAGCAGAAAAAGCTTTGCCGGGAAACCACCAAAGCCTGCAGCAGCAGCAGCAGCAGCAGCAGCAGCAGCAAAAAAGCGGTATATCTAAATAAGAAAGCGAAATGGCTTTGGGGGAAAGCGTGGCTGATAATAGGAAAGGTGTAACTCGTTTTACGACTTGTTTCCATGTACATTTTCAATCAATAAAAGTGATTTGGAGTTCCCAAAAATGAGGGTAAATTTAGAATAAAGAAGCTAGGTTGGAAACCATTCTTACGCCCTTACAGTTATAGCAAGAGAGACAGGCACCTAAGATGCCTGTCTGTAGCATAGTACCTCAGGGGCCGATAGATCAACTCTCAGGGGCCGATAGATCAACCTCAGGGGCCGATAGATGGTTCATGTTGAACGTATGGTGGGTGCTCTAAGTAACCTCTGAGGCCATGCGATCCTGGAAATGGGAACTTCAAAGAGAGAGAGGCGGAAAATACATCCACTTTTTGTTTAGTTTAGTTTTAGATTTTTATATATCTGGGTGTTTTGCCTGTTTGTGTACCATGTGTGTGTGGTGCCCAAGGAGGTCAGAAGAGGGCATTGGATTCCCTAGCACTGGACCCATGTGGGTGCTGGAAACCTTACTTGGGTTCTTTGCAAGAGCCTCAAGTTCCCTGAACTGCTGAGCCATCTCTCCAGCACCGCCCCCCCTCCACACACACACACACACACACACACACACACACACACACACACACACACACTTTTCTTAAATCATTGTTTTTTCTTGCAGCACTTTCTTTGTGGAGTATCACTTTCCTGTGGGCTTTTCTAAAAGTGGACTGGGAAAGACAGCTTTGATCACTGAGGTCGTGCGACTCGCCTCCAGTAAAATCACAGATGGAGGTAAAAAGCGTGCTGGTGTTCTGCTGATCACTGCCCCTGACCAGAGTGCTAGAATTAGAAGTGTGTGCCACCACCCATGGCCTGGTGTTTGCTTTTTAAAATGGTCTCACTATGTAGACTAGGCTGACCTCAAGCTTTCAGTCATGCTACCTTGGCTTCCCAAGTACTGGGATTTCAGGAATGTGCCACATGCCTATCTGTAGATGGTATTGTTTATAGTAATGTCTTAGGGTTACTATTGCAATGGGAAGATAGCGTTTATTTGGCTTATATGTCCACATCTTAGCCATCATCAAAGGGAGTCAGGACAGGGACTTAAACAAGGCAGGATATTAGAGGCAGGAGCTGACAGTAGAGGGGTGCTGCTTACTGGCTTGCTTCCCATGGCTTGCTCAGCCTGCTTTCTTATAGAACTCAGGACCACCTGCCCAGGAGTGAATCTACCCACAATGGGCTGGGCCCTCCCCATCATTCACTAATTAAGAAAATGCCCAGTCGGGACGGTGGTGGCACACACCTTTAATCCCAAGCACTGGGGAGGCAGAGGCAGGCAGATCTTTGTGAGTTCGAGGCCATCCTGGTATACAAAGTGAGTTCCAGGAAAGGCGCAAAGCTACACAGAGAAACTCTGTCTCAAAAAAAAGAAAAGAAAAGAAAATGCCCTACAGAGCCCTATCTTACTGGTCATTTTCTCAGTTGAGGGTCCCACCTCTCCAGTGACTATAGCTTGTATCAAGTTGACAGAAAACTAGCCTGCACAAGTATAAAAGTTGGTTTTTTGTTTATTTGTTTGTTTGTTTGTTTGTTTTTCTGGAGCTGAGGCCTTGCGCTTGCTAGGCAAGGACTCTACCACTGAGCTAAATCCCCAACCCCAAGTTTTTTTTGTTTTTATGTAGTTGATTTTATCTAATGTAGTTGATTTTGTCTGTTTTTTCTTTTGTCCCTTATACTTCGATATTGTCTTTTATTTTCTTTCTTGTTGTAAACAAAGACACCAAAAAAATATATTCCTGTAACCTAATATTACAGTTGTTCTTATTTTTTTAATCACGTTTTTTAAATTTAATTTTGCTGTGAAGGTGGATGTGAGGGGCACCAGCAGGTGTGGAAGTTCAGCACAACTTTCAGGAGTCAATTCTCTCCTTCTGGTGTGGGCTCAGGAATGGAACTCAAGTTGTCAGCCTTGGCAACACATGATTTTAACCTCTGGGCCGTCTACTCGCCCTACAGCTGCTTTCCTAGTAGAGTCTGCTTTGAAGACTGGGTCCTCACTTTGATCATACCAAACACTAAGTGTGTGATCTTAGCAGTCACTTTTGTCTTTAGGCCGCTCTTAATATAAATTAGACCATGTATTTCATGATCTCTTTCAACTCTAAAAAACTTTCTCTAAGACATGGTTAGCAACTTATACAGATTTCTTCCATTGCCACAGTCACTCAGTACTAAAAAGGCTTTGAGGAACAGAATTATGTGATTGATATAGTAATTGTGAGGACATGTGCCCAGGTACGAAGGAGCAGTCTTAACCCCAGATTGCAATAGAATTCAGTTTGTTCATTATGAACTACTACTGTACCCATAGTCTTATTTGTCCCCTCAGTTGACCTTCCTGGTGCCCAAAAGAGGTATAAGTGTTACCATCCTTTTCCTGGGGGTAGCAGCCAGAGAAATTGATCTCATGGTGACTGGGCACAGGCCTTTTGACCTGTGTGTGGATGAAGACCCATATTCTGCCTAAGAGTAATGAGAATGTGAGAGTCAAGAATTAAGATTGCCACAAATGAACAGAGAAAAGTAGATGAAAAACTGGCGATTTAAAAGAGTGAGTACTCAGTGCCAGAATCTCTGCATAACTGGGCTGTTGATGAGAGTTCTGCAGACCTATTAAAGAAGCCCAGAAGTGAATGGACAGGAAGGAATCTTACAGGTGACAAATGGACCCCAAGTAATAGACCTGAAGCTCAAGCACATCTCCTTTGATTTTATTCTCAGATTTCTTATTTCCTAGATGAAGCTGCGTATCAGTGAAGACAAACTAAATGCCACTGTCACTTCATCCTGTTTACAGCAGAAAGCCCTGGCTATTCACAGAAGGCCTCTACTCCACCTCACACAGCTAACTAGCATGAGTAGTTGATACTCCATCTGAGTGACAGCCTGAGTGTCTTGTCCGTTAGCGAGAAAATTAGCTTACTTTTATTACTGGAGTTTTTAATTTTATTCTTCTATGAATTCATTTCTCCCTAGGCTTCCCCCTAGCTAATCTCCTTTTTCTACTGAGCCACTTGCCTACCTGATTTTCAAAAACAGTCATGTTTGCTAGGTCATAGTAGTGCACACCTTAATCCCAGGATTGGGAGGCAGAGGCGGGCAGATCCCTGTGAGTTCCAAGCCAGCCAGGGCTACACAGTAAGACCTGATCTCAAAATAAATAAACAAACATTTAAAAAAACACAATGTCTGGCAGGGCGGCAGTGGCACATGTCTTTAATCCCAGCACTCGGGAGACAGAGGCTGGCGGATCTCTGTGAGTTCAAGGCCAGCCTGGTCTACAGAGTGAGATCCAGGACAGGCACCAAAACCACATGGAGAAACCCTGTCTTGAAAAACCAAAAAAAAAAAAACCCACAGTGTCTTGGCCACGGTCTCCTTTTATATCCTGGTTCCCGTTTGATGAGCATTTCTCATAACACAGCTGAACAGTATAACTCCTACAGCCTTTGATTATACGAAGTCACATTGAATTCCTGAAAGAACTTGAAAAGGGCGGGTAGAGTCAAAGCAAGGATTAATGATGGCTGTGGTTGGGTTGTGTGACCTGTGCCTGTTTATCCGTTCTCCTTCACAGTGGTGAAATTCCAGCAGCGATTTGTGTGTCCAATAGAGTTTGGTGGCCCAATGATAGAGCACTGGTGGAATTCTAACCTCAACTTCCAAATTTATGCAAAGAAACCCCCACAGAAAAAGGTAAGTCATTTGAGCCTTGCCGTTCACACCAGGCATTTTCCTAGATAAATGAGATTTCTGGGATCTAGTAACACAAATGTTACTATGCTCAATACTATCTTCCAGCACACTGTCAAATCCAATAATGGCAACAGCTCTGTGAATTAAGTACATTATCGCCTTCATTTCCTAGAAGAAGAAACTGACACTTGTGTTCAGTGACTTGTCGGAGATTCCCACTCTAACAAGAGCAGAGCCATAGCATCTTACAAGTTCTTGGTCTATTCTGGTCTGGTCTGGGTGTGTTTTGTTTTTTTTTATTTTTGAGATAGGATCTCATTTATGTAACCCAGGCTGGTCTTGAACTTGAGGTCTCCCTCCTCAGCCTTCTATAAGCACTAGGATTGCAGGCGTGTGTCAACCACAGCTGCCAGAACCCATGTCCTTGACCTCCTGCTGTGCTTGTTCACTGCAGGGCAGTGACAGTATCTGTGCAGGCATTTCATGTGGGCCTTAGTCCCTAGAGTACCCAGCCCGCACCCAAAATAGTAAAACTGTGGGTAGCGATTGGTCAAATAGTTCCCGTTTAGAAAGTTCACTGGCAAGTGTCCCCTCCTTCAGTGAAACAGCAACCCAGGTGATGAGACTCCGTCTCTGGTGTGAATAGGTGAATGCACCCCAGAATATAAACAGTACAACCTCTTAAGAAAAATAGCAAAACAGGAAGAAGAAGGAGTAAAAATCACAGACTTGTTCAGTCGTGAGGAAACTTCAAGACAACCTCAGTTAACATTTTAATATATTTACATTGCATTTCCCTAAACCTAGTTCATGGCTTTTTTCTAATTATAAAAGAATTTCACATTATTTTTTATAACTTGAAAAATGTTTTTCCATTTGAATACCAACGACCAAGAAGGCAAACTTTGCCTACAACCTGGCATAGTGACACATGCCTTTAATCCCAATACTTCCAAGGTAGAAGCAGATGGAATTCTGGAAGTTTAGAGCCAGGCTGCCTATGTAGCAAGTTCCAGGCCAGCCATGGCTACACAGTGAGACCCTATTTCAAAAGCAGAAAAAAAAAAAAAAAACTTCTATCACTAAGAAATAGCTATTGTTAACATTGGGATTTTTTACATTTAATATTTGTGTTTAACTTTTATTTACTTTTATTTAGTGTGTGTGTGTGTGTGTGTGTGTGTGTGTGTGTGTGTGTGTGTGTGTGTTACTAGGGATTGAACCTAGGACCTCAAAAGTGGTTGCCAAGTTCTCTATTACTGAACCCCAGACATCTTTTTACTTTTCTTCTTGATCAAGCACTCAGTAAGTTACCAGGCTGGCCTTGAACTCACTTTCATGCAGGAAGATACCGAACTTTCTATTCTTCCTTAGCTTCCTAAGTAGCTGAGATTACAGACCTGTAGAGCTAGGCCCTGCTAACATGTCTTTAAATTGAGCACAATATGTTACATAATTTTTTTTTTTTCCCATCACAGGCAATTTATTTTGTTCTATTCATTCACAGTTAATACAGAAAATACTTGGAAACATTTCCATATAATGTTTGACACAGAAATCATCAAATAGAAGTATACAATGTTGACAGGAGGCAGTACATTTATAATTTATAACCCCAAATGTATTTATAAATTAGAAACGGAAAGATCTACAAATGAAATTATGAAGGTTCACCAAAGTCATTTAATCTGTCAGTTTCTCATTCATTTTTATGTCTTAATAATATTCTATTGTATGAATAAGCCACATTTTATTTCTCTCCAGTATTTGATAGCTATTTGAGTTGTTTTAACTTTTTTACTATTAGCAACACACTGCTGTAAACCTTCATGTACATGTTTCATAGGTGCACATTTTCAGTAGTTTGAGGATATATTCCTAAGGGTAGAATTGTTGAGTAACAGAGTAACAATGTTTTGCATTTTGACCAACCACCAAACTGTTTTGCCAAAGTGGCACACCATTTTACAATCTCACCAAACCCTTGTTTTTAAGGCTCTGATTTTTGTACAAAAGCATTCAATCATTCTGTCAGACCAAACCAGGGAAAAGTAAGCTATAGTTCAGAACTGTTCTATTCCATTTACTATGCAAAGCCATTCTTGGCTTTTGCAACTCTCAGCCCTTTTGAGTATTCTTGCAGTGTTCACCTTTTCCTCCACCACTTTTTTTTCCTTCTTTTTTTCTGGTTTATTTCTATCTATTACAAATGTATAAAGAATCCTCCATCAACGCTGCTGATAGCAGCAGAACCTTGAGAAATATACCTTTGGTTTGCCTCAGAAAAGGAACACATATTGCACTGTAAAGTTTATAAAATTGGTGCAAAACATTGTGATAATGTTACAATACCAGTTTTAAGAGTTCAGTGACCAATGGGGAGCCGATGGGATACATGAAGAACTGTGAAAGCGATCTCACTTAGCCAGATGTACACGTAGACTGTTACATAATTTTGTATGTATCTTTTGTTTGTTGGGTTTTTTTTTTTTATTTAACATTGTGTCATGGGTTTTTTATTTTATTTTTCTTTTAATAAAATAGTTTTCCACATAATTTAATGTTTGGGAATTATATATTTGTGTTTAGATAAGCCTCCTTGGGGCTATCTTATTGGTATCTGATCTCGTCTTCCAAATCATCTTATATTCCTGATTTTCTGAAAGAATGGAGGGTTGGGTTTGGGCGGTGGTCTTGCCCAGCGACTGCCTAAAAAGGCCACCTTTTAGGTGAGTTTTCCATGGTGCTGGTTTGGTTCCATTCTGTAATTAGACTGGAGGGATACTGTCTCATCTGTCTCCAGTTCTCTAGTCCAGTAGAGGAAGTTAATAGCTTTTCCAGCAGCTTGGCAGTTGGCCGGAGTTGGTGTCAATGGCATTCTCAGATGTGGGGGAGCAGTGGAGACACCTGTGACGATGAACTGTTGGGTAAATTAAGCACACCTAACTTTCTGGCCAGTTCAATTGCTTCTTTCATATTTCCCATTGCCGTTCCGCTTTAAATTGAGTTAGATCAAGTGTGGGGAAAGCCTGCCTCCATGCAGCTGCTGTCCAGTCCAGTAAAGGGAGGGTTTCCCTTTGGCTACATCTAAAATTCGTTCCAGACCTTCAAATTTATCATTCAACTTTTATCAAAGGTAACAAGTGTTGCTCATATTACTGTAAACCTTTGGTGACCAGCAGTGGTGGAGCGTGCCTCTAATCCTAGCAAATGGGAAGCAGAGGCAGGAAGGAGGGTTTCCTGGTGTACATAGCAAGTCCAGGACAGACAACGCTACAGAGTAAGACCCTATCTAAAAACAACAAAATCAAATCTTTTGTGAACTGGTTGCTTTGGTGGCTGCCTGTCATACAACTATATGAATATGCTAAAATTGGCTTAATTGTTATGTATTATTAGACCAGTGGTTCTCAACCTTCCGAATGCTGCAGCCCTTTATTTAATACAGTGTTGTGGTGACCCCCCCACCATAAAATTATTTCATTGATACTTTACAACTGTAATTTTGCTACTGTTATGAATTGTAATGTGAATATCTGCTATGTGACCCCCCAGTGGGTCAAGACCCACGGTTGAGAACCACTGCATAGACATTTAGTTGTTTTTGGTTATTCACTACTCTTAACATATGCAATTTGTGCATAGCTTTTATTCTAGCTTGTTCATGTGACAGCCTTTGCTCCTTTGTAGCCTCAATAGCATCAGGCATATCGTGTGATTTTCTCAGTCTTAAGACATTAGTTAATGAAGCTTACTGAAGAAATCAGTATGCAAGAAGAACTAAGTTTTACTAGAGAAAGATGCTTTTTTGTAGCTTATGAAGTCCTCTGTAATCTGTGTTTTCTAGGGGAAAACAGTAAAACCCAGAAGGGAAAGAGAAAGCTTTTATGGATATGGTGGCATTGTTGGCCACCTATTCTCTCACAAGCCATCACAGGCTATCACTTCAGTTAAAGTCCCCCGTGGCTCTCCTTAAGCTTTTCTTTCCTTTTTCTGTCAGCCAGAAGTCATTGGATCTGCATCCCTCCCTTTGCGTGCTGTCATTCAGTCAGAGCTGCTTTCTTTCAGTAACCAGCTTCCAGTGCAACAGGAAGATGGCTCGTCTTCACTTGGCCCCCTAAAGGTATGTGGGGATACATCCAGAAAGTCACAGGTATTTCCTGAGCATGACCCTGAGCCTAGCACTGAGACTATAGCTGTGAACAGGAAAAGCAGGTCTCTGCAGTGGGGAGGCTTCTGAAGAGCAGTAGAGTGCCTTGAAGGCAATAGGTATGTACAATATTGCCAGCGAGGAAACAGGAGATGGACAGACAAGCCCTCTCTAAGGAGCTGGTGTCTAAGGTGATAGTTGAAGAAAAAGAGAAGAAAAGTCAAAGCACATATAAAAGCCCTAAGGATTGTTACCACTGGATAGCAAGCAAGAGTCAAAGGATAGAAAATAGAGTTGTACACATAGGAGGTAAGAGTGAAATTCACGTCTTTTTAGGTCAAGGCAGTGTTTAAATTTTGGCCTGTGAGTCAAAGAAAAGACACCAGAGCATTGGCATGACATCTTATTGTCAATTTAAAGTATTTCTATGTAGATGGTACATTATAGGGAGTAAAGGGAAAATGTAAACACTGAAGCATTCGTTCTGGAAAGATGCTGGATGATGCTTAGACCAGATTTGCATCAGGGAAGGAACAAAGAGAAGCAGCAGTGTGCGCCTGCTGGAGTGAGTGCTGAGGTGCCTTAGAGAAAGGCTCCTCCCTGTGTTAGCAGCCTCGGGATGTCTCAGATAGCAGGATTTGAATACGGGGATTTAGTACAGCTTCGTTTGGAATCACATTAAGTTTTCTGGTTTGGTTTTTGAGACAAAAATCTCACTATGTAGCCCAAGCTGGCCTGGAACTCACTATGTAGTACAAGCTTCCTTTCAAACCTGCAATCCTCCTGCCTCTTAGCCTCCTGAGCACTGGCCACCATGCCCAACTCTAGTTTTTCAGTTTTGGGAATTTCCATACTCATGCCCTAAAACATTCTCCTCACTCCTACTCACCCAAAGGATAAAGTACAAGGCTTCAGTGTGTTACCCGCTTCTCCTTCACCTTCCCTACCAATAGCCAAGTCAGACAAATCCAGTACAGGCATGTCTAACTCGTAGCCCAACAGGCATGTGACCCAACACAAAACGATAAACTTACTTAAAACATGGGGGGCTCTGTTGGTTTGTTTGTTTTTGCATTGTTTTTATAGCTCCACTGCCTGATGCTCACTCATGGATTTTATACATGACAAGTGGTGATGTTGAAAGGTTGGATCACTGAAGTGCCATGCTGTTCATGCTGCTGTTCCCCAAGCCCACCTTGTTTACTGAAACAGGGTCTCCCTATGTAGCCCAGGTTGGCCTGAAACTAATCATCCTCATCCAAGTGTTAGTTCCCACCTGTTTGCTCCATTCTTGACTACGAAGTTGAAGTCTTGAAGGGTAATACATTGATTGATGAACTGGAAATTGTTTCTGTTCTTGCCCTACAGCAACGGTTCTCAACCTGTGGCCCGCAACTCTTTTGGGGGTTGAGTTACCCCTTCACAGGAGTTTATATCAGATACTTAGGTTACAATTCATAACAGTAGCAAAATGACAGTTATGAAGCAGCAATGAAAATAATTGTATGGTTGGGGTCAGCACACCATGAGGACCTGTATTAAAGTGAAGGTTGAGAACACTGATCTACATGGTAGGAACTGAGAAGTACTAAACAAGATTGAAAGTTGACAGAGAAAAAGAACTTGGCTATGGAGACAAGGGTTTCAGAGAAAAACAGTATGCACTCTGTCGTCCTCAGTAATTCCTTCTTGTAATAACAAGTGACACTTCTGTCCTTCAGATTCATTTCTGTCCTGCTTCTGCTTGCTTTTTTTTAATTTTGTTTTTGAGGAAGGGTCTCATTGTAGCTGGCCTGGAACTCACTCCCCCTTCCCTCTCTCTCCCTTCCTCTTCTCCCTCCATAGCTGCATAAATAGGTAGTGTGAATGTACACACTTGAACATTTTCTCATAATAAATTACATCAAGCTGGTTCCTGTCTAAGTCCCTTCGTGTGAATTCCATACATTTTCTGAAAACAACATTCTATCATACATAGTACTTCAGTTTAAAAAATCAACTTAACATGAGTGATATATTCTATCTACAACCTATACTAATTTCACCAATTGTGTCAATACTTTTTTCCTTTATTGCAGTTTTTTTTTCTAATGCAGAATTTTTCAATTCCCTTTAAATTGAAAGGGTTTCATAGTCTTTCTTATTTCAGTATTTTAGTAATTTGTTTTGTTTTGTTTTTCGAGACAGGGTTTCTCTGTGTAATAGTTTTGGTGCCTGTCCTAGAACTCACTCTGTAGACCAGGCTGGCCTCCAACTCACAGAGATCCACCTGTCTCTGCCTCCCGAGTACTGGGATTAAAGGTGTGCCTCCACCACCTGGCTGTGTTTTAGTAATTTTTAAGGTAAGCCAGTTATTTATTCTGTAGACTGTCCCTCTACTGGTTTACCTAAATTAGTTTTTTATTTGACTTTGTTTTTTGAAACAAGGCTTTATTATCTAGTCTCAAACTCTTGATCCTCCTACTTCCGCCTCCCCAAGTCCAGGAATGACAGGGGTGCTCTGGCTAACTCAGCCTCAATAATAATAATAACATGTTATTAAGATCATTATAAAGTGGTAGTTTCTTTCTTGTTGTTTTTGAGATAGGGTCTCACTATGTAGTCCTGGCTGTCCTGAAACTCATTCTGTAGACCAAGCTGACCTCGAACTCACAGAGATCTGCCTGACTCTGCCTCCCAAGTGCTAGAGTAAAAAGCATGCCCCACAACACTTAGCTTAAAGTGGCGATTTCTAACTTCATGTTTCTAGTGCTTTTGTTTTTATTTTTTTCTCCAGTGCTGGAAAAAAAAGGTGTGGAACTTGGAGCTTTGTGCCCGTATGTACTTGCTCTACCACAGAGCTACCTCCAGCTCGCTGAGCATTTACTGATTGACATTATTCTGCACAATGATAAGGAGGAGTTACTGTCCCATTCCAGGTTAATTTTGTGTTAGTGTGAACTGACAAATTCTTACATTATTCAATAGGTTATATAATCTGTTGCTGTTACTAATTCTGACTTGGCCAGTAGGAGCTTCTTCAGCAGGAGTCTGTCAATTATACATGTCTTCATCATTTACTTAGCATTTCCTTATTTTCTGGTACAAGATGATTTTCTGGGTCATCATATGCTGGTAAGTAATCTGCCTGGTTCCTGTTAGTCTGGCAAATTGACATATATATGTCTGTTAGTATTTGAGGATAGATGGATGAGTTCATTCTTGTTTGCTATCAGCTCCAAAGTTCTGATTCCAGTTCTACGAGACATTCTTACTGCTGCTTCTCCTTTTGTGTTTTCTAGGTCACCATGGAGCTTGTCTTGGGCAACAAGGATTTCACTGGTGTCAGTGCTAAGTTGAGTAGCAGCACCCAACATATTCCACTTTCTGCTGCTCCAGGTCTAGATATGATACTACCAGAAACACTCCAGGATACAACCTGTACCAAAAATCCACAGAACTCAAATCAAATTCATGAGGAAACTGCAAAGAAAACACAGAATTTAGTGCTCCCCAACCCAAAGTCTGCAAACCCTATAGCCTCAGATTCCTCAGGCTTCATGACTATGCCAAATCACAGTTTAGTCCATCAAACAAATGGGTCAAGCAAAGACAATGCTTTACTATTACATGTACTATTGATGGTGCCAGATGGGAAAGGTTTTGTTTCTGGAGAGTCAGAGAAACCACCACCCTGCAACGTTTATATCAAGTGCAAGCTCTTCAGCACAGAGGAGGTCACCACGTCTGCCATCTCGTGGGGCACAGCACAGCCTGTCTTTAATTTTTCTCAGGTAACTTTGTGTGTTTCCTGTCCGTTTGTGGTTTATGGAGCAGGAGACAAATGTCTCCTAATTATGATTCTGTCTTAAGTGTAGAGTCTTCATATTGAAGAGACTTTGGGAGCTGTCAGTGTGCTGTGTTGATGGGAGGAACTGATACTGCCTAAAGTTTGGATCTCTGTTTGTTTCTTTCTGTCTACCATTGTTCTGTTTGCCTGAGTCTAGCGTCTATTCCTTCTGCTTCTTTTAGAACTATCAGTTAAACTCCCCACCTTTCTCTTATCTCTAAGCTCTTCGGATTTTTAGTTATGTTTTCTCTCATTTATTCTCTGTTTTAATATCCATCTCTTGATTTTTCTGTAGAATTTAGTGCTGGTGCCTTTTTTTTTTTATGACACTGGTGATTGAACCTAAGGCCTTGCATGTGTTAGGCAAGCACTCTATCACTGAGCTCCATCCACAGCAAGCCACCCTGGTTTTCTTCCTGACTCGCAGCTGATCACGTTCAGTCTTCAGGCAAAGAGAAAATCTGGCTCATTTTCCTTGGGGAGGGTGGGGTACGTTTGGCAGGTACCCCTCCATTAGGAAAAGGGTGGAGACCCCAGCACCTTCTCCTTCCTCTCTAGCTTTAACTGTCAGGCCCCCACCTCTGCTCTTGCTGAATTCTGATCTCCCTGTTCTCCCATGGACACACGCTTCAGCTTCATTCTGTGAAGGTAACTTCCAAATCTGCACTTGTGTGTAGGTCAAACGTTTCCCTCCAGGGTCGGCTATGATTGTCGGCCAAACAGCAGCACCTGGGTGTCTCCAAAGCACAGTCACACTACATTGCCTAGCATGTACCAGATAGTAAGGCTGTGCAAATGAAAGAATTCAAAGATGGCCTACCACTTGCAATCCTTCAAATAGGTGGCCTCTTGCCACTACTATTAAATGGATGGAGCTCCTCTTAGCTGTAGATCTCTAGCTACTGTTCATCTACTAGCTAGCTTATTCTAGAATAATTTTACATGAAAAATCCAGATGAAGAGCTGGCTTTGTTACTTGCTATGGCACGTTAAACAGGAGGTGTTTGTTTTTTTGTTTGTTTGTTTGTTGCATTTGATTTATTTTATTAAATGTTGTCTAGGCACTGGATTAGCAACCCTTTGATAAAGGGTTCAAAACTCTTTCTCCAGGCTGGAGAGACGGCTCTTGCTAAGAATATGCAGTACTCTTGCAGAGGACCTGAGTGTGGTTCCCAGCACCCACCTCAGGCAGCTCACAGTGGCCTATAACTCCCAGGCCTCCAGCCTGCTTGCAGATACCCACACACAGACAATACACACATACACTTAATTGAAAATAATTGTTTATTTTAAAGCACACATACCGTACAGCATGATTTAAAAGTGCATCACTTTACCTTAGAGAGTAGCTTGGGTGAGTCACCATATTTGACATGCCTGATAACCTTCTCTCTGTCCCGACATGAACCCTGTCGTCAGCTACTGTTGGTAGCTGTCTTTTTGTGTGTGTTAGTCTCTTATAGCACACTGTTTCTGTGAGGACATAGACTGGATTTTACATTAATATCTTCAGCATCGTACTGTGCATGCTCATAGGGGGCTTTCAGGAAGCACTTTTGAATAAAAGTATAAATTATTGTTTCAATGGTGGAAATTCTTTTTCCTGATTATTCTCCCCAGGTGATTCCTGTCTCTCTGTCTTCCAAACACCTGGAAAGACTTAAGAACAATGTGATGATAATTGAAACTTGGAACAAGGTGCGAAGCCCAGGACAGGACAAGCTGCTCGGACTGGTGAAACTCCCCCTCCATCAGTTTTACATGTCATTCAAGTAAATAGGACCTTTTGGCGTATTCTTTATTCTTCATTTTTATCTTTATATAGACTGAAGAGGAATTCTTTGGGTGTGCAAGCATGACTAGAACCCCCTGAAGGGCCTTTCCCAGTTTCACACACTTCTTGCTCTTTCTCCCGTGGGAAGCTGCCACCCAGACCTACGTCCCTGAGCTTCAGGAGCTTGATAAGAACCTTAGGACTTGAAAGCCTTTAACTTCGTAGCAGCCTGCGATGCAGGTGTAGAAGAGTGAGTAGAGAGTGAAAGGAGTTACACTAGCTGTTGCATAAGTCGTCAGAGCAGAACCCAGGTTCAAAGGAGTTACACTAGCTGTTGCATAAGTCGTCAGAGCAGAACCCGGGATAGAAGGAGTTACACTATCTGTTGCATAAGTCGTCAGAGCAGAACCCGGGTTCGAAGGAGTTACACTATCTGTTGCATAAGTCGTCAGAGCAGAACCCAGGTTCAAAGGAGTTACACTATCTGTTGTATAAGTTGTCAGAGCAGAACCCAGGTTCAAAGGAGTTACACTATCTGTTGTATAAGTTGTCAGAGCAGAACCTGGGTTAGAACCAGATAGCCGGGCTCCTTCCAGCTAATGGTTGACTTCTCCATCATCAAGTGGCAATATGGTTCATAGCAGCTGTTCTCCAGATTTCTGTAACAAGTTGAGATTTGCTAACTATTTGTACATCTCTTTAATAACTAGTAAAACACTGGTGAACTTGAAAGTTACTTCTACTCATACGGACTTCCTTTCTGTTTGATTCAGAGTGTGTAGGGTGTTTACCCACCACCCCCACAGCTCCCCAGAGTTTTCTTGAGTGTGAGCAGCAGGAAATATTAGATAGAAGGATTTATTGCAGAGAATCTTGTGGAGATAAACAGATAGAAAATAAAGGATAGCCTTGAGAGGGCCTGGAACCTTTTCCAACGAGCCCCGACTGTTTCTGCCCCAGGGTTTTTATAGAGACGCCAAGGGGTGGAGCAAAAGACCTCCTCCCCCAGCACAGCCAAGTGCAGGCCATCTCAGACACCTGCACTCAGGCTCGTGGTCCTGATCATCCTCTATGCGGACCTGCTGGATAAAGCCTCGAGGAACCCGAGAACGGACTCCCACAAGAGTGCAGGTTTTTAAGTGCTTTAGCATTAAGCAAGGCTCTGTTGTAAATTTTACAGACAACACTTTTGTGTGCATTATCTCACTAGAGCTTCACTATAACCTCATGAGGGGTCATCATGGTCCTTATTGTACAAACGAGGAAAGTTGTCCTGTAGCTTTGGGAATTCAGTGTCTCTGGCTTCTTTTTCCTCGTCTCTAAAACAAGGTTGATGCTGGGTCACTGTCTCACTTGTGGAGCAGTCATGAGGCTCTAGTGAGAAAATGCATGGGTTTGCCTTGCAGGAATAGGTAAGTACTTATGATGGTAACATTGAACATAACCAGGCTGAGGAGGAGAACTGCTGAAACCATAGCTGTCCATATCTGTTCTAGCCTCTCAGCTCACCACCACCGCCACCGATAACACACATACACACACACACACACACACACACACACACCCCACAGATCACACACATACACATACACATCTCACACACACCACAGATCACACACATACACTCACACCACACATACACACACCACAGATCACACACATACATTCACAACACACATCTCACACACACCACAGATCACACACATACATCACATCACACACCACACATACACATACACCACAGATCACACACATACACTCACACCACACACACGCATACACCACAGATCACACACATACATTCACAACACACACACACACAAACACACACACACACACACCACACATCACACACACATACACATACTCAGATCACACACACACCACCTCTTTTTAGTGATGTAATTCATCTGACTTGTTATTCTTCCTCACTTCCCTTTGTATCCCATTAGCGCCCATCCTTTGTTGATGGAGGACAAAACAACAGTAGCACCAACTACTGAGAATTTCCTGTGAACCAAGTACCTCGGTTGGCATTTACATGAGCTGTCTCAGTTCAGTCCTCACAGCTCCTTTGTAGAAGTTTCAGAACCTATAGTTCACAAATAAGGAATCAGGCTGTGAAAAGTCCAGTTGGTGATTTAAGCCATACAGCATGTACATGGCAGCACCAAGTATTGATGAAATTATTAAGGCCACTCCACGTAGTTAAAAGGGAGGTTTATTTATTTATTTATTTTTTTGGTTTTTCGAGACAGGGTTTCTCTGCATAGCTTTGCGCCTTTCCTGGAGCTCACTTGGTAGCCCAGGCTGGCCTGGAACTCACAGAGATCCGCCTGGCTCTGCCTCCCAAGTGCTGGGATTAAAGGCGTGCGCCACCACCGCCTGGCGGGAGGTTTATTTTGTGGGGTGACTTACAAGTGAAGGGATAGGTAACAGGGTCTGGGAAAGGTGTAGTGCAGTCCAGCGATGTTCTCTGGAAAACTCCACTCGGTCTAGCTCCAGCTTCCAGGGTCCAGGAACCAAGAGCGCCAACACATCCAGATCTCGGGTCTTTAGCGTCCTCTCTTGGCCCCGCCTTGTAGGCATGAGAGTTACCTAAGCCTCAGTGGGGGTTGGAACTTCCAGGTCAAAGCTGGAATGGCTACCCACTACAACCAAGAGCCAGGCTGGTAAAAGAAAATGATTCAGGTTTAGAATCAAATAGTTCAGGACTGGAGGTGTAACCAGTGGTAGAACAGTGCAAAGATAAAGTCAACTGGACCGTGTGAATGGAAGCAGGGGGATCCAGGAGCTTCCTGGCTAGCCAGTCTTGCTGAATTGATGCTTCAGGTTCAGTAAGAGACCTTATCTCAAAAAATAATATGGAAAGCAATCAAGGAAAAAGTTGACATCAGCCTCCAGGTTCTGTGTGCACGTGCACACACATGCACACGCTCCAAACTGCACATGCATATATATATAAAATTTATAATATATATTATTTATAATTATATAATATATAATATATAAGCTACTTAACCTTTTGAACAAGATTTCCTCATCTGTTAATAATGGATAATACTAACTTTTGCAGTGTAAATGGGTTAAAAACACTATGAAAATGATTAGTGCTTCTGTGTAGTAATGCTTAGTAGATGGTAGGTATCATTGGTACTGTTCTCCGATCTTATCTCCAGACTGTGGGATCTATACTTTTCCTAGTTGACCACATTGACTATAAAATAATGCCATTCAACAAGCCCCCTCTGAAGTACGGTTCCATTGCAGACACTGGACTTGGTGCCATCATGCTACAAAGATAAACTAGACTCACTCACAGCTCTGTCTTTATGCAGTCTGAATTTACCTGCCTTATAATTTTAGTTTGGTTACTAACAGAATCTTAGTTTTTAAAACCACTAATTTATTTTTCTGGTTATCAATCCATTTCTAACAAGCTGAGAAAATGAACCAAGTAAGCAGCTCTGACATGACTGATGGTTGTTACATGCTCATTCACAATGTCTTCCTCCCTAGAGACCCCAAGATTTCTCGCCTGCTGCTTGATGCCAGGTACCCAGTTGTTGCTGTCGACAGCTATATGCCTGTGATTGATGTGTTCTCAGGCCACCAAAATGGGAGTCTTCGAGTCTTTTTAGCCATGGGTTCTTCAGATCAGATAATGATGCTGCAAAGATTAAAGAATGAAGAAGGAATACTCCCTCCCTTCAGCCCTAGGCCAGCCCATTTCCTGGACCAGCCACCTGTGGCATCTGCTGCTTTGGTAATGACCCAACATTATGGTTCACAGAAACTATCTCATTTTCTCTTACACATTTTAGTGAAACCATTACCCAGTGAAAGGCTCCAGCAAACAGTATAACTTACACTCCAGTACTTGCTTTATTTTGTGTGGGGGAAGGTATGTGTGAGCATGTGCACTTTATTTGTGTAAGTGCATGTGTGTGCACATGCATATAGCAGCAAGTACTTCAACTCAGGAGTCATTCTTCAGGAGCCCTCCACCTTCCAGGCATGGGTGTGTGTGTGTGTGTGTGTGTGTGTGTGTGTGTGTGTGTGTATGTGTGTGTGTGTGTATGTGTGTGTGTGGTGTATAGTGTATATATATATTTGGGTATGTGCACATCTGTGTGCAGGTGGAGGCCAGAGGTCAGCACTGGCTGTTGTTCTCTATTGCTCCCTACCCTAATTTTTAAATAATGTTTTCATCTTATATGTATGGGTGTTTCACTCACAAATACATCTGTGCACCATGTTTGTACCTGGTGCCAGAAAAGGGCATCAGACTTGAACTGGAGTTACAGACATTGTGAGCTGTTGTGTGGGTGCTAGGAATCAACCCTGACCCTCTGGAAGAGCATCCAGTGCTCCTAATTACTGAACCATTGTTCCAGCCCTCTCTACTTTATCTTTAAGACAGGCTTTCTCAATGGGACCTGGAACTCACCAATTATGTTAGGCTGACTAGCCAGTGAACCCAGGCATCCACCTGTCTCTGCCTCTTGAGCACTTAAATTACAACCACAGCCCACCACACTAAGCTATCTCCTCAGCCCCACAAGTGCTTGTTTTAAATCAGAAGAGTATTGGTATTCTTCTCTTATATTTTAAATGGTCTTTATATCCCTCTTAGCTCATTGAATTTATAAACAAAACCCAGGATTAGAAGTATAGTTCATTGATAAAGAACTAACCTGGAATGCTGAGTATGTGACTCAGTTGGTAGAGTGCTTGCTAGCATTCATGAGCCTCTGTGTTTTAGTGCCAGGACTGGACAAAACCAAGTGTGGCAGCACACATCCATCATCCCAGCACTTGGAAGGTAGAGGCAGGAGATTGAAACACTCAAAGCTATCCTTGGCTGTGTAGTAAGTTCAAGGCCAACTTGGGCTATGTGAAAGTTTGTCTCAAAACACACACAGACACACACACAACTGAAGATTTTTGGAGCTGGAGAGATGGCTCAGTGGTTAAGAGCACTTGCTGTTCTTGCAGAGGACCCAGGTTCAGTTCCCAGCATGCACATCAGACAGCTCATAACTCCCATAGCTCCACTTCTAAGGGATCCAACACCCTGCACACATGTGATGCACATACATATACTTAGATACACACACATGCACATAAAATATAAACAAATAAATCTTTAATAACTTACCTAGTGTGTAAAAGGTTTTGATCCCAGTACCACAAAAAGAAAAAAATCTGTTTGGACAGCCAGGTATTAATCCTCCAGTGTACTAAATTGTCTTACGAGAGACAGAGACCCAAATATAGGACTGTAAAATCTTACCGTTTGTGTTGACAAAGTCGGTGTGGTAAGTAACAATGAAATGCCTTGTTTTTCACTACTAACCAAGAAGTGATTTATTTTATACATTGCTGTACAGTTGAGAAGTTATACTGGCCTACATTTCCATGTTTAGTTTCATAGCTGCATACAGTGGGTTTTGACATTTTTTAATAGGTGGTAAAATAGAACCAAAGTCACTATTAATTGCCTGGAGTTATAAGTTGCTAATTGAATTGCATAAAAGACACAGATAAAGAATAATCCTTTAATATCCTCAACTCTTTTTAGATGGTATATCGTCCTCAGCTTGCCATATAGACTCATAAATCTGTTAAATTCATATTGAAAGAACATGATTCTTAGGGTACATTCACCAAGGAAATCCTTGGGAGATTTGCCTGTGTGGTTGGATATCTACACATGTAACTGTTGCCTCTTACACTGTCTTTCATCCAGTTCACCATCTGCAGGATCAATTATTAAGTTGCTCTAGTGCCATATGGCCAAATTTAACAGCTGTTACAACTCTTACAAGGGCTCCACTCTGCCATTTTTTTTTCTTCCAGGAATTAAATTGTAAGCTTTCTATTTCCCAAAGGGAACTTTTGCACCAGTATTGCTTACTTATGTTTTTGGATTTCAAAACAAATACTTAATGCAGTCTTCTCTAAGTTTATTAGATTCATAGTTAGGGTGTTATTTAAAGCCTGTAGTCCCGCTCTGAGCTGAACCCTGAATTCGTCCTCTGAACATTTCTGTTAACTGGTTGCTAGTGTCAGCTGAGGCTGTGTAAGGTAGAGCTAAAGAACACTGGCTGCGAGGTCAGGCAGCTTGTGAGCCTGGACTGTAGTTAACAGTCATGATGTTAACCACTAATACAAGGGAAACGTGGATACAGTGCCTGGCTCATGGTAACCACTCAGTAAGCACACAAGGAGTGGTTATGAAGTAATATAATACTCTCAGCAGCTATGTGTTCACTACCTCCCCAAGTCAGCATTATCCCCAGCTTATTTAGAAGTAATAGTTAATGTCTGCTTGCTTCAAATATGTATTCCTTTTCCTATTAAGGAAGTAATGTCCTATTCTGCGTTCTAAGTGCTTTTATCAACAACAGATGTTGAACTTTATCACCTTCGTTTTTAGCATTTGTTGAAACTGAGACCATCTTCCTGTGTTCCATTCATGCGCTGAATCATATTTGTGGACTTGCTGACACTGACTCAGTCTTATGGTCTAGGGTAAACCCTGCTTGTTCTGGTTACACTGAGCAGTTGTGAGAGTTATTTGTAGATTTCTACTAGGTTTCTCCATAAACAAGCAAGGGTATTCTAAAGAGGCTCATCTTTAAAGCTCCCCAATGTCTGTTTCATTTCACAGCCAGAAAGCCAAGGAAACCGGCTGATGGAGCACCACTTCGAGTTCCATGTGGTGATGGTTAAAGGGCTCGTGCCCCTCCAGGCAACAGTCTGGGGAGAAGCGGATTGTTACGTCCAGTACTGCTTTCCATCCCAAGACTCCCAACCCAGTGTGCTCCAAGGACCTGACTTCCTTGAAAACGGTAGGCTGGGAGTCCACATCTTCTACTCATGCTTGGTTCTTTTATTGGACATACTTAGGAACTGTGTTTTTCCTGAGTGGATTTTATCTTGTTTGTTGTTCCCAATCTTACCTAGGGATAAGATAGTTATGTGGACACGTAACATAAAAGATGGCCTAAATTTGCATTTTCCTTTTTAACTAACTACCTTTTTGGTATGGTCATAGTATTCATAGTATGTTTTCATGTATACTAGTAACATGAAGCAACACACTCATACACTGTACTTTTTCTTGGTGCACTTGGCTGTTTGTGTTGAGTTAGAGAATATGCCAGAATTTCCCTAATCTCTGGTTTTGGAAAGTTTCGACAAGGTTTCTCAAGCAAAGTGTCTTCCAGGTGTCTTCTGACCATTGCTTCAGCACTTCAATCGTAGAAATGACGAATAACAAAACGTGGATTCATATAATCTTTTTATTTTGATATGATTGAGATTTAAAGAATACTTATAAAAATAGTACAAAGAATTTCTGTGTACCCTTTGCCTAAATCTACCAGTTAGTTATATATTAGTCCTTATTTACATCCGTGTGTGTGTGTGTGTGTGTGTGTGTGTGTGTGTGTGTGTGTGTGTGTTTTACTGATATTTTGTGGCAGTCATGCTTTGTAAAGTCACTGAATACTTTAGAGAATTGAAGATGCTGGACAATTGTGCCTGAGGAACAAATGTCCACACAACTATCTCATATAGGTCATAGTCTTAAATCCTACAAACTGCTTTTCTAGGTAGATTCTATTCTGTTCTTCTGCAAAAGAGAAAACAAAGTTCAGAAGCATTAAGCAACTTGCCTGGAGCCGCCTCATTAACAAGTGCCAAGTTTAGGATTCCAACCCTGGTCAAGCATGGTGGTACACACCTGTTAATCCCAACACTTGGGAGGCTGAGTCAAGAGGATTGGGAGTTCAAGGCCATCCTGGGATACCTTATCAGATCTCAAGAAAATAAAAGACCTAGACCTAGACCCAGAGCCAGAGTTTCTTTTACAATACTGCCCTACCCTTTCCATCTCCGTCTTCTGATCATCTCCAAGAAATAACACAAGAAGGCAGGGTTTTGCCTTGTTTGATCTTATCTGATAGGAAGCAGTGTTCACCATTCTGCATGTCTGGCTAGCAGGTTCAATATTACTTTAGAGATCAAAGAAGGAACTTTTAGCCAGAATATATTACAAACTCTTAGAAACGTCTTTTTTTAAAAACATCTAGGGGTGTGGCTCACTTGGGGGAGTGCCTGCCTGGCATGCACAGAGCCCTGGGCTTGGTCCTCAGCACCACACCACATAAATCAGACACGGTGATGCTCACCTGTGATCCCAGCATTTGGGAGGTGGAAGCAGGGGGATCAGAAGATCAAAGGCATCCTTGGCTGCAAAGCAAGCTTGACGTTAGCCTGTGCTACCTGAGCCCCATTTCAAAAAATAAAATAAAATAAAATAAAAGTGAGTAATGTTCCAGTCCTTGGGAAACTGAAATAAGAGGATCGTGTTCATGGCCAGTCTGGGCAACTTAGTGTGAAACTGTCTCAAAATAGAAAGTCTGCTGTTACAGCTCAGCAGTTGAACCAGACTAGCATATATAAGGTCCTGGGTTTAACTCTTTATAACACACACACACACACACACACACACACACACACACACACACACACACACACACACGACCAAAATTGGGCTAAGAGCTGAATAGAAATGTCTTCAGAGATATACAAATAACTAATAAGCACTTAGAAAAATACTATATTAGTTTGTTTTGGTGATATAGCAAAATGTCTGAGGCTCTGACTTTCAGAAAATCAACAAGGTTAATTTAGCTCCATTTTGGAGGTAGCATGTCCTCCATTGCTTTGGCCTCTACTGAAGACCCTTGGCCGGGTCAGAATGATGGATAAGCCAAATTAGAAGGTCAGAAGGCCAAGCTCATGGGGTAGCATTACTTTGTACCAACTTATTCTTGGAAGAACTAACTTAGTCCAAAAGACTGGCACTAATCCCTTGAGAGGAACACCATCAATCGACTAAGCACTCCCCTCCAGATCCCACCTCCTGAACGTTCCACCACCTTACACCACAGCCACACTAGGGACTGAGTCTTCAGCACTTGAAGCTTTGGTGGACAAATTATTGCCAGACATTTAGTTAGCATCATCAGTCTTTTAAAGAAGGCAAAGCAAAACCTTCATGAAAACTCTTACCCACAGAGGCAGGTATAATTGTTTAAGAGACTAGTAAGTGTTTGAAAGGACATGGAACTTGGATACTGTCCACCAGAAAAGGGATCTGCTCAGTATTGCTCACTGGACCAAAACCACAGAAATGTTAGGAGTAACTCAGCTGGAAGATGTGGGAAGTAGCAGATCTGGGACCTACTCTCTTTAATACCTTCAAGGTGTCCATATTCTCATTTGTGTTCTCACAGGAATAGCATGAAGATAGAATTGACTGCTCTGTATGTACGTCAGTGTGCTGCAGATACAGCATGTTTGTGTGTGCGATGTTCTCAACTCTTTTCTTTCCCTAAGGAGTCACTCTGAAGCCCTTTAGAACTTCGACCACACTGTGTGTCCCAGATCCCATCTTCAGTAGCGAGCACCACCACTCGCTCCTGTTGCCAGCTGACGTGCCAGTGCAAAGGCTCCTGCTGAGTGCCTTCTCCTCCCAGGGGCTTGTGCCTGGAGGGGGAGTCCAGTTTGAAATCTGGTGCAGGTACAGTATGGACACCCCAGTCCCCTGCTTAGGAAGGAAGTGCCCAGTCATAAGGAATCCTGCCTTGGTCAGGGGGAACTATTGTAAGACGCTCAGCCGGACCCCTCCCTCCCTGGCTTTGTAGTCTTTATATTTGACCGCAGCTTTTGTCTGCAGTTTACACGTTGGGCTCTTCTGAGCAGCTAGGTCTATACTTCTACCTAGGGCAGGAGTAAAATCCTGTTAGTGTTATCTGCTACTGTCCCTCAAGCATAGCACTCACCGTTTTTGGTGCTCTTACCGCTTGGGTTACTTCAGGTCTTTATGATGCTTAACTGCTGTGACAGCCTCCCACTTCTTCTCCCCACTTCTAAACTAACTTCTTCCCACCATCAGAAAATAGTCTTCACAAAACATGAATCCACTTAATGTTCCAATCACTGGATGGTTCCCAGAAAGAATGCTGGACTGATTGTAGATGTCATCCCCGCCCCAGCGTCTACACCTCCAGGAAACCTACTAAAATGATAAAGAGAATACAAAGGAATGTAAAGGAAGAGAAATGAGATCACAAACAGCACTGTCACATGACAAAAATACTTTCTACAATCAGGTGGAAACCAAGCACAAAATGGATTTTTACACCCACCAGCTCTGATGCACAGCTTACGATCTAGGAACAGATCAGTTTGACTTGAAAAGAAAACAGCGTGGGTACTAAGGGAGTCTCATCCTCGTGCACACTAGAATACCATAGGCCTAGAAACAAAGAAGAGCTGTGGAGAAGAGGGAGAGGCCGCCCCACCCAGAGCCACTTGGGCTGCTATCGGGTGGACGTTTTTTGAGGAAGGCCAAGGCACAAGCAGATCCTCAGACAGAAAGTTGTAGGATACAGAGCTTTGTCACCCTGAGCCGAGCGTGTGCTGTATGAGGTTGTTTCCATGTAATAGGCAGCATCTGCTGCCGGTCCAGCCACCACTGTATATCACCAGTCCAAAACAGCTGGCTCCACAGATAACTAGCTACTGAAAACTGATCACCGGGGCAGATTGCGCTGTTCATCCACCTAATTATTCCAGCTGGCATTTTGTGCTTTTGTGGTTTTCAGATACTATTATCCTAATGTAAGGGACCAGATGGTTGCCAAAGGAACCTTGCCATTATCAAGGATCTGCGCCATGGTAACCATGCAGCACCGTGAAGATACGGGAATGCAGAACTTTAATCTCCCATTAACCCCCAGACTTGAGAACAGTAGAGAATTGAAGAACCAGTCATCAGGTAACTGAAGACTTAATATGTCTTTCCTTTTCAAAGTCATTGTATATAAATATCCTTTTTCTTGCTGAATTAATTATTCTTTACTTGGGGTATTTACCCTTTCGAGTCTCTCACAAGACCTATGAGTCTCACCCTCTCTTAGAAAGATGAATGTAGCCAGGTGACAGTGGCACATGCCTTTAGTCCCAGCACTCGGGAGGCAGAGCCAGGCGGATCTCTGTGAGTTCGAGATCAGCCTGGTCTACAGAGCAAGATCCAGGACAGGCACCAAAACTACACAGAGAAAAACCAAAAAAGAAAAAGAGAAAAAAAAAAAAAAGAAAGAAAGAAAGAGGATGTAGAACATATATTGCAAATTTTGCACATGATTTTAGAAAACTCACAGTTGCATGGACTCTGTATAAATGCTGCTTGTCTCATTTTACCTTGAACTCTTAAGCATTTAAAAAGCCCTCATAGCATAAATGCTAAGTACCTTTTAGATACACTAGAAAATTATTATTCTAAGCCAACATGAGCAGAGGTGGGCCTGATGAGATTAATTAGCTTGGATTGGAAATTAAGGGAAAAGGTTAAAAAACTTTTTTTGACACATGTGTGCATGCACATGTGCAGAGAGCACACCTGTCATGGAACATATGTGAGAGCAAAGATGATTTGATGTTATGCGTAAGAGCATTTGCCTATCCATGTGTATGTGAACCTCATGCATGCAGTACCCTCAGAAGTCAGAAGAGGGCATCAGATCCTTTAAAACTAGAATTACAAGCAGTTGGTAGCCTCCAGGTGGGTCTAAGACTTGAACCTGGCTCCTCTGCACGTGCATCAAATGCACTTACTGCTGAGCCATCTCTCCAGCTGCAAGAGGAGTTTAAAATTAAATTAAGGTTAGCAAAATGGCTCAGCACCAGCTGCCAACTCTGATAACCTGAGTCCATCCCCAGGACCTAATTGGTGGAAGGAGAAAAAGCAACTCCCACAAGTTGTCCTCTGAGCCCCACCACAGATAGACAGACAGACAGACAGAAAGAAAGAACATGAAAGAGCTTAACAAGAATTTGGCACTTTAAATGGTTTCCAGAAAGGCAATCCAAACTGCAAAATGATCAGCATTCGCTTCCTAAGTCTGTGATACTTTTTGAAAAGTATCATAAAAACCAAAGGTTTTATCTTGCCTTGGTTAAGATTGAGTTGTTCCTCCTGAGCCCCCGTGATTAAACTTGTTGAGTTCTTCCTTAAAGTTGTCTCTGGACGGAGGCTGTATGGAAGACCTTAGAAAAGATGGCGTGTGATGGATTGCCTGAAGTGCAATACCCAATATGGCAGATCTGCCCCACTCACTGTGATTGCTGCCATCCCCCTCCCTCCTCTAGCGAACAACAGAGATCCTTCCAGCCAAGCTGGTAGTCTTTTCTTCCTGTTCTCCTTGGTCAGGTTTTCTGGATGTGGGTTTGAGGTACCGGAGAAGCCCAAGAACAGCAGAGGGAGTTCTTGCCGCCCGAGCTGTCTCCATCTCGGTCCAGATTATCAGAGCCTGTGGTCTGCAGGCAGCGGCCAAGTAAGTCCACCCTAGAAAAGTGCTTCTTAAACCTTCCTGGGTGCATTCTGTGCAGTGGGATGCTCCAGTGTGGGTGACTGACTGAGACCTTCCTGTGGTACAGTCTGTACAGTGGGATGCTCCCATGTAGGTGAAGGTCTTGTGAAAAATTTCCATTTCACTAACCATGACTTTCTATTAAGAAAGCATTCCAGAATTTCAGGAAGTCACTTGCAGACTCTTGGTACTGTTATTGCAAATCTGTTTCTTCACTTTGCAACAACTTCATGTTCTACTCTCCTTAGCCCCTCCCACCATGGTTATGTTCTGCACCCTCAAGCCATGCCATGCGCTTGCTGCATGTCCTTTATAAACCCAAGATCACGTATGCCTGTCCCTGAGTATCATCTGTTTTGCCATCTCATACCCCTGCATCTGTTCTCAGCATAATGACTGATGACCTGTTAAAACTAACTCCAACCGTGATCATATGTGTTAAAAGAGAGCCACAGTCCTTGCAGTTTCATAAGGGCCCACATCATTTGACCTCCTGTTGTCTTTGGAACCTCTGCTTCCTCTGAGGCTCCAGTCCCTGGTCCATTTGTTGCTTCTGAACACATTAAGAACCTTTCCCCTCCTCGTGTCCATTGTCTTTCTGTCTATTCTGCCTTGTCTCTCTCTGTAAGGGAACAGCATGCTGTTTCCTGCAGGTCTTTGCTGTTATTTCTCTTGGCCTTAAGTATTGTTCCTCTTGCCTGTTTACACTCTGCTTTCCTAATGATTTTGTAGCATCTTCGCAGCCCTCCTTTATGCTTAGCACCTAGGTTGTAGCACACTGTTCTGTTTCTGCTAGGGCATGCATTTTCCCACACTAGACCATCAGTTCCTCTAGTTAAAGACACTTTCCGAAATCCTCTGCACCCCACAAGCCACATGGATGAGCTCTAGCAGCAATGGGCACTGACAGAAGTAGGTCAGGCTCCTGCCTCAAACTAGCTCACTTGAGAATGACTTCCAGAGAAGGCCTGTTCCCTGACTTCTCCTCGTGTGACTCTGTCAGGTTGTTCACCTTGAACTCTCCCGGTGTCTAAGTATGTAACTGGCTTACTGCCATGTGAGGGTGATGCCGAAGCAGCGGAGAACGGTCCCGTCTAGTAAGCCACCCCTTACCAACTCTCCAGGTGACTTTTGTAGTGAGCACCCAGCAACATCCTAGTGATATCAAAATACTTGCAGGGGGTGGCAAAATGGCTCAGTGGTTTAAGGCACTTGTTGCCAAGCCTGATGATCTGAGTTCAGTCCCTGGGATGCACTGTGTGGAAGGAGAAAACCAACTCCTACAAGTTGTCCTCTGACCTCCATGCACATACAAAATTAAATAGTGAAAATGCACTAAAAAGTGTAAGTTCATGCTGGACGGTGGTGGCGCACGCCTTTAATCCCAGCACTTGGGAGGCAGAGCCAGGTGGACCTCTTTGAGTTCAAGGCCAGCCTAGGCTACCAAGTGAGTTCCAGGAAAGGCGCAAAGCTACACAGAGAAACCCTGTCTCGAAAAACCAAAAAAAAAAAAAAAAAGTGTAAGTTCTTCCAGGGGATAGTTTTACATTTTATTTTATTTGATCTGTTTGTGTGTGTGCCTTCAGAGTGTGTGTGTGTGTATACGTGTGTATACCATGTGCATACAAGTACCCTTAGAGTCTAGAAGAAAGCATCTGAACTAAAGTTATAGGCAGTTGTAAGCCACTCAGTGTGGGTGTCGGGAACAGAACCAGGGTTCTCTATAAGAGGAACAAGTATAGCCGGGCAGCTGTGGTGCATACCTTTAATCCCAGCATGGGGGGCGGGGGGGGGGGGGGGGGGGGGAGCCAGGCAGATCTCTGTGAGTTCGAGGCCACCCTGGTCTACAGAACAAGCTCCAGGACAGGCACCAAAACTACACAGAGAAACCCTGTCTTAAAAAAAAAAAAAAAAAAGAGGAGCAAGTACTCTGAATTCCTGAGCCTTCTCTGACCCACATACCCTAGCTGACAAAACTGGTAATACTCACTGCCAACAGTGAACGGCACGACGGGCAGTGTGCTGTCTAAGAGCACAGCGATCAGTTTTGTTGAACAACTTGGGTTTTCTGCTCATCACGGTCAGACAGTGAGCACCGTGGGGAAGCAGAGGCCGTCTTAGCTGAGAAGGCACCACTAAGGATGCCTAGCATCCAGCTGGGATTCGCTGATCTAGGAAAGGGCTCAAAGGAGCAAGACTTTGCTCCATTGATTTTCTTGGTAAGTTTCTCTAGAAGGAGGGGAGGCAAGACTGGAGTCAAAGGTGAGCTTGTCACAGAGTGATCCTGCTTTGGTGTGTTCTTAGAGAAAGTTGTCAAGATCTACTTTTTGTCTCACTCTGTGGTGGTGACAGAGTAACCTTGTCCCCAGACTCTCAGGGTAGCTTTTAATCAGGTTACTTCCTACATTAAAACTTTCGCGTTTCCTGCTGTCAGTAGCAGTGGCCTAAGCAATTTTAACTGAGCATTTTAATTTAGAAATTAGCATATTTTCAAATTAGTCTGTGCTTATTTATGTATAAATTATCTTCAGGTACTTCTGTATTAATATGCTAAATACATTATTAAATATAGAATAGGGAAACTTTAGTATAGATGATAACAAGTTTTAGTATTTTCTTCCAGTGTCCCCGCTTTTGACCCGTGAACCTCCGCAGTGCATACTCCTCTTCAGGACCGCTCCCTGCAAATATGCTGTCGTAGCTAGGTTACTAAGAAAGCGCTCTGTGGCCCTGCCAAAGCCTAGCTAGAGAGGGGTTGACACGCATGCTCAGATCCTCTGACAGTAGTGGAGCTGCTTCTTGGGCGTGCGAGCTGATTTCTGATGACGTTGTGGTATCCCCTTCTCCTTTCCTGTCTGTCCCCTCCAGGGCTTTGGCTGAGCAGGAACCCGCTCTACAGTTCAGTGCCACCGTAGGACTCAATACTTCTGTCACCACTCATCTCTCATTCCTGCCCAAGGGGGAACAGCGCCGAACCCGCCCTGTGGCCTGTTCCTTCTGCCCCGAGTTCTCCCATCACATTGAGTTCCCCTGTAACCTGGTGACTCAGCACTGTAGTGGAGAAGCCTGTTTCCTGGCAGAGCTGTTGGAGTTTGCAGAAATTATTTTTGCCATCTATCATGAAAATACCAAGTCAGGTAAGCACCAAACGACCATCACCTTCAGAATCAAATGAGGCTCTGCTGTGGATGGCATGTTCCTTCCTAGGAGATACCCTGAACAATTGAAAGAGGGATCATAATCTTTTGCTGGTTTGTTTGTTGTTTGTTTTTTGTGACAGGGTTTCTCTGTGTAACAGCCCTGGCTGTCCTGGAATTCACTCTGTAGACCAGGCTGGCCTTGAACTCACAGAGATCCATCCACCTGCCTCTGCTTCCCAAGTGCTGGGATTAGCATGCACCACCACCATACAGCTTAATCTTTACAACTTCTAAAGGGCATAATGAAAATAAGCTTGTGAAATGTGTATGGAAGAGTGTAGAAGGAAACAGCAATTGTATTAACAAATTAACAAATATAACAAAAATGTTAATGGGTGAATCTAAAGAATAGACATGTGCTCATTGAGTTATGCACACCCTTCCCATATGCCTGTGTGAGTAACACATCTGAAGGACATTCAGATTCTGACTAGGATGTAAGCAAGATAATCCCTGATCTAACAGTTCAGCACTGATTCGTGTGTAGAATGAAATGTTCCAGGAGTATACTGTAAACAGGCCTCAGTAACCCGCCAATAATTATCCACTTTTGCTTCACTTAACAGTCAGTGACATAGCCAGTATCCACTCGTGCAAAGATTATCTGCTTGGAGTAGTCAAGGTTCCAACCAAAGACCTGCTGGTCAAGAGATCAGGTAAGGCTCCTGAGTACTCATGTGCTGATCCTGCCCTTGATGAAATAATCCTGTCTCTATCTCCCATGCAAAATACACAAGGAAGCCTGCCCCAAAGACATGCTGTGAACTCACCCAGGTCCCTCACAGTTCTCTCAGACATTGGAAGGCCTGTCCCACTCACTGCAGAGGTCAAACCCATGCTACTCCAGGAATGATGGCAGTGGTGATGAGAAGCTACAGACTGTTGTGACATGTTTCCTCAGCAGGATACAGAGGCATCATTTTCATTTAACAGATGAGGAGATGAGGTCCAAGAAGTTGATTTGCCAAAACCACACAGCTGTTCAGTAGCAGAACTTGAAATCTAGCCAGGATTCCCCCATTATTTTCACTCTCCTGTCCTCCACTCCAAGTGGAATAAAGATAACCGTATAAAGGCCTGGCCGATGAACACACTCTGTTTGTCCAGGACCCCGACCACTTGACTTGCTGTCCCCTTCCCTTCCTTTCACTCCCAATACCATGGCGACGACGGTTCAGCTTCCAGACACTTCCTCCACCATTGTCATTTAGCAATTATAACAACTTTGGTGAATAAGATCCATGTGAATTTTCCCATGCTTACCATATAGAAACAAGAACTCTGAGAGATTAGTGATTTGTCCAGAATAAACCACTAGTTTGGGGTCTCAGCCAGAGAACGAACTCAGACCTTCCAAGGCCTAGCCTCATGCTTCCTACCTATCACATTGCTTCTCAGTGATCCGAGAAAGACCAGCTCCCAACTCAGAGTGGGCATGCTTTCTATTCAGCATTGGGCCGGCGGGGCAGTGGGGAATCTGAGCTACAAAGAGGGTATGTTTTCTCTTTGAAGACAATGATCGAAAATCTTTTTCTTTTTCCCATAAGGGATCACAGGATGGTATCCTGTCATTTTACCAGAAGATGAAGGCCTGTCTCGGGACCTCGAGTTTATGCAGAAGATTGTAGGAGGCCTGGAGCTCTCTATTTCCTTCACGCACCCTGGAGATAGAGAGCGGGTGTTGGAGGCTGCTGAGCTCTTGGGCTGGACCTTTGACGGCAGCCTGAAGGATCTTGTCAAGATGGAAGAAGAGGTGCCAGCCACTGTCACCATCTCCACCCCAAGACTCTGGCTCCCTCTCCACTGTGTGCTGCTCGCAGGCCACAGGAACATTCATAAGAATACATATTGCTACCTTCGCTACAAGCTGTACAGTCAAGAAGCCTTTTGGACCCCTCTCAGGAAGCCTAAGGAATCTACAAACAAAAACCAGGTCCTGGTTACTTTCAAGGCATCCAAAAGAACAGAGGTCACTCGGAGCCAGTCACTGCTGTGGTACTTCAGAGAGGAGAAGTTAGAGATCCAAGTGTGGCGAGCATACGGCAATGACAGCTTAGAGAGGCCACACCAGACTGACAGCTGGATTGGCTCAGCCTATGTAGACCTGTCCAGACTCGGGGAAAAATCACAGAGGACACTAACTGTCAGTGGTGAGTGAACATTCAGGTCTAACTCTTTGTTTGGGCACCTGCTCTCAACATAAATTCATCAGATTTGTATATGTAAGATGGTAGCGTGTAGAATGAGGTTGAGCGAATTTCAGTGACTACCTTCACACATGTGTAAGAGCCTGTGTGATCATTGAGGGTGATGGTTTAGTTACTACACTGAAAAGAATATCTGCCAAGGATAGTCTTTTCTCTGGATATTCCTCGGGATATTCATCTTCTCTGGTGAGCGCATGTTGGGACTGTAAAGAAAATCTGTGTGCCACTAACCTGGTTCATAAAGCAAAAATGAAAAGTTAATTTTACAAATGGAATGCACTGTGTACTTTTATTTCAAATGTTCATTGGTGCTTATTTTATGTATTTGGCCCTGGGAACTGAAATATGAGTAAGAATTAGTTCCCAGCCTAATTGTGTTTATATTCTAATAAAAGACTGTGACCGTAAACAATGAATATGAAGCATAAGAACTGAAAAGATGGTGTTCTCAGATGGGACTGTGAGGGTTCATGGTCCTTACGGTTCGATTAAAGGACAGAATCTCAACCGAAGTGATTTAGGGTTTAGGAATAAGCCAGGGGAAGGGGGAAAGAATGGGTTTGGTTTGGTTTGGTTTTTGTTTGAGACAGGGTCTCTCTACATACCCCTGGCTGTCCTGGAATTGACTCTGTAGACCAGGCTGGCCTCAAACTCACAGATCCGCCTGCCTCTGCCTCCCGAATGCTAGGACCATGCCTCCTAGCTAAGGAAGGTTTTCTAAAGAGGAAGAACAAGTGTGAAGACACAGAGGCATGAAGCGGTTAGGTAGATTGCAAATGCTCTAAGTAACCTGAATCAGCTGGGTCTCAGGGTATACAGGTTACAAAACACTGCGATAAAGCCAGAACAGTGCTCAAGAGAATTCGTCTCATCAAAGCAGAAACATTTGGTCTTTTTTCCAAGAACTGGGAAAGGTTACTATAATGGGTTCTGGATAGAGAATTAATTCATAGAGCTTTGCAGTCTATCTAGTGACTGTCATGTGGCATGAATTGAAGGTAGCCAACTAAGTTCTTTTTCATTAGTGTGGTTGAGTCTCATGTATCACATAGCCCAAGGTCACCTTAAATTCACTATGTAGCCAAGGATGACCTTGAACTCCAGGGCCTCCTACCTCTACTTCTAGAATGCTAAGATCTCAAGTGTGGACCACCATGTCTTGTTCATTGGTGTTGGGGATCAAACCCCGGGTCTCTTGGCAGCCTGGCAAGCCCTCTAGACTGAGCTCACAGCGGCCCGTGACTGGGTTGTGTACAAACATGACACTTACTCATTTTAACACTCCTGTAAGGTCAGTTGCCTCCCTGCTCTATACCGTTAAAGAACTGAGGTCATGACCCTGTTTTACAGCAGTTAGGCTCTGCTCCTCTGAACCTTGGGGGTTTGGTTTGGTTTGTTGTTTTCTTGTTGGTGTGTGGTTTAGGTTTGGGTGTTGTTTTCTGCTTGCTTGCTTGCTTGCTTGCTTGCTTGGTGTTTTTGAAACAAGGTGTCTCAATATAGCCTATATTGGTGTAGAATTTGTGATATATCTCAGACTGGCCTTGAACTCATAATCCTCCTGTTTCAGTTTCCCAGGTGATGAGATTATAGGCATATGACTAACCTTTTGTTGAACAGATGGCCCAATCTAAAAAAAGAAGAAATGAGTGAGTTTGGGTGATTGTCGGGTTCCTTTTGGACCCAGCAGATGTAAGTCTGGCCCTATGAAGTATCTCTTCAAATGCTACGTGACCTATTTTATCTAGGCCAGTTCAGGTCACTTCATAGAAACTAGAGGAAAGGTCTTTGAAGTAAACCAGGCTCACTTGATCTAACTTTTTTTTTGATAGGCTTTTAACTTCACTACTGAAGAAAATAGATCTGGGACACAGAATATAGGTCAAGGGTCAGAATTCCATCACAAATACTCCCTTTATTAAGTTTCCAAAGAGGCTATTCAACTTTTCCAATTGTCTGTGTCTGTCATACGTCTCCGTATCCCACTAGTTTAAGGTTCATATCCACTTGAACAAAAGCCTTATACATTTGATGTATTTGTTAAATGTGTCATCCACATCCACTCAACCAGCCAACCTGTTCCCATATACTATTTAAACTTCCTGAGGATAAAGACCCACGGGGTTGCATGTGAGCGTCCTCCCTCTCATAATTATGACTCTCGTTTTCGGCTTGAGAGCCATGGGAATCTACACTTTGTATCAAGAAGAGATTGTCAAGAGACAAAAAGTTCTGTCTTATTGCCATCCATGACAGGTAACATCTTTTTCCTCAAATAGGAATGGATCTAGCAAAGCAAGCTTTACGATTCAGAAGGAATTATTGATGCCATCTACTCTAAGTAAAATTTCATTTTAAGACCCAGCAAGCCAATGGAGTTCAAGTCCACTGATTATGGGGAGATGGTCCCGACAGTCCCATTGACCGTCTGGAATTCGGGCACAGAAAGGAAGGACTCAGCTATTAGTACCCCTTCTCCTCTCTCCCTCTGCTGTCACCTCCCGCCTCCCCGTCAGTGACTCCCGGGGGAGGTCAAAGAGGCTGGTGTGAGCCCTGGATAGCTTCCCAGTGGGGAGAAATCGGAAAGTGGAAGCCTTGGTGCGTACAGAGGAGAGGACGGCTCCTCTTGTCTCTCCCGTGCCCTGGCAGTGCTGCCCGCCTGCAAAGCATTTGTGCTGGCTTCAGACCAGAAATGTCACCGCTTAATATTATTGCATATAACTGGACATAGTAGGTGCAAGCACAAATTGTTACATATACCAACTTCAGATGCTTTCTGAAAACTGGTGTGTCGAGACCTGTGGTCTTATCCCTGGAGAGAGGCCCGTGAGCAGCCTCTGAGAGCTCTTTTCTCTCACCCAGGCTTACTTGCCTCCATTCTCTTGCAGGCGTGTATCCTCTGTTTGGAAGAAATGCTCCCGACCTCTCTGGAGCTGCCTTGCGAGTTCACGTGGTTCTTTCCCCCCACACTGAGCCCACACGTGAGCTGGACTCCATGGACTGCAGCAGCCACAGTGAGTCCGAGCAGCTCCCCAGCAAGAAGGATGAGCTCCAGCTCTCTCCACCCTGTGTCCTCCAGAAGTCTCCAGCCTCCGCCCTGGTCTGCTGCACCAGCACTGCAGCTGAAGTGGGCCCCCCCGACGAGGGCCCTCCCGAGTTGGATGGGACTTTTGCAGTCAGTATCCTGGTAGAGAGAGCCATGCACTTGAGCTTGAAAGGTATGCTCTACGTACTTACCCAAAAGCAGGTGTCCAGCTCCTCAGGGTACTCTCCGTCTTCAAAGAGCTTCCAGATTATGGCAGGACCGACAAGGATGGTTAACCATCTTAGTCGATCCTTCTGTTTTCCAAGCCTAAAGGCTGAAGTCACGTGGAAGCCTTTCTGAGGCTAAAGCTGACTTCGCCAATTGTATTGATGCTGCGGATCATAAATTCCTGTCCAGAAATCCAGGCATCAGCCTTAGTGCCCCCTCTCTTCCTTATCCACCAGGCATGCCCACATCAAATCAATGGTTCTTTTTTTTTTAATTTCTCATAAGTCTCTTCCTCCTCCATTCCACCTACTTAGGCCCTCAGTATGCACCCAGGACTAGGGGTTCTTAGCACTGGGTCTGCAGGTCCCCAGGAGATCCATAAGGAAAATTTGGGGTTGATGATACTAGATAGAAAAGAATTCTGTTAAGAGCAGTCCTGCAATGTTGACCGCCACAGAATCACAAGCATCTTTGTGTCATTGTAGTGTCTTAGAATATCATTTTATTCTTACCAGTTCTTTGAATCTATAGCACTTATTACCTACATCTAGGTTTCATCAATAAAACATACACTTTTATATCACAAATTTATTCTAAGTTTTGATAGCTACCAGTATAATTAGATTTCTTTATAATCCTGTGTGTTTTGCATTATGCATTTTTAAAGGAACACTCTTAAACGAAGGGGCCCAAACACGTCACCAGACTGAGAAGGCGTCTCTGGAAAACAGCCTCCTCCCACCCTTTGTTAGCCTGGCATCTCCACTGAGATTGTCACTTTGCAGTCACCCCCCCCTCGTCAGGCTGCTCGTTCCAGCTCCACCCCCAAGGCTTAGGTCTGGCATTGCTGTGGACTGGAGGGCTGCCTGACAGAAGGGCCCCCTCCTGTCTGTCCCTTACACCTGTTGTTCTCTGGTTATCCAGTCGATACTGACATCTTCCCGACATGTTTGTCCTCTCTGCTGATAACCTCTCTAGAGTAAAGCCTTGTATGGTTCACCCTGCATTCGTTCGTTCGTTCGTTTAGCAGCCAGAGGAGCCGCAGTGCTGGCCCTGCAGTAAGCACTGTCTTAGTGCAGGGCAGGGCAGAGAACAGAGTAAGTAAGCATCATGTACCGTCCGTCCCCTGTGATCCAGTCCCTGGCAGAAACAGCTTGAAGAAGAGGAAGGGCTTCTGCTCGTAGTTTTAGAAGTTCAATCATGGCTGCTTGGCCATGGAGGCCAGAGCATGAGGCACAGGCTTTTCTTCAGTTCTTGGCAGAAAATGCAAAGAAAATGGGAGCCTAGAACAAGATGCAGCCCCCAAGGACACACCCTGTACCCTACTTCCTCCATCTAGACCCCTCTCCTACAGTTCTCACAACCTCCAAAAATAGTACCACCAGCCGAGGGCCTGGCACACAGCACGTGAGCATGTGGAAACATTCGTACTCAAACCCTGGCAGCTCTGCCCTGGCTGTTGCTTCCAGTACTCTCCTCCTCCTCCTCCTCCTCCTCCTCCTCCTCCTCCTCCTCCTCCTCCTCCTCCTCCTCCTCTTTCTCCCTCTGCCACCAAGACTGTATGGCTGGCCAGCAGATCTGACCCGTCTCTCCATTAGCTAAAACACTTGGTTGGTTTTCTATCACCTGCAACCCTGGTAACGTAGCACACGGGGTCCTGCCCATCTGGCCTCATCCGCCTTGCCAGCTACTTTTCTCACCATGTTTATCACACTCGGCAGCTTGGTTTGTGCCAGGGCCCTATTAAGTCTCGAAACTATCAAGCCTTGTGTCGTTTCTTCTGCTAAAATGCCTTTCTCTCTCTCATTTGTCAGACTTGCCCCTCTCCTTAGAAGAGTAGGTTGAAGTCATGCCAACACTCTGACGCCTGACCCTGTCACACCCATTAGCACAAGCCTGCCTCTGCGCCCAGGCTGCCCTGTACCACCACCGCCTTTTCAATGAGTCATGTTACTTTGTACTGAATACTGTCTCTGGTTCCCTTGGCTCAGAGAGTATGTTACTTGCTTCTGTGTCCTCGCATCCTGACTCTCAATTCAGCTGAGCGAAAATAACCTCCTGCTCTGGGGATCTGAGCCACAGCCTCTCACATTTCTGGCTGACTTCACTTGTAATCACTTGTTACTTGGCTTCTTACAACAGCCAGGTTGTGACATGTCAGGGTGGACACCCGGCTTTCATAGACTTCCTTGGTGCTCAGATATCTCCTCTTGAGTGATGATCCATGTGGTCCTTTCATCCGTAACCATGTCAGCCGGGTGGGGACGTGCAGAGCTGCGCCCTGTCTCTGACGTGACCCTCTCCATCACGGCAGGACAGGGCTCCGGAATGGGAAGTGGAGGGCTGGCCTGCCCTGGCTGAGTTGTGACTGTTTGGTGACCTGGAGCAGCCGCAGACCCACTTGTCATTTCCTCAGCTATCAAACATGATGATCACACGAGTTCATGGGGGATTCTTTCTCCTTCCATCTTCCGAGACCATGGGGCTGAGGGGGTGTGTGCTCTCTGTACACTGTCGTACCTTGTCAGGCTTTCACAAGCGTCATTTACATGCTTCAGCATCACACTGCATTTGCTCCTGCCTCCAACAGCATTCTCATTGTGCCTGAACTTTCCAGGCCTTGGCGTGGAATGAACAATTTCTTTGTACATGCTGATGATTTACAGACAACCCTAAAGCTTGAATGTAGAGCAATTACAAACTTTCCATGGTCCCTACTCTAGATGAGGTTCTGAAAATACAAGTACATTTGTTACAGAATCCCTGGGGAGCCCTCCTTTAAGAAAGTAGCTGCACGCCTTTAATCCCAGCACTCAGGAGGCAGATACAGGCAGGTCTCTGTGAGTTCAAGACCAGCCTTGTTTACATAGTTCCAGGACAGCCAGGGCTGTTACACAGAGAAATCCTGTCTTGAAAAACAACAACAACAAAAAAAAAAAAGTAGCAGCTTTGAGACCAGTACAGTGGCACATACCTTTAGCCATAACTATTCAAGAGGCTGAGGCAGAAGAGTTGCTTGATTCCAGGAGTTCAGAGCCAGCCAGGTCAACATAGCAAGGCCCTGTTCGAAAAGAAGAGAAAGTCAACTTCAATAGTCTTAATCTTTATGTGCTTATCTTACACAAGACAGGTCTTTTAAGCCCTGTTTTTACAAATGAGACAGCTGGAAAAGAAAGGTAAAGTGCTTCGAAGCAATGTGAGATACAGCTGGAGATAGATATTACAGAGATAGAGATTGTCTCTGTGTCTGTCCTCAGATCAGAACCAATTCTGACTTGGGTTGTGAACATTTGACACAGAAATGTCAAGTAGTACTAGATTTATAGAACCATACTAATTTTTTATTTTTAAATGTGTATTTATGTATTCATTGTGTGTGTCCATGCATGTATGCACACGCCATGGTACCCAAGTGGAGGTCAGAGGACTTGGGGAAGTGGGTCTCATCTCCCGCCTTGTTGAGGGGGTCACTGAGGCAGGGTGTCTCCTTGTGTCAGCTGCTGCTCTGTGGTATGGGCCAGGCTAGCTGGCTGTGAACGTCCCAGAAGTTCTGTCTCTGGTTCCCATCTCAGTGGAGGAGTGCCCGAGTCATAGTGGCATACCGCCAGCTTTAGATGAGCACTGAGGTAAAGCGCAGTCAGCAGGCTTGTGTAGCTGGCTCTGGTGCCTGCTGAGCCGTCCTTCCATCTCTGGACTAAGTTTTTTTAACATTCAAGACTGGCCTTTGGAAGGTTTTCACTGACTTAAGTGCTGTAAAGCTAGCTCACCTCAGTCCTCAGCTGCTCCCAATGTGTTTGTCAGCCCTATTAGGGGTAGAATGAGTTTCTTCTGAAATGCCTTAAAAAGTGCTTGAGTAGCCGGCAGTGCTAGTGCACGCCTTTAGTCCCAGCACTCGGGAGGCAGAGGCAGGTGGATCTCTGTTGAGTTCAAGGCCAGCCTGGTCTACAAAGCTAGTTCCAGAACAGCCAGGGCTACATGGAGAAACTCAAAAAAAGCCCCCAAAAAGGCAGGGGGCAGGGGCCAGTGTTTCAGAGCCTGACCCTTTCCAGAAATGTAAACAAGCCCAGATGAATTCTCATTCACTGGGGGAGAGCAGGGTAACTGGATAGACCTCCATTGCCCAGCAGATTTCTTTATCGATGCCTATTTGGCTAAAAGCTCTAGAATTATTTCCTCCAAAGTCAAAACAGTAATATTATTTCTAGACTTCTACAAATTGCTTCAAAAGTAAAACTCGGGGTAGATCTGGGGAGCCACAGCATAAGAAAGATCAGAGCAATATTGATGTCCATCTAGAATTAGAATTTTATTATGGGAAGTGATTTGAGAGCATGTGTCCAGAAGAGAAACATGAGCTGAGAGAGCCAGAGGGAAATGGCAGTGGTAGAAAGGTCACTAGTGAGCCAGGCTTGGTGGCATCGTCCTGTAACTCCAATACTAAAGAGGCTGACGCAAGAGGACCATGAATTTGAGGCCAGCTTGGGCTACATAGCAGGAAGGGAGGAAAAAGGAAAGAAGGGAGAAGCGTGAAAACATGTCAGGTAGAGGAGTCGCTCAAGCCAAGACCAAAGGTAAGAGAGCGAGACTCGGTCCTGCACATGTATGAGGCCCCTTCCAGGACTCTCTGATACCCGGAAGCCCAGCTTCCTGACCTGGGGGTCACAGGTCTTATGGGTTGCATAACTGAGTGGGGATCACAGAGCATTTGACAGCAATAATGGTACAGAGACCAGAAATTAATTCAAAAATTGAGCACTAACAAATCGGTAGTATTTCTGGCAGCTTTTAATGCTTGACTTCATGGTAGCCTTGGTTCTGAACTCACACTATATATCCAGTCACTACTCAAGACCAACAAACAGCTGATTTTAGGTTACCATATGTTCTGAGTCACAATGCATACAAAGCTTTCCGCCTTTGTATTTTGAGACAGGGTCTCGCTATATAGCCCTAGCTGGCCTTGAACTCACAGAAATCCACCTGCCTCTGTCTGAAATGTAAAGGCATGAGCCATGACACCCAGCAGTTTAATTTTGAAAAACAGACTTAATGTTTTCTCATCACTGTTCCTCAGCATGTATCAAATTACTTCATCTCTGAATTGTAGTAGAATGTTTGGCTTTTTTTCTTAATTGCTGAATTGAGTTTCATAAATAAATAAAAAATCTTTCAATGAGTTTTAGCTTGGAATTAGGACAAAATTTCTAACATTTTTCTGAAATGGCCCTAACCATGCTTCTTTGTACTGTGTATTTACAAAGTGACACTCACAGAATTGACTATTAAGTGTTCAACCAAGATTTCATTCCTTATGTAAAAATAAACAAGCATGGCCATCTCACTAGTGTATAGATTGCTTTTATCCTTTATGAACAGTGAATTTATATGTATTTTAGAGAATTATTTTTAAATGAACTTTTTATAATTTTCTCTGAGTAAATATTGATTTCTGTGCCTATTTTAAATGTATATGCCTGCCCACCCAAGTCACATACAAATTTCTCAGATAAAAAGTAGTCCTAAGTAGATGGTTTAAGAAGCCCTGCTCTCGGGCTGGAGAGATGGCTCAGAGGTTAAAACACTGACTGCTCTTTCAGAGGTCCTGAGTTCAATTCCCAGCAACCACATGGTGGCTCACAACCATCTGTAATGAGATCTGGTGCCCTCTTCTGGCCTGCAGGGATACATGCAAACAGAACACTGTATACATAATAAATAAATTGTTAAAAAATAAATAAATAAATTATAAAAAGAAGAAGAAGAAGAAGAAGCCCTGCCGTAAAATGCAATCCCCCGCTGTGTTCTCTTTCAGGGAGCCCCTTGACAGAGCGGAAAGTGTCCATACCCAGTAGCTGTGTGTCCTTTGCAACAGCCGCTGAGCCGTCTCCTGTGTACACCCATGTGGTTGAGAACACCGATTCACCCATCTGGAATTTTCAACAGCAGTCGAGGTTTGTGTGTTCTGATGGTTATTATCTATTTAGAATCAGCTTTTTGTTCCAAGAGACAAACTCAGAGCCAGAAATACAATAGAGACAATAATGTTTGAGCAGGACTACAAAGTGCGTCTTTATACAGTTGTTTGGTCCTGGTGTTTACAAATTCATGGCTCCCAGCGGTTAGAGGGCTTATTGCAGTGTTGTTGGATTTTAAAACTTACTACGTGGGGGGGGGGGGTGTGCGCGCGCATACATACCATGGCGAGTGCATGGAGGGCACTGGACAAATTGTGGGCATTGGTTCCCTCTGTCCCTTGTGGGTACCAGGGACAGTTGAGTTGTCAGGTTTGGTAGCTTTTACCTGCTGAGCCTTCTTGCTGGCCTTGTTTCAGTGTTTGTTTGTTTATTTGTTTAAATTTATTTATTTTATGTGTTTGAATGTTTTGCCTGTATATATACATACATACATACATACATACATACATACATACATGTGTGTGTGTACCATGTCAGAGGAAGATGTTGGCTCCCCTGGAACTGGGGTTACAGATGGTTGTCAGCTACCGTGTGTGTGCAGGGAATTGAACTGAGATCATCTGTAAGAACAACCAGTGCTCTTTACCACCAAGCCAATCTCCCCAGCCCCTTGTTTCAGTGTTTTCAGCTCTGATTGTTGCTCAAAAAATAGTGAGAGACAAGAGATATGCCTTGCTCTGGGAATGCAAATGAGTAAAATTCTCTCTCCTGTTAAATTGTGGTCATCCTGGGAAGAAGCATCAAACTTAAAAGCTATACTCAAGTTTGACAGTGTGGTAAAAGAAGTAAGACGGGTACTGGTAGAAAGGTGGCTCAGAAAAAAAAGGGGTTATTTAGGCCAATGTGGAAGCCAGAGTGTGCCTCATAAATAAAACTGCAGAGCTAAATAGTAGAAGAGTGTATACATAAGTTACGTAGATGAAGAAGCTAGGTTTGGGGGCAGTATTCTAGGTGGAGAATTAATCTCAGTAGAGGAAAAGACCTTTAGTGCAATGGAAAGAACCTGGTCTTTGGAACCAGAGAAACTTCGTATCCAACCACATCCCTGCCATATCCTAGCTGTGTGAATTAAGTTACCTACTATCTCCAAATATTGAATTCCTCATCTTAAGATGGATATAATTTTATAGGTAACTGTAAAATCTAAATTAGAAGAGTTTTTTTGAAGATTGCTTAATTAATCTTAATAACATAGACATAAAGCTGCTAAGGTTGATATAATCATTATATAAAATACATACATGAATACTGTCTTTCAAAATATAAAGTTGCTAGTCTGGTGTTACACGCCTTTAATCCCAGCACTCAGGGAGCAGAGGCAGGTGGAGCTCTGTGCATTTGAGGCCAGCCTAGTCTACACGGCAAGTTTTAGGCCAGCCAGGGATACACAGTAAGACTGAAACACATACACGTACACACATGGGGTGGGAAAGTCCACCTTTCTATTGAATGAAAGTTTGTTTTTATTCCCTTTACATGTCACTTGAAGATGGGAAATCGTCATTTATATTCAGGTTTATTAAACAAGCTTTTTTAAATATTATAAATGTTTACCTTTCACCAGCTTCAAGGTTTATATTGTGGCCAAATTTCCCATCCAATTGATCTATCAAATCCCACTGAATGAATGCCACTCCGGGTTCTAAGGCATCAGTTTCTTCTTGCAAAGTTTTCTTTGCTGCTTCTAACATTCCTTGGGTTTCTTCTTAAGACTGCCTAAAGAAAACATCTCTAATCTGATAGGGTATCATCCTCAATTCTGAGTTCCATACTGTGGAAGTTTCTTGTAGTTAACTCATGGTGACTGTTGGTTTTTCCTAACAGGTTATCAAAAGAGCTGCTTCTGGACCCACATCAAACCCTGGTCTTTAAAGTGTGGCATAAAGGAGGTATGAGTGCTATTCTGTGATTTTCTTTTCCAGATAAGGAGAGCCATGATACTAATGACCATGGGAACACAGGTGTCTGGTAGAAGAGACTCACACAGAAGCCTCCATTATTCTCTTGTGGAAGTTAAATACTTAGGAGTCATATTTTTTAGACTACCTGCTTAATGTAGGAATCCAGTTGCATTTGCGCCTTTCCAGTTGCATCTGTCTTTAACTGTCATGTACAGGACACATACACGTGGTTTCCTCCACTTTGTTAGACCTTCTGTTGGCTCTGGCTTGTCAAGCAAGACCAGCAGAATATGAGGCCATAGTGACAGCTTATCCTTCCTTGTTTTAAAAGCCTCCCTAAGAGGGAGTGCTGACATCATGCTCCTTGAACCTATTTTTACTTAGCTACTATGGGTTGTTTGCTTGTTTTGAGGCAGGGTCTCACTGTAATCTGGTCTGTCCTTGAACTCACTACCCTCCTGCCTCCAACTTCCCAGTGCTGGGATTGCAAGATGTGCCACTACTTCAGAGGTGCAGCCTGGCTCTAGTAAGACGGCTCAGTGGGGAGAGTGGCCACCAAACCCAATGACCCACATGGTAGAAGAAGAGACCCGGTGCCCACAAGCTGTGTTCTGACCTCCCGCCACATACAAGCTATGGCACATGCACACCACCCTACCCCCCAAAATAAATAAATGGAACTTTTAAGATGTGAAGAAAATAAAAAGAAACATAAGCCAATAGTATTAGGGGCATTGACTCTGAAGCCAGACTCTTTGGATGCAGATGTGAGTTCTGCCTCCGACTGTTGCGGTGGGATCTTGGATAAATGACTTGACTTGTCTGTGCTTCAGTTTCCATAGCTGCAAAGTAGGGGTAATAATAGCGCTTACTTCAGAGGGTTCACGGGGCAAGGCCGGACAGCACATGTCCTGTTGGTTTCCTCGGGCCTGTGCAATGAATGGCAATCATCTAATGACGTTATACATAGAACGGGGGACATGGCTCAGTCACTGAGTGCTGCTGGGCAAGCGTAGGAGCCTGAGTTTGGATCTCCAGCACCTACATAAAAGCTGCTCACAGCACTGGAGAGGTGGGAATGGCGCAGCCCTGGAGTTCATTAGCCAGCCTAGCCAAGTCGGTGAGCTCCAGGTTCAGTGAGAGACCTGTCTCGAAAAATAAACTGGAACGTGATTGAGGGAGATACTAATACCAACCTTTGGTGTGCGCGCGCGCGCGCGCGCGCGCGCGCGCACACACACACACACACACACACACACACACACACACACACACACACCACACACGAGGGGGAGGGTCCAGTGAGAGGAGAGCAAGTGCTGAAGCCCAGCTGGGTAGAGCCAGGGTCTGAGCACAGTTCTGACTGACTGTACAGCTGTCACTGCAAGACTGGCTAATGCAGAAAAATGAGATGGCTTGGACGCCCTGTCCTCTCACAGCCTAGTAAGTTCAGTCCCACTCGGCCACTCCTGAAGTCTAGCCCCTTTAAGATTCTCCTAGCTCCTGGTTTCCAAACACCCACTTGTTTGGAGTCATCCACAGAGCACAGCACTTAGTCTGCCAGTGTTTAGTTCCAGCATTGACTGAGGCCTGAAGGAGACCAGGGGTGCCGGGGCAGGAAGGGCATCGGCATGCCTTTTCCTGTGCTCCTGTGTGAGGGCTGCTCTGATCTGGCTTTGAAGAGGAATTCTCTGCTACTGCTTTGCATTCATTTACAGCCCCACCACTACCAGCCTTGTGGATACAAGGACTGGTCCAAAGTCAGTTTCTCTAGCTCAGCATAAGTAATTCCTGGTGTAATTAACTGGTCCCCATACCCCTTCTTCCTTCCTTTCCTCCCTAATGTTCTATAGCAATTGCCAGACGGGGTTCACCTTGTTCAATGGCAAGAGAAAAAGAGTAAGGTCTGATTATATGCAGACCTAGGTTCAAATCTTCACTCTGCCATACAATTATATGTACATTCTTTTGGGGTTGCGTGAAGATTAGAAATAATATCTGTAAACAACTTGGCACATAAGTGCTGCTCAGTAAATGGGGCCACTTTCGTTATGCCGCCACCATGTTAGGGCTGCTGGGTATAGGGAATAAAATGCTGCCCCTATCCTCAGGACCCCCAGTGATGCCTGTAAGCTCATGTTGTAAATGGATTTAAGGGAAATGCCTCAGCCAAACAAGACAGATTCATCTAACTGTCTAGGCCTGCCCACACAGATCCCCCACACACCACAGAGAGCATCTGAAGAACACCAGGCCGTCCGTGGTCAGCAAGTGCTTGATTTCCTGTTCTGCCAGTTCCTATGCCAAGTGACAGGATACAGAAGGCAGACAGCCGTGGGGACACGAGAAGTGCAGTTAGCATGCTTGAAAAAATGCAGGGTGGCATGCTGAAACCTTTAACCCAGACTCAGGATATCAAAGCAGCTTCCTGTGTCATACATCACCTAACAGCTGGATCAGCGTGGATCAGTATCCCATGCTGGTTTTCAGGGGTTGTCTTTCTTTTATAACTGATTTACTTGGCTCTTAATTAATTGTAATACATATGTATATCTTAGGAAGTGTAGGAAATACAGGCAACTATAAATAAGAAAGTGAAAATCTGCCAGGCAATGGTGGCACATGCCTTTAATCCCAGCACTCAGGAGGCAGAGGCAGGCAGATCTCTCTGAGTTCAAGGCTAGCCTGGTCTACAGAGCGAGTTCCAGGACAGCCAGGCCTAGACAGAGAAACCCTGTCTCAAAAAACAAAAAACAAAAAAAAGAGAGAGAGAATGTGAAAATTCTTGAAATTTCAAGACTACCCCTCATGTATGAACGTGTGCACATGTGCATGTACACACACACACACACATACATGAAAAAATCATGGAGGCATGCTATGTCTATAGGAAAGTAGTATACAGGTTAGAATTTTTCTAGTTGCTTGTATAAAGAATGCAAAGCGCAACTCTGCCAGCTCTTCTCTGACGCACCAAAACAGGCCTGAGATGTAGCTCAGTTTGTAGATGCTTGCCTAGCACATTCGAAGTCTAGGTTTGATCCCCAGGGCCACATAAATACAGCATGGTGACACAACTGTAGTTCTAGCACATGTCTGTGTCCCTAGCCCTCAGGAGCTGAAGGCAAAAAGATCAGAAGTTCAACTGGTCTGTGACTACAGAGCAAGTTCAAGACCAAGATCTGGGATACTTGAGACCTTGCTCAAATAGACAGTGGGGCGAGAGATAACCACGGCACAGCAAAGGACTCCTAACAGCTCTGGCTCCCAAGCCTTTCAGCGCAGTGCTGTTGGGTGTCTCTAGTCGTCTGGACCAGCTTCTCCATGTAGTCTCCAGTCTCCACAGGAGGAGGACATGGCCAGCCGCACTAGCAGCTCTTCTCTTCTCTCCCCCACAGATGAGGAGAGGGTGATTGGCTTTGCCTCGGTGGACCTCTCCCCACTACTGTCCGGCTTTCAGTTTATCTGTGGCTGGTACAACATTACGGACTTCAGTGGAGAGTGCCAAGGGCAGATAAAAGTTGCTGTTTCCCCTCTGGAGAGTCTGATGCACTTGAAAGAAGAAAGACAAGCCAGGCGAGGGACGGCGGCCCCAGGATCCCTGGTAGGTTTCCTTGTTCACACTAATTACTGGTCCACTCTAAGAAGAGCCTTTATACTTGGTGCTACTTCCAGCTTACAGCCCACACTTTATGTAGACAACAGCTTCCTGGCTTCGGGGTGAGGCTGTAAAGAAGGGGAGTTTTCCAGAATGCTCAGGAGGGGAACTCCTATTGCTGTAATAGATTCTGTTCACCTCTCACATCTGCCTGGCACAGCATGGAATCAGTCAGTATTGATTGAGTGAGCGTGTGAGGAAGTGACTGAGAGTTCGGTGATCCCTTCGTAAGAAGTCTTTTGATCAGTTCTGGTGACTACAAGATGAGAATATCACAGCCCAAGCCAGGTGGTGGTGGCGCACACCTTTAGTCTGAGCATGCAGGAGACAGAGGCAGGGGGAGCTCTGTGAGTTCCAGTCCAGCCAGGGCTGCACAGAGAAACCCTGTCTTGGTGATTATTAAGTTGAAATGAGGCAATGTATACTGCTCCTAACAGTGTTCAACGCAGAGTGAGTAAACTATACCAAGTGAATTTTGAGGTTTATGCCCGGCTTTGTTCCGAAGGATTGGTGGTAACCAGTGCGTCATTTTTCCATTGCTGCTGCAGGTCCCCGTGTTCAGCCCCTTTTCCTTCCTTGCCTCTTCTGTATGTGACGCATTCCCTGGGCCCGTTGCAAGGCACATGCAAGGCCAGCTTGCTCACACTTCTCCAAAGGAGGTAGATGTCTCCTCTCCTGCAAGGTAATTGTTGATGGGAAGAACTGTCTTGTCTTTCCTCTCTCCTTTAGTAGAGGAGGACACTGGAGAAAGCCAGGGAAAGACTTCATACGCAGACACGCTGATTTTCAAGGTCTCTGGAAACAACTTTGTAAGACAGGAACGAGAGTGTTTTTACTGCCATTGAGAGATGGAACACTCTCCTCTTGTCCTTAGATCCATTTCACCTTTTATGAGAATTATATCACCCTCCCCCCAAAGAAAAAACTATGTGCTAAGTTTTGTTTAAAACACTTGGTTCAGGGGCCAGGACTGCAGCTCAGTTGGTAGAGTGCTTGCCTGCCACGTGCAGGGACCTGAGTGCAATCCTTAGCACCGCATAAACCAGCTGTGGTGGTGCGCGCCTGTGACCCCAGCCCTTGGGATGTAGAGGCAAGAGGATCAGAATATCAAGGCCATCCTCTCCTACTTTGTGAGTTTGAAGTCAACCTTGGCTATATGAGACCCTGTTTAAAAAATAAAAATAAATTTTAAAATCCCAAACCATACACATACATGCTTAGCTCATTCTGTTCACTAAGGTAGCTGTGACAGTATGTGTGGATTTCTGGGCTAGCGTATGCCCCATCCTGTTAGAGAACAAGACCAAAAGTGCAGGCCTTGGTGTCCTCTACCAGAGGTTTTCCCCCACATTTTTCTTAACACTCAGCAAAAATACTCTCTCATAGGGCACATGCTTTTAATCTCAGCACACAGGAGACAGAGGCAGGCAGATCTCTGAGTTCAAGGCCAGCCTGGTCTACAGAAGGAGCTCCAGGCCAGCCAGGGCTGCATAGTGGGACCATGTCTCAAATGGAAGAATCTTCTCTTATGCAGCTGCCCCTGCAGGGGCCGTTACTAAGTAGACCCCTTGTCTGAGACGGACAGACACCCCCACGCTGCTCCCCCTCTGGTCTGTTTAGGACTTTGTCGTTTTCCCTTGGTCACCCTGTGAAGATAATTCTGTGTTTAAATTCCTGTGTTCAACAGTCTAGGCTCCAAGTGCTGCTTTGACCATAGCCGGTCAAAGAAACATGGCCGAGGGGCTTGTTTCTAAGTGACGCTGTTTAGTAACTTTAAAGCTAAGAACTTAGTGACTTGCTTTTTATCGGCATAAAAATGCCCCAGTTAAATCAGAAGACCGTACTGGCGTGTCTTTATTCTAATCCGACCACCCGCTTCAGGATGAGCTCCACGCCATCCCTAACCACCTCCAGCTGTTTCTGAGCCTGTCTCCCTCCAGGGAAAAGGTGGTATAAAGTCCTATGCTAGCTTTAGCCTAGACTAGCTGTATATGACCTAATGCTAATTACTTTGATTATTTTTTAAACTTTATTTATGTGTATGGGTGTGTTACCTGCATGTATGTCCGTGTATTACATGAGTGCCTATGCCCTTGAAGTCCAAAAGAGGGTGTGGGTCCCCTGGGACTAGAGTTATAGACAGTTGTGAGTCACCACGTGGGTGCTGGGAGTCGAATCTGTGTCCTATGGAAGAGCAGCCCATGCTCTTAACTACTGAGTCTTCTCTTCAGCCCCTACTTCGGTTCTTTGAGCCTCAGTTTTCTTCTTTACTCAACAAAAACAATATATTACCTCAAGGATTATTATAAAGAGTAAATGAGAATAGAAATAAACTCATTTAATACACTTTATATAAGTCATCTGTTTGTTTTCACACCAATCTTAAACAAGAAGTTTAAGTCCTAATAGTACATGGCAAATGCCTAGAGTAGACTTTTCTAAATGTTTTATGTGTTTGCCACAATGGGAAGCTAAACAGCTTAGATAGCCATCAACAACTAGGTGAACAGATTGCCTAAAGTGGTATATTCATAAAATAGAATGTATAGAATGTAGCACAAAAAGAAATAATATTAAGATAAATACTGAATCTCAAAATAGTTATGCTAGAAGAAAAGAGTAGATTGCAAAAATGCTACTTGTATAAATTCTAGAGAATGCATACTAACCTTTAGTGGCAGAGAGCAAATGATCAGTGACCGAGCAATAGGGTGGGGCTAGCAAGGAGGCCAGAGGAAAGAGTGTTAAAAAAGAGGAAGCTGTGGAGGGGTGGTTACATTGCCTTGTAATGACTTCCTTGAACGAAGGCCAAAGTCAAAACTCATCAAGTCGTACAATTTACATATGTTAAGTGTTGGGGTTTTGGTTACATCTTACATCTTAGTTAAAACAGTGGTTCTTAAACATTCCTACTTGGGAACTCTTTTATACTATTAAAAGTGACAACCCAGGCCAGGCATGGTACTCACACCTAATCCCAGTACTTGAAAGGCAGAGGCAAGCAAATCTCTGTGAGTTTGCACATAGTGAGTTCAAGCCAGCTGAGCCTACACAGTGAGGCTCTCACAAATAATAATAATTTGATGAGTCCACAGAGGTTTGTTTATTTGGATTATAACTTAACGATTTATTATATTACACATTTAGATTGAGAAAAAGTTTAAACATACAAAATCAATTGTATTTCTGTACACTGGCAATGAGGAATCAAAAATAAAATTGAAAAAAACAATTACATTTGCAATAATATCAGACAGGATAAATATTAATGAATACAGATATTTTCCGAAAACTATCAGTATATTGTTGAAAGATGGTAAAGATCTAAGTAAATGGGATAATGTCCCATGTTTTTGGATTCATGAATTTAACATTTTTAAGATGTACTTCCAAAATTCTTTTGTAGGTTCAACATATCAAAATCCCTGTTGGTTTCTTTCTAGAAATGAATAAGTTGATTCTAAAATTCATGGAAATTTAAGATATGCAGAATAGACAAAACAACCTTTTAAAAAGAACAAAGTTCCCAATTCTACAAAGCTACAGTAAGCAAAACACACCACTGGCTAGAAATAGGATCAGTGAAATAAAATTAATAATCCAAAGGTAAAGTATGTCAACTGAATTTTAGCAAGGTGCTTAAGACAGTTCAGTGAGGCAAGAACAGGCTTCTGAGGAGTGTTGCAGCAGCCTGGTACCCAGCCCAGGCCGGGCCAGCCCCCCTCCAAGCGTCAGACACAAACCAGCTGGAAATGGGAATTAACACAGTAGCAAAACAAGAGACTCTTCAAAGAAAACAGTCAGGGGAGCCTTTTGTGAGGTATTGATTCCCTAAAATGACCAGAGAAGCACAAGCAACAAGAGAAGAACTGACTCATCCCAATAAGACCTTGGATGCTGTAAATGATGCCGTCAGAAAAGTAAAGGGGGGGCGGGAGATGGCTCAGCGGTTAACAGCGATTCCTGAGGGCACAAGTTCAGTTCCCAGCACCCACATCTTGGGGCTCATGGCCACTTGTGACTCCAAGTCCAAGGAATCCAACACCCTCTTCTGGCTTCCACAGGCACCACACACATCACACACACACACACACACACACACACACACACACACACACACACACACACAAAATAATAATACTTTTTGAAGAAATCTAAAAATAGAAAATAAAATGGAAACCCATAGAAGAATAATTTTAAAATATAGCTCTAATAGGGATTTGTAACTAAACTACAAACAGAACTCTGGCAGTAATATGAAACAAATGTCCCATCTGAAGTACTTCTAATATAGAAGCACTTGTGTGCCTGGATTTGATTCCCCAACACTGCAGAGGGACACGATTTTAAAACAGACAAAATAGCTGATTGACAGTTCTCCAAAGAAAATATGCAAGTGGTCACCGAGCAAATGAAAAGATGTAAATCAAACCAAAATGAGATGCAGCTTCCTACCCACTGCAGTAACTGTTTGAAAAGAAACAAGAGATAACACCAAAGTGCTAGGAAGGAGGTGGTGGAGCGACTGTGAGGTTGTCCAGCCGCCTTGCCATCAGTCTGGCACTTCCCTAAAGGTTTAAATGCAGGGGCTGGAGAGTCGTGTCAGCAGTGAGGTGCTGCTCTTCTAGAGGACAAAAAGAGGAAATGTGGTGGTATTGTGTTCCCCAAAATATTGTGCACCCTAATAAACTTATCTGGGGTCAGAGACAGAACAGCCACTAGATACAGAGGCTAGAAAATGGTGGCACTCACACCTTTAATCCTAGCATTCTAGAGGTAGAAATCCCTCTGCATCTCTGTGAGTTCAAGGCCACATTGGAAACGGCCAGGCATGGTGACACACGCCTTTAATCCCAGGGAGTGGTGGTAGAAGGCAGAAAGGTATATAAGGCATGAGGACCAGGAACTAGAAGCATTTGGCTGCTTAAGCATTTGGCTGGTTAAGCTTCAGGCTTTTGAGCAGCACAGTTCAGCTGAGATCCATTCTGGATGAGGACACAGAAGCTTCCAGTCTGAGGAAACAAGACCAGCTGAGAAGTTGGCCAGGTGAGGTTAACTCTGACCTTCCAGCATTTCACCCCAATAACTGGCTTCAGGTTTGATTTTATTAATAAGAACTTTTTAAGATTCCTGCTACATCTGCCTATAACTCCAGCTCCAATGGATCAGACACACTCCACACTCAAGCATGCATGTACACACAAAAAAATAAGCAATAATACTTTTTAAAATTCTAAATACAAATGGAAGTTTTAATATAAAAAAGGAAGAGTACTGATGAATTTTATTATATCCTAATATATTTATATATCATATATTATAACATCAAAGAGACTTAAAAGTATATTGTACGATCCCATTTGTGTGAACTATGAATAGACAAATGGTAAAAACAGGAGATAAGTAGTTGCCTCAGCTTCAGGGGTTCAGGAAGAAATGGAAATGGTTGCTAGTGGATATGGAATTTACCTTTAGGAGCTGATAAAATGTTCTAAAACTGATTTTTTGAAAAGGAGTAGATAAGGGGCTAGAGGGATGGCTCAGTGGTTAAGAGCATTGACTGCTCTTCCAGAGGTCCTGAGTTCAATTCCCAGCAACCACATGGTGGCTCACAACCACTTATAATGAGATCTGGTGCCCTCTTCTGGCCTGTAGGGGCACATGCAGACAGATACAGGTACACATAATAAATAAGTAAATAAATAAATCTTTTAAAAAAATAAAGAAAAGAAAAGGAGTAGATAACTCTTAATATACTAAAAAATCACTGGATTGTATTTTTTTTTTTTTTTTTTTTTTTTGGTTTTTCGAGACAGGGTTTCTTTGTGTAGCCTTGGCACCTTTCCTGAAACTCACTCTGTAGTCCAGGCTGGCCTCGAACTCACAGAGATTCACCTGGCTCTGCCTCCCGAGTGCTGGGATTAAAGGTGTGTGTCACCACTGCCTGGCTTGGATTGTATATTTTAATTGGGTTAATTGAATGCTGTATGAATTACATCTCAGTAAGACTGCCTCATTGTCAAGAGAAAGAAGATTGTTGCAGTCACATTCTTGACGTCATGCTTAGGAATTAAACGATTTGTTCTATAGATTAAAAGAGGCAGAGCCGGAAAGGAATGATACTGCTGACTAGATTAATCCCTGGTGAATCCTTATAACGACTGCCGTCATGATGGGGGTTCCATATATATTATTGTTGTTACTCTTGTTGTTAGATCTGTGTTTTAGAAAAATCACTCGGGCTCTAATATGGAGAACAGAAGGAAGTGGAGTGGGTGAGACCAAAAGCAAGTTTCTCTAGGGAACCTGCGTGATCTGAGAGAGCTGAGCAAGCCGGGGTGGCTGCCGAGGTGGGGGAGGCCTGCAGTGTCATCTCATGGCAGTGACTCGGTTGTCACACGTGGAGTTCTCTCCTTGCCTAGGCATTTCCTTCTCTCCCGGTTTGCCCACAGAAACGGAGCCTTGCGAAGCCAGGCAGCACGCCATGAGGAGCACGTGCAGAACATCCGCAGGTTTCACGAGTCCCTGCAGCATGGGGAGGCGGCCCTGGCGAGTGATGAGAGAGTGGCCACAGCGCCGTTGTCCTCCCACCCCTCCATTCTGACTTCTCTCAGGTGAGGGCTGCAGAGGGAAGAAGCCCGGGGCCACTGTGTGTGGAGCCCAGGGGAATGAGCAGTGCCAACGTGGAGGATGGCATTCCCATTCCTTGTCCCTTCTCCAGAAGGTTCTGTGGAGTGATCTCATGCACGTTAGTGTTGAGCTGGACCTTGGAGCCTCGTAGACTTTCTCACAGATGGATCTGCCGGTCAGAGCCCTGTATTCCTTCGGAGGGCTCTGGTTATAGTCCACCTGTAAATCCAAGAACGTCAGCTTCTTCACCAGGACTTGTTGATGCCACCCTCACATCTAAACAGAGTCACATCCTTACAGCCTACAAACCTCCTCCTGTCCATGGCCTTTATCTTCACAACCACATCCTTACTCTACTTATCTATCCTGTCCACACTTCCCTGTCACTGTGAATCATTGTAAGAAGTAAACATACTGTAGATCACAAGATCAGCCCAAGGGTATTGAGAGATCTGGTACAGTGGAAAGGACTTGATTTCACCGTTAAATAGCTTTGACCTCGAGGCCTGCAAGCCCCAGTGCAGGAGATAGCCATGGCCAGATAACTACAGTGCGGGGTAGTGAGAGCTGTGATTTCCTGTCCAAGAGCAGACAGAGGAATGAGTAATCCAGAAAGATGAACGGGAGAAGTGTTAAAAACAGCACATGTGGGCTTTGAAAGAAGAGGTTAATAAATGGGAAGGCTATTCTCTGCAGGAAGAATATCTCCAAATGCCAGAGGTATAGAGTATATCGATTGGGGAAATACTGACCGTACGGTTAAAAAAAAATGAGCTAAAGATGCAAGAGGTAGGCCAGCAAGATGGCTCAGCAGGTAGAGGCTCTTACACACAGGCCTCAGATCCTGAGTTCAATCCCAGGATCTCACACAGCAACAGAGGAGAAACAACTCCCTAGAGTTGTCTTCAGTCTACACACACACACACACACACACACACACACACACACTAAATTGAATAAGTAAAATTTAAGTGCAAGGAGCAGGGCAATTCTTTAGGAGTTGCTCGTGAAGGGCCTTGGCGACTGGGGACCCATGTGTGACCTATAGAGCAAGTACTGATAGACTGTGTCACTGGTGAGAAGGTACGATATGGTGACCCATGTGTGACCTGTAGAAGAAGTACTGATAGACTGTGTCACTGGTGAGAAGGTATGATATGGTGCCAGCAAGTGTGCAGGCCCTGAATCTGTGCCAGAGCCTGACGGAAGCCCTGGGGTTGCAGGTTTTGCACACTGCCAAGTGTGCTCTCGCTTGCCTTCTGCTGCTGCAGGCATTCATCTATGCAGATGTAGACCCTGAATGACTTGATGATACCTCCACCCTTTGATAGACCCAAGCCTCTAGTGATGGAACAAGGATGAGCTTTGTCCTCTCCCCTTACTTGGATTTGACTCAGTCCGGGCTATGGGAATCCTCCCGGGCATATTCAGGGCAGCAGACATGCTTCCTAGACCATCTGTTCCTGGATATTCATGGCCGAATTAGAGAAATTTAATGAAATACCAAGTAATGAGAAAAATGACAAGACAGAAAGCCGTGCAAGCTGAAAGTAGAGGGATGAAGGAGACAGGTGTTTTCAGATAGTAGACTGGGAAAAGTCATGAGCAGCAACCTTAAAGGTGGCTGTGGCACACACCTTTAATCCCAGCACTCGGGAGGCAGAGCCAGGCGGATCTCTGTGAGTTCGAGGCCAGCCTGGTCTACAGAGCAAGATCCAGGACAGCCAAGGCTACACAGAGAAACCCTGTCTTGAAAAAACAAAACAAACAAAAAAAAAAAAAAAAAAAAAGGTGGATGGAAAGAAGAGACAAAGTAGAGAGAGCTTGATCTCAGGTTTCATAATCTGAAAAAGTGTGAGAAGGAACAGACCAGGTTGGGACAGAGCCCATCTAGTGTCCTAGGAAAAAAACCTAAGACTTGGAGTTCCAGAATCTGAATAGACACATACTACTTCTTAAGCTAGACAAATCACTTATATTCTCTGAATCTGAAATTCTTTATTTGTAAAGTAACAATTACTAATTTCAAGTGGTTTGTAGCAAGAATCTTAAAAGTTCTTATTAATAAAAACAAACATAGAGCCAGGTATTGGAGTGAACACTGGAAGATAAGAGAGCCAGAACAAGCCACAGCTAACCTCACCTGGCCAACTTCTCAGCTGATCTTGTTTCCTTAGACTGGAAGCCTCTGTGTCCTCATATCCGAATGGCTCTCAGCTGAACTGTGCTGCTCAAAACCTGAAAGCTTAACCAGCCAAATGTTTAACCAGCCAAAAGCTTCTAGTTTCTGGTCCTCACGCCTTATATACCTTTCTGTTTTCTACCACCACTCCCTGAGATTAAAGGCTCGCTTTCTGGGATTAAAGGCGTGAGTCACCATGCTTGGCTGTATCCTTGAACGTGTGCTACCACTGCCCATCCTAAATATCTAGTGGCTTTTCTGTTCTCTGACCCCAGATAAATTTATTAGGGTACACAATATTTTGGGGAACACAATACCACCACATTTCCTCTCTTTTTGTCAGAAATTAAAAAAAGCTTATAACTAATACAAGAAAAATTATATCCAATAAGTACATACAATATACAGTCAAGATTGCATTAACGATGTCTAGTCCATTAACATTTGACAGATTCAGACAAAAAATTCCATTTATATATTAACAGTATCCAGTCCAGTAACATTTGATAAACTCAGACAAAAATTTCATTACTTATTCAATTTAAACAAGTAATTCCTTTTTTAAAGTATTTTTTCTTTTCATAATAGATTCAGTAATCTACATTTTGTCATTTTTATATCTTCTTTTTCTTTTTAGTGTAGATTCAGTGATCTACCCATTTATCCTATTATTTCTTTATCGTTTTTCTCAGACTAGATTCGATCTACTTCATATCTATATTCTCTTTTTTCTTTTTCTTTTTTTTTTAAAACAAAACCTCTAAATATAATCTCCTTGTTCAGCTTTTTTCTTGACCATTAACAATTAACAACTTGTAAGCAACCATCATAAACAATAACAATTATCCATAAGCCATTGAACAACCAAAAACCTCCCTTCCCATCCCTTGGGAATGTGGGCGTCGTTTTTCTTAAAATTACTTCCTGCTACTAGGGGCAAAGACATCTTTAAGGAATCTTGAAAAGAAAAATTTTGGGTTAATTGTCAAGTCCTGTATCATTTGTCCAGTCGATGCATAATGAGAAAGTGCAGGGCTTGTTTTAAGTCCTTGTTCAATTAGTCTGTCAGGCTGGATCATCTCAGCTAGCCATCTCAAAATTGTCCTGAGTAGTTTGTAGTCCAAAGTCAATCTTTTTTGTGGTGTTAATCAGCCTAATGGCTTTACCATAGTCCATGTGGAATCATCATTGTGGGCTCCTGTCATCTTTTTGAAGATTTCAAAGTCGCTGTTAGGTGTAGTCATGGTTCCCATTTTTTTTTTTTTTTTTTTTTTTGTGTGTGTGTGTGTGTGTGCACACGCGCGTGGTTTGGAGCAGTCACAGTCTGATAAATGTCTGTCTCTCAGAACCATGAACATTCTTCCCTAGAACAGAAAATCTTCACTGCATTTTCTCCCCACCATTTGTCTTGCCAAACTTTTCCAAACCGACCTTTGCCGATGCTTTCTCATAACATGATGGTCCTGGCAATTCTTCTCTGAACAAGCAGCAGTAAACCTTTCTTCCCAGGTAGCAGCATCACCGCAGTCACCAACATGATGAGAAGCACCCAGCAACTCAGAGTAGCAGCCGCTGCCTCCATGGTCCCACCACTGTTTGTGGTTCAGCCCTGGCCAAAGCTTCTCCGTAGCAAGCCTCCTAGGCCGCCCTCAAACTCGGGATCCTCCTGCCTCTGCCTCCTTCAGGAATCCTACCAGCGTGCACCACAACTGGCCGAGTGTAGCTTGGGCCTGCACTGGGGCCCACAAGGCCACAGGCAAGCAGCTTTTTTTTTTTTTTTTTGGTTTTTCAAGACAGGGTTTCTCTGTGTAGCTTTGCACCTTTCCTGGAACTCACTTGGTAGCCCAGGCTGGCCTCAAACTCACAGAGATCCGCCTGCCTCTGCCTCCCGAGTGCTGGGATTAAAGGCATGCGCCACCACCGCCCGGCCAGGCAAGCAGCTTTTTCATAAATTCATACCACAAACATTGGGCACCAAATGTATTGGCTGAGAATTATCAAGGTAGTGTTTTGAAAACATAAACTCCTATACAAATGAAGACTGATGTGATTCTCCATTGGACAGTAGTGAGAATGAAAACAGGATATTTTAAGTCACTCACCCACCTACGTTAACTTATTCAGTAGTCGTTTGTTCTGTACCCAGCACTATGCCAGGTGGCTATGGTAGATGGAAGGGATTGTCACTGAGTCACAGTCATAAGGAAAAGTAGATATGAAGTCAACAGGCGCAGTGATTGAGAATACAGGGGAAACGGAGGTGGTGTCTGGAGACCACCACCATGAGGATCAGGAATGACTGACTGAGAGGTAGCGGGAGTGAGGCCAGGTGAGGACAGCCACGATGAGGACCAAGTACGGGGGCTTGCATGCCATGTGTTATGATACTTGCTGTAATCTCAGCTGAGACGAGACTATAGCAAGCCCCAGGCCAGCCTGGGCTCTGCGAAGACCTGTCTTACAGAAACAAAACAGGCTAGCAAAGGAATGGTTCCTTATGGGAAGGGTGTGTCTTTGGGAGGTGGGGCCAGAGTTGGCTCTGGCAATGGAAGGTGCAGAGTAAAGGGCTGGTTGAAGAGGATAGTAGTTCTAGGTTCTATACAGTACTAAGCCAAGTGAGCAGTCCTGCCTCGTGCGTGTTGTAATCTATATGACAGTATGTATATCTATATGTAGTGATTATGAATGTAATCACTACAGATGACCTCTTTGTCACCCTCCCCTTTCCCCAGGAAGAACCTGAGTGAACTAGATGAGATCCAGAAGTACTTCACCCAGAAGCTCAGCAGGCCTTTCCTGCCCTTCAGCTCTCACAGCTCTCCTGCTATCTCAAAGAGCCAGGAGAGCCAGAGGGACTCGGTGGGCCTAGGAACCAGCAGCCGAGACCCCGAGAACCAGTGCATCCTGGAGAAATCCAGTAACCTGGTGCTGCAAGTCAGCTCCCTAATCTCAGGTATGACTCAGGGCAGTTCCTGCTACAGCTCTGATCACTAGGGGCCAAGTCAGAGGCCACCTGAGTGTCTACCCTCAGGTGGGCCTCCATCACGAACACAAACAACAGTTTTCACATCTTTTTTCTGCCTTTTGAAGGAAAGGACAGTGGTGTGGACAGGAGCATGGGGCAATGGGAAGAGCACTGGGCTGAGAGGCAGGAGACCAGGTCCTTGGTTTCTGGCATCAACTTGTTATTGACACTGGGCATGCTCTTTTCTTTCTTGACCTTTCATTCCCCTAACCAAAAATGGCAGGTGTGGATTAGATGATGGTCCCCTAGCTGTTCTTGAACTTGTCTGCACCTCTATTTTTCAGGGGAAAACTTAGCTACAAACATATTTAAAATTCTAATTCTCAGAGTCCAGAAGTGTGCAAGTTTTTCTTTTTTTGTTTGTTTGGTTTGTTGGTTAGCTGGCTTTGGGGCAGGGTATCACTGTGTACTTCAGGCTGGCCTCAGATTCACAGTAATCTTCCTGCATTGTCCTTCCAAATGTTGGATTGCAGACATGCACCCACATAGCCAGAACAAAGTCTGCACATTTACAAATCACTGTAGAAGACCTGCATGGGTCTATAGTTTACCATCCCAAGAAGTCCCTTAGAGCGGTTCTCATTTCTCCTCGATACTCGTATTGAGAGGTATGGGAGGGTAAAAACCTACATGTCCTGAAAGACACTCTGGGTATACCCCATTGTAGATGTAACCAACAGTCTTATTAAATCAGAAACACAGAGCCAATACAGAGATGAAAGCCAAGAGATCAGAGCAAGAGCTAAGAGCTAAAAACCTTACCCTTCATTGTTGCGATGGTCCTACCTCTCCGAAAAGAGACCTACTTCCTGTGTCTTTTTTTATAGAGTTTCTGTTCTGCCTTCTCATTGGTTATAAACCCAACCACATGACCGCCTCGTCACTGCCTGTCTGTACAGACCTCCAGGTCTTCTATGGTTGATATTGAGATTAAAGGCATGTGTCTCCAATGCTGGCTGTATCCTTGAACACACAGAGATCTACATAGCTCCGCCTACCAAGTGCTGGGATTAAAGGCATGCACCACCACCGCCCAGCTTTCGCTGTGGCTTACTAATAACTCTGACCCCCAGGCAACTTTATTTGTTAACATAAAAATAAAATCACATTTCAGTACAAATAAAATATCACCATACCCCATAGTGGACTTACACTCCACATTCATCGCCATCAGGCCAACCAGACAGTTGTATCTGCCGTCATAAACTTATACTCTGTCCTGAGCCAAAGAAGCTTCTCCCAAGAAAGCTGTCACAAGACAAGACAAGAGAGACCTTATCAGGATACAAATGGCTACAGATAGGGGAGTCCCTTTACAGGGATGTAATAAAAGAATAGAAGGATTAAAGCTGGCCTTGAAGTCAAATTTGGAGGTTTAATACTTACCCAGAAAGAAAGCAAGGTTTAATACTTACCCAGTGGTCAAATATGTGCAAACCCGTAGGCCCCATCATAGTGCTTCTTACAGAAGGGAGTGGGTGTGGGGTGGAGAAAAGGGGGTTCTTGGCTAGGAAATAACAGAAGAAGAACTCATTTTCACAGAGACGGGATGGGTTTGAGGAGAGCTGATTCTCTGCATCAGGGAAACAGTTCAAAAGTAACAAAAGCCTGCTCTGTGTCCATCACGCTTCAGTACACTTTTCTGAAGAGGGCCCCTTGACTAATGGGTATGAGTGAGTCACCGATGAGGTCTCATTCATGCTGCATCTGTGTGGTAAGCCTTTGCTGGCCCCTGAAGACAACATGAACCAGACATGTGGGCCTTGCCCTAAGACACTCACAAGCTGATGTGGGAAATAGCTTTACACTGTAGTGTGTGCTCGTGTGCTTCCTTATGAAACATGGCCAGAGTAGAACCTCCCAGCTGCGCGTCTGCGTCGGCTTCTTGGGGGAGAGGTAACAGGCATTGGAAGATAAACTGGTTTATAAAAAGGGAATTGCTCCAAGGCAGTAATTAAGACCAAAAGACCAGGGCCCAGTAAGTCTGCCTGGTGCCTGTTCTGTTTGCAGGTACACTGATACATAGACACACTCTCCTCCAATACCTGAACATTATGACCACACTAAACAAGCCCTCCTGTTAGTTAACCCTCCAAGTGAGCAGGTGGAGCCCTTAGCCCTGGAAGTCAAATCCGCCACTAGCTTCTGACTTTTTCTCTAAAAGGATCACACAAACGTGTCATTTCCTGTGTCTTTGTTGTTTTTGCTTATTTGAGATGAGATCTCGCTTTGTTGCCCAAGCTGGTTCAAAACTCCTAAAGCAATTGTCTTGCCTCAGCTTTCAGAATAGCTAAAACCAAAGGCATGTTCCACTATGCCAACTTACTTACTAATTTCTCCACCCTCATTTTACCAAAACATAATTTGAGTTGACTGGTACTTTTTCCCTCTGATTAAGTGCCTGTACATGCACTATGCAGGGTTTGCCCGTTTCCCTCAGTATCAAGCCTGTGAAGTGGCTGGTGTTGGTCACATCTGAAAGAAAAGCAGGCCCGGGGTGGGGGGGGACAGTTTGCTCACGGCCACAGACGTAGCTGTGGAGACCGGACCCAAAGCCTGCGTTCTTCCAGTGCCCTGCTGCTGCTTCCCTTCCTTCCTTTCCTTGTGCGCTGATAAGATTTCCGTGCTTTAATCTTCCAGGTAAACTAGATAGTTTTAATGACTGTCGTCGAGCAGGTCAATGAGTGGACTCTGTTTTGGTTTTAATATAGGTGATTACTGAAGTAAATGGAAGCATGAGCATGCCCGTCAGGACCTCAGCTCCCGAGAGATCTGAGCATGAGCACTTCCACGGGTGGCTCCACAGCTACAAATAGATTAGCTCTCAGCCCCAATATTAGAATAAAGTACTAGAAATCATACTGCTGTGAAGATAGTTTCACTGACTCCTGGGTGAATTAACTGTTGTGAGGTTTCTTTAAAGTCTGATCACAAGGATGCTTATGAAGCTAGAGGCCAGTGAGGAAGCTGTGTGGTCTGTAGCCCTGCATATAGTAAGAGTGGTATCTGTTGCTATTCAGATCTGCAGACTATCACCAGAGACTCACAAGCAGCTTGGACTTCTCGCCAAGCCAGGAGTAGAAGCAGAGCAGTCACCACCCTCCCAGATGCTCAGGACACCGAGGCCATGGGAGGAAGAAGCACCACTCCAGAGGAGCCACTGGCAGGAGCTGGAGAGGCGAGCACCAATCCCCTGCCTGCCCCTGTCCTTGAAGAGACTTCAGAGAGAGGAGCGCTCCATGCGTCGGTGGAACACATAGAACCCATCACGAGGGTGCAGAGCGGTGAAGACACTGAGGTGGACCCAGACCTCAGTGATGAAGACTATGAAGAAGACATTATCGAGCCCAGGACCCTAAATGAAATTACCACAGTGACAGACAAAACTAGCCCCTGGTCCAGTTTCATGTCAGACATGAGTGAGGTCTTCAGCCCTCAGCCCAATGAGGGACAAAGGGAAGGCCCCTCCTGTCCTCCGGGACCTTTCTCCAGAGAGGAGCTGAAGGTCAGAAGTAGCTTGTTGTCCAGCCCACAGAAGGCAGTCAAACCCCCATCTGTAGAGGGCTCCCCTAACCAAAGGGTTGCCTGTGAGGGTGGAGCCCATAAGACCAAGGTTGAAGAGTCGGCCTCAACCAAGCCTCGGCTTGTCCCAGGAGCCCAAGAGAACAAAGATTCTGTTGGATGGAGCTCACCGCAGATCAGTCAGGACAAGAGGCCCATGCCAGAGGCCCTGGCCGAGAGTGACGCTTTCTCCAGTGAGTTCAGTGACTCTTCCGAGAGCTTTGAGAAGTTTCCTCCACACTTGCCCTCCCAAAGCAAAAGAGAAAACCACAAGGAGCCACCCTTAGACTCCCCTGCTTCAAGGCAGAAGCAGGTGACAGCCGGACCAGAGGTGTCCACGAGGCAGAACCTCCTGTATCCTTTGGTGTTTCCCACAAGTGGGTGCGTAGGCCATCTCTCCCTGGGCACTGTGGGTGCTGGGATCAGGCTAAGAGAGTGAGTGTGACCAGTGGCCTTGTGGAATGCACTGGAGGCTGTAGGACCTGGGAGGCTCTTCTTCAGAAGTCTCACTTGCATGACTAGTGTCTTAAGTCTGTCAATGAAGCCAGACTAGGTGACGCATGCCTATAATCCCAGCACTGGGGTGGGAGGGATGGAGAACTGGGAGTTCTGGGTCAGTGGAGGTTACAGAGCAAGACCGTGTCCAAAAACAAACAAACAAACAAACAAGTCCACCATTGATAGCAGCCCCTTCGGGGGGAAGCACTGACTGGGGCTTGGGTGTTGGTAGCACATTCACAATGAACTTTTCTGTGTAGCTTCTCGAGTTTCTATACTGGGCAGTTTCCTACCTGAAGGCAAGGCTCAGGCCCTCAGTTGGAATAAAAGGCAGGCTAGAGCTAGAGTCCCTTGGTAGAACACTTGCCTAGCCTTGGCTTCTATCCCCAGAACCACAAAAAGAAGGGTAGGTATAGAGAGAGAGTATTACTATTGGTTAGTATTTACTGTATGCTAGGAACTTTTTTAATTTGTCACACAAGTATTTTAAATGAGTGGCATCTACTCTGCATGTGAGGAAACAGGCTCAGTGACTTTTTTTAAAGATTCATTTATAATTTATGTGCATGAGTATTTGCCTGCATGAATGTCTGTGTACCATGTGCATGCAGTACCCATGGAGGCCAGAAGAGAGTGCTGGATTCCCTAGAACGGGAGTCTACAGACAGTTGTGAGCCACCATGAGAATGCTGGGAATGGAACCTCGGTGCTCTAGAAGAGCAGCCAGTGCTCTTCACCACTGAAGCATCTCTCCAGCCCCCAAGGTTTAACTTTAAAAAAATAATAATAATAATAATAATAATAATAATAATAATAATAATAATAATAATAATGTAGTGGGGCTGGAGAGATGGCTCAGAGGTTAAGAGCACTGACTGCTCTTCCAGAGGGCCTGAGTTCAATTCCCAGCAACCACATGGTGGCTCACAACCATCTGTAATGAGATCTACTGCCCTCTTCTGTATACATAATAAATAAATAAAATCTTTAAAAAAAAAAAAAAAAAGTGAGCCAGGCAGTGATGGCAAACACCTTTAATCCTAGCACTCAGGAGGCAGAGGCAGGTGGATCTCTTGAGTTCAAAGCCAGCCTGATCTACAGAGTGAGTTTTAGGACAGCCAGGGCTACACAGAGAAACTCTGTCTATAAAGGAAAAGAAAAGAAAAATGGTGATAGAACTAAAAAGTAGGTATCATTGAGGTGGACTTGCCTAGGCGCGCAGAATGTCATTACTGATGGAAAGACGTGGTACCTGATACTCCCCGCCCCTCCTTTGAAACAGTGACATGTTATAGGAAAGTAAAGCACTTAGCGCCATCCGTACCCTCCATATATGCTCCTAACCAACTGATCCTGTGAGCCACACTGGCCAGTGAAGTAAGCTGCTTTATGATAAGAGATCTTCCCATCCTTGACATCAGGAGCCTGACTTTGACCCTCCAGACCCCACATCTTATTACTGGTATGAATTCAGGTCTAGCCTTCCTGAGCCTGTTCTCAGATCAGATGGAAGACATGACCCCTATCTGACCAGACTTACACGCTCCTCAGGTCAATGTCCTTTTTTCCCCATGCTCACCCTCACCTAGCATTGCAGAGTAGATGTCAGTAAATGTAGATTAAACTAAACTATCATATTTCTGTAAAACAGAAAATCAGATGAGTAGAGTCATTGTATAAATGATTCATTTGTGTGCGTGTGGTATATTCATATGCATGTGGTCATGTATATACATATGTATATATGGTCACTGCATGCGTGTGTGTGTGTGTGTGTGTGTGTGTGTGTGTGTGCGCGCGCGCGCGCGCGCGCTAGTGCATGTGGAGGCCAGAACCACCTCCATTCTTCTTCACCTTATTTTTTTGAGACGAAGTCTCTCACTAAACCTGGAATTGACCAGTGCAGCAAAACCAGCTGGTGGCTCCTGTGCTCCATGGACCGTACCGACACTGGGATTACAAGCATGTGCCACCACCCTGACTTTTTATATGGATGCTGGGAATCCACACTAGGGTCCTGCACAGCGAGTACCGACTGAGCCATACCCTGATTCATGATACGGATCAGAGGAAACCTAAGGGTCACAGAGATCAGGAAAGGCCTACGGCTGGGTAAAGCCTCCCCAGACTCAGAGCTTCTGACATCCCTGCTGTCAGAGTCAGTGTAGTTGTGGTCAGATTTTTGTCAGGGAAGGAGCTGCCACACGTGCCCAGGCCCCAGGCTGCTTGAGGTCAGACCTTCCATTCTTTCGGACCATACACTAAGTCCCAAGGACGGAGCAGCCTTTACTAAACGCCAGTTCCATTGTCTGGTGAAAGGCAGGTACGGGCAATTGCTCCACGTGCTTTGGTGAGACACGGGAGCAAGAAGAGAGGCTGCTTTAGGCTGCTCAGAAGTACAAAAAGAGATGGGCTGGAGAGATGGCTCAGAAGTTAAGAGCACTGGCTGCCCTTGCAGAGGACCTGAGTTCAATTCCCAGCACTCACATGGTGGTTCACAACCATCTGTAATGAGATCTGGTGCCCTCTTCTGGCCTGCAGGGATACATGCAGGCAGAACACTGTATACATAATAAATAAACCTTTAAAAAGAAGTACAAAAAGAGATGTGAGGAATGGGCCTGCTGGTGTGGTAGGGAATACTGTTATGCCAGCAGTCAGAGGCTGGGACAGAGCAATCAGGAGTTCAAGGCCAGCCTGGGGAAGATAATGTCTCAAAAAAGAAGAAAGCAAGCAAACGTCAGCAGACCACTCAGGACACTGGTACCAACAAGAGATGGAGACCATCTGGTCTAAAGTGTGGAGTGTTGGAAGAAGAGAGAAGACCCCGGATCAGACAGAAGGTGGAGATGAAGAAGAAAATCTCAAGTGTGGCTGACATTTCTGTCGCAGGTTACAAGTTAGCAATGTCTTTACTAGATAGGGAAGCACAGAGAGCTGGTCTTGGAGAAAGATACGTCCTGTGGGCAAGTGTCCGCAGGACATCCAGGAGGAAATGCGGTCCTTGACTACAGGCAGAGGGTCAAGTGAGCATCTCAGACATGAAGACAGCAGAGGTAGAGCTGTGAGACCTGGGAGTGCTGTCTTAGTTAGGGTTTCCGCTGCCATGAAGAGACACCGTGATCATGGCAGCTCTTACAGAGGAGACATTTAATTGGGTGGCTTACAGTTTCAGCGGTTTAGTCCATTACCATCATGGTGGGCAGTATGCAGGCTGGAGAAAGAGCTGAGAGTTCTACATCTTGATTCCCAGGCAGCAGGAAGTGAACTGTGACACAGAGCATAGCGTGAGCATGGGACCTCAAAGCCCACCCCCACAGTGACACACTTCTTCCAACAAAGCCACACTTCTTCCAACAAAGCCACACCTACTCCACACCTACTATTAGACACCTCCTAATAGTGTCACTCCCTGTGCGGGCCATTTCTTTCAAACCACCCTAGGTGGCATGCAGACAGAGGGTTCCTGAGGGCTGGGGCACTGGGTCTCCAGATGGCATGCAGACAGAGGGTTCCTGAGGGCTGGGGCACTGGGTCTCCAGATGGCATGCAGACAGAGGGTTCCTGAGGGCTGGGGCACTGGGTCTCCAGATAGCATGCAGACAGAAGGTTCCTGAGGGCTGGGGCACTGGGGAGATGGCATGCAGACAGAGCTACAGTTTCATGCCCTGGTCAGAAGTGAGGATGGGTCCCGTGGTGAGACGTGTGAACTTTAGGAAAGACCTGCAGTGGTGGGAGAGGACCACCTTTCAGTGCTGAGGGAACTGGTGGAGAGGACAGCTCCAGTGGGCACCTGTCCCCTGCACACTGCGTCAGCATGAGCTGCAGCAGCTCTGTGAGGTCAGGCGCCATCCCAAACCTGTTTCCTATATAAACTAATCTTCCTGATTGTCAGCTGAGTGGTAACTAGAAGGGGGGGTCACGGTGGGGGGGGGAGGCGCAGTGTTAGTGTTTTCCTAAATGTAAGACCTTGTACACTCTAACAAACAGAAGAAAGCACCTCAAAGTAGACAGTCACCCTGCAGAGCTAACAGGACGAGCTTCTGTGTTCAGGTCCAGCCGACACCCCTCAGCAATGCTCCTTCCCCCCGTAACCTCAGCTGAATGTGGCTAAGGGTAGTAAGAGCGGCACCAGCAAACAGCCCCCCACCCACCCCGTGCAGTTCTGAAGATAGCCTGCGTCAAAGGGTCCACCCCCACCTCTCTAGGGAAATCAAAGGCTTATATATGTGGGTGCATGTCGTCCATTCAGGAGATATTCATTGAGCATTTATTCTGTCCCAGGCTAGGTAATGGGAATCAGCTATGAAAATGACATCGTCTCTGCCCTCTTGGAGGCTACTCTGTCATAAGAGAAAAACAATAAAATGGAAAGCTGGGTAAACAAATTAAGTCAGAGCCATACTTAGCTGCTTCAACAGAAGCCCTAAAAAACAGCATCACAACGGTCCCCTCTGTCTCCCTCAGGATTAAGGCAATCTGAGTCAGTGTTGTAACTCAAGAGATATTTGTGCTTCTAACAGCAGCTTACGGGGTACAGAGAAGTCCGAGCTATAGCCCACACCTTTATAGGTCTCATGTGCAGACCGGACAGACTAGCTGGGCCACGCCTCCCCGCCCCAGCTCTGGTTTTTCAGTGTGTTCAGAGAAGAGCCAGTAGACAGGTCCTCCCAGGACCGGTCACCTCCATCCTGGTCGAGGCACTGTCCTGGGCCACCTTTCCCCCTCCCTGTGTCAGAACATGACTTAACCAGCAGGCCCTCAGCCCGTGTCCAGCCCTTGCTGCCCTTCCACCTCCTGCAAGCTCTAGGCAGGTACCAGGGTAACTGAAGGACACTGTTATTGGGAAACCTGAAGAATGCTGCACACATAGGACACTAAATATGGGCTGGAGAGATGGCTCGGTGGTTCAGAGCCCTGGCTGTTCTTCCAGAACAGGGTCAATTCACAGCACCCACATGGTGCTCACACTGTAACTCCAGTTCTAGGGGACCTGGTGCCCTCTTCCAGCCTCCTTAAGCACCAGGCATGCATGTGGTACACAGATATACATGCAGAGAAAACACCCATACATATAAAGTAATAATTTGAAAAAATTCTTATAGTAATTGAACACTCTTCTGTGTTACAGACTGCTCTCGGGAGCGGAGGAGGAGGGACCATGTGGCTAAGGTTAGGAAAGGTCTTTGTGGAGGAGGTTGGGGTGCGAACCCACTAGAGACTAAAGGAAGAGGGGGACAGGACGGGAGGGAGGGCACCTGTTAGGAGAGGGCGGGATCTTCCGGTGATTCACGGACAGGAGGAAGGAGATGAGAACAGCGTGGCTGGGGTCAGGTGGGGTGCTGGTCTGACGTGAGGGTGGACTTGAGGTATTTTTGTCCCTTAACTACCAGTGCAGCCCAGAACCGATTGTGGTGCCCAACTTCTTTCTGCCTCCCCAGCAACTGGAGGCTTCTCTCCGCTTGATCTCCTACTCTCCAGCTCTGCCACCGCCGGCCACGGCTGACCAGGTAAGAGCAGCCACTGGTCTCCCTTCCTGCCCAGTCAGCATCGCTTCCCTGAAAGCATACAGCACACAGAGCTGCCCTGAGCCATCTCCCTGGAGCAGCTGCTCCGGGGGTGACCACAAATAAGAAGTGCATCCCGAGGGGACCGTGACAGCCTGTCAGGTCCAGGTGAAGAGCAGGGTAATCGGGCAGTGTGTCCAGTTGCTCCTTACAGAACACTCTGGTAACTCTTCATCAACAGGAACGTCAGGCAGCTGGACGTGCATACAGATCCCGTTCTCCACTTTTCTCTCTGACATAGTGCCTGGTCTCACTGCAAGGAGCAAAACTAACAACCATACTGTTCTGATATAGATATATAGATGTATGTCATAGATATAGATTGTATAGATAAATTATCTGTCTTTGTGTAACACAAATCCCAAACAAACAAAAAGCCAGCCAGGTATGGTGTCAGAGGCCTGTGACTCCAGCATTTGGTGGAAACAGTAGTTATCCGGCGTTCTAGCCTGGCCTATGTGAGCTCATCTTTTTTTTTTTTTTTTTTTTTTTTTTTTTTTTTTTTGAGAGAGAGAAGAGAGAGAGAGAAGAGGAGAGGAGAGGAGAGGAGAGAGAGAGAGAGAGAGAGAGAGAGAGAGAGAGAGAGAGAGAGAGAGAGAAAGAAAGAGAAGAGAGAGAGAGAAGAGGAGAGGAGAGAGAGAGAGGAGAGAGAGAGAGAGAGAGAGAGAGAGAGAGAGAGAGAGAGAGAGAGAGAGAAGAAAGAAGGAGCTGTCCAAGAACCAGTCATACCTGTGATCCTGCCTCAGGCTACCTTGCCATGTCCCCAGGGCCAGCTGACGCTTTTCCTCCTTGGGCTCCCTCTGGAGAGAATGTGACCTAATTTATATTCTAACAAATACATAGAATGCCACATTTAAGGGGGGGGGGCAATAACATAGGGGAGAAAGGAGCCAGGGACTGGTGCCGTCTAGTGGACAGAAAGCAGCCGCCCCAGAGCTTTCAAAACATTTTTTCAGAGACAAATGTAAGTTAGAAGGAAATGTGCTTGCTTGCTGACTGTGGCAATGGCCCCTATTCGATCCTTCCATGACTTAGACATGGTTCTAAGTGCGCTACAGTCGACTGTGTTTATCTTCCAGCCACTGGGTGGCCTAGCCAGACTCTCCCCACTTAGTGAGTGAGTACCTCAGGTTGGCGCTGTGGTAGACTACCAGACAGAAGCAACTTAAAGGAGGGAGGGCTTCCTTCAGATCGCAGTGCGTAGTCCTCGGCTGCATTGATTGTGGCAGAAGCTGTCCACCTCAAGACAGACAAGAAGCAGGGAAACAGACAAGGACCAGCAGCCAAACGTAGCCACCAGAGGCTCATCAACCTCCAGCCAGGCCCCTCCTGAAACTCCCAGACTCTCCCAAAATAGAGCCACCAGCTAGGGACCCAGCCTTGAGTACATGAGACTTTTGAAGGAACACTTAATATCCAAGCCACGACAATGAGCAAACTGAGACTCAGAGCTTCCTGTCCACAGCTCCACACACGAAGAAACTGATGACCGAGTCTCTTTCAGAGAGTGGAGACTCTGAGTCAAGTGAATCTGTTTGTGTCTCCAAACCCTGCCCTCTGCTTTCCACCTGAAATCTTGACACTTTGCTTCTTTTGGTGTGTGTGTGTGTGTGTGTGTGTGTGTGTAGGTACTGAAATTACAGTGTACCACCACACCCAGCACATGGGAATGTTTTCCTAGCCCATCTGCCTTGGTTTAAATAGACTTCATTTAGCAGTTAACAATGTAAACATTCCCCATGCCTCCCCAGAGGCTGTGTTGATAGGGACAGAGTCAGTTCTGACTGGTCCTGAAGCCCTATGTTGACGAGTTCTATGCTTACTCATAGCTAACAGGCCAAGAGACAGCTGTGTGATGGTTCTCAAGAGAAGTGTTAAGATGTCTGAACCGTTCGCTGGCTTTCCTCTCCCTCTTTCCAACCTCCCCAGCGTATTTCCAAAACATCTATTTGTTTGGCAGATGGCTCAATCGGAGGTCCTGTCTGTCTTAGTGGAACCCTCCAGGGGCAGCAGTGCTGTTCCCTCAAGGAACCTGTGGGTCCTGGTTCCTCCTCGGGCTCACCTCCTTCCTCTGTACCTCCTCTGACATTTCACACACGGCCACGCCTTCTGCACTAGGCTTTGGGGGCTCTGTCCTGGCACTGAGCTCCAGCTGGAGCACAACATTCATGAAACAAGGCTGGACCTGCTAGGGAGTAACCAAGGACCCAGGGCACGTGGCTTGACCTCTCTGGGTCTCGGTTTTGGTCTGAGTAACAGCACTCTGATAATGCGTGGTTAACAGGCCGAGGGGAGAACTAAGTAGGCACACTTGAATCCTCCCTGCCGCCCTCTGGGCCAAGTGGGTGAAGGGTCACTGAGTCATGCCCCACAGGAAGAGTTCCACAAGTCTCTGTGACAGAACTACCAGACAGAATGCTGTTCCTGTGTCTGTGTTTGTGCCTCTGTGGTGGCTTCCTCCCCCGGGGACAGACTGTCTTTGGTCTTTCCGAGACAGAGTGTGGGAGAAAGAAGAGATGAGAGCCTCCCTTCCCTTAAAGGGCACAGCGAGTTTCATGCAGATGAGCCCCACGCAGGTCTCCCCTTCCCTGGCTTGCCCGCAGCGGAACTCCATTGCTTGCTGCCCTCGGGACCACTTCTCTCCTTCGAACTGTCTGGGTCCCACTTAGGATAGCCAGTGCCATCACAGTTGGCCCAGTTCAGCACTGGGAGGTCTCAGACCAGGAAACCCCAGGAGATGGATTTTGTCTGGAAGCCTGCTGGTGCTGCAAGTCAGATCGCCTGTGTATTTAAGGCGCTGCTATGAAACTTCCCTAAAGCAAAATGGAGCTGCCATGCCTTGTTCCAGCAGTAATCAATAATCAAATGGAAAATTATAAAGAAGGGGACCTCGTGCATGTGTGCCTGGTATCAAGATGATACCTTGGCCAAAGGCACTGCAGCCCCCACAGGAAGCATTGAGGGGGAGGGGGTTGTGCACAGCACTGGTGACACCGCCTTGGACTGGTGCTGCCCTTGTTCCTGGTCTTGGACACCTTTGTTAGTAGTCCTTGTAGCCAGAGTTGTTTTCAGTGAACGTAGGTCTTCGCCGTTGCCGTTAGAAGCTCCCTGTAAGCGAGGGTACCGTGAAACCACCAAACTAGACCGCTCCACGGTGAAAAGAAAGGTTCCTTCAAACCTCCAAGGCTGTCTCCAGGGAGCAAAGAGAACAAAGGAGCAAAAGGCAGAGAAAGCCTTGCCAGTTTAAAGAGCTGTGTTTGCAAAGGGAGGGAGCGTGTAAGGGGGGGGGGGGGGGCAGCCTAGGAGTTAGAGTTGGGGGAGGGGCCGCTGTCTAGAAGAGCCTGGGAGCTGTGTGGAGGCCGGGATATGAGATGCAGCTATGTGTTAATAGGGAACTAGATGCCCTATTGCCCGGAAGTAGTTGGCTGTAGGAGCACATAAGGAAAGGAATGGCTTTTCCTGACAGAATCCCACTTCACAAGTTTCTGAAGAATCCACTAGCAATCCTGTTTCCCAGGTCAGAGTCCCCTGAGCTGAGCCCATGATGTCATTTATGACATTGTCAGGGGCACTGCCATTATGGGGAGCCCACTTGGGACCTAACACTTCCCTCTGCCCATCCCCTCGGGATACGCCATGGTTCATGGCTTACATGGTCCACACTGCAATGTTTCCTGCTTAATCCTAAATAGATACTGCCATTCTTTAACATCTCTGTTATGGAGTTGGACACTAATAATCAGGTACCAAAAGTTCAGAGAAATGTTTTTTTTTCAAATTCACTTTTTTTTAAGATTGATTGAGTGAGTGAGTGAGTGAGTGAGTGATTGATTATGTATACAGTGTTCTATTTGCATGTGTCCCTGCAGGTCAGAAGAGGGCACCAGATCTCATTACAGATGGTTGTGAGCCACCATGTGGTTGCTGGGAACTGAACTCAGGTCCTCTGGAAGAACAGCCAGTGCTCTTAACCTCTGAACAATCTCTCCAGCCCTCAAATTCACTTTTTAAAAGCACTGAAATAATTTCCATGGCTTGTCAGAACTTTGAGTGTCTTATATTTACTTTAGAGTTAATTGAGAATTACATTTGGGCAGAGACACCATGATCATCTCAAAGTTTGGCGTTTCTGAAGGTCTTAAAAATGGCCTCCATGAGAAACATGCCTGCCACACAAGCAAGCCTGAGGGCCTGAGTTCCGATCCCCAGCACCACATAAGAGCTAGGTGACAGTCACATTGGAGGGAGGAGACAGGAGGATCCTAGGAGCTTGCTGGCCAACCAGTCTAGCCAAAACACAAGTTCCAGGCTCAGGAAGGGCTCTGTCTCACAAATTAGGCAGAGGCCATAGAGGAAGATGCACTGCATCAACCTCTGGCGTGCACACACGCACACGCGCGCGCGCGCGCGCGCGCGCGCGCGCGCACGCACGTCCTCACCTTGAAGAGTTTAGTGTTTGATGTCTAACCACATTCTTGCTGTGCTCGTGCACGTCATTCTCTCACATCCTGGTTCTTGCGGACGGTCTCCCTGCAGCCTGAAGAACTTCCTTTGAAGTTTCACATCACATGGACCTGCTGGGAACCAGGCTCTCGGCTTTGGAGCTCTCAAGCAGCTTTATTTTGAAACTGATTTTCACTGGCTCTGGAATTCCAGTTGAACTGCTGTTTCTTTTAGCGTTTTAGAGATGCCTCACTAGAGTGTACCTCAGCTGCCCAAGTGCTTCCTTACCTAGTGTGTGCAGAGCCTTGGGTTCAAGCCCTGGCACCACATGAACTGGACATGGTGGTGCATGCCTGTAATCCCAGCTCTTGGGAGACAGAGACAGCAGGATCACAAGTTCAAGATAACCTTTGAGACTCTGGGGAAAAACTAAAATCCTCATCTTTAGTCTTCCATTGTTTCTGATGAAACATAAAGGTCTCCGTTATTGTTCTCTTGAGTGTTATGTGGCCTGTATCCTTCAGCCACCTTTAAGATCTGTCACCAGCCAGTGGTGGCTCATGTCTTTAATCCCATCACTGCAGAGGCAGACGATCTCTGAGTTGGAGGCCAACCTGATCTGTAGAACAAGTCTGGGACAGCCAAGGCTACACAGAAACCCTGTCTCAAAAAACAAAACAACAAAGATTGCTGTGTCTTGGCTTCTGATCTGCATAGCTACAGTGTTTCTAGTTGCGGAGGCGGGAGGGGCAGGGAAGAACATGCTGGTCATTAACAATACTAACAACATTGCAGCTCGTAGGCTGGGTTGTGGGTTTATAGAGTTCATTTTTATTGTGCTGCATTATTTACCTATGTTATATAGTCATTGGTATGTGATGAAGTCATAGAATCTTATGTAATTAAAATTGTAATGGTAATAAATGGCTATGGGTTTGGCACAGAGAAATAGGACAGAGGCAGGGATGACACATGCAGTCAAGGGAAAGCTTTTTAGTTTTTGTGTTTTAAGATGAGTGCTTTGCCTGCATGTATGTATGTATGTGCACCACATGAGTGCCTGGTGCCCGTGGAGGTCAGAAGAGGGCTTCAGATCCCTTACAACCAGAATCACATGTGATGTGAGCCACCATGTGGTACTGGGAACTGAATCTGTCATCTGCAAGAGCAGTGTGGCTCTCAGCCCCCAGGGCAGGTGTTATGATGGAGAGCTGCAGCTTCTGGGCACCAGTGCGAAAGCCTGTAGAGACCTGACGGTGGGGATGCGCTGCAGAGGGGCAGCCTGTCCCCGGCCAGAGGCATTGGTCCAGAGCACGGGTGGGCGCTTGCACTTGGAGGAGAAAAGCCACGCCCTGAAACGGGAAGACAGGAGTATTCTAAAGCAGGTGGGAGCTGTGGTGTGGTGACAGAATTGCTTCCCGGTGGAAACATGGAATTTCTCAGTAAGGTTCCAGGCATTCTGCAGCTGAGGGCAGTGAGAAGGCGGGGAGGGGAAGGGGATCTCTGCACGGGGGCTTCCTTCTGGACCCCGGGTTAAACACAAACCACACCCAAACACCTGTTTTCACAGAGAGATCCTTTATTAAGTGGGGAAGAAAAGTTAAAGTGGCAGCTTTCTGACTCAGGCAGAGAAACTGCAGCAGATGACCTTGCGGGTGTGATTTTAAGAGGAGAAAAGGGGAGGTCTGTGTTAGAATGGGCTAGGACGAGGTGGTAAAGGAGATGGGGGGCCAGGGAGAAGGGGGAAGGGGTATTTGTCCCAGAGGGACAAAGGACTGCCTCTGGATAGAAAGGAGACAGATGTGGCCCATAGGGAAATGGTGGTTTATAAAGGTAAGGGGCACCCTGTGTTAGGACAAGGTGTTTAATTTTAATGGGGCGTGTTAATTAGGTGAACCAAAGGGGGCTTTTGATTGCTGAACTTTGGTAGTCAGCCTCAGGAGGATGAAGTGGCCAAATAAGGGAACAGACCTTGGTGGCCAGCTTCAGGAATGTAATCTAACAGTTTTTAGCAAGGCAGAGGGAATGGAGAGAAGGACAGAGCCTGCCAGAGCCACATGCTCCAGTGGGCGAGTGTCCCTTCAGAGGCAGAAGTGCAGTGTTAACCGCCATTTGTGGGTCCCGTGTGTTCTGTAGCCTGTTGTGTGACAAAACTTTCCCTAGGGAAACAAAACACACACATCTACTCACCCCGGGTAGGGATCCCATGATGTACCAAAGTATGGATACCACCAAAGTCCAATTTGGTGAACCATTGAATTTTATGGGGCTACATACAGGAATATGGGTGAGGGGTTACTTCAGGAGCAGAAATGACTCAAAGACAGCTGCATCACCCATGCCCACCCAGCATGGTGACAACGCACAGAAGCTGGAACCTGGAGCACACTAAACACCCTGCAATACATTCAACAGGTTGAGGAGTGCCCTTTCCAGGGGACTGAGGTCTACACCTCTTCCGGGCAGCTCGGCTGGTCTCAGAATCTTTGCAGCTTTTCTCTGCCATGGCATTGTCTGAGAGTCAATGCATCTCAGCTTCTCTTCTGACAGCTACTCCACAGCTTTATTATCCTGGCAGGGTGGGGCCTAGTGAATCTGGTCAGTTTCAGGGACTTCCTGAAGCTTTTTTGAGTTGTTTAACTCTTTGCTTAAGGAGCTTCTCTTCAGGATGGAATGTTTCAATCTCAGAAGAAACTTACATAGCTCCTCCTAAAGCAGTGGTTCTCGGCCTTCCTAATGCTGTGACCCTTTAATACAGTTCCTCGTGTTGTGGTGATCACCAACTATGAGACTATTTCATTGCTACTTCATAAGTGTAATTTTGCTCCTGTTATGCATCATAATGTAAATATCTGTTTTCTGATGGTTTTAGGTGACCCCTGTGAAAGGGTCATTTGACACGACCCCTTTGACAACCCCCCTCAAGGGGTCATGACCCAGAGGTGAGAACCACTTCAGGACTTAAAGCCAGGCCTGGCTCTGAAAACTAAGGAACAAGCATCCTGAAGGTCACTGGGCTCTTTCCAGCCTCTGGTCTAGGACCATGTACACTGTCAACTTGCTTCAGGGCCAGGACAAGCAACCCTTCCCCAAAAAGGAGAGGGCTTGCAAGTGTAGGAGTCACTGCTCTGAATTCTTCCACAAGGGCTAAAGGAAGGCCTAACCCTCCCTCTATGTAGGAACAGTGCACACAGGTGCCTCCCAGATAGTCTCCTCGTGAGCATTTGTGAAAACGGCTTTCCTCTCTCCCTCCCACAGGAGAGTGGATGTGTAGGGGTCACATCAGATCTGGTATCTTTCATCTGTCCGTTGGGCTGTCCGGCCTTAAACAGGGTGGGAGCATTGTAATAGCAAGTACCACAAGAGAGGGTACAGAGGCCAGGCCTTCACTCATCACCCCATGACTGCTTACGTTCTGTCTGTCCTTTCAAGAAAGAAAAGGAGGGTGAAATGTGGCTGGCCTGGCAGAAGCCTGCAAACCCGTCTGGTGCCCAGGCTCACACTCCTCGTGCATGAGTCAGATTCTGCTGCCTCCAGCACCTCTTGTCTCTTGAGATGAAGTAACTTCACAGGGACGATATCTCCATTGCATTTACGTCTGGTTCTATTTGCAGTGGGCAAACTAGTTTTATCGGTTTCCTTCCGGGGGGGGGGGGGTGAGCGGTAACTGAGGAAAGGAGGGGAAGACTCGCTGGCCCCTTCCATGGGGAGCTTGCAGCTCCACAGCAGCGCCAGCTTTCTAGGTCCAAACTAGATAGGAGCTGCCTAGTAAGTTCTTTTTTATATAACGTTAGGATCAAAGTCAGGACTTTGTGCATGCCAGGCAACTGCTCTACAGAGCCGTATTCCTCACCTGAGCTCCGCGTACTTACAGAAGCGCTGGCCTCCGGACCACTCCGATGTTTTCAAATGCCATCTACCTATATTAGCATTCAGGTGAAACAAAGCCAACAGGGGAAATATGGAGGACAGGGCCTTATGGGGGCTTGGGGAGAATCAGCAAAGATGAAGGAAAGGCTTTGAACTCAGAAGAAACCTTAGGAACTCACCCAAATCAGGTGGAACCAATGTATGTGCCCAAGAGGAGTTAAGAGAGAGGGGTTCTGGGCTAAAGGAGTCAGCAGGCTAGGAATTAAAGAGCAAGAGGCAACCTGCCCTCTGAGCCTGGCCTCTGCTCTGCCTTCAGACTGGTTCTTCTCCTCCTTTGTTCCATGCCTTCCCCCATCAAGCCCTGCCTCTGCCTCCGCCTCCTTCATGTAGCAGCCTCAGGTTAACCACACACATGGAGCCAGACACATTTCTCCATAAACAGTGAGTGTGGGAGGCAGGAAGTAGAGGATGGGGCCAGGAATGACGACCCTGGAGGTCCTGGGGTGCCCACCTCCATCAGTGAGCCCTAGGCATTGCAGGCAGTGCCCAGCAGTGAGCTGAGACATCACCAGGCGTGGATCTGCTGCTGGCTTTCTTGGGTCTTGGGCAGTGTGCTCTCTGGTCTGGAGAGGCAGCGCTGACTTGATTTTTGTCTAGGATCATGACTTCTGAATCCAGACAACTAAAGTTTAAAGTTCGGCTTTGCCTATAGATATAACCTGGGACAGGTTATCTGACTCCTCTGTGCTTTCTTTATCTGAGAAGTGGACGTAATAGAACCTGCCACCTACAGTTGCTTGTGGAGTGACTCAGATATAGTGTCTTTAGAACAGTTCTTGCCCCTAACACAGAAAGAACCATGAGTGGTAGCTATCTTATTTTACTATCATTATCATCCAGATGTTTTCTCTTCTAAGCTGTTCCCTTCTGGCATGTGTGGAGAGGAGGGAAGTAATGTTAAGGCAGAGACGTTGGAAGAGAGGGTCATGATCCAAAGCTTGGGACCAGGAGGGGCACTGGGAAGATGCAGGGCAGCCCCAGAAGTCTGGAGAACAATTTCCTGAACCATAGCAGTTGGCTGGACTCAATTCAGACTGAGTTACAGGCCAGACCAGCATACAGCCCACACCAAGGGTCTATTCCTAGCCACAACAGTCACTGCCTGTCACTGAAGCTAAGGCTTTGCAGGTCCTGTTCTCCCTAGAGCCAAAGAATTCTCCTTCCCTTGGCTCCTAAGCCCAGTGACACCAGAAGGATGCACAGTCCCTCCCAGTCACGAGATCATACCAGAAGGAGTCAGAACCAAGGGAACGCCCTGAGTCCAGGGCCCTCTTGTCTCACACTGTGACCCAGGCTTTATGGCTGAGCTGCCTCTCTCGTTTAGCAAGAGGTCCTGACCTACTTGTCTCATTTCTTTGAGCCTCCAAGTCCCTAGCCCTCTGCAGAGTCCAAAACAAGATCTAAAGGTCACAGGGAGGCTCTGCTAAAGGCTACCTAAAGCTTATGGAAGGAGATGAGCAACCCGGCCAAGAATATACAGGAGGCAGGGGAAGAAGCCAGAACTGGCTGGTACCTAGCCTGACCCAGACACAAGTTGATGAGTGCCTCCCCAGAAAGGCCTGTAGACCTGCTGGCATGTGCTGTGCTCAAGTCTCGACCTGAGCTGCAAGCAGGCTGGTGTGTAGCAGGACCCCGGCCGGCACTCCGCCAGGCCTGTTACTCTGACCCACGCCTCTGGAGTCTGGACTGTGTTCAGTATGCTAAAGCGTCTTTCTGGCTCTCCTGGGCCCTGCATTGTGGAAACTGAGGTCCAGATGATGGTGTGAGCAGGAACCCTTCGGGTTGGGCCTGGCAGGAATGGCTATTCCAAAGGACAGAGGTGCCGGGTGGTAAGGTACAGAAGGGTACTGGGGTAGGAGAGCTCCGTGGGCAGAGTGCCAGCAGGAATGGAGAGTTAGCCGGAGCGGGCCAGCCATGCTGTAACCCAGTTGGTTGGAGTCTAGTCTGCTCAGGGCTGGGGCTCCGGTCTGAGAGACTGCCCCCACTTCCCCTACTTGAGCTGTGGCTGCTAAGTTCTCTGCTGTCTTTGGTGTCAGGGAAGTCCTTGTCACTGCCTTAGGAAAGGAAAGTGGGAGCCACCCCGGAGGCAGGCAGCCAGCCAAGAGGGTGAAAGTTGAACAGGGAGGTGACCTGGCCGAGCAGGACAGCTGTTCCCCTTCCGTGTGCCTCTGCAGTGTTTTCTCATCACTTAAGGGGCTGCTCTAGAGAAGAACAGAGTTTAAGCCGTAAGCCAGCCCCAAGAGTTACTTGGGGTGGGGGGACAGTTGTGGAGCACCTGCCTGGTCAAGCACTAAGTATACTTTGGGGAGGTACTAAACCCTAGTTCTGCCAAACCCAGGACCCGTGGGGCCTAACTTCTTGCCTGAGATGATAATAAAAGCTTTGTTTTGCTCTGGTGTCTGAGGCAAGGTCAGCCCTAGCTCCGGCATAGACCCCGTGTTCTGTAGTCAGGTCAGCCCTAGCTCCGGCACAGACCCCGGGTTCTGTAGTCAGGTCAGCCCTAGCTCCGGCACAGACCCCGTGTTCTGTAGTCAGGTCAGCCCTAGCCCCGGCACAGACCCCGTGTTCTGTAGTCAGGTCAGCCCTAGCTCCGGCACAGACCCTGGGTTCTGCACACTGTACCTGACATGAGCCTCAGACAGCTCTGAATTCTGAGTTTCACAGTAGACCAGAGAGAGAAAACCAAATTAGTAGCCCCACTAGGTCGTGGGAACTGAGACCACAAACAGAAAGGGTCGTAGTCTTAAACAAGTGGGATCAGTCATCTGTACCACAGGCCAATATTCCTCCATTCACCCCTCTACCTCCTCTCTGAGAAAAAGTTGGAGAAGCATCTGCACCCACTACTCCCTAGGAGCACATAACCCGGATGAGGTGCATCTAGAGGTGTAATAAAGGGGCCCTGAATTGAGATCAGACCACATTACGGACCAAGTAGCACTTTTGAAGAGACCACATAACAGGGACCTGGATAAAGTCTCAGGTGTGCGTTCTCTCTCTCTCTCTCTCTCTCTCTCTCTCTCTCTCTCTCTCTCTCTCACACACACACACACACACACACACACACACACTTTTACAAATCTGCTCAGTAAGGTTGAAGAGGAGCTGGGCAGTTGGTGGCACAGGCCTTTAATCCCAGCACTTGGGAGGCAGAGCCAGGCAGATCTCTGAGTTCGAGGCCAGCCTGTACTACAAAGTGAATTCCAGGAAAAGCACAAAGCTACACAGAGAAACCCTGTCTCAAAAAAAAAAAAAAAGGTTGAAGAGGAATAGATCAGACTTCCTCCAGACTTTTTTTTGTTGTGTTTTGTTTGTTTGTTTGTTTTGGTGGTGGTTGTTGGTTAGTTGGTTGCTGTTTAGTGATGGTTTTGTTGGTTTTGAGACAGGGTCGTACTGTGACTTGGCTGGTCTCAAACTCAAGAGATCTGCCTGCCTGTGCCTCCCAGGTGCTGAGGCTCCGTTTTCTAGTACTCCGTTCCTGCAGTCAGCCCAGCATGGTGACTGCTGACCGCAGAGGCATCCCCTCTCTGCACTGAGCTCACCTCCCATCGTCCGTCTTCAGGCTCCATCTTCATCTTTTTCTCAAGTCCCTCTTTGAAGCTCCCTCCTAGGGATGCCACTCCACGTATGGCCCCTCTGTTCAGACCTCAAAGGCTCTGCAACCCTAAAGTTTGATGATCCACTTCCCCCGTGGGCGTCTCCTGCCTCCTAGGAAGTGTGGCTGCTAGGCTGGAGTGTGGCTGCTAGGCTGGAGTGTGGCTGCTAGGCTGGAGTGTGGCTGCTAGGCTGGAGTGTGGCTGCTAGGCTGGAGTGTGGCTGCTTGTTTATTTGCTGTGCAGCTGCCCTAGGCAGGAGCATGGCAGTGTGGAGAGGAATGGCTAGCAGTGTGGATGTCCCTGCAGTGTGGAGAGGAATGGCTAGCAGTGTGGATGTCCCTGCAGTGTGGAGAGGAATGGCTAGCAGTGTGGATGTCCCTGCAGTGTGGAGAGGAATGGCTAGCAGTGTGGATGTCCCTGCAGTGTGGAGAGGAATGGCTAGCAGTGTGGATGTCCCTGCCCTGGACAGTTTCCTTCTGCCCAGACCTTCAGGGTTATGTGTTTAGTACTCACCAATCAAGATGTTTAGTAAAGTCAACAGTTGCTACTGAGTATATATGTATCTCCACCCCTCTTCCCTGCACACGGGGGCAAGGCCTGGGCCATAGAGATAAGGTCTCCTGGGTCACTGGGTGTGGGTGCTGGAAGGTTGGCTGAACCAACCACCTTAGCTTCAGCTCCAAGGGTGATAGGACCCAGCAGCAGCTCTAGGCCTGTGTTCATGCCCTTCCTCCTCATGGGTGGCCTCTCTCCCACCCCAGCATCATTGAAAGTCAGCCTATCTTAGATCCCAGACTCCCTAAGCCTGCCTGGGCCTTCCCAGCTGATACTAATGGCTCCTTTCTCCATGCTTCTGAGCTCCAAGCCTCACCTCTGTGACTGCTGGGTAGGTCAGTGTTCACCTCCCCTCTAAAGCAGCCCTGCAAGGACGGGCCATGTCTGCCTGTTGCCCACATGAGTTGATCAGATAGATTAGGTCCTAAATTTCTAGAAGGCTTGATGAGCCACTACAGATGTCTGTGATGGTCATTTCATGAACTGAGCAGAACTGTGTAGAGTCCAGAGTAGAGAATGTTAGCGCTTCTAACAAGTGTGGAAACAAAGATCTGGTTTTAGGACTTGACAAAGGATCAAAGACCAACCCCTCCAATCAGAGGTACGAAATGAGACCCAACTCACTGTTTCCATCTGGCTCAGCCTCTTGGTTTTCTTTCTCTGTAGCAGAGGATAAAAGAAAATGGAGTGTAAGCCACAGCTAGTGACCCAAAAGATCTAGCTACAGCCAGAGGATTGTATGGGACTCGTGTGCCATTAAACACCAAATACCCCGTGGTCTTGGGAGCAACAGAGAAGTTTAAACGTCTTGCAGAGAACCCCAAGGACGTACACACGTAGACCAGCGGCCACTAGTTCAGAGGAATGAATGAGGCATTTGCTGCAAAAGGTAGTCTCCTCCCACCTGGTCTAAACCGGGTCATTGTGACCTCGTCCTGCCCATTCACTGGTCTCCGGGTCCAGGCCCTCACCTTGACCTGGCCTGCCTGGGCTTATATGTATCAAAGCCTCTAGTTCTCGCCCTCAGAAGTGCCTAGTCTGGAGCGGAGGGCTACATGGAGACCCTGGCCCTGGGCCCTCCCCTGGCCTGAGGTGTTACTTTGGAAGGAAGGACTGCAAACCAACAGATGATGTCCTTCCTGTTAGCCTAGACCTGCCCAGAACACGCGCTGTATCTCCAGGCTCAGCCGAGCAGCCCAGCCTGGCACTGCTTATTCTTGGTCACCGGGAAAGCCTGGCTGGGGGCCTGCTCAGCTTGCTTCTTCGCCTTCCCTAAGTTCTTATCGTTCTGGACTGGCAGGGGCCGTCCCGATTACTTGCCCAGTCCCCTTGTTCATGGCGGGAAACTAACACTAAGCAGCAGGAAGACCCCCAACCCTCCTCCTCCTATCACACTCTGGCCGCTGCTCCCGTTCTTCAGGGGGATCACCGGGTCTCACCTGTTTAACTCTGCGCTATGAAGCAGGAACTGTTCATCTCTGCCTCCATTTGACATGTTGCCTTTTAGAAGGAAGAGATGGGATTTCTGAGTACTCATCCTGACACCTCTCTGCAGGCTTACAGAGTACAAGCTAGTCCCGACCTCCAAGCTCTGCACCACGCTGCTGTCCCACTGTCTGGGGAGGTGGGGTAGTGTGGTAGTCTTGGTGCTCAGTCAGCATGTGGAAAGACTCGTGGATTTGGGGACAGGAAAGAGATCTTCCCATAGAGCAGACTGTGTGCTGTGAAGCCAAGCATATTTGCCCATGACAGCCTCCCATCTCCAGCTCTGCCTCTTCCCTGCCCGGCCTCCCTCTCTTCCCTGGGGGCCTTCTTTCAGCCCGCTAGCCCAGGGTGGCTATACAGATCTGAGCTTCAGGGCAGGAACCTGACAGAGTATGCTAAAAAAGCAAAAGGTGAGTGAGCCCATGGCCTTCTATGGTAGCTGCTCAAGTGGGATTCCCACCTCAGCTCTGCCACTCAGAACTGCACAACCTTGAGCTAATTGCACCTGGACCGTGGGGAGAAAGCTGTCCCTACAGTTGTGGCAGGCATTCAAACAAGGCATGTGGTGGGTGTGCTTTGCGAACCAGGCAGCTCTGCAGAAACGTTAGCCCATGGACCAGAGCATGGGGACCAAGATCGTCACCAGCAATGCTCTCCCCTCAGGGCTAATCTAGCTGATGTCTTTCTCTCCAGGACAAGAGTGAAACCACCAGGGGAGCCCTCGCCCAGAGGCCTTGTCGCCCCAGACCTGACTCCCTCCCTCCCAGCTTCCCTGAGGAAGAGACTCGCAGGATTGCACAGATATTTTCTTCCCGGTGTTCCCAGAAGCCTGATGACTCCTGAGGAACTGAGGGAGGGGGCTCACCAGCCAACTTCCCTCAGCTTTGTGCAGCTTGCAAGAGGCACCAGGTCTGTTTCCCTGGGCACCCTGAGGCCACTACCACCACCCTGTTCCATGGGTGTCTGGAGACCTAATCAGCTAAGACTAGATTAGGGATGTCGGGGAACCACTAGCTTCTGACTACTAGGACCTCAGCTTCCTCCTGTAATGAGACAAAGGCTGGAAATAAAATGGACTCCAGCACCCACGTGGCTCGCCATCCATCTTCTGACTGTGGGGCCTAAGGAGGCATCTCTGAGCAGAGGAACCAGTGTCCTTGACACAGCCTACTGCTGTCCAGAGCCACCCTCTGCTGGAATAGGACAGGCTAATTTTGCTTTAAATACTGGAGGGAGCAGTAAGTGTGTACAGAGCTGAGAAAATTCTAGGACCCTGTTCAGCTCGTTTGTTTGGGAATGAGGGTGTTTTATAGATATAAATTATTTTTATGATTTATTGAATTAATCAATAGAACAGGGGGGATCACCTCCTTTAAACTGTATTTGATGTCTGAAACCTAACCATGTTTTTAACTTAATGTTTGTTTTTTACTCAGCTCTGAAATACATTGTTCTTGCCTTTGTTTTAATAAAAGTCTGGTATTTGTATTTGTGCACAAGTATTTTCTGGGTTGGTCACTGGGAAAAGGTCTTAGCTGCAGAGACAAAAGCTACAGCCATCCTCAGCCATCTGGAACAAGGGGCCAGAGCTGCCATGAGACTTCTGAGGTCTCCCGAGTGTCCAATTGACCCACATTGGAGGGACACCAGCGTCCCCTCTTTTGGTTGTTTGGGTTTTTGCTTGTTCATTCCTGGTTTTGTCTTTTCCTATGCTGGTCCTTGAAATCTCTCAGCACAGTGGAAGTCTGTCTAGAACCAGGTCTCTCAGAGTCCCCTGTGTCTCAGAAGGATGTCTGTATCAGAACACAGCCACTTGGGCAGCTACCATAGACAAAGCCCTCTGGGGATGACTGAAGGGGCACAGATGTACAGCACCAGCTGGGTCACCCCTCAGTGTGTACTATTTCTGAATCCTCAAAGCAGCTCTACACCTTAGACACTGTGACGCCCCTCCTACAGTTAAACAAGGTCAAGGAAGTGGAATGCTTTGCCTCTGGGTGGCTAGAAAGTGCATCCAAACCCAGACTTACCCAGAGATACGGGGCTCGATGACCAAAGCAGGGTGCAGCCATAAGTGCTCGGACTTCCGGCAGTCCCAGGCTGCTGCATCCCGGGAAGGATTTCTGAGAGAAACCAGTGCTGGGGTTAACCAGAGAATGGACCAGGCCACAGACAAGCTGCCCGGAGAACCACAAGGATGTTCTGGGCCACATCACAGTCCAGCTTGGCAGTGTCTGGGCCTCTGGCACAGGCACCTTTAGAGCCTGGCTACATAGGGCCGCTGTGCACATCAAAGGGGACATTTCTGAAAATCCTTAGCTGGCGTTTGGCACCGAGTGGAAGCCTAGGAAATGTCAGCCCCACCCACTCTTCCCAAGCTCTTGGAGGGAATTCGAGTCAAGTGCTCCAGTACCCAGGAGGAGCACTCCAGCCTCCCTCTCCAGGCCATGGACCCTCAGGCCAACCTGTCCTCACATCTGCTCCTTGAGCTGCACCCTGCACACCCGCCCCCTCCCCAGCCAGGGCTGGCCTCAGCCCCAGGCCTCACGCTCAGGCAGAACAGAGCTTCCAGGACCTGGAGTTCCACGTCCCTTAGGGAATAAGAAACCTCCGGGTTCCAGGCCTAAGGGGTAAAGCCTCAGGTGAAGAAGATCACTGCCAACTCCTGCTCCTGTAAATAACCTGCTGGGGTCAAGTGAGGACAGGGCCACAGGAGGACATGGGCTGCTCTTGCCCCAGGTTGCAGGCAGCGTCTGATGACAAAGACATGGTGAAGATTTAAAACACTGACAGCCCTCACACACGGTGACATCTCGTCCCAGGGGTAGCTCTGAGGTGACATGACTCGCCAAGTTATACAGCATGTCTATCTCTGAGACCAGAATGAACCCGTGTCTCCCTGACTTCCTTCTGTGCGAGCCCACCTGAAAACAGGTGTTTCTGGTGAGCCAGAGACTGTAGCAGCCGGCCTGGGAACGTCTAGCAGAGGCTGACTCTAGCTAGAACCCCAGGCAGACCCACCCTCAGGGAGCGGAGTCAGCCGAGCTCTCCTCTGGTTCCTCCAGGACCTGCTGTCTCTAGTCAGACTCCTTCCTGTAGCCCCTCCCCCCATATAGTTCCCAGTCCTGCCCAACTCCAGATTAATAGTTCCAGACAGAGCCCGAAAGCATAGGGCAGGGCATGGAGCAGGAAAGGGGATAAGCACTCTGGTCACCCCACCCACCCTGGGACCAGGGCCCTGTGTTCACGGTTCAAAATGGCCTCTACCTTTCTGCCCTGCCTATCTTCTCTCCCCGGCCCTTTTTGTCTCTTTCCTGTGTCACCTGGCTCCCAGGGTCAGCTCTGCCCGGTGCCTGCGGATGGATCCTGCAGTGGCTGCTGCAAAGGATTCTGCTCACCCCGCCCCATCTCTCTCTGGCCCCAGCGCGTCCAGGCTGAAGCCTCCAGTGACATGTCATGGAGAACAGTGCTTGCAGCAGATAGACCCGAAGTGGGTTATAGGTTACAGGCAAGGCTGGCTCTGCAGTGCACGAGCTGTGTGACCTTGGGAAGTCGCTGTCCTTGACACGTGAGGGGTCTGCACAGTCGAGGAGTGAAGTACTGATACACACTGCCGCGTGTAACACCGCTGTGCCAAGTGAAAGAAGCCGGCCCCACTCTAGGATCCTACTCAGAAGAAACATCTAGAACAAGTTAAGAAGCAGAAAGAGGAGTGGTTGCCTGAAGCTGGGGGAAGGGAAGAGGGGTGACTCGTTTTGGGTTTGGGTTTTGAGCTGTAATGAAAATGTTCTGAACTAGATTGTAGTCGTGGCTCAACCTGACTACACTAAAAAGTATTTGAATTGTGTGCCCTAAGCGGGCAAATCGAATGCTATGTAAAGTACATTTCTCAAAACTGCTTTGCTCTGTTTTTAAATTTAGGATCCTGCTAATACTTGCTTCCTTGGGTTGAGGGAAATAGAAATGATGTGTCTAAAATATCAAGCACCTAATGGGCACCAAGAGATGATGCTTATCATCATTGCTGTTTGTAAGAAGAGACCTCAGAGAACCCCTGTCCTAAGAGGCCTCGGCCTGTGGCAAGTGCAGGTGCACACACCCCATATCTCCTGGTCACCAAGGCAGCCCTCCGCTTGAAAGCCCAAAGGAGCCATATTCAAGAGGCCCAGGTCCAGGAAGCCAAGCCAGATCTGGAACTCCCTGCTCCCTCCCCACCCTGCCCTCAGCCGCCCGCCTCTTGTCAAGTGATCGGACTGTCAACCAGCTTCTCAGAATTAGGTTTCAGGTCAGCTGGTACATAAGGCCAGAGCAAGCCAGAGGCAGCAGACAACAGTGAATGGTGAGGGGCCCTCAGATCCTGCTGCTACCCCTGGAATGGAGCCCCAGGGAGCCCCTGCACTAACCTACCTTGGCTAGACTCACAGGTAAGACCCCATACCTCTCCTCGGCTCCCCCTGCCCCCTCTGCCTGCTCTCCCTTCCACGGAGGCTCACAGTCAGGAGCTGCTGGGAATCACTGCCGCTGAGAGTGATCCAGCCTTGCCCCACCTGGTCAAGATGAAGGAGCTGCAGCCCCAGGGAGGCTCCCATATCTGCCTGACTCCCCCGGGACTCCCCTTTGTCCCACTGGCTCCTCTCTTGGAACTTTACAGATCGCAGCTGTGTCCCTCTCCTTTGGCCCAGGATCCCCCCAGAGGACGAAGCCCTCTCCAGCCAAGGTTCTGGGGCCCTTCCTGGGTAGAGATGAGGAGGGCACCGCTGGCCTGAAGCTGGCCCAGGTGTGTGGTGGACATTTCTAGAGCCTGTGGTCTCTCTGCCCGCTGGCGTCTCAAGGCAGATGCAGGTGCTTTATTGGAGGGAGTTGGTTTGGGCCGAGTGCAGGACACTCAGCAAACGTGAATGGGCCCTGCAGACTGGAGCGTCCATCCCATGCTCTGGGTGCCCCGGCAGAGCTACAAGGATGAGGATCGCTCAGAACTTGCACCTCGAGCTGGCTGCCAATGTCTGCTGCCCACATTGAGGCTTCCTCAAATAACAAATGAGGTTCAGCAAGAAGGAGGTTGGGGAACCCTGACCTCAGGGAGGTTCCTACTATGTCTGCCTTTGTAGCCTTGCCCACATACTCAGGTATGTCTGCCCGTCCTTTCTATTTCTGATGGATGGCTCAAAGGTACTCCTTCACAAACTGGGCACACCAATTGCAAGCTCCTGACCAAGTTCAGGCTTTCGTGTCTCTTGTGAGCACCTTTCCAATGACGTCCTCCCTGGTCTTAGAGCCCTGTCATCCCCTTCTGATCTATCCTTGATGCCTGCACCAGCCTGCATCGACCGCCCAGCCCCTCCTCATTCTCCGCTAGACTACGTCCAACCTTGGCATTTGCAGCCCTCTACCAAAGGCCCCTGAGGTCATCTCTGACCTCACTTCCCGTCTCCTCATTTTGAGAAGAATGATTCTTGGGCCAGCTGGCCCTCCTTGGGCTGTCTTACGGCCGTCCCTTCAACAGTCTTCACGGAGGAGGAGGGTCAATTGATCTTTTCCCTGCTCTGGAGGCTCCGACGGAGCGAGAACAGTTACAGAGAACGAGGCGATGCTACAAGACAGTAGAGTCAGAGGTAGCGAGGACGGCATGGGCTGAGGAGGGAAGCCCTGCTTGCCAGGGAAGCAAACACTGCAGAGACACATCTGGCCTCAGCAGGGAAAACTCCTTCGAGGGGTCTCTCTGGAGGACCCAGCTCCGCACCACCACCCCCCGATGTTCCTTCCCGCAGAAAGTGCTCTGGAGTCCCGTGTCTCTGACAGTGACCATACCTGGGTCCTTTGCCTTTCTCACCTCAGTGTTTCCAAAGCAGAGCAGAACATGGGGTTCTTCTGCTAGCACCTGAGTGGCCCCCAGACAGGCTTTGAAGACGGGATACTAAAGACCTTACCCCCAGGGGCCTCTCCAATTGTGTGAGCCTCAGACTCATGCTATCAAGTCATCCAGCAGCCTAGCTCTCCAGGCAGATCCAAGGCTGGGGGGAAGAAGAGGCCACCAGCATGCCATGAGGAGAGTCAGCTGCTCCCACAGTACATTCCAGGCCTGGGCAGGGAACCCAGTACCTCCCTGCTGGGAAGGAGCCAGACCTGGCTGCTCTTCTGTAGGGCAAAGGGGAATGGGGCCCGAGCAAGTGGAGACTGTTCTCCTGACGCACCTGCACCGCTGGTCCCCAGCCAAGGTGGCTCCGAGGCCCCAGGCCTCAGGTCTCGCTCTCCAGAGAACCTGTCCCCTCCCTGGGCTCGTCACGGTTTACAACCCAGACAGACAAGAAGTTGGGCTGAAGGAAGAGCTTGGAGAGCCGAGGTCTGACCACACCCACCCACGCAGATTTTAGCCTCTCTGGGCCCATGAACTTCATCTGATTAGTGGACCTTGGTATCCACCCAGCCTTCTCAGACTTACTTACTTGGTTTTATGAAGCACTCGGTAACTGCTTTGAATGCTTCAGACAAAACCACGAGTAGCCAGATTACCACTAGATTACCAGTCAGATTACCATTGACTAGACCGTGGGTGGTGTAGAGATGACAGCCTCACGGCTTGGCCATCAGAACAATTAGATCGGAGTTCTGTGACCAGTGGTCAGTCAACCGCTTTCCACCACAGGCCTCTATTTTCTCATCTGTAAACTGGATTTAAATACTGCCCTGCTTTTTCCGAAGTGATTGTGAGCCTAAAATAGGCTGAACACAGGCCTGGATGCCAGGGGCTGGCTACACTGAGCAGTCTAATGTCTCCAAGCCTCGGCTGCCCTTCATGACAGGTGTGGAGAATCAAGAGAGAGAACGTGTGGAAAGCTCCCACTGCAGGGGCCCCACAGCCCAGCAGCCAGGTCCTCCTGTTCTGCCCTTCCATTGAGCCCTGGCTTCCCCTACAGCAGTGGTTCTCAACCTATGGGTCCCGACCCCCCACTGGAGTCCCATATCAGACGTCCTGCATATCAGATATTTACATTGTGATTCATAACAGTAGTAAAATTGAAGTTAGGAAGTAGCAACGAAATAATTTTATGGTTGGGGGTCACCACAACATGAGGAACTGTATTAAAGGGTCACAGCATTAGGAAGGCTGAGAACCGCCGCCCTACAGGTTCAGGCCTCTGCCTCTCCTGGGCTATCCTTTTCATTTTTGCAGCCGCCAAAAGCCCTTTGCAGGCCTGGCCTGCATGAATCCTCTTGTGCCCCTTACAAGCAAAAGGATGGTCTTCCCTTGACAGCTCCTCCCCGTCTATGCTGACCACAGCTCAGCTTATACTACAGTTATTTGTGGGCACTGTCTAAGCCAGCCCTTAAAGTCTGCTGGAGACGCTCCAGAGGCAGCTCTCACGGGTGGGTTTTTGCTCCCTGAAGCCAAGCACAGAGCCCTGTCGCTTCAGTGAGTGCTGGCCTTCACCGGCTGAATCCCTGGCTTAGCTCCGTGACATGATGTGAGGGTGGAATTAGACAGATATGAGGGGGGATCCTCCAATAATGTCGCCAGCTGTTTTCTCAACAAACACAGTGCTGTAGGTGAGTAAGGCCCTGTTCTTGGAGACAGTGTGCCTGAGTAGGAAAGTACAGCAGTAGACGAGGCTGAGGTGGGGCTGGTGCCCTGAGATGGATGAGAGTGATACTGAGCTAGCATTTGAGTTCAGGGAAGGCCTTCTAAAGAGGAGACATCTGAGGAGAAACGTGAAGGAAGTGAAGACAGGCAATCTGCAGGTGTCCGAGAGAACTGTACTCCAAACAGATGATGTAATCCAAAGGCGCCCACGTGGCTGAAGCTCAGTGTGTGAATGGGAAGAAAAGTGGGGGGAGGGGAGCCTCACAGAGCCCTGTAGACCATGACCAAGATGTTAGACTCTGTTCTTGATAAAATGAGGAACCAGCAGACTGTCTACAACCAGGAGAGTAACAGGCTCTGACAGATCAAAGCTTGGATGTAGGTCTCCAGTGGGGAAAAGCTCCTGTCTCTACTGTTTAGACCCAACATTCCTGACTCAGTGTATGACTCCGTCTAGAGCTTAGTGGTCCTTAAGATGCAAACAGTCAGGGCCAGGGATGTAGCTCTACTGTAGATGCTTGCTTAGCATACAGAGACAGGAAAGGAAGAGCAGAAGGTCAAGGTCATCATTGGCTACATAGAGAATCTGAAGACATCCTGGGCTACAAGAGGCCATACCAAAAGAAAAGGAGCAGGGTGAGAAGCATGGAGCTGCTGGGGAGGGTGCACGCCTTTAATCCCAGCACTTGCGGGGCAGAGGCAGACAGATCTCTGTGAGTTCAAAGACGGCCTGGTCTATAAAGTGAGTTCCAGGACAGCCAGGGCTACACAGAGAAACCCTGTCTCAAAAAACTAAAAAGAAAAAAGAAAGGAAGGAAGGAAGGAAGGGAGGGAGGGAGGGAGGGAGGGAGGGAGAGAGAGAGAGGGGGGGGGGGAGGAAGGAAGGAAGGAAGGAAGGAAGGAAGGAAGGAAGGAAGGAAGGAAGGAAGGAAGGAAGGAAGGAAAAAAAGAAAGAAAGAAAAAGGAAAATGGGACTGATTCTCAGTTTTGCCTCAGTCCTTCCCCAGGCAGAGTCCAAAAGCCAATCTTCTACACTAGGCCCCAGGCTTCCAGACCGAACCCTGCAGCTGTGAGTTCCAGTCTCAGTCTGTATCCGACTTACCCAGCCCCACCTCCTTCATTACCTGTTCCTTTTCCTGACTGGAACTCGAACCCCATGAAGACAGAGCCAACCAAACCTGTTCCATCTGCAGCTTGCCAGTGCCTGGTATGGTGGTCAAGAAATAGCTGACCAGCCAATAGTCACCTCACTTCACACCAGCTCCTTCCCAGTGACAGGGTTGTTCAGGGAGAGAGAGAGCAAGCCCGAGTCCTCGGTTTCTGAATGTGTAGACTGGATGGCATCACAGAGGAAACCAGAGTGATATATGGCGGACCTGAGAGAAGACCTGAGAAATCACCTGACCTGGCTCCTACCCTTTGATACCTGAATGTTCACTATTGATGAACTAAGATATATATATATACATATATATGTGTATGTATGTGTATACACACATACACATATGTGTGTATGCATGTATACATATATATTCTCATTGGCCCAGATTTCCTAACCCCTGGCCCTGAATCCTGTTGCCCTGTAGGGAAGGGATGCACACTGTTCACAATTCTATGAGTCTGGCCCTGGCTCTAGGGATGGGTCATTGACGGATGCAGGACTTGAGCACACTAAGAGAGTGTCTGAGTTAGTACACCAGTGACTGCCAAGAGATGGCCTCAACACAGAACGCCTGATGCCCAGAAATCCAATCGTAAGAACATAGGGTCACCCATGATGGTACACCAGTTTCCCTGCACATCTAAGACTAAATAGAGCCCTTGACATCAAAAGATCCCTGGGTAACCAGCAGAAAGACAGGTCTACTCATGAGCACACAACTCTGTGTGTGTGTGTGTGTGTGTGTGTGTGTGTGTGTGTGTGTGTGTGTGTTCATGCACATATGCACACACTAGCATTGTGTGTGTATTGCCTTAACCTGAGATTCTCCTGAGATTTTGTCTTCATCTGAGAAGGGTTTCTTGGTGACCTGAGAGGGTACAGGACCCAAGCTAGGCAGAGCGGTCGTAACCACCCCAGACAGCAGAGGTGTTCATGTGTCAGACCACCGCCCTCAGCCACTGGAAATAGAGAGCTCAGCAGCAAGTACGCGAGGCCCAGGTCCACCAACAGACCACCAGTCAGGAAACCCTGCAGGGATGGGAGCAAAAAGAACTGACGAGGATTCTGTTTCTTTTATATATAGAGAGAGGTGTATCCAGGTCAAGCATGGCAGTACAGGCATAGAATCCCAGCATTCAAGAGCCTGAAGCTGGATGATCTCAGATCGGCCTGGGAAATTTAGTGAAACTTTTGCCTCAAATAAATGAATGAATAAATAAATAAATAAATAAATAAATAAATAAATAAATAAATAAATAAGGGCTGGAGAGATGGCTCAGAGGTTAAGGGCACTGGCTGCTCTTCCAGAGGACCTGAGTTCAATTCCCAGCAACCACAGGGTAGCTCACAACCATCTACAATAGGATCTGATGCTCTCTTCTGGCCTGCAGGTGTACATGCAGAGCACTCATATATAAAATATTAAAAAAATGTTTAAAAATTTTAAAAATTGAAAAAAGGAAAAGAGAGCGCGTGCTAGGGATGTATCTCAGCAGTAGAGGGTTTGCCTTACACCAGGCCCTAAGTGCAGGGCTCACTAAAGGGGGCGGGGCTAAGGCGTCCTTTCAAGGGGAACTGGCTTAGTCCAGGATGAATGACTATTTCCTTGGGTCACAAGGAATGTTCCCCCTGTTTGAGAAAGAGGCATGGGGCACCTCAGAGAGCCTGACCAGAGAGGAGGCAGCAAGACCCTGGGAGGACAGGGTGCCGGTGGAGTCAGAACCAGGCCTGCTGCCTGCCAGGACCTCCGTTTCTTCAGCCATTCAGTGACCAACAGCCCAGTCAGCGTCCCCCCTCAACCCCTGTGCAGGGGACAGCGGTTGTTAGGTGTGAAAGGCAGGATTTTTATGGGCCAAGTTCAGGCATCTTATGTGTGGCAGTACCCAGGCTTCTCGCTTTGTAAAGCCCCTTCAGAGTGTTGCGGGGTCCCTGGACACAGGACAGAGCCAGACAGCCTAGGCGCCATGTGTCCCTTGTTCCGTCTCTTGCAGCTGCCTCCAGAAACGGAAGCAAAGGATTGCCAGGCAACCTCGCTCCTTGGACCTCAATAGACACCAAAGGAACCAGGCCCATCCCACCTGGACCATGGTTGGACTTCAGCCATCAGAGGTGCCTCCCACAACAGTGGTGAAGTTCCTGGGGGCCGGGACTGCTGCCTGTTTCGCTGACCTCCTCACCTTCCCCCTGGACACCGCCAAGGTCCGCCTGCAGGTGGGTGCCTTTGGCCAGCGGTTGTGATTCATGAGGAAGAAGGGGCTGCTTCCACACAGCATGTGCCAGGGGAAGGCCACTCCCTGCCCTGTTTTGTCCCCACCGCCATCCCTCGGGACCAAAACAATCCAAATGCCTTGATATGATGTGACAGGGCTCTGTACCGCTTACCCTTGCTTTGTAAGCCATAACATGGAAAATAAAGGCAAGGCAGTAACGGTGTGGGCTTGGGTGAGCCTCTAGCCATCTACTGTAAAAATAGGGAAAGCAAACGGGCCCCTCTGGTGTACCGAGGAGCCACGTAAGTGAGAGCTGCTTTGTGAACTGCACCACACTGCACACTCCGCTGTGGTAAGCATGCTAGTTCTAAGACCCTGCAGGGGCCCTGCACACACAGCCGCCCATCAGCTCCTTCCCCAGCCGCCCATCAGCTCCTCAGGCCCAATGCTTGTCCCTCAGATCCAGGGGGAGAACCCAGGGGCGCAGAGCGTGCAGTACCGCGGCGTGCTGGGTACCATCCTGACCATGGTGCGCACCGAGGGTCCCCGCAGCCCCTACAGCGGACTGGTTGCGGGCCTGCATCGCCAGATGAGCTTTGCCTCCATTCGAATCGGCCTCTACGACTCTGTCAAACAGTTCTACACCCCCAAAGGAGCGGACCGTGAGTGCCAGCACCAGTGGATACCCAGGGACACCCAGGGGCACCCATGGACACACAGGGGTGGGCGGGAAGCCCGGCTGGCAGCTGGCGTGTGGGTCGAGGGCATGGCGTGGTCCAGCAAGGCGGTTTGGGCATGGGGAAGCTGATGACAGATACTGGTGAGATTTTGACCGTGTTAAGGACTCCCGGTTCTCTCTGCCCTCCCCAGACTCCAGCATCGCCATCAGGATTCTGGCAGGCTGCACCACGGGAGCCATGGCGGTGACCTGTGCCCAGCCCACGGATGTGGTGAAGGTCCGATTTCAAGCCATGATACGCCTGGGAACTGGAGGAGAGAGGAAATACAGAGGGACTATGGATGCCTACCGAACCATCGCCAGGGAGGAAGGAGTCAGGGGCCTGTGGAAAGGTAAACACTTTTCCCTTGGGCAGAGCTTTCCCTCCCTGAGGGCTGAGACAGCGAACCCAGCAAGGAGGAACTCCCAAAGCATGGTTCAATGCCCTAAGAACGCCCAAATAACAATACCTCACACACCAGCCACAGGACCTCAAATATTGTTCACCTCACCAGTCCTCACCTGCGTAGGCCACCCTGAGAGAGACAGAAGGGAACACAGAGCATCCGTTCCTCAGGGCTTTACCGCAGAGGAGCTAAGGAGGCCAGGGTGCAGCTTGGATCACAGGCAGGGGCCCAGGAGGCAGGCCAGAGGTGGGAGAGGCTGAGCTGGCTCCAGAAAAAAGCTGGTCTCCAAGACCAAGGTGTAGAGACGGAAGGGGAGACACAGAGGATGGAGGAACACAGCCGTGCAGCCAGTTGCAGTGAGGTGTGTGAGAGGACTCCTTGGGAGTGAAGGCTGTAGCGTTCCCTGTGTGCTACGCCCTTGGCAATCGCCAGAATCCCTCCGGCACTTGGACCACCACTCCCATGAATCCTTGCAGGAGAAAAAAACGGCCCTGTGGCGTTTAAGGGCAGGACGCCCAAGTCACAGCGCTGCCAATGCACTCTTGCTGGTGTCCCACTCACGCCAAGCCTGTCCTCTCCTGGGTGACACCTGTCTCTGAGCGCCCTGCCACACCTCCTGTCACTGTCCTAGGGGCTCCGCCTCCCTCCTCCATGAAACATTTCCTTTCCTGACTTGACTGCTCCTGGGTCTCAGGGAGGCACGTTGAAATTTTGACAGAGTGCAAATTGTGCTCCAAATGCAGCCACGCAGTGGGTGTCCGTTTGTGAAGGTGCAGGAGCTTAACGGCTGATAACCCCAGAAGTGGGATCTGCTTGGCTGAGGTGTGGTCCCCTGGCTGAGACCACTGCTGGGGGGCTCTGTCCCCAAGCTGGAGCACTGCACTCATCAGTCCCCGCTGCCTTCCTGACAGGGACGTGGCCCAACATCACGAGAAACGCCATTGTGAACTGTGCTGAGATGGTGACCTATGACATCATCAAGGAGAAGCTGCTGGACTCTCGCCTGTTCACTGGTGAGAGTGGGCGGGGGGGGGGACAGGAGTGGGTGCCACTCAGAGGCATCAGGGACCCTGAAAGATAGAGAGGGTAGCAGTGCCCACTTCAGGACTGTGATGACGTAAGAGGCCTGGGCTCCAGGCCAGAGCCTGGGTTCCAGGGCCAGCACCAAACTCAGTGTATCCATAAGTGATGGCCACTTGCCTTCTCTGACTTCAATTGCCTAAAAGAAAAAAGCTCTGTAGCTTTCTTACTCAGAGATGCTCGGTTCTTGCTTGCTAAGACTAACCAAGAGCTCAGCCTTGGGCACTGTGCTCCAGAGGTCAAGGTCAAGGTTGCACTGGAGACAGACAGTGACCACGTCTGCAAAGCGTGCGCACATGCTCCATTCCTGGAATGTTCTTCCCTCCCCTTCTGCAGACAACTTCCCCTGTCACTTCGTCTCCGCCTTCGGAGCTGGCTTTTGTGCCACAGTGGTGGCCTCTCCGGTGGACGTGGTAAAGACCAGATACATGAATGCTCCCCCAGGCAGGTACCGCAGCCCTCTGCACTGTATGCTGAGGATGGTAGCTCAGGAGGGCCCCACAGCCTTCTACAAAGGGTAAGCGGCCACCTTCTTCTCTTCTTTCCTCCTTCTCCCCCTTTTTCTTTCTCTCTGACTGAGCCTCATGAGGTCCAGGCTGGCCTAGAACTCACTACGTAGCCAAGAATGACCTTGACATTCTGATCCCCCTGGCTACACCTCTTAATGCTGCATTATAGGCTTGTACCACCACACCTGGCTTTGGGGGTTTTCTTACCCCAGGTGCCTACAACAGAAGCCTTTCTAAGAAAAAGTAGGCCAAAGCCAGATAAAATGATTATTTGTCCCCAAATGTTTCGGGTAGGGGGCTTTTCCACACCTGCTGCCCTGGCCATTCACCACCACACACACTGCAGCATAAGGTACCATTCTCCTAACCAACACACAGGGTCCCTGTGCATTTTTAAAAAGAGTTATCATTATTACCATCATCATTAGCGTGTGTGTGGTGTGTGTGTGTATGTGCCACAGCACGTGTGTGGAGGTCAGAGGACAATCGTGTGGAGTTGGTTCCTCCTTCAACCTCTACATGGATTCCAGGGTTCAAACTCAGTCCGAGGGCACACAAGGGGCATGCATCCTTGCGTGCAGCACCATAGCCCACAGGGATGGCCTTCCCTCAATGTCTACATAATCTAAACCTCAGGCACTCTTGCAGACTGTCCAAATGCCTCCTCCACCCTCACAATGTCACACGCAAGTTTCCCCTCCTGTCCATGAGCCTCAGCAATACTATTTGATCCGCTGCTACGGTAATTCCCCCTTACAAAATCCAATTCATCTTCACGCTGGCGGCGCACAAGCTCCTTGGAGCTGAGACTGTCAGCTCATCCATTTTTTATCATCCGAAGATCCAAACAGAGCAAGCATTCAATAGTGCAGGTTATTCACCATCATCTTGGAAGCCAAGTCCCTACATTGAGCCATGTGCTGGGTACTTTATATAGGGTATTGCAGCAACCTTCTGCACTAGGTAGTAGTCCCCACAATGCACTTCAAAACAGTAACTTGTCCAAGATCACAACATGGCAGAGCCCCAGCCCCAAGACCACGCCCGTGTGGTGCTTCCTACCCACTGGTAAGGTCTTGGCTTGGCTCCCACAGGAATGCCTTTAGCTGATATTTCCTGGTGCGTGGTGTTTAGTTGAACCCAGCAAACAAACAGAAACCACTGGAAGTTCTCATGTCTGGAAATAACACACTCAACCTGTCACCTGGCACTGTTTGCCTGGGTGTTTTCAGCTAGTGCCTCAGTTTACTCTTTCACTTGACAAACCTTTATTGAACATTATGTGTGTCCCAGGCTCTGCCCTATGCCTCCCTCGAGGAATCATAGACAAGTAGGTGGCATTGACCGAGCAGGGATAGGTGCTGTCCCCCGAGGATTCAGTTAACCATGTGACAACCCTGAAGGGATTCAGTTAACCATGTGACAACTCTGTAAGGGATTCGGTTAACCATGTGACAACCCTGAAGGGAGGTACTGCTACACCCTCTCTCTTTTGTTTTATTTTATTTTTTATTTTTTTTATTTTATTATTTATTTATTTATTTATTTGGTTTTTTCGAGACAGGGTTTCTCTGTGTAGCTTTGCGCCTTTCCTGGAACTCACTTGGTAGTCCAGGCTGGCCTCGAACTCACAGAGATCCGCCTGGCTCTGCCTCCTGAGTGCTGGGATTAAAGGCGTGCGCCACCACCGCCCGGCTTGTTTTATTTTATTTTATTTTATTTTATTTTATTTTATTTTATTTTAAGGTCTCTTGTTGCCTATACTGGCCTCAAACCCCTGATCTTCCTGCCTCCACTTCTCAAGGGCCAGGATCACAGGCATATGCCACACACCCAGCGTTTACTGTCCTCACTTCAAGATGAGGAGCTGGAGGAGCCAGGATTTTAGCCCAGGTTTGACTCGCCTCCCAAGTTTGGATAATATTGCCACAGTGATATAATCCTTGTGAAGGTTCAAGAACAGCCATGACAAGCTGGGTATGATGGCTGAAACAGGGGTGGCCTTGAGTTCAAGGCCAGCCAGAGCTACATAGTAAGGCCTTATCTCACACTCTCCCCCACAAAGGAAATGCTGTGGCATATGGCTGCCATGCCCAACTGAATCCCACAGCATGAAGAGCAACCCTTCAGACTAGAAAGATAACCCAAGCTAAGGGAAGGGCAATGTGTTTAAAGGGACAGAAGAGGGCCTGGCATCATCAGGGCATGGTGACTTGATCCTCCAGGAACCAAGGGGGAGTGGCTGGCCTGAGGGACCAGAGGCCAGGCTCCCCCCTGCCTGTGAGAAGCACAGATAGGTGGACCCCTCTCCCAGGGTCCTCCCTGAGCAGAGCTCTCTGGAGAGGAGCTGATTCTGGTACCACGCTCCCTCCACCCTGCCCTTCATCCACTTCTTGATGTCCTGGCCTGGGCCTTCTCTGGGTGGAAATCTGGGTGTAAACCGGCCCAACACCCCTAGCATCAGGATGAGTTGGGTCAGACTGGGTCCCAACTCCACAGTGCTATTTACCAACTTTGTGGTTCCTCAGCCTCTCTGGCCTCAGTTTCCAAAAAGGACTTGCAACCAGCAGAGTGAGCCCATAGACCTGTGAGAATTAGCTTCCCCACACGGTAACCTGCCTTAAAGTTAGCTTTCTTTCCTTTTCTGATTCCAACTCCTGCCAAAATCCCTTCAAGCAGAGACAGCAAAACCAAAACGGATCTCAGGAAAGAACTGTGACAAGCAGCTTCAGCCGGCCTGGCGACAGCGCAGGAGGTGTGCCTGTGCCTCCCTCCCAGCCCGGTCTTCCTCACGTGGTCGTCGTTTCTCTCCTCAGGTTTGTGCCCTCCTTTCTGCGTTTGGGGGCCTGGAACGTGATGATGTTTGTAACCTACGAGCAGCTGAAGCGGGCCTTGATGAAAATCCAGGTATTGCGGGAATCTCCATTTTGAACACGGCAAGCGGGCTACTTGGTGGTTTCCTCGTAAAAGGCTGCCTAGAAGAGAATGAAACCGCGGCTCTCTGCCAGCGGACCCGATGGACCGAGTGGACCCAGAGGACCCAGTGGACCCAGAGGACCCAGGCCCACACACATTACAGAACTCTGCACTTGTTGTTGATTCAAGAAACTGAACTAAAAGAGGAGGAAAGTTTTAGTCTTCCGAGTTTTGTCCTAAAACACCTTTGTTTTGCACTGACCTGATGGGAATTAAATTATATTAATTTTTAAAGCCCTTATGGTTGGATGCCTAACATTTAGGCAAAAGAAAATCCGATTCCTTTGGACAAAAGGGAGGTTTGCCAACCCCCCAGAAATGTAGGATTAGACGCGGAAAGGCTGCAAGCATTGGGAAGATCAGCCCACTGTGTAGTGGAATCACCTAAAACGCCCCAGGGACATTTCATCTTCAGCACAAAACTATGACGACAGCCTTTACAGTCACCTGAGGACATCTGCCCTTCTGTAATGAGACCGCCAAGTGGTCTCTATTAAGATTCTGGGAAAATGAGAAAGGAAAAAGAAAACATTGGGCCCATAAAAGCGGGTCCAGCTGGGCCCACCCGGGACACTGGAGGATGGAGGATGTACAGTGAGTAACAGTCCCTGCCTGTCTACCTCGGGGTGTTGGGAGGATCGAATGAGGAGCAGGGCAGGGAAGCACTTTATATGAACAATGCCTGTCTACAAATGTAAACACGAACACACTGCTCTAGGAGAGATTTTGTCCAGAGAGGAAGCCTGGCGAAAATGCAGTTTAGCGGTGAGGCCATGCACACCAGCATGGTGAGGACCACGGATGACTGACCCCATGGGAACCCTGCTGCCTGGTAACGGCAAAGGGCTGTGGGTCAGGAGAAGAGGCACTACCTGTCCATCAGTCCAAAGCAGCAGGACCCAGAATCTTTAGGAAACTGCTTTGACTCAATTAAAAGAATCCTACCTCAAGGGAAATAAGAACGGCTGCTTTCCTGCCTTCTCTCTCCGACAGATTTTCTCAAGCCCCGCTTGTCAGAGTGGCCACACTCCCGGCCGGCTCCACTCGCCTGGACTTCCTTCTCTCTCACTGCCTTTGGCTGCAGAGACAATGCCCCTCCTCCATCTACAAGAGGAAGTCCTGAAGCACAGGACCAACTTCCAAGCTGAAGACCGCACATCCGGCGATGGCATGGCTCCCTGGGTTCAATCCCCGGGCCCCACAAGGTGGAAGGAGAGAACTGACTCTTCCAGGTTACCATCTGACCTCCACAGGCATGCTCATACATACATGTGAATGTATACATGGACAAACACAATGAACAAGGAATACATGGGGGAAAGAAAGTTTAACTGCATATGGTGGTTTGAAGGAGATGCCCCCCAAATGTCCCAGGCATTTGAATACTTGGTCCCCCATTGTTGGGGGCTGTTTGGGGACGCTTAGAAGATTCGGCCTTGCTGGAAGAAGTGTGCTGTGGGGACTGGCATTGGGAGTCCAGAGACTCATGGCATCCCAGTTTTTCTCTGTTTCCTGCTTTCAGTGTGGGGTGTGAGTTCTCAGGGGCTGCTCCAGCCACCAGGCCTGCTGCCAGATGTCTCACCAAGACGGACTCTTTCTCTCCAGAACTGTCAGCCCCAAATAAAACTCCCTTCTCTAAGTGGTCTTGGTCATGGTGTTTCATCACAGCAATGGAGAAGTAACTCAGACAGTGCACATCTGTCCAGCTGTGTCTTCCAGTGTCGTACAGTCTCGGCCTGCTTCTTAGGAGCTTGGTTGGCTCTGATGGACGTCAGAAGGGGCTCCAGGCTGGAGATGGAATTCATCGGCTGAGCGCTTGCCTAGCATGCAGAGCCCTGAGGGTGACCCTCAGCACCACATAAACCAGACATGGCCTCGATCACCTGTGATGCCAGCACACAGGAGGTAGAGAAAGGTGGATCAGGAGTTCAAGGTCCAACCTTGGCTCCACAGCAAGTTCAAAGTCACCTTGAGACACATGAGACCTGGTCTGGAAAAGAAAAAAGAAAGAGAAGAACCAGTCAGTCTCCAGGCCTCATCCCACCTCACTGTACTAGCCACCTAGCCACAGAGAGCCCTTGCTTTTCAGTGTCCTCCCAGAGAAATGTTAGTGGATCTCTGTGAGTTCAAGGCCAGCCTGATCTACAGAGTGAGTTCCAAGACAGCCAGGACTGTTACACAGAGAAACCCTGGGAAAAAAAACCAAAAACAAAAAAAATTAAAAATACAGGAGGAGCTTGGCAATGTCATTTCTTCCTTCCTGCCCAGACTCAGCTCACTGAGAAAAACTGTACCTTGGCATGCCCAAGTCTCAACTGTAACTAGATCGTTGAAACAAAATCAAAAGAAATTACCTTGACTTAATGCCTCTCCTAGCCTTCAAATAAAAACCTGCCTTTAGAAGGCCCTCTTCCTGTTGACTTGACTGACATGTGTAAATCACTGTTAAACTGCTCTCTCATTCAAGTCCCCGGGGGCCAGGAACTGTCTTCTAGTCATTTCTGTGTTATTAGGAGACTGTGCAGATGAGGAGGAGGAGGGGCGAGCGGAGAAGAAGGGGGAGGAGGAACTGGGAGGTTAGGGTAGTCTTGGTTTAGTTTTTGAGACAGTCCGCCCGTAGTCCAGGCTGGCCTGAATTTACTATGTAGCAGAAGACCTTGAACTACAGATCTCCTGCCTCTGCCCCTCCAATTTTGGAATTCCAAGAGTGTCTCACCAAGCCTAACCTGAAAGATGTTGATGGAGATGAGGATCCCAGAAATTTTGAGTCCAGCCTTTTGGAGGCAGGAAGATAAAACTGATGAGTAGTCTGAGGACCCCTGGGCAAATTCTTTGGCTTTTTGTTTTGTTTTGTTCTGAGAGTCAAACTCAGAACTTTGCTAGGCAAGCACCCTCCCAGCTGATCTCCACCCTCTGCCCACTTCTTAAAAGAGGACATTAAACTGGTACATCTACGGGCCTTTAGTTCTGGGACCCCAAAGACTGTTTACCCCACCCTTGTAGTCCTGGCTTCAACTTCGGTGTCTAGGAATTGGTGTGAACTCATGAAAAGGTCAACTCAACAGCAGAGCCCCACACACACCAGGGAGATGGACTCCTGGGCTCTGTGACCCCGCAACCAACATATGTCTACCCTCAGTCAAGACATTCAGAAGAAACCCAAGGGCTGGAGAGATGGCTCAGCAGTTAAGAGCACACAGTGCTCCTGCAGGGAGTCTGAATTCTGGTCCCAGAATCCGTTTGGTGCGCAACCCCAGGTGATTCCAGTTTTGGGGGCATCCAAGGCTTCTGGCCTCCACTCATACACACTTGTGCATTCACACATACATACACACACTTTAAAATAAATAAAACCTTAAAAAAAAGGAAATCTGCTTTTCCTCAAATTCTTCTAGTATATCAAGCAGAAATAAACTAGTTTGAACCTAGATTCAATAACAATGGTGATACCATAGATGATAACTGACTATGGAAATCTTATGAGTAAAAATATATTTTTAGGGTTGGGAATTTAGCTCAGCAAGCGCAAGGCCCTGGGTTCGGTCCTCAGCTCCGGAGGGGGGGGGAGGATATAAATATGTGTGTGTGTGTGTATGTGTATATATATATATATACATATATATATATATATATATATATATATCTCACAGAGAGAGAGATACTTAAATTAACATTGAAACATTGGCATTTTCCTTTCCTTTCTTTTCTGTGTGTTTGTTTTGAGACTGTGTCTTTCTATGTAGCCCTGGCTGTCCTGAAACTTGTTATATAGACCAAGCTGGTCTTGAACTCACGGAGATCCATTCTTCTACCTCTGCCCTCCAAGCACTGGAATTAAAGGCCTTCATTTTGGCATTTTTCTTTTTTCTTTTTCAGGGGTTTGTTTTTTTTAAAGACAGGATTTCTCTGCATAACAGCCCTGCCCTCACTCTGTAGAGCAGGCTGGCCTTGAACTCACAGAGATCCACCTGCCTCTGCCTCAGGAGCACTGGGACTAAGGGCATGCACCACCATACCCAGGCATTTTGGTGTTTTTCTTAAAGCACTCAGTTTGGTTGATCTCCTCCCCTGCTCTTCTCTCCGTCCTCCCTACACTCTGCTCAGGCCATCAGTAGTCCCTATACCACCACCCCGTCACCTTGTTCCTCCCTTAAAACCTTCTCTCCTGCCATGGTCCCCTTTCTCCTTTTATAGCTTATTACCACCCCACCCACCCATCCTGTCCACCCCACCCTCACAGCATACACATCCACAAATCCAGGCACATAAACACACACACACACACACACACACACACACACACACACACACACACACGAGAAGCCAGGAGCTATTGTATATGTAAACCACTGGATGGGTCAAGGTCTTCCTGGGCAGCTGTGAGATCTTAAAAGTAGCCAAGGCTGCCATGACAACATCTGGGGGAGTCCTGGGAGCAGCGGCTGTGCAGCTGACACATCCTACAGTCTCCACAAAAATGGTTGGGTCAAAGCATTGTGTGTGTCGCCACCCACCCACCCCCTACACACACCACTACCACCTGTTTCACTTGAGGAGTAGCAGCAACATGGCTCACATGTCTACCAGACTTGGGGACAGCAGTAGCAATTCCAACTGGGCTCTGATCTCGCCTGCTTTGGGGCAGACACAGGGGTTTGCTCCAAGGCCGTTACCACTACAGCCAACATAGGCGAAGGCTTTGGCAGGTACTGACCAAGTAGCCGAATGCCGCACCCAGCAGCTTCAGCCATCAGAAGAGAACCACACTGGTTACAGCCTCTACTTCCCAGGTCCACTCAAACCTGGGCCACATAAAAAGAAGCATGGGCTGACGGGGAGATGGCTCAGTCAGTAAAGTGCTCTGTGGCAAAAGCATGGAGACCTGAGTTCGAATCCCCTGCACTCCCACAATCGAATAATCTCAATGCTGAGGAGGCAGACACAGGAGGATGCTGGGCTTCACTGGCCAGACAGCCTAGTCTGGATCCATCTTGATCTCCCTCTCCACCACAAATTCGCCAAGAATCCTGGCGGTTCCTTCACCACAGCCAGAGTCAGAATCCAGAGCAAAAGTTGACCAGCCAGGTGACTCCAGCCACAGTGATGGAAATCATTTTCTGCCTTACCTTCTGTATCCTTGTTTCTGCTTTGGACGGACAGAACATTATCTACCTGGTTTCCAAGTGGCCAGAGTTTAAGCCAGAGTGTGCCACTGTGTGCCATTAGGCAAGGGATTTCATCTCTTTGGATTTGGTTTTGTTGTGGGGGATCCACTGGAGAAGACTGCTCAGACCGACAGGCCAATAGAAAGTCTTTATTAGCCAGCTACACTGGGTAGCTATCCTAGTGTAGCACTGAACCTTTCTCTGGGTGAGCTTTTAAGCACAAAAAACGGTTTGGAGTTGACATACTTCAGTTAACAAAAACAACCAGAAACAGAACGACAGAAGCCGAGAAACAAGGTTAGTCTATTTAGAGACTTGTGAAGAACTGTGGGCTTTGATGGATTAGGTCTTTATTTCCATTTTGGCTGGTGGTGCTGTCTGGGTGCTCAGCTCGGTTCTGAGTTTTACAGCCTGAATGGTACTTCCATCATGGAGTCAGCTGTGCTAAGGTCTGGGGGCCTGGTACAGTTTCCTGTCCTGGAAAATAAAGGTTAACGACAGTTTGGGCGGGTTGTATGAGGTGTCCTCGCCTACCTGGCGCATAATAATTGCTTTCTACACGGGTTCACTCAACCCCCTCCTCCCCCTGCACTTTCCATAGCAGCCCAAACCAACTTGAGCCTCTATTACAGGATATTCGGGTCCTTGGTTCCCGCTTCCTGTTCTTAGGGCGCCTAACTCCTGGGCAAGCAAAAAGAGTTCCACGCCCTGAGCTAACTTCTTTAAAGCAAGTCTCTGGGGCAGACACGAATCAAAACAAAAGAAGAAAGCCCGAGAGTACCAAAGCAGGAACACAGTCCAAAGACCAACTGAGACCTGCTTCCTCCTCTCACAATGTACGTTGGTCGCGGACACAGGGCTCGAGTGTTGTTTTCGTGTCCGTCACCCCTACGTGGACACCTGCTGAGCCTGTCATCCCCCGGGCTCGGAATGCAGCACCCGGGCTCTGCCCTCTTCCTTGCGGGGCGCCGGCCTGGCTGCGGTCGGTGCAGAGAGGAGGAGGTGAGGCCGGGTGCACTCGCCCCACCCCAGCCGTTAGGTGCCCGGGCCCCCAGGGACCAGACGGGAGCGGCAGAAGGCGGGAACCCCAGCCTCACCCCACCGCCGCGCCCGGGGTGGTTCCGGTCCCTGGAGCCCGCGCTCCGCCCCGTCCGCAGGTGGCTTGCAGGGCGTGGGGGGTCCGCGAGCCACAGCAGGGGGCCAGTCAGTCTGGCTATCCTCACAATGAGAGTGGAGGCCTGGGGACCAGAGGCCGGGACCCTCTGGGGAGACCGGGGGACCCACACGGCCATCTGCCCTCGCGGAAGCAGGGGTGACACTAGACGCCCACACAACCACGGATGGAAACTCCCCCTTCACCCGGGAGAGTGGGCCACCCTGGCTCCGCCCCGGCCACACCACGCCCCGACCACGCCCGCGAGACTTAAGTTCTGCAGCCGTGGGTTCGCAGCCACTGTCAGCCCCGCCCGCAGTGCCTTCGGATCGAGCGCTTCCTGGGCAGCCGTCACTCGCCCGCCGCCGTCGGACACAGCCGCCCCCCACTCCCGTGTTCTCCTGCGGTCCGGTGAGCGTGGCCCCAGCCCCGCGCCGGCCTCACCTGTTCCTTCCCTCTCCATCTCTCTTTGCCCTTTGATTTCCCTTCCCTGGAGTCCTAGCCTGCCCTCTCTTGTTCCTTTCTGTCTCTTCCCTCCTACTAAGTCTCTTTGTTCTTTGTCTCTGGCGTCCCTTTGGTTGTAGGTTAGCCTTTATGCATCCACTCCTTCCCCTCGGCGTGGGGCGTGGGGGTGGGGGTGGGGGACGACATGCAACGCACACCTTCCACGTCAGCGAAGACCAGACCGATTGTCACCAGGCTTCTCTGGGCCATGTGCCCTAAAGCCTGTTCTTGTTTCTGGGGTTGTTTGTGCCTGGAGGAGGCTTGGAGATTAATTGGCCACTGTCAGACTCTCCAATCTGCCGGAGGCCAGAGGTGGGAGTAGGGACACAGAGGGACTGAGCCGGCCTTATCATGACCGCACACAAAGAGACACAGTGCTCCGCTCAACAGTCAAGAGACTGTTTCCCAGCACAGCGAGGCTGCCTATCTCCACAACTGTGGGGAAAGAACTTTGGAAATCACCCAGTGTGGGAGGAAAGACTCCTGAGTCCAGGCACCCCGCTCTGCCCCAGGGTGCCCTTAACTAGATCCTGGCTGCCCTAAGTGAAACCGGCCTTGGGTCCCTCCCAGCGAAGCTGTCTGAAAGGGCTTGTGTGGCAGGTGACCCGTCCTTTGTAGGCTGTGGTCCTGCAAAGAGAACATCCCTTTCTAAACGTGGCTTTTTGCCTCTCGCCCACAGGACACATAGTATGATCTTTAAGAGTTCCGTCTCCCAGCCACTTTCTATGGAAAACCGCGGGGATCAGGCCATGATAGCCACTGGCAGCTTTGAAGAACGGGACACCTTTAGAGAAGCTTGATCCTGGAGGCCTCAGTGTGAGACCTCAAAGCTCCGCACCAGGTAAGAGCCAGGCTAAGGAAGCCCACGGTCCCCTCTCGGGCCTGGGGCTGCAGTCAGCAGGACCATCACACAATACCCTCCTCCACCCTAGCAAGTGGCTCTTCACAGTTCAGTAAGCACTTGTCATCCTGGTCACCTTCTGGCCCTCAAAGATGGCGGACTGCGGTGTCTAAAGGCAGAGCCTAACCCAAGTGGGGCGGAACTGGTTCTGGGGGGCCCTGGCAGTCAGCAGCTGAGGGGGCAGGAGCTTATTGGGCGTTTGGTTGTGTATTTGTTTGTGTTTTGTGTGTGTGTGTGTGTGTGTGTGTGTGTGTGTGTGTGTGTGTGTGTGTGAGTGACGTGGGGGCCAGGGCATGCTGATGGAGGTCAGAAGACAGCTTCTACCATATGGGTGCCAGGGACCAGACTCAGTTCCTGGACCATCCCTGTGAGATTAGAAATTGGGTGTGAGTTTTTTACTACCTCTGGTGGTTACTTGTCTGGTCCTGTAAAACAGTTTTTGTTTTGTTTTGTTTTGTTCTGTTTTGTTTGGGTGTGGTCAGGGTCTCACCACATGCCTTTGGTTGGCCTATGTAGCCCAGACTGGCCTTGAACTCAGAGATCTGCCTGCCTCCCAAGGCCAGGGAGAACTAATGGCATGCAGCACCATGCCTAGCACAGTTAGCTTTCTAGGCCTGGGTTTTACCTGTAGTAGGAGCTTTAGTACAGGTGATCTTTGCCTCTATACCCAACCCTCAAGGGGTTTGGAAACCCCTAAGCAGCACTCACAATGGCGGCTGAGCCACGTGTTTTTGGTTTGGAAAGCAACTGAGACTTCATCTTTCTGGGTTTCACACCACGCTCCCCTTAGCTCGAGATCAGGCCGAAATGCCATGGGCTCCTGTCTCATGTCACTGATGCTTAGAAGGGGACTGTTCGGAGCATCTCAGAACTGTTTAATGGGCGTGAACGGGTTCCCGTTGTGAAGGGCCCTGGCAGAGCCTGGGACTGAGAAGACAGGAGGAGAGGAGAGAGGCACCACAGTTCAGAACCACGGAGCAGCTCTGGAGCCCGCGGACCCGGGCTCTGGAGCCCGCAGACCCGGGTCTGAGAGCTCGTCCGTCTAACAGGGAGGGCAGCTGCCTCCCGGACTGCCCTCAGGATTTCTCAGGGTTCTGTGCGTGTAGGAGCTGTGGAGTCAAAGCCGTGGAGAAGGGGGTGTCCCCCCTGGGGAGTCCAGAAGCACCTCCACCCTTACCATTTGCCATTTGGTGTCTGTCTCGCTGAGCCCCAGGGGCCGAGACTCAAAGGCACGTGGATCCGGCGATGCCCCCGAGGCGCTCTTGAACCCGTTGTTCTGGGGAGTCGCTCTGGCGGCCCTGTTTGTCCCAAGCTGTTTTGTTACCATGGTTGTCTGGGTTCACAGGTGACTACCACCACATCCTCCCTCCTCCAGCCGGGGCTCTCCTCCTGAGCCCTGGCAACACAGACAGCCAATCAAGCTGGGCTCTGAGCGGTTGCTCCAATGAAATCAGAGAAGCGAAAGTAGGGAAGAAGAAGAAGCAGGTCACCCTCCCCCACTGGGGGCCGGGCTCACTTCCTCCTGGGGCACTGAGTGAGGAGGGTGGTGTTCCAACTCTCAGAACAAAATGGAGCTTCTGGTTTCCTGTATCTGTGTCCTCTGTGTGGCTGTGGCCTGCACCTCCCATCCCGCCACCGAGAACCGAGAATTTCCCTGCCCTGCAGAAAAACAGACAGGCCTCCTGGCTGCCCCGGGCCTCCTGGCCTTGCCCTGTGCCTGCCAGTGAGCCTGGAGAGGGTGGCCAGTGACCTCTGTGAACCTGCACCCGGGGAGGCCCAGGGCCTGAGCTGTCGGGGCTAGCAAGGATGGAATTAACACGTCTTCCTTCCTTCAGTAATTACACACCAGCCCGAACCTCCCCTGCTTAGGAACCCAGAACAAAAGCCTGTGGGGTTTGCCGTGCCAGGTCCTGCTCTGGCCGAGCTTTCCCTCACTTCTGTCAGCCCTTGGGATAGACCCACAGAACAGGAATGTGGCCCTGCTCTTTGCAGTCTGTGCCAGCAGATCGGGAGCCGGTTGGTGGCTGTGAGGCCGTCTCAGGATGACCCGGAAGCCATAGTCCGTACACTAAGTAAGAGGAAGCCCTTCACTGAATCTCGGCTCCTTGGCAGGAATTGCTTCCCAGACCCCACCTGACTACTCTTGGAGCTCTCCCAGGGTTCTCCTAGAACCCCTGAGACCTCCTTGGTGCCTTTAGGGAAGGTGGACAGGGGTAGGTAGTGGTGAGCAGGGAGCGAGGCCAGGGGATGCTGTTCCTGAAGGACTTCTTTCTTCTCTTCTTTTGGCTTAGATTCCGGCAGAGTTCCTCTGTCTCGTCTTGCTGATTGAAGGCTCCCACTTCTCCAGTTTTTCTCCATCTTCTGGGAGGTAGAAGGAAATCAGAATCATGGTTGGTTTCAAGGCCACAGATGTGCCCCCTACAGCCACCGTGAAGTTCCTGGGGGCTGGGACAGCCGCCTGCATTGCGGATCTCATCACCTTTCCTCTAGATACTGCCAAAGTCCGGCTGCAGGTGAGGATGAAAGGCAGCTCCTGGTGCTCCCTCCCTCCCCGGGTCAGCCTCCTCAGGGGTGAGTGATGAGCTGCCTAGAGCTGGCAGGAGATGGCAGAACCATCTGCCTGTGCCCACAGCCACTCCCTCTTGGCCTTTCAGATCCAAGGAGAAAGTCAAGGGCTAGTGCGCACCGCAGCCAACGCCCAGTACCGTGGCGTGCTGGGCACCATCCTGACCATGGTGCGCACCGAGGGCCCACGCAGCCTCTACAACGGGCTGGTCGCCGGCCTGCAGCGCCAGATGAGCTTTGCCTCTGTCCGCATTGGCCTCTACGACTCTGTCAAGCAGTTCTACACCAAGGGTTCCGAGCGTGAGTATGCAGCCAGGGCACAGCCGATGCGTGGCCTTAGTTTGAATAGCTGAATGGCTCCTTTAGGCCTCCCAAGACCCCTGGGAGGATCAGAGGGGTGGAAGTGACCCCGGTTCCTTGTTATCTGAGCACCAGGGCATCTCAGCGCTGTGCAGGGTATGAGCCCATGAGAGTCTCACAACCGCCATGGCAGTAAGTGACCTCCTGGGTCACAGATACAGAAACTGAGGCTTGAAATGGGGGAGGGACTGGGCCAAGGGCACGATGGAGAGCCGGCAGCCACACCCTCTTTCATCTCCTAAATATGCCCTCCTCGGAGGGGAGGGAGTTGAGACAGGGTCTCACTATACGGCCCTGGCTGGCCTGAGTTCACATGGCCGTGAGCTTCACTGCCTCAGCCTCCCAAGTGCTGGCATCACAAGTATGTATCACCATACCCTCCTAAGGTCAGCAAACTGGGCACCGAAGACAAGGATGCCTTCCCCGGGATCACACCGTAGGAGAGGCAGAGCTCGGCTGAGAGCCTGCCTCTCGAGTCCAGTTCTGCTAGGAGGAGCCACTTCTCTTGGTCTTGGGTTTCACATTTGTTAAATGGGACTGACTGATTTTCCGAGGCTGCCAAGCAGCTTAAAGGAACACGTTCGAGAAAGGACTGCCTCCGTTTTGTGTTGCTCCGTGTTATACCCCTGTGAGGGCTTCATAGAGCAAGGGTGGTCTAGTGCCATGGCAGTCGGGCAAGAGTGTGGCGTACCTGAGTGCGAGCCCGGCTGGCCACTGACCACCACCCCACCCCACCCCCGTGCGCCCACAGATGCGGGCATCGGGAGCCGTCTCCTGGCTGGTAGCACCACTGGTGCCCTGGCGGTCGCCGTGGCCCAGCCTACAGATGTGGTAAAGGTCCGCTTCCAGGCTCAGGCCCGGGCTGGCGGTGGTCGGAGATACCAGAGCACCGTGGAAGCCTACAAGACCATCGCACGAGAGGAAGGGATCCGGGGCCTCTGGAAAGGTGTGTGCCGGGTGTTGGCTTCCCTGCCCTCCCCTCCCCTCTCCCATACCCTGGGCTCACACAAGCTCTCCTCCCTCTACAGGGACCTCTCCCAATGTCGCCCGTAACGCCATTGTCAACTGTGCTGAGCTAGTGACCTATGACCTCATCAAGGACGCTCTCCTGAAGGCCAACCTCATGACAGGTATGTTAGGGTCAATAAGAACTGTCTAGTTCCCTGAAGACCACATCTTTTCATCTTCTTAGCCTTTTGCTTATGGCGTTTATATTTCTTACCATTCAAAGTCAGTTGGATGAAGACCCCACTTTGCACAAAGAAAAACAGGCTTAGATTGGCCAAAAGAATCTTTCAAGTCCTCCTACGAGATCCCAGCTGCTGTGTGTGTCTTTAAAAGCTCTCTCCTTAAAACTCTTTCCCGCAGCAGTGATGGGCGAGGGCGGGAGAGCTAACAGCCTTTCCCGCTGCAGAGGTGGGTGAGGGCGGGAGAGCTAACAGCCGTTCCCGCTGTTTGGCGGCAGATGACCTCCCTTGTCACTTCACCTCCGCCTTCGGGGCGGGCTTCTGCACCACGGTCATCGCCTCCCCCGTCGATGTGGTCAAGACGAGATACATGAACTCTGCCTTGGGCCAGTACCACAGCGCTGGCCACTGTGCCCTTACCATGCTCCGGAAGGAGGGGCCCCGAGCCTTCTACAAGGGGTGAGCCTCTGATCCCCCCCCAACTCCAGGCCTTACAGAAGGCAGAGAACCCCCTGGAAGTGAGATGCAGCCACGTGTCACACACCCCACAGCTGCTGTCACCTCTGTTTTTCAGAGGTCAAAATGGGGGTTCGGGCTGGGGGGAGGGTGGCTCAGTGGTTGCTTGCCTAGCAGGCACTGGGTTCTGTTCCCAGCATAGCAGAACTAGTGAGCTGGGTACTCGGGATTCTCGCTCTTGGGCACAGAGCTGTGGGGCTCTTCACCAGATCCTCTCAGTCTCCTTTGAGAGAGTCCATGAGTTGGATGGCTGGCTAGGCCCAGTGGTAGAAGCAGGGGCTGGAGGGACCTCCATGACTTGTGTTTTCTCTCTCTAGGTTCATGCCCTCCTTCCTCCGCTTGGGGTCCTGGAACGTAGTCATGTTTGTGACCTATGAGCAGCTCAAAAGGGCCCTGATGGCTGCCTACGAATCCCGGGAGGCACCCTTTTGAGCACCACCTGCTGCTGACCTGGACCCCCGCTTCCCTGCCCTGCGCTGCCTTCTCCTTCATCCTCTGCCCAGCCCCACGCCTCCTCCCGGTCCTTCGTTTCCCTCACCTCCCTTCCCTTCCCACCTCACCTCCCTTCCCTTCCCTTCCCTTCCCTTCCCTTCCCTTCCCTTCCCTTCCCTTCCCTTCCCTTCCCTTCCCTTCCCTTCCCTTCCCTTCCCTTCTTCCCTTCCCTTCCCTTCCCTTCCCTTCCCTTCCCTTCCCTTCCCTTCCCTTCCCTTCCCTTCCCTTCTTCCCTTCCCTTCCCTTCCCTTCCCCCTTCCCTTCCCACCTCATCTCCCTGTGCCTCGGGGCTGATGGCCCCACAGTGAGAATGCCTGACACCAGCCCAGACCCCAAGCCCTTAGTCATGTTAACAGTTAAACCCAGATCCTTGTCTTTATCCCCAGCCCAGCTCAGCCAGCCTTCGCCCATAAAGCAAGCTCAACCTTGGTGTCTTCTCTCATAAGCTGTGTATAGAGGCCGTGGGCCAATGGGCCTTTTCAGCACCTTGGCAGGCAGGGGAGGAACCTTCCAATGACTTTGAAAAGGGATGTGACCCACATTCCACCTCCAGCATCGGGGCAGGGGCTCGTGGGGGTCATCTAGTCCATTCCTCCAGATCCAGCCTAGGCTGAGGTAACAGTGGAACAGCCCAGGGGGACAGCAGAGCCTGTGCCCGCCCTGCCCTCGTGGGCCCTGTAAGCTGTCACTCAGCACCTGGCGCTATAGGGCTGCCTTCCCACCCACACTGGCCAGGCCTGATGATCCGCACAGTGAAAGTACCTGTGGCTCTCCACATCAACTTGTTGGGAGATGTAGAGGAACTCCAGAACCTTCCATTCTTTGGGGCTTGATTTACTCTATTTCACACATAGCAACCCACCTCCCCATGTCACAGACCTGAGGGCAAGTTAGGCTGTGCCTAACAATAATCACACCCTGAGGCATGCTCTGAAGGGGGGGGGGCAGGGCAGGCCTGACCCATTGAAGGATTGGGCTCAGGCCCCCTGGCAAACATCAGCCAGTAGGGATTTTGTTCTGTTTTGATGTTTGAGACAGGGTCTCACACTGTAACCCAGGCTAGTCTGGAACTCACTGTATAGTCCAGGGTGGCCTCGAACTCATGACAATTCTGCCTCAGCTTCCCAAGTGCTGGGATTACAGCCACCATACCTGACTTCCAAGGACACTTTCTCTTGGAAGTCTTACCCTCTCCCAAGGTTGGCAACCAGCCAAGGCTTAGGTTGTCTGGGGATGTCAGTTTGTCCTCTTTCCAGCTGTCCTCAGGCAGGAGAGGGAGGCAGGGCTACTTCTTTTCAAGGAGCAGGGACTGTGAGGTCCCAGAACAGGTCTGGACCCATCAAGTCCCCAAGGCCCATCTTACACAGGTTTCAGTATCTTATGCCTGTCTCAGATGAGGGCCAAGACAAGGCATACAATGCCGAGGGTCCTTGGGGAATTGAGTCTGGCCGCTGTGAAGTCGGACCCAGACGACAAGATGTCCTCCTAGCCTAAAGCTGCTGCGGCTTCTGCCCCTCCACCCTAGCAGGCTGGGATCCCAGCTAGAAGGCTAGACCTTCCCGATGCTTGGTAAGAGGCCAGGCTGTCAGAATGTCTCCCAGAGTGCACCTGGTTCTCAGCTTCTGATAAATCCAGCCACAGTGGGGGTGGCCGGCAGTGCAACCTGGTGCTCTTTGCTTCACCTCACAAGGACACACCAGATGGAGTTCTGGGCACTCTAAGTCCTTCGGGGAAGGTTTACTAGCCTAGGCTGTCTACCGACAGCTAACAGACCGGGCGAGTGGGGGACACGGTATGTCAGCCAGTTCCATTGCCAGCCATGTGTTCAGACATGTGGTGTGGATGTGAGACCACTGGAAATATGATGGGGCATGCCATCAGATGACCTGAGAAAGGGGAGGCATTCACTGAGAAATCTACCAGAAGCCTCAGTAATGTGAGTGGGTGTGTGGTAAGCCCCGCTTTGTCTCCCTAGGTAGCCCAGGTCCTGAGATGACAGGGATCTCCTAAAGATCTGGTGGAAGCCAGGCTTCCCACAGAGCCAGCCCTCCAGGAGGGTCAGCAGCAGTGGCCTTAGAGAAGGCAGGAAGTCCTGCTTCCACAACCTCCCTAGAGGGCTGGAGGCTTGCCCTCAGAGCAGGCAGTTACGATCGCCTTCGGTCAGTCCCTCAGAGAGCAGCGATCCACTCCGACATCTGGCTTCCACGGGTCATTATGGAAGGGTTGAAATCTTTACTGTAAAACGCAGACCCAGGGGGCTGGAGACACGGCTCAGCAGTCAGGAACACTAGCTACTGTCGCAGAGGACCTGGGTTCCAGACCCAGGACCCATATTGTAGCTAGGTCTCATTTCTTAGTTTTGTTTTTCGAGACAGGGTTTCTCTGTATAATCCTGGTTGTTCTGGAACTCAGAGATCCTGAATGCTGGGATTAAAGGCATGCGCCACCACTCTTAACCTATCTCAGAGGTTTTCCTGCCTTCGTGGTGGTACAAAGATGGCGGTAGGTGGTAGGGTAACTTAAGCCCAGAGGTCTGGGGCCAGCAGGGACCAGACTGAACAGGTTCAAAGATGAAACACTTTCCAAGAGCTGAACACCCACTTTAAAAGTGAACAAAAAAGTCTTTCAGTTGGCCATGGTGGCACATGCCTATAATCCAGTGTGTGAGATGCTGAGGCAGGAGGATCAGGGGTTCAAGATCAGCCTCAGCTACCTGAAACCCTGCCTCAAAATTTAAAAGGACAAAAACTGGGTGTGGTAGTTCATGCTTTTAATCCCAATACTCAGAAGGCAGAGGCAGGTGGATCTGTGAGTTCAAGGCCAGGTCTATAAAGCAAGTTCCAGGGCAGCCAGGGTTATACAGAGAAACCCTATCTTGAGAAACAAACAAACAAAAAACTTTTTTGAAAAGCCAAAAGGAAAAATCCTTAAGCTAACATGGCACAGTGAATGGCAGAATTCTAAGCAATGTGGATAATCTGGGTTTGTTTGTTTGTTTTTGTTTTCCTCGCATTTCGGAAGCCATTGAACCCGCTTGTTGCCCATGAGCCTAGACCTCATCACAGCCTAAACTCAAACCCCAGACAGGAAGAGGAACACAGGGCTGATGACTTTAAAAGTACCTGTGTGGGCCACCCAGCCCTGGCTGCACCGGAAGTCGGACCTCCTCCAGGCCACCTGGGCAATGGTGTTGTGACCCTCTCTATAATCTAACCATGAGCCTACCAAGAGCTTCCACACCAGTGACCCCAGTCCTCACACCTGTAGGCAGGGTGTAAGCTCTACTAACAAGATGAATTAGTAACCAATGCAAGAGTCAGGGGCAGACCTGGACAGAGCCCAAGGGCATGCCTCCCAGACCGCTGGCCCAGAGGCAGCCTGAGACCCGTCTCACAGACGCGGAACCAGAGCCCAAGGTAGAGCAGAGCTCTTCAGGCACTGTGTTCTCGATGTGACTAACTGAGGCTTGTGACAGCTTAGCCATGGACACCAGAATGCAGGCACGAGTGTTGTCCTTCTGTACTTCGCTTTTCCTGTCTCTCTCTTTCTCAAGACAGGACAGTCCCTAGAAGGTTCCCCCTACAGACTCATGTTGTGAAATGTCAAGAGCGGAGGGACCCTAGACAGAGCCAGTCACATAGCCCCGCCCTGTTACCAAGATGGAAGCAAGAGGTTCTGAAGCCTCGGGGAACGGTCCACGCCTAGGAAGCCAAAATGCAGCCCGAGGTGCCTAGCTTTTTGAGGGCCTACAGGGAGATGGAGCGGGAAGCTTCTCTCCAGCACACTTCAGGCTATAGAGGATAGAAGAGGAATCTTTATTGTACCGGCCTAAGGTCTCATGTTTCCTCATCTTCACAGGCTGTCGGGGTGGAGTGAGTGGGAGTGGATGAGGCCCAGCTAGTCCGCTCCACCCCTGCTCCTGTCCAGGTGCCCCAGAATTAGGTCAACAATGCCTGGCGTAGCATCTGCTTCTTCTGGGGTGTGAGGCGGGTGGGGAACTGGATGTCAAAGAAAATGTAGAGGTCCCCCTTCTTGGTAGGGTCCTCAGGCAGTGGCATACCCTCACCCGGCACCACCTTGAAGTACTTAGGGCTGAGAGAGGGAAGGATGAAAGAAAGGATCATAGGAGACTCAGAGTGTCCAGTGGGTCCGCACCCCACTCCCTCACAGGCCCGCAGGAACAGGCTGCTACTACAGCTTCCCAGTACGTGGACAGGTCTCACGGGCCCGGACAGGTGGGAGCAGAGACTGGCTTGTTCCGAACATCACACCCCAGGAATTGTGCGACACTCCCTAAGAAGCAGAGCCGACTCTGGGGGCCGAGTCAAACCCTCAGAGAGGGACCTTTCTAGGTCAAAGACTTGGGGGCTACTGCTGCACACCCTGATGAGAAGTTTGGGGGATGGAGGCGAGGGAGTGACCGACACTGGGGTTTCCCGGCCTCTACGGGGCTTCACACATATTAGAGAAAGGCATCCCTTTTGTAGGGTGAGCACAGCCCACGGCTCAGCCGGAGAGGAGGGTGGATTTGAGGGAGCCTGAGGGAGACCCTTCTGTGGGGGCAGCCTGCGCAGGCTCCCCCCTCCAAGTCTCAGCCCGCCCTTTCTTGTGACTAGGCCGATGGACTCACTGGACGATGTCGTTGATGGGGATGTTGAGCAGACGGTCATCTAGGGTCTTCACCTCCACGGTGCAGCAGGTGAGAGCCTGGGGGAGGTTGGAATGAGGGGTGGGTGTGCAGAGTGTCGCCACAGCCGTTCTGTTTAGAAAGCATTCGGGAAGCCTACTCGGGTCCCAACCCTGAGCTGGACACCAGGGAGGCAAACGGCTGTTCAGGAGCTACTGGTGAGTGAGCTGTGGCCTGCCTTCTAGTCGGAAGTGTGGCGGGGCAGGTCAGATTGGCGATGCAGAGTGTAAGGCCCCGTGGGAGGAAGGCCACAGAGCCGCTGAAGAGCCTCCCGAGTCGGGTGGGCGGGTATGAGAGTGCCCCAGCCAGGCAGGCGTGCTCACCCTGAGGCCTGCAGTGCAAATAACGTGTCAACAGCAGTACCTTGACGAGTACCAGCTGGGTAAGTCGAGACCGTGGGGACAGCGGCAGGATCAGGACACGGTGTGGGAGATGAGGAGGCGGGCGGGAAGGAACAGTTACACAGATCCACCCCACGCCAAGGAGGGAGACCCGTGTGCCGGGAGTTCCTGTGACTTTCAGAAGAAGCCTAAGCTGCTGCAAGGGGGGTTCGGTCTGGGTCCCCATGCCTTTCTCTGCCGGTGCCCTTGCCCACTCACCTTGCCCAAAGGAATGGGGTACACGAAGAAGAGGTTGTCGAGCTCTCTGCGGAAGCGAGGGTGCAGCTTCTCCTTTACGATGAAGATGATATCAGCCGGGATAATGTTGGGGCCCTGGGCAGGGAAACCAAGGGGTGACAGGGTTTTATTGCTTTTATGACTTAGCCGAGTTTCTGCCTCTCCTTGCCTCCTGTGCAGTGGGGAGTTACACCCAGTTTTCTAGAGGGGGCGTTCAGTGTGGCCTAGGGCCACTCCCTAGATAGAGAAGCGGACCTGGAGCACCCCCACTCCCCAGAGCACTTCTCTGCTGAGGAACACACCCAAAGGAAACCTCCTCGGTGGGACGGGGGAGGGACTTCCCTGTGTGACAGCTGGACACTGAGCCAGAAACTCAGCAATGATTTCTCCGCTTCCGGGAGGCACCCCGACACCAACCTCTCTTCTGGCCACTGCAGACAGAAGTGAGGCCAGCTGCAGATCCCAGTGTGAGAATCAGCCTGACCAAGGCCAGGATAAAGGGAGGCCCAGAGTCTGGGCTCTGGGGAGACCATGGGCCATGTGGGGAGGTTGGGAAACGCTGCCCAGAGCGGGGGGGGGGGGGGGGATGTTGGCACTGGGTATCTGTTTGCCTTCGTGAGTGCTTATGACAGGGTCTCGATCTGGTAACCCAGAATAGCCTGGGATTCACTATGTCACCCAAGTTGACGTAATCACCAAGTCAAGGCTGAATGTGAACTCCTAGGCTCAAGTGATCCCCCTGCCTCAGCCTCCTGAGTAGCTTTGACTCCCAGTGAACCAAGTTGAAGGGTGATTGTTGGAAGCAGGTATTTTACAGGTGAGAAAGAGGGTGGATATGGCCAAGGGAATTCGTCTCTCTCGGCTCTGAGCTCTCTATCATTCTCCACTTCATCTCAGTACGTAAGGACTCAGCATCCCTAGCACAATAATTTGATGGTTTCCACAATTAAGTGTTTTAATTTCAAATCATTATGAATGAAATGCTTCTGAGCGGCCTCTCTCCTTGTACTTTCTTGAGGATTACTACCCAAGAACACTGGAGGGGAGTGTGTGTGTGTGTGTGTGTGTGTGTGTGTGTGTGTGTGTGTGTGTGTGTGTACATACTCATGTATGTGCTGGAGGACCAGAAGCTCACACTGGGTGTCCTCCTCAGCTGCTGTCCATCGTGTTTTCTGACCCTATGTCCTGACCCTGGCGCACACCAGTTCAGCTAGACTGGCTGGCCAGTCAACCCTGAGGAGACTCTGTCTCTATTCCTGGCCAGCACTGGGGCTACAGCAGTGTCTGCCCCTACCACTGGTGCTGAGGATCAAGTCCAGGTCTCCGTTCTTGAGTGGTAGGAACCACCTCCCCACACCCTTCTTTTAGTTTTTTGAGGGTTTTTTTGTTTTGTTTCGGTTTGGTTTTGGTTTTTTGAGACAGGGTTTCTCTGTGTAGTCCTGGATGTCCTGGGTCTCACTCTGTAGACCAGGCTGGCCTCAAACTCACAGAGATCCACCCGCCTCTGCCTCCCGGGTGCTGGAATTAAAGACGTGCGCCACCACCGCCGGTGCTTTTTGTGTCCTTATCTTGAGTAGGTCCATCTTGGGGGCCTCAGTTTTCCCACTGTGTAATATGGTCATTATCCCAAGCTGCATTCACAGAAGCATTTCGAGGCTCTGTCCTTGGGATGGGACTCTAGAGACCATCTCACTCTACTAGAACAGAGTTTGTAGGTGTTGTATGGTATTTTGTTTGTGCTCTGACAAGTAAAGCTTGCCTGGAGATCAGAGAAGCAGAGCAAGATCCACTAGAAACTTCTTACTTCTACGAAATCTCAGACCGAATTGAGGCGAGATCCTGTCTCCACCGCTTTATATACCTATCTCCACCTCCCTAGTGCTGGGATTAAAGACATGAGCCTCCCAAGTGCTGGGATCAAAGGTGTGTGCCACCACTGCCTGGCCTCTGTGGTTAGCCAGTGGCTAGCTTGGCCCTCTGATCTTCAGGCAAGCTTTGTTTGTTAAAGCACAAACAAAATATCACACAACATATAGAGACAGGAAAACCATGGTCTTCTTCCCTCTCAGCCCTCCCACCTAGAACCTAAAGACTGACCTGGGCCAGCATCTCTCCCTCACCTGGTCCCCTTCTTTTTCAAAGGTGATGCGTGTGCCCTGCCTCCACCCGGGCCTCACGTCGATGGTCAGGATCTTGTCTTTGATGGTGGAGGAATACTTGTCATCGTTTAGCACCTACAGCAGTAGGGGTGAGGAGTTGGCTCGGGGAGGCTCTGTGGAGTCCGTGCTCGGATAGTACCCGTAGCAGTGGGGACGGACGGCCACAGCCATTCCCACTGCCACTGGATCTGAGAGCTTGTGGCTCTTGAAGGCAAGGCATGTCCTCCGACTGTGGCCTGAGGCACCAGTCACCAACAGGAACACAGTGAAAGGTGCCTCTCTCCAAATCCCAGAAGTCTGAACTAATCCCAAAGTCCTCCCTCCCCTCCCCCAGGCTCCACGGCCCCTCACTGTCTAGTACAAGACCGTTGGAGACCCAGATTTCAGTTTCTAGGAAGTTATTGGTTTCTATGAAGAAAAGAGGAGGCCAGTCACAAGAGTGCAGCAGACCTCTCAGAAGGCAAGATATTGAACCTCACACAAAGCATCCCCCCATCATGTCCCCAATCCCATGAGCCCACAGTGCCGCCTTTGGAAAGCATGGCCACAGTGGGCATCTCCCCCAGACAAAGGGGAGGAAGAGGGCTGGACCACAGGTCAGGGTCAGGCCAAAGACTGAATGCTGCAACAGCTACTTACAAGGGTCTTCCCTAAGCCGTCACCTTAGAGACCGTACCAACCCACCTCCAGTCCCGCCCTGTGGCCATGCACACTCTCCTCAGGATGTGGTCTGAAAAGGAATTCATAGGCGACTCCACCCACATCTACTCCTCTGGACTGAAAAGGGAGGGATCCTGTCCCCCTTAGATGACTGCAGAGGTGACTTCAGTCCCAGAAAGAAGGGTGAATCACCTCTGTTACCCATTTCAAATTTCAGATTCTAGAATTCTAAAATCTAAAATTGCTGAGTCTCTTGGTCTGCGATCCGATGGGTTCCATCAGAAAGGATCACCAAGTTTCCTGGTGCGGGCGGGGAGGTGACAGGGAGGTTTATAGGCTAGGCGGTGCCTATGAAGAGGAGCGAGGTGAGTACTCACCCTTCGGGAGATCTTAATTTTTTTGGTACAGCCAAAGAATAAGTCCTCCAGGGACAAATAGAGGTCTCGTTCGATTGGAGGGTCTTGTTTCTGGACTCCTCGGCCCCGAAGCCCCCCAAAATTCAAATCTATATCGTTTCCTTCCGCATCAAAAAATTCTAAAGGAGATAGGAAGATGAGTAATAGAAATGATGTCCAAAGGCCAGATCGGACAGATGACAGACACACACACACACACACACACACACACACACACACACACACACACACACACACACACGACCCCACCCCTGTATTCCCTTGAACCTCTTCAGTGCCCCAGGAATAGGGCTCAGCGCATCATATTCCCACCCCTCAGTGCCACACCAAGTGCTTTGTTTCGTTTCATTTTGGTTTTAGCCTTGAACTCAAGGCAATCCTCCTGCCCCAGCCTCTTGCATGCTGGGATGACAGGTATGAGCCACCACACTTGGCTTCAAGAAGCTACCCTTAGCTACAGACCAGTGAGCACCAGGCTTGCCGGGTCCCAGTGCTCCCTGGGACTCCGACAGAGCGAGTGAACAGAGGCATCGCTCCAAGTGGGAGATCCTGGTAGTGCAGAGAAGGTTCCATTCAGGCAGACTGGGTCAGAACTGCCTGTCCACTCCACCCTTCCCCAGGCCCTACCGGCCCCTCTCTGTTCACTCCCATGACGGCTCTAGACAAGCCAGACCCAAGCTGTCTGGAGTTACTAGCTGATAGGAAGAAGGACTTGGTGGTCCATGGCAACTGTGAGTGGTCACCAGCATGCCTCAAGCTCCTTCCCTCGACCTCATCTACTCTGCCTGCCCTCCATCCAAAAGCCCACCTGATGCCCTTGCCTTTAGCCCGATGGCAGCGAGAGAGAGATACCCTTCCCAATCTGCTTGGAGAACTGTAATCCTTTAGAACTCAGTTTTTCAGTCTCTTTTCAGGGTAAAGGGTAATGCTTGCTCTGCCTATACCATTTAGATGAGCAACAGCTAAACCTTGGGAGAGTGTAGCTGGAGGCTTCTGCGTCCTGCGTGGTTTGCTGGTGGGACAGAAACTTCTGTTTACAGGAGAGTCCGCTGTGAATCGGGCTCTGCAAAATGCTCTTGGCTCCACAGCTAGTGAGCGATGAAAATGAGACCTATACCACAGGACCGCTTGGCCACAGAACCTGTGGCCTTGGTCACTATGATATATTGCTAGATGTGGGGCCCTTTGTAGACTGTGGAGTGACTGTGTGCACTCTGTAGTCAGAGCTGGCTGTTACATACCCTGTCCCTCATGGTTAATGTCACGGAATGAATACGTCAAGCTAGATGGCGAAACGATCGTCAACAGTAGGGAATGTGCAGTGGCTGGGGTTATGATGCCTGGGAGCCAGGGCATGGCTGTCAACTAAAGGCACCTGTCACCAGTGCCCGAGGAGGAAGAAGACAACTGACACCTGAGGGTGGTCCTCTGATTTACACACTGTAAATACATGTAGTAAAAGTTCGCTTTTAAATAGGACCAAAGGGGTTGAAGAGATGGTTCAGAGGTTAAGAGCACTGACTGCTCTTCCAGAGGTTCTGAGTTCAATTCCCATCAACCACATGGTGGCTCACAACCATCTGTAATGGGATCTGGTGCCCTCTTCTGGCCTGTAGTCACATATGCTGTATACATAATAAATAAATCTTTAAATAAATAAATAAATAAATAAATAAATAAATAAATAGGACCAAGGAGGTAGTTCTGAGATAAAGTCTTTACCTAGGGCAGTGGCTCTCAACCTTCCTAATGCTGCCACCCTTTGATACAGTTCTTCACCTTGTGGTGACCCAGAACCATTAAATTATTTTCGTTGTTACTTTGTAGCTCCAACTTTGCTACTGTTATGGATTGTAATGAAAATATTTTTAGAGATAGAGGTTTGTCAAAAGGGTCACGACCCACAGGTTGAGAACCAGTGCCCTGACTCTACACGGTCCTGATTTCAATCCTCAGCACCACAGAATATTTTTAAACTCAGCGAAGAGTTCCAGGAGGACATGAAGGATGTTAACAGCAGCAGCTGCATCAAGGAGAGGGAAGGACATGGAGGGTTAGAATATTTCCAGTAAGTTCCGTTTGAATTTTGGTGTGGTGGTTTACATGTGTGATCCCAGCAGCTGGGAGACTGGAGAAGTTGAGGTCAGCCTGGGCTACAGAGAGAGATCCTGCCTCAGATAAATAAATAAACAATCCTTTTTCCTTCCCTGTACTGTGTTTATTTCTCAAAGAGACAAAACCAGGCTGGATGTGGTGAGTCACACCTGTAATCCTAGCACTCAGGTGGCTAAACCAGGATTGCCATGGATTCAAGCAAGGCCAGCTAGACTACAAAATGAATCTGGAGCTACCTGCACTATAGACCGAGCTCAGACCCAGGAGACAGCAGAGATGGCTCAGTAGTTAAGAGCACTGTTGCTCTAGCAGAGAATCCAGATTCAGGTCCCAGTACCCACATGGTGATTTACAGCCACCCCTAATTCCAGTTCCAGGGGATCGAATGCCTTATTCTGACCTCCTTGGGCACTAAGCACACATGTGTGCACATTTCTATAGGCAAAACTGTCACACATAAAATAAATCTAAAATTTAAAAAAAAAAAAAAAAAAGCAAATTGGACGTGGTGGCACATGCCTATAATCCCAGCACTTGGGAGGCGGGAGATCAGGAGTTTAATGTCACCCTTGGCTAAACATCGACTCCAAGGCTGGCCTGGGATACATGTTTCAGTAACAACAACAACAATAATAATGCAAACAAAATAAAGAAAAAGCAACCAACATAACCACCAAGAAAGGTATTTTCTGCAGCTGTGTCCTTTCCCAGTGAGGCAAGGGGTAGGGTGGAATTCTTACCACTGAAGGGGTTGTCTCCCCCAAAAAACTCGTTGAACACTTTTTCAGGGTTGCCATGGAAGACATAGCCCGTTGTCCATGGAGTCTGGGATCCAAATTCCAGAGGGATCCCGCCCTTCAGGCCTTCCTCGCCAAACTTGTCGTAGATGCCTCTCTTCACAGCTGTGGACACATGTGACCTTGAGGAGGGATCCAGGGCATGTGTGACTGGAGCGGCTGGGAGATATTGGGAGGGTTGGGGAAGGTGATGGACAAGGGACAGCCTTATCTCCTGCAGCTGCTGCCTGTGAGTGTCTGGAAGTTGGAGGTCAGTGTCGCTCTGTGTGGGTTTAGAGTCGTCCATCCACCCTATAGAGTCTGTAGGGTGGCCAGACAGCCCAGGAAAGCAATGAGAAAAATGTGCCTGAATTGGATCTTGGGGAAGAGCTGGGAGACTGAGGGTCAGGTACATACCCAGGTTTGGCCCAGCTCAGTCTTGGGAGGGAGACTAGAATTCTAAAACCTTAAAATTTTAGAATCTAAGAATTCTGAACTTGCAAATTTTAGAGTCCTGAAAAGTCAGGGCTTGAGAAGTCATAGTCTAGCTGTTGTGAATGGTAGCCACGCTCACAGTCCCCAAGCCAGCCCCTAGAGAAGCCGGCCAGGCCCCCAAGACCAGCCCCTAGAGAAGCCGGCCGGGCCCCCAAGACCAGCCCCTAGGGAAGCCGGCCGGGCCCCCAAGGCCAGCCCCTAGAGAAGCCGGCTGTTCTTCGTTGTGTGGTGAGTCACTCTGACGCCACACAACTGATATCCAAAGAGAGATTTCCTAAGGGCTCTAAGCCTCTCTGAGGCTTTCTGCTCTCACTGTCCCTGGAGGCCCCTGGGCAGGAAAAATGAGAATGCCTGCTCCTCCTCAGCCCTCTGCCCGGCAGCCAGCAATACTCCTCAGAACCTCAGGGGGGCTCCTCTCTGCGGGCTGGAGGCAGGGGACCATGCCCCCTTCCGAACTGCCTCAGCTGGGTGAGCCATCAGCCCCTCCCCGTGACGGCCTGGTTTGCTCTCAGTTTGTCCAGATACTGGGCAGGGAGGACGGTTGCGTACTCTCTACTGTTCTCTGCAGAAAACCTGACAGCCTAGAAACCCGAGGAATGGTCCTAATGGAGGGGTGGGTGACAGACAGCCCCGCCATCACTCACGGTCGCTCAGTACATCGTAGGCTTCTGCTATCTGCTTGAACGTCTCTGGTGCAGACGGCTCATTTGACTTCAACGGGTGGTTCTTCAGGGCGAGTTTCCGGTACCTAGAGGAGGGAGGAAAGGCCAGCCCTTGCCTCCGACCTGCTTCTGAGGGCCGGAGCATGGCTCAGGGCGGACTTTTGCTAACTAGCCTTGATATGAACCATGGAGAGGGGCACAGACGTCAGCAGCCGTGAGGTGTGCTGCTCGGATCTCTTGGAAGAGAACTTGGGGTCGAGAGCACAATTGGCCAGCAGCCCTGACAGCGGCTGCCTAGACATCTGTTCTAAAGCTGCTTGTCCCCTTAGCTCCCACGGCCGAGACCTAATGCAGCGGAGACTTTGTGATGGTCCACCTGTGAGACACGGGACGGCCCCACACTAGCTTTTTGTCACTGTGACAGAGCACTGGAGAAAAGGGACTTAAAAAGAGGAAACACTTATTTTGGCTGACGGTTTTCACCCATGGTCGGCGGGCACTGCTGCTTCCTGGCTGAGCATCAGGGCAGGAGCAAGGCTGCTCACCTCCATGACAGCCAGGAAGGAGAGCCAGAAGAGAAGCGGTGGGGCGGGGGGGGGGGGGGGGGGGGAGGGGTAGAAAAAGGGGGGGCAGAGGAAATGGGGATGGGAGAGGGGAGGGAAAGAGAGAAACAGGAGGGAGAGGGAAGGGAAGAGGAACAGAGTCTGGGGAGAAGACATCAAAGGCTGACCTCCAGAGAGCCGCCTCTTCTTGTGAGAGCCTATTCCAATATGAAGGGATTAATCCGTTAGTTAATTAATTAATGATGAAGTTTATACCATCACAAGCCAGTTGTTTCCCAGAAGCACAACCTGCTAGGAGCCAAGCCTTTTTCACATAGGAGCCTTTAAAGGGGTGAACTCTGCTTGTTCAAACCACAATGGCCTCTATCGACTTGGCTGGAAGATTCCTCCACAGGCCACACTTAGCTCCTCCTACCTAACACCGCCTTCTCTTTCTTTTCACTCAAGTCTGCAGTCTCTCTCTGCTTGTTCCCGGAATAGGTTCCTGCCACACACACACTATTGACATTTCACTCTACCTTGGTGTCTACTTCACAGAGGACCAGGACCAACACAGGCTTCTCAGGTGGATGACAAGCCCTCGGGTCCCATCAAGCCCTGGCACTCTCTTCCACCTCTGTGCTCACTCGTGCCCCACTTACTCTGCCATCCCACCACTCAGTCCCGGGACGCCTGCAACCTAGCATCCCAGATGGGGTAGATGGCCTGTGGAGAGTTTAGCAAAGGGATCATTCACCAGGACGCAGGAAGGAGACCATCCATCACAAAGACCTCCTGGGGTATGCTGACCATCCATACTTCTAGGCGTGACATCAGGGAACTGGACTGAATCTTGAAGGCTGTGGACTTGGCCTGGCAGGAGCCGAGGCTGTCATTTCAGAGATGTGAGCAGCCTGGGGAGAGCCCGTAGGAAGGGAGCGGTGATGTAAGGACTCCCTTACATCACCTCTCCTCCTCCTCTAACCTCTTGCTTCGCTCCCCTTCAGAAGGAGGTGCGGGGAGGGCGTGTGGGCAGGGAAGCCTGCCCCTGCAGGACATGGCAGGGAGGGCAGAAAGAAACCCTCGAGCCCAGATGCCCAAGTCCCTCAGCCCCAGTTTGACCCCACACAGCCCCTGTGGGGTCTGATCAGGGCTCCTGTCCCTGCCCAGCCCTCGCACACAGGCGGCTGGAGTTCCGCAGCATCTCTGCTCATTTCACGGTCTGCAGGCAGAGCTCATCTCTCACACAGCCCATCTCCTACCAGCCGGCTTCCCTGAGCTGCAGATACTTGGGTGCCACTGCATGGCACTGTCTTCTCCCAGATAATGCAAGCATGCCAGATGCACAGCCCAAACAGGACCCTCACTTCTCCCCAGGTGCCACAGCTGGAAATCTAAGCATAATCTTGGACTCCCGTCCCATTAGTCACCGAATCTCATCAGTTTCTCTCCTTAAACGCTCTGCCCTGCCTCTCCTTCCTGCAGCTGGGGCAGAACCATGTCTCCCTGTAACCACAAGAACCCTCTCCAATTCTACCCTATCGCATGCTGCAAATGGGTTTCTCCTTCTATCCCTTCCCCCGACTTCCTCCTTCCTTCCTTTTCTTCTTCCCTCCTTCCTCTCTCCTCTTCTCTCCCTTTTCTCTCTCCTAAAATACTAAAGAGCCGGGCGGTGGTGGCGCACGCCTTTAATCCCAGCACTCGGGAGGCAGAGCCAGGTGGATCTCTGTGAGTTCGAGGCCAGCCTGGGCTACCAAGTGAGCTCCAGGAAAGGTGCAAAGCTACACAGAGAAACCCTGTCTCGAAAAACCTAAATAAATAAATAAATAAATAAATAAATAAATAAATAAATAAAATAAAATACTAAAATCACTAAATCACTAAAATCTCTAAATCACTAAAATCTCCTAAAAATCACTCTCCTAGTGAATCTCTTCACTTCCCTGTTGCCCTCAGCAGACAATCCTGACGCCTCGGGCTAAGATTCAGGCCCCTACTTCCTCTCTGCAATAACATCTCTTTGCTCATCAGCAGTCTTGAATGGGAGAGAAAGGATGAAGTCATGGTTCAACATGTATGGCATGATGCCAGGTGTGGTGGTACACGCCTTCGAGGCAGAGGCAGGCAGATCTCTGTGAGCCTGAGGCCAGTCTGTTCTTCATAGCGAGCTCCAGGCTACCCAGGGCTACACAGACCCTGACTCAAAAACAAACAAATAGCAGGGCAATGGTGGTGCACTCCTTTAATCCCAGCGCTCGGGAGGCAGAGGCAGGCAGATCTCTGTGAGTTCGAGGCCAGCCTGATCTACAGAGTTCCAGGATCGCCAAGACTACACAGAAAAGCCCTGTCTTGAAAAACAAACGAATGGTGTGTGTGTGTGTGTGTGTGTGTGTGTGTGTGTGTGTGTGTGTGTGTGTGTGTAGCAAATGTCATCATGAAACAGGGTATTCATTACATGGATATATGCTAATAAAAGAGTAAATGAGTGATCCTGAAGAACTTGATAACTCGATGATCGGTAATCAGCATGGAGACTTTATTATAAAGGCTCAGGATTTCGCAAGTGTGTGTTTATGCATGCCTGTGTATAACTTTAGTTTCCCACCTTTTTTTTTTCTTTTGAGACAGAGTCTCTCACTGTCCTGGGGCTCACAAATTCTACTACAGCCGCTGGTCCTCAAGTGCCAGGGACCTGCCTGTCTCATGACACAGTGTAGCGTACACGAGGCTCAAGGCTTGAAAGCTGTTACAGCGGAAGGGTCTGGGCTGTCATTAGAACATGCGACCGTTGTCATCGCTCTTTGCTCACATGCTTCCGTCTACCCGTGCTTCCGTCTGCCCGTGATTCCTGGGCATTTGCATATACATTGTCTCATCTGACCCTACTTTAATACTGAAACCACTCCTGCCCTTTAAAAACAAAAACGTGTGTTCTGTGTATGTGTGTGGCTGTGCAGGTAGACATGTGTGTGGAGGCCAGAGGACGACCTCTCCTGTTGGTTCGCTGTCCACCTCAGTTATTAACACAGTCTCTCGCTGACCTGGGACTCTCCAGGCTGACTGTCCGGGAAGCCGCAGGAATTCGCCACCGTCCCCTCCTCCCCAGAGCCGGGGTTACAAGCGAAACACAGCTTCTTCCTTGTGGTTCTGGGGATCCATGCAGGTCCTCCTGCTCATTCAGCAAACACTTTACCAACTGGACTGTCGCCCTGTCTCCCTGTCTCCCTGTCTCCCTGTCTCCCTGTCTCCTCCTCCTTTTTTTTTTTTTTTTTTAAGATTAGAAGCTCAGGCTCAGGAAGGTTGATTGGCCTGAGTGTGCCGTAGTTAGTGCTGTGCTGAAATACCATGACCTGAAGCAGCTTGGGAAGAGAGGGTTTGTTGTATCTCACTCTTCTACAATCAAATCAAATCTTCCATCATCAAAGGAAGTCAGAGCAGGAACTCAAGAGGGACCCTGGAGGCAGAAGCTGATGAAGAGGCCATCGAGGGGTGCTGCTTACTGGCTTGCTCTTCATGGCTTGCTCATCCTGCTTTCTTATAGCACCCAGGGCCACCAACCCAGGAGTGGCACCACCCAAAATGGGCTGGGCCTTCCCATATCAATCACTAGTTAAGAAAATGCACCTTGGTGGGGACATTTTCTCAATTGGGAATCCCTCTTCCCAAATGACTCTAGCTTGTGTTAAGTTGACATAAAACTAACCAGTGCGGTTGGTCTTCCAGTAACTAAGCTGTGCTTATCTGTTTGCCACAGTAACCTTTCCTTTGCTGAGTCCCACTGGCTGCCTGCTTTCTCTCCTGGCAACCTTCCACTTGATAAATCACCAGCCAGTGAAAGCCCTGAGCCTGGGTGACGTCATCCACTGTATCGAATTGTTCTCAATTGTTTACTGAGTTTATCTTCTTTCTCTATCCCCACTGGACACTCCAGTCCACACAAGACCCTGGCCCACGCAAGCAGGGATGGTGTCCGGATTTCTGATTCCATTTGTCACATACAAGCTCCTGGGATGACAACGGCATTTACCTCTCAGGGTCACTTGAGGATTAAGTAAAAACAATGGTAGGAAGCTCTCAGAACAGCACCTCCTTGTTCAACACACGCAGCGAGTGTACCCCCAAACCTTGAGTTGCCTCGGGTGCTTCCTTTTTATTTCATACCTTTGATGACATAATCAGCTGTCCAGTTCAGCCTCTCCTCTCCCCCTCCAGCCCACCGCAGAGCCTGAATCCTCCTTCAAGGCTTGTCTTTTGGCTTAACTATCGGGACAGCCTCCCAAGGAACTGCCCGACTCTCAACACAGCACCGGGTGCTTCTTTTATAACAATCCATGCTCCATGACAATGGCCTGCACTGTGCACAACCCAAGAGATTCAGGCTCCATAAATTCTTGCCCAAAACTTTTTTTCAAAGAAAAAAATTTAAAAGATCAAAATTTTTCAGCTATACAGCCTGACTTCCGTCCTAGATGCCCCCCCATCACACTTACTCACCCCTTTTCTGTTTTGAACAGAGCCTTGCTGTGGAGCCCACACAGCCCATGCTGACCACGAACTATTTGGGGATTATGGGCAGGTACCATCACACTCCTATCTAGACTGTCACAAAGTCCCTGAGACTTGACAGAGGAATTCAGAGATGAGTATCAGCCAGTGACAAAAATCCATGTGATGACCAGAATGGAAACTGTAACATCCACTTGTCCAGGTCATGTCTGGTTCACGGTCCTAGGATCTCCATGAGACTCAGGGTAAGGTCTAAATTATCCTTTGTCCGACTTTCATAGCTAGAAATTCAGACATGTCCCAAAAGGAGATAAGGGGTAGGGGCATTGGGCATGGGGAGCCCGCTGGGGCACTGAGGGTGTGTCTGCATTTCCAGTCTGTGCCCCTACCAGCCCAGAGCCAGGACAAGGTACGCAAGAGGAAAGAGGTGCCCCTTTCTTGCCCTAAACTGCACAGGGAAGCAGTTTGGCGGGCATCAGGGTGGGGCTGCCTCAGCAGGAGCCAGGCTCCGATTCCACCCACTTACGCCTTCTTGATCTGGGCATCCTCTGAGTTTCGAGTGACCTGGAGCACAGCATAGTAATCCAGCCCCATGGCTGGTAGCAGTGGATCAGTTTTTCCTCAGACTTCAACCTCTGTTAGTCTGCATTCTGTGGTTGCCAGGAGCAACCTCAAGGGGCACTCTGGGAATTGTAGTCTTTCTGTCTTGAACAAATGGCTCTGGTATGCCCACAGCTGGTTCTGTGACCCGATTAAGGCCACACAGCCCAGAAACAGGAGTCTCTGAGCATTTTTATTCATTCATTCATTCATTTAGTTAGTTAGTTCAGCAACTACCTTGAATTTAAAGTTTTCAGAACAAAGCCAGGTGTAGGGTGCAATGCCCTTAATCCCAGCACTCAGCAGAGGAATGGGATCTCTATGAACTGGAGGCTAGCCTGAACTACATAGTGAATGCATTGTGAGCCTGAGGTCGTTCAGAGATTCACCAGTCTGACTCAAGTTTTAGTTTTAGTAAATTAGAGGCTTTTTATTAAAAAGAGACTGGCTAAGACCAAACTAGAGAATTCTCTAAGTAAGGTCCTACCTATAGTTAGCCAAAGGATTATAAAGGCAAACACCACAAAGTTGCTGTCTTGGAACTTGCTCTGTCAACCAGGCTGGGCTCGAACTCGTGGAGATCTGCCTGCCACACTGCCCAGCTAGGGCTTGATTTTGTAACAGGCGTCCAGCAGGTGACTCAGCCACCCAAGCAAGTGCTTCATACAAAAGCAGAACTTCGCTTATTGAATTTTGTGACCCATTACCTTGTAGGAACAGCTGAGGCAGTGAAATATTTTATAACAGTCATCAGTTTTCTAAGAAGAGCCCAGTTGCACCAGGAAGTGGTCCATTTCCAGCCTCCTGACAGAGAACATTCAAGATAGGAGCAACTTCCTCACGGAGTACACACGTTAAAGACAGTTTGTTTTCACAAGTAAATGTAGCCTCTAAACCTAATGTTCACCATCACAAGTTCTAGGGCCGGGCGGTGGTGGCGCACGCCTTTAATCCCAGCACTCAGGAGGCAGAGGCAGGTGGATTTTTGTGAGTTTGAGGCCAGTCTGGTCTCCAAAGCCAGTTCCAGGAAAGGCGCAAAGCTACACAGAGAAACACTGTCTCGAAAAAAAAAAAAAAAAAAAAAGTTCCAGAACAGCTAGAGCTAAATCGTGAGACCTTGTCTTTAAAAACAGTGTTTTATTTTGGGTTTTGGTTTTGTTTTGTTTTTTATGGTGCTTTACATCGATGATCCAAGCACTTTGGAGGCTGAGACAAGAGGACTTCCCTGAGTTTGAGGCCAGCCTAGACTACACAGTGAGGGTGAAGCTAGCTTTGGCTATGGAGTAAGTTCTTTTTTCTAAAAACAACGTTATTTGGCTAATTTTTTTTAAAAAATTGTAGAATAGTTTTATATTTTCAGAAAAACAAGGAAGCTTAGAATGTTCTCATATTCCCTGCACACAGTTTCTATTAATATCATTAGAACGGCACATTTTCTGGGGGCTAGAAAGACATCGCAGTAGACCTGAGCTCGGTTCCCAGCACCCGCACTGGGTAACTCCAGCTCCAGGGGATTCGATGCCCTCTTCTGTCTTCCCCGGTCAACCGTACTCACCTGCACACAGCCACACACAGAAACCCATCTCACTTGTTTGAGGCAGGGTCTCTCACTGAACCTGGAGTTCACAGATTGGCTAGACTGGCTGGCCAGCAAGTCTCCCAAATCCTCCTGTCCAGGCACACACTGACCTGCTTAGCTGTTTCCATGGTGCTGGGGATCTGAACTCAGTACCTCATGCTTATGGGGCAAGCGCTTTACCCTTGAACCATCTCTCCAGTCCCATTTTTTAAAATGTTCTTACATTTACTTTGAAGTACATGCGTGAGTGCACTTGTGGGGGGGGGGTCGTGCATTTGTGGGTATACAACATACACAGACTGGTCCTCTCTGTCTGTCATGCGGGCTCTAAGGATCACCCCATGTCACCAAGTGTGACAGCACGTTCCCTTACTCACCGAGCCATCTTGATGAAATCACTCCCCACTTTTTTATGCTCTCACTGGAACTTAATATGAGATCAGGGTGGTTTTAAACTTGCTTCCACCCTCGGTCCCTGTGTTCCAGCCACTGGGATTACAGTGCACGTCATCTTTCGTATGATTCTTGTAAAAATGTTCTGCAGGATTGAAACCATTTAAAAATAATAGACATGCAGCCGGGCGGTGGTGGCGCACGCCTTTAATCCCAGCACTCGGGAGGCAGAGCCAGGCGGATCTCTGTGAGTTCGAGGCCAGCCTGGGCTACCAAGTGAATTCCAGGAAAGGTGCAAAGCTACACAGAGAAACCCTGTCTCGAAAAACCAAAAAAATAAAAAAAATAAAAATAAAAATAAAAATAATAGACATGCACAAAAAGACATGTTCCCCAAAGAAGCCTTTATCTGTGGTGAGGATTTTCGGTATGGCGTGAAAGGTGAGACAGGAGGCACTTCTCACCAGCAGTCACAAGGGGGCGCTGGAAAGCCGAGAAACAGGTCTTCCAGCCGACTTTCACAACGGACAAAAGGACAGAGAACCAGGGACCTGTCACAACCAGGACGTCAACTCTGCAGACCTTATGGAAAGCAGGGTGGTGCGGGGGCTGTCGAGACGACTCGGTGGTGAAGAGCACTTGCTGTTGTTGCCGAGGACCTGAGTTTGATTCCCATGCCTACTGTCCTAGGGCTTTACTGCTGTGAAGAGACACCATGACCACGCAACTCTTGGTTTTTTTTGTTGTTGTTGTTGTTGTTTTTTGTTTTTTGTTTTTGTTTTTTTCCCTCGAGACAGGGTTTCTCTGTGTAGCTTTGCGCCTTTCCTGGAACTCACTTGGTAGTCCAGGCTGGCCTCGAACTCACAGAGATCCGCCTGGCTCTGCCTCCTGAGTGCTGGGATTAAAGGCGTGCGCCACCACCGCCCGGCCCACGGCAACTCTTGTAAAGGAAAACATTTAACTGGGCTGGCTTACAGTTCAGAGGTTTAGTCCACTATCGCCATGGTGGGGAGCACCGTGGCGTGCAGGCAGACATGGTGCTGGGGAGGAGCTGGGAGCTCTGCATCTGGATCTGCAGGCAGCAGGAAGAGACAGTGAACCACTAGGCCTCGCTTAAGCTTCTAAAACCTCAAATCCCATCCTTAATGACACGCTCCCTCCAACAAGGCCACACCTACTCTGACAAGGCCACACCTACTCTGACAAGGCCACACCTACTTCAACAAGGCCACACCCACTCCAACAAGGCCACACCTACTCCAACAAGGCCACACCTACTCCAACAAGGCCACACCTCCTAATAGTGCCACTCCCTGCAGGCCTATGGGGGCCACTTTCATTCAAACCACCACACCTGCATTAGCCGGCTCACTCCAGTTCCAAGGGAATCCAATGCCTCTGGCCTCCATGGGCACCTACGCTCACTCACATATCACAAACACCTTTTATCCCAGCACTTGGGAGGCAAAGGCAGGTGGATCTCTGTGAGTTTGAGGCCAACCTAGTCTACAGAGCGAGTTCTAGGACAGCCAAGGCTACACAGAGAAACTCTGTCTCAAAAATAAGTAAATAAGTAAAAGGTTGTGTGTGTGTGTGTGTGTGTGTGTGTGTGTGTGTGTGTGTGTGTGTGGTGTGGCCATGTGGACACTAAGCCCTAGAATAGGAACTCAGATACAGTCACTTGCTGTATGGATTAGGCCAATACCACCCTCATCTTGTTTACTATCTCGTTTCTAATTCAATAACATATTTAAATTAATACCTTAAAGTTGGCAGTGAAATCTCAGATTTATAGAGCATTTTGCACCTGGTAGTTTTTGTTTGTTTGTCTGTACATTTAAAACAAACAAATAAACAAACAAACAAATGTCACTATGACCAAATGTGAATTCATTTTGTTTTTGTACCAATAAGTTAATATTTATAGTGCTCAAAAGATGTAAAAGTTACTTGATATTATTTTGTTTTAAAAAGAAAATATGGCCGGGCGGTGGTGGCGCACGCCTTTAATCCCAGCACTCGGGAGGCAGAGCCAGGTGGATCTCTGTGAGTTCGAGGCCAGCCTGGGCTACCAAGTGAGTCCCAGGAAAGGCGCAAAGCTACACAGAGAAACCCTGTCTCGAAAAACCAAAAAAAAAAAAAGAAAATATGGAGCCGGGTGGCGGTGGCACACATGCCTTTAATCCCAGCACTCGGGAGGCAGAGGCAGGCGGATCTCTGTGAGTTCAAGGTCAGCCTGGGTTACAGAGTGAGTTCCAGGAAAGGCTCCAAAGCTATGCAGAAAAACCCTGTCTCAAAAAAAACAAACAAACAAAAAAAGAGAATATGGAAGCTGGAGAAATAGAGGAAATAGAGATGGCTCGGGGTTTAAGTGCTTGTCCTGAGGACCCTGTCCCAATGAATAAGGCAGAAGGAACAATGGTGTGTCCCCTCACCATTGGTCAGGGTTAGTATTCTTTACTGATATTTCTAAGGGGTCAGAGGTCTGGAAGTGATAACGTCACCCCAGACTGTCTGAACAGCACGTGCAAATCTGATTCTTCCCTGTAGCAACCTGGAACAAGAATTCACAGCTCAAAGGAATTTAGTATTCTTTCATCACAGGGAGTGGGACCCGGGGTCGGCTCATTGGTTGAGAGCACTTGCTATTTTGCAGAGGGCCATTTGGGCAGCTCACAAATGCCTGTAATTTCAGCTCCAGGGGATCCAGTGCCCTCTTCTGGCCTCTACAGGCACCCACACAGGTGGCATACAGATACACACACCAATAAAAATAAATCTTAAACAAAAACAAAAGCAATTTCTAAAGTAGAGCCCTGCTATTGACCTCCATTAATCCATGGAAGTCGGAGGGGGACAGGGTTATTTAGCGGGTCTTACATCCAAGCTGACCTCAAACTCACTCTGTAGCTGAGGAGGACTTGAACTTCCAGACTTCTTGCCTCCATCTCCAGAGTGCTGGGAATACAGTTGTCACCCCCATGCCAAGCCCGAGTCTAAGAAGTGTATTGCCCCCAAGACTAAGAGAGGGGCCATCATGAATACTGGTTTGTAGCATCTCTGACCGGGATCAATGGTGCACTTCCGGAAGAAAACAGAGGAACTGACTATCGCAAGTGGAATGAACCCCGTTAGTCATGTTCATGGCTCAGTGCAGAGTCAGCTCCTGGGGAGGGCAGGCACACACATCCATCAGTAGGCTTTGTCTCTCTGAAGCTCTCAGTTGTATGCATAAAGTTCTGACTATATGCCTTTTCCTCTAAGGAGCATTTTATTAATTTCTCAATGAAAGGTAGGAACCACTAATACCATAGAAACAGCACGCATTTTGGAAATAATACAATCTCATTTTTACTGTCATAGAGCAGTATTTTTACCTACGGTGACTTCCTTGGTCCTTTGGTCCTGGCATCCTCCTTTGTGAAACTGAAATGATGTGTTAGTTCAGTAAGACTTGGACTATGTCTTTGAGCTTAAAGGGGACAGCTACACCCTATATGCAGGAATAGATACAGAACATTACACAGAAATTATAAAAGACATCTATGTGCATTCACCTGGGGAAAACTCCAAGATATTAAGTGAAAAACAATTAAACCAGGGGGTGACAAATATAGAATGAACCCAATTGCACATAACATAAACTAAGATAAATAAGACATTGTTTATATGAATGTATAAGTACACAGATGCAAGTGCAAGTTTTCAATAAGATGTAAAAGATACACAAATACAGCTTGGCATGGTGGCGCACGCCTTTAATCGCAGCGCTCAGGAGGCAGAGGCAGATGGATCTCTGTGAGTTCAAGGCCAGCCTGGTCTACAGAGCAAGTTCCAGGACAGCCAAGACTGTTACACAGAGAAACTCTGTCTTGAAAAACAAACCCAAAAGAAGATACATATATAGAACTGGGTGTGGTGGGTCTCACCATTTCAGTGCTGAGGCAGGGGGTAATGAATTTAAGAGCTTATCTTAAAATATATATATATATGTAAAACTACTGGGCTTGGAGAGATGGCTCAGTAGTTAAGAGCACTGGTTTCTCTTCCAGATCATGCAGGTTGATTCATAGCACCCACATGTTGACTCAGAACTGTCTGTAACTCCAATTCCAGGGGAACCAATGCCCTCTGAGGGCACCAGGCATGCACATGCAGGCACAACATCCATATACATAAAGTAAGATTATATATATATGATTATATATATATATATATATATGACTGTTAATCCTAATAATTTAGAGCAGACAATTATAATTCGGTATTGTTTCGGTTTTTGTAGTTATGTACATAATGATTGTATGTTTTAAAAATTATAAGAATAGAAATTACCAGTACAATGTCTGACCAAAAAGATTTTTCATTTTTCTCTGTCTACTCTAATCAGCTGAGAGTGAACAATAATAGTAATTACTGATATTTCAAAAATACGTATACTAACAGCTTTCCTGTCCATTATCTCATTTCGAGCCTTACTTCGCAGATGAACCAGGAAGCTGAGAAGATAAAAACATCTTTTGAATTTCTGGAGCCAGTTAAGTAATGAAGTCATTTACAAATGACTGAAAACACGCTGGATTCTTTCTGTTCTGCCATATTGTCAATACAGTAAGCAGTTTGTCAGCAACCCTAATGGCCACAGGGTAGCTCAGTTCAGTCCCTTCAGAGCCCTACATTCCAGGTAGGAGTCACCAGGTGACCTGTCCTTTCAGTCCTGCACCTAGCACATAGGGGTGTGGCCAGCCTCATTAAGCTCAATGACACAGTCGGAGTCTTGCTGAACTTAAATAACACAGCATCGGTCACCAACATCGGAAAGAAAATACAGACAGCTAAAGAGAATGCTGCTCTCCATGGATTTCACAAAACTCGGGGGTTTTGTTCTTTCTGTAGACTACTGGCCTAAAGAGGATGGTCTTGGGCTGGTGAGATGGTTCAGCGGATGAAGGCACCTGTTGCCAAGCCTGACATGCTGGGTTAGAGTCCAAGGACCTGGAAGATAGGTGGCATTTGCGAGCTACCCTCCACTCGGTGTCCACAAAGATGGCCTGAGAGGCTCAGCAAGTCTCACTGTGAGGCCGACTAGGATCCTGGGAGGTGTGTTGTGCTGGGAGGGTTTGAAGGCCAAGTGCAAAGTGTTGAAGTGTTGTCAACATGAAGAAGTGTTATCTTCGATCTGCAACACCTGCCAAGGACGGAACCAGCCGCTGCAAGCTCTCACAATTACACACCTATTTGCGAACTTCTCCTTGACAGTGCTTTAACATACGAAATCTATCTGTACAAACGCTTCCCTTAATTTGCTCTCAGATCATCCTGAAGCCATGAACTTGGTGACATACACTAGGAGAAGAAGGGGAGTTTCACCAAGAAAATCTAACACTGGGCAGGCGGTGGCACTTACTGGAAGAACCCTGGCCTGGCAGGCACATGCTCCTGTTTTTCCCCAGCTGAGGAACTATTGGCAGTTGGTGGCGCCCCAGGGTGGGGCGGCTCATTCTTCTTTGAGGGTGCCCCAGTAGGTGGTTCCACACTTGTGTGCATGTGAGCAGCACTAATTGGCCTCAGTGGGTTATGAAAAAGAAGATATGAGGGGATGGAGACATGGCTTAGCAGTTAAGAGCATTCCCTGCTCTTGCAGAAGACCTGCGTTCGGTTCCCAGCACCCACATGGCAACTCACAACTGCCTGTAACTCTAGTTCCAAGAATCTGATGCCTTCTTCTGGTGCCCAGCTCCAGCTCCAGCTCCAGGGGTTTCCAACCCTCTGGGCTGCACAGGCAGCTGTATTCACATGCACATGCCTATACACAAGGGCACACATACATATAATTTAAAATGAAAAAGCTGCTTTCTCATTTTATCCAATAATAATAAATAAGTGCATATTCCAATCAGAAATATGCTGGAAGCTTTAGTTTTTTTTCCCTGCATTATTTGTAACGATTATCTTTTTTTTTTTTTTTTTTTAAAGAGTCCTCATGTTTTAGATGTTGTGGTCGTTTGGATGAGGCTCATATGTTTGGATACTTGGTCCCCAGACAGTGGAACTGTTGTATTGGTGAAATTATTAAGGCCACTCCACGTAGTTAAAAGGGGAAATTTATTTAATGGTGTAACTTACAAATGAAGGGATAGGTAGGTGGCAGGTTCTGTGAAAGACGCAGTGCAGTCCGGTGGTCCAAACAGGAAGAAGGCGTGGCGAATTCTGCTCTCAGGTCCTCAGGGCCCTCCCTTGGCCCCGCCTTATAGGCCTGACAGTTACTGAAGCCTCAATGGGGGTTGGAACTTCCAGACCAAAGCTGGAATGGCTACCCACTACATCTCCCCCTTTTTGTCTAAATATATTAAACTTAAAACCATCCTTTTTGAAAAAGAAGAAAAGGGAAAGTGCTGTGGATATCTCTCTGTATAAATAAACACTGATTAGCCGGTAGCCAGACAGGAAGTATAGGCAGGACTAATAGAGAGGAGAATTGAGGGAACAGGAAGGAGAGAGGGGGGACCGCCTGGAGCCACTGCCACGACAAGGAAGATGTAAAGTGCCCGTAAGCCACGAGCTGCGTGGCAAAGTAAAGATTAATAGAAATGGGCTAAATATAAGAGTAAGAGCTAGACAATGATAAGCCTGAGCTAATGGCCAAGCAGTTTAAATAATGTAAGAGTCTGTGTGTTTATTTTATAAATGGGCTCCAGGACTGGTGGGACTTAGAGGGAGCTAGAGAGAAATTCTCCAGCTACACTGTTGGAGAAGGATTAGGAGATGTGGCCTTGTTGAAGGAGATGCATCATGGAGGGTTTTAAAAGCTATAGAGCTGGTGGTGTGACCGAGAGAGAAACTAGTTTTGGAGCTGAGGGCCCAGGACTTCATAGATACGTTGATACTTAACATTTATTTTATTTTTAAATTATGTGTATATGTGCATGTATGAATGCAGGTACCCAGAGTCCAAAGGAGGGTGTTGGATCCTCTGGAGCTGGAGTTACAAGAAGTTGTAAACTGCCTGATGTGGGTGCTGGGAATCGAACTTGGGTCCTCTAGAAGCACAGCAAGCATTCTTAACCCCTGAGCCATCATCTCTCCAGCCACAACTCACCAATATGGAAAGGTAGAAGAAGGAGACTAAGACACAGCCGCTTCGGGGCTGGAAGAAAACCTAGTGCTATGTTGCAGAAGGATCAAGAGAAAGGCTTGCAATTGAACATTGAATTCAGAAAGCCTAGCGCAGAGAAAGACGATTCCTGTAAACAAGATTAAATAAGACCCAGAGTGGAGTAATAATGTAATATGCAACATGCCCATAGATTTTATTATTTTGGAAGCCATTTATTTCTCATCTCTGAATATTTACAGTGGCCTCTCGCCTCAGAAATACACAGCATAAGAAGACAGTAGTGTCAGGCATGATGGCATGCTTTTAACACCAGCACCAGAGGAGAGGAGGCAGGAAGATCTCTGGGTTAGAAGCTAGCATGGTTTACAGAGTGAGTTCCAGGCCAGTCTGGGCTCCATAGTTAGATCCAGTGCACGGGGGAGGCACTGATAACACTGGGAATGTCAGTCAATGGTGTATTGCCTTCCTAGCACACGAGAAATCCTGGGTTGCTGGACACCACGGCACTGGTTTATGAGTCCAGCACTTTGGAGAGAGATGCAGGAGGATCAGAAGTGCTAAGTCTCTTCATTGGGCTTGCCTTTTTTTGTACTTTGAGATAGGGTCTCAGATTGTCCAGGCTGGCCTCAAACTCACTATGTAACTGCATGTGACCTTGAACTCAAAGTCCACTAAGCCTCCATTCCATACCTGCTGGGATCACAAATGTGTACCACCACTCCTAACTAGGAGTTCAGAGTCATCCTTGGTTAGATAGAGTTTGAGGCCAGTCTGGGCTACTGAAGACCCAGTCTCCTCAAACAAACAAAAACAAGAAGCTCTATCTTTTATGTCATCTCAGGCGCTAATAATAAGAAATGGGGACTCCCTTCCTGTCTTTTCCAAAGTGCACGAGTAGATGATCTACAGAGAAAATTGTAAACTTGTAAAGCATCTTTGTATGGGATGATCACTTGTAAAGCATCTTTGTATGGGATGGCTCAGCAGCTAAGAGCACTGGCGGCTGCTCTTCCAGAAGACCTGGGTTCAATTCCCGGCACCCACATGACGGCTCACAACTACGCCTTCTTCTGGTCTCTGAGGACATCAGACACATATGTGGTACCCAGACATACATGCAGGAAAATACCCATATATAAAATAAAATGATAAACTCAAGAATAATCTGTGTAAGACAGTACTAGTTATCTCTAACAAGACTAACCAGGAGTGCTGCTCCAGCTCAGCTGGTAAAATGCTTGCCTAGGATGTGTCCAGCCTGGGTTCCGTCTCCAGCACTGTATAAAGCCAGGCATAGTGGCACGTATCTATAGTCTAGCACTCAGGAGGTGGAGGCTGGAGGATCAGAAGTCAAGGTCATCTTCAGCTACATAGCCTGTTTGAGGCCAGCCTGGACTACATGAGATCTTTTCTGAAAAAACAAGCCAGAAGTCCTGACACAGGAATTTCTAGTCCTCGGGGAAGTAGCAGCCAATCCAAATGGCCAATTGAGTGAATTATTTATGCATTTGTGAATAACTAATTTCTGTTCCTATCTTTACAGTGATTTGCCCTTGGAAGTCATTAGAGAAGCCTTTCCATAGCTCCTTTGCGACCTTTGAAGGTCACCGCACAGCTAGCATCCTCGGTGAACCAGATCTTCAGCTGAGCATTCATCCCCCATTCAGAACCACCAGGCCTGATGGGAAAACCTGCAACAATCTCACCAAGCATGCATTTCCTCACCTCCCATCACTTAGTCCCTCATGTGAGGTTTTCATGCGCTGCCCATATGCTGGCTTTTAGGAAAGCCTGTCTAAAGGGTCCCTTTAGCTCACTTGCCTCCCAGCTAGCATTCTAAGGCTGGTGGCTTCCTTTCCTGGGACAGAGCTACAGAGGTAGAACTGAATTCCTTGGCTCTCAGTCTAGATCTCAGTATAAGGGACTGGGAGGCTTATGGGCTCATTTGCTCACCCCTAAGTCTAACAGCCCAGCTCCTGTCGGGAACTGACCCTGGAAGGCAGGAGGCCCACCCACCGAAGGCATTCTCTGGCCAGGCTAACAGCCCCACTCTGTCTGGCAAAGCACTAAATGTGAGAACAGACCTCTGATTACCAAATCGGTAAATGAGCCTAGTGCAGATTGGTGGTCCTGTGTTTTCACAGTGGGCCATTCTTCCGTCCAGCCCCAGGTTTCTCAGACCAGCCTTTATACGTACGTTTTTAAAAGCATCTAGACAAGTCAGGGCTGGAGAGATGGTTAAGAGCACTGGCTGCTCTTCCAGAGGACCCGGGTTCAGTTCCCAGCACCTATATGTCAGCTCACAGCTTCCTGTAACTTCAGTTTCAGGGGATCTAATATCCTCTTCTGGCCTCTGAGGTCACTACATGTCCATAGTATGCAGGCACACAAGCGGACGCACACACCAACAAATAAAATAAAAACAAATACAAATCGTCAATGTATCTAAATCCCTTGCTCTGAGTTCTCCATTAGAAACCTGCCAGATCTCCATGCCTCCATCAGAACTGGAAGAAACAACAAGGCCTCCAACACTGGAAATGTCCAGGCAAGTTAGCTGTTCAAAACTAAACACACGATCACACATGATGAAATGCCTTATGCCCCTGAAATATGTTATAAGCCTCTTGACTCACACGCCTCCAAATTTCCTCCAAGTCTCTGCTTCACACATATGCGACCTACGTGTGAGATGCAGATGAGATGTTCATCACCGTCCTCCCCGTCCTCCCCGGGCTGGAGGCCACGCCTTCTACTGCTCCAAACAAAAGGTACCCCGCAATCACCCACAGCTTCCTGCTTCTCCCACATCTGTAGCTTGCTCCCAGACTTCCCTACTTCCATAGTTTCTCTCTTTTGCAGTTCTACCTTTTCAGTTCTTTTTTCAATTTTTTTTTTTTTTTTGTTTTTCGAGACAGGGTCTCTCTGTGTAGCTTTGCGCCTTTCCTGGAACTCACTTGGTAGCCCAGGCTGGCCTCGAACTCACAGAGGTCCGCCTGCCTCTGCCTCCCGAGTGCTAGGACCAAAGGCATGCGCCACCACCGCCCGGCCTTTTTTCAAATTTTTGTCTTTGCTTTTTTGAGACAGGGACTCCCTCTATAACCTAGGCTGGCCTGGAACTCACAGAGATCCACCTGTCTCTGCTTCCTGGGTGCTGAGATTGAAAGTGTGCAACACCACACCTGGTTCTCTTACAAATTCTTTTTTTAATTTTTTTACATTTATTTATTTTGTATGTGTGTGGACACGCACTTACCAAGGCACACGTGTGGTAGCTGAAGGACAGCTTTTGGAAGTCAGTTTCCTTATTCCACCATGTGGGTTCTGAGACTCAAACTCAGGTCATCGGGCTTGGTAGGAGACACCCTTACTTTCTAAACCAGCTCACTGGCCCTTCTCCAAATTCTTAATAATCTACTTACACAAAAGATAACTCTCCAAGGTGCACCATGAGCAAGAGAAAACTACTTATTACTCACACACACATTTACCAAATGAATGGCACAGAAAATATTACTATATTCTGGAAATCATAGTATATGTGTGTGTGTGTGTGTGTGTGTGTGTGTGTGTGTGTGTGTGTGTGTGTACGTATGTGTGAGGGGTCCCTGCAGGTGTCAGACAGGGAAGCAAACCCCGAGAAGAATGAAAACCCGTGCACATTGACTTTGTCAACATGGATCAGACTCTGGGGAGTCTAATGCCAGGCACTTCATTGTCAGCAGATTTAAAACACAGTATGATTTGGGAAAAGGTTTCCAGGCAACAATCAGTCCAATTCCAGGTGCACAATAAAGCTTAAGATGTGACTACATAGAAACTTTTACAAAGTACATGTGACCATGAGGGTGGGTTCTACAGCTAAAAGGCCTAGAACCTAAGTGTGGTCTCTGACCGATGGCACAGAGGTCAGCAGGCCATCAAGTACATGTGACATCTCCCTTGAGGATGGGTAATGGTCTAGGGAGGGGAGAGTCTGGGATAATCGTTCTGGGGAATTAGGATGAGATCTGTTTATTAGCAAAAGGTGGGTGACATCTTCCTCTGCAGAGAGCAAAAAGGTCACCAGGTTGTGAACAAAATTAACTTTTTTTGTCTTTAGATATTTTTTATTTCTTTAATTTTTTTTTTTTTTTTGGTTTTTCGAGACAGAGTTTCTCTGTGTAGCTTTGCGCCTTTCCTGGAACTCACTTTGGAGACCAGGCTGGCCTCGAACTCACAGAGATCCGCCTGGCTCTGCCTCCCGAGTGCTGGGATTAAAGGCGTGCGCCACCACCGCCCGGCTTATTTCTTTAATTTTTATTATCATAATTTTATTATGACTGAGTCCCATCATTATTGTCATTATGGAAATGGCTTTAAGAGAAAACTGGTCAGATAAATATTATTGCTTCCCACTTTTCAACTGGTAAAGAGTTGCCATTGATAAAACAGACAAGCCCAGAGAATCTGTCCAGAATATTCAAGATACAGTGTATTATACAACATGCCTGTTCTCAGGAGAACACCTAAGAGATAATTATGTGTACTTCTTGATCTCCTCATACAAGACAAGCATAAAGGCACCACCCATTCCCCTAAGAACGTTGGACCATGCACCTTTGAAAAAAACCTTGCTTCCTTCGTCATGAGCAATTTTCCTCCAGCAGTCAATTGTGCCTGTCTTTATCCATGATATCAGTTCCTTTGCATCCCGACTGCATCATCATATGACGGCAAACTGTGTCAAAGGGATAGGAAGTCAGGCCAGCAACAGCAGTGACAGACTGTGCAATCAGTCATCCAGCTGATGAAGCTGTGAGTATTCTTGGGATCTGGAAGCATTCCCTTTGTAGTGTCATAGATACCAAAGTTGGCAGCTCGGTAAATGATAATGACCTGTACTGACACATTAAAGCCTTGGTACAGACCCCTAATCCCATCAGATTTGTAGATCTTAACCAGGCAGTCACCAAGGACTTTGAATTCTCTTTCAGCTCCAGCTTTGCCCACATCATCTGCTAGACAACCATGGGCAAAATCGAGAGGGTATGGGCAAAATCAAGAGGGTATGGGCAAAATCAAGAGGGTACACAAAGCACAAAGATGTGGCCCCAGTGGAACCATCTGATGCCAGGTTCCCAGCAAAGAAAAAAACCGGGTCCTCTTGTCCACACTACCCAAAAAGATCTGCTTGTGTTTATCTTTGAAGGCGAAGTTGAGAGCCTGGGTGGGGAAGTATCTGATGACAATGGCCAGGTTACCACACCAGAAGGACAGGACTCCCTGTTCCTTGGGGATACGAACCACGCAGTCTATAATGCCCTTGTATTGCTTATCTCCGTGATTTGCTTGCTGGCATGCTGCACCTGCAGCAGCAGCTTGACCCGCACGATGGGCGCTACCGCCGTCTTGGAGATGGCCCCGGCCACTCGACCTGCCAAAAAGTCCTTGGCAAAGGACACAGCGGCATCTGTCATGTTGAAAGAAAAAGAAAAAGGCGGAGGATTGCAGGACAGAACTGGGTTGACAACCGGTTTTGACTCCCGGACTCTGGGCCAAAATGCACTCTTAGCTTTCTGGATGGAATGCAGATTCTTGATTTTATCTCCTCCAGTGAGGAGACGCCCCTGTGTGATTAACATTCCTGGTTCTCTTAGTGCTTCTCTGTGAGTACAAGGACCTCTGTTCCCCCAACATATGTGTATGCCTAGAGATGGTATTCTTACTATAATTATCAAAATACAAAATGCTGAAATTGGAAATACCTGTGTGTATGAGAATGTAATAGTGGAAAAATATAATAGTCATGCAAATTACAGTATTATTGAAAAAATAAATTGTGCAGTGTGACACACAGCCCTAGAATTATATAGTACATAATAAGAAGCAAGCTATTAAACAGAATTACGGTACAATTTCTTCTTGTAACATAGTTAAAGATGAAAGGATGAAATGAAATAATATGTGGAACTCAGCATAGGAGGCCATCAAAAAAAATCTGACTTTGGGCTGGAGAGATGGAGAGATGGAGAGATTGAGAGATGGAGAGATTGAGAGATGGAGAGATGGAGAGATGGCTGGCTGCTCTTCCAGAGGACCCAGGTTTTGGTTTTGGTTTTTCAAGACAGGGTTTCCATGTATAACCTTGGCTGTCCTAGAATGCTCTAAAGACCAGGCTGGCCTCGAACTCACAGAGATCCGCCTGCCTCTGCCTCATGAGTGCTGGGATTAAAGGTGTGTGCCACCACCACCCAGCTGGCAAATTAAAAAACAAAGTTACTCATCATTATTATTACTGCTAATACAGTAAACTAAAAGTTCACAACAGTTATCTTTAGGTTAGAGAAGTATGACTTTTCACTTTCTTTTATATTTTTTCACTAAATATATATTTCTTTTGTAATATGGGGAAAATAGCTTTAAAAATGTATCCTTCCTACTAATGACTTTACGTTGAATTCATGATGGTGCGCCCCTATGATCCTAACACTCGGAAGGTGGAGGCAGGAGAATCAGAAGTTCAAGGTTTGGCTACTAAGTGATTTTGAGGCTGGTCTTGGCTCCAAGAGACCTTGTAGCAAAACATCTTTTTTTAAAGTACGAGGGTAATTTACTGGGAAGAAGGGATGGGGGGGGGTAATATTAGATAACAGAAAGGGAATATGATCAGACTCTATTATATATAATATATGTGTGTATGTGTGTTTATGAATGAAATTGTGAAAGAATAAATAAAAAAATTAGAAAAGAGTTCAAGGTCATCTTCAGCTAGGTAGCAAGTTTGAGGCCAGCTTGGGCAACATGAGGCTCTATCTCAAAACAAAAAAGTAAGGAACTTTGACATAACCAATTTATCCACTACTTGCTTCTGCTTCAAAAAGGCCCATGGTGGAAAAAGGGCTTAATTACATAACTTTCTATAATTATTCCTCAAATGTGATGTTTGGAATTTTGAGGAAGTGCATCTGTTTAGGGAACAAGGCAGGAAAATATGATGAGTAGCGTGTTATGAAGTGTCCTTTATGGTGCCACCACTATATTATGACAGTTTAAAGGGGCCGCAGAGATGGCTCCTGGCTATGAGGGCCTGGGTTCAATTCCCAGCACCCACACGGTGACTCATAACCATCTGTAACTCCAGTTCCAGGGGCTCTTCTGTGGGCACCAGGAACACATGAGGTGTACATACAAACATGAAAACAAAACATTCAGACACATAGATAAAACAACAAATCTTTAAAAACATATTTAAGGAAACTTCATATTATCCTCAAGGTTCCTGATGAGTAGTTTGCAGACACTCTCTGGACTTGAGTACCAGTACTGCCAAACACTTCATACATGTGGTCAGTCGTGTTCCCTTACAATGAAAACACACATTAAACACGCAGAGAAAAGAGACAAAGATGAACATGTTATTACACTTTTTCTTTACTAAAATCACTTAAACTCTTTTCTGAATCCTGGGAAAAGTAGCATATGGTGCCCAAAACTTGAAGAAGCCTTTTCCTGTGGACATGAAATATGAATGCTGTCTGCACAGATGGAAAAGAGGAAAGCCACCAGGGAGGCAAGTCAGATGCAATTAAAGCTTCTGAATGAAAACATTAGGACTACAGGAAGTGCTCCTCTGTGTGCATCTCCTCTAGTCCTCCCGACCAAGCCCACGAAACCACCCCCACCCTGGGCTCCTTTAGTGCAGGGGAGGCACTGTCATTTCTTATCAATGAGATGCCATTATCTTCTAAATTATGAAGTGAGCTGTCCCCGTAGAAGACAGCCCAACAACAGATGCAGCCATGGGCAATAGTTCCTAGATGAAATTCAGATACTAACACTCTCAGTGAGTTGTGAAAGGAGCAGGCGAGTGCAGAAAGAAATATGAGGGAACTCAGGACCCAACCCAAGCCTATAGCTTAAAACACAAGGTTAAAACCAAACTTGCTGCCAGCTGGGCATGGTGGCTTATAATTGTAATCCCAGCACTTAAGAGGTAGAGGCAGAAAGATCATGAGTTTAAGGCCAACCTCCATAACAGGATGACTTCAAGGGTAGCTTGGCTATGAGACCATGCCTCCAAAAACAAAAACAACAACAAAAAGACACACACACACACACACACACACACACACACACACACACAAAACTGGGGCCAGCAAGACAGCTCCATAGGGGGAAAGCCAACTTCTGCAAGTTGTCCTCTGACCTCCGAATGTGTGATGCAGCATGTGCATCCACACTCATACACAGACAATAAATGTAATGAAATGTTTTTTAAAAAATACATAAGGCTCAGAAAACCTTCTCCATGATTTCTTTCGATGTAACATCTCTTATTCTAACCAACACCAGCAAAAGGGACTGAGGACAGAATGCCACTGAGCTGTGCTTCATGTGAGATGTCGGAGCCACACTCACCCAAGGGCCCTCAGCCTGTTATCTGCCCTGCATTCATACTTCAAAATTTCTGGGAATTCTGAAGGACAATGACAATGTCTTCAATAATCAATATTTTCTGCAACCTCTTCATGTTCGACAGGCTCTCACATTTCATAGAAAAAAAGTTTCAAAGTCACAATATTCTTGTCCCTAAAAAAAAAATCAATATTCTCTTATGACAGGTCATCTTTTAAAAAGACAATTAGATGCCGGGCGGTGGTGGCGCACGCCTTTAATCCCAGCACTCGGGAGGCAGAGGCAGGCGGATCTCTGTGAGTTCGAGGCCAGCCTGGTCTACCAAGTGAGTTCCAGGAAAGGCGCAAAGCTACACAGAGAAACCCTGTCTCGAAAAAACCAAAAAAAAAAAAAAAAAAAGACAATTAGAATATCTACTCAGGGGGGCTGGAGAGATGGCTCAGTGATGAAGAGCACTGGCTGCTCTTTTAGAGGACCATGAATTCAATTCTAACTCCTATATGGCAGCTCACAACTGTCTATAACTCCAGTCTCTGGGGATCCAACACCCTCTTCTGGCCTCTGTGGGCACCGGGCACACTTGTGGTATACAGACATACATACAGGTAAAATACACAAATAAAAACAAATACAAATGAAAAACTGTCTTTAAATAAACATTCAAACAGCATGTTCTTAGCCAGCACAACCTTGCCTGGCTGTCAGCAAGCCCTTTGTTAAATGGCATTTTTGCCTCCAACCACGTGACAAACCACATTGGCAGCCGCAGGTAGCTGACCTGGATCTGGAAAGTCTCCCATACCACAAACTGAAGTGCCAGCTAAACTCTCTTGGCTGAATTAGCCATGCCAGCAGGGATGCAGGGGGCACCCAGTGCTCGGTGCTCGGCCTTTAGAAGATCTGGGCTTGGGTTTGCTCTCGGAAGACTTCATTTCTTTGGAGCTAATTGTGTGACAGATTTCAAGAGGCAGTGTTTATTGCCTGCTTGCCAGCCTACAAATCAGCCTTTAATTCATAAGCAAATGATGGAGGGAGAGAAATGCTGAGCTGCATTCTGATGCCACTTGGGCTGCTGCTGAAATCCGTTGAAGAAAAACTGCAGAAGTCAACAAAACAGATTGAAATCCAAGAAGAAAAGTATGAGTACATGAAAATTCAAAGTCAAGCTTCATTTTATTTCCTAGGATTAAACATTTATGTCTAACGACAGATCTACTGTTTAACAGGATACAGAGCAATGTGAAACATCGAAGTGGCTCACGGCAGGCAGGAAACAGACCATTCAACTGACACACGCACTGTCTGGACCCACCCAGCACGTTCATGGCAAAAATCAGAAGTGGTGCCAGGCTGTGGTGATGCAGGCCTCTAATCCCGGGGCAGGTGGATGTCTAAGTGTGAAACCAGCCTGGTCTACAGAGTGAGTCCCAGCACAGCCAGGGCTACACAGAGAAACCCTATCATGAAAAACCAAAAGGTGAAACTAAAACAGTGTGTGTGTGTGTGTGTGTGTGTGTGTGTGTGTGTGTGTGTGTGTGTGTGTGTGCAACTTGCAGGAGTGTGCACACATACCACAACTTGGTGTGGCTATCAGAGGACAACTTTTACAAACTGGTTCACTCCGTTCACTGTGTGGATCCTGAGCACTGAACTTGAGACATGAGTCAAAAAGGACTTCTCACCATTTGACAAGGACGGTGTTGGAACTAAGACACTGAAGGAGCTGGGAGCTGTCACCAAGTCTTGTGCAGAATCCCACAGAAGCAAAGTGAGAGGGCATGGTCAACGGAACAGAAGCGGATGGTACCGGCACAGCCCATGGAAGGCAGGAGAAATGAGAGACAGATGTTGAGGGAGATTAGAGAAGCACCCAGGCTCGATGAGGACGGCAATGGCTGAATCGGTGCAGAGCAGTTAGCAGATGAGAGCCTGGTGAAGTGACCAGGGAAGCAGACACGGCCATGACACGAGGGGACGTAAAGAGCTTACGCAGAGGACAGCAGCAGAGGGAAGACTCGGTGTCTTTAATTTCTTCAGGAGACCGTGCGGTTGCTCTTCCCTTGTGACGTATGTGCGTATGGATAGCCTGAGTAGGGCTGGTAGAGCAGATGCCAAAGGACTTGCCTAGCACTCTTGCAGCCCTGGACTGGGTCCCAGCACCACATACGCCAGGCATGGTGGTACATCACCATCAAAGGCACACAGCTGTGGTTATTTCAAATGAAGTGGAGGGGATAAAGGCGGCATGGGTAGCTGAAGGAGCTGCTATCTGGCTAGGACCAGTTTTCAATGCTGTACCATTTACAGGACATAAAGGTTGCCTTGTTCATGTTATTCACAGCAGTCCTTCTAAAGCTGTCAGCTCTGGGACCCCATCTAGGCCAACTCATTGGTAAAAGGCTACCATTCCAAACTGGTTTCCTTTTACAGCACAAAAGAATATCTCAAAAACTTGTTGGGCAACATAGTGTACACTTTTTGTTTTATTGTTTGTTTGGTTTTTCTTTTTTTTTTTCTTCTTTTTTTCTTTTTTCTTTTTTGGTTTTTCGAGACAGGGTTTCTCTGGGTAGCTTTGTGCCTTTCCTGGAACTCACTTGGTAGCCCAGGCTGGCCTCAAACTCACAGAGATCCACCTGGCTCTGCCTCCCCACCCGGCGGTTGGTTGGTTTTTCAAGACAGGGTTTCTCTGTGTAGCTTTGGCGCCTTTCCTGGAACTCTCTCTGTACCTCAGGCTGGCCTTGAACTCAGAGATCTGCCTGGCTCTGCCTCCCGAGTGCTAGGATTAAAGGCATGCGCCACCACTGCCCAATGGTATACACTTTTGATCCCAGCACTTTGGAGGTAAGGCAGGTGGATCTTCGTCAATTCAAGGCCAGCTTGATCTACATAGCAAATTTCAGCCCTGGCAGGTCTACATAGTGAGACCTGGTCTCAAAATTAAATAAATAAATAAATAAATAAATAAATAAATAAATGTCAAATTTATTTCCTTGAAGATCCAATGCAGGCATCTGCACAGACGGTATGCTCACATAATCAAGCCATAGGTACACCACCACACACACACACACACACACACACACAAGAAAAACCAACCCACACACTTATATTGACGTCAGGTAAAATGGGAACAACAAACTGAATTTGAGAGGGAATACAATGAAAGACTGATTATAAATCAGAAAACAAAGCCAGGCTGTGGTGGCGCATGTTTTTAATCCCAGCACTCAAGAGGCAGAGGCAGGCAGATCTCTGAGTTTGAGGCCACCCTGGTCTATAGAGTGAGTTCCAGGACAGCCAGGGTTACACAGAGAAACCTTGTCTCAAAAAAACAAACAAACAAACAAACAAACAAACAAACAAAAAACCAATTAAAAAACAAACAAACAAACAAACAAAACCAAAGTTTTAGAGACGTAATTTATCATTTGTAGAGAAAGTTACTAGAATAATTTTAACTTGTTTACCAGTTATGAAATAGAACTCATCTTTTTTGATAGGTGAAGATCATCAGACAGATATGTATTCATTATATATGTATATCTTATTATGCATATATAATGCTGTGTATTATATATAATAATAGTAAATAATTAAACTTCAGGGCTGGGCAGGGTCGCACACACTTGTAATTGCCGCACTCAGAAAGCTAAGGCAGGGGAATGCCACAAGTTTGCGGCCAGCCTGAACTACATAATAAATTCAAGGCTAGCAGCACTACATAGTGAGCCCCTACCCCCTCAACACACAAACAAGCAAAATTACCCCAAACAAAACCAAAAATGGATGTAAAACATAGCGATGGTATCTGAAATGACAGATAATCAGGAAAACAAGCCTTCTCACAGAATTTAGGAAGGCTGGTTTCTTTTTGATGAATTCAATGACACGGAGTGCCAGTCAGCGGGAGAGAGTCTAAAAGTTAGGAGCTGTCTGGATATGGCTGGGCGAAATAACTTGCTTTTCACCCTGACGCCTAGGATGATGATACAGCCAAGAAGAGCTTCAGCAAGTGTGCACTGCAGATGGGGGCTGGCGGGGTGGGAGGGGAGACAGAGAGAAAGAGGAAGGTATCTCCCTTGGGTCCTGCAAGATGGCTCATGAGTAAAGGTGCCTGCCACCAAACAACCTGAGTTCAATCCCGGGCGGGACCCACATGCTAACAGGACAGAACCAATTACCGCAAGCTGGCCTCTGCTCTCCACACGTGTGCCTTGGCGATACGCATAAATGACAAATGCAATTTAAAAAATAAGAAAATGCCTCCCTCTTTCACAGCAACAATTAAGTGCTTATAGATCCTCCTTCTGATATGGATCACACTGCGCATATGTTTCCTGGGTCTTGGGAATGAAAAATAATGTCCATGCGGTTTTGAAATTTATTTTCTGGACCCTGTGCCCTCCAGCTTACTTAGCAACCCATGGAGTAACTCACTTCGGACATGGGGGCCAGGCATAGCTCTCGCTGATGAAAAGGCACATGGGGTACATGCTTCCCCTGTTGCTCTTTCAGGCCTGGAGTCAACTGAGGGTGTGCACCTCGTCTCTCAGAGCCATCAACGGTATCTCCCCCATGGTCCCGCCCCATTTGTCCGCCTCTTCCGCCCTTTCCCGGAAGAGTGGGGCTGAGGGAGGGCTCTACATGGAGCCCGCCAATAAGAATGCGCAGAGGGTTCCATACTTCCGTGTGTGCGCTCCCACGATGGTCTGCTTCCTGCAGAGAGAAGCCGGAGACTCCTCTCTGCCTGCGGAGCTAGGCATCTGAGGCGGAACGTGCTCGCACGCTCTTCGGCATCCGCGGGTGAGCACTGCGCACGCATCATTGCGCCAGAGGCACCGTGGGGACCGCCGCAGTGAACCCGGAACTGGGAGAGGTGCTCCAAGGGACCTGGATGCCTTTATTTCTCTGCTTCCCCCTCATTGTCATGCCTTTCTAGAAGTGCAGGGCAAGCTGTCAGCCATCTACCTGCCCTTATCTCAGAACATGGGTCGAAGTCGTTTCATTCAAGGAATACCGAGGGCAATAACGTTTACTGAGTCTACCTAGTGAATCCTAAAGCAAGCAAGCAAGCAAGCGCGTGTGACTTGCTGGTGATTCCACCCAGTGAGGCAGGCTTCCAGCCAGCGTGTTTCAAAGCCGTTCTCCCCTTTATTGTGCCTCTGTACACGTGAGGTTTATTTAGAGATGGAGTGCTTCATTCCACTTGTGCCTTACTCCTTGTCCTCATAATAGTCTTAAACTCCTAACATGGACTGCAAAGCTTTGCTGGTCAACCATTTAATCATTTCCGCCAGTTTTCATTTCCTGCTCAACTGTTTTCTCCAGTCACTGAAGTGTTTTATGGTTTTATGGTGCTGGGGATCAAATTCAGTGGACTCTCCCATGTTGGACATTTGCTCTACCACCAAACTACACCTTCAGCCCAGTCACCGAACTTTTGATTCCGTGTGTCCAATGCTGTCTTTCTACCTCCAGCCAGAAATAGTTTTCTCATGTCTGGCTAACTCCTATTCGTCCTTGAATTTCAGCCTGGAAGTCATTTCCTCTAGAAGAGTGGTTCTCAACCTTCCTAATGTTGCGACCCTTTAATACAGTTCTTCATGGTGTGGTGACCCCCAACCATAAAATCATTTTGTCGTTACTTCATAACTGTAAATTTGCTATTATGAATCGCAATGTAAATATCTGATATGTGACACACACACACCCCCCCCCCCCCCCCCCCCGTGAGAGGGTCGTTTGACCCTCAGTAGGGTCGCAACCGACCAGTTGAGAAACACTGTTCTAGAAAGTCTTTGAGGCTAATTCCTGCCCATTGTGTTCCCAGCTGAATGTATATGCTGTTGTAAATTGCTTGTTTACTTGCCTAAATTGTAAACTCCGTGAGGGCAGAGCTGTCTCTTGTACACTCTCAACATAGCAGCTGGCACACATGTCTTAGTAACCGCTGGTTAATGAACGAGAAGAGGCATCTAAGTCCTTTTAGCTCCTTTACAGACATTGGGACAAAGCATGTGCAAAGGTGACGTCATCTCTGTTGAAGCCTTTCCTCCTTGCGGCCTGCTGAAGTAGATGATCTTGGGCAAATACACCTCACATTAGGGTATTGCTGACCAAGCAGCTCATGCCCCAGCCTCATCCTTTGCCCCAGCCTCCATGTGCTTGTGCGACAGCTACACTGAACTCTCACTTCCTGCCATGTGTCAGCCCTGCATGTACTTGGATTCCCTTCCACGTGTTTGATGTTATTCTTCTAGAGGAAAGAAGAAAGGCTGGTTCTTTTGAGGTAGATCAGAAATGGCTTCTTCAGAAAGATAGCATTTCATTTCATGTGCACCCTACTAGCAGACTCCATTGAGCTTGGATACTTTTATCTCGGTTCTGTTCAAACCATTTTGCAGGCCCTCTCTCTGGCAGGCTTCGTGCTGGAGGGTCCTCTGGTAAATCAGGCCCAGCATTTGACCTCCAGGAGCTTGGTCTCTCAGGGAGGCAGGCATAGAAGCAGGCCTCACTGTGCAGTCCGGACTATACTGTTTATGAGCAGGAAGATGTATGTAACCCTGCCTGTACTTTAACCTCGTCTGTGTTGACTCTAGGTTCCTCAGGATGTCAGCTCCAGTCCCGCAGGGCCATACCCGGACCCGGCCGATGAAGAAAGAGGATGAGGAAGAAGACCCGCTGGACCAGCTGATCGCCCGCTCTGGCTGTGCTGCCTCCCACTTTGCGGTGCAGGAGTGCATGGCCCAGCACCAGGACTGGCGTCAGTGCCAGCCACAAGTGCAGGCGTTCAGGGATTGCATGAGTGCACAGCAGGCGAGGCGGCGGGAAGAACTGCAGAGAAGGAAAGAGCAAGCCAACGCCCACCACTGAGACCCTAAACCACCACCCCACAGGCTGCCCCTGAAGAAATAAGCTCCCAGAGAGACCCTGGGAAGAGGCAACCCTAAGTAGTCGAAGTGTGCAACAGGAGGTATAAAATCTGGGGACAATCTTTGGACTGGGGGTGAAAGCCAGACACCAGGCATTTGCACAGGACGGTCACCATGAGCTGTTTCACGCTATGGTCAGATCATACATATCTTCGTCTTTCCTGTTCCACCAATCTTGGTATTTAAAACAAGTGGGATATAGGCCACTTCTGCCCTACCTCGAGTCAGTGTGCCAAGCACTTTCTAAGTAAATTCACAACCTAAAGGTAAATCGGTCGCCCAGTCAAGCCTTCTTCTTTCAGTCACAAATTTAACATCAGAAAGTGTTTCTACGGCAGTGTGTTAGTAATGTGCAATTCAAAGGGTAATGTGACCTTCCTGTCACTTAGAGACTAGTGTGAGAGGCAGAAATAAAGCCACACGCAGTGACCTCAGTTTCCAACAGTGACATAAGAGCCTTTATCTTTCCTCACTTCTGGGTGTTTTATTCAGTTAATGGGGGCCAGGAGCTAAGAGATAAACATTTTTTTTTTTTTTTAAAGACAGAATCTGTGTAGTCCAGACTGATCTTGAACTTGCTATATAGCCAAGGATCACCTTAAACTCATGATTCTCCTGCCTCCACCTCACATAGTGAGATTACAGGCATGTGCTACCACACCGACCAGGGAAACCTGTCATATTCCAGGCTCTGTTGGACTAACAGATTCAGAGTCTGCCCCTAGCCTAACCAACACACAAAGCTTGCCTGACATTTGGAAGTATGTTTAACATTAAAATACAGACTTTGGGGCCTGGAGGGATGGCTCAGCGGTTAAGAGCACTGGCTGCTCTTCCAGAGGTCCTGTGTTCAATTCCAGCACCCACATGGTGGCTCATGACCATCTATAATAGGATCTGATACCCTCTTCTGGCCTGCAATTATACATGCAGAGCACTCATACATAAAATATAAATAAATAAAATACAGACTTTGACCTTTGGAATAATGGAACCACTATCAACGTGGAGCTTATGTTCCTACTTGACAACAGATTGACAGAGCTGATAATGCCTTCTTTGGGGTGCTGGGTCCTGTTTATGGCATCAACAGTTGCTTCTCATTTTTAGTCAGTGAAACCACCAAATCTATTTCTGCATGTCCCTGGAAGTCATCTAAGAATGGGAAGGGGGTTGGAAGGTACCCTGCTACAGAAGCTGGGGTGCTTTTTATCATTATTAACTAACATTTCTCAGGCATCTATATGTTAGCAGTCCAAGTCTGAAGTATGGCAGACCCTAAAACCTACTTTGAGCCTTGTGTGCAGAAAATTTTAGGGAAGGGGGAGTGGGGACGACACAAAGTTTTAGCTGATTTTGCTGGCAAGTAAAGTGACCAGTATTGATGGAAACAGGAACAGACATATTCTTTAAGTGAGGAGATCACTAAGTTTTTGGAGGACAATTTGGTGGGCTCTATACACAATTTAAATACACCAAGCTGTATATTCATGTAGTGGCACATGCCTATAATCACAGCACTCGGGAAGACTGAAACAGGAGGATTGCATCCAGTCTGGGCTACATTGAGTTCCAGGACAGCCAGAGCTATAGTGTGAGAACCTATCTCAGGAATAAAATTAAATACAAAAAGCCTAAAATGTACAAATCCATTTCATAAGAGAGCCTCTACTGAATACATGTCATCAGATGCATGTGCTGTGTCCTGCAGCACTATCCGGGTAAATCCACCAGTAAGGAACACAGTTGCTCTGGACTCAAATCTGTAATGGGAATGTGTCCCCATAAACTCCCATCATAAGTGGAAATGCATTTAGGTAGACGGTGTACCATGAGGGAAGAGGAAGATACCCTGAGTGAGGGAGTAGGAGGAGGAGGGATAAAATTGAAGTGTAGTAGAGACATATGTGGAAATATTTTGATGAAACCCATTCCTCTACAATTACAGTGATTGAGCAGTGGCATATTTATTATTTATTTATTTTAATGCAGTTAAAAAAAATCTAAGCACGAAACAAGAGACTTCCAGGTTAGAGGCCAGTCTGGGTAACAGCAAGATCCTGTCTGAGAATTACAAACAATAACTAAAGGCCGGGCTGTGGCTCAGTGGAAGGGCCCGGCCTCCGTTTGCTGCCTAGCATCACACAGTGAAATAGCACGTGAGCTTGGGAGTGTTGGCTCACACTGTAATGCCAGCGAGGGAGGCCGAGACAGCAGGATTGTGTTCCTGGGCTCAGGAGCAGGCCGGGGTACAGCCTGCAGACCGTCTCAAAAAGCAAGCAAACAAAGTGTTTGCTAACCCAACCTGCCGATCAGCACAGCACACCGTCGCCTCAGTTGTTCCCCTTCTTTATCCTAGTGGCTGAGGGGAGCCAGGACCACAGCCACCCACAGCATCGCGGAGACTGTATCTACAGCCTGGAAACAGATCAACGTTCACAGCTCACGTATGCTAGGGTGTAGCTCAGGGGCTGAGCGTCACCTAGCAGGCACAAAGGTTCAGTCACTGGCACTGCAAAATTAAGTAAGTAAATAAGAAAATAGCTGGACACGGTGGCACATCCCTTCACTCCCGAGCACCAGGGAGACAGAGACATGGGACGTACTATGAGGACACCCTGGTCGACAGAGTGAGTTCCAGGCCAGCAAGGGCTACATGGTGAGACCCTGTCTAAGAAAGTAAGATTTCTATTTTTATTCATTAAAGTAGAAATATCATTAAGTTCTACCATCATGTGCAGAAATTGTTAGCTGATGTAAAAATGACAGGCCATGGGCACAGCCACATGACGACAGCAGCAGAGAGGACATCCTTCCTTGGTGAGTGGAATGGCTTCCCTGCTACCTAAGCAGAGTGGGCCGACTTCAGGGCCTCCAGCTCAAACCATGATGTGTCAGCTTACATCGCTATAACTAAGTACCTCAGAGAATCAACGTAGAAACAGGGAAGGTGTACTTGGTACTTTGCCTCACAGTTTTGGAGATTTCAGTTCACGGCCAGGCTGCTCCATTGCTTTTGGGCCTGTGGCAAGGCGGCACTTTATTACAGGAGCATGTGGTAGCGGCAGCCAGTTCACCTCATGGCTGGGAGCAAAGAGCAAAGGGTCCAGAATCCTACAATCCCTTCCAAGGGGTCGTATCCCTCCTTGACCCAAAGACATCTCACAAGACCCTACCTCTTAAAGCTTCTGCCATGTCCCAATAGCGTCGGTCTGGGGATGAGCCTTTAACACTCGGGCCTTCAGATACTTATCTAGCCAGCACTGGGGGAGACATGAACTGTATTTGGGCCAACAGGACTCTTACTACACACGCCTGTTTCTTTAACTAAGCAGGGACATTTCCTACTTCCTAGTCCTACTAAGAAAACTGAAGCAGCTGAGGAAAGGTATAGTTTAGTGCTAAAGGACTTGTCTCATGTCTAGAGGGCCCTGGGTTCAATACCCAGCACTGAAAAAAGGGGGAAAGACATAAAATGGAGTGATCGGAAACAGGTAACAGAATTACCGCCATTCATTGAGTGCTGATAACTAATGTGTTCTAAGTCCCTAGCTCGGGCAATTCAGGTCCACAGTCTGTGCTCTCAACCCTGTGGCAAACTGTCTTCAAACCCTAGTGATGACAGTCACAGCTGTGTGGTTCTGAGCAAATTAATGTACATTTTAGAACCTGTTTCTTCTTTTGTGAAAATGTACAGCCGGGCAGTGGTGGCGCATGCCTTTAATCCCAGCACTCGGGAGGCAGAGGCAGGCAAATCTCTGTGAGTTCAAGGCCAGCCTGGTCTACAGAGCGAGATCCAGGAAAGGCACAAAGCTACACAGAGAAACCCTGTCTCGAAAAACCAAAAGAAAAAAAAAAACATATAGTTGCTAAGGAGATGGCCCAGTGAGCAAAGGGCTTGCCACTTAGGCATGGGGGCCTGAGTTCAGATCCCCAGCTGTGAAAAAGCTGGGAGCAGAGAGACATCTGTAACCTCAGCTCTGGGGGACAGAGACAGGAGTATCCCTGGAGCTCCCTGGCTAGCGAGTCTAGCTGAATCAGTGAGCTGTAGGTTCAAGAGAGAGACCCTGTCTCAAAATACACGGTGGAGAGCAACTGAGGAAGACACCCGACTTCATCCTCTCAGCTCCACATGCCAGTGCACACACATGTGCTAACATACACAAGACAGTGCGTACACACACCCTCACAAGCCTTAAAACTAATCAGCGTAGGCTCTCCTCTTCAGACTTCAGAGTGGATTAACACTGCTGAGGAGCTTGGAGACGGTCTGACCTCACCATTGTGTGTTCACTGTTGCCCTGACTTCTGTTTTCTCAGCTAACCCTCACAGCACTCTATGACAGAGAAAACCAAGGTCAGACTGAGGAAGAACACACCTAGTTTTCTCTAAAGCATGGGCTGTTCTCTGCTCTGTGTTCTTGTGTAAGTACCCAGTGTCCAATACAGTGCTTAACACAGCGAATAACTGCATTGACTTTTAAAATATTGCCTCTGTCAGCCCTTTACAAAAGGAAATTAGCCACTCATAGTGATCTGGATTGGCTTTTGGTTCTGTTTTCCACAGCTGAGTTGGATTTAAAGGTGGTCCACACCACCCCCCTAAGATCTATACCTATCTGAGGAAGCTTTGTGTCATCCCTGCAGGTGTGATGCCAGGCATTAATAGAGACTGTAACAGGAACGCAGAAGCTGCTCTAGCTAAAAAACATTGATTCCTCACTTGGACCTCAAGGTCACTAATAGCAGAATGGGAAATCCTGGCATCTCTGCCTCCATTTTGTATCTGTCCCCTTTGGGTTATACTCATGAATGACTGTGTCAGCATGTGAGCCATTCACACAGCTACCTAACCCACCTCATCCCCCTTCAAGGCTGAAGGCACAGGGATATTCATCGTCTTAAACCTGCCACCAAACCGAGTTCCCCCCTTGGGTTCTAGGAACAGGCATAGCCTGATAGGACAGGCCATTCCCCTCACCCAGTTGAGAGTAATTTCCACAATGGTGAGGTCACAGCCAGGAGTGCTGTGAGATACTTGATTATATTGTGTAAAAATATGTCACTGTGGGTTGGAGAGGTGGCTCAGAGGTTAAGAGCACTGGCTGCTCTTCCAGAGGTCCTGAGTTCAATTCCCAGCAACTACATACATGGTGGCTCACAACCATCTATAATGAGATCTGGTGCCCTCTTCTGGTGTGCAGACAGAACACTGTATACATAATAAATAAATAAATATTTTTTTAAAAAGTCACTGTGATGGGTTTAATAAAAAGCTGAATGGCCAATAGCTAGGCAGGATTTCCAGGCACAAAGGATGCTGGGAAGAAGAAGGGTGGAGACACAGAGAGACACATGGGCCTTACAAAGTAAAGGTAACCAAGCCACATAAAAGAAGAATATAACCCGGGTAATCCCAGCACTTAGGAGGCAGAGCTAAGCGGATCTCTGTGAGTTTGAGGCCAGCCTGGGCTACCAAGTGAGTTCCAGGAAAGGCGCAAAGCTACACAGAGAAACCTTGTCTTGAAAAAATAAAAAAAAGGGGGGGGGATGTATAGGGGCTGGAGAGATGGCTCAGGGGTTAAGAACACTGGCTGTTCTTCCAGAAGTCCTGAGTTCAATTCCCAGCATCCATATGGTGGCTCACAATGATCTGTAATAAGATCTGGTGCCCTCTTCTGGTATGCAGGCATACATTGCAAGCAGAACACTGTATACATAATAAATAAATAAATCTTAAAAAAAAAAAAAAGAATATAGATTAAAAGAAATGGGTTAATTTAAGTTATAAGATCTAGTTTGAGACAAGCCTAAGCTATCGGCCAAGTATCATAATAAGTCTCTGTGTGGTGATTCAGGAGCTGGTTGGTGGGACACAGAAAGTCCGACCACACAGGAGCAGAAGTAATCATCTACTACCAGACCCCTTGGGATTCACATCCAGATCCCAGCACTTAGAAGGTGGAGTCAGAGAATTGCCAGGAGTTTGAGGTCATCTTGAGTTACATCCTGGGAGCTATAAGCCAGCCTGGGGTATAGAGTGAGTTCTATCTGAACAAACCCAAATAAATGAAAAGATCGTATAAGAATCAGCATGTCCACCCAAACAAGGACTTTTTGTTTTGTTTTGTTTCTCAAGACAGTTTCTCTATGTAGCTTTCGCTGTCCTGGAACTCACTCTGTAGACCAGGCTGGGCTTAAACTCATAGAGATCTACCTGTCTCTGCCTCCTGAGTGCTGGGATTAAATGCATGTGCCTTTAAAAATTTATAATTAGAGCCGGGCGGTGGTGGCGCACGCCTTTAATCCCAGCACTTGGGAGGCAGAGCCAGGCGGATCTTTGTGAGTTCGAGGCCAGCCTGGGCTACCAAGTGAGTTCCAGGAGAGGCACAAAGCTACACAGAGAAACCCTGTCTCGAAAAACCAAAAAAAAAAAAAAAATTTATAATTAAGACTTATTGTATATGCATGGATGTTTTGTTTGTGTGTGCCTGGTGCCTACAAAGGCCAGAAGAGAGCATCAGATCCCCTGGAACTGGAGTTACTGATGTTTGTGAGCCACAGTGTGGGTGCTGGGAACTGAACTGGGTCCTCTGCAAGAACAAGTGCTTTTAACTGCTGAGCCACCTCTCCAGCCCCAAAGACTTTTCCAGACCACTTTACAGAACCAGAGCTGAGACAACCATCAAGGCGATTACACTGTGAATGAACGGTCTGCCTAATTACGTGGACCTCTTGCCCCAATTCTTTTATTTAAACCTAAAGCCCAACTCAGTTCCCAGAGTCCAACAGGTTCTTCTTCCCAGTGTCCTAAATCTCCCTTGCCTTTCCACAGCCACCAGTCTCTCTAACTGTCTCACTGGATGGGCTGCCAAGGCTAGCCTGCCCGGGTTGCAGAGAGTTAGGGGACTTTTCCCTAAAGCTCTAGTTACAAGACTTCTTAGCTGGGTGCCCTCTTGACTAGGCCTAGGGAAGACTCGTGTTAGCTCCTCCCTGCAAGGTCCTTGTCTGGCCATTTGGCCTTGTGCTTGGTACAAAAACGCACTGTAATGCGTTTTACTAGATAAGTAAGGTCCTCTCCCCTCCTGCCCGCCCTCAGGTGAGATGGTCAGACAGCATCCTTCGGTTGCCCACTTTAGAAACCCAAGGAGACCTGGAGTGAGTCCAGACTGAAACTGTACACGTTACCTATGCAGAGAAAGCAGGGGCTCCCTCCTCTGCTCCAGCCAGGCCTTAAAGCTTCGGGGAAGTGGAGGGACTTCTCCTGCTTAGCCGCTATTATTCTAAAGAATTCTCATTCTTTTGAGACTGGGCACTGTCTGGTGAGGCGAGTCCCAGAAATGAGTGGAAATGTCTGAGAATGAGTTGTTCCAGGGAAGTATAGAGTTAAGTAAATCATTTCATACTCAGCAGGTCAGAGTGATGTAGGCATGTGGAGGGGAAACCACCACAAAGAAATCAAAGCACAGATGAAATCAACACAAGACACATTGGCCACTTCTGCCTACGGTTTCCAGCAGGTCTAGCTCAGACACGCCCAATGCGTACTCCGACATTGTTCCTTGAATCCATTAGCCCTGGCAATGGGCGACCAGGGTCCTCAGTGCTGCTGCTGTTCCCAAATGGCCAAAATACATACATTCCTCCTTTTCTCTGTGACTAAAATATACCGTTTCAGAATCCACAACTGGCTAGTCCCCAGGCATCCTAGGAAGAGAAGCAAGGCATCCTCAACCAGAGGAAAAGGACTAAGCCCTTAACTAGGGGAACTGCCCTTCTGACTCAGGCATGCTGTCCTTGGAAGTTACTGAGCTACATAAAAGTCTTTTCTAAAAGTCCTAGTAATGTGCGTGGGACCGGGCACTGTGAGCTGGAGCAGGCACTGGCCGGAGGGAAGGGAGTCTAGCATTCACAGAGCTCTTGCCTGCCGCCCACTCCCCCAGAAGGGGTGAGCCCATCTTGCAGGTCAGAAAACACAAAGTCAGTGAGGTTACAATAGCTTACCAGGATCAACAACTCACAAGGGGCCTCAAAGTAGTGCAGAAGCTGGGTACACCACGGGACTGTCTGCTTTCCCCTTATAAAGGTCTGTGAGTTCAAGGCCAGCTTGGTCTACAAATCCAGTTCCAGGACAGCCAGGGCGGTTACACAGGCAAAGCCTGTCTTGAAAAACAAGCAAGCAAACAAAAGATTGTTCCAAGGAGGAAGGGACAGGCATTTTCAACCTGCAGCTGGATGTGTTTCCATTTGGCTTTATTATACGAGACCCTAAGAAAGTCATCTCCTCAGCCCCTCTCTGCAGAGTCCAGTGAAGCCTGTGACTGTTTCAGAGCCCTGAGGATCGAGTGGTCAGACCATCTCCTGTCACTCCGACAGGACAGGACAAATGTTAAGAGCCATCTCCACTTCCCAGAGCAGAGGAACAAAGGCCTTTTGACTCCAGGGGAGGACAAATCATGAACTAGGTCAGTGACACAAGTGCTCCCAAGTGACAGAGTCCAGTTGCCTCCTGTTAGAGAGAAGCCCGACCCACCCCCCCACCCCCCCACCCCCCCCACCCGTGCTGATGGGAACCGAGGAATGATGGGAAACAGGCCTGCTGCCTTCTGCCAGGAGCTGTCCTGTGACCTTGGGTAAGCATGCTTTCTAGGCTCTTAGCCTGACACTGCTGAGTCACACGGGCTGCTGGCTGGCTCCTAAGGATTTTGGTGACAATATTTTGTCAGTGAAATCCCGAGTGAGTCCTGCTTCCGCATATTGGTAAATAGGAAGTCTGAGCAATTAGAAGACTGTTTGCTAGGTTTGGAAACGGAGTGCATGTGACATTGCCTACACGCTATGGGAGCAGAGTGTGTGTGTGTGTGTGTGTGTGTGTGTGTGTGTGTGTGTGCGCACGCGCGCGCGCGCGTGTGTACATGTGCATGCATTTATTTACTTGTGAATCTTCACATTGTTATAGACCCCTGACCTCACACTCCTTGTTAGAAATTGTTACTGTATTTCCCCTGATAGAACTCAGCAACAAGCAGTTTACAACCAGAACATCAATCTTCTCTGGGAAATTCTGCCTATACTCACAGCGGAGTTTGCTTGGAAAATCCTGACTGGCTGAGTACAGTATCTAAATCAGAGCTTTTTTTTCTCCAATATCCTTTTTTTTAGCCTTTAAATTACATTGATTTGTGTGTATGTGTGCATGCATGTGCATATTATATGTGTGGCCAAGTGTGTATCATGGCACACATGTGGAAGTCACAGGACAATCTGTGGGCATTCTCTCCTCTACTGTGAGATCAAACTCGGGTTGTCAGAAGTGGCCGCAACCCCACCCCACCCACCCCCACCCACCCCACCCCCACCCCACCCCCCGCCCACACCCCCAGTAGAACATTTTAATTAAGGGTTCCTGAAATCTTGACAGCCTACCCTTAGTGATATTTTTCGTTGTTTTTTTGTTTTGTTTTGTTTTGTTCTGTTTTGAGTTAATAGTCTTGACATGTAGCCCTGGTTGGCCTGGAACTGACAAACTCTTCTGCTTCTGCCTCCTGTGAGCTGGGATCCCAGGAACAGTCATACCCTGAGAGCCTAGAGGGGGTGAGAGCTACAGTGTACCTAGCACAAGATCTGGCTCAGTAAGTTATTCTAGGGTCCAGAGAGTTGGCTCAGCAGTTAGGAGCACTTGATGCTCTGTAGAGGACCCAGGTTCGATTCCCAGAACCTACATAGGGACTCACAACCCTCTGTAACTCCAATCCCACAGGACCTGAAATCCTCTTTTGACCACAAAGGGTACCAGCGTACGGTCACACAGTAAGATAATAAAATAAACCTATTAAAAAAAAAAAAAAAAGATAAGCCGGGCGGTGGTGGCACATGCCTTTAATCCCAGCACTTGGAAGGCAGAGGCAGGCAGATCTCTGTGAGTTCAAGGCCAGCCTGTTCTACAAAGTGAGTTCCAGGACACCCAAGGGTACTCAAGAGAAACCCTATCTCAAAAAACCAAAAACAAAGATAGCCTTCTTCAGGAAGACACTGATGCTCAGAGAAGCAGGCACACTGGAGTCACCTAGAAGTTCCCAGACTAGCAACAGCATCATTGTCTGGGAAACAGTAAGATGCAAAGTCAAAACCTTTGCTCCTCACCTACAGGACGGAAAAACTCTATGGCAGTTGAGTGAATAGTGCTCAAAAACCCTGACGCAGAGACCCTGATGAGCACAGTTTGAGAAACAATGATGTAGCCGAAGATTTGACGACGTTTCCAATGGACAAGCCAGCCGGTGTCTGTGTAACTGCTCGGTCCCCCACTGCAGCACCAGCGCAGCGGAGGCAGCAGTGAGTGGATGGATGACCATGGCTCTCTCCCAACAAACCTTTACTGACTAAACGGAAGCTGGCCCCCACCAGAAGTGGTGGTTACAAAGTACTGTGAGTATATTACAGAACACTGAAGTGTGCATTTTAAAATGGCTGATTTAGACCGTATTATTACACTTACTTGTTTTGGGTATGCGTGTGTAGCATTCAGAGGTCAGCAGACAACTTTCAGGAGTTGGTTCTTTTTACCTTTTGAGTCCCAGGAGCCAAACTAAGGTCACAGGCTTGGCAGCAAGCATCCCTACCCACTGAGCATCTTTCTAGTCCTACAATCACTAGTTCTGTGGTATGTAAATGTTACCGCAATAAGTTATTATAGAACAAAAATAGGGCCAAGTATAGTGGCGCACACCTTTAATCCCAGCACTCAGGAGGCAGAGGCAGGTGGATCTCTGTGAGTTCAAGGCCAGCCTGGTCTACAGAGTGAGTTCCAGGACAGCCAGAGCTACACACTGAGACTCTGTCTCGAAAAAACAAACAAAAATCCCCAAATAGGCAAAGACAGGATTTGGTTCATAGATCACAGTTTCTTGGCCCCTGATCAAGGTCAGTTTTCTGAACTTGCAATACTCCTGCTTCAATCTCCTGAATACTGGGATGATACACACCACTACACTTAGCAAATATCTTGTATGCATGTACATATGTATGTATGTGGATACAGACTCATGTGACCCAAGTTGGCCTTGAACTCACTATATACCTGTGAATGATCCTGAACTCCTAGTCCTCCTGCCTTTACCTCCTAAATGCTGGGAGCACAGGTGAGTATTATCAAAACTGGTTGCATTTTCTTCTTTATAAAGAACCCAGCCCCAGGAACTTCACTATAGCAACAGAAAATAGACAAATACAGAGTTCACTAAAGTTATAATCACTAATTCATTATAAAACTTCATGCCATGTTCTTTCAAAAGATGAGTTCCTACAGGGCACAGTGGCACATACCTTTAATCCCAGCATTTAGGGGGTGGGAGTTGGGGGTAAGGAGGCAGTGGATCTCTGTGAGTTTGAGGCTACCCTCATCTCTACAGCAAGCTCCAAAACAGCCAGGACTGCATAGAGACCTTGACATAAGACAAACAAATAAACAAACAATTAGTTTACACCAGATTGCTTTAAAGGATGGATTCACTCTAATTGAAAAAGTATGGTGGAATAAGAACATGTTTAGATAAGGAGAAACAGAATTCCTTTAAGACAGTTTACAGGATAACTGACACACACAGACACACACACACACACACAGAGACACACACACACAGAGACACACACACATACATACACACACAGACACACACACATACATATACACACACAGACACACACACACACAGTGGGTTACAGCAGATTTTTATTAGGTGGAGAATGCCCTAGGCTTTGTTAAGGTAAGTGGTAACTGGCAAGCACAGCATGTCACAGACCCAGAAGGCATTCCCAGTATAAGCATCATTCTCCTGCTTCTTCTGATCAAGCAGGATGAACTTCTCTGAAACTGATAATGGCATGAAAGGGCTCACAGTGTTTAGTTCAACTTGGCCAACAATTCTTCCAGTTCTGGCCGAGCTTTGAACCTTCCTTTGAAGTCTTCTTCGGTGTGCTGGGACAAGGAAAGAAAAAAAATGGCAATTACTACAGAACTTTTATTACCCATACACATCCAAAAAGGGCCCTTGGGCAGCTCTGCACAGGGTCATTCACAGCCAGCCCTTTCTCAATGAGTATGTAGCATGACCCAGACTTGAATTGAGTACCAGGAATCATGGGTGAATCACACTTCCTCTTAGTGTGCTGAAACAAGACAGATATGTAAACAGGGTGCTCTAAGTATCACAACAGAAGTTGTCTAGTTATTTTTGGTTTTTATTTGGTTTTACATCATGTTGGGAACCAGGGCCTTTCACATACAAGGTAACACTACCACTGAGCCATATGGTCTAGAAACTTTGTTTTTTTTTTTTATTAGTGTGTGTGTGTGTGTGTGTGTGTGTGTGTGTGTGTGTGTGTGTGTAGAGTGTGTGTGCACGTGTACCCACATGGAAGTCAGAGGGCAACATTTGAGAGTCAGTTCTCTCCCTCCACCATGAGGTCCTGGGAACTGACCTCAGGCTGTCAGGTTTGGCAGCAAGTACCTTTATCTGCTGGGCCATCTCACCAGCCTTGTTTGCTTTTTTGAGACAGGGTCTTGGTATGGAGACCACGCTGACCCTGAATCTGCTACATAGACCAGGCTAGCCTCAAACCTCAATCTTCCTGCTTCTGCCTGCTGAGTGCTGGGATTACATGCACAAGGACTGTAGTATTTTTAGCACAACCAGCACATTCTCGCCCCATACACAGATCTCTGTGAAACTGAAATAACCACCAGACAGGTATGCACAGAACAAGGCGAGCTGGATGAAGCAATGACACCAGGCTAACATGACCTAATGGGAACTGTGTCATGAGAAGGATTGTCATGGCAACTAGATTTAACACCCAGTATTTGGGCTAATGTTGCTAATTTCTGCATGCTTCTCATTCTTTACCAGATACATTCAATGGAGCTATAACCGTGCCTTGGCAGTCTAGAAAATGTCTAAATGCTCTGATGCAGTGGTTCTCAACCTGTGGATCGTGACCCCTTTGGGGGTCAAATGACCCTTTCACAGGGGTTGCCTAAGACTATCAGAAAACACAGATATTTACATTATGATTCATAACGGTAGCAAAATTATAGTTATGAAGTAGCAACAAAAATAATTATATGGTTGGGGGTCACCAAAATATGAGGAACTGTATTAAAGAGTCACAGTGTTAGGAAGGTTGAGAACCACTGCATTATACTGTTTAAAATCTTAAAACATGTTTCTGCTTTTCAGCTACCTGAAAGGAGAGAATCTGGAGGTAATGGGCTCAGCCCCTAGCGTCAGGATGCTGTGATGCAGGCCAGTTCCTGTGGTACACACAGCATCATCCCTGACACCTCGGAGGCTTTAGAGTGATGGTCACAGGGCCCCCCGGCTGCACAGCTCTCTTGACAGCAGCGGAGACACACAGTCCTCTGTTGTTTCAAAAGCCAAGCAGCGCTGACTTCTTGACCCTCGCTGTGAGCACACGTAGGCCACCAGGAGCCTCTTTCCACACTGGTACCTACCTCCCTCACTGACAACCTGACTCCTTCTGGAAGATTGCTTTGCAGTATTTCCAAGAAAATCTCTGCAAACGTAGCACTCAGACCGCTGATCTGCAAAGGAAGAAAGATGCCTAAGGAGGGTGCTGAAGGCCAGGTGACAGGCAAGCAGGGCTCCCTGCAGCTCCAGGGGGAGACTGACACTCAGCCCAGTCCCTGCAGGACTTCTTGCTGTTTGTTGAGATGTTTGCTTGCCAATGTTCCTGTAGGCAGGGAATGTCACAACCAGACCAATACTGATTTTCTGATGCAATTCGGGTTTACCACACTGGCCAGGTGCTGGTGTCAGGCCTGACTCAAGAATCCAGAGGTGAGTCAGATGTGTGGTGGAAAGGCACAAAGAGTACTATGAGGACCACAAGGGACATAACAACTTAACTCAGTCAAGGGAAAGTCAAAGAAAGCTTCAAGAGTGGATAAAGTCTGGGTGAAGTTTTGGAGGAAATGGATTAATTCAGGAGACTCAGACAGTAGCATGGTTAGTTTTCAGGGCTGAGGGCGCAGCACTCAGTAAACTGTGGACTGTAGAGCGGCATTAGAAAATCCAGGTAAGCGCCTGTGGCTGGAGTGAAAGGGACAGCAGCCGTCAAGGAGCCAGGAGGAACCCACAATGCACTGGTGCTACAGACGTCAGCCTGTGGGCCTCGGCAGCAAGTGACAGCCACCGAGCGCACATCACAAGCAAATTACCATTTAAAGACTTGAACATTTCAAAGTCATTTTAAAATGAGCATGTTTAGATTTGGGTATTGCTCCCTCAACAATCTTACTGCCTTGCTGATAAGGTTCTTTGGTGGATTAAAAGGGGAATACAATGGAAATGTAAATAAAATTCCATACAATGGAATATTACTTGGCCACAAAAAGAAGTGCCATCTTGAACAAGTATCAGAAGACAAAGAAGGATTAAAGATTAGGCTCAAAGGATTTTGAGAAGTTGTCCTGAACAATTAATTTCCCATACAATGAGGTCAGCGAATACACTGTGGAACATTCACAAAAGTCCACTGGACAACTAGGTCTATTATATTTGAACTCAGCCAACAGATCAGGCAGGTGTGTGTGTGTGTGTGTGTGTGTGTGTGTGTGTGTGTGTGTGTGTGTGTTTGTGTGTTTGTGTGTGTGTGTACACCTAGGGGTATTGGTATACAATGAAGCTTGGGGAACAAATACAATTTCCTAACAGGAAAGGTAGAGGAGTCAAGAACCCAGCTCTGGAGTACACCATCGTTTAAGGGCAGGAAGGACATGAGGAAAAAATGTGGGACAAATGGAAAGAAAGAGGGAGGGTGGGAACCAGAGAAGCAAAAGCACTTGGGGATCCCCCAGAGTGCCTACCTGAACCACTCGCTCATGGGTGGTAAGGACTGAGTCTAGGACCATTTTGTTGCCTTGGGCTGGTAGCCGCATCACCTCCATGGTTTTGGTGGGCATCGCGTAACTGCAGAAGAAGAGTTAGCTGTTGAGTGTCCACTCAGGCCAGCAGCACCCTGTCTACCAGGGTCATCCGTGAGTACAACCACTGCTCCATGTCACATCTCCTACAGCCAGTGTCAAGGTAAGCAGACACCTTCACCTTTTCCAGACATCTCTGAACCCTGAGGGAACACACTGTGTTCAGTACCTTTCTGTGCCCTTGACACTGACTGACACAAGACCCTGACTATAACCCTGGTGATAATACGTATTTGCTGCTTCCGAACAAGAGTCTGCTCTAAGGGAATCCAGCTCAGCACCTAGGTATACTTTGGAGGTGAGCCCTGATCACTGCTTGCTCCAGAGAAATAAGGTGTTATATCCAACAGTTCTGGAATAGCTCTTTCAACGTCGGCACTAGTAACTTTCCAGACCAGCAATTCTCATTGTGGGTGCTGGCCTATGTATTCCCGCCTCTACCCACTGAATGCCATGAGGCTCCTCCAGTGGGACAGAATGATTCAGTCACCTAGGTTGGGAATCACTACTGCCAAGTCTATGCTACTCTGTTAGCGTCAGCAGGCCGAGCGCTACAGGGAAAAGAGCAGTGTGCTTGGAGTCTGCCATTTATCAACAATATGAGCTTGGGTAGGCCACTCTCCCCTCTGAGCTCCATGAGTAAATGAGATTACAATTTGAGCCTCCGTGAGCACATTCTGAGGATCCGATATGGGGGTGAGACTGAACTAATGGCTACGTGGAAATAAGGTATTAATGTTGCATTTATTTCACCGAAAAGCTCATCAAACCAAAGAGAAAGGAAATACTAATAACGACAGGCAGCGATACCACACCCCTTTAATCCCAGCACTCGGGAGGCAGAGAGTGGATCTCTGAGTTCAAGGCCAGCCTGGTCTACAGAGTGAGTTCCAGGACAGCCAGGGCTGCACAGAGAAACCCTGACTCGAAAAACCAAAAAGATTCAGGCGCTTATTGCTTACAAAGAGACCAGGAGAAGCTGGGGAGTTGGCTCAGTCAGTAAAGTGCCTGCTCTGCAAGCATGAGGGCCTGGGTTCGGATCCCAGCACCAGTTCAAACTCCAGGCATAGCAGTGAGTGCCTGGATGCCCAGAGTTTGAAAGGTGGGGACAGAGGGGTCCCTGGGGCTTGCTTACCAGCCAATCTAGTTGCATCACTGAGCGTGAGGTTCAATGAGAGACCCTGCCTCAAAAAATAAAGTGGAGACCAACTGAGGAAGACAGCTGCCCCCCTCCCCACACACACACTTGTAATACCAGCACTTGGGAGGTGGAGGCAGGGTGATTAGATGTTCAAGGCCAGTTTGGCTACATAGTGAGTTCCCATCTGAATGGATAAATGAGAAAACTAAGAATCAATAAAGATAAATCTGAGAAATCTGGTCATTTCAAAGTAGACCATGTCTTTAAGTAGTTAGAGTCCAGGTAATTTTTCTTCACTTATCTATATTCTCTTTACTTTCCAGTTCTCCATGCTGAATAAAGAGCTGGTCAACGAGCAGATACAGAAAGGGAGAAGTGAAAACCTGAAGAGTCAACCCAGTGGCTAGTGCTCTCTTTGGACTCCCTCCCCCGCACAGCAAATACCAGGGAACGCCGGGGAAGAGAGCCTTCGGGGTATGCGTTAGACCCCACATTCAGTCCCCAGTGCTGCCCAAACAAACAGTCAGAAACACACAAAGCTAGACTCCGACTCTTTTGAAAATGGATCTTTTTCTTTAAGGTAAAGAAAGAGTGGCCTCACAGCCAGTGATGCTGAGTGGTACTTTCACACTCCATGAAACACAGGCTGGTCTGCTCTAGGCCTGGAAGCCGCTCCTTGATGAATATTTCTGTCCCCCAGGCAGCTGCTTAAGCAAAGGAAGCAGGCAAATCAGGAGGAGCAGCAGCTGCACAATTCAGACCGCAGGCGAACACAAGCTGGCAGGCTGCTCTTCTAGCCCAATTCCAGCTCAAGGTCACAGCTATTATCCCCACACCTCCATCCCCACCCCAGAGACAAAAATGAAATGAGAATCACCAGAAAACAAATCCATCTCTGAAAAGCTGGGAGATGTGAATGCCTAGTGATACAACATTTAGAAAACCTCACCCAATGCAGAGCAACGAATCGGTAAAACAAACAGCTCTTTATGCTGAGCTATTGCAGCAAAGAGCCAAGAAAGAAGCCCATGCCAGGATGCCGCTCATCCTGCTGTTCTAGGAAGAAGCTTGTCCATGAGGGCTGGCACACAACCCAGATCAAGCAGCATCTACCTGGAACATACTGCAGACTGGGCTAGCTCTTAGGACTGGACCACTAATGAAGACAGAAGCAGCACTGCCTTATAGAACTTAACATAATACAGAACATAATCTGAAAGTCATTGTGAAATAAATACAAGAATAAGGAATGTGTGTTACGAAAGGGAACATATATACCCTTTATTTCTCCTGAATATATAGCACAAGGATTTAATAAGCTTTCTTAAAGAAGTAATAATCAAGATGACACCCAAGAAAAACCTGGGGCTGGCTGAGGCTGTAGCTCAGCTGGTAGAGAGCTTGCTTAGCAAGCGCGAAGCCCCAGTCAATCCCCAGCACAGAATTGACTAAACACAGCGGCACACACCATTAACCCAGCACCTGGAGAGGGAGGCAGAAGCTTCGACTACATAATCAAGACCAACCTGGGCTACATGAAACCCTATCTCAAAATAAAGGAAGAAAAGACAAAGAGGGAGGGAGGGATGAAAAGAGAAAGGAAAGTGGGTGAGGGAAGGCACAAGAACAGTCAAGCTCTGCGGAGTCTAAGCAAAGGTCTTGAAGTAGAAATCCAACCTTGAAGCAGAGAGGAGGGAAGGGCAGGATGGGTTAAAATAGGGGAAGGGTGCCAGACCATGAGCACCTAGCAAGCCACAGAAGACATTAGCTAATCCTAAGAGAGTGGGAAGCAGTGAGGTGAGAAGGAATGAGAAGTGTTGTAAGCAGGGAAGGACACAATCACATTTCCACTATAGAAAAATTATACCAAACACTACATGAAGTGCCTGTTAGAAGAACTGAGAACCAGACAGGGAAAAATGGGTTCAAATCTAGGATGATGGACAAGCTTCAATTTCATTATTATTTGTGTGTGTGTGTGTGTGTGTGTGTGTGTGTGTGTGTGTGTGTATGCACACGCACGCATAGGCATTGTGTGTGGGTACAGTTGCTATGGGCGGTTGTGGAAGCCCGAGGCTGATGTCAGGTGCCTTCTTCTATCACTCTCCAACATATTTTTTGAGACAGGGTCTCTCATCAGTTCATCAATCTCCACCTCCCCGTGCTGAGATTACAGGTGTGTGCTGCCACACATGGTGTGCTGGGGTTCTCAGGCTTGCACAGTGAGCATTACCTGCTGAGCCATCTTCCCAGGCTGAAGCAAAGCATTATGTTGACATTGCACACTTTTTCATGTACCCTATTCCATGCTATGAATATTTCTCTTAGTGTGTGTGCATGTACACATATAGGTAAGCTGTGTGTGCATCCTGAAAGTACTTTAGGACCTTTTCACCTAGCTGGAGTCAGAACTATTGCAAAGACTAACCATTATGTTCACTAGTCAGAATGTCTAGGACAGAGCCTACCACATATGGGAAAAGGGGTCCAGCAACAGTGTTTTATTAATTAAAAGCCCTTTCCCTAATTTTTAGGAATTGTGTCCTACACAACTGGATTGTATAGTCACATTCAAGAACCTGTCAGTCTTCAATGACTGAATGTTTCCCATGTGACAGGCTTTGTTAGCTGCTAAGGAAACAAAGACCACAGTCCCCATCGCCAAGGAGCACACAGTCGGGAAGGGGAACTAATGAGTGCATGCGCACCAGGCCACACGGCAGATGTGTGTGTGTGTGCTGAGTGCTAAAGAACATCCAGTCCTCAGAGGGCTAAGGAAAACCTAGATCCCTCGGTGAGTGCTCAGGCTTAAAAGAATGACAGCAATGCCCCTGCCGTCGAGAGCTAAAGTCACAGCTTCTCATCACGTCTCCAAGGCACTTTTAACAGCTGCATGCTACATTGTGAAGGTGTAAGAGTCCAAATCTGGCTTAAGAACTTAGACCTAACATAATTGAAAATATGGAAATCAGACAAAACTGATTTAGAGTCCTGAGAACTTCCTGGTTCTGTGACTTTAGTCTTTCAGATCCTTGGTTTCCTGGTCTGTAAAATGGGAATATATTACTATCAAAAAGGAAATGGCATCAAATATCTCACAGGTGCCAAGTTTTAGTAATGATTTTATACCAATCCATGCAGAAAAATAAGGTAGTGCAAGAGTCAGATGAGGACCATTTGAGGTTTCTCTTAGTCTGTATTTTTCTTTTTGATTAAAAAAAAACTTTATAATTTAATAAATACTAGAGTTTATCAAAAATAATGTTTCTTGTTTGAGTCTGAAAAAGGGATGGGGGTACTTTGGTATTTGTGGCTAAAGAGCTTTTTAAAAGGTGGGATTTGAATTGATTGTATTCGCTCAATTTGTCCCTACCAGAAGTCTGATTTCTTCATAGGAGAATGTGTACAGAGAAGCTATCTATTGCATTGTGTTTGGAATAAAAAGATGTGGATGATAAAAGGGCTGAGAAAGAAGTCAGAGAAACATCACCCTTTACAATAGCCACAAATAATATAAAATACTTTGGGATAACACTAACTAAACAAGTGAAAGACCTTTTTGATAAGAACTTTAAATCTCTAAAGAAAGAAATTGAAGAAGATATCAGAAAATGGAAGGATCTCCCATGCTCATGGATAGGTAGGATTAACATAGTAAAAATGGCAATCTTACCAAAAGCAATCTACAGATTCAATGCAATCCCCATCAAAATCCCAACACAATTCTTCACAGACTTGGAAAGAAAAATACTCAACTTTATATGGAAAAACGAAAGACCCAGGATAGCTAAAAGAATCCTATACGATAAAGCAACCCTTGGAGGCATCACCATCCCGGACCTCAAACTCTACTATAGAGCTATAGTAATAAAAACAGCTTGGTACTGGTATAAAAACCGACATACGGACCAATGGAATCGAATTGAAGACCCTGACATTAATCCATGCACATATGAACACCTGGTTTTTGACAAAGGAGCCAAAACTATACAATGGAACAAAGAAAGTATCTTCAACAAATGGTGCTGGCATAACTGGATGTCAATATGTAAAAGATTACAAATAGATCCATATCTGTCACCATGCACAAAACTCAAGTCCAAGTGGATCAAAGACCTAAACATAAATCCAGTTACACTAAACTTAATAGAAAAGAAGATAGGAAGCACTCTTGAACACATTGGCACTGGAGACTATTTCCTAAATAAAACACCGACAGCACAGACCCTGAGCACAACCATTAATAAATGGGACCTCTCAAAACTGAGAAGCTTTTGCAGGGCAAAAGACACAGTCAATAAGACAAAAAGACAGCCAACAGATTGGGAAAAGATCTTCACCAACCCCACATCTGACAGAGGATTGATCTCCACAATATATAAAGAACTCAAGAAACTAGACATCAAAGCACTGAACAGTCCAATTAAAAAATGGGCTAAAGAGCTAAACAGAGAATTCACAAAACAAGAACTACAAATGGCTGAAAGACATTTAAAGAAATGCTCAACATCCTTAATCATCAGAGAAATGCAAATCAAAACGACTCTGAGATACCACCTTACACCTGTTAGAATGGCTAAGATCAAAAACACCAATGACAACCAATGTTGGAGAGGATGTGGAGCAAAGGGAACACTCCTCCACTGTTGGTGGGAATGTAAACTTGTACAACCACTATGGAAATCAGTATGGCGGTTTCTCAGAAAATTAGGAATCAAACTACCTCAAGACCCAGCCATCCCACTCTTGGGCATATACCCAAAGAATGCTGATACATACCATAAAGATACATGCTCAGCTATGTTCATAGCAGCACTATTTGTAATAGCCAGAACCTGGAAACAACCTAGATGCCCATCAACGGAAGAATGGATGAAAAAAATGTGGTACATATACACAATGGAGTACTACTCAGCAGAGAAAAACAATGAAAGCATGAAATTTGCAGGCAAATGGATGGAACTAGAAAATATCATCCTGAGTGAGGTAACCCAAACCCAGAAAGACAGTTATGGTATGTACTCACTCATTGGTGGATTCTAGATATAAAATGAACAATCAGACCACAACCCATAGAACCATAGAGGCTATATATATATATAGCATGGAGGTCCGTAGGACGACTGTGGCATATAATAAATTTCAGTTTTACTCAATTATTGAAAAAAAAAATAGCCAAATGAATGGAAACACATGAACTATGAACCAAAGTCTGAGGGGCTCCCAGCTGGATCAGGCCCTCTGAATAGGTGAGACAGTTGATTGGCTTGATCAGTTTGGGAGGCATTTAGGCAGTGGGACCAAGTCCTGTGCTCATTCCATGAGTTGGCTGTTTGAAACCAGGAACTTATGCAGGGACACTTGGCTCAGTCTGGGAGGAAGGGACTGGACCTCCCTGGACTGAGTCTACTAAGTCGATCACAGTCCTCGGGGGAGGACTTGTCCTGGAGGAGATGGGAATGGAGGGTGGGCTGGGGGTAAGGGGAGGGTGTGGGAGGGGGGAGAATAGGGGAACCCATGGCTGATATGTAGAACTGAATGGTATTGTAAAATAAAAAATATATATCACAAAAAAAAAAAAAAAAAAAAGATGTGGAAAAAGAAAAAAAAAAAAAGAAATGGTCACCTTTGTGTACCCACATGGTTTGTATCTACTTACAACCTTATCAGAACAACAAATTACCTAAGCTGTTATTAACTCTTTTAAAAAATCGTCTCGGGGCTGGAGAGATGGCTCAGTGGTTAAGAGCACTAGCTGCTCTTTCAGAGGTCTTGAGTTCAATTCCCAGAAACATGGTGGCTCACAACCATCTGTAGTGGGATCTGATGCCCTCTTCTGGCATAAAGGTATACATGCAGATAGATCACTCATATACATAAAATAAGCAGATTTCTTTAAAAAATCATCTCACTTAAAAAGTTAATTTAAGAAGGAATGTGAGATGCAGAACAATGTGGAAGTCAAACATTGTTGGTGAGGGATTAAGGGTATAGCCTTTTTAGAAAAGCTTGCAGAATCTCCTATAAACCAAACATATTACACTTACGGTGTGACCGTAAACCACATTCTTACTTAGAAATGAAAATTTGTGCTCTCACACAAACCCATTCCTATTTATAGTGGCTCTACTCATAACTGCCAAAAACCGAAAGTGCAATAGCCCTTCAATTAGTAAAGGGACAAACTGCAGCACATTCTTCTAATGAAATGCCACTGAGCAGCAAGAAGGAGCAAGGTGTCTGATGCAGCAAAAATGGGTAAATCATGACGATATTACTCCATCTTTAGATGGAAAATGCTATATTTTTTTCATTTATATGACATCCTGCAAAGGTCAAAACTACAGGGAAAGGAACCAGGTTAAAAGTTAGCATGGACTTGGGTGGGAGAGGAGTTGACTACTACAGAAGCAGAGAACTCATATGACAGAATGTTCTGTATCTTGATTATAATGGAACCGATTCTACTGTATACATTAGTCAACGTTCACAGACATGTTCACTGAAAGTAAATAATACCACAGAAAGTCTGAATTTATGCCATGATTGTTAAGGAAAACCCGTATCAGCTGACAAAGTAGAAGGCAGGTTAAAAATAAACACAATGAAAACAAAATCCATGTCACAAATTCTAGCAATGTATCTTGCCAAAGACTCCAGGCCCGAGGGCCCCTCTTTGTTGCCAAGATCAGGAAGTGCTAGAGCAATGTTCAGGACACACCAGCGCCACTCTGAGAATGTCTCCTTGGCATAATTAAGTTGAATAAGAACTTAAAAGGGAAGCCATTTCTAATCAAGTGACTTAACGTTATTTAAGGCAAACCACAGGACATGTATGCCGACAGAAACACTGAGATAAGATATGAAAAGAACCTGCCCTGGAATAGGCAGTTAGTAAATATCACTTCCCTTCTCCTACAGTTTTCCAGAAAGTCCAGAGAATACATGAAAAAGAGAGTAAGCAAAAAATGCCTGAATCAATGGAGAAAATTATTATGACTTCAATTTCCCCCAAACTGATCTACAGGCTCCACACATAATCAAAAAATCCCAACAGGCTTTTACATAGATATCAACAAATTAATAAAACTTTTGAATGAAAAAAACAAAAGACCATTATAGAAAAATAAATTTAAAAAGAACAAAGCATAATCAAGCTATAGAAATCAAAACAGTGGGACATTAGTGTAAGCACAGACATACAGACCAATGTAACATGAATCACTTCAGGGAACAGACACACACACTCATGGTACACTAGCTTCCAACAAAGATGAGATATTCAGTGGAGAAAAAAAAAGTCTTTCTCACCAAATGGTACTGGAACAACTGAAGAGCCATATTAGAAAAGAAAGGTACTGGGTGGGTGTGGCCCACGCCTGGAATCCCAGCTCTCGGCAGGTGGATCTCTGTTGAGTTCCAGGCCAGCCTGGTCTACAAAGTGAGTTCCAGGACAGCCAGGGCTATACAGAGAATCCCTGTTGTGAAAAAATAAAAACAAAAACAAAAACAAACAAACAAAAAAAAAAACCCACAAAGGCAAGGAGAGAAAAAGAGGAAAAGAAACCAACTCCCTCTTAAAGAGGAAGGGACAAGCACAAATTACACACCATATACAGAAACAGTACAAAATGGACCTCTTAATGTAAAACTTTAAAATGAGGACGGCTAGTCAAATAGCTTTGTGACTTTGGATTAGACAGTAAGTTATTACACATGATAACAAAATCATAAACCATGAAATAAAAAACTGATAATTCAAACTTAAAAAACACTACACTACCCTTCTAAACACTTAAGAAAACAGGTTGGATGTGGTGGCTCATGTCTATAATCTCGGTACTTAAGAGGCAGAGGCAGGAAGATTGCTACAGGTTTGAGAAGCTAACCTGGTCTACATAGTGAGTTCCAGACCAGCTAAGGTTACCATAGTGAGACTCCATCTCAAAACCAAAACTGAACAGAATCATCTACTGACGGATGAATAGATAAGCAAAATATGGTATATAATTGAGTATTCAGTCTTAAGGAAATTCTGACATATTCTACAACATGGATGAATTCTGAAGGCATTATTATGCTCAGCAAAATAAACCAGCCACAATACACACACACACAGAGAGATACTGTATAGTTCTACTTCTACAGGGTAATCAAAAATCAATAATAAGTAGATTGGTTGTGGGGGATGGGCATAGGGGTAGGGGGGCAGCAGTTCTGGGCTAAGCAGAGGAGGGAAAGCAGAATTCCTGCTTACTAAGTGCAGAACTTCAGTTCACAAGCTGAACAGTCACAAACACGGGCGGTGGTAACAACTGCACATTACAGATGTGTATAACACCACTGGCAAACACATTTAAAGAAAATTAACGTGGGGCTGGAGAGACGGCTCAGCAGGGAAAGGTGACTGCCCCCGAGCCTGATGAACTGGACCCTGGGGCCCACATGGCGGACGGAGAACTGACTGCTGCAAGCTGTGCTCTGACGTCACACTCTTGTGCTCTGGCACATTCATCTCCAGACCTACATAGTCACAATAAATACGTGAATGCAACAAAAAATTTTAGAAGTAGTAAAATGACTGGTTTTATATATATTTTGCCACAATTTTTAAAAACAACCTGCAAAAGCGTGTGTGAACGTAAACACATTATGCCAAGTGAAAAGGTCAGATATAAACAGCTATCCACTGTGTGATTCCACTTATATATTCTGAAGACACTGAAACAAGAGGAACAAGGGGCAGTGAGATGAGGACCTCCGAGAAGGCACCTGCCACCAAGTCTGATGACGGGAGTTCCATCCCAGGGACCCATGTAAGGGAGCAAAAAAACTGACTCCTGAAAACTGATCTTTGACCTCCACGCACTGTTGCGCCATATGCACGCTGAGGCTTGTGTGAGCAGCACGTACACAATACATAAGTAAATACATTTAAAAACTGGGTGGTTAACTGGATAGTGGGAGAGAGGAGACTGGCTGTACGGGAACTTTTGAGGTCAATGAGCTGTTCTATACTTTGGTTGTGGCAGGTATGTAACTAAGGAGTAACTTTTATTACATGTACATTATTTTTCCAAAACCTAACTTGACAGAAAAGTGGAGCACGATACCCAGACACATCCCAAACAAAGGCATCCTTCCTACCTTTCCTCAACTTGGATGGAGAGCCGGTTGCAGAGGCGGTGGACATACTGGGCATAGCTTTCTGCCAGAGTCATGTCATAAGCGATCAGGTGGATATTTAAAACACCATATTCATAATCTGTCCCCAGATTAATGGCTCTCACTTCCACTTTTGCCTTCTTCTTTTTAGGCTGAATAGAAAACAAAGAGAAAGGAAATAGTCCAAGGACTGTATAAGAAATTTAATCTGACAGGCATGGTAGTGAGCAGCCCTTAGGAGGCAGGGACAGGTGGATCTCTGTAAGTTCAAGTCTAGCCTGGTCTACATAGGAAGTTCCAGGCCATCTAGAGCTATATAGTGAAACTTTATGCAAAAAAGGAAGAAATTTAATCATAATTTTGTTTTGTTTTGTTTTTCAAAACACAGTTTCTCTGTGTAGTTTTGGAGCCTGTTCTGGTACTTGTTCTGTAGACCAGGCTAGCCTCAAACTCACAGAGATCCACCTGGCTCTGCCTCCAGTGTTGGGATTAAAGGTGTGTGCTACCACTGCCCAGTGTGTTCATATTTTTTAAGAGTAACCTTTCAAGTCAAATTGTTTACTATTTTTCCCCCAGGTTACCCTTTTGAGATGTTAAAGTTCTCATAGGAAGGAACAGGCAGTTTCCCTTACCAGTGGCCAGTACAAGAACAGAGCAAGCACTATTTTAACAAGACTGAATGTGACTGTCGTCTGTCATTACTTTGTTTTGAGGCTAACCTCCCATCTCGAGTGCTGTTTCTCAATTTGAAAATTGATAGTTATGCTATAAGCAAAAAACTCATTCTGTAGACCAGGCTGGCCTCAAACTCACAGAGATCCACCTGCCTCTGCCTCCCAAGTGCTGGGATGAAAGGCATGCACCATCACTGCCTAGCAAAAACAGGTATTCTGGAGGCAAGGTTTTGCCCACCTTCACTGGCAAAGAACTGACAGAAGAGTAAATTAGAATCAAGGTTCTCTTACAGTTGGAAGAGATCTTAGAGATAATTTTGTCTCTCATCCCCTGACAGAGAGAGAAAACTCTTGTTTAGGATTTCAACAGTAAGGAAATGGCCAAGTTAAGTACTGTCTGTCATTTGGGCAGAAAGCTAGGCCTGTGAGAGCGTCTGTTGCCAGTGCAGGAGGCATCCTTTAGAGCAGGAGGGCTGGGGAAGACCTGCGTCATCAAACATCTCAGTGCTAACACCTGATAAACCACAGCATTCAGCTCCAGAAGTTCTGGAGAGAAAATAATGAGGCTGATAGCCAAGTGCCTGAAGGAGTTGGTGATAGTTCTCTGAAAAGTCCGTAATGATCTGAGGGGGGGGGGGGTGCATGCTCAGTGGGTGGGCATGTTTATAATTCAGTGCCAAACACTGGAGACACAGTTTCCTCACTGGGAACAGCAAAATTGTGGTAAAGGTGTAAGTAACCACAGGGACCTTTGATGAGTTTCTATAAAATGTAAATAGCATTGATGTTAGATGGGTTCTGACCATCTTTAGTTCAAATACTAGCTCTGGAAATCACCAGTCACTTGGTAAGTTAATAATCTAAGTCTCTGATTCCTTAAACTACATCTTTAATAACCAGTATATTATAAGAATTAAATGGAATATATCAGCTTTAATACTGTAAAAATAAAATGTTTGTAAAGCCCAGTAGTTATAGCACCTGCTTAAAAGAATTTTGTATGTTTTTGTTTTTTTTGTTGTTGTTGTTGCTTTTTTTTGAGACACAGTCTCACTATGTAGCCCTAGCTGACCTGGAACTCACTCTGTAGACCAAGCTGGCCTCGAACTCACAAGCGATCCACCTGCCCCTGCCTCCCAAATGCTGGGATTAAAGGTGTGCACTACCAGCACTGGCACCTTAAATATATTCTTTTCAGCATTTCTCTGTGTAGCCTTGGCTGTCCTGGAACTCTGTATGTAGACCAGGTTGGCCTTGAACTCCCAAAGACCCTGCCTCCTGATTGCTGGGATTAAGGTGTACACCACCACCACCTGGCACCTTGAATATATTCTTAATGGGAAGAAGCATGTCAGCTACTTCCCATCACCCTTGACGGCTAGACTGTGGACATGATGGTTCAGGAAGGAGCTGCCATCAGTCAATGAGAGAAGCGGGAGGAGAAGTATGGCAGAACAAATGATGGAATATTTAACTGATTTCTATATGAAAGAGAAAGTAACTTCTCTCTTGTTTAAGCCCTTACTGTGGGTCTACGATGGCAGGCAGATCATTAACTCAATTCCTTTTATTTCTGGAGCCCAATCACATTAAATGCAGAGTCAAACTGACTGGATTCTGGGAACTTACTAGCACCATGTTCACAGACACATCCTTTTCTCTCCATTAGTCAGTCTCCTCTCTGCCCTGGTTACCTCACAGAGTAGCTACTGAATCAAAAGATGGGGTGTTCAAATTTGCTCTGAGGCTAAAATTGCAGTCTAAAAGAATTGTGTTCATCTCTGAAACTCCATGTAATACTGCACTGTACATAACAAGCAGACTTTACTAGGAGCAAATATGGTTTTTATAAAAAGCCCTCTGCATCTCAAAAAATCCATATCCAATTTTATTTGTGAAACATTTTTTCTTTTCTTTTCAAAACAGGCTTTCTTTGTGCAGCCCTGGCTGTCCTGGAACCTCTCTAGACCAGGCTGGCCTTGTACTCATAGAGATCCACCTGCCTCTGCCTCCCGAGTGCTGGGATTAAAGGCGTGTACCATCACTGCCTGGCTAAAACTTTATGTTCAACAAGTAAAACAGAGAGGTGAAAATTGGGGATTTAGGGAATTCTGTTTATTCATCTGGTATGTTTGCAATGGGGAAGACTGCTATTAGTAGACTTGCATAGGGAATGGCTCCAGGACACCGGTGTCCAGTGAACATGGTTTGTAAAGCACTGTGACAATGGCCGTGAAAGCACTTTGAAAACTGAAAGGCATCTCTACTGCTATTCATGTCAAGTCTGAAAATCAATATGGTTATAATTTGAAAGAATAAGTGAGGTAGGGCAAGACTCCTAGCGATCTGGAGACCAGAGGCCTCTCTGGAAAATCTGGAAAGTCTGGAAAATCCCCAGTTAACTATTTTATGTTCTGGATAGCTCGGTGTTACAAGGTACCCCAAGCAACTAGATAATCTCAAATGTCTGTTACACACCCAGTACTAATAATACTGATGGCATTTAACAAATCTCTATTGTGCCAACCCCCATAACTTCTTCATTGACTCTTGCAGGAAACATCACTTCTTTTACAGATTGATGCATCTGAAATTGACAGGTAAAATTGTACTTCAACATGTACATACACATATGTGCATACGTACATGACAGGTTTGCTTGTGCATCTCTGCTCTCTTGATGTAATCCTCCAGTAAAGCATCACCACATGTATTCAGTAGACCTGAGAACTTCCTCAGCTGACTGACTGCCTTTGCAGGACCAAGTCCTACTCACCTGAGCAGCAGTGCTCGGCACAGAGCAGGCGCACGGCAGATAATCAATGATGGCATTCTTGTCACTGAGTTACAAGGAGCAGACTTAAGGGGAACAGGGGTCCTAGTATAAAACAAGCCTCCCCAAGGCACTCCTGTAATCCACGTCTAGACCTGCAGTCACCAGACCAACGAAAGCAATCTTGTTTCCAGTTAGCTAGGACTATTAGCTGTAAAGCATTCCAACTTGATTTTTCTGGAAATGACTGCAGTCTCCTCAGACTTGTGGCCATGAGTACCGACCTATATCTAAAGATGCTTAAACAAAATAAAGATGTCAAAAATGGGAGTCACTTCTTTTGTGCCAACAGTAAAAACAGCATAAAGTTTCCTAGAGAAAAGGTATCTTGATCGCTAAAGTCCACTGGGTAAAGACTGAAATCAACCGAGTTATGAGAGTCACAACTTACTCTTCTGCCCCAAAGCCTGGAAAGCATTTATGCTGCCTCTGATATTATCCTCCCTTACCTTCTTTACAGTTCTGATTGCTAAGCTGCTGCTACCTCAAGACTGGAAGCTAGGCAACAGCTAAGGGTAAGTGAGTAAGTGAAAATCAGTAAATTAGACAGTTGTGAAGCTTTTTTATCTGTGTGTGTGTGTGTGTGTGTGTGTGTGTGTGTGTGTGTGTGTGTCTAACAGAGAAATAAAGGGCCTTTGAATATACTGTACCATGAATTGACAGGATTATGGACTGTGTGTACGAGCCCATGTAGTTGAGTGGTTTAACATGATTTTGGCTCCATAAGAACTTGACTTTAGTGGTTGGTGCTGCTTCTTGTAATTCTGAGCAACAGTTAATAGCTGGAATGGGGTCTCCCCAACAGCTAAACTATTATTACTTTTAACCTGCCAAAGAAAAATCACACCAAAAGAATCTGAAGCATGTAAAATTCAAGAGAAGGATACAAGGCATTTGGAGAAAGCTGAGATTGACAAAGTGCATGCTGAGTGCAGAGATGTGCCCTGGAAAGTGATCCCTCACTGTGGATAATCAAGCAGGATCTTGCAGGAGGAGAACCATGGTAAAAACAGGAAGATGAGTTCATGGAGAGGAATGGTATGTGCAAGGGCACACATGGGTGTGTGAGAAAGTATGCAGAAGATCCCCAAGAGAGAGGTTGGCCTGTGGTGTAAGAGGGGTTCTCATTGGTTTGTTACCTCCTCCTGTGTCTCCCAGATCACGGTGTTACCCCCCTCCTGTGTGTCTCCCCAGATCACGGTGTTACCCCCCTGCTGTGTGTCTCCCCAGATCACAGTGTTACCTCCTGTGTGTCTCCCCAGATCACGGTGTTATCTCCTGTGTGTCTCCCCAGATCACGGTGTTACCTCCTCCTGTGTCTCCCCAGATCATGGTGTTACCTCCTGTGTGTCTCCCCAGATCACGGTGTTACCTCCTGTGTGTCTCCCCAGATCACGGTGTTATCTCCTCCTGTGTGTCTCCCCAGATCACGGTGTTACCTCCTCCTGTGTCTCCCCAGATCACGGTGTTACCTCCTCCTGTGTCTCCCAGATCACGGTGTTACCTCCTGTGTGTCTCCCCAGATCACGGTGTTACCTCCTGTGTGTCTCCCCAGATCACGGTGTTACCTCCTGTGTGTCTCCCCAGATCACGGTGTTACCCCCCTCCTGTGTGTCTCCCAGATCACGGTGTTACCTCCTCCTGTGTGTCTCCCCAGATCACGGTGTTACCTCCTGTGTGTCTCCCCAGATCACGGTGTTACCTCCTCCTGTGTGTCTCCCCAGATCACGGTGTTACCTCCTCCTGTGTGTCTCCCCAGATCACGGTGTTACCTCCTCCTGTGTGTCTCCCCAGATCATGGTGTTACCTCCTCCTGTGTGTCTCCCCAGATCACGGTGTTGCCTCCTGTGTGTCTCCCAGATCACGGTGTTACCCCCCTCCTGTGTGTCTCCCCAGATCACGGTGTTACCCCCCTCCTGTGTGTCTCCCCAGATCACGGTGTTACCTCCTCCTGTGCCTCCCAGATCACGGTGTTACCCCCCTGCTGTGTGTCTCCCCAGATCACAGTGTTACCTCCTGTGTGTCTCCCCAGATCACGGTGTTATCTCCTCCTGTGTGTCTCCCCAGATCACGGTGTTACCTCCTGTGTGTCTCCCCAGATCACGGTGTTATCTCCTCCTGTGTGTCTCCCCAGATCACGGTGTTATCTCCTCCTGTGTGTCTCCCCAGATCACGGTGTTACCTCCTCGTGTCTCCCCAGATCACGGTGTTACCTCCTCCTGTGTGTCTCCCAGATCACGGTGTTACCTCCTGTGTGTCTCCCCAGATCACGGTGTTACCCCCCTGCTGTGTGTCTCCCCAGATCACGGTGTTACCTCCTCCTGTGTGTCTCCCCAGATCACGGTGTTACCTCCTCCTGTGTGTCTCCCCAGATCACGGTGTTACCTCCTCCTGTGTGTCTCCCCAGATCACGGTGTTACCTCCTGTGTGTCTCCCCAGATCATGGTATTACCTCCTGTGTGTCTCCCCAGATCACGGTGTTACCTCCTCCTGTGTGTCTCCCAGATCACGGTGTTACCTCCTGTGTGTCTCCCCAGATCACGGTGTTACCCCCCTGCTGTGTGTCTCCCCAGATCACGGTGTTACCTCCTCCTGTGTGTCTCCCCAGATCACGGTGTTACCCCCCTCCTGTGTGTCTCCCCAGATCACGGTGTTACCTCCTCCTGTGTGTCTCCCCAGATCACGGTGTTGCCTCCTGTGTGTCTCCCAGATCACGGTGTTACCCCCCTCCTGTGTGTCTCCCCAGATCACGGTGTTACCTCCTGTGTGTCTCCCCAGATCACGGTGTTACCTCCTCCTGTGTGTCTCCCCAGATCACGGTGTTACCTCCTGTGTGTCTCCCCAGATCACGGTGTTACCTCCTCCTGTGTCTCCCCAGATCACGGTGTTACCTCCTGTGTGTCTCCCCAGATCACGGTTTTACCTCCCTCCTGTGTGTCTCCCCAGAAGCTTCACTCTATCCCCCCTCATTACCTCCTCAGGGACAAGGACACATGATTAGGGTGGAAACCAAGCGAAGAGTTATAAATTGAGTCAACCAGCACTGACAAGAGGAGGTGAACTAGACGCCCCCTTCTTTCCAAAGGTTTAAAAGTCAGAAGGCTGCTGGAATTGTGGAACACTATAATCCCAGCATTCAGGAGGCAGAGGAGGCAGGCGGACCTCTGTGAGTTTTGGACTCTGTCTCAAAACAACTCTAAAGAAACAAAAGTCTCAGAAGACTGAGAAGCGCACTTGAAAGGAGGGAAGGAAGAACAGGAGTCAAGACGAGACAAAGGCACTTCAAGCACGCGTGTGAAAACTGACTAACATCTCCTTGGGGACATTAGACTCCAGGAGGATGAGAAAGACACCAGGAAAGGAAAAAATGGGGACCTGCCTACTTACTGCTTGCTGTTGTTTGTTTGTTGTTTTTCCCCTTGCCTCTGGTTTCAAGGAGACCACACAGGGATCCTAGTTTCCCTAGGCCAGGTCCCCAGAGGGGTGGAAAGTGACAAGCCTGCAGGACGGGTCGAAAGCTCTGGAAGCCACAGATGAAAGCTTTCCTTGTGCTGTCCTGAAGAGCAGAGACTACTAGAGCAGCGTCCACACCATCCAGCACGACTGTGCCAGCCACGGTGGGCACCACACAGTCCCAGAGCGGGGGCCTCCAGCCCTGACCATCCAGCACGACTGCGCCAGCCACGGTGGGCACCACACAGTCCCGGAGCGGGGGGCCTCCAGCCCTGACCATCCAGCACGACTCCCTCCAAACCACCAAGGCCGTGTGGAGCCAGCTGCTGCCAGTTGCAGGATGTCTGCCACCTCTGCTTTACGAAGCCTCAGGGCAGCTCCCATAACCACTAGATCAATTTCAACTCCACTGGATCAATATTTATTGTCCCTGCTTGATGCCATGCCCTATGCTGGACACAGAGGACACAAAGGAAAGAGATACATGTCCTCTACCCTTAGGTATCTCGAAATCTAGAAGAGGAGAGAGCCATCAAAACAGACAGTCACAGACAGTGAGTCCTGGGACACAGAGAACACAAGGAACTATGGCAGCTCACAGAAGGACAAATAACTCCATGCAGGAAATCCAAGAAGGTTTCTCTGAGGGATGATTCATTTCTGCCCCAGTTTAAAAGCTGAAGACAGCGGAGGGGGTGGTGGTGCATGGCTGTAACCCCAGTCCTGGGAAGACTATGGCAGGAGAATCGTTAAGTTAAAAAAAAAAAAAAAAAAAAGACTGAGAAGTTTTTTAAATGAAGAAGGGGAGCAGCACAGGAGAGGCCTCGAAACAGGCAAACGTGCATGAAAAGCAAAAGGTACAATATAGGTAAGCCAGGGGACCGGTGAGGTGGAGACGCCAGAGAGACAGACAGACAGACAGCACTGGGCTTCCTTTTTGATCAAGCTATGGGGCTGCTCAGCATATGGTATGTGTAGAAAATTCCTTAGAGGAAAGATCCCAAGGAACAGAGGGAAAAAGCTACCTCAAGCCCCACCCAAACAAAATGAATTCTTTTCCTACTATTTATGTGAGGCTTTTAGAAAGAGGATATTTTAAAAGGGGGATGTACTAAAATAAAACAACCCCAACAATATGCTCTAAGTGCCATGACTCAAAAGGAGTGTAAGTCACTCTGGTTTAATAGCAATCCGCATCCTCTTAGCACCCTCCTGGGAGCAGTGTCTCTGCCAGCTGACCAGAGCTCCCTGTGGGCATGCACCAGGTCCTGTTCATCCTTTCCACAAAAATTATTTTCCTGATCCTTTAAACCTAGTCCAAAGCCCATGGCTGGGGAGTTCATAGCCCCGGGTGAGGAAGCTACTGCCAGTGTTCTGTGAAATAAACAAGATGTCCTGCCACATTGCCTCCTAAGTAACTGTTTACACCAGGTATCACTGCTGCTGTCCACTTTGACCAGAGAAGCTTCTTTTTGCAGCGGTCAGCCCTGACTACAGAAACTCAGAACTAGCCAAAGCACTGAAAATGAATGATTACTGAATGCCCAGTCATGAAGGGGAAACCTATACGACCCCCTCCAAGGTTTAGGAAACTCATAGAAGAAAGGGTGGAAAGAATGGAAGAGTCAGAAGGGAGGTGGGGAGACATGTGAGATGTTGACTTCCAGGCATGATATGGTTGCTGCATTCCTGGAATCCCAGAAGCTGTGGTTACCCACATAAGACCAGGCCTGTCCACAGCTGTCATGGAAACACCCGCCTCCACACACACACACAGACTTACATACAGTCTGCTGATGGAAAAAGGAGAGACCATTTCTTCAGTAATGTAGCCACTAGTAAGGTACCCATGCTCCTGTAAATAAATTCTCACCCATGTTCCTGTAAGCTACTGTTATGAGACTCACTGAGTCACACACACATACCCTGAAAACAGAATGGGAATAGTAGAGGAAGTATGAACAAGAGGGTGATGATCCAGGGAAACAGAGTGGGGTGGGGTGCATATGAGTGAAATAAAGTATGTATATACATAAAAATGTCATAATAAAGCCACTGTTAAGGACAGGCATGGTGGCACACGCCTTTGATCCTAGTGCTCAGAGGCAGAGGAAGGCAGATCTCTGAGTTGAAAGCCAGCCTGGTCTACACAGTGAGTTCCAGGACAGCCGGGGTTATATAGAGAAACTGTCTCAAAAACAAAACCAAACAGAACAAAACAAAAAATACTGTTATATGTAATTAATACATGCTAACAAAAATATTAAGAAATTGTTTTCCTACCAATTTTAAATAAACAAGGCATCAATAGGGCATATTACATAATAGGTATCTGTTCATTAAACATTTCAAAGCTTCATGCTATCTGAAACACATACTCCATCCCCCCCCCCCCCCCCCGAGACTGTTGGGCTATTCAAAGCCAAAGTTTCTTAACTTTTACAGAGTCTGATAAATGCTGAGGGCTGGGATGCACCTTAGTGGTAGAACAGTTGTCTACCATGTATAAGGTCCTAGCTTTGATCCATACCAATAATTCAGACAAAAGCTATGGACTCAGCTGGGCATGGTGTCTCGGGCCTGTAATTCCAACTCTCAGAAAAATTTGCATACAATATCTTTTTACATATAACTTCAGGATCTATCATGCTTACACAGATGAAAGTAATTTGCCCAGAATCACAACGCTTAAACATGGCAGAACTGAACCTGAACATGTTTCCTGTGGGGAGCCAGCCTGACACAGGTCTCAAGGGTGAATGTTCTTCTTATGAAATTCTTTGGTGGCAAGTTCAGCAGCTGTGAGGTCCCAACAGACCTTCTCTGCCTTAGAGAGGCAGCTGCAGGTATATAGTTGTATGGGAAAATTAAAATAAGCCAAAGAACAAAAGCTGTTGAAGATTCCCTAACCAGACCAATAAAATCTTCTCAATTTTACTGCCTACAGGAAGTCACAGACTCAAGACTCAAAGCCAAAGCCTCCTCACATGCAGAGAGGTTTGACCACCCACAGAAGCTTTCAAGCAGCAGGGCCAGAGAAACAGGTGAGATGACTGAATGATGTGTAGTAATGCTTCCTAGTCATCACTTACAATGACCCAAGGTTTGCATACATGTTTACATCTGCAAATACTCGAAAAACCAGCTACTAGGCTGAAAATAGCAATCCATCTCTCACTTGCCACATAGCATTCATTCAAGTAATGTTAATTAAAATTTTATTTTTATTTATTTATTTTTAAAAATTTTATTTTTAATTATTAAAATTTTATTTTAATTAACTAATTAAAATATTTTTATTAAAATAATCAATATTTTTAATTAATTAAAATAATTTGTATGTGTTTCTATTTTAATTTTTAATTATTTTAATATGCACACTTGCATGCACACATGACTGCAGGTACCAACAGAGACCTCAGGCATTGTATCCCCCTGGAGCTGGAGTTATAGGGAGTTATGAGTCAGCAGATATGGATTTTGGGAACCAAACTTGGGCCCCCTGCAAGAGTAGTACATGCTCTTTTTTTTTTTTCTTTTCTTTTCTTCCAGTTTTTAGAGAGAGGGTTTCTCTGTGTAGACCAGGCTGGCCTTAAACCACAGAGATCCACCGGCTTCTGCCTCCTGAGTGCTGGGATTAAACGTGTGTACCACCACACCTGGTGGCAGTACATGTTCTTAACTGTTGGGAAATCCCCAGCCCCTCAACTAATGCCACTTTCTAATTTCCACTCTGAGGTCTACACTGAACTAAGTACTAAGAAGATTTTTATCCCCAAAATATCGTAATAAAAACCTGAAAATTGGGGTTTTACTCTGTCTGGCTAAGGAGCAAGATCAGCAGCTGGCAGGACGTCTTCAGCCTGTATGATTTCAACTAAAACACCCAAGATGACGGAGGACTCTATATCCTCTACAGCTCTCGGGGCCGTGTGCACACGTGATCTTCGCATCTCTGCTCACAGAGGACTTGCCTCGCCTCTTACCTCTAGCACTTTCACCAAGTGTTTGTATCTGCCAATGCCATGAGTGGGCTTTGTCTTGTAGTGCCGACTGGCCCTCAGCAGAATACCACCTAAGAGAAAACAAGACAAAACCAGAGACAGACAGAGCAGATATATGAAGGTAGTTCTTGGTTATTCCCAGTTTTCCCTTTCTTTCTCTCCTTTTAGCTCCTGAAATATCTTCAGCCCCCCACTACTCAGCTTCCTTCGGGAAATTCTCTCTTGAAAAAAGTCAGTGGTGGTCAAGGAGACAAACACATTTTAGTGAGACTCATTTCTTCTTGTTCCTCAACAAGCAACATTCTTTGGACTTTTTTAATTCTTTGTTTGGTTGGTTTTGTTATTGTTGGTTTTTTTTGTTTTTTTGAGGGCAATGGCTCAGCAGGTAAGGGTGCTCTTGCCAAGCCAGATGACTGAGCTCCAACTCCAGGACCCACGTGTAGAAAGAGAGAATGACCCCTGAGAGCTGCCTTCTTTCTTCCAGATGTGCACACACACCACAGACCACAAATCCTCCATACCTGCACACATACCTCAGAGCATAATTAATTAAAGTTCTTTTTAAGACAGGGTCTCACTCTGTAGCCCAGGCTGGGACTCAGTATGTGGACCAAGCTGCCGTGAAGCTCACAGCGCTCCTCCTACCTCAGCTTCAAAGGGCTGAGATCACAGGCATGAGCCACCATGCCCAGACCTTTGGAGATTTTCTGATGGAGACTATGAAGAAAAAGAAGCAGGCAGCAAAGAAAGGATTAGGGATTTCTATAAACTCTTAAAATCATGCAGTATGGCCGGGCGGCGGCGGCGGTGTTGGCTCATGTCTTTAATTCCAACACTCAGGAGACAGAGCCAGGCAGAGCTCTGTGAGTTTGAGGCCAGCCTGGTCTACAGAGATCCAGGACAGGTACCAAAACTATACAGAGAAACTCTGTCTCAAAAAAAAAAACCAAAACGAAATGAAACAACAACAACAACAAAAAAAAAAACATGCAGTACTGCACACAGCTCAGCTGCTCACCACTTGCTTAATGCTCCCAATTCAAGTCTGGGCCCAGCTTCCACAAAACAAACAAAAAATGTGATTTGATTTATTTGTGTTTATAGCACAATAGTCAATATATTTTAAGTAAACACACCCACCCAAAAAAAATCTAGGTACAGGTATGTATGTGTGTATAGAGATATATATACACCATACATACCATTATTAAGAAAAAGCATGTGAGTTCGAGGCCAGAATGTTCTACAGAGCAAGTTCCAGGACAGGCTCCAAAGCTACACAGAGAAACCCTGTCTTGGAAAACAAAAACAAAAACAAAAAAAACAGAAAGAAAAAGAAAAAGCAGAGGGCTCCCTACACGTGCATATTGCAGTGGGCTCAGGAGGAAGACTTACTGCCCATATCTTGCTTGCAAACACACACGCATAGTTTTGTTGGTTTCTCTATCGTCTCTTTGAGTCATCATCCTGGCAGTGTGATAGTTGCTATTAACTGTCAACTTGACAGGACTAGAACCACCAAAAAGACAAGCTTCTGAGCAAGTCTGTGAGGAATTCTAGATTAGGTCAACTGAGGTGGTAAGACCCACCCTAAATGTGGGGGGTACCACTCCATGGCCGGGGGTGGAGGGCTACCCCAAAAAGAGGAGGCAGGCTGAGCGCCAGCATCACTTCTCTGCCTCCTGACTGTGTGACAGAGTGTCCAGACGATCTTGTTCCTGCCGCCATGCCAGGCTGTGTACCTTCCAACTGTGAGACGAGCAAACCCTTCCTTCCTTAAGTTGCTTCTTGTCAGGATCTGCTTGGAGCAGTGGAAAAACTAACTAATATGGTAGCTCACAAAATTAGGTGAAATGACCAAGTCATTCTACAAGTAGAATTATCACTTACACTTGGGTCTATCTGACTATGTAGTTCATGCTGATAACCACTAGGTAATAACACTTGAATTTCTATAATAATATGCTAAACATAGTAAAATATAATAACATAGACTTCACAGGCAAATAGGAGTTCATTAGAGAAAAAAAAGGAAGATGAGTGTATAGTTGAAGGAATAGCACATAGACACTAACATGGGGCACATGCAAGAGCAGAAAGGCTGTGAGTGTGGCTGACATGGAGTGGGTCCTGCCAAAGATATTACAGTAAGTTGGAGGGCTGAAACCAGCAAAGCTGGCCCTTGTCAGGGGTTTGGATCTCATCATGAACAGCAATAAAAAAAAATTATATTGATGCTATTTTTAAAAAAGATTTTATTTATATTTATTTTATGTGTATGAGTGTTTTGTCTCCATGTATGTATGTGCACCACATGCATGCAGTGCCTGCAGAGGCCAGAAGAGGGCATCAGATTCCCTTGGAACTGGAGCTACAGATGGTTGTGAGTCAACATATAGGTGCTGAAAACTGAACCCAGGTCCTCTGCAAAAGCAGCAAGAGCTCTTAACTTCTGATCCAGTACTCCAGCCCCCTGTGTTTGCTTTTATTTTTTTATTTTATTTTTAAAATAGTTTATTTTTATTTTATGTGCATTGGTGTTTTGCCTGCATGCGTGAGGGTGTTAGATCTTGGAGTTCCAGATAGTTGTGAGCTGCCATGTGGGTACTAGGAATTGAACTCAGGACTTCTGGAATAACAGTCAGTGCTCTTAACCACTGAGCCATCTCTCCAGCCCTCTGTTTCTTTTTAAATGATCACTTTGGTTGCTGTGTGGAGGGAGTGGGAAGGAGTACAGACAGAGCCATAGGTGACTAAATGTCACTAGGTGTCACTAGATATCAATGTTCCTGGTCTTCATCCTCACCCCCTTTCTCCACCCTCCACAGCTACAGAACAGTCCTTCTAAAACATTTAAAATTATTACTCTTTTTCAATAATTTGGCCATTTATCCTTTTTATTTTTAGAAGTATTCACTATCGGCCAGATACTATACAGTCAGCACTGAATGAGACAGAAAAGGGTTTTGCCATATTTTTCAATACTTGATGGCGTTTCACTACCCGAGGATGACACTTCTTAGCTAAGCATTTTAATGACCCTGACTTTATAATCCAGGTCCAATTACTTTATCTCATCTCCTATTCTATATGTTCTACTAAAGGTCTACAGAAGCTTTGTAGTTGCCATGTCTTTGGTGCATTGTGGGGCTGTCCCCTCATCTTGGTGACATTCTTTTGTGGCTCTAAACACACAAAAATCAAGAGATCAGCTTCAGAGTTAGAGCTCTCTCATGCCTGCCTGATTACATAATAAAACACTGTGTAAATTAAAAACCCAGATGTCAATCACCATGCTTAAGTATAGAGACAACTCAATCACCCCTCAGTGACTTCAAAAAGTAGACAGGAAAGTGATCTTTGAGATGATGATACAGTCCAAGTTGCAAGGGCTGCAAATGCTTGCCTCAGTCTCTCATCTGCGGGAATTCTTTGGCAAGGAGACAGTCTTAAATTCACTTTGGGACAATTCCTATAATTAGAGCTGCTGGTAATTAAAAAGCTGGCTCAAACTACTGTTAAATTAACCATTTCCCCCTTAAATGAGAGGTTTGGGTCAAACTGTCAGTGGTTAAGCTGTTTAATTAGACAGTTGTTTTTATTGTAAACTGTGTAAGTCTGAAAGCCTCTTAGTCCCAGGAAATTCAACTGGCTTCTTTCCCTCTGGTCTGTCACTAAAGCTGGATTTCCTGCTGTCTCACTAACAGCCCAGCCTCCTGGGAGGAAAGGCCACCCCTCACTGACGAGGACACCAAACCCCTTGTTTCAGATTAAAAATCATTTCGTTGTCACAGTTGTAAGATGTAAAAAGCCACACTGACGTCTCCCCTTTCCTCTGTCTGTGCCACCCCTAACTGTCCTTCAGAATTCCTGTTTACTAACAGGGGAACCAAACCTGTCAACCTAGGATCGGCGTCAACAACACTGGGCCGGGCGATGGTGGCACACATCTTTAATCTCAGCACTCAGAAGGCAGAGCCAGGTGGATCTCTGTGAGTTCGAGGCCAGCCTGGTCTACAGAGAGAGTTCCAGGACAGGCACCAAAACTACACAGGGTAACCATGTCTCAAAAAAAAAAAACAAAAACCAAAAAAAAAAAAAAAAAAAGAGTAAACAACTCTGTTTTAGTTCTTTCTCTTTAGAAATTGGAACAAGCGTTTTCAGCAGAGCTATGCAAGCAGAGAATGAGGACGAAACTGGAATAACACCAGCTGAGAATCTAATTACAGGATATTCTCTCTACTCAATAGACTCAAGTCCCTCAAGGACAGAGAAAATGCTAGCACCTGGCAAACAATATATGCTCAATGTATATTTAAAAAAACAAAATAAAACTGTTCTCCACATACTCTACCAAAGTGGTCTGCAAAGATTTGTTCCTGGTAGCTGCCCACATTGTTCTGTCAAAATATCTTTTTGTCCTCCCCTCAATGCTTCTTAGACCTGAATATACCACATTCCTTCTACCTTTTGCTCATGCTGTGGTCAAGAGTACTCTGAGCTCCGTTTATTTACTTCCTTTCTATATATTTACTTTGAACTACCATGTCCAAATAAATAAGAAAAAGATAGTGACCATAAGCAGGCCTTTCCTTGGACAGAGGCAGCTGAGATGGTACCCAAAGCCCATATATTAAGTAGGTAACTGAGGGCAGAAATGGGACACTGTTCCTTATTCTTCTAAACACCATTATAACGTAATTTTGAAACTGTATATAGCTTGGGTTGGCTGGAATTAGTATGTAACAAAGGATGACCTTGAATGTTTGATCCCACTGCCTCCATCTCCCAAGTGCTGGTATTATAGGTACACACCACCATACACCACCTACACCATACATCACTGGTTCATAAGATTTGTATGCTAAGCAAGCACTGTGCCAACTAAAATACATCTCCAGCTCCAAAATGGAAGACAGCATCATCATCATAATCATCATCATCTTGTCTGCCAGGTGTGATGACACAGACCTATAATTCCAGCACATAGGAGGCTGAGGCATAAGGAGCTCTTTCCGTTTAAGGCCAGCCTGGGCTACATAAGTTAAAAGGCCAGCCTTTGTCTCGGACAAATCTTAGGGTAGAGGAGAGCTCACTAAGCATGAAACAAAATTTAGAAATCAAAGACTAATAAATTTACCTGTATGAAAATGTAAAACTTTCAGTCATCAAAAAACAAAGTCATGGCACAGTTGACTGGAAAACACAGAAAGTATATGAAATAGAAAAATGTTAATTCTTCCATTAAAAGCTTTTACAGGGGCTAGAGAGATGACTCCACACTGGCTGCTCTCCAGAGGACTCAGATCCAATTCCTAGCCCCCACATGGCAGCTCATAACCATCTGTAACTCCAGTTCCAGGGAATCCAATGGCCCTCTTGGGAGTTCTTTCTCATTTTTCCTTAACACATCAATGCTTAGCAGGCTTTACAAAAAAAAAAAAAAAAAAAAAAAAAAAAAAAAAAAAAAAAGTTTTTTTAAAAAGTGCTGCAACCTTTTGAGTTTCCCTTCCTTCCTTCCTTCCTTCCTCCCTCCCTCCCTCCCTCCCTCCCTCCCTCCCTCCCTCCCTCCCTCCCTCCCTTCCTTCCTTCTTTCCTTCCTTCCTTTCTTCTGAGATAGGGTCTCACTATGCAGCCCTGGATGACCTAGAACTCTCTATTTAGATCAGGCTGGCTTCACAGTTGGAGCAACTCTTCTGCCTCTGCCTCTCAAGAGCTGAGATAACAGGTATGTGAGATCACACCAGTTGACCTTTTAAATTTTCTATACTTTGGAATCTTACAAGATAATTAATAAATTCACCTCCTGACAATTTTTCTCTTGATTTATTTAGTCTCCAACTTCTTAAAAGTTGGGCCCCAGAGGTCCAGTGGTGAGTTACAGTACTAACCAGGCCCTCTGCAGGAGTAGCACACACTCTTAACCATCTCTCCAGCCCCACAAGGACCATGTTCTCGAGATGGACAGTAGCTCTGTCAATAGAGCGTCGGTCTTGCATGCTCGAGGACTTAAGTCAGCTGCCTGGTGTCCTCATAAAAAATGAAGCACTAGTCAGGCGGCGGTGGTGGTGGTGGTGGTGGTGGCGGTGGTGGTGCACACCTTTAATCCCAGATCTCTGTGAGTTTGAGGCTAGCCTGGTCTACTTTGTTCCAGAACAGCGGAATAGCTAGAACTGTTACACAGAGAAACCCTCAAAAAACCAAAAATAAGAATAAAATAAAAATTAAAAACTAAAAAATGAAGCACTGCAGCACACTCTTGTAACCCCTGTGGTGGGGAGGGGGAAGAGAAGACAGGAGGGTCCCTGGGACTTGCTAACTGTTCAGCTGAAACCAGTGAGCTCCAGGTAAAATGAGATACTGTCTCAAAACTGTACAAAACTTGAGGGAAACAGTTAACGCCAACCTCTGGCATACACACCTGGTGCGCGTGTGTTCACACACACACACACACACACACACACACACACACACACACACAGAGAGAGAAGCTGGTATTTGGAGATACCTAGCTCTGGGTCCAGTACTGAAGCAGTGCCTATCCACTCTTGTAACCGTTCTAATTACTACCATACTTAAAGTCTCTTACATACTGTCTTGTACACTGAGTTTGTATTTGTTCTTTTCCTTATGCCTGTATCTCTGGTACTCATTAGTCACATGACAAACAGCTGTTGGGAGCACAAAGGTCCTTGTGCTCACAGATAGCACCAGGGAAACCAGGAATGTTAAACATGCAGAGTTGTTTTTTCAAGGGAAAAGATATATAGCCTGTTTTCTGCCCAGAAGACTGGGAATGGAGGTGGCTAACAGCCTAGGTGGTGACCCCTGCATCATCTGTAGGGCCTGGACACACCAAGCTCCCACAAGCCGGCTGGAGGTGGCTAATAACCCAGGTAACCTCTGAGCTATCTGTATGACTGAGACCACACCAGATCCTCCTTCCAGGCCCTTAAGATAACGCATGTAGAACCCATCTTCATGGAAGAAGTGCCATGTACTTTGAGAACATTTCAAAGTAATTATGCCTCGTGTGCACATGGGATTGTGTTACACCAGGAAACTTCTTTCCAAATTGCACTGTACTTATATATGCCTAAAATAAACTGTCCAGTGTCAGACTGCAGAAGTTTGAACCGACACTGGCTACTGAGTCATGTTAAAACAGAGTTCCTTCTTGCCTCACATGAATCATTACTCTGCCAGCCCTGATGGTCACACAAACAGCTCTGAACTGTGTCATGACAGATAATGCAAATGTATAAAGTAGTTGAGTTGACACAGACTAAGCGTAGCTGAGTTAATAAAATTGAATGGACACTCATTGTGGATGAAAGACTGAAAAAGCCCTAGCCTGGTTGAGTGTGTACTTGAAAAACAAGTTTGAGACAGTAGACGTGTTATAATAAGCAGAGAAGCTAGTTACTTAGAAAAAAATGTATATGTTTTATCTCATTGAATTTTCAAATACCTCATTACAATTTATAGTAGAATTATCCTCCTCATTTTTTTAAATTGAGGAAACCAAGCTCCAGAGAGATAGTCAAAGGTCATAAAATGTGCCAGACACAGGGTATGTCTTTAATCCTAACACCTGTAAGCCTGTGAAAGGTCATAGACTGTGCCAGACATGCATAGGGCATGCCTTTAATCCTAACACCTATAAGCCTGAGGGAGAAGACTCATTAACTTTAAGGCCAACCTAGATGACACAGTAAGGCTCTGTCTCAAAATAATAAATAAGCAAGTAAGTAGGTAGTAGTGATGCACACCTTTAATCTCAGCACTCAGGAGACAGAGGCAAGTGAATCTCTGAGTTCAAGGCCAACCTGGTCTACAGAGTGAGTTCCAGGACAGCCAGGACTACTACACAAAGAAACCTTGTCTCAAAACAAACAAAAACAAAAACAAACAAACAAGGAATTAATCACTGAAGAAGGAAATGGTAGAACTGGAAACCAAACTCACTGCAGGGCTCTTGCTGTAACTACTTCATGTTCTTGTCCATGGTTCTAGTCTATGAAGGGAAGGATCTGGGCCCTGCCACCCTCCTAAAAAATACATTTCACATTCTAGACAAAATTATTGCAAAGTGCTAGAGGGAAAATTCCAGAAAGTAGACCACACCAAGAAATAATCACTTACCTGCAGAACAAATGGGATTCTCTTCCAAAACTCTGAATCTAAAAAGAGAGAGAAAAAAAGTATGTTGAATATAATTAGACATTCACATATATTTGCAAAATTCCTATAGCCTATATGCTCTGTGTTAGGATATGCTAACAGTAGATACTTCCTTACTATCTCCTTCCACAAACATTATTAAGCACCTAATATATACCAGTTGAAGTGGTCCTGAGAATGCAAACTAAGTACAGTATCTCTCACAAGGTCTATTTGGGAATGGTAAATATAAGACATGAGACAGCACTGATCCAGAACAGAAACGTGTACAAGAGTCGAAAGAAGTGTGACCTCTTCAACCAGGGAGTTGGAAATAGGAAATGGAATCATTTAAACTGAGTTTTTTAAAACTAGGAACTAGAGGATGGAGAAATAGCTCAGAGGTTAAGAGTACTTGCTGCTTGTGCAAAGGACCCACGTTTAGTTCCCAGCACCCACATGGCAGCTCCCAACTGTCTGTAACTTCAGTTCCAGGAAATCCAATGCCCTGTTCTGGCCTCTCTGGACAAGAGATACATGATTTTTATATATTTATATATATATATATAGGCAAACCACTCATATACATAGAATGTTTTTAAAAAAAATCTTTCTCTGGGGGCTGGAGAGATGGCTCAGAGGTTAAGAGCACTGGCTAATATTCCAGAGGACCTGGGATCAATCCCCAGCACCCACATGGGAGCTAACAATTGTCTCTAACTCTAGTTCCAAGGGGATTTGATGCCCTCTACATGCTGGCAAAACACCCATAATATAAAATAAAAAATAAATAAATCTCAAAAAAAAAAAACTTCCTCTTCTGATCCCAGGTGCTTTTGGGAGCTTCAGGTTACTGTGTAGACATGGCCAAGTTCAAGAACCACACCACACACAGTCAATCCCCAAAATGGCACAGAAATGTCATCAAAAAACCCCAATCACAGCTGAGGGAGGGTGGGTAGGTGGGAGTGGCACATGCCTTTAATCCCAGCACTCGGGAGGCAGAAGCAGGTGGATCTCTGAGTTTAAGGCCAGCCTGGTCTACACAGCGAGTTCCAGGACAGCCAGGGATAGACAAGAGAGAGAAGTGGGGGGACAGAGAGAAAGAGAGAAAGAAAAAGAGACAGAGAGAGGGAGGGAGGGAGGCTGGGATGGACGGAGGGAGGGAGGGAGGGAGGGAGGGAGGGAGGGAGGGAGGGAGGGAGGGAGGGAGGGAAGGAAGGAAGGAAGGAAGGAAGGAAGAAAGGAAGGAAGGAAGGAAGGAAGGACAGTCACAAACATACTCTTAAGGAGGTCAACCTGTTGTGGAATATTCCTTTACACTGTGCAAAGGTATGTCACTATGACTGGTTCAATAAAAGGCTAAATGGCCAATGGGCAGGATTTTCAGGGCAGAGAATTCTGTGAAGAAGGCAGAGTTGACAGCCAGACACAGAGGAAGCAGCATGGGCTATATACAGAGAAAAGGTAATAAAGCCACGGGGCAGCACATAAATTAACAGAAATGGGTAAAGTTGTTCGATAGTTAGAAACAAGCCTAAGCTAATGGCTGAGCATTTATAATTAATAATAAGCCTCTGTGTCCTTACTGGGGAGCTGGCAGTCTGATAAAGAAGTCCAACTACATCGACCCCAAGTTCCTGAGGAACATGTGCTTTGCCAAGAGGCACAAAAAGGCAGAAAAAGACACAAGCAAACAATGTAAAGGCAACAAGTGCACATGCAGAGGCCATTAATGCCCTTGTGAAGCCTAAGACAGTTAAGCCCAAAATGCCGAAGGGCCTCAGCTGTCTTACTTCATCGCTTGCCCCAAGCTTGGGAAGCAGATTCGAAACTACTTGGCCAAGTGTTGCAGACTCTGCCAAGCAAAGTCCAAGGTTCAAACCAAGGCAGAGGCCACAGCTCTAGCTTAGGTCCAGGCTCCAGCTCTAGCTCAGACTCGCAAATGTGCCCAGGTCCCTGTAAAGGCCCCATAGTTTGAAAAAGGCTGCTATCTGCCAATGTGAAGACAAGATGGACTGGTATGACACACCCACACAATATTTACAGATGGCCAGCACCCTATGTTTTTACAAATAAACTTGAAGCAAGGTCTGTTAAGAAAAAAAAAATTAAAAAATAAAAGTGACTATGGGCTAGGGTATAGCTCAGTGGTAGAGGAATTGCCTAGCATGCCCAAAGCCCTGGGTTTGACCCCCTAATACTGAAAAAAAAACAAGAAAAGGAGGACAGGAGAGGAAAAGGAACTACTACTCAGCATGACAGGAAAAGAATTCAGGCCGAAGTATGAAAAGGTATTTGGGAAATAGCAAGCAAGAGAATATGAGTAGAGCCCAAGTCGGAGATAAGATGACAGGGAGAAAAATCCAGGCTAGAGAGGTGTTCAGAAGCCAGGTCACGAAGAACCTCCTGAGCTGTACCGTTTGTTTTCACCTGTGTAGGCAAGGGAACACTGCTGGAAGATTTTAAAAACAGCAGTGAAATAATCAGGCCTGAGTTTTAAAAACTCAGCAACAAGTAAGAGATGAAATGGGAAGGCACGGGACTGAAGCAGATGGACGGGTGAGATGAACACTGAGCCTCGAAGTATTAGTGGACTCTGGGGGTTAGGGGGACAGCAGTGACAGCTAGGCTGCATGGAGAAGAGGACAGGCCAATCAGACGGCTCTGGTCCAGCTGACTAGGTATCTAGAGCATTCCAGTTTCTGCATTCTGAGAAGCTTTGAAACTAAACTGTGGTACAGACTTGAGGAAAGCAAATCTGTGATGGAATGCTGACTGAACCATTTCAAAACCGTGACACTAAGTGAGGTGTTTGATGTCACTGTGATTCGGTTATTTCATCTTTAAAATACAGGCAATAATAGGTAATAATAATGGGCCTGAAATGCTATCTTAAACTGAGTCAGTTTTTCATTTTGTGAAATGATGGCATTTGATTTGTTGTATAATATGTTTGTGACCATTAGAGACAAGATGTAAAATACCTTGGTATCACTGCAGGTATTTATCAAATAGGTAAATAATGATGGAAAAATACATTGAAATGGAAAGAGAATAAAAAGAGAAAGGCTTCAATAAATGTGATTTAAAAACAAACAAAAAAGCCGGGTGGCGGCGCACGCCTATAATCCCAGCACTCAGGAGGCAGAGCCAGGTGGATCTCTGTGAATTCAAGGCCAGCCTGGTCTACAGAGCGAGATCCAGTACAGGCACCAAAACTACACAGAGAAACCCTGTCTCAAACCCTGCCCCCCCAAAAAAACCAACCACATTGGATTTGAAACCTAATTTGAATTTATATAAGCTATATCATTTTAAAGCAATATATTTCACTCTCTTTAGACTTAGTTATTAAGTGTTATAGACCATGATAAGGATTGTAGAATTTATTTTGAGTAAGATGATATAATAGCCTTCATTATCAACTTGACTGGATTTAGAACTACCTAGAAGACACACCTCTGGATAGGTCTAGGAGGGTGTTCCCAGACAAGTTTAACTGACCAGGAAAGATCAACCTTGAATGTGGGTGGCACCATCACATGGGCTAGGGTTCCAGGTTGAATAAAAAGAAGCAAGGTAAAGAGAGCCAAGCGCAGGCTTTCACCTCTCCACTCTCTGACTGTGGATACAGTACTCCTGTTCTGGGCCCACCTTCTCCACCACAATGAACCAAACACTCTCAAACTGTAAGCCAATCTTTGATAATAATGCTAAGACCGTAGTTAATATAGATAGCTCACCATTTGAGAATTTTGGGCAGAGGAATGATGTAATTGAATATATTTTGTAAGAATCACTGCAATTTCAGTATGAAGGAGAAAAAAGTAAACATGGGGAGGAGATGGGAACCAATTCCCCAGGGTTTAGCAAAACTGGAAGCATGAGGCTGAAAACTGGGGTAAGAAATGGTGTGCCTCTGTGTATGTAAAGTGGAGCCAACAGACTCTGATGATAACGGTGGAACAAGGGAAATAACAGAATCAAGGGTAACTCCAAGGTATGAGCAATGAAATGGATGGAACACCCTTTTGCTGAAAGTGGTGAAGGAGCAATGTGGCAGGGAATTAAAACCTGAGATGCTTTGCAGACTCATAGTGGACATGAAAGCTACATCCATGTCAGCTATGAATCCACTGTTAGCTGTATTTATCATTAATATCCTTACCTTAAGAGAGAAAAGGCTTGCTTAGAAACAGCATCTTTCCAGAGGCCCAGCACCTACAAGACAACAGTCAAGTGAGGACCTTAACCTTTCAGAATGCCAAGCACCTCTTCTCACGAGGAAAACCCACAGTATACAAACCAAAATGTACCAAAGGGTTCTTACCTAGCAAACACCTATCATGCAAGCAAAACAAGGTCCTTTTTTCTTACTCTGCCCACTTCAGAAAATGCTTAAAAAAACCAAAACCCCTCTCCCACAATTTTTCATCCTGTTTCCCTTTTCCAACTTGATACATTTTTCTAACGTCAACCATAACATAGTATACATCTGCCATTCACTGCATAGTAAGAGGGCTTTCGTAAATATTCTCTAATTCACAAATACTGCAAGATAATTTTGGAGGACTAAAGCCCATAGAGGTTTTATTTTTTAAAAGTTACAGCTAATAAGAGACTAAGAAGACTGCCTCACACCAAAGACTATGCCGTTCTTACAGCACACTGACTCTATAGCAAGAGTAATAATCATACTAGCACATGTGAGAAAACAATACTAAAGAGAGGAGGCAACCGATACATTAATCTCACTCTGCCCTGTTTGCACCCATCTGAAAGATCAGTGTACTGTCCTACTAAGGAAGAAGATGGCATATAGAAGTTTTTTTATAAACTAGATCATAAATTCTAAATGTCTGAATTTCTGCTCATCATGAGCAACAATTCAATTCTTTTGACATATATATGTAAAAATATTATGCAAAAACATCAAAAAATCTTAGAAACTGTCTCAGTCAAGCCTAAGGAAATATGATGATGAAATGGAATATAATTATCAGGATGGATCTTGGAACAGAAAAAGAAAGAAATTAGATAAAAACAAAAGAAACCTGAATAAAGTATGGGCTTTTGTTAATAATAGGATATCGATACTGGTTTGTTAACCATGGAAATTACAGTATGAATATAATTGTTCCATGTACTTATTTATTTTACGGTTAGAGAGTACATGAGGAGATCTTGGACAACGTGAGGAAACTGGTTCTCTATTTCCACCAGGGTTCCAGGAACCAAGCTCGGATTGACTTACCTGCTGAGCCAGCTCACTGGCCCTAAAATGTTAATAGAGAGAGTGGGGTTTAGGTGAACTCTTCCAGCCATTAACAGTTGTTTTTTTTTGTTTGTTTGTTTGTTTGTTTTTTTTGTAAATCTAAAGCTAGTCTAAAACAGTAATTTATTTATTTATTTATTTAATTGGTATTGCTATGGTGCCAGGCCTTTGTGCACTTTTCCTAGCAACAAAGTTTCTTTAAAAAGTGCCTAATACTGTGTTGCATATTAAAAGAAATATAAAAACAAAATGTAACAAACACAATGAACTTTTAAAGGCATTATATTAAGTGGAAACAAGCAAGCCAGTCACAAAAGGCCAAATACTGTATGACAGATTCCTTTCTGTGAAATATCCAGAGTGGGCAAGTCTACAGGGAAAGGAAGTAGATTAACTGGTGCTGGAGTGGGGATGGGGTGGGGATGCCAGCTAAGGGGCATAGGTTTGTTCTAGAGTTGATGGAATGATATGCTTGTATTAAACAGCTAAAAGAAACCACAGGTATTATATGATGAAGAAAAATGTATGTCATTAACAGCAAGCATGCCTGGCAGGATTTCCTGGGGAAGAGGGTTGGAAGTTCGGAGCTTTAGCAGCTAACAGACTTTCCTAAAGATCTGTTCAAAATCAAGAACCATCTTCTGAGACAAGCGCTTAAGAAGCACTGATGAGGGGCTGGAGACATGGCTCAGTGGTTAAGAGCTCCGACTGCTCTTCCAGAGGTCCTGAGTTCAATTCCCAGCAACCACATGGTGGCTCACAGCCATCTATAATGAGATCTGGTGCCCTCTTCTGGCCTGCAGGGACACATGCAGAATACTGTACACATAATAAATACATCTTAAAAAAATAAATAAAAATAAAGATCTAAAAAAAAAGAAGCACTGATGAACAAAATGTTTACAGCCTACTTCAGTTTACATACAGTACTAACTACTACCTCACTGAGACGCTCAATATCATCCAATGAGCTCTATGTTGAGCCATCCTCAGCGGGGGAGGTTCCTCTCAGGTACAATGTACACAGTCAAGTTTTGTTTGGGGGCAAACTCAGAAAGAAATGAATAAATGGAATTCCTTCCAGCCATATATTAACCATCCATATGTATTTTGTTGAATGCCTATCCTGTGTCTAAATCACAACAAGGTAAGTATTACTAACCCTATTGTATAGTGCAGGAAACTGATACTAAATCTACCTCAAAGTCACATAGTAACTCCCCAAGCTAGCATAGGAGTTGGAGTTTTTCTGGCTCTAAAGTCTATCATTTCTCCACCATGCTACACCTCCTCTCGCAGATGAAGAGATGGTACTTAGTGGTACATCATCAGAGGGACAGCTGATGAAATGGTCCAGTGGGTAAACATGCTTGCCAGGCAAACCTGATGACCTGACTTTGACTCCTGAAACTCCTAGTGTGATGTGTATGAAACACCTACACATCACATGCATACACATTAATAATAAATAGTTTAAAAATGGCGGGGGTAGTCAACTTTAGGAAAAGCCTCTCAAAGAACGTGAGGCCGTAAAAATTATGAAGGATGTAAAGAGAAAGAACAAAGGGCAAAGTCCAAAAGGATCTTTAAAAGTATAATTGCATCTCATTCTATTACAAAAGACTATGTAGGGGATGGAGAGATAGCTCAGTGGCTAAGAGCACTAGTTGCTCTTGCAGAGGACTCAGGTTTGATTCCCAGCACCCACATACTCCAGTTCTAGGAGATCTCATACCCTCTTCTGACCTTCATAGTAGCCAGGCACACATGTGGTGAACATACACACATGCAGGCAAAACACTCACACATAAAATTAAAAATAAATAAATTTAAGTACGGTAGTTTGAATGTAATTGGTCCCCATAATCTCATAGGGAGTGGCATTATTAGGAGGTGTGGCTTTGTTGCAGTGGGTATGGTCTTTTTGGACGAAGTGTGTCACTGTGGAGGTGGGCTTTGAGGTCTCCTATGCTCAGGATACCACCTAGTGTCTCAGTTGACTTCCTGTTGCCTGCAAGATGTAGGACTCTCAGCTCCTGCACCTGCCTGCATGCCACCATGCTCCCCACCATGATGATAATGGACTGAACCTCTGAAACTGTAAGCCAGCCACTCTCAATTAAATGTTCTTTTATAAGAGTTGCTGTGGTCTTCACAGCAATAGAAACCCTAACTAAGACACTAAGTTTAAAACTTTTTAAAAACTGTATAAAGTGTGTGTATAATGTGCTTACCCTAATATGGGCCAGAGTAGGAAACTAAGAGCTTTTGGAGAGCTCAAGTTGGCTCCCCTATCACTGACCACAAAGTTACAGCACATAATGCAAAGTTCCCTGCTGGCCCAAGATCCATTCGCATGACAAATAGAATAGAAATCAGAGTGAACAGAACACACTTTTAAATGGGTCACTTCAAATAGAGGAGGCATTGGGTGGAAAGAAAGATCTGGATGAGACTGCTTTCTCTTTTGATTGTTCAGAGTCTCTACAATAGCTAAGGATTTAATTATCTAAAAGTCAGACTTAAATAGTTGACAACTTTCTGGAAGACATTCAAATTGTGTGAACTCCTCAGCTCTGGGAAATGCGCTTTCTTTTTCCTGCAGTGCCTGGCATTATTTATCAGGACAAAAGTAGTCTATTTTGAGACTGATTCCACAAATACCCCCACCCCCTCCACTCCCTACCCAGCACAATCAGCAGATGAACAGCTCTGGCTCTGTAAACAGAAGAGGAGGACAGTGACACCAGCGAATGAATGAATGGGGACACAGCTGCTGCAGTGGGTTACAAAAATACTTGTCCCATGAGCTCTGGAGCCAGCAACCAAGAAAGAAGTGCAGAGTTACCAAAGAAACCGTCACAGGGAAAAATCCATTAGTGTATAATACCTTGAAACGACAGAGTCTGGGTTGGGTTGTGAACACAGTTGTTCAGGGACCTAGGTGAGCAAATGAGACCTGTTTTATGTTCATTTGTTTTAGTTTTTTGAGACAAGTCTCTCTATATAGCCCTAGCTGTCCTAGAACTCACTATGTAGACCAGGGTGGCCTCAAACTCACAGAGATCTGCCTGCCTCTGCCTTTGAGGGCTGGGACTAAAGGCATGGGCTACCACGCCCACCTAAGAGCTGTTATGAAAATTTAAGAATGTTTGTATATTATTACTAAAGGGCCAATGACTGAGTGCCTCTTCTGTGCCAAGCATTCCACATGTTCTAATCTTTACTTCAGCTCTCTGATAGAGACCCTACTAAGATACCTGCTTGGCTGGGGAGATGACTCATCAAGTGAAGATAATTGCTGCCGAGCCTGAAGGCCTAGGACCTACGTGGCAGGAGAGAATTGATTTCTTTAAGTTGTCCTCTGACCTCCACATGTGTGCCATGGCATGCATGTGCCCACACATAGACACACACTAAATAAATAAATTTTAAAAATATAACTTCCTCTATTTTATGGGAAAGAAACCACAGGTTTACATCAACTGATTAAAATTTTAGGTTCAGCAATAGGTGCAAACCCAGGTCTGATTATGTCCAATGTCCACGTTTTCCATTCTGCCATACTACCTGTCAAAATTTAAAACAACTTATACTAGTGAAGTTTACATGTTAATACTAGTTTCAACAAGCTTGCCATTCATTAAGAATAGCCGTTATCTTAGTTAGGGTTTTCTATTGCTGTGAAGATACACCATGACCATGGCAACTCTTATAAAAGAAAACATTTAATTGAGGGTGGCTTGCCTACAATTTCAGAGGTTTAGTCCATTATCATCATGAAGGGGAGCATGGCAGCATGCAAGCAGATGTGGTGCCGGGGCTAAGAGTGCTACATCTTGCAGGCAACAGGAAGTTAACTGACTTTCACACTGAGGGAAGCTTGAGAAAAAGAGATCTCAAAGCCTGCCCCTACAGTGACACATTTCCTCCAACAAGGCCACATTATTAATAGTGCCACTTCCTTTGGGGGCCATTTTTTTCAAACCACCACAGCCATATACCTAACATCCTCTCCTTTAATCCTCATAAGCGTTCTGTGAGATGGATATCCTTACCCTCATTCATAGAGAAGAAAAACATATGTTATATACTATATAAGTGAACACATATGGGTTGCAACCCCTTGGGGGTTTGAATGACCCTTTCACAAGGGTCACATATCAGGTGTCCTGCATATCAGAGATTTACATTACAATTCATAACAGTAGCAAAATTACAGTGATAAAGTAGCATTGAAAATAATTTAATGGTTGGGGTCACCACAACATGAGGAATTGTATGTATTAAAGGATTGCAGGATTAGGAAGGTTGAGAACCACTGATCTAGCATATCCTATCATTGCAAAGCAAGTTCTGCTATTACATGATGGCTCTTTCTTGGACTAAACAATACCCTGACATGCATTCCAGTTCTTACACAGGGTATGTAGCTTTTTAGATTTATTATTTTTTATTTCTATTGATGTTGAGTGTGTACCACATGTATGTAGTTCCCACAGAGGCCAGGAGAGAGCTTGGGGTCCCCTGCAGCTGAAGTTACATGCTGGAGTGAACCTGTAACTGGAAGAGCTGCGAGTGCTCCTACCACTGAACCACCTCTCCAGGAAGATTCCTTTTGCCCTGGGTGGTTCTTGCTTGGATTCATCCATTAGAAATTTCAAGTTAACCTGAGTGAAAGGACAAATACCTAGAGACTGAGCTACTTGGGAGACTGAGGCAGGAGGATCACTTGAACCTGGAAGTTCAAGGTCAGCCTGGGCAAAAAGTAAGATACTATCTCAATAAAATAAAACAAAGTAGCCTAATTCAAAAGAGGAGGAAGAGAAAAGGAGGCAATAAAAAAGAAACCCAGAAGCTTCACCTTCTTCTCGCTGTCCTTAGCCAGTACCTACAAGGCTGACAGCACCCCTGTGCCCCATCCATAACAATGCATCTGCTACTTAAACACCATCCTGGTTCAGAACTCAAACATTTGCAGACACCTCTTACTATCAGAAGGGGCTCACATCTAGAAAATCCAAACCAATCTCCCTGTGTCTTCCATGGTTTGAACCTAGTTCCCCACTCTCGTATAATAGAATAAACACAGTTCTGCACACTAGCACCTCAATATTTGAATACAATGATCAATGCTTTCAAGTTTAAGTTCTTTCAAATATTGCTGCTTCTAATGTTTCCTGTGGCTGTCTTCTTCCAACATAACTGTATTGACCATCAAAATCTATTTTCCTATAGGTCACTAGGAGCACAGATTTTCTAGCCACTGACATTTGAATGTCCACATCTATTCTGTCTGCTGGGATTGCTTAATAATATGTGAAGAACAAATAAAACTACACAATGACTACAAAATACCAATATCTCTATTAGCACCATCTTTCATCCCTTACAAAGTACTCAGTCTGCTTACAGTATCCTCTATCATACTTATTGGGTTTATTTTTCTTTTTATTTATTTTTCATTTTTTGAGACAGGGTCTCAAGTAGCTTAGGCTGGCTTCAAACTCAATCTGTAACAAAGGCTGTCCTTGAACTCCTGATCCTCCTGCCTCTACTTCCCAAGTTCTAGGATTAAAGGCACTACCCCAATGCCTGACTTTGTCAGACGATGGTCTTAATGTCAGGTTTCAAAGGGCTCTTCTGGAGTACGGATAGTTGGGAAACACATTCTTAGAACACTGATCCTCCCTTCCAGGATTCCTTGGAAGGAAGACAAACAGAACCAGAGAATAGACTGGAATGTTGAAATTGACTTATTTCTATTATCCTTGCACCAGACCTGTTCTCACAAGTTAGCTAGAAAACCAGTGAGTCCTTCCATAAAGGATGAAGAAAGAAACTCAAGTTTAGAGACATTCAAGTTTAGTACCATATCCATAAATGGCAATGACGGATTTATACTTTACATTTAATGTCTACAATTAATGCCTAAAATAAAATCTCAATATGATGAGAGAGAAAGAGAATATCAAAAATCTAAGCAGCATGATACAAACGAAAAGCCCAACTGAGATCTGTTAAATTTGTTATGGTAAGAGAGAAATAGGGACCGGATTTAAGAATAGTGATTTGGCTGGGTCAGTGGAGCATGGCTGAGATCCAAGCACTGGGGAAGCTCAGGCAGAAGGACTGTAAGTTCAAGTGTGGGCTACATGTTAAGATCCCTGTCTCATAAAGAGAATGAAGGCTGGGAGGGGAGGGACTGGGAGGAGAGGAAAGAGGGGGAAACAAACAAACAAAAAAAATGAAGGCTCCGCTAGTTCTTCCATAGCTTCTTAAATAAGATTTTGGAAGCCAAAGAGTAACAACAAAATAGTTGGTTCTTTGACAGACTCTTAAATACGATTTTTTTTTAAATGTAGTTCATCATTATCATATTCCTCTTATCACCGAATAACTTCATTCATATCCCATCCACTTCAGCATGGTAAAATTCTTTAAAGTTAATTAAATGTAAAAATAAAATGACCTGCCCAAGGTCAGACAATTTATGGGGGCTATATCCCGGCGTCCTAATTCCATAAGTGGGCTCTTCCTGGCCAAAGAGCAGCCAGGTGACGAGGGAGGGGGCGTGGCGGGAGACTGCAAAGTTCACCCTTGGCGGAGGGAGGAACTGATAGTGAAGCACCGCACGGACTGCTGGGACGGGCCTGTTCGCAGAGTTCTAGGCCCGGATATCTGCTCGCCGCCACTTTCCAGCTCTGCTTTTCTTCCGCCTCCCCAGCGCCCAGCGTGAGTGGAATCTGCGTTACCTTTCCCAGGGTTCCGCTCATTCTTGCTTACTGCAGCTTCTAAGCAAACCGAAGATCCGCCCCAGAAGTCACGACCCCTGGGCTTCTGAAACACTGCCGGGAAAGTCTTAATCTGGTCCGTCTACAAAATCCGACCGAGATTCTCTCTACGCCCGCAGCACCTTGGTTCCGGCAGTTTTTAAAACCCAAGGAATAGAAATCTCCCTAAATTCCACTGTCATTCCAGGGTGTGTCACGCTTCCTGTGATTTCTCTGGGCAGTATTAGTTGCCATTCTTTGTTACTCGAGTGCTTTTCACATAATTTTGGTATTTCACCTATGAAACTATATATTATTTACTGTCTCTTCCCCATATTTGATTGAAATCCTTTAGGACTCGTATCTGATTAATTCATTCCAGCGTCTAATATAGAACATAGAAATCTTGACTTGCAACCTCGACTCAGGGACCTGATTAACCCCGTGTGAACCTTCCTAACATTCCATTCCCTCATAATAATTGAGAATAATTATCTTTTATTGAGTGCCCACTGTGTGTAATACTTTGTGCTCACCTTATTCTTCACAAGCCTCCTAGAGAGATGTTGCTCGGTGTTACAGATAAAGATTTGAGAAATCAAGAGATTAAGAGACTTGTCTGGGATCTGTGAACTGAGAGCTGAATTTCAAGCCGTCTTGTTTATGTGAAATGTTTTCACTCTGACACACCCCTTCTTACATGAGATAATGTCAACGTACCAATTCATTTATTTACATAATAAAAACAGACCTGTATTGTTTTTGGGACAGGGTCTCCAGTGTAGACCAAATTGGACTTGAATTTGTGTTTGCTTCCAGGGTGCTTTGATTAGAAATGGCATCACACCCAGCTACAAACTATTTTCCTAGAAATACTTTTTGCTCCTTGGATAGAATCCTGGGAACACAAAAATGAATATCCCATGGTTCCTGTCCTTAAATGGCACGTATAAACTATTATAGAGCAATAAGAAATTCAAGATACCAAGCTAGTCATATAAACTCTGTGTACAGAAGGAGTATGTGAGTACATAATAAAGTCAGCATTGAGTGAAATAACAAATATGTAATGATCTCTTTTTATTATTTTTTTCTATTGTTGCTTTGTTTTGTTGTTTGGTTTCTTCTATGTAACAGCCCTGGCTATCCTGGAACTGACTCTGTAGAGCAGGCTGGCTACTGTTGCTGTTCTCAAGAAAGAAAAGGTGCAAAAACTGGTGACTAGAGGCTGGAAAGACTGCTCAGCTGTTAAGAACTCCTGCTGCTCTTGCAAAGGACCTGAGCTGGGTTGCAGCCCCTGTATCAGACGTCTCACAACCTCCTTTAACTTCACCTCTGCACGCTGAACACGCTCTCTAGCCTCCTCGGGTACCTACACTCACATGTGCATACTTACAAACCACAGACACACATGCAGCATAAATAAAAATAAAATCCTGGCCTTTAATGCAAGCAGTATGGAGGCAGAGGCAAGCAGATCTCTGTGAGTTTGAGGCCAGCCTGGTCTATATGCAAGTTCCAGAACAGCTACAGCTATACAGAGAAACCTGTCTCAAAAACAAAATCCTTTTTAAAAATGGTAAACATAAAAAGACAAAAAGCATGGTAAATGAATTAGGCTTCAGTGACAGTGTGGCTTGTTGTCAGCATTCCTTCCAAGATCCTAGTGCTTCATCTACGCTTCCTAGAATGAAATTCCAAAGAGCCACCAACAGCTGTGTAGATAAATCTATTTCTCCCATCTGGTGCAGAAGACAAGGAGACTATTGTGGTCAATTTTATGTGCCAACTTTCCTGAGCAATGTGGCAACCAGATACTTAGTGAAACATTCCGCGTGTTTCTGTTATGATGTTTTGGAATGCAATTAACTTTTTTTTTTTTTTTTTTGGTTTTTCGAGACAGGGTTTCTCTGCGTAGCTTTGCGCCTTTCCTAGAGCTCACTTGGTAGCCCAGGCTGGCCTTGAACTCACAGTGATCCGCCTGGCTCTGCCTCCCGAGTGCTGGGATTAAAGGCGTGCGCCACCACCGCCCGGCGCAATTAACTTTTAAATGAATAGAATAAGTAAAGCAAATTGCCCTCCCTAATGTGAGTGGGCCTTATCCAATCAGTTGAAAGCCTAAATAGAACCAAAATGTTGACCTTCCTCCAAATAAGAGAATGTTTACTAGTTGATGTCCTTTGACATGGGATATCATTTGTGTCCTGCCATCCAACTCAGGCTGAAATATAAGACCTTTATATTGCTTGCCAGCCTTTGGGGTGTAACTACATTTATCAATTCTCATGGCTCTCAGGCCTTCAGACCCTAATGGGTCTCCGGCTTGCCAATTCACTCTGCAGATCTTAAGACTTCTCAATTTCCATAATAATAAAATTTCAATAGGTACTTGATAGATATGTATACAGATACATACGTACACATTTGTGTGTGTGTACATACACATCCTTTTAGATTTGTTTCTCTAGAGAACCCCAACTAACACAAGATGATTATTTTTTTTAAAGATGTATTTATTATGTATAGTGTTCTGCCTGCATGTACACCTGCAGGCCAGAAGGGGGCACCAGATCTCATTACAGGTGGTTGTGAGCCACCATGTGGTTGCTGGGAATTGAACTCAGGACCTTTGCAAGAGCAGTTAGTGCTCTTAACCGCTGAGCCATCTCCCCAGCCCCACACAATATTATTTAAAGAGACAGGTTCATGGCTAAATGATGCACTGGGAATTATACATTGCACATAGTAGTCACTCAATAGAAGGTATCTATTCTCAGTTATTATTAGGCAATTGATTGTCAGAGTAATTCACATAGAGTCAATCAGCTCTGAAAATTGAGGTTAGATGTTAGATTTATGAATCCTTTGCTAGATGCTGAAATAAAGCAGTCAGGATCTAAGTCCTTAAGATCTTTTATACAGCCTGGTCTACAGAGTGAGATCCAGGATAGGCACCAAAACCACACAGAGAAACCCTGTCTGGGGGTGGGGGGAGACCTTTTATAGACTGTGAGCTCCTAAGAACAGGTTGTATCTTAATCTTTGCATCCTCAGCATTTAGTCCAGGATGGGTTTATGGCAATATGTGTCTGGTGAACCACTTAGAGATGGGTGTTTGTTGGTGTTGTCATTTTGTTCTGTTTGAGACAGGGTATCATGCATTCCAGTCTTGCCCTGAACTTGCTCTGTAGTGAGGATGACCTTTCATTTCCTCTTTTCTCTTCATTCTCCTGCATATAATCCATTGCTATAACATATTTCTTTTTTGCACCTCCATAGGTGGCACAATAGAGATATAGGAATGGGTGCGTGTACCCAGAATACAGACTCGGGCATAATCCTGCCTCTGTCATTTATCCAGTGTGTGTGTGTGTGTGTGTGTGTGTGTGTGTGTGTGTGTGTGTGTGTGTTTAAAGAGTGGTGGAATTTTAGGAGACTTCCACGTTTGGCTAAAATATAAACAGAGAAAACTGGTGAGAAAAGAGATTTGAGAGACCTGACAGAGTCAAACTGTGAAGTACAGATCAAAGGGCTGGAGAGGCTTTGATTAATTAGGAGCAGTGAAGAGTAAAATAGTGGAGGAGAAAGTGGAGACAGAGTCTGGCAGGAAGAGTAAGGTGCTGATTTAAGCGAGATACAGAGGTATCAATACAAGAATTGCTACAGGTAAAATAGGAGGACTTTGGTGTTAGGTTAGGTATGAGCAATGAAGGACATTCTGAGTTATACTCTGAGGTAAGTATTAAGTATCATCTTCAAGTAGGTAGTAGATAAGCCAGTTTGAGTCAGTGGGATGACTCAGTAGGTAAAGGTGCTTGCTGCCAAGTCTGACAACCTGAGTTCCATCCCTGGGTCCCACATCGTGTGAGGAGGGAACTGATTCCTTCAAGTTGTCCTCTGACACTGTGTCATGTACATTTGTGAGCATGCTCATGCGCGCGCACACACACACACACACAAATAATTGTAACCAAAATATCTTTAAATTTAACTTTGGATTTTAAAAAAGAGGGAGAGTTCAAATTCATTACTGGCCACATAATGAATTTGGACCCATCCTGAACTACATGAGACCATGTATCAAAAAAAAAAAAAGTAAAAGAAAGAAAACCAATTGTACAAATATCTTCTCTTTCTTACTCTATTACGCACTACTCTTCATGTTGCCACCAGGGTGATTTCTAAACACAAATGTAACTATGCTACATCTTGGCCCAAAATTGTCTAATGACTCCCAACATTTATAGCAATGCTATCCAACAGAAAACTATGTTATATATGCTGAGCCCACCAGGTATCTACCAGCCACACACAGCTACCGAGCACTTGAAATGTGAATGAGGGACTGGATTCCTAACTTAACCTAAGTTTAATGTAAATGTAAATATCAAGTGGATTCCTATGGTAGGTTATATTATCAAATCCAAACACCTAAATATATATGCCAAGTCCCAGAAAGACATTTTCATATATCTATAACCAGAAATTTTGTACATATCCATCATTTTTTGAGATATTGACTTACTTGTGTCTGGTCTTTAAGATTTAAGATTTGGGCTGGAAATGTAATTCAGTTGGTGGAATGCTTACCTAGCATGCACAAAGTCCTGGATTTTGTCCCCAGCACCACATAGGTGAGATATAGGGACACATATCTGTAATCCCAGTACTCAGGAAGTAGAGGCAAGAAAATCAGACACTCAAGGTCATCCTCAATACACAGCAAGTTCCAGGCCAGCTTGGGATACATGAGACCTTGTCTCCAAAAAATAAATGAATGAAAGGGCTAGCAGGATAGCTCAGTGAGTAAAGGCACTTGATGCCAAACCTGACAACCTGAGTTTGAGCCCCAGAATCCATGTGGTAGGACAGAGCGGGAATCTGAAAAGTTGTCCTCTGACCTTTACACACACACACACACACACACACACACACACACACACACACGCACGCACGCACGCACGCGAGAGAGAGAGAGAGAGAGAGAGAGAGAGAGAGAGAGAGAGAGACAGAGACAGAGACAGAGAGACAGAGAGAGAGACAGAGACAGAGAGACAGAGACAGACAGAGAGACAGAGAGAGACAGAGACAGAGAGAGAGAGACAGAGAGAATAGTACATGTATTCCCTTCCCCACATATGTACATAGAAAATTTAAAGGAATAAATATATAAATAAAAATGAAGGCTTTCAGCCAGGCAGTGGCAAAAGCCTTTAATCTCAGCACTTGGGAGGCAGAGGCAGGTGGATCTCTGTGAGTTCAAGGCCAGCCTGGTCTACAGAGCCTGGTCTTAGCCAGAGCTGTTACACACAGAAACCCTGTCTCAAAAAATATTTTTTTCTTGGGTAATCAAGACAACATAGGCCATTTTCCATGAATCTGTATACTTATCAAGTTTTGTTTCCCACACTTTTCAACACAAATACTATTCCTCACCCCAAAGAAAATCTTACAGTTTTCCAAGCATAATATACTCTGTCACTTCTCCCTGCCTTTTCCTACAATTTCCTCTGCCAAGATAACATTTCTGTACTCATGTACCTGAAAAATTCCCACTCCTCTTTCAAAACACAAGTCAGAGGCTGTCTTTCCTAGCTATCATCTTACAGCCATTTCCCAAGACTGGTGTGGTCCCTGCTCCACCCTTTCAGTCCTTTCCCCACGTCTCTACCACAGGGTACTGTTCATCTGTGTATCTTCTCCATTGGATTGTGAGCAGTTTTCGAGGAAGACTAGTCTTCATGTTCATAGTGTCTTTAGCACTTGCCACCGGCCACGGAGCATAATGAGGCTTCAATAAATGTTGAATAGAATTACATATATGTGACTATTTTAAAGTTCTTAGCTATAACTAAAGGTTTTAGATTTTCCCAGGAACTTCAATCATATGCAGACACAAAAGTTATGAGACTGGGGATATAGTTCAATGGTATATCACTAGCCTAGCATATGCAAGGCCCTGGATTCCATTCCCAGCACATACCAAAAAGAGGCCTTTCTGGATTTATTTTTACAAGCTAGCTTTCCTTTAAAAGGTCCTTTTAAAAATAAACCTGCTCTGGTCCTCAGCACAACCACATCAGAGAAAGCCTTGGGGAACAAAGAACAAAGGGAAGCCCTTTAAAAGATGATGTTTCATCTCAAGTGAAACGTCCTCTAAAGCAGTAATTCTATGGCCACCTACAATAAAAAAAAAAAAAGTCTGCAATGGTACCCTAAAGCTCTAATTTATGGCTTTAGTGAAGATATATTAAGTTACCTCCAACTACAAACAAGATTATCTTCAGTAAGGCTTTTCTGCTTCTATATTTTGGCACAAAGGAAACCACACTTAAAAAGAAAATGTCTATATAAAAGCCCAGAGATGGGAAGAGAGCTGGCTACCTAGGAAAAGCCAGAAAGAGAAGCACTAGCTGGCCAGCCCCTGCTTTACCAGCGGGTTTCTGGTTGTTCAGGTTATGGCTGGGTGATGGTAATGACTCCACCCTGGAGAGAGAACCAAATGATGAAAGAGGCTGCAAGAGGGAAGCTTCAGCAGTGGGCTCATAGGAACTGGTCAAGAGAAAGGGGTGCAGAGGATCGCTAGCGTGGAAGTTCCCTATGCACCTCAGAGAATGTCTTCCTGGACAACCAGAACCCGAGTTCTGGTTGATCAGTTCAGCCTCCAGTGTGAGGGCACTGAGAGTCTCTGCCACAAGGAGCTCCTCCAGCAGAGGGATACTAGGTCCAGGGCACCTGAGAGGCTATCTCTATCTACTTTCCGCCCGCCTGGCTCGGGCGGTCCTGCACTAAACCACTGGTTGCACCTTACACATTACAACAGAAGGAAATTTTTCTTGCTGAGGGTGGCGGCTCATGCTTTTAACCCCAGCATTTGAAAGGCAGAGAGGCAGGTAGATTGCTGTGAATTTGGAGCAAACCTAATCTACATAGTGAGTTCCATGCCAATGAAAATATTTCTTGCAAACAAAAAGGAATCCTTTGTATTGCTGCTATCTAAGGCCCCAAAGCCACATATATACTGAAAATTAGAAGCATAAAAGTCATTATCATAACTAGGCATGGTGGTGCACACCTTTAATCCCAGAATTCAGAGGCAAAGGCAAGCTGAGCTCTGAGTTTGAGGCTAGCCTAGTCTACAGAGTGAATTCCAGGACAGTCAGGGATACACAGAGAAACCCTGTCTTGAAAAAAACAAAAACAAAAAAGTCATTATCATACTACAGCAAACCACCCAGAGCCTCCAGCATATATCACCTGTGTGACAGCCTAAGACTAGAAGTCACAGGTACTCTGTGCTCAAGTGTGTGTTTCTGAGGATGCAATCCAGAGCTTTGTGTATGCTATGCAAGCATTCTACCTGACAGTCCACTGCTTAGTACTTAATTAGGAAACATAGAAATTGTGACACAGTCACCCAAGGAATACTTCGTCCCATGACCTCAATTAAAATGATAAGCAGTATACATCAAAAACACACAAAATCAGTTTGTCCCATTGTTTTAAACAGGAAAAATAAAAGGGTGACAAAGGTTATTAGTATTGTTTCCATTAATGGAATAATATTTTATTTTTTTCCATCGCTTTTCATAATTTCCCAACTTCCTAGAATATGCCCGTACGTTCATAACCAGAAAATATACATCTATGAAGTTCAAACGTGTCAAGCCACACCTGGCGTTGCCAATTCATCTGGGAGTTGCAACGCGGAGATGACTCATCTTAAAGTAGAGGGAGCGAGACAACAGGCTTTTACTAGTCTGGGTTTGAGGGGGAGGGACAGTCCCTGGTCACAGTGGAGACTGATCTGCTCAGCTGGAGTCCAACCCGGAAGCGCTGACGGTGGCACAACACCGGGCAAAATCCAGCCTTTGAGGCGGATGATAACGTGGCAGCTGCACCCTTGCACCGCTCAGCTGGACAAGCCCACCCTCCGCGCCCTCATCCCTACAAGGCTGGCTCCTCCCCGCTTCTCCATTGGTCCATTGAAGCTCAATTAGCCTCCGAAGGCCCGCCCCTCTAGGGAAGGGAGGGGCCGCCGCCTTGTCTGGGACTTGAGGTGGCCATGCTGAGTGTGGCCGGCAGAAGTGGGTGGGGCAGTTCTTTCTAACTGATGCAGACTCTGCCCCGGCTTCTTCTTGGCCACAGCTCTCGGTACCCAAGGAAAGAGGTGATTTACCACCAAAATCATGGTTAACTGGGAGCTAATGTTCATACGAAGTGCACGCCTCTGGTACTGCCCCTGGAGGCCAGTGGGTTTTAGTTTTTAGAGATGATGTCATCCCAAAGCCTCTTCGAGGTCCTAGTGCCCACTCAAAATTAGAGCTCTTTAGAGATGGGGCAATTAAATAATTCGTTATTCAAAGCCAGAGAGCCTAAAAGTTTATAATAAAACCAATCAGTGCAAGATGCGCCAAAGTGGACCCTTCTTTGTTGTAGGGTTTATACAACTTTGAGACTACCAATTCTAAGCATCTTGCCTCCAGCCGTGGACAGACAGACAGACGGACGGACGGACGGGAACACACACACACACACACTTAAAATATATGTAAAATTTTCCATTTTAAGCATAGCATTCAAAATGTTACGCAACCATTACCATAATATACTTTAATTTTTTTCAATCACTGCAAACAGAATCTCTATAACCATTAAACACTAGCTCCCCACTAGTCTTTTTATCTAGCTCCTGATAATCTTCAATTTGTGCCTCCAAGAATTTACTTACAGTAGATATTTTATATGAAGACTAATCTCTAGTTTATTCACCTCGCATCATTTTTTTCAAGATTAATCCATGCAATATGTCAACACTTTATTCAATTTTATGGCTGAACAATATTCCCTTCTATGGATATATCTCTATTTGTTTTTTTTCTTTTTCTTTCCCTTTAGGATCCGATCTCATGTAGCTCAGGCTGCCCTAGTACTTGCTGTGTAGCCAAGGATGACCAGGAAACCCTAATGCTCCTGCTGGGATTACAGGCATGCATCACTATGTTACCAATATTTGTTTATCCATTCATCTGTTGATGGACTCTTAGGTGGTTTCTGCCTGTTGACTATTGTGAACAATGTGTACAGATTTTTTTATAATTTATTTAACTTTATTTTATGTGCATTGGTACAAAGGTGTCAGAACCCCTGGAACTAGAGTTACAGGCAGTTGTGAGCTGCTATGTGGGTGCTGGGAACTGAACCCGGGTCCTCTGGAAGAGCAGCCAGTGCTCTTAACCACTGAGCTATCTCTCCAGCTCCATGTACAGATATTTTTTTGACAGACATTTCCCCCTCATCCTTGCCAATGCTTTATTTTTAGTTTTTAAAGCCACCCTAGTATTTTGAATGCTATCTTATGGTTTTAGTTAGCATTTCCCTGATGATTAGCAATGTTGAACATCTTTTCAGGCACTTATTGAACATTTACATATCTTCTCTGAAGAAATGTCTGTGTAAGGCCTTTGACTGTATTTTTTTCAATTTTATGTTTGTGTATGATGTATGTTTGCATATTTGTGTATCTAAATGTGGGCATGTGCCATGGCATGTGTGTGTGTGGAGGTCAGAAAAGAACTTTGGGTGTTGGTCCTTATCTTCTACCTTGTTTGAGATATTATGATCTGTAGATGCAGAGATCATGCATATAACTGATTTCATGTAGCATCCCAAAAACTTAGTAAGATATGCTTGAATAGTAATTCCCTTCTCCATAAGAATAAAATTTATGTTATAATTTAATGAGTTTTCTCTTTGCATTTCATGACGGCTAAAGCCCAAAAGATGAACCACTGTTGATAATAAGCATTTTTACTACTATTCAATATCAGCTTGGAGATGAGTGCTTAAATGTAGGCTGGAGATGGAAATTCTGGAGTCATCAGTGAGTCAGTGGCAGTTATAGTAATAAGGATAAATGGTAATCATGTAGGTAGAGGGTAGGCTAAGAAAGACAGGATGGTCTCCTATAGAACATCTTTTTTTTGTTGTTGTTGTTGTTGTTTTGAGACAGGGTTTCTCTGTGTAGTTTTGGTGCCTGTCCTGGATCTCGATCTGTAGACCAGGCTGGCCTCGAACTCACAGAGATCCTCCTGGCTCTGCCTCCCGAGTGCTGGGATTAAAGATGTGTACCACTTCCTCCTGGCGAACATCTTTTTTAGAGGCTCTCTGCATTGCCTTGAACTCCTGACTTCTAGTGATCCTTCACCCTCAGCCTCCCAAGTTAGATCTACGGGTGCATGCTACTGTACCTGGCTGCTACCCCACATCTAAGAACATTAAGAGGGGGCTGGAGAGATGGCTCAGCAGTTAAGCATTGGCTTCTCTTACAGAGGACTGGGGTGGAAGTCCCAGAACCCACACAGTGGCTCGTAACTGTCTATTACTCCAGTCCCAGAGGATCTGAGTCCTTTTCTGTCCTCTGTAGACACAAGGTATGCACATGGTACATAGGCATACATACATACATACAAGACTCTCATACACACAAAATGAAATAAAATAATTTTTAAAAAAGAATAGTCTGAGAAAAAGTAATTGGGAAGAAATTGCAAGATATTAGGGGTAAAGTCAAGAGAGAAAAATGGTGACAAGAAAGCCACAGAAGGACAAAATGTCAAAAAGAAAGATATATCAAATATAGTTGAGCCAAGGACTGAAAAGCATGCCTTTATCTGCTACCAGAATATATAATCCCCCTCAAAACTGACTTAGCGATGCAAAGGGTCCCAGAGTTCCTTTAATTATCTTTTCAAGAGTTGTTGGGGATCATTAAATTCCATTAAATTCTTAACAGGAGGCAAAATAAGAGCACAAGCATAGCAAATTACTATTGATTTACAATCACACGAAAAAGCAAATCTGGAAATATAAATTATATAATTATTATTTTAATTATTTTTGTTTTTCTGTGACAGTGTTACATGTAGCCTAGACTTGCTCAAATTCAAAATACAGCCATGGCTAACCATGAACTCTTGATCTTCCTGAGTGTGTATGAGTGTGAGTGTGAGTGTGTGTGTGTGTGTGTGTGTGTGTGTGTACGTGTATGTGTGACAGGACTCAACAACAAAGAGACTAGCAATGCATTTCAAATGGTCAAAGCTGTGACCATGATTCAATAACTGAAGCATGAGGTCCTGGGTTTGGATCTCCAAACACCACACAAAATAGGATGTCTGTAATATAGAGCTCCTACAGTGAGATGGGGTGGAAACAGAAAAAACCCTGAAGCTCGAGGGCCAGCTAGTCTGGTGTACAACAGTGAGCAACAAGAGACAATAAGCAGATGCAATAAAGCTATCAAATGGCTCTTCCTCTATATTCATTTTAGTGTCACATTTAGTTGACTTTTTTCACATTTGTCATACCAGTAGACTGACGTACACTCAAGAACAAGGGCCAGGTCTTTTTCTCTTTGCTGTCTCTAGTGCAAACAGGAGTGTTAGTAGACAGCGATCAAAGTGTTTGTAGAATGAATAAGTGAATAACTACATATTTCAGGGCACAGCCTCATGTTGGAAATCAAGCTGATAGGTTTAGCAGAGTGAACACTGGTGCTGGGCTGCCAAGAGGTCTTTTCTTTTTCTCTTTTTCTCGTGATACAGTCACAGTTTTGTGGCAACAACCCATCTTTCTCCAGTCTCCACATACTGCTCTTGCAGTGATATTTGAAGGATAGACACATGACCTAATCTAGCCAATGAGATGTAATAGGGAGTTTCCTAGGGGGAGCTAGGAAATGTTTTCCTTAGAGATATAGAGGTTTTTCCTTTCTCTGGACTGGATAGTACTTTATTGTTTCAACTTGAGCTACGTCAATCATCTTGCTAGAACCTAACATCCAAGTCAGAATTCTGAGGAAGGCAAGCAGAAAGACAGAAAGATAGAAGATCTTGATCCTTATCAACATGGCTAAGGGTCATTAATCACCCCTGGAGTTCTCCTAGCCTGAGACTTGTGATTAACCCTATTCTTCACACCATTTAGAGTTAAGTGTTCTGTTTCTTCCAGATGAAAAGCTCCCACCAGGAGGTTCATGAATGGATTATATGTGTGTATGGGAAAGAGGGAGCTCTGTGTGTGTGTGTGTGTGTGTGTGTGTGTGTGTGTGTGTGTGTGTGTCCCGTCATTAAAAGTCTCTGGAGGTCAGGCATGGTAACACATGGCTTTAATGCCAGCACTCAGGAGGCAGAGGCAGGCAGATCTCTTTAAGTTTAAGTCAGCCTAGTCTACATAGCAAGTTGCAGGCCAGCCAGGGTTACATAATGAGACCCTTTCTCAAAAAATAAAAAATGACCAGGCAGTGGTGGCACATGCCTTTAATTCTAGCACTCGGGAGGCAGAGTCAAGCGGTTGTCTGTGAGTTCGAGGCCAGGCTGGTCTACAGAGCGAGATCCAGGACAGGCACTAAAAATTACACAGAGAAACCCTGTCCCAAAAGATTTAAAAAGAAAAAAATGTGTTAAGAGAAGAAGGCCTCTTTCTGTTTATGGAAAAGCCCATTCATGGAGCTCTCTGCCTTCTAACAGTACAGAAGTAACAACAAAACACCCAGAGCATGTGAGAGGACTCAGACAGTGCTGTGTGCAAAGTAATACCACAAATAAGGTATGTGTGCAAAGGCTGTGTGCAAAGCAAATAAGTCTGTGTAAGGAGACTTAGCAATTATCTTCCCTTTTGATTTCTTAAACTCCACTTTTATATTACCTATTGTTATTATTGTTCTTGAGAAAGGGTCTCCCTATGTAGACCTGGCTATCCTCAGAACTTGCTATTTAGATCAGGTTGGCCTCAAACTCACAGAGATCCACCTGCCTCTGCTTCCTGAATGCTGTGATTAAAAGTGTGTGTCACCACATCCAGCCCACACTCTGACTTTGACAGTCTCAAACCAGGACAACAGAAATAGCAGCTATATGTCAAGTGAAGCCAGGAAGACAGAAAGTAGGATCAGTGAGATGAAAATATCTTATTTTGACTGCATTTTCGGCCTGACGTGAGAATTCTCTAACACGGCACCTGGTGTTTCACACTCATGATCCTTTCTGGGCCTCTCTTAGCCAGTTGGCCTGCTTCATGTTATTTTCCCCTTCAGTAGTTACTAACACTCTAGTTAGTTAGTTACTTTTGCTTAGTCTTTGTTTCTCAATGTAAAATATTATGGCTCTTGGGTAAAAAATCAGAGCCTGAGTTTGCAATTGAATTATTATTTTTTAACTGAAATAGTTTCAGAAAAGGAATGAGGTGGAAATATCTTTAATTCATCACCTTAGAACTGAAACTTTGTTCAGATTTTTCTCCAAGATGTTGTTGCTCATTACGTCATTGGATAGTTCGAGCTGATTTCTATAATGATTTTGATGCCTTATTCATTCATCTATTTAGTTAGTTTTGAGATAGGGTCTTACTGTCTAGCCCTAGCTGGCTTAGAACTCACTTTATATACACCAGAGTGGTCTTTAATTCACAAATATATGTAAAGGCTTGCACCACCATTTGTGGCCTACCTTTTGATTTTTATGTAATATAATAACATCCTAATTTGTGCTGTTCAAATGCGTGTGCGCATGCACATGCACAGACAGGCAGGTTCTCTTGGCTTCTTTGCAAGCTGCCGTTTGCCTGCTGGTATTTCAGTGCGGCAGGGCTGTTCTGAGTTTCTTGTCCTGAGATGCTGTGTTCTTTCTATAAACAGCAGTGAAAGCAGTTGTTCTCTTCCATTGCGAGGGTGAGTATCTCTTCGTAGCAGGTGGAGTGATTCATTCTCCTGGATGTCTTAGAGGAGATTTTATTTGTGGGGGAGAGAACAGGGAGAGGAAGGCTCCAGCAATGTGTCAAGTTTTACACATTCTGGCCCTAGTATAATGAGGAGCAAGATCTTTCCCTGCCGAAATGGCAAAACCTGGAAGCAACACCCCACTTCTCAGGCTTGAAAAACCACATTATTCATAACATGGCCATGATTCACATGAACAGAACAAAATTGAATTATCAAAAATAGATTCTGTAGATCAATCTGTAGCAGAAATATCTTCTTAGCTGTGGGTTGGCTATAATTACAGGGAAGGTCATTCATTTAAGTTCTATCACCCTTTCCTTCACTTTGACTAAATAATCTGTTAAAAAATGTTTTAAAAAAATTTTTATGGCCATGGGTATTTTGCCTGCATATGTATCAGTGCACCACTTGCATGCCTTATGCCTGGGGAGGCCAGAAGAGGACACCAGATACCTTGGAACTGGAGTTACAGACAGTTGTGAGGGGCCATGTGAGTACTGGAAATTGAACCCAGGTCCTTTGGAAAAGCAGCCAGTGCTCTTAACTGCTAAGCCCAGCTCTCCAACTCCCACTAAATAATCTTTATTCTTGTCTCATGGTACATAATTATAGGTTACTCTACAGGTCAATATACTTGAAAAAGAGGGTGGTTTCTTTTTCCCTCTATGGGGCTTCTGTCTGTTTGTTTGGATGCTAGAGGTTGAACCCAGGGCCTTGTGTATGCTAATTACTGACAAAAGGTTTTAATATAAGGTACTCTTTTTTTCTGTATGGTCCTTTTGAAATGAGACAACTTAAACACACTTTATATAGTAATTGGTACTCTTTTAATTGGCCTCCTTGAGTTATTGAGCATCCTTCATTTTTATGCTATTTATTGAACCACTATTATTTTTTAGCAATGATTACCACTGTAGAGTGGGTTGGATGGCCATCACATTTGATGGAATTTGAATTCCTGCCAGAGCTATTATTATTTGTTTCAAATACGAGCAATGTGGTTCCAGTCCTTTTACCTGGACATTTTTTCTCTTTCTATTGATTTCCTGCCTCTATAAGAGCAATAAATCTTTTTTAGGGAGTAGTAAACAGGAAAAGGCAGTTCCATCTTGATAACTACTACTATGGTATAGCTATGTACACAACATCACAGGCATAACATTCAAGAAACTGTTAGGGCTTTGAGAATCTAAAGATGACAATTTCATCTCTCATAATACAAAGAAATGTAAAGTATCTATACACCATAAAGACATTGTCAATTATAAGGACATTTATCATTTTACTAAAAAGAAATTCAGAGAAAGGCAAGTTCCAGACTTGATACATTGGCTCAGGATCCCTCTGGCCTCCCTGATTAGCTGTCATCAGTGGGCTGATGTTTTACACTCACAGTTACGTACGAATGTTCACAAAAACAGTATTAACTATAACTATCGATTTCTTGAACAGTCATATGCAAAGGCAGAAAAAGGGCAGGTTTTCTTCAACTGCACCTTTTTATTAAGGAATAAATTTTTGTCTTAAAACCCTCTAGGTCATCTCCTTCATTTCTGATTGCTTCAGACTGTGTCATGTGCCTGTCCCTTAGCTGAAGGAAAGTATGTGTGTTTTGTTCATTCTCAGGTGGGCAATTAACAGTGTCTACCATAGAGAATAATACAAGATCACTGGGTGTGGAAGTACATGCCTCTAGTCCTAGCACTTGGCAGACTGAGCAGGAAGATCAGGAGTTCCAGGCTTGCCTGGGCTACACAGAAAGACCCTGTTTCAAAAAGAGAAATCACAGACCTCTTTCAAGAAAAGTTTTAGCTGACATGGCAGCACAGGCCTTAATTCCCAGCACTTGTGAGGCAGGGGTAGGTGGAGCTCTGAGTTCAAAGCCAGCCTGGACTACATAGTGAGTTCCAGGACAGCCAGAACTACATAAAGAGACCCTGTCTCAAAAACAACAACAAAAATAAAAAAAGAAAGGAAGGAAGGAAGGAAGACAGACAGACAGATGGTGTGGAGGAAGAAAAAGAAAATTTCTCTCTGGGTGAAGAAAGTGAGTTACATTTTTATTACAATTTCTATATAAGATTCCTGGACATACTTACAGGTCTCAGATTACAGTTCTCCAAGAATAAACATATAAAAATAAAAGATACAAAATACAGACCTCTAACTCCTTCTTCTCAGAAGTAATTTTCTAAGTGTTGAACCCTGTAGCACTTACTCTGCACACAGGCACCTCTTAGACTGTTAAGATGTCTATGGCTAGGGGCGGTGGTGGCGCACGCCTTTAATCCCAGCACTTGGGAGGCAGAGGCAGGCGGATCTCTGCGAGTTCGAGGCCAGCCTGGGCTACCAAGTGAGTTCCAGGAAAGGCGCAAAGCTACGCAGAGAAACCCTGTCTCGAAAAACCAAAAAAAAAAAAAAAAAAAAAGATGTCTATGGCCAGCAAGATGGCTGAGGAGGTAAAAGTCCTTGCCATGAGAAGTCTGGCAACTTGAGTTAAATCCCTGAGACCCACAGTGGAAGGAGAGAATTATCTCCTGAAAGTTGTGCTCCACACATGCACAATAACAAAAATAATTTTTTTTAAAAAAGATCTCTGTCTGGGCATTGTGGTGCACACCTTTAATCCCAGCATCCAGGAAGCAGAAGCAGGTGGATCTCCGTAATTTTTTTTTTTTTTTTTGGTTTTTCGAGACAGGGTTTCTCTGTGTAGCTTTGCGCCTTTCCTGGAGCTCACTCGGTAGCCCAGGCTGGCCTCGAACTCACAGAGATCCGCCTGGCTCTGCCTCCCGAGTGCTGGGATTAAAGGCGTGCGCCACCAACGCCCGGCTGGATCTCCGTAATTTTGAGGCCAGTTTGATCTACATAGTGAGTTTTAGGCCAGCTAAGGCTACCCAGTGAGGCTCTGCTTTAAAGAAACAAACACCAAGGCTGGAGAGATGGCTCAGAGGTTAAGAGCACTGGCTGCTCTTCCAGAGGACTTGAGTTCAATTCCCAGCAATCACATGGTGGCTCACAACCATCTGTAATGAGATCTGGTGCCCTCTTCTGGTGTGCAGGTATACATGGCAGGCAGAACACTGGACACATAATAAATCTTCAACAAAAAAAGAAAAAAGAAAAAGAAAGGAAAAGAAAAAGAAAGAAAGAAACAAAAACTAAATTTAAATATAGAAAGAAAGATCTCTGCAGATAGGTTAAGGATACTCTTGACCCTAGGTTCAATTCCCCATACTCAGATCTCTGAAGGCAAAATCTGTGATTTACATGCATCAATGTAAAATGAAAGTCTAGCCGGATGCACCTGAGTCCCATCTCCTTTAGAGTGATGCATTATTGCTTGAATTTTGGTTCAGCCAGGACAACACTGTGAGATCCAGGAAGATAGAGAAAGGGGACAAAAAGAGTGGCATCAACTTTTAAAATATTTGAGGTCAGGATTCTATTATACCAGCCCTCTCTTCCTAACAGCCCAGCTGTCCAGGTGACTACAGAAACAAAGCAGCAGGAAGGAATTGATTCATAAAGTTCTGGAGGAAGTACAAAGCACTTAGACTCCTCAGATGTTACTCTAAAGGCTATTTAAGGAAACAAAGAAAACCTGGTACTTGTCAGTTTTGTTTTACAAAAGCATTTGAGAAGGAGTTTCTTGTTACTAACTGTTCTTTGTGTGCTAGGATTCTGGGTTACTGTTGGGGGTGTCCTATCTAACCTGCCAAGCTACTTGTAAAATCAAAACAACAACTTCAGTTTCTCCCTCTTCCTCTTCTTCTTTTGAGACAGTGTCTTCTGCTGAAATTTAGGCCCACCTAATATTAATCATGTAACCCAGGCTTGACCTCCTGTTGGGATTATATCAAGAACAACCAGACTTGACTAGTTTTGTTTTTTAAAGGTTTTGCCAGGTAGTCCAGGGTGGTCTTAAACTCTCCATCATCCAGTACCAGCCACTAGAGTGCTGGGATTAAAGGTGTGAGCCATTCATGTGATTTAAAATATTTTTAAAACTCAAATATCTATGTTATGACTCAGTTTTTACTTTTTCATTTTAGATATATATTAAAAAGCCTGCCACTTGCCAGGTGGTGTGGCGCACTCCTTTAATCCCAGAACTAAGGAGGCAGAGGCAGGTGGATCTCTGTGAGTTCGAGGCCAACCTGGTCTACAGAGTGAGTTCCAGGACAGCCAGGACTACAAAGAGAAACCCTGTCCCTAAAAAACAAAAACAAAAAATCCTGCCTCTTGGTTGAGAGGAACTGCCCGGAAGTAATTCTTTTTATTTTTAATTCTTTATTATTGATTGCTTGATTTGGTGCTAGGGTTGAACCTAATGCTTTAAGCATGCTAAGGAAGTGCTCTATCCTGAGCTATTCCCAGCTCCAGACAGTACATTTTGGCAGAGAAGGTTCTAAGATATAGTCCTGTCCTTGATAGGTCAGAATAGATGACACTTTCAGAACTTCTTTTCTCTCTAAATTTATTTTTGGTCAGCCAGACATCCTGCATTTGGAAAGGTTCTTGCTTGGCCTTGTCATTAACATGTATTAGATACTATACATAGACTTTTTAAAATTAAAACCTGAGATTTTGATATGTTTTTAACTTCAACACTTTTATTTAATTTTTAAATTCATAATTTACTCTGTTTCTGTCTGATACTGTTTTCAGGGATTCCATTTTGATGAAACTTACATTTAATTTTATTTGTTATGTAATTGTCCACATTATGCTTAGTTCACGTTTTCTTATGGCATTCACCATTATCCTATTGGATCGTGAATCAGGTTGACAATCTGCAGAAAAATGGAAATGTTTCGAATGGCTAATTTAAGGGAGGCCCACTCAAGCATATGCAGAGGTCCTGCTTTAAGGGGAAACGATCTATTAAACATTCCTTCCTCAGATCTGAGATCTTGTTGAGGCTCTCCACTAGTATGTTGTGTGACCTTTTCCAAAGGACCATCCCTATGTGGGCAGTCGTTTATCTGTAATATGAGGGGTTTGGTTTATATGACATCTAAACCTGTTTCTAGCATGTAGAAGATGGTCATCAAGTGACGTTACCGACACCTAAGAACACGGGCCACTCAACAGAGGATCAAGCCAACAGACACCAGGGAATTAGATGGCTTAACAATAAGGAGGTAACAGAGGTTCAAATAAGAAAACCTGGATTTCATTTTATGGCTCTATGGATTTTGCAAGTCATTTCCTCCTGCTGGGCTCCAGTTTCCTCACCCACAAAATGGAGAAGACCTGCCACTGGTAGTTATGAAACTCCACGGAGCAACGGAAGAGAATGTATATAGGAAGATGCCGAGCAAGGGATTACGTTTAGAAAGACAGAGCAAGTGGGTTGAAAGGCAGAACTGGGGAAGGCGAAGAAGCAACGTTAAACGTTTATCACCTATGATACACCTTTGCACAACCCCACCCCACCCACGCATTGCTGCGGTCCTTTCACCTTGGTTCCGGCCCCGCCTCCGTCCCACCTTCTTTTCCCTCCTCCCTCCTCCAATCGCGCGCCACACTTGCTATGGCCGCCGGGGCCCTATGCCTTCCTCCCCCCTCCCCCCTCCCCGCGCGAGGGGCGCGCGCGCGCTCTCGCGCCGCCACCTCACTCCGCGTCTGCCCGCGCTCCGCTTTTTCCGATTGGCTCACCTGGTCAGTGACGTAAGCGTCCCTCCCCACTCCCCTCGCTTACCCGGAACTCGGTCCCGCCTCCTCCTGGCTCCTCCAGATGCCCGTCGAAACCTGAGCGGCCCCTTTCTCCGCCGCCCAGGAGGAGCAGGGAGAGCGGGGGGGGGGGGGGGGGGGGGAAAGAAACCAGGAAGGCTCTGGCGGTGGCGCGCTCGCGCACGCGCACGCACGCACGCACGCCCGAGGCCGGCAGGCTCGCGCCCGGACTCGCCCCGCACCGCGCCAGAGGCTCGCGCACTCGGCGGGTTGGGCTGCGGCGGCGGCGGTGGCGGCGGCGGCGGCGGCGGCTGTGGGAGCCCGAGCGCTGCGCGTGCTAGGATCCCAGACGCGTCTGCGGCGCTCGCCCCGCCACCCTCCTCCTCCTCCTCCTCTCTCACCTCAGTCTCGGCGCGGCGTTCTGAAGGAAGGAACGGCGCTAGGCTAGCGAAGCCCGAGCGCACCCCTGGCTGCCCCCGACACCGCCCTGCGTCCCTTCGCGGCCGCGGGCCTCGCACGGTGCTAGGCGACTCTGCGGGGAGGCGGCGGCGGCGGCGGCGGCTGCCGGTCGGTGGAGAGTCGAGCCTCGCCCCTCCGCCTGGCCCTCCTGCAGGGGCCGAGAGGACTCGGCGGCTGCCCTTCCGCTCGGCCCTCTTCGCCAGCCGGTGGGAGCTGCAGCGGTCTGGGAGAGGTCTGTGGGCTGAGGCGGCGGCGGCGGCTCCTCCGGCTCCATCATGTCCGCGGGCGGAGACTTCGGGAATCCGCTGAGGAAATTCAAGCTGGTGTTCCTGGGGGAGCAGAGCGGTGAGTGCGCGGCTCCCCCGCTCCTGGCAGCGGGCCGCGGCTTCCCCGCACCGCCCCCAGTGCGGCCCTTCTGGCCACCGAGGCTCCCCGCCGGCCTCGCTCCCCCCCCCCCCCCAGCCCTTCTCCGGGGTCCTCTGGCTGCTGCTCGCCCCCAGCTCCTCCTCGCTAGGATCCATCGGGCTTTTGGCTTGGACCCTAACCGGTCGCCGTCCCGACCCCGCCGCCCGCAGCCAGGCCCTCTCGGGCCGCTCTGTCCTCCGCAGCCCTCACCCCGCCCAGCCCCCTGTCCATCCCTTTCTTCCTCGGCTCTGCGTGGTCTCCTTCACCCCTGCCGGCTTTCTGGGGCCCCACCCTTATTCCTTGCCCCCTTTCCCGGTTCCCACTGGAGCTGCGAGTGAGGTCCCGCTCCGGGAAGCCCCCCCACTCCGGGGAACAGGCCCCTCTTCAACCTTGGCTGAAGGAGGGTGGGATCTGGGCGTTGTTTTCCCCTGAGGCTTTGCTCCGAGTTGTACCGGTCTCCCGGAAGGTGGGAAGTGGTGGTCATAGGAAAAAAAAAAACAACAACAATTCTCGCCCAGTTTTCGCCTAAATGAAGAATTAGTTAGGGTCAGAGAGTTAATGTATTCAACTCGAAGCGACTTGAAAAGAGGTGGCGTTGGCAGTGACGATTTTTGCCCCTTGGGCAGGGACTGGTTGGAAAACCCTATTTCTTTTGATTTTCATCATTGACAATTCTTTTGGCAGTGTTGATGCCTCTTCGATCTCTGCCAGATGCTATGTCATGATCAGTTCACTTCGAATTTTTCTCACCTGACTTCCATTTTTTCTCGTTTCAACATGAAACATCATTTGAGTATCTTCATGATGATACAAGCAGGGATTAACGGGTGACATGTTAATTATTCATTTTTTTCTTGAGTATTTTCCAATTACATATTTATGATGCATGTGAGAAAGGCTTTAACAAGCATTTTTGTTTTGTAGGCTTGCCTTTGGGTAGTAGGGTAGTAATAGATCCGTCATCTAGCTCTCTAAATTAGATTTGAATACCATTTGAGCTAACTGATTATTTTATACTTAATATTTTGTAGGGTCTTGTGAGTGAAATTGTAATGTCATTTACCTGGTCAAGGTTCTGCAGTCACTGTACTTCCTATTAGCTACAGGGTCCTAATTTTGTGATGGTTGTCATTAAGATTATATGTGCCAACAGCTTTATTCTGTATTATACAAACGACGATTCAGATATTATAATCTTCCTTTTTCCCTCCATATTTTTTCATGACGACCATTAAAATTCACACACGGGGGGATTAGTTCCAAGTAATCAAACATGGAATACCTACTGGGTATTTTAGATGAAGTTATGGAAAACATTATTTCGGGTGGAAACTGATAAAATATTCTTAGGTTTTATTATTAGCTTGAACTATTTATACCAGTTTGGAGCTTTATAGCAAGTTAACACTGGTGGTAATTTGGCCTTCAGCTGGACCTGGGAAATAATTTTTCTTCTTGTGTGTTTAGTTTTGACTTCCTTACAGCCTTGTAGGATGGAAAGATCATGTCCCTCCTGTTTGCTTATGGATATTTTAGTATAGACGTTTCCAGGCCAGCAAGATGGCTCAGTGAGTAAAACAGGTTCTCACCACCACGCTTGACAACCTAAATTCAGAGAAGGGGAGAACCGACTCCCAAAAGTTGTCCTCTGATCTCCATGAACACCCACCTACAATGAAAAAAAAAATATGATTACAATTTTTAAAATAAAATACACATTTTCTTAGATGAGTACCTAATAAATAGGTTTGAATGTGCTTATTGTGCAGTCTAGGGAGCTTGTTGACCGCCTCATATTGTGTACTGGACTACTTAGTTTGCATAAAATCTATCAATCTTTCTATTGAAGTTTTTAGCATGAGGAGAGATCTTAACTTGTACTGTGTCCAGGTATCCTTTGAATCTCTTGAGTGTTTATGTTGTAAATATTAGGGTTTTATGACTTGAATTTCTTTCTCATTACTTTTTTTTTTTTTTTCAAGATAGAGTTACATTCTGGTAGCTTAGGCTGGCTGCAAATTTGGAATCCTCCTGCCTCAGCTTCTGAGTACTGGGATGTCAGGGGTGAGCTACAAAATCCATTTTATTATTTCTTTTTTTTCTATTTTGAAATTAATTTCTTTTTCAGGCAGTCTCATGTAATAAGACTAGCCAATGAACTCTATATAGACAAGGCTTGCTTTGAATATCTGATGCTCCTACCTCCACCCAAGTACTGGGATTACAGGTGTTTGCCACTGTGTTTGGTTTTATGTGGTACAAATGAGCACTGTACATACTGAGCTATATCCTCAGCCACTAGGACATTTTTTTTAAGTTGGCAAACTAAGTAATGTTTTTCAATACAGTTTTTTCATATTCGTGTGTGTGTGTGTGTGTGTGTGTGTGTGTGTGTGTGTGTGTTGTGTGTTGTGTGTGTAGACAGAGAAAGTCTTACTGTGTAGCCCAGCCTGGCCTTGAAGGTATGAGATCTTGCATCAGCCTCTCAGGTTCTGTCATTTCTTTCTTTAGATAACTTATCAACTATTCTTTTCCATGCATTCCCTGCCTTCCCAAGTGGCTACTAAATAAAATGTCTGGTTAGATTTAGCTGTGTATGTATGTGTGTGTTTCTGTATGTTAGCACAGTTTTACATTTACAGAAAATAAGATAGTACAGAGGATACCTAGGCATCCTGCACCGTTTCCAGCTAATGCCTTACATTAGTAAGGTACATATATAAAATTAGTAGCTCAGTATTGATTTCTTATTATTCACTAAAATTCATTGTTTATTCAGATTTCCTTAGTTTTAAAAACTCCATATTTTTCTGCTTCAGCTTTCCTTCCAAGATACCACATTACATTAAGTTGTTATATCTCCTTAGATTTTACTTGCTTACTTTAGGATTATGCTTGCATGCTTTTTGCTGTTTAGAACTGTGAGGTTAATTATCTTTTGAGGTCATCATATTGCTAAGTAATGCCATCCAATAGTTTTGACACTGAAAGATTGATTTCTGTCTTCACGGTCAGTGTCTGTAGTTTTCTTATGCATTAGCAAAGATCTGTAGAGTCTATGTTACATTGATGTAACTTGCTATGAATTATTTATTTTTAGGTCTGTTAGAATTCACAATTCAGCTTCTAAAGACTGTACTCTTTGGCATAGCCTTCTTTGTTTCCTTAATAGCATTTACCACATTTATAATATTTTGTGTGTTTGTTTTGTCTGTTTTCCAAGGCAGAACAGAATGCAAGTTCCATCAATAAAAATTATCATCTTTGTTTGTTCATTGAACCCCTGTTGCCTAGCATATAACCAGTCTCATGGTAGCTGCTCAGAAATATTGGGTGACCGGACAATGTTAAATATAATAGCAGCCAAAGCTAATTGCCTATATTTTTTGTTATGGTAAAATCTATGTTTTCCCCTCGTGCAGTTAATAGTTTAGTAATAACATTGTATAATCACATTATTTGATTATATACAAGGAAATTCCAGATGCTGGAGTTTGGATAGGGGAACTAGTAATTTAGAGGCTTAACCATTTCACTAAAAAAGCATTTATCGGCATATTACACTTTTTTTTCTTTTTGGGTTAAAGTTTTTTGTTAAAGCTATTAATTTATTTGCTGTTAGTATAATTTGTAGAAGTATATCAGATAATGCAGATGATATAGTCACATGGTTTTTATTTAGCTTTTCAAATGAAAGATATTCTGCTCTATAATGAAGATGAATTGCTTCAATACTTGACAGATCTAGTTAATGGCATGAATCTTGACAATTTTCTTTTTATTTTAGTAGTATGTGATAAAGGAATGTTAAACTATATAAGTCCTAAAATCTCCTTCAGAAGAATCTTTTGTTATTATCAGGCTATTGTCTGGAAGGCCAGAGGGACTTTTAGGAATGTCATTAAGTGGTTTACAATGATTTTTACTGCAAATGTAATTGTTATTGATTATTAGGAAATATGGCAAGGAGACATGCATACCTAATACTTCACTTCATAATACCATAATTCTGTCAACATTTTTAACTGCAATGTATTAGATAGGGAAAAAGTGTCAAGAGGCTAGTGATATTGAACACTGTAATAGTATAGTATAGGTCAACCTCTTGTATTGGGTATTGAGTATTCTCTGAAAATTCCTTATGGATAGGGTCTATTAAACTACTTAAAGTTTTTCAGTAAAGTACTTAAGTGTTTATTAAGCACTCTATTTTCCAGACCTCTTAGAAAAGTTTTTACATTTAATTTTCATAATAGCACTATATACAGTAAGTCCTGTTTATTGTTTTTATTTTATAGATAAGGAAGCTGAAACATAAAAAGATGTTGAGTAATTTGCCAAAGGTCAGTGGCCAGTACTAACATAGGAAACTTAAAACTATCAAGTTTTAAGGTTTAAAAATAAGATACAGAAAATATTTCCATTGGGACTCTTTAATTTGCAAAATGAAGCTACAAGAAGGACAAAATGGCCTAATAACTATCTAATCTAGTAGTTCTCAAACTGATCTACTGACCCCCAGAGATCTCACAAGAACCTGCAAGGGGGGGTATCCATAAACCCCATAGGGGTCCAGAATATTAAGATATTATATGCTTTTCCACTCTTATTACCTTATAAGTAAATAGTGTAGTTTCTAAGAGCCTACCTGGTATGTGACACATGTCAGAAGCAGCTGTAAGAATATAACCATCTTCTGTTGAGTTAAACATTAAGGAATTTTGCAAATAATTTAAAATATGCCACTCTCATTAAGTTTTTGTTTGTAAAATAGTTCTTTTCATGAAAATTATGTTGACATGCAATGAGATTTATTACTATTTTAGATCTATTAAGTACTTTTAATCTTTCATAGTTAGATTTCAGTGTATTGAATACTGATGCAGTCTACATAAATAGAATTCTTTAGTGTCCTCAACAGTTTTTAAGAACTACCAATCCAACCACAAATGGTGGTACTTGCCTGTAATCTCAGTACTTAGGAGGTAGAGGCTAGAGAGAGGATCAGGAATTCCAGGTTCTCCTCAGCCACATAGGTATTATCCACTGAGCCATCTTGCTGGCCCTACCTTATTTATTTATGTCAAATAAATAAGTTTCCCACTGAACCTAAAGTTTACCGATTCATCTAGACAGGCTGGCCAGCAAGCTCCAGGAATCTTGTCTCTGCATCTGCCGTGCTGGGATTACACATTGTACCTGCCTTTTTTTTTTTTTTTTAAATGTCCAACCTGGGCACTTAATGCCCAAGTGCTTTACTGACTAAGCCATTTCCCTAGTCCTTAGATTGCTCTTTCCTGGAGTTAGCAACATTGAAGAACGCTTGTAATTCCAGCATGGGAGGTTGAGAAAAGAAGATTGCTGCAAGTTTGAGGAAAACATGGATTACATAATGAATTCAAGGCTACCTTGACTATATAGTGAGACTGTCTCAAAAAGGGGGTGGAGGCTTTTAAGAGCATTTGTTTTGCAGAGAACCCAGGCTTGATTCCCATCCTGGGTCACAACCATCCATAACTGAACCAATGGAACCAATGCCCTCTGACCTCTCTGGGCACTAGGCATGTATTTATATGGTTCATATACATGCAGGTGAAACATTCATACACATAAAATAAATCTAAAAATACTAAAAAATACTATTTTTTTTTAAGTAACAAAAAGGACCGGGTTTGATGGTGTATTCCTTTAATCCTGGCACTTGAAGAGGCACAGGCAAGTGGATTTTGGTGAATTTGAGGCCAGTGGTCTAAATTATGAGTTTTAGTCCAACCAGGACTACATAGTGAGACCCTGTTTCAAAAAATAAAACAAAAAGTGAAGGAGTGGGGATAAATTTCATTGATAGAGCTCTTGCCTATTATGGATGGGAGGACTTGGGACTTAAACTCTTCCCAAGAACTTTTGAGGAATGACAAATACAATTTTTAAAAATTACTTTCTACTCATTTTTCTTCGTTTTTTAAAAGGGCGTGTTCTGTGTGTGTATATGCATGCATTTGTGTACCATGTTCATGCATGGCCCATTGAGGTTAAAAGAGAAGATATTGTATCCCCCTTGGAACTGAGGTTAAGAGACAGTTGTGAGCTGCCATGTGAATGTTGAGAATTGAACTACATCCTATAGAAGAGCAGCAAATGCTCTTAAGTGCTGAGCCATCTCTCCAGCCCTGTGTGTATGCACCTGTATGTGTAAAGGCGAGAGGTCAACCTCAGCTGTTATTCACTCCTCAGGAGCCATCCACCTTAATATTTTAAGACAGTTTCTTACTAGGACCTGGAGTTTGTCAATTAGGCTAGGCTGGCCTGCCAGTAATCTCTAGGGATTCACTGGTCTCTTCCTTCCTAGTACTAGGATAACAAACTATACCCAGCCTTACCATTATTAGTGCTTGAGAGTGAACTCAGATCCTCACACTTACATACCAAGCACCTTACTGATGGAGCTATCTTCCTAGTTTTATTCCTCCACCTCCCTCTCTCTCTTTTTTTTTAGACAAGGTCTCAAGTAGTCCTGGAAGACCTTTAAAAAAAAATTAGGGGCTGAAAAGGTGGCTGAACAATTAAGAACACTTGCTGTTCTTTTCAGCCCCTAATTTTCTTTGAAAAACAAGCAGGAATAGAGGAGTAGGCAGTCATACACTGCTATAATCCCAGCATTTAAGAAGTTGAGGCAGGGGGCTGGAGAGATGGCTCAGCAGGTAAGAGCACTGACTGCTCTTCCAGAGGTCCTGAGTTCAATTCCCAACAACCACATGGTGGCTCACAACCATCTATAATGAGAACTGGCATGTAGGCAGAACACTGTATACATAATACACAATAAGTAAATCTTTTAAAAAAAGAAGTAGAAGTAGTTGTTGAGGCAGGCTGGGAGGGGGGGGCGGTGGTGGTGGTGGTGGTGGTGGTGGTGGTGGTGGTGGTGCATGCCTTTAATCCTAACTCTTGGGTGGCAGAGGCAGGCAGATCTCAACGTCAGCCTGGTCTACAAAGTGAGTTCCAGGACAGCAAGGACCAAACAGAAACCCTGTCTTGAAAAAAAGAAGTCTTGTGTACATAGTGAATTTAGGTTGCAGCAGGCACCTTTATAGTGTAAGGTTTTGTTTTGTTTTGTTTTTGGAGACAGGAACTCACTGCCTGGCACTGTTTGACCTTGAATTTACTATGTATGCTGGACTGTCCTCAAATTTACAGATTGCCCACCCTTTACATTTCCAGTGCTGAGATTAAAAGCATACCCTACCATGCCCTGCTAGTTTTATTTTTATGTGTATGAATATTTTGCCTGCATGTATATATGTAAACCATGGGCATGTCTGGTGCCCTCTTGAGTTCAGAAGAGAGTGATAGGTCTCCTGGAATTAAAGTTACAGACAGTTGGGAGCTGCCGTGTGGTTAGCAGAAACCAAATCTTCATCCTCTAAAAAAGCAGCAAGTGCCCTTAACCCCAGTGAGCCATCTGTCCGGTCACATAGGTTTTTGTAAATTCGTCTCTCCTTTTTTTTTTTTTTTTTTTTTGTGTGTGTGTCTGTGTCCTGTCTGAAGTTCTCAAAAACAGTAATTAAAAAATTGATGATTTTTTGACTGCTTCTGTTTAAGAGATAAACACTAATTTTTACCTGTTCTATATATAATATTGGATTTCACTTGTAGGCCCATTTGAATTATTTTTTTGCAGTGCAGGGTCTAATGTTAGGTCTTTAGTTCTTGTTGGCCATATTTCCTGTAGAATTACTACCTTTCTGGACAGAATAGTCCTGGTTGGCATTATTGTTTCTCTCACATCCCCCCCCCCCCCCCGTGTGGTGTGTGTGTGTGTGTGTGTGTGTGTGTGTGTGTACGTGTACACGCGTGTGCGTGTACATGCTGCAGATCAGAAGACAACATTGGATGTTGTCAGGTCTTGTCCTCCCTGTTTTTAAGACAGGGTCTCTGGTCAGGCTAGGCTGGCTGACAGGCCAGGGATCCCCAGGAAACCACCTGCCTCTTCCTCCCCAATGCTAAGATTATAAGATGCCTACATGGCTAGCCTCTCGCCTCTTATAAACCTTGCTTTTGGGGATCAAACTCAGATCCTCTTGCTTGCTTGTGCAAGCACTTTACTGACTGAGCTCTCTTCCCAGCCCACTATTACTGTTTTTGTCAGTTTGGGGAGGGAGGCTGGAGGAGGCAGTGTCTCACTGTTGTGTGTGCTGAACGGTGAACCATGGACTTTATACATACTAACTAGGCAAACATTTTCCTAACTGTGCTATATTCTCAGCCCCAGTTTAAATGGATTTCTGTCTTTGTGTTTTTGTCGTTCTCCCCACGTACACATACAGCACAAGCTGATCTGGAACTTGGGATATTTCTGCCATAGTCTCATGAGTACTAGTACTACCAGTATGAGCCATCATGCCTGGGTTATGAATTTCTTGTTCATAGCCATACTTTTAGCTTATTGTGTAGAGAATAATAGCACTCAAAAAAATTTTAATAAATACATGACCTTTTTTTAAAGTAGTGAAAAACAGAAAATGGAGACTTACTCAATGTATGGTGTATTTGAAAAGTTAAAGCCAGGGATTGGAAAGATGGCTCAGTGGTTAAGAGAGTTGTTCTTCCAGAAGATCCTACTTTTATTCCCAGCACCCACACTGCAGCTCACAAGTACCTCTAACTTCATTTCCAGGGGATTCAACATCCTTCGCTGGATTCTTCCAGTACCAAGTACACATGCAACGCACAGACGTATACGTAGGCAACACACCTATACTAATTTTTAAAAAAGAATACCTGTAGTTTCTGCACTCACAAGCTTGAGGCCAGCCTGGTCTACAGTGTGAGATCTATGGGGGTCTTTTTAAAGTTAATTTGTGGTTTAGCCGTATGTGTTTTGCATTCTTAAGATAATTTCCTTTGGGGGGTCTGACAGATGGCTCAGTGGTTAATAGCACTGGTTACTCTTCCAGAGGGCCTGGGCTCCATTCTCATTACCTACACAGTGATTCACAACCATCTTTAACTCCAGTTCCAGGAGATACCACACCTCTTCTGGCCTCTGAGGGTACCAGACATGCACATAATTGCAAACTAAACACTCATCACATAAAATAAGAAGTAAATAGATAATTAAAATTTTACAGTATATGTAACACTTGTAATTCCAGCATTTCAAGAGGCTGAAGCATGAGAATTTCAAGTTCAGTGCTAGCTTTGGCTATATAGTGAGCTTTTCTAAAAACAGCAACAGTAACAAAAAACTCATACTCAATATGAATTAATTGAACAAAGTTAAGAAAGGGGAATAGAATGACTCAAATTCAGGTATACAGTCAGACCTTGTCTCAAAAAGCCAGAAGCTAAGAATGTAGTTCAGAATAGAATTCTTGATCTATTTTTTATTTCTAGCACCATAAAAAGTAATAGAAAAACAAAGATGACAGCATCATCATTGTATTTAAGAAAACTAAACTCTGCTAGGTGTGATAGCCCATGCCTTTAATCTCAGCACTAAGGAGGTAGATAGAGATGGGCCAGCCTGGTCTACATAGTGAGTTCCAGGCCAGCCAGAGCTAAGGAGAGAGACCCTGTCTCAAAACCAAAACAACTAGCCAAAAAGGAAACTAAATCTTAGCTCTGCCAGCTTATAAATTAATGTGTGTGTGTTTTTTCTACCTCCTTGAATTTTAGTGCTGTGGATTAAACCCTAGGGCCTGGCTCATGCTAGGTGCATGGCATGCTACTGAACTCTTGACCCACAGCCCCACAGATGATGTGGAAAATAGAGTAGTATGTGGGGAAGAGGGTTGAGATTAAGGCTACCGTGCTCTTTCCAATCCTTGCACACCTTGATGTGGTTAGCAACCCAGAGCCTCTCCAGTTCCTGTCTTTTAAAATTTTTATAAGGAAGAGTCTCTACTTTGGCTATTACTGTTTAGCTTAACCCTCTGTTTCTGTTTCCTTCCTAGAGATGGGGCTAAAAGTTCCAACTCTAATCATATGATTGGTTCTGGCTACTAGTTTCTCATCCTTGGGATTTTCAGAAGTCACCTTATTGACATTAAGTTAGGGTTTAGGGTTTATTACAAATAATAAAAAAATGTCCATTCAGTTTTATTACTTCTATCATAAGAAAAATAGAAGGGCTTTACGAGCTATGTACCTTAAACTTGGGAGAAGACAAAAATACACATTTTTTTTTAAATTATGTTACATCCCTAAGTTCATGTTAAGGTCATAATTTGCATTGTCTTAGCATGTGAGGGGTTTTGGAGAAATAGTTAAGCTAATACTGGAGAAATTTAATCACATTTGTACTGAGGGGGAAATACCAGACGTTTGAGATAATGTTGAAGCCTCTGTGCACTAAGGAAGGCCAAGGATTGGCCAAAAAAAAAAAACAGAAGGAGGTCTGGAAAAGAATTAGAGCAGGTTTACCCTCAGAAGGAATCAACACTGCTAATACTTTAACTTGTGAAAAAATTAATTTCTATTGCTTAAGCTACTTGGTCTTTATTATGGCATCTCTAGCAAATTATGTGTAATGTTATTTTTGCAACAAAAACCCATCTAGCACTTCCTGACAACTGTAACAGTAAATATTTATCTTCATTTACTGTAAAACTAACATTTAAAAAAATTCTATGTGTGTGGGTGTTTTGCCTGTATGTATGTCTGCACCATATATGTCTCTGGTGCCTGTGGAGGCCAGAAGAGGGTGTGGGATCCCCTGCGATTTCAGCTGTGACAGTTGTGAGTTGTCATGTGAATGTCTGGGAATCAAACTAGAGTCAACTGAACTACCATGTCCATGCTTCTAATCAAACCAGGGTCCTCTGGAAGAGCAGCTGCTGAGCTATTATCTCTCCAGCTTCACTACTAACTTTTTTTTTTTTTTTTGAGTAGTCAAACTAAACCCCTTCCTTCCCACTTTTTTTAATTAAATCCAGCTTTGTTCTTATTTTCAGGTATTGGTGTATTTGTTTTCATATGTAATACTATTAACTAATATTTGGCTATTTGATATGTCTATCTGTCCTGTTGTGAATGCTTAACAATTTTAATTTATTTACTTCTAAGAACTTTTCCGAGTGATTGATTTCTGGACTGGTACAAGGAAAATATAAGATGTTCCTGGAGTTTCTGGTCATGGCAAAATGTAAGGAGGTGCTTAAAAGAGGAAGGGAGCATGTTGAGAGGGCTGAAGAGCAGTGACAGAGAATTTACTGAATATGTGCAAGGCCTTGAGTTTGTTTGATCTTAGCACCACAAAACAAAACTAGAGCCATTCGGAAAAAGTTCCCAGTAGAAAAAGCTGAAATACTTTCAGCAACAAAATAATTATAGTATTGGTCTGAACCTACAGAATTAAAAATTTATGGGTCCATGTTACTCAAAATTTTTAAGAGGAAAGGAAAGTTTTATTCTTACAAAAGACTCCTAAGTAAGGGCTGACAAGATGGCTCAGTGGTTAAGAGTACTGGCTGCCCTTGGACCAAGGTTTGATTCCTAGTACCCACATGGTGGTTCAACAATCTATAATTCCAGTCCCAGGGATCAGACACCCTCTTCTGGTCCCTGAGGGCATTGCATGCACATTGTATACTAACATACATGCAGGGAAAACATCCATACACATAAAAATAAATAAATAAAAATTTAAGAATAGTTCTAATTAATAAATATGATGAGAAGTAAGGTAGATAGAAAATTTTCCATTAGAACACTAGTAATAAAGGCTGTAGATAAGGTTCCTTTGATGAAAGCTAAAATTAGTGGACAGAGTTTGAGAACAGAATATTTGCTTAAGTTGAAACACTGAAGATAAGTCATATATGAAAGAATTTCCTGACTAAAGTTGTAGAAATATTAGAGTGAGTTTGAAAGCATCTGAAGAATGTTTTATTTTTCCAAGTAGACAAATTCTTTTTTTGAGATGGAGATATTTCAAGACAGGGTTTCTCTGTGTAGCCTTTGCTGTCTTGGAACTCACTCTGTAGACCAGGCTAGCCTCGAACTCACCGAGATCTACCTGCCTCTGCCTGCTGAGTGCTGATCAAAGGTGTGCACCACCACCACCCAATTTGACAAATTCTTTTATGAAGAGCTGATTCCACAGATTCAGGAATATCTCTTCAATATTGAACAGATAATGCTCTATAGAATAATTATTGATAATTAAATATTCACTATTTATTAGTTTTAGTTGGTGTTCTTTGCCTCAGTATAAATTCTTTTTTTTTTTTTTTTTTAATTTATTTTATGTGCATTAGCGTTTTGCCTGCATATTTGTCTGTGTGAAGGTGTCAGATCCCCTGGAACTGGATTACAGTTGTGAGCTGCCATGTGGTTGCTGGGAATAGAACTCAGGACCTCTGCAAGAACATCCAGTGCTCTTAACTACTGAGCCATCTCTCCAGCCCTTTAACCTTTTTTTTTATTAGAATATCTTAATCACATATTTTTACTTGATTCAGTGTTACATAAGCTGTTATAATGATGGGATAGGAAGAAAAACATTACAGAATTGAATGTTGTGTGAAGCTTGTTTCCATAGGAAGGAGTATTTACCTAAGCTAAAGGTAATTGATCAGTCACTTGGAATTTATTCTATGAAAGGCAATGGTTCTCATACTATTTATGGAACTGACTGTATTAGATTCCTATACAGAATGTTTTTAGAATATAAATGCTAGGGCTGGAGAGAAGCTCAGCAGTTAAAAGCATTGGCTGCTTTTCCAGATTCTCTGTTCTCAACGGGCAAAACACCCACATACGTGAAATAGGTGATTTTAAAAATCTGAGATCTCGGCTGGGTGGTGGTGGTGGTGCACGACTTTAGTCCCAGCACTTGGGAGGCAGAACCAGGCGGATCTCTGAGTTCGAGGCCAGCCTGGTCTACAGAGCAAGATCCAGGACAGGCACCAAAACTGCACAGAGAAACCCTGTCTGGGTGGGTAGGTGGGTGGGGAATCTGAGATCTCCCAGTCACAAGCAACTGGGGTGTAGAGGGTAGTCATAGTCACCAGAACAGCAGTGGCAGAATGTTGGTGGCTACCAGGGTACTTAGCCTAATTGACAAGAGAGCCATTTCCACCTCAGTGTGTGTTTGAGCACATAAGAGTGTTGTGAAGAGTGAAGACTATGCTCTCCCTATTTATGTTGATAAGCATGACTACCCCTTGCCTGATGTGGCCCATGTTAGGTTGCTGTCTGCCAGCCGGAAGGCCCTGGAGGAGAAGGCTGGGGCAGCTTGTCCAGAGATGAGAGAGTCCAATTATACCACATCCAGTTTTAACTAGAGCTTTGCTGAGATGAACAGGAGTATTAACAAGTGGAAGACAGTTGTGGGCATAGCTCTTATTCTGATGTGGGAGAAACACTATGTGTACAGCCCCATCCCTCCTACCTTTGATGGAGACTGGGTGGCCAAGCTGATGATGGACATGAAGGTCAACCCCATTCAGGGCTTCTCCACCAAGTGGGACTATGATAACAACGAGTGGAAGAAGTGAGACCGTCCCCCCACCTCCCCCATTGCCTGCCAGCTTCCTCTCCTTAGTCGGCATTCTGGAAGCTGCTGTGTCCAATGGATTATTAATGACCAGTTTATGTGAAAAAAAATTTTTTTTCGAGACAGGGTTTCTCTGTGTAGCTTTTGGAGCCAACCTATCCTGGTATTTTACCATTTTCACAGTATTCCGCTAATCTAGGGCATAGAAGTCTTTGTGTAGTGTCTTCAGTTTCTTTTTTCGTTGATGATCTTTTACTTTCTTCCTTAGGTTTACTACTAGATACTTGAATTTTGGGGCAGAGTGGTGGTTGAAAGTTGGCTCAGCAGTTAAGAGCATTGGCTGCTTTTCCAGAGAACCTGGATTCACCTCCTAGCACCTACCCACATGGTAGTTCACAAGATCTGTAACTGTGGTCACAGGGGATCCAGTACCCTCTTCTGACCTCCCTGGGTGCCAGGCATGCAAATGTTACACAGACATGTATTCAGGCAAAACACCCAAATATATAAAAATAAGTAGATAGAAAAGATGAAAACAGTTTGTTCCTTTAAATTTTTAAAATAAACTTAAATTAAAAAAAATTTTTTTTTCTGAGACAGGGTTTCTCTGTGTAGCTTTGCGCCTTTCCTGGATCTCACTCTGTAGACCAGGCTGGCCTCGAACTCAAAGAGATCCACCTGCCTCTGCCTCCCGAGTGCTGGGGTTAAAGGCGTGCGCCACTACCGCCCAGCTAAAAATAAAAATTTAAATAAGATATTTTTCTAGTTTCTTTCTCAATAAATTTGTTATTGGTGTGGAGAAAAACTACAGATCTGTGTGTTAATTAGTATCTTACACTTTTACTGAAAGTATAAGATCTAAGAGTTTTCTGGCGAGTCCATAGTCATGTCATGTCAAGTGGTAGTTGCGCATGCCTTCAAACCCAGCAGTCAAGAGGCAGAGGCAGGTAAATCTCTGAGTTGGAGGCCAGCCTGGACTACATAGTGAGTTCCAGAACAGCCAGAGTTCCACAGGGAAACTCTGTCCCCCAAAAAACAGGAGTCCAGAGTCTTCTAAGTATAGAATTCTGTTATCTATGAGAGAGTTTCTATCTTTCCTATAATCCTTCTCTTACTGCTCTAGCTAAGAGTAGGGTGGGTTTGTTTATCTGGGTTTTTTGTTTTTGTCTTTTTGTTTGTTTTTCAAGACAGGGTTTCTCTGTGTGGCTCTGGCTGGTCTTGAACTCACAGAGATTCACCTGCCTCTGCTGCCCAGTGCTGGGACTAAAGGCATGAGCCACCACCGCCTGGCTGGTATGTGCAACAGTATCATAGTTGAGAATTAAATACTGTTATGAGTGTGGGTTTGAGCCCTGGCTGTCCTAGAACTCACTATGTAGACCAGAGTGACCTAAAACTCAAAGAGATCCATCTACGTCTGCCTCCTGAGTGCTGGGAATAAAGACGTGCCACCATGCCTGGCAAAAAAAATACTGTTGTTTCATTTCAGGGAAATGGTTTAAGCTACAAGTGCTTTTTAAAACCGGAACTTTCCTTTAATATTCTCAAGATGCTATGATGGAAGGAAATATAAAGTCTGATCTCTGTCCCTTCTGGAGGAGAGTGTGAGTCAGAGGAAATAGAGTTTTGGTCTCAGAGGGATAGAGATGTTTATTCAACTGCCTAGAGATTTTTATCTATTTCTGAACCTAGTTGTGTTCCATTGTTGTGTTTTTCTGTCTTTAAGCCAGTATCCACTATCATACTGTCTGGACTCTGATAGTTGATCATAGTCAGTTTTGAAGTTGTTCAGTGCTATCAAGATTGCTTTAACTATTCAAAAATTACTAGTATTTCTAAATAAACTTTAGAATTGATTTGGTAGTCTTTTCAAAAGGTTGTTATAACAGGGCTTATGTTGTGTGTAATTTGGGGAGTCATTTTAGCATAGATTCTTCTTATTTAATTTTTTAACATATGCATATGTTTTGCTTGCATGTGTGACTGTCACTCACACATGGATCCCCTGGGATGGGAGTCACCTTGTAGGTACTAGGAATGGAACCTCCTCTTCAAGGGCAACCATCTCTTCAGCCCCCATTGATTCTTCCTTCTATTTATTTAGATTTTCTTGATTATTTTTGTTTGTTTTTCTCTCAGAGTGTTCTGTTGTATTGAATGTTGAGATCTTACACATGCTGCTAAGGATTCTTTATTTGTCCGGGCATGATGATGCACACCTTTAATCTTAGTACTCAGAAGATAGAGGCAAGCATTTTTTTGAGTTCTAGGCCAGCCTGGTCTACAGAGAGAATTCTAGGATAGCCAGAGCGAGATATATATATATATATATATATATTTTAAACCTATCTTTAAAAAAAAAAGCTGGGCAGTGGCGGTACACATTTTTAATCCCAGCACTCAGGAGGCAGAGGCAGGTAGGTGGATCTCTGTGAGTTTGAGGCCAGTTTGGTCCACAGAGAGAGTACCAGGAAGGCCAGAACTGTTATACAAAGAAACCCTGTCTCTAAAAACTAAAAAAAAAAAAAAAAAAAAAAAAATCCAGTCTCTAAAAATTGTATTGAAATAAAAACTTGAGGCTGGCAAGATGTCTCAGAAGTTAAGAATACATATGTTTTTGTAGAGGACCTGAGTTTGGCTCCCAGCACCCATTTCAGGCTGTTCACAACTATTAACTCCAGTTCCTGGTAGATTTGCCACCTTTGACCTTTATCGGCACCCACACTTATGTATATATGTACCCCCACCCACCCATGCACAGGTACATACATACATAATTTAAGCTAAAATAATATTTTAAAAAAAAACAAACAAACTTTAAAATCATACTGAAATATCAGTGACTGAGTGGTTTTTAACCCTTGCCCAAAATATTTACATTTTGGGGAGCATTTGAGTTTATTTACCTGGTTCCTTTCTTTTTCTTTTCTTTTCTTTTTTTTTTTTAGGTTTATTTATTTATTACATATACAGTGTTCTGCCTGCATGTACACCTGCAGGCCAGAAGAGGGCACCAGATCTCATTACAGATGGTTGTGAGCCGCCATTTGGTTGCTGGGAATTGAACTTAGGACCTCTGGAAGAGCAGTCGGTGCTCTTAACCACTGAGCAATCTCTCCAGCCCCATCCTGGTTCCTTTCTAACTTAAAGAATTTATTATGTTTTGTTTTGTTGCTTTGAGATTTTTGAGACAGGTTCTCATTTTGTAACCCTGGCTAGTCTGGAACTCACATTGTAGACTAGGCTGGCCTTGACTCACAGATCTACCTGCCTCTTCCTGGGATTAAAAGTGTGTGCCCCTGAGCCTGGCTTTTACAATTGTTTTATATTAGAGTCTATGTGACATGACAGGAGAAATAGAAAAGTAATTAGATGTGGTTCTTGTTCTTGGAGAACGCAGTCATTAGTGAGGAAATTCCCAGTACTCTACTATTTCAGTCTAAGTGACACTTTTCCTAAAAATTTCAATTTAGACACAGTGGCACAGGCTTGTAATCCCAGTGTAATTTCCCTACCAGTGAAACAGAATCTGCCAGGCCATAACTGATCTGAGCTCTAGATGAGTTTCAGAACAGCTTCACATGTCATTTTAAAAATCTTAGGGTCCTAGGACCGACCCTGATGATCCATCTCAGGATTATTTGTCCTTCAGTGCTTTTTAGTCCTATGGATCACTTTTGAGTCACTAAAATTGAACATGAGCTGCTGTGAGTTTTATTGTTTGTTTCTTCTCCCATTGGGTTCAAGTGATACCTGCTTTTGCTTTTGTGAATTTGGAATATCAACAAGATTGTTTTATTTCATTTTCCTCAACTTTTGGTAAATACTTTTGCCTGCCCTTAATATGAAAAGATCATTATCTGTTATTGAGAAAGCCCTGTCAGCAAACTTTTGATAAAACCATTGAATATATTTTCCATTCAATTTAATTATAACTCTTTGAGCAGTGCCTGGGAACCTAATGTATTAAATATGTTCAAATCTCTTTTATTTTAGTTGGAAAGACATCCTTGATCACCAGATTCATGTATGACAGTTTTGACAACACCTATCAGGTATTTTGTTTTTGCCAATTTATTCAATTTATTTCTTAATGTTACAAGAATTGGTTAAGGTATTTTTAAAAGTTCATTTATTTACATGCAGTCACAGACACACAAGTGCATTCTATGGGCGATGGTGGTTTATGACTTTAATCTCAGCAGCTGGGAGGCAGAGGCAGGTGGATCTCTTGAGTTCCATTCCAGGACAGTCACAGAGAAACCCTGTCTTCACAAACCAAAAACAGGGAAAAGTGCTTTCAATAATTTCAGTAATGTGTAAGTGGTCATATAAACACAAAGTATAAATGGTCTTGTCCGTAGTCCTAGCCTTACTCAGTTTGCTTCTTTCAAAGTCTGTTGAAAAATTATATTTAATATCTTGGAGGGAACTAGAAGTGATACCAGATTTTTTTTTTTTTTAATAGGGAATTCATCCAAGTCTGAGATTGGGAATTAATTTCAGTTTATGATGTCAGAGGATTCGGGCCATCATGACAGGACAGTTACAGGGGACTAACTAGTTCAGTTCACTTGTCAGTGGATCAGAAGCAGGGAGGGACGTGCCATCATGCAGCCACTTCTTTCCCTTTTCCTCTTTTTCCTTTAAAATTGGATGCATTCATTTTATTTTATGAGTGAGTGTTTTGCCTGCTTTTATGTCTGTGCACCACGTGCATGCTTTGTGCCCGTGGGGTCAGAAGAGGGCATTGGACCCCCTGGAACAGGAGTTAGGGATGGTTGCGGACCATGTGAGTGCTGGGGACTGAACCTGCATTCCTGTAAGAATGGCTCTTAACTGCTGAGCTGTCACTACAGCCCCCATATCCCAGTTATTTTTAATTTATCTTCCTGTTTAATTTTAGACTTCCTTAACTTGTCCACTTTTTTTCTAGTTTTTGCCTTTTAAAATTCTTTATTATTTAACCAGGCACACAGTATTTTGCACTGTATTTGGATCACAGGAGATACTTAGCATTGAATGATAAAGAGAAAATTTGTTTTCCTTGCTTTAATACATTATTTATATATTAGAAGAGTCATGTCCCTTTGAAAATCATACTTCTGGGTCTCTGGCTGTCTGTAGCACCAGAACAAGCCATTATGTGGGAAGTTTAGGTATGGTTGCATTTACATCAACAGTATTTCATAAAATTGCTGTGGGGGCAGATAAAGCCATTTTGACTTGGGAACATTAGGTTATTCAGACTAAGATTTATATTCAGATATTTGAATATTCTGGTAAAAATATACCAGAAATTGTCCCCATTGTCTTGTTCTGAGAAAAAATAATATGAGAATGAGTTATCTTTAATGAATGAGGATGAGAGTTGATCACATAAAGGGCTCGAAGTAATTAGTCTCCAACACAGAGCAAGTTCTCACTTGGCTAAAGTGTGGTTATGTGTATATTCATTATTTCTTTGAAATTTATAAATCCTATTTATAACCTAAACTGTTGGCTACAACCAAGCTATTATCACTCGCTAACTCTTTTGTTTTGTTTTATAGGCAACAATTGGCATTGACTTCTTATCAAAAACAATGTACTTGGAGGATCGAACAGTGAGTAATGTTTTGAGTGTGCAGTTTTCTGCAACACTCCAGGCTGGAAAACTAGAATCATAGCTGTAGTCAGTAATTGTCACTATCAAAAGTGCTTAGCAAAATCATCAATATTAGATCTTGAGAAAAATTTATTACAGAATTGTTTTTGGCACTCTGATTTCTTCCATTTCATATCCAAAGGAAGAAAGTCAAAATTTGTTTGTAAAATCCTGATGTCCTTAGGTTTATTTTGCTGTCTTGATTTAGGAGAAGAACAGCAGATCGATTTATAAGAGAATTAAAGGAATTTTCATGAAGAAATTAGAGCTACTAAAGATCTTTTGAGCAACACTCAGGATCTTTTGAGCACCACTTAGGTTATTCAGAAAGGTTTCATAATTTGTGAACTTAAAGACTGTCAGAGTAGAACATGTAACAGAGTGGTTAAATAGGGGAATACATATTTATCTGTCAGATTTTTTATCTTCCTTATTGTTGAGTGTTCCTTAAAGAAAATTATATTTTGGCCTACTCCTCCTTGAAGAGATTCCTATCATCACTTAAACAGTGAATAACTTTATGTATACAAAACAACTGCAAAATAATACATTACCTCTAATATTTTTTCTTATTTCTGAAGTATGTCATTTTTTTCCTTTTGGATGTTTTCATATATAATATAGCTTTTCTTAAAACTTGAGAGCTTGGAAACTGCTTTGTCTGGGTAAGAAAACTTATTTTTAGGATTTTGTATAATGTGGATGTGGCAGAAAAAAAGTAAAGCATTTTTATGTAAGATTGCAAAAATATATTCTCTTTTTTCTTTCTCCTCCCCCATTATCCATAATGTTCTGGGCAGAAGTGTATAGAAGAAGCACACATAGTAGTCACAGGCCCAGAAACACACAGCTTAGCTTGAGAGGTTTTCAGAGAAGCCTTTCCTTTCTTTACTCTGTCATCTGATAGCTTGAGGTTTCCATTAACATTTACCTTCACCTCTTTTATGCTCAGTATTTGAACATCAACCCTACTTTTTATCATTTGGAAGACACTGGGATTCAAAGTTCAGGGAGCAGTGAAAGCCCTGTTTCTGATTGTGTGAAATCTTTCACAAAGCATTTTCAGTAATTGTACCTTCAGAACAAGCAACTTCATAATTCTGCTCACTTTTCAGAAATGAGTTTTATGTTGTTTTCATTCCTCTACATTAAAACTCTACATGAGTTGTCTACTACTCATATTACAAAAGTCATTCCTTTTTTTAAGTATTAGTTTTTCGGGTTTTTGTTTTGTTTTTTGTTTTTATTTATTTTTTCCCATCCCACAGATCAGGCTGCAGCTGTGGGATACTGCGGGTCAGGAACGTTTCCGTAGCCTCATTCCCAGTTACATCCGTGACTCTGCTGCAGCCGTAGTAGTTTACGATATCACAAGTAGGTATACTGCAATAGGTTGACCTTTCTTACTTTTCTTGCTTGTTTGACTGATTTTGTTGTTAGGTGCGATTGCAATTATGGGACACAGCAGGTCAAGAGCGGTTCAGGAGCTTGATTCCTAGCTACATTCGTGACTCCACTGTGGCAGTTGTTGTTTATGATATCACAAGTGAGTGGGGGGAATTATGCATTTCTAATCTTCTTTCAACCTTTAGCTTAGCTGCATGCATGTTTTGTCTCGTGCTTGTTTTCCTTACTGGCATGTAAAATGTTTTATCATAGCAAACTGTATCACAGACTAGCCAAGTCAGAAATACTTGCCTCCGTGTTTATGCCAATATGCTTTATTTCTCTATGCCAGTGTTTCCACCTTCAGAAACTATCTTTCGGATCTACTTATGAATCTTTTTCAAGGCTTCTGTACTATCTTCTTATCCATAAACTATCCCATAATTAGAGTTAAAGGAGTATTATTCATTAATTTACTCAGATTTCAAAGATAGTCTGTATTTAAGCCTCTTGCCAGGTATTCCAGATCCTACATGGCTTCTTTTGAGGCTTTTTAAAGTTTCCACCAGCTAGCGTTTTCTCTGCTTCCCTTTTCTCTTACATAGAGAAAAACAGAGAAGCATAATGTGTATTTTTCTGTTAGTCATTTTTGTTAGAATATGTGGATTCTGTGGCTGGTTTTCTTTGTTGCTAACAAATTAAACTTTCATTTCTCTCCAAGAAAAAATTTAAATGGGAAATGAAACAGTATTTTTCTTTTCTTCAAAACCTGAATGCCTTTTGGTTTAAGTGACTATAAAATTTCCATGGGGCATTGGTTACTGCTCTCTGGTTGAAATTATCTTTGTAAATTGTTTTATTACACATGTAAGGCAATACTTAACATCATTCCATAGACTAGTCCATAATTTATAGGGAAAAAACAAGGTTATACAGCATCTTGGACTTGTGTAAAACTATCATGTCTAGCTGGGCAGTGGTGGCGCACGCCTTTAATCCCAGCACTCGGGAGGCAGAGCCAGGCGGATCACCTGGGCTTCAGAGTGAGTTCCAGGAAAGGCGCAGAGCTACACAGAGAAACTCTGTCTCGAAAAACAAAAAACTATCATGTCTAAGCAGCTGATTTAAACTAGTCATATTACCAGAAATTTTTTGTGTATTCACTCAAAGTTATAGTTACTAAACAGTAATTACAGTGGCAAAATTAAGAAAATTATATTCCACAATGTATTTTTCTTCTTTTTTTTTCTTAACTTTTTTGGATATGTGCTGTATGCAGTCTTTCTCCTCTTGCAGCTTTACTTTAGGTTGCTACTTTTTTTTTTTTTAAATAATGTTCATTATAATGCATTGGCTGGTTTTGTAGCTTTAAAGTGTTTGTGTTTACTTTAACCAAAGCTTGTCATATTTTTCTTCTGAAATTCCATGAATGTGGTTAAAACACTAGTAAATTTGTTACTTTAGCTGCTAAAAAATATATTGAAGTATTCTAGCTAAAATACTTAACAAGAATGAATTCCGTTAGAAGTGAGCCTGATACATCAAACTAATTAGTTTAAGGTCACTTCACATAGACTCTAATATAAAACAAATGTAAGAACCAGGCTCCGTGGCACACCTTTAATCCCAGGTAGAGGCAGAAGAAAGGGGTTTGGTGTTTTTTGTTGTTGTTGTTTTAGTTGGTTTGTGGGGGGGTGGGGTTGTTTGTTTGTTTGTTTTCCTCGAGACACGGTTTCTTTGTGTAGCTTTGGAGCCTGTCCTGGAACTCACTCTGTAGACCAGGTTGGCCTCGAACTCACAGAGATCCGCCTGCCTCTCCCTCCCGAGTGTTGGGATTAAAGGCGTGCCCAGCTCAGAAAGGATTTTTTTTAAATGCGGTTAAAGTGATCACAAACTGAGGAAGCAGTGCAAGCACAGTGGTGTTGAAAGCCTTTAAGAATTTTCTGGTTGTGTTGGGACTTCTGGCTGACATCATTTTGAAATGCTTTCTTTGTCATGTTTGGTATGTACTAGTATAAGTGATCAAAAAAAGCATTGTGGCAATGTAACACCATATTATCTGCTTCGCTGTCTTTAGATATCAGAAAGCATTGGTTTTTATAATTATGTAGTGCTTTACAATAGTTTGGTTATTGTCAAAAAAAGCTTTTCTAAATGTTCTAAAATGAACTTTGAAGATTTTTTTTTCTTCTTCAGACTCATTTAGATTTAGACAATTGTAATCAGATAAAATGGAGTTACGTTGCAAGCACATTAAAAATGGGGTCTTAATGTGCTGTCCCCCCATCCCTCTTTCAGAGTGTTTGTGGGAAGTGTTGTCCTTCACTGGGGGTAGCATTTTCAATGACACTAATCCCTCTGTCCACTCTCAATGCCAGATGTTAACTCCTTCCAGCAAACTACAAAATGGATTGATGATGTCAGAACAGAAAGAGGAAGTGATGTCATCATCATGCTAGTAGGAAATAAAACAGATCTTGCTGATAAGAGGTATGAAATAACTGAATGTTTGGTTTCTGTTAAGCAGCATGTTTGTTTACTAAAAATTGTTTTTGAAAAGTAGACCTTTCATTTTATACCCCCCCCCCTTAAAGGAGATACATTTGTTTTGTCTAAGCCCATAAACAGCTCTTTTACAGAATTGTTACAAATGAAGCCAGCAAATATTTTCTGTTTTCTTAAGGTTTAATAAATGGAACAGTATTTTGTTAAAGAGCAAACTACATCAAGTAACATCTTTAAAAAATATTCATAATAATTAAAAACACATACTTTTCTTCTTAGAAACATTCATATAATTTTATTATAATTCAGTGATGTGGGGTTTTTGATTGTGTGGTTGCACCAGGCTTAGCTAAGTATGAATAGCTTGATTGTAACACCTTAGTCAAATGAGCAAAGCTCATTCAAGTCACAAGATGCAAAGTGTATTAACACTCACTGTAGAATTCATGTGAATGGCTTTCAGCATTCATAAGTAGTCTTTTGCATATTCTTTCTGCTTTAGTCTTGACCACACTGTTTAATTAGTGGAGCTTTTACTATTTATTACTTACTCATTTGTGAGTTGGATATTGAAATTCAGGTGATGAACTTGTGCTGTTAACTAAAATGTTGGAGTGTGATCTATGTGTAAAGAATTGTGGAGATGTTAAGCCTACTTCTGCCCAGTAGCAGAAATAGAATTGGTAGTATAATTGGGGGAAAAAATTGTTTGTTTTTGAGATAGGTTTTCTCTGTGTAGCTTTGGCTGTCCTGAAACTTATTCTTGTAGACCACCAGGCTGACCTCAAACTTAGAAATCTATCCCTCCACCTCGGCCTCAGTACTGAGATTAACGGCGTGAGCCACCACCACCTGGGACAGTTTACATTTTTAACAGTTGGTAAATCATTACATAAATTATAGCATCAAATTGGCATGAAAAGTTTTTATGTAAAATTTAGAGTCACAAGGCTAAATGCATATGGTTTAATATTTTAAATTTTTTTTTAATTTATGTGTATGTGCATACCTACTGCATGTGTTCAGGTGCCCACCCAGACCAAAAGATGCCATCAGACTCATTGGAGTTAGAGACAGTTGTGAGCTGCCCAATATGGGTACTAGGAACCAAACCTGGGTCACTGGCAAGAGCAACAAGTCCTTTTAACCACTGAGCCAGCTCTCCAGCCCCTTTGTGATTTGGTATTAAGGGGGAAAAGCAGGTTTTGTTTTGTAGATGGTTTTTGTTATGTAGGACAGTATGTAAAACAAATATTCTACCACTGAGCCACATCCTAGCCTCTTAAGATTTGTTTTATTTATTTTGGATGTGTATTTGTGATAGGGTGTTAACTCTTAAACCCAGGCTTGCCTAGCACTCATATAGACCAGGCTGGCTTTGAACTCAAGATCTTCCTCCCTCCCTGAGAATAGGGATTATAGGTATAAACCACCACATGCAACCTAATCACTGACTTTTTAAAGGTGAAAAGAAGGGCAGGCTAGTGATGGCTCATAGGTAAAGGCACTTGCCATAAGCTGGATGACCTGAGTTTGATCCCTGGGGTCCACGTGGGGAAAGGAGAAAATTGACTTCCGCATGTGCGCCCACACAGGTACACAGACAGATGTTTTTAAATGAAAAGATTGGAGCTGAAGGTGGTATCACTTAGTTGATAGAGTACTTGCCTAACATGCAGAAGGCCCTGCATTTGAGTCTCCAGCACTGCTTAAAACCAGGTGTGATAAGATATGCCTATAATCCCAGCATTTGAGTGGTGAAAGCAGGAAGATCAGAAATCATCTTGAGCTAATAAATTCTAGGCCAGCCAAGGATACATGAGATTCTACCTCTAAACAAAAGCATACAAAGAGTTCAGCCAAATAAAAATAAATTAGTAAAGTAAATCTTAGTTTTATGGGGCTAGGGAGATAGTTTGGTGGATAAGAGAGCACTTGCTGTAAGGAAACTTCCAGGAGCCTACAATGATGGTAGCCCCAGCTAAGTCTCCTGGCAGCAGTGGATGCATAGCCTAAACAGGCCATCTCCTGTGATCGGATTGGTGACTACCCTGATTGTCAGCTGAGAGCCTTCATCCAGTGACTGATGGAGGCAGGTTCAAAGACCCACAGCCAAACATTGGCCAAGATCGGGAAGTCCTGCTGAGGAGAGGGAGGAGGGATTGTAGGAGCTGGGGGGTGGGGATATCAGGAACATCAGAGGAAACCCTCACAAATGGCTACCCTGGCTCATGGGAACTCATAGAGTCTGAACCAACAACCAAGGCGCCTCACATAGGACTGACCTAGACCCTCTACTTATATGTGACAGTTGTGTAGCTTGCTCTATTTATGGGACTTGTAACAATGGGAGCAGGGGCTGGCCCTGGTGGTTTGGCTCTTGGGAACCTCATCCTCATGCTGGATTGCCTTGCCCAGCCTGAATACGGGGGAAGTCCTTGGTCTTACAAGGCAGCTTGATGTGCCATGAGAGTCCTGCCCCTTTCTGAGCAAATACAGAGGAGGCGGGCAGTGGGAGGAGAGAGGGGAGGCTATGGTCAGGATGTAAAATTGATTAATTTTTTTAAAAAAAGAGCACTTGTGCAAGCATGAGGACCTGAGTTCAGATTCCTAGCACTTAAAAAGCCAGGTGTGGCCATGCCTTGTTAACTCCAACACTAGGGGCACAAAGACAAGAAGATTGCTGGGACTGCCTGCCTAGTAGTGAGAGACCCTGTTCAAGGGACTGTAGTAGAGAACTGTAGGGAAGCATACCTTGTTCTTTTCTCATCTTGGCACACATTCACCCCGGTACAGTCACCAGCACCTACACACACACACACACACACACACACACACACACACACACACACACACACACACACACACACAGATTTTTTTTCCCCCTGAGACAGGGTTTCTCCGTGTAGTTTTGGTACCTGTCCTGGATCTTGCTCTGTAGACCAGGCTGGCCTCAAACTCACAGAGATCTGCCTGTCTCTGCCTTTAATCCCAAGTGCTGGGATTAAAGGTTTGTGCCACCACTGCCGGCTATACACAGATTGTTAAATTGGGGCTGACAATGTACTTAAGTTTGTAGAGGACTTAACTTAGAACATGCACAAAGCTCTGAGTTCACTCAAAGGCACTGTATAATGCCATGGCAGCGTGTCCATATAATTCTAGTACTTGTGAGGTTTGAGGCAAGAAGATCAGAAGTTCAGGGTCATCCTCGGCCACAAGAGAGAGACCCTGTTTATCTGTCTTGTTTATTTATTTATTTATTTATTTATTTATTTATTTATTTATTTATTTATTCATTCATTCATTCATTTTGAGAAAAGGTTTTCTCTGTGTAGCCCTGGCTGTCCTGGAACTCACTCTGTAGATCAGGCTGGTCTTGAACTCAGAGATCAGCCTACTGATCTCTGAGTGCCTTCCCTCCTGAGTGCTGGGATTAAAGGCATGCACCATACCTACCCTGAGATGCTTGTCTTTTTTTCTTTTCAAGTCATTAAGGGGCTGGAGAGATGGCTCAGAGGTTAAGACTACTGGTGCTCTTTCCAGAGGACCTGGGTTCAATACCTAGGACCCACATGATGCTCACAACCATTTGTAGCTATAGCTCCAAGGGCTCCAATGTCCTCTTCTGAAAGCCTCTGTAGGTACTAATCATGCATGTCGCAAATAGACATACATGCAGACACAACACCTATACACATGAAATATAGTTTTAAAAAGTCATTAAGCTGTATATGCTCATTTGTAGAGCTCTTGCCTAGCATGTTTAAGACTCTAAGTTTGCTGGGCAGTGGTGGCACACACCTTTAGTCCCAGCACTCGGGAGGCAGAGCCAGGCAGATAACTGTGAGTTTAAAGCCAGCCTGGTCTACAAATTGAGATCCAGGACAGGCACCAAAACTACACAGAGAAACTCTATCTCAAAAAAAAAAAAAAAAAAAAAAGACTCTTAAGTTCAGTTCCCAGTATGGCGGTGGAACATAAATATACACACAAACACAGACATGTATAGCTCTTAAGTGCTATAGACAGTTAAGTTTTCAAACTAATGGCTGTTTATATAACCAACATCAATAGAACTTTGTTTATAATCTTACGATTTCATATTTCAAAAATAAGAATTTGTTGCCAGGTGTGGTGGCACATACCTTTGATCAATCCTAGCACTTGGGAGGCAGAGGCAGGCAGATTTCTGTGAGTTGAGTTTGAGACCAACCCAGTATACCAAGGGAGTTCCAGAACTACAAAGAGAAACCCTGTCTCAAAAAACAAATGAATAAATAAGCATTTGTCATTTAAAATTTTTTTCTATAGGCAAGTGTCAATTGAAGAAGGAGAGAGGAAAGCCAAAGAGCTGAACGTTATGTTTATTGAAACCAGCGCAAAAGCAGGATACAATGTAAAGCAGGTAAGTTTTCTTTGAGTGTGGATGATTGATCCTTAATTTAAAATATGTGAAATAATTGTTAGTAAGCTAATCTTTAGTATAAGGTTTTATTTCTCTTAGCAACAGCAATTAGAATTCAGAGAGTGAGAAAAAATAACTGGCATAGTTTTTGTAGAAAGAGAATATTTACAAACTGTTCAGATTATACACCGAATAACAAATTCATCATGACTGCAATATTTCTGAGTGTAAAGTTTTGAACTTCCCATAGTCTCACTACATCCCTGCTTTATTGTCTTAAATGTAGATTTTCCTTATTTCAGAATTTGGTAGTCAAGACTAACACATGAAAACTAGTATTTGCTTGCTATAAAAGTACATTGTAGCTAGAGTTTTCCTGCCTGGCCCACAGTCAGGACAAATCTCTCTCACCCGCCAGTCCCACAGCCACTCAGACCCAACCAAGTAAACACAGAGACTTATATTGCTTACAAACTGTATGGCCGTGGCAGGCTTCTTGGTAACTATTCTTATATCTTAAATTAACCCATTTCTATAAATCTATACCTTGCCACGTGGCTCGTGGCTTACTGGCATCTTCACATGTGGTTTGTCATGGTGGCAGCTGTCGGTGGTGTCTCTCTGCTTCAGCCTTCCACTTCCCAGAATTATTCTCCTCCTTGTCCCGCCTACACTTCCTCCTGCCTGACTACTGGCCAATCAGTGTTTTATTTGCTAACCAGTCAGAGCAACACATTTGCCATACAGAACATCCCACAGCAGTACATTCTGATTACTTCATTCTTTATAAACTGCTTGTATTTAAATTTTACAAAAGGCAGCTGGGCAGTGGTGGTGCATGCCTTTAATCCCAGCACTCTGGAGGCAGAGGCATGGCAAAGTACCAGTGACAACATCCCCAAAGGATGTGGGGAGGATTCTCTGTCCCCAGCAACCATCTTAGCTCCTCAGCTAAGAGTGGGGCTTTGTTAGCTCCTCCCCAACCCATGCTGAGATTTTGACTGGTTTGCACTTGTGCAAATCGAGGCACCCACAGTTAATGTTAGTTCATGAATGCACAGGCCATAGCACATCAAGAACAGTAATTCACAGCATTCCTTCAACCCCTTTTCTGAGATGTTCACTGAGCCTTGGGGGTGGAGGTGAGTTAGTGAGCACACACACACACGCTTATTCTCAGCAGTTTGACCAGTTATTAGTCTCTGTATTAGCCACTGTAGCCACTGCCAGCTGCAAAAAAATTTTGTGAACAAGACTCAGAGAAGCATGAATAATCTATGGATATAAACACAAGTATTTAGGCTGAGCGTGGTGGCACATGCCTCTAATCCCAGCACTCAGGAGGCAGAGGCAGGCAGATCTCTGTGAGTTCCAGGACAGCCAAGGCTACATAAAGAAACCCTATCTTGGGAAAAAGAAAAGAAAGAAAAAGCATTTAATTGGGGGCTTGCTTGTAGTTTCAGAAGGTGAGTCTGTGACCATCATGGCAGGGAACATGGCAACAGGCAGGCAGGCAGGCATGATGCCAGAGTAGTATCTGAGAACCTCCTTACATCTGATCCTTGAGCAGGAGAGAGAGAGAGAGCTAGCTAAGTGGGGATGGCTGGGCTTTTGAAACCTCACAGCCCACCCCCAGGGACATACTTCCTCTAATAAGGCCATAACCCTTAATCCTTCCCAAACAATTCCACCAACTGCAGACCAAGCATTCAAATATATGAGACTGTGGGGGCCATTCTCATTCAAACCATCATACATATAAACAACTAAATATATAAATACAGTTTACTGAGTCCATTCAGTGTTAATTGCACATATGTTTCTAGGGCTGACTACCTGGTATTGGATAACCTTAAGGGGGCTCATATCTGGAGAAGACTAATTCTCCCTCTTTCAGAAGTTGTTAATTGCTTATAGCTCTTCTAGGAGTGGGGCCCAATAACATTTCCCCATCTACATTGTGATGTCAGCTGTTTTTGGAATTGTTCAGTCCTTGGTTAAGCAGCCTAGTTGGGAGATTTTAAATTATTGTTTCAATCTCACTGCTTGTTACAGATCTATTTAAATATCTCATTTTGGTTTAATTTTGGAAGGTCATATGCCTCTAGAAATTTACTCATTTCTTTTAGCTCTTCCATTGTAGTGGAATATGTTGTTTAGGTAAGACCTAATAATTTTTTGAGTTTCATTAACATTTGTTGTAACAAATCCCTTTTCATCTCTAATTTTACTAATTACAAAGGTCTTCTTCCCTTTGATCAGTTTGACTAAAGGTTTGTCTTTTCTTTCCCTTTTTTTTTAAATTAATTAATTTATTTATTTTTTGGTTTTTTGGGACAGGGTTTCTTTGTGTAGCTTTACGCCTTTCCTGGATCTTGCTCTATAGACCGGGCTGGCCTCGAACTCACAGAGATCTGCCTGGGTCTGCCTCCTGAGTACTGGGATTAAAGGTGTGCCATCAATGTCCAGTGTCTTACTTATCTTTTCAAAAAAACCAACTCTTTGTATTGTTTGTTGTTGGTCCCATTTCATTAATTTCTGCCTTGATCTTAGTGATTTCTTTCCCTCTGCTGATTTAGAATTTGGCTTCTTGTTCTTTTTCTGGAGTCTTAAGGTGCATCATTAAGTTATTTGAGTCTCTGATTTTTTTAATGTAGGCACTTAGAGCTATAAACTTCCTTCTTAGAACTGCATTCATTGTATCTCAAGGGTTTGGTATGTTGTGTTTTCATTTTCATTTGATTTTAGGAATGCTTCTTTTTATTTATTGTTTGGATTCTTCAAGAACCCATTTATTGTTCGGTTGTGTTGTTTCTTCTCCATGAGTTTGTTGCTATTTTCTTCAAGCTCAGATATTCTGTCCTCTCCTTGATCCATTCTATTACTGAGACTTTACATGAAGCTTTTTATTTGACTTTTACTATACTTTTCTAGCATTTCAGATTGGTTTTTCTTCATTTGGAAGGTTTCCTCCAGTCCCACCTGGTCCCATAGCTGCTCAGACCCAAGTAAACACACAGAGACTTATATCAATTACAAATTGCATGGCCATGGCCTATGGCTCAATTCTCTTGCTAGCTAGCTCTTATAACTGAACTATTCATCTATATGTCACCATGTGTTCCTTTGCTTTACCTGTGTGCCATTACATGCTGCTCCCTGAACAGCGGAATGGCGTCTTTTCAGCCTCTCCCTTCTTCCTGTCTCTCTCCTGGATTTCCCGCCTGCTAACTCTTAGCTGCCTTGCCATAGGCCAAACAGCTTTATTTATTAACCAAACAGAGCAACACATATTTCCAGCATGCAGAAAGATATCTCACAGCAGTATATCTTTTTGTTGAATCCCTCTTTTATATCATCCATCACCTTACCTATTTTGTTCAGCTGTTTGCATGTTGAACTTATATCTTACATTGAGTTCTCTGGGATTTCATCTGGTTTCATTAGATGCCATTTACTGTAGGGTTAATAATTTTTAGAGGAGTTATGTCATCTGGGTTTCCATGGTTTTACTGCATTAGGGGTTTTACAAATGGTGTTATTTTGTTTCTTGGGTTTGTTTGTTTTCTATATTCTTCCAGTTGAAGTACTTGTAATATTCATATGGGACTTGGATATGCTAGAATTGAGTGTGTGGTCCAGAAGCTCAGGGTGTCTGGTGTAAGTTCTGTATTGTTCCCTGAGTAGGATATTGACTTAGAGAGAAACTATAGCTGTTTGGTTACACCACTGTGCAGAAGTCATACTATCTAGTTCATAGTTTATAGCTATTGACTTCAATAACTGTTAAGGATAAACAACCATAAGTAGAATGGAGTAGACTTTGATTTTAGTTAGTAAGGGTGGGAGAGACGTTGGGTGAATAAGGATAAGGATTACATATTAGATGAGTTTGGGCCTGGGGGTAAAAATTGAGATGGGGCTGGTCAGTGGTGGCGCATGCCTTAGATCCCAGCACTCGGAGGCAGAGGCAGGAGGATCTCTGTGAGCTCAAGGACAGCCAGAGCTGTTTCACAGAGAAACCTTGTCTTGAAAAACCAAAAAGAAAAAAGGAAAGGGGGGAGGGGGAATAAAGTAGTTCCCTCATGTCCCTGCATTCACTATGGCCTTTTCTGGTCCTGCAGATCTGGTGTATGTCAACAGCATAGTTTCCCTTGTCCTATTACTGTGTTACTGTATATTGTTTCAGATCTATCTATTAAACATTTTATATTTTGGTGTGCTAATGTTGGGTGTATATATTTTTATAATTCTTTTTTTATGAATTGACTTTTTATCACTGTATAGTAGCTGTAAGATGACAGTAATAAATCCTTACTAACAATTATCTTGAAGGCCTTAATTTGCCTTCTTTGGTGTTTTCTTTGTTTGTTTGTTTGTTTGTTTGGTTTGGTTTGGTTTGGTTTTTCGAGATAGGGTTTCTCTGTGTAGCTTTGCACCTGCCTGGAACTTGTTCTGTAGCCCAGGCTGGCCTCGATCTCACAGGGATCCGCCTGCCTCTGCCTCCCAAGTGCTGGGATTAAAGGCGTGTGCCACCACCGCCCATTAATTTGCCTTCTTGATGCTGTCTTCTAACCTAAAAGCTACATCCTCTCCTTGCCATCCTGTGGTCATCATGTTAATACTTTCTCTTCCACAGCTTTTCCGACGTGTTGCTGCAGCTTTACCTGGAATGGAAAGCACGCAGGACAGAAGCAGAGAAGACAGTATCCTTTTTGTTTCTTAAGGAAAGTTTACTGGCTAGCCGGACATTGTGGCACACATCTTTAACCCCAGCAGAGGCAGGCAGGTCTCCATCTACACAGTGAATTCCAGGACAGCCAGGTCTATGTAAAGAGACTCTTTCTCAAAAAACAACAAAAAAATTTTACTGTTATTACTACTCTTTGGAGCCATACTTAGATGATTTATTATTTGCTTGTTGCTGGGACAAACCACCTGACAAAAGCAGAGAAGGATGGAAGGGTTTGTGTTGCCTCACTGTTGAGATGCAGTGGGAAGATACAGCAGTGGAGTCACTCACTCAAGAGTGTGAGGCAGCTGGCCATGTTCTTCTGCAGTCAGGAAGCTGAGGGGAATGCTGGTATTTATTCAGTCCAGGACCCCAGCCTGTGAAATGATGTCATCCATATCCAGTGTGGGTCTTTCCACCTCAGACCTCTCTGGAAATGTTCTCAGACACTCAGACGTTTCTCTCCTGGATGTTAAGGAGTTGGTCAAGTTGCCAATCAAGATTAACTGTCATAGTTGGCTATTATCTTGAATGTAGAAATTGGTTTCTTAGATGCACAGAAACTCAGAGGATTTCTGTAGCAAATTAGGCCCAGTTATGCAGATGGACCTAGCTTCTTATTGTAATTCAGATTTTGTTGCTTGCTCACTTGCTCTTTTCTGTGGTGGGGTGGGGTTTGTTTAGAATATCTATCTATCTATCTATCTATCTATCTATCTATCTATCTATCTATCTATTTATGTCTTAAGACAGACTTGATTTCAGGGTAGCCCCAAAACTTCTGACCCTTAACCTTCCAAATATAAAGGTTATAGGCATGTACTGGCTAAGTATATCGTCATGTGGTACTGGGGGTTTACCGGCGTCTCCTGCCTGCAGCAGGCACTCTGCCAACTGAGCTGCAGTTCCATCCCTCTTGCTTTTTTTTTTTTAAGATTGTTTGCAGAACCACAAAAGCCAGAAGAGGTCATCAGGTCCCCTGGAGTTGGAGTTACAGATAGTTGTGAGCCACCCAGTGTGAGTGCTCAGAACTGAACTCAGATCCTCTGAAGAGTAGCAAGCACCCTAAACTGCTGAAACTTACCTCCAGACTTCCTCACTTGCTTTTTATTAAGCAAACAAACTGAAGACTCCCAGTCTCCTGATGTTGCATTTTAAATCCCTTTGACTCTGAGTTTTTCCAGACTTGGCACAAGAAATAACTCAGAATGGAACTGTACTGTAGCTTCTTCTTGTAAGAACAGGACATAACAAAACACATCTAATGATCAGTTATTTCCTTTTTTTTTTTTTTTTAATTTATTTTATGTGCATTGGTGTTTTGCCATGGGTGTCCAGTCCCCTGGGACCGGAGTTACAGACAGTTGTGAGCTGCCATGTGGGTGCTGGGAATTAAACCCAGGTCCTCCGGGAAAGCAGTCAGTGCTCTTAACCACTGAGCCATCTCTCCAGCCCAATCAGTTATTTCTAAGAGTTTTGATTGGATATTTTTACATGAAGACAAGTTTATTAAGCTGAAGACTTCATGACACTGTATTCTGTGACTCACATTTCTAAATGTTTAATATTTTTCAAGTCTTTACTATTTTTATTACTTTTAATATAAATTCTACTGAGTTGGAGTAACATTATAAATTTTCCCCCTTATTTGAATTATTTTGTAGGGTATGGTCAGACTCTTACTATATGTAATTCTTTAAGGAATATCATCTTCATATAGTTTTCTTATTCATACAGAATAATTTTCTTAGAATAGATTACCATGAATAGGGCTAATATTTCATTGAATCTCGTTACATATAAGAGATACATTATGTCTAAAAAGTAATGATTGAATAGGTCTGAGGTCAAATACAAGTAGAAAGGGCTTGCCAGCCATGTCAGAGTCAGCAGTTAGAATTGTACTTTTCTGTATATGACTCCTTAACTTTTGTTTCAGTGATTGACATAAAACTGGAAAAGCCTCAGGAGCAGCCAGTCAGTGAAGGAGGCTGTTCCTGCTAATCTTCCCCTGGCATCTTCAACCCTTCTGCAGAAGCTCACTGCTTTGGCCCCCATATTCTTTCATTGACTGCAGTGTGAATATTGGCTTGAACCTTTTCCCTTCAGTAATAACGTATTGCAATTCATCATTGCTGCCTGTTTCGTGGAGATGATCTATTAGCTTCACAAGCACAAAAAAGTCAGTGTCTTCATTATTTATATTTTTTAAAAGCCAAACAATTCAGCATATTCGTGATAACTTTGAGGATTAGATACATTTTCTTAACATTTTTTCCCTTTTTAATGTTATGATAATGTACTTTAAAATGATGAAAATCTCAGCAGTGTGAGTATGGCTTGTCAAGGAACAGTGTGTTCACAGCAGCATTTGCCTACCTTCTTTCTGTCTCCCAGCTTTTCTTAGCTCTTCCTTCTCCCTTGCCCTGTTCATACCCTCCCCAAACAAACAAGAGGTGGCAAACAGCAGTCCAACCAAGCCCTTTGGAATTATCCTTAGTTTTATAGATGCCATTGGCTCCAGGCCATGAGCCACAATGTCCAAAATTATTCTTGAGCACTGATATAAACTACTTAGACTTTCTTAGAGGTCAGAACTCAGCTATTGCTATTAATGATGGGCCGTGCCTGAATGAGGGAAGGGTTCTGTTGTGTCTTCAAAATGATTCCTAATGAATTGACTGAGTGCTTACAGGTAAAGGTGCATAAGACATGTTTCTGACCAGAACAGGTAACCCTTTCACATGAGCTTTACTAGACTCTGGGAGAGAAAAGCAGCCAAGTACTTCAGAACTGTTTTTCAATATTTATTTCATCATGGAGAATTTATAAAAGTTCAGACAGTTCTCCCCAAATTTTTTAATCGTCTTAAAAAAAATCAACACCTTTTAAAGCAATAGATTTCACGTGGGTTTCTTTTCTAAAAAAAATGCTATGAAGAGAAGGCATTGTAAAAATCAATTTCCTTTAAGAACCAACCAAAAAAAAAGTAAATTGGCAACGTGAAGAAAACTGTTGTAACTAGTAGAAATAATGATATCTAAAGTTTACCAACAAAAGAACCCTCACAGAATAGCAAATACTCCTCTGCTCTGTACATTTGAGGTCAAATTTGAATATGGAAATAATTTCCTTGCAAGCCCCTAGAGGCAGATCAAAGAAAGCTTGCATTAAGAGGGAAAGGAGAGAATGAAAATAAAAGTCACTATAATGCAGATTTATGCCTTATTTTTTAGCATTTCTAAAATGTTGGGTCTTTCGAGCTGTTTTTGCTTTTTATTAGATCTATATAAATAAGTTAACTAGCAATTTAGTTTTGTATTTAAGCTACAATTAATCTTTTTCTTTGGTGATATTTATTTCTTTGCCTTTTTTTTTAACTTTGAATTTTTAGGTGTTTTGTTGAGTATTTAGAGCTTCATCACCATGGCAATATGTATTTCCCTTGAAACGTTGCAAACAAATATACTAGGAGTGCACCCTTTTAACCTTTACTAGTTATTGTGAGATTGCTGTGTAAGTTAATAAACACATTTGTAAATACATTGTTTGCAGGGAAAACATTCTGAGTTCTAGCTCAGGAGAAGCCTGCTGAGTTTATGTTGTAAGCATTAACACAGTATAAAGATGAAAAGACAACAAAAATAACTTCACACTTCCTCACCTCCTCATTGCAACAAAATCCTTAACTGGGAAAACCTGACCCCTTCTCCTCCTCTTTCTCCTCTTCTCACTTACTGTCACCTTGTAATACTTGGAGAGCACTTGGATTATGGATCTGAATAGAGAAATACTTTCAGATAATCATTAGCCCACATACCCTGTAACTTATACTCAAAGATGGGATGGAGTTGTAAAGTGCTTTTATAATACATATTACTGTTAAAGCAAGGATTGACTCTTTTGTTTTATTTTGACATGGCATGTCCTGAAATAAATATCAATTCAATATGGCAGATGGTTCACATTCTTTATTTGAAGAAATTGTGATTTCTGAAAAGGGGGGTGATTGTCTTCCTAACTGTTGCATTTGATTCTTTTTATGTTATCTTTGAAAGGAACCAGTATGCAGCTTTTCATTTTGCTCTTTTTATTTGGCTTGGGGTTCTTCAGCTGAAGCAGTAAAGTGTGTTCACAGTCTAGATTTTTTTTAAACAAACACAATTTTGCTGCCAAGTATATAAATAAATAAGACACAGAAAAGTTACTGACTTGGTTTCCCGTTCCTGCCAGTGTGCTGAGTGTGCATGTGCTTCTTCTCTTCTAGAGCTATAAGATGCACTTGAAATAAAATAGTAAATGAATAACAAGAACAGATGGAGGACAGGGAGTCTGAAATCTTCTCAAGGGTGTGAGAGAGAGAGACAGACAGACAGCCCTTACTGTGGTAGCAGCAGGGTAAACCAGTCGTGCACCAAATGTGACATTTTGGTCGGTGATGGACCACATACCAAACAAGGTCTCATACAGTTCCAACTGAGCTCAAAAATGATGCCGGGTGATTCTACAAAACATCTGTTGTCTGTGGTAAAGTTAGTATAATCTGTTGTGTTTTCAGTCACATAAAAGGAGAGTATATACAATTATGTACAATACATGATGGCAATAATAAATATCTGTATTGCTGTTTTACTTACTGTTATTTTTAAATGTAGTTCTGCTTACCAAAATTACACCATCCAGACCCTTACACATGTGGTTACTATGTCTCTTGGTCATAATGTTCTTTTTTGTTAAACTTGTGGTGTTCTGTTGATTATGACACCAGCAGGGAGTAGACTGTACCAACACAGATTTTATAGCCTAGGTTTGTGTCATAAGTTATACCATGTATACTCTGATGTTGACTTGGTGAAGAGATTATATTGCTATTAGGCAAGGAATGACTAATTACTTTTAGCTGACACGATGATGCATATGTGTAAATGCAGTACTGAGAAGCCTGAGGCAGAAGGATTGTGAGTTCAAGGTTGGCATGGGTTATAAAGTCATAGGTTGGGGGTGCACATGACCTTGCAAGCAGGGCTTCTAACCACATTAGCCCATTGCTGGTTTTAAGCTTGAGCTTTAGCCAGCTGTGGCGGCACCCGCCTTTAATCCCAGCACTCAGGAGGCCATAGCAGGTGGATCCTGAGTTCGAGGACAGCCAGAGCTACACAGAGAAACTCTTTGTCTCAAAAAGCCAAAAATAAATCAACTTAAGGTTTTTTGGAACTCAAGCATATTTTTAAACCATTCAGATAGAATTGAACGCATAAAACAGTTCTTATGACTCCAAAGTCTGAAGTATCTACTCTCTGGCCATGTACAGAACAAAGGAGATCCCTGCCTTAGATCAGCCACATCTGACTCTCCTGCCCCATTTCAAAAATAGAGGTCACGGCCAGAGAACTTACTGTCTTCAGAGCTAGCGTGTGCACTACAGTTGCCACGAGAAAGAAGTGTTGATGAAAACAGGTAAGGTCCTGCAGTGAGATGAGGCCTGGGGGATTGGCCCTGTGGTTCGTGGAACTCGAGTGTAAGATTTGCCCCCTCTGCTCAACTTGATATTATGGTTTTAGTCAGATTTTTCTTTGGGCCGCCAGCTCCCAAATAGTGACACAGAGACTAATTATGAAAGCTCAGCCTTAGCTTAGGCTTGTCCCACTAGCTCTTATAACTTGAATTAACCCATTTCTCTTAATCTACATTCTATCTCGTACCACCCATCCTGCTTCTTCCATGTCTCCTCTCATCCCTGGTCCCTGGCTGGCGACTCCACCTTCTCACCTATACCTCCTGCCTAGCTATTGGCCCTTCAGCTTTTTATTACGCCCCAGTCACAGCATACATTTTCACACAGTGTACAAATACCCCACAACATATGTTCATTCTCAGTGCCTATGCTTGAGACAGATGACAGCTTCCTCAGTGTAGAGGTGTCTCATTCTCAATGCATGAATCTAGCTTCTAGCCCTGGCTGCCCTGTGTGTTCCTTTCTTTGGCTTAAATCAGTTTTAGCAGCGATTTCTGCTACTTGTCAGCCTCCAGAAGCCTGATGCAGGTTCTCTTTGTCCCTAGCCACCAGGTTTCTATGAGAACAATTAATTGGTCCTGCTAAGGTAGGGAAGCTACTGTGGAAACAATCCGAACTCTGGAAGCTGAGAAGGTAGCTCAGTCAGCAGAGTCCTTGTCACTTAAACATGAGGACTTGGGTAAAAAGCTGGGTGACAGCATGAACCTTTAATCTCAGCCATGGGAAGGCAGAGACAAGAGGATCCCTGAGGCTTACTGGCCAGTCAGTTTAGCCAAACTGGTGAGACATGTCAAAAATAAGGTGAAGATTGATAAAGACACTCTGGCTGTTGACCTGTGGTATGCGTGTGTGTACAGACAGAAATATTCTAACATCAGAGGTCTCAGCAGGCAGTGCCAGCTCTGGAGTATAGAACAGAGACCCTAGCATAGCTTCTCCTTTTGAGTCCTCAGAGATGGCCAGCTTCCATCTGCTGTGTTATGGGTAGGGAAAGCGAGGTCTAGAAATGAGTTGTCACAGCCAGGCAGTGATGGCGCACGCCTTTAATCCCAGCACTTGGGAGGCAGAGGCAGGCTGATCTCTGTGAGTTCGAGGCCAGCCTGGGCTACAAAGTGAGTTCCAGGAAAGGCGCAAAGCTTTTCACCAATTCCATCCAACTTCATAATGCACTCTGTCAGTAAATGGTGGGTCACAGAGATGTCCTGAGGAACAAAAGAAGCAGAGCCAGTTCTGGGGACAGTCAGGTCTTTATTAGTGTGTGCAGCTGAGCCAGTGGAGCCTACCCTCGTCTACAGGGAGTAATAGTGGGGATCCTAGCCACTGGGCGACTGGGACGGGGTAGTGGAGGAGTGTGGAACAGGATCAAATGGAGAGATTGCTTGCCACATACAGGCAGGCACATGAGGGGTTCCCCAGGACGGTGCCAAGGTGGGTCAGGCACCAGAGTGAAGGAAGAGAAAAAGCCTCAGATGGTAACAGTCACAGTAGAGCTGAGCTCCTGGGATCAGAAAGGCATTTCCTAATGGAAGCAACTTCCTAAGGCTGGAGGTCCCAAGGAGCCCACCTGTCCCACAGCCAGGAAACCCAGGGGTTTAGCTCACCTATCATGGGGAAGCTAGTAGTGGGAAGAAGGTGCCAAACTCCGTGTATGGAGAAAGGATATGTGCCAGTACTAACAGAACAGGCAAGACGCTCGTTACAGTTGAAATCGTGAAACTTTCCTCCATAAAATGCGCATCACCTTTCTCCAGCAAGCTCCTTGGCCTGGAGGACACCACAGTCCAAACCCTGCCTCAACACCACGCCAACTGTACTCTGATGCTTTAGACCTGTAAGGATGTTCTCTGCTCATTCTTGCTGCCAACGGCACCCAGACTGCCTGCCTTGCTCCCCCCCCCCCCACCACGTGTCCTTGTCAGACTAATAACTGTAGCTTTGTTTTCTTGTGGTCTCTATCCCTCAGACACTTGGAGCCAAATGAAGTCATATTTGCTGTATCTAGAAGAAATATATCTCTGTATGTGGTTTATGGGGGTGCCTGGCAGTAGGTGAGGATTTCGGCCAAGTCTGCCTAAGGTGTTAGCTTCCTCTGAGAGGGAAGGAGCCTAAGTGCTGAGAGGAATGGGCTGGGGTAGAGAGCTTAATGGAGAGGAAGCAGTCAGAATGAGACAGGGTTTAAATGGTAGACAGCAGAGGGCAGTCAAGACCCATGAAGGGGTCTTGTGTTCTACATGCACTTCCAGAGGTCGGAGCCCCGGGGCTCAGAACCAGCAAGGCGACCACATGAGGGAGCCGAGGGCAGCACCCGTGGCAGCCCCAGCAAGCATGCCCATGGCCAAAGGGGCGCCCGAGCTGTAGCAGGGATCCTCTCTCACTATCACGTGTGTCACACCAGGGCCTGTAAGAAGAGCCAGAGGGTCAGGGTCAGCCCCTGGGACCCTAATCCAGTCCCACGTTAAGGTATGAACTCATTCTGCTCTGCAGCCAGAGGAACAGACTTTGCACCTGCCGCTGCATCCTACAGGTCAAACACTAAACACTGATTTTTAGTGACCATGGTGCTGGGACTATGCTACAGGACACCTCCGGATCCCTAGGCGCCTGGGGATTTGTGCAATATCTGAGGATGGACACTAGTCACCAACACCTTGGGAATAGGAAGGTGGTTGCCATTCCTGCAATAGCCACCTGGGGTCGCCAGCAGCACAGGAATGTCATTGCTGGGCAGTCTGGCTGAATAGGGCCTGCCTGTGGAGGCTGAGAGATCAGAGCAGGGGTAGGCATGGCTGTTTAGAATCTTGGGATCTGGACTGGGGTACTGCTGGTGGGATTTGAAAATGTACCCTAAAAGGACGAAGCCTAGTCTTCACTGATAGGTCATGGACAAGGTCTGGTGCAGGGTTGTGGTGGGCAGAGGGTAGGCATGCCGGGGGCACTTACCTGCATAAGGTGGCCCATAGTAGCTGCGGACGTAAGTGGCCTCGTGCGCGTTGGGGGGCACCACCTCGTAGTAGTCCTGATACGGGCTGTAGACGCGTACCTGGGAAGTCCGGTCAGGTCAAATGCCCAGGAACTTCCTGGTCTGGGTTTGGTCCTGACCCCTTCATTCTCCTGTGGCCGCCCTCCTCCCTGGGTACCAGGAAGCTAATGGAAAAGGCACTGCCTCCCGATAAGAGTCCATGACTCTCCTCCTCTAAAACTTCAACCTTTACATCCAGCTCCCAATGATGCCTTTTCTCCTACCTTGGCTTCCTACGTTGCTCAAATTTCCCATGGCCCCCAAATTCCCTTTAGAGGTCTCACAACTCTACCATCCTTTCACTTGGAGAACCATAACTGATTACTCTCCTAGTCACAGGGAGAGAGAACTCTGGCCGAGCCCTAGGCATGAATTAGTAGAGGAGGCGTGGGGCAAAGGAAAGGAAGAATAGGGAGGAGAAGTATTGAAATAACTATCATCCAGCATCTACTGCAGAGCGGGTCCCAAGGGAGGTGCTGTCCTGTGTTACCACCTCTGGTCCTTAAAGACAGGCGTTGCTATCTATCTCCAGTACCCAGGGCTGCCCTCCCCTTCAGCCTTCTACCAACCTCCCAGAGCCTAGCTCACAAGTCACCCACTCCAGGAAGCCCTCCTGGTCTCAGAAGTATTTCTTCTCGGGTTCTCTGTGAATTGGATAGTCTCCTCCTTATCCTCTGTCTTAACCTTTCCCCCTGCTCCCCAGATGTGTACCACTCAGGGACAAGGCCCTCAGTTTGTGTCACCAGCAGGAGATAGCACATGACAGGAGTCGGTAAATACATGCATGATTAACAGTAACTGCCAATCCATACCTGCCACTTTACTCATGGGGTAGCAGACCTGGAGGGGGTCAGGGCCCCCTTACCTCCTGGGACACTCCCTCTTAACCCCCTTCTGGTTTTGTGTCTCTCACAAGGCTTCACACCAGAATGTCACAACTCTCTTTAGAAGTTCGTACCTGCGGTGGTGGCGCACGCCTTTAATCCCAGCACTCAGGAGGCAGAAACAGGTGGATCTCTGAGTTCGAGACCAACCTGGTCCACATAGCTAGTTTCAGGACAGCTAAGGCTACACAAAGAAACCCTGTCTCAAAAAACTAAAACAGAAAAAAGGTCTGTATGTGTCCAACTTTACTAACACAGATTGTGCTACCTCTCCATCTCACCGCTGTTCTTTCTGGAAATGTTCTTGTCTGTAAATGCCACCACCATGCACCTGAACCAAGCAATCAATCATGTGGGCACCTTAATTAAAGGGTTCCTTCTCCATTTTGCCCTTTTGTATATATGGAGGGGTGTGTGTGTGTGTGTGTGTGTGTGTGTGTGTGTGTGTGTGTGTGTGTAGAAGTCAGAGGTTGATGCAAGGTTTTTTTTGTTGTTGTTTGTTTTTTGTTTTTTGTTTTTTGAGACGGTTTCTCTGTAGCTTTGAGCCTGTCCTGGGACTCACTCTGTAGACCAGGCTGGCCTCGAACTCACAGAGATCCACCTGCCTCTGCCTCCCGAGTGCTGGGGTTACAGGCATGCACCACCACTGCCTGGCCGCAAGGTGTTTTTCTTAATCACTTCAACTTTATTGTTGAGACAGTTTCTCACTAAACTTGGAACTTGCTGGTTCACCCTGACTGCCAGGCCAGCAAGCCCCCAGCACCCTCCTGTCTCTACTTCCCTGGCACTGAGATTGTGGAAAGCACTGTTTTCACCTGGGTGCTGGGGGTCTAACCAGGTCCTCATGCCTTCATGGCAAGAACTCTCCAGACCGAGCCATCACCCCATTTCTGAGACAGGATTTCCTGCAGCCTAGCTTGGCCTTGAACTCACTCTGTTTTCTTCCGTGTGATGTTGGGGTTTGAACCCAAGGCCTGATGTGTGTTAGGCAGGCGTGTACCACTGAGCTCCATTTCCATCTCTTGGTACCCTTCTCTTTGCACACTGGTCTTTCACACAAGGTCTTAGGATTCTCTCTTCACAATATGCTCTTCTGACAGCCTACTGGCCGATGCCGAGAGAGTAAGGCACTGGCTTTAGCAACTTGGACACTAGCGTGATCTTGGTGGGAGGGTTGTCTTTCAAAGGAATGGGGGCGGAGAAGTCAGAGAAGACTGAAGAATCCTTAAGGGGGGGCGAGGAATCCATCTTACTCCATGAGCCCGCCCTGAAGCTACAGTGAGCTGGCCTCTGTGAGGCTCTGGACTGGGTGGAAAATACCACCTCATGTCTCTCCAGGGCTCCTGTCCCTACCCTCCAGCTCTGGGAGGCCCAGAAGAAAACTCAGAGCACCTGGCAACAGGCAGGTCACCCCAGAGACCTCCTGAACAGAAGCCTGAGGGCTTCTCCCATGGTCCAGCCCCTCCTGTGGGCGGAGACAGTGCTGTTCGATCAGTGAGTTACATGTAAATAACCTCCTGGCCTCATCTAAAAATGTTCTGAGGTTTATGATCTTCAAATCCCATTTTTTAGTGCCACTTGAAGTCCCCGGCCTCTGTGATGAACTGAGTAACACTGATCAAGCTAAGTTAACCTCTCGGAACATGTGGCGCATTAATCCTGGGAGACTCCAGCAAAACAGCATCTATTGACCAAGGACTTCTGGGCTCAGTTGTTTTGCCTGCCGCAGTCACCAGAAGCCTCACCCCATCCCCAGTATTGGGGATCAACCCAGTGCCTCCCACATGCTAAGCATGTACTCCACCGCTGAGACACAAACCCAACCCCAGAAGTCAGCCTTGAACATGCAGATTTCCAGGCTAGGGGTATATATAGTTCAGTGTTAAAAGCAGTGTTTGCCTAGCATGTGTGAAGCTCTGAGGCTAATCCCCAACACCACAAAAAATACTTATATAAATATAGTACAGTTCCTAGGCCCCACCCCAGACTTAGGAGGCTCCAGCAGGCAGAGGATACCAACATTTGTTGCTGTCATGGAAGTCCCTAAGCAACTCTAAAACACAGCATCAATGAGCAAGAAAAAGAGTTTGCAATTGACCACATAATAAGACCACAAGCTCCCATGTCCAGTCACATAGCGCTAGACCAGGTGTTATGCTGAGCCCTGGGGACAGAGAAAGAGTGGAGATCCAGAACCTGTGTGCTGGCTGATCTTCATTGTCAGTTTAACTGGACTTGGAATCACCTGGGAGACACACCTCTGGGTGTGTCTGTGCTGTGTTTCCAGAGACTTAACTAAGGACGAGAGACCCCTCTGAATAGGACAGCACCCCGCTATGGTATGGGTTAGGCTTCCAGACGAACTAAAAAGGGGAAATAAAAAAGCCAGACAGACACTGACATTCCCCTTTCTCTGGCTGAATGTGAGCAAGCAGCCTCAGATTCCGACCACCATGCCTCCCTCCCCCCAACGGAGGAGTGTACCCTCGAACTATAAACCAACATAAATCTCTCGTTCCTTAAGTTGCTTCTTGTGAGAGATACTTGGTCACAGCGATAAGAAAAGTAACTACTACATCCTGATTCCGAGAAACATCCAGAGCAAGGATAGACCCAAACTAAGTCCCTTCCTTTCTTTCCTTACTCATTCTGCGAGCTATTCATGCCAGTTCCTTAGAAAGGGGGTACGAACAGACTGTCCCCCATCATTGAGCACATGCTGTACACCCTGCCCTGTGCTGGGCTTCACTGGGCAGAGCAAATGAGTCCTGGTCCTTGCCCTGGAGGAAGTTCCAGTTTCAGAGGGTCTAAGCAGATAGGAATAAAGTGACTTTTAGGCCAGGCAGAACGAAGCCAGTGCTAAGAACCAGTGACAGTGCTGTCCTCACTAAGGAGGTAGTTCTTTCAGGGTGAGCATCAACTGGCCAGGTGAACGAAGAAGCTAAGGGTTTGGGGAGCAGAAGACAGCGTGGGTACCCGCAGGAGGTGAGAACCAGGGCAGCTGCAGCAGAGGACAGAGCAAGCACAGGGCTGAGGAGACGTGTGGTCCAGTGAGGAAGGAAGCCATTGATGTCCGAGAACAGGGAAGGGATGGGACAGGTGGCTTTGGAGGCTCATCCTGATGGCCCGAAAGGAGGCAGGAAGGCCTGATCTTGCACTTACCCAGATCCGCCTCTCAACCTTACAGGGCTTCCAGGAGAGGGTCGTACACCTGACCTTAGGGCAAACCCGACGGCTCCTGGGTGGGACGGTGGCTCCCGCTGGGGCCTGCTCCAGCCACAGAAACCCAAGAAGGGAGAGGGAGGGAGATGTCAGATGCCCTTTACACCTTAAGAGACTGGGAGACGTTACCAGGCCCTTACCAGTGTCCTGTGCCAGCTGTTCGTGTGCCGGGGAAGGTCAGAGATGGGGAAGGGGTGTCAACTACTCAGGAAGAAGGAACAATGGCCTCCTCGCTCCCCGCCCCCCACCTCAGTTTCATGCACATGGGGATCCCAGTCTCTTTACCCCCATAATTCCAGCCTCATCTGTGACTATATCCCCATGAGCCTCCTCCCAGAGTGGGGCATGTGGAGATACAAAGTACAGGCCACTCCTACATAGGCTCAGAGACAAAGAAGCCCACAGACATGGATGTGGACAGACAGACAGACAGACACAAATACAAACACAAGCAGCAGCCCTAGCAAGCCAGAGCCCGGAGGAATGTGTATTTGGGAAGCAAAGAGAGGGAGCATGGAGGGCCAGGCAGAGGTGAGGGGTCAGTACAGCAGGCAGGTGGACAGGCAGAGGGGAGGGGTGACAGGCAGAGGTGAGGGGTCAGTACAGCAGGCAGGTGGACAGGCAGAGGGGAGCAAGACAGCTTCATAGAGTCACAGAGTGCAGAACGGTCAGCCCTCACCTCCTTCCTGAGTCTTCAGTGCCACTGACTGGCCCTGCTGGTGGGGGAGGGCAGGGCAGACGGGACTTTGGAACTCAGAGGATGGTCAGCCGACCTGGCTCTTTGCCCCTGATGATTCTTGGTCCTCCTTACTTCTAGTTTCTCGCAACCACCTCCCACCTGAAAACCCAAGGCGGCCCCCAATGTCTGACTGCGGCCTTGGCGGGGGGGATCTATTTCTCCAACTAGACTTTGAGACCCTTCATGACCTGACCCTGATGACCTCAGATGTCACTTCTCCAATGCCACTCCCTCCATGGAAAACCTTCCAACCGGGCCAGACTCCAGCCCTTAGGTGCACACATTTGCAAGCATGCGCACACACAAATCCATCTCCCCTGCCTCGGCTCACATAGCTCCTCCTACCAATGCCAGCCTCCTTACTAAGTCCGCTAAGCAAGTCTCCAGTGAAGGCTCCTCCAATGACTTAGGATTGTCAGACTCTGAACGGGCCATTTCTCCTTTCTCAACCTCAACTTCCCCATCTGTAAAGTGGGAGTAATAAACCAACTGCCACCCGCCCCAGCCCTTGTTGGAAGATGAAGTGACATAACCAGGCCAGGTAATTAGCACAGTGTCTGGCCCTCCGCAGGTGGATATACTCCAGAGGGCTTCTAACTGTCTTGACACTCTCCAGGTGAGAGAAGTCTCAACTGTGCCACTGGCAGAAGTGACAAGCAGAGCCTGGAGTCCGGCAGGTGGGGGCCCACGCTGGGCCTCAGGTAATGCTTCAGACCCTCACCTCCACCAGTCACTACGCACTCTTACCTGCATCTCCTAAATGCCTGGGCTCCTCAGCCTGGCGGCCAGCAAGACGTCATCCAGACCTGCAGCCTGTTGCAGGGAGACTGGCCCCAGCTCCTGGCTGGTCCCTGGTTATTCACTCTCACCCACTACCATTGACTCCCTCCCTACCGGTTGGCTTCTTTTTGTGCTTGTTTTTGAGACAGGGTCTGGCTCTCTGGTCCAGACTGAGCCCAAGCTTGTAGTTATACTGTTTCTGCCTCCCGAGTGCTGGGATCACAAGCCCACACTGCCGCACCAGCTCCAGGATGGCTTTTTGAAAATACAAGTCTGGGACTGAAGAGAATGCTCAGTCTGCAACGTGCCTGCCTCGCAAGCACAAGAACCTGACTTCCGTCCCCTGCCTCCATGTAACAAGCCGTGATGGCAGACACAGGAGGATCCCTGGGCTTGTTGGCCAGCCGCCCTTACTAAATCGGTGAGCCCCAGGTCCCAGTGAGCAGCCCTGTCATTCACAAGGTGACTGGCTGAGTCAGGCGGTGGTGGCGGTGGCACTCAGGAGGCAGAGGCAGGCGGATCTCTGTGAGTCCGAGGCCAGCCTGGGCTACAGAGTGAGTTCCAGGACAGCCAGGGCTACACAGAGAAACCCTGTCTCCAAAAACCAAAAACCAAAAAATAAATAAAGTGATGGCTGTTGAGGACCACCACCCAAGGTTGACCTCTGGCCTCCACACACCTGTGCGCACACCCACAAATACACAGGCACACCATACATACAAATAAATGAGTACAAAGATTTTAAAAGATAGCTCGGGTCTGGTCAGCCCATTCTTTAGTTTTACTTAGAAACCGTCAACAGCTTACTGGTGCTCTTAGCAGAAACCAGTACTCTTAGAGCAAGGCATGACAGTTTATGCCTATTATTCTAGCACTTGGAAAGCTAAGGCAGGAGGATCACTGCAAATTTGAGATCAGTCTGGCCTACATGAGTTCAAGGCTAGCTTGGAATTCAAAGTCATACTCTAAATAATGTAACCAATATTCTTAGGACAAGGCACAGGCCTGACCCCCACAAGCTCTCCTTCCCCACTGTCCTTCACCCTATTCCTGGGCTTCAGCCAGCCTGACATCCTTTGTTTGTTTGTTCGAGACAGGGTTTCTCTGTGTAGTTTTGATGCCTGTCCTGGATCTCACTCTGTAGACCAGGCTGGCCTCGAACTCACAGAGATCCGCCTGGCTCTGCCTCCCGAGTGCTGGGATCAAAGGTGTGCGCCACCACCGCCCCGGCCAACCTGACATCTGAACCCCTTCCGGCCTTTGCACACACTGGTCCCTCTTACCTGGAAAGCTGTTTCCTTCACCATAGCCCCACCTGTCACCCAATTTATGTTTATCCTTCAAGTCTCAGCTTCCAGTGAGCTCACACCTGGATCAGACCACCGAAAGGGTCACACACGGCGTGCCTCTGCCAGAGCAGCGGCCGATATCAAAATGGAATAATGAATTCATTAGCTGTGTTTATATCTAGCCCCTTCCAGGCTGCGTGCAGGAGGGCAGAGACTGCATGCCGTGGTTTGCTTCCACCCCTGGCCCCTGGCGTGGCCCCTGGCGTGGCCCCTGACACATAGTAAGAACCCAATCCATATCTGTTGTGTAGACGAATGAGCCTGTCTTAACCATCTCCAGAGAGCGGACAATAGCCCGCCGCCTCACAGGACTGTCTGAGTGGCATCTTGACTGACGCGTGTCCCTCTCATCTAGCTTCCCTGCAATCCTCCAAGTCTTCATGGAGGTGTCTCTCCCTCCCTCCTGGGAGCCCCTGCTGACTCCTCCCTTCTCCACGGGGGACTCCAGGGGCCTGCGTCTGCCCGCATCTCATCTCTCCACTCCAGACTGAACTAATAGGCAGAGACCGAGTCTGAGTCACCCATGATTCCATGGCATGTGGGGCAGGGGGAGGGGGGAGAGGAGGGACTCACCGGGGTGGAATTCGCTTCCAACAGTGCTGTCTTCCATGCTCTGTAAAGGAAAGGTTTGCAGGGTAGGCATATGGGGCTCCCACCTTGTAGACGCTCACCCCCAACCCAGCCCTTAGCCCCACCTCTCCCAACTCTCAGGTAAACAAAGGCAACTGCTCTACTGCCCTAGTCACGTGGGTGGGCCCTGAGGCAACCTAGTAACTCTTTGTTGGCGGTTGGGTTTGGTTTTTGTTTTGTTTGTTTTTTGTGGTTTTTTTTTTTTTTTTTTTTTTTTTTTTTTTTTTTTTTTTTTTTTTTTTGGTTTTTCAAGACAGGGTTTCTCTGCGTAGCTTTGTGCCTTTCCTGGAACTCACTTGGTAGCCCAGGCTGGCCTCGAACTCACAGAGATCCGCCTGGCTCTGCCTCCCGAGTGCTGGGATTAAAGGCGTGCGCCACCACCGCCCGGCGTGGTTTTTGTTTTTATGAGACAGGGTTTCTCTGTGTAGCCCTGGCTGTGCTGGAACTCTCTCTGTAGACCAGGCTGACCTCAAACTCGGAGATCCACCTGCCTCTGCCTCCCGAGGGCTGGGATGACAGGTGTGTGCCACCACCGCCTGGCAAGCTAATAACTCAGTCCAGCCTCCTCTCCTCAGTTACCCCAATTGAGTTGGGGCAGGGGTGTCCTAGAGGACTTCTGAGCCTTGCATATCTGAGTGATGCTCTGCCTGCAACCCACCTCTACATTCTAACTTGCACAGTTTCCCAAAGCCGTGACCCATGCCTCAGGAATGCCCAGTGGATCCAGGACAATTGGGCCTTTGTTGGTTGCCATGGCATCTGGCTGGGGTGGACAAGGCTGCTCTGTGCTATCTGCCCAGATCTTGGCTGCCCCCACACCCACACACCCATCTCTTTCCTTCTCCTCCAGGGCAGAGGCCCAGCTGCTCAGGCTGAGGGTAGGAGGGGAAAGAATGTAAGGGAATAGATGGCACTGAGGAGGATGCCCTCAGCCTCCCAGGATGGGCTGCATCTAATATTGGGGTACCCTGCTCAGACACCCCTGTTGTTTTCTGACGGCAGGTCTAGGCCTACCCCTCAGCTCAGAATCCCACCATCAGGGCATCTCTTACAAGCAGGTCTTTTGAGATGCCACGGGGTACGCCTGTTCCTTTCAATCAGTCTGAGTGAGGGATCACTTCATCGGCTGCCAAATGTCTGATTCCAAATGTCAGGGACCCAGTACCTGAGACAGGTGTGCCTCTGTCTCTGTGTTCTCTGTGTATGCACCATTTACCAGTAGTTATTCCATTGTCCTGTGCTCAGCCTGTATGACAACACCTTGCTAACTGGCCTTAATCCCCTCTCTGGTTGCACCCCAAGATCCCGCTCCACACATCCTGTGAATCCACTCACATGGCATCATCCCGGGTCTCCGCACACAGGTGCAGGCGGGAACCCTCCCGGAGGTTCACTGTCAGCAGGCCGTCTCGGCTCCTGCCCTCTGGGGGCTGCACATCTGAAAGAAGACACACATACATGAGGATTCTAGAAACATAGGCCCTAGCTGCCCCCACCCCAGGAAACCACACCCAGCGGTAGGAATTGACTCTCGGGTCCTGTTTGCTGGTCATTGCCAACCTCTGATCCCACATACTGTCTTGAGAATCTGTCTGCTATACCCTCCAAACCCTTTCGACCTTTCCACATTACCGTAGCCTTCCAAGAGCATCTCTCAGTTACTGCACTATAGTATGGCTTCAGTCTTGGTTGAAGTGTTAGATTCACTGTGTGTCTCTAGGCCAGTGACATCACTTCTCTGAGCTTCTTTATTTCATCTTCCACCACTCTCTAGTACCTGCAGGTATTTTATCTGGACTAACCTCTGGGGTAAAGCATCGGGCGGGAACTCAACCAAGCACCAGACTCATAGCTAACTGACCTACAGTTGGCAAAAGCCCAGAAGCGGTGTTTGTGGGAGCCCTCTGAACACAACCAAGAGCCTTCCAATTGCAGTTCTCAGACACAGGAAAAACCCTGACATGGGCAGAGGTCCATCAAAGAAGTGCTTCTGCTCACCGTGACACTCTTGGCCGACCTTTATATCTCGGACATTGAAGTGGATAAGCACGCGGTCCTCCTCGTCCTGGGCCGTCTCATCATGGTAGTAACCCAGCGTGCCGTCCAACCACAGAGCAAACCAATTCCGCTTCCAGCGGCGGAGGATGGAGCCTGCACGATATTCCGGACCCACCAGGGAAGCTGAACCCTACCTTGCTAGGGGCAAGAGCCCCAGATGGGCTCCCCAAATCCCCTCAGCTCTGGCCCCCATGATTATCACTTCTTTCTTGTCTGTCTACCCTCTAAAATGAGGACAAGGCCTCTTTTCTGCATTTCTCAGCCCTGCCAGCCCCTGGCCTGACACAGAAGGAGCTCAATAGAAGTGTTGAACTGTTGACTGGCCGCTCATACCAACTTGTGGGAGCTTCCCAGAAAAGCCCACAGCTCTTCAAAGGCAAAGACCTCTCCCTACTGGAAGCCTCGATCTTGTCTCTTAGCTCTGGTTTGAGTGACAGTTATGGGTCTCTGCCTCTTGCACCATATTGGGGTCTGCACTTCCCCACATGAGGTCCTAAAACCCAGCAGGACGGGTGTCTGCCAAACCAAATGAACTGAGAGTGGACAGGGGCAAGGGCCATGGGGGCTCCTAGCCCAAAGGTCTCCAAGCCAGCTCCTCTTCAGTTTACAGCACTGGCTGGATGATGAGGGGCAGGGAGGTGGCTGGGGCCACTGTGGCTCTAGACATTTTACAACTGAAATGGTAATAGGACATATAAAACATTAGAGGTGGTGGTGGCAGACACCTTTAATCCCAGCACTCGGGAGGCAGAGCCAGATGGATCTCTGTGAGTTCGAGGCCAGCCTGGGCTACAGTGAGTTCCAGGAAAGGCACAAAGCTACACAGAGAAACCCTGTGTCAAAAAACAAAACAAAACAAAACAAAACAAAAAAATTAGAGGGCTTCCTAGCCAGGTGTGGAGGCCCACACCTATAGTTCCAGCACTCGAAAGAATTCAAGGCTAGTCTGGACTCTAAGGCCCATCTCAGAGAAAATAAATAAAATTGGGCATGGTGGTACTTGCCTGTAATCCCAGCACTCAGATGGTAGAGACAGGAGTTCAAGGTTATATTTGGCCACATAGTGAGTCTGAGGCCAGCTAGGGTTACATGAAACTTTGTATTCCCCCAGAGCCTCACAACATGCCCCCCAAAAGAGGACTTCTTAGAGCTATGGTTCTGAAAAAAGAGATATATCTCACTTTGCTCTGGACCTTGGCCTGTGTCCCGCCTGGGTTGGGGTGCTATGGACCCCAGGAATGTGCAGTTTAGAGGCGAGGGCCAGTATGGGCTGGGGAAGGGAGGCAGGAATACTGACTCGTGAGAACAGTTGTAAGTTAGTGTGCAGACTGAGAAGGGAGCCTCTGACCCAGCTTAGTGCTCCAGGGGAAGAGGGGTTCACCAAACGAGGGAAATCTAGCCGGTCTAGAAGAGTGCATTTTTACTAAACAGCCAGAAATGGGAAGAGCATGAATAAAGAGGAGGCCAAAGGTCCTGGTGTAGGGTAGAAAGGTTCGCCATGATGTGTAGAACACACCACACCATTTCCTTCCGCCCCACCCGCCCGCCCACCCCAGAATCAGGTGCAAGGCAGACAAGGACTTGACCCGGAATCACTCACTCTGTCTCCACAGCCAGCCGCCCCTCACCAGGGCCATTTCTTCAAAAGGACTGTCCAGGGTGGAGTCGGGTGGGACCTGTCAGAGCCGGGACACACAGACCTCACAAATCAGTGCAGCTCCTGAGAGCGAAGCCCCCAGCCCGGCCCTCCCTCGAGAGCCATCCAGGAACCACGCAAGGCTGCCTTAGTAAACAAACACAGGCCAGGCACCCTCTGCCCCACCCCCACCCCGCCCCCCAAGGCTCTGCTCCTGCAGAGAATGGGCACACTGTCCCCGCTGGGGTCAGCAGGCAGCCACGCAATAGGACGGGGTGGGGGTGGGGATGGGAGCCAGGCCAGGCTCAGTTCCAGAACCCTGCCAAGTCCCTGCTCCCTGCGCCTCTGGCCCGAGTGAGGCAGGTAAAGATGAAGTCCTAAAATGTTAGAAAATTGGATTTGGAAATGGGACAAGCACACAATATCAGAGTCGGGGCAATGAGTTTCCATGCTAGGAAGAGCCATTTCTGAAGTACACACACTAACACTGTGCCATTAATCACTGTGTGCCTGGTGCATTTCTCTGCCTTCGCCCATTATCTCTCTTCAGCTTCCCAACCATCCTCGCCATCATTCCAGTTTTAGAGACTGAGAAACGGGGCCTTGGAGAGGTCCAACCTTGACTACGAAGCAATGGAGCTCGGATCCACACCCAGCCACCTCAGCTTCTCTCCAGGAGCTTTTAAAACACGAAATGTCAGTCGGGTGTAGTGGCGCACGCCTTTAATCCTAGCACTCAGGAGGCAGAGGCAGGAAGAGCTCTGTGAATTGTAGGCTGACCTGGTCTACATAACGAGTTCTATAGGCCAGCCAGACTTACACAGTGAGACTCTGTCTCAAAAAAACCAAAACCAACCAAAAAAAAAAACACCAACCACCGCAGGATCAGGCCGGCTCAGAATCATCACTGGGGGGTAGGGGGTGGGGGCAAGCACTGCTAGTCTTTAAAGACACCGCCCCCCCCCCCAAGGTGATTCTAAAAGGCAGCGAAGTTTGCCAGGCGCTGCAAACCTCCCCAGACAGCCCTTTTAGGTGGAGACCTTGACTTTACCGGTGGTCGGACTGAGGGGGTCGGGGCCAGTGACACATCCCTGTGTGTGCTGGGGCTCTGCACAGTCCAGGTGCCTTCTCTTATTAAAGGACGACTCACTTAAGAGCAGGCGCCTCTGCCCTTCCCCCACCTGCTCACACCTGTTGCTGCGCAACTCAGGCTGGCACACCTAGAGTCCAAGCCTGGGCCTCTTGTGTTTCTCCTCCGGCTCATTCCCCTCTCCAAGTTCTGACATCGATCTTACCCGAGAGTCAGGTGCACACTCCCTCTCCAGTCCCCCTGGATGCACACCCACCTGTCCACACCTGCTGGGGGAACTGCCGCCACAAACGCCCGCTACTCGATGAAGCTGCTGCCCCAGCCAGTCGTACCTGCGCTTTGCATACCCCAGAGAGCTTGAGGCATGGCACTCCCCAGGCAGTGCCTGGGGCCTAGCTGCCCCCAGGCTCCGCCCTCCAGACCCAACTCACTCCCGGGGGGCGGGGGGGGCGTGGCATGGAGAAATTCAAGGACCGAGACATGCTGGGATTTGTAGTCTGCAGTCCTAGGCTGGGCAGAAGCTGCCTGGAGTAGCAGTTCTGTGCTGACCCCAGAAGGGGTAAGTAAAAAAGGCTACACATCTAATTTTATTTTCTTCCTTTCTCCTTTTCTTTTCTGTTTTGTAACAAGGATCTGCTCATATTTCCAGGGCTGCCCTTCAAATGATCTGCCTGAGCAACCGGGTCTACGGGTGTGTACCGCCACCCCCAACTTAATTTTCTATTAGGACATTTATTTGTTTACTTATTTTTCATAAAATACTTTTGCCCTTTTGGTACTAGAGATGTATTCCAGGACCTGCTAAGTACTGATCTACACTCCATCCTTGACATAAAATAATTTCTCTTAAGAATGTGTGGATGGGTTAGGGATTTAGCTCGGTGGTAGAGTGCTTGCCTAGCAAGCGCAAGGCCCTGGGTTCAGTCCTCAGCTCTGGAAGAAAAAAAAAAAAAAGAATGTGTGGATGGCCGGGTGGTGATGGCACAGTCCTTTAATCCTATCACTCCAGAGGCAGAGCCAGGTAGATCTCTGTGAGTTCGAGGCCAGCCTGGTCTACAGAGTGAGATCCAGGACGGCCACCAAAACTACACAGAGAAACCCTGTCTCGAAAAACCAACCAATCAAACAAACAAACAAAAGAACACATGGCTGGAGGGGTAAGGGGAATGTCTCAGCACAAGGAACTGAGTTCAGATCCCCAGAACCCTCATTTTAAAAGCCAGTATGGCAGTCCTGGTGAGAAAGAGACCGGTGAATCCCCTGGGCTCACTGGCTTTCCAGCCTTGCCTGACCATGAATCCTAAGCCACCTTGCCTCAGTAAACAAGGTGGATAGCTACCGAGGAAGGGCACCTGAGGTTGAAGTATGGCCTCCGCATGCACACGCATAGTCATTCACATCCCCACACACATAAAAATAAAAAAATAATTTAAAAAGAGAGAGAGAGAACGTGTGGTTAAAGCCTGGCTTGACATCCTCAAGAGGTGGAGGCAAGTGCTGGAGCCTGGAGGCTCATCAAAGGTCAAGGTCAGTCTGGTCTAAGAGAGAGTTCCCAGTCTACACAATGAGACCTTGTCTCAAAAACAATAAATTTTAAACGAAAACAAAAAGAATGTATAGCTTGAGGTCTCATTCTGAGAAAAGTCAGAAAGAGAAAGGATGAAGGATCTCTAGTACAGATCTATAATCCTCAGATACCTGGGAGGCTGAGAAGCAAGAGGATCACAAGTTCAAGGCCAGCCTGAGCTACAGAATGAGTTCAAAGCCAGTCTGGGTAACTTAGACTCCATCTCAAATTAAAAAAAAAAAAAAGAAAGAGGAGGAGGAGGCTGGAGACGAAGCTCGGTGGTAGAGGGCTTGAGTAGCATTGGTTAGACCTTAGGTTCCATCTCCAGTATTGAAGCAAAACCACAAACAAGGCCAATTTCTATAGCACATGGCAGCCAGTACTCACTGCTACTCTGGAGTCTCAGCCTAGAGGATGCCTCAAGCCCAGGAGATCCCAGGAGCTCAAGGCCAGCCTGGGCTACAAAGCAAGATTCCTAACAATAATCATAATAGAGAAAAGAAAGATTTCTGAGCCGTCAAGATGGCTCCGCAGGCAAAGGTGCCTGATGACCTGAATTCTACCTCCAGACTCACATGGTGGAAAGAGAATGGGGTCTCCCAAGTTGTCTCTGACCTCCACAAGTGCAGGGTTACACTGGTGCACATACATTGCGCGCGCGCACACACACACACACAGATAAATGTCATTTTAATTTTTTAAAGTTTGTTATTCAAGCTTAAGAGAATTTCACACCCACAATCATCACAGATATTTCCAAATCGATTATATTGAGCAACTTTGTGCTCCCCAAACTGTATATGAAGCTCTAATCTTTCTCCGTAAGAGAACTGTGTTGTTCAAGAAAAGAAACTCGCCATGACACACGTCTTGACACACGACAAACTCCCAGCACTTGGGAGGCAGAGGCAGGTGGATCTCTGTGAGTTCGAGGCCAGCCTGGTCTACAGGGCAAGTTCCAGGACAGGCTCCAAAGCTACACAGAGAAACCCTGTCTCAAAGGAAGGAAAGAAAGAAAGAAAGAAAGAAAGAAAGAAAGAAAGGAAGGAAGGAAGGAAGGAAGGAAGGAAGGAAGGAAGGAAGGAAGGAAGGAAGGAAGGAAGGAAGAAATGCTCTCCTGAAGCCAAAGGACTGAACACCTTGTCCCAGCTTAGACCCGTGGTCGTGTGCCCCACAAGGCTAGTCCCATGTAAAGAGCCCAAGTCCTTTGCAGACTGAAAAAACACTACCCCCTGGAAACAAAATTAGCTGGAAATTATGCTTGAGCCAGGAAAAAAGAACTGAATGTGGTGGCCCACATTTGGGAGGCTGACATTAGCAGAACTGGAAATCCCAGACGAGCCCTGACTACATAACTACATACTATAGCTATCCTGGGCTATATATTAGATTTCTCACCACCACCGCACACACAAAATCTGTGAACAAATTATATATATTCCAGAGAGAAGCCAGGCTCTGCCCTGGTTTGGATGTAGCATTCTCTATCTGTGTAAAGCAACCCAGGGCCCTTGGGTAGCAGAAACCTGCCTTCCCAGTCCGTCCCTGACTCCCGGTCTATTGGAGGAAACTGGAGGTAGAAGTAGTCAACGCAAAGGGTGCCTTAACCAGGAGGAAGTTCCTCGTCACCCAAGATGTTCAGAAAGGCTTCCCGGAGGAGGCCGAGGGGTCTTGAAGGGTCAGGAGCGTTTCCCCAGTGTGGAACTGAGAACTCCACATAAGTGCAGGTAGAAAATTCAGGGGTCTTCCGGACATTTAGAAGTCGAGTAGATGTTAGGAAGATGTGGACTGGGAAGCTGTAACAAGAATTGGGTGGCAGCCTGGACGCTGTGGTATAGTGATGACCTGGAGGGGAAACTTTCAAGAAAGGAGGCTAAGTCACGCGATTAGTGGGTTAGAAGGTCTAGGGCACGGTGGAGATGAATCAGAGGCTGGACTGGAGGAAGAGGAATATTGTGTTACCTGGATCTGCCAGGGCCACTACTTTGACTCACTCAGTCCAACATTCCCACTTGTGCAGGAGCAGACAGAGAATGCCAGAGTCCTGGGCGTCACCCATTTGGGAAGGGCCATCACCCCAACTTCCTCCTGTCCCAGAGAACTCCTCCTTACCGGAGTTGCAGGGCTCATGGTTCCTCAGTCAGACCAGCATTCCCAAGGAGGTTCCAGCCGTGGGGCTCTGCTCTGCAGCCTCAGAGATGAGGGGATCAGGAAGGAGCTACCAAGTGAGGCCCTGAAGGGAGGTGCAGGGAAGGGCCACACTGGCCCTAATGAAAGTCACCCGCAGGTCCGGTCCCCTCCCCAGCTTTCCTGACTGAGACCCCCTCGGCCCTTCAGTTCCTGGTCAAGTCACCTGGTGATTCCGAGGTGGTGTTGACCTAGGTCTCCAAGCTAGGATTGGGAGGAGGGTGGGGTGAGGGGCAGGCAGGTTCTCTGCTCTAGTGTAAGGAGGAGCTAAGTCTTCATTCGGAGGCCTAGAAGACTGTGCCCATCACCCCAGCCTTGGCTGTGCAGCCGGGCTCTTTAAGCCTCCCTTCAACTCCTGGGTCTCTTTAATCTTGACCCGGGGCCACCCCAGAGTGCCGGCCCTTCCGTGCGGTGCGTGCGTGCGTGACTCTCTGGGGGATTCACCACAATTGATCCTCTTAGCCAGGGGCTTATCCCCTTTCTCAGCAGCCCCAGGAACCACACCTTCCAGACCACTTAGTTTTTCATCTCTGTGCCTTCGATCGAACTCATTCTCTGGTCTCTGGAAAGTCCCAACCTACCCAGCTCTGACTAACTCTCCCTATAGGCGGGGTGGGAGGAGGGAGGGAAAGAGAGAAATGGAAGAAAAGGAGGAGAAGGGAGGAGGAAAGAGTGAACAGAAACGGGAGGAAAGGAGGCAGGGAGCTATCTCTCCTTGGGACCCTTGGCCGGTTAAACTGCTAAAACTTATAATTGCTATTACTATTGATGATAATGAATTAAGTTCTCACTTAGACACTCCTTTTGATGTTCACCTTCCTGGACATAAGCAAAGGTTTGGGGATAGGGTGATCTGACTCCCTCATTAGCAGCGCTTATGGTTCTCCCTTGCTGCTGTGGCTGTCTTGAGGGGAAAAAAACAAGACCGAGTCAACAGCCAGGAGGTCCACCCCTACGCCACTGCAAGCTGGTCTTGAAGTCTCCACGGTGAGCTTAAAAAGTGCGCAGGATAATAGCTGATGACGCCAGCCCCTGAAAGCAGCTTCAGCCTGGGCTGCTTGCAGGAGTTTGGATTACAAGGCTCGGTGAACTCTAGATGAACCGGCTGCGGCCGCCGGTCCCCACCTACGCGGGAGGGAAACACGCCCCCTGGTGGCTGTTCGGAGGGCCTGCTCTCCAGAGGCAAAGGTGTGAGGGGTCCAAAAGGAAACCTCCGTAGCTGTGACTGGTACCAAAACGGCCAGGCGCTGAATGGTCCAAACACGAGGTCTCTGGCTGTATGAGTCGGTCGCTCAGGCTCATCTAGACACCTAAAGGCACATTCCTTCTCTGATGTTGCACATTAGGCAACATTATAGGAAGCTTCTCCCAGTTTCTTAGCTACTGTCGGCCCTGCGCGTCAGCTGGTTCCGGAAGGGAAGAAACAGCAGGGAGAGCAGAGTGAAAGTGGCGAGGCAGTCAGCGGCTTGACAGCCGAAGAAGAACAGATGAACATTTAAAGAGTGGCCAGGGCAGGAAGCAGGATGACCGAAACAGAGAGATGGCAAGAGAGCTAGGAGAGCGGAGACTGGGCAAGAACGAGGGCTGTGACAAGCCCTGGTCATGGAGGAGTTCCAGCGCGCTGTCAAGTCTTCAGGGCTGAGGATCTCAGACACCTCAGGTCAGCTGTAACACCGACCGCTTTCAAGGGCTGAGGACCCCTGCTAAGTAGGCCTGACTGAAAGCTGAAATGCCAGCCAAAGCCAGGGACTGAGGAATCCTGACTGCCTAAGGCTTCCCAAAATCTTTATCACTTGCAGGGCTACATGTCCCGATTCCAGAGGCATTCAGGAGGACTGGGACACTACAGGGTGCCACCTGCTGCTGCTCCCACCTGCCTCGACTCAGGCAGACTTTAGGGACCACAGAGCTGCCAGAGACCAACATTTGAGAGTGCCTCCTTGTCTAGCCCACAATTTCTACCTGGGTGGAGCAAAAGGACCCTGTGAGTTGATTGGGGAAGAAACGAAAGAAGTCAGGGAGAGAGGAGGGGAAGGGATGACCAGGCAAGCTGGCCTCAGAATCTGGACCTGGGTCCTGCCAGTGCCTGGCTCCTCGCCAACTCTTCCTCCCTCCCCCTCCCGCCCCCCCCGCCCCCCCCCCCGCCCCCAGATAGGCAACTCGGCATCGTTCACCAAGAGGGGAGGAGGAGGGATGATACAAACATCTAGATCGCACTCTCCAGATTTAGCAACCAGGAGAAACGGGAAGGGTTCTCCAACAGCAGTGTAGAGAGTTCAGGGAGGAGATTCTCCATCAGCCTCATGAAGAAGGATGCAGACAAGAAGAAGGGAGAAGGAAGCTGGGAGAACTAAGGCCACAGATACCACAGACTTGGCATGTGTCCCTGGAGTGTTGGCCAACGGCTGGCTTCAAGACATGCATGAAAGGTGTGAGCCGACAGGGTGTAGTGGTGCATACCTGTAATCTCACCACTTGGGTAGCTGAGGCAGGAGGATCTAGAATTACAGGACAGCACAACCCTGTCTCAAAAAAAAAAAAAAAAAAAAGAAAAAAAAAGCAGATGAGAGAGAGAAATGCCTTTTTTAATATAAATCCGGGGAGTTCATAGACCCGCTGGTGATCACTGTTGAGTAGCTGTTTTATATCTCCTTTATTAATTAAAAAGTTGTTATTATTTATGTGTATGGGTTTTTTTTTTCCTGCATGTGTATCTGTCTACCACATGTGTGCCTGGTGCTCACAGAAACCGAGAGAGGGTGCCAGAGGCCCTGGATCTTGAGTTGCAGATCACTGTGAGTTGCCATGTAGATGCAGGGAATTGAACACGGATCCTCTGGAAGAGCAGCCAGTGCTCTTAACTACAGAGCCACCTCTCCAGCCCTATTTCTTTTTCTTTTTCTTTAAGATTTAATTATTTTATTTTATATGTATGGATGTTTTGCCTACATGCATGTCTGCGCACTCTGTGCATGCCTAGTACCTGAGGATGCCATAAAAGGGTGTTGGCCCCCTGGGACTGGAGTTACAGATGGTTGTGAGCTGTCATATCAGTGCTAGGAATTGAACCTGGGTCCTCTGAAAGATTAACAAGTGCTCTTAACTGCTGAGCCATATCTCCAACCTCCCTAGTTCTTTTTTTTTTTTAAATTATGTGAAGGTGGAGGTGGTGGTGGGCATGTGCATGTGAGTGCAGGTGCCAGAGAAAACCACAGGTTTGGGATCTCATGGAGCTGGAATTATAGATGGTGAGCCTCCCAGTGTGGGTGCTGGGAACTAAACTCAAGTCCTCTACAAGAGCAGCACGTGCTCTTAACCACTGAGCAATTTCCACAGCTCCATTCTTTTCTTTTTTTAAAGCTTGAGGACAATTTTATTACTAAAGTTTAAAAGAAAAACTCTAGGGAGACAAGCTGTAGCCAAGAGGAAGAGAAAGAAGAACACCCCCCCCATCCCATCCCACCCCACAAAAAAAGCTATCTATGTATGCTGCTTGAGTTAAGCTGACATGGAGGTCAGCCACATGGCAGACATGGCAAGGAGAGGAGCTTTGGAGATAAGGATCCTAATGCACCCGTGAAAGCACACTCATGCTGCAAGCCGCAAAAATATACAAAGTAGGATTTCAGCTGATTATGACAAAGCTAATACCTGGAAGAAGCCAAGGGCCTTCCAGAGGTCAACCTGAGTCTCCAGGAGCCTTGGTGATATTTGGCTTTTGATTATCAGCTGTTTCCTGCTGTGAGTTTCTTGTGTGCTATTGTAGCTTTTCCATCATTTATTGGGCACCATTTCCCCTCTACTAATGGAATATTTAGATAACCTTGTGCTCTGACAGCTATGCACAGCCAGAACCCCAGTTCAAGCCTCCCTGTAATTATCGCCATTGGCAGCATCTGGCCAGGACCATCCCCAGATGGAGGAAAGTACCTTATCAGAGATACCTCTGTACTCTCTAATAACAGACTTAAGTGTCCAGACTACCTGTTTGAGAAGGCCTGGCAGATGTGCCATTTAAACCTAACTTCCTCCTTTCTCAAACCTTACCTCTAGTTCCAGATCTCCCTTTAACTATCACTAGAGGCATTTAGCTGTACACAGGTTGCCTAACGACTGAGCACACTTTCCCCCACCCTGCAGAAAAAACAGCAGATAGCTTGGGCAGGAGCCACAGGCAAAAAGAAGGAAGTTTTATTTTCTCCCATTGACCCAGCCACTTACAGATTTGTTTTGTTTTGTTTTGTTTTGTTTTGTTTTTGAGACAGGGTTTCTATGTGTAGCTTTGGAGCCTGTCCTGGAACTCACTCTGTAACCCAGGCTGGCCTCGAACTTACAGAGATCTGCCTGCCTCTGCCTCCCGAGTGCTGGGATTAAAGGCGTGTGCCACCACCGCCCGGCAATTTAACAGATTCTTAACATTTTCTACCAATCACATTTAAGACTATAGTGGAGCACATAAGATCCCTCTTCTTAGATATTACCTGAATTTAGTCTTTAGTTAATTCATTTCCCCATTAGTCACTTCCCTTTTAGGTTGCAAATGATAATTAACAATTATTGCCCCTCTATGTGATTCTTACCACCCCTCCATTTGACCCTGGAAGCCTGGTGGTCACTGCCTGAGGAAAATTCTTACCTGCCTTTATGACCCTGTAGAATTCAAGCCTGGTGACCTTGCATGACCAGGGGCTTGCTATTGCTTGGGTTTATTACTGGATTCCTGGGAGATTTAGGAGGAACGTGGAGAATGGAGAGACGGAGAACAGAGAGGGATAAGGAGAGAATGTGTAGACAAGATGGAAGATGAGAAAGTGTCAGATGGGAAAGTCCTAGCTGGGTAAGAACGAGATGAAAAGGACCTAGATGAGGCAAAATTAAGACGAGAGAATTAAGGTAGAATTTAGAGGGAACAGTAGATAAATATAGAGAGAAATCAGGTGAGAAAGGAGCGAGGCATGAGAACCGAACTGAAGCTGTGTATATGTGGATGCTATGCCAGAGGAATTAAAGCAAGTGGACTAAAGAGCTCCGTGTGCTGAGATTCTATTTTCCAAAAATAGTCCCCACCGTTAGTAGTTCTCTCTCCTGAGCCCCTGGGATGTATAATATTAAGGCTGGTCCCACTAATATTGTACAAGACACTCAGGCTCTGGCCAGCATTGGCATGAAAGAGCCAGAAGAGAAGAAAACCTTGCGCCTTTCCGAGTGACTCAGAAAGGCAGACAGCCCCCAGCAGAGCTGCAGGGGAGTTCACTGCTTTCTTTCCTTTCCGTAAAACCCCTGTGTTTAAGACAGGATCTTACTGTGAAGCCTGGGCTGGCCTCAGACTTCACCTTCCAGGGCTGACTGTACAGTGTGCACAGCCCCCAGCCAGACATTGTTGGTTCATTGTTATTTTACTTTAAAAACATATATATCACACCAGGTGTGAGGGCATGTGTCTTTAATCCCAGAGGCAGATGGATCTCTGTGAGTTTGAGACCAACCTGGTCAACATAGAGAGGTTCAGGCTAGCCAGGGTTACACGGTGAAATCCTGCTGTCTCAAGAAGTAAATAAATAAAGTTCAGCGCTGAAGATATGTCTCAGCAGTTAAGAGCACCAGCTGCTCTTCTGGAAGACCAGAGTGCAGTTCCCAACACCTACATCAGCCTGTAATTCCAGTTCCAGGGGACTCTCACACCTTCTTCCGGACTCCTCAGGCACCCTCACACATGTGGCATGCCCTCACACAGACGACACAGACACACACACACACAGACACACACACACACAGACACACACGCGCGCAATATTGCAAATATATATGCCTATAATGTGTGTGCACATGCCATGACAGATGTGGAGAAGTCAGAGACATCTTTTTGGAATCAGTCCTCTCCTTCCACCCTGTAGGTCCTGGGTATCAAACTTCAGTCATCTGGCTTAGGGCAAGCCATCTCACTATCCCCAGTGGTTTATTTAATTTTATTATCTGTTTGTTTGCGACAGCGTTTCTCAGTGTATCCCTGGCTGTTCTGGAGCTTGCTCTCTAGACCAGGCTGGCCTTGAACTCACAGAGATCCACCTGCCTCTGTCTCCAGAGTACTGGCATTAGAGGCATTTGCCATCACCTCCTGGCTTATGTATTTATTTAATATGCCCGTCTGTTTAGCTACATGAGTGTATGTGTACCATGTATGTGCAGGAACCCACAGAGGCCAGAAGAGGGCACCAGATCCCCTGGAACTGGAGTTAGAGACAGCTGTACAGTTCTGAAGAACACACCCCTCAGTTCACTGCTGGTACCACCTCTCCAGGCCCAGGCAGGTACCTGCCCAGCAACTGGAACCTGGCTTTCCAAGATGTCCCAATGAAGGACATACCTGCTCTCCTGCTCACTCATTCACCCTTTGCTCATTCACTCATTCCATTCTTATCACTCCACCCATGGCTGGCACAGCTCATGAGGCCAATGATAACAATCTATTTTTTTTCTCCTAGTAACCTGCCCCCTCAGCACATTCAAAGGAACAGACGCCTGAGATTTTCACAGTGACACAGCTCACTCAAGGAACAGAAGCCTGAGATCTCCACGATGACAGCTAACTGGATGTTTCTTCACTCACGCCTCCCACCGGGAGAACTCCCGGTCTATCCCCCCCCCCCCATCGGCCTAAAGTAGCCTCGAGAATTCAGGGCCTTTGTTTCCCCGCTTGCTCTCACAACTCACCTCTTTTTTATAATAATCAAAAATGGAGAAATCTGATCCCGCCCCTTGGCGCCACCCTATGCCCGATGTAAAAGCCTGTTTTTAAGGGGAAACTCCGCCAGTTTCTCTCTTTTCTCTTCTGCTTTCCTCCCTCAAGGTACACACCTCTCGAACCCCCTGCTCCCCTATCTCTCTCTTTCCTTCTTTCTCTCCCTCCTCTCTCTTCCCCCCATGAAATAAAACTCTTCACTGAGCACTATCTGCATGGCATCTCTGTCTCTCATCCGCCGTGTGGCACCTAGGCTCTACCTGCCAGGATCTACCGCCAGCACATACAATATCATAACTGTTGTGAGCTGCCTTGTGGGTGGTGGGAACCAAACTCATGGACTCCAAAAGAGCAGTAATTGCTCTTAACTGCTGAGCCATCTCTCCAGGTCCTTTTGGGAAGGCCTAGACTTGACTTTACAGGCTCCATCTTAGGGAAGGGCCACCATCTCAGACCCACCTGCTGTACTCAGTTCCAGGAAGGATCTCAGGAATGTGCTATGACAACTTGAACGGATACAGAGCAGTTTCCTCCTGCAGACTTCTTGTCTGCAATTTATGGCCCTTGAAGATATCTAGATAACCCTGCTGAGCAGTCCAGATAATCCTGTTCAAAGGTTGTGGTTCCCTGCCAAAAGTCTAACCCAATGGTTTCAAAAAATTACCTTGCCCCATATCCCTTCTATCCAGTCCCAAATTGCCAGCCCTGGCTTGTGGTTTTTCCCTATTAAAAACACTCTACATCTGCCACATTTTCTTCCATCTGCCATGCAGTGGCCCAGGTTGAACCTGAATAAAAGGATCCTTATATGTTTGTATCAGAAACTGGCTCCTTAGTGGTCTCTGGGGGACTTGAGAAAGGGGTACAACACTTCTCTTTAAATATCAGGCTGTTGGGTTTGTATTGTTTACCTACAAAAGAGGCTTTTAAGGTAATTAAATATATAAATTATTCAAATTTTTGAAGAAATAATAATTAAATTGATGAAAATTAGAGACAGAAACTGGTCAGGCTGTTTTAGGGTAAAAGAATCCAAAAATAAACAATTTTTCCTTGGCTAAAGCTGGAAACGCCCTTGGCTCTTTCAGCCTTCTGCCCTTGCTGAAGACCAGAGATACCAGAAACATTTAAGCCAAAATGTCTGGTTCTTCCCTGACCAGAGGTGGGAAATGCCAGAAGACTGATCTGACTTATCCGTATCTCTCCTCCCCTTCCTAAATGAGCATCACTTCCTCGAAACTATATGTGAGGATGTGACTTGCCCTGGACCTGGACACTTCATTAATGGGCCAGCGATAACGGTCAATGTACCCTCCGCCTCTGTGCCTCCATTTCGTAAAGCCTTATTAACTCAAGGGTGGGGCCTCCACCGTGCCTTGTTCCCAGGTTCCCACTCCTTCTCTATAGGGACTCTGCCTTCTTGCCCTCAAATGCCTACCTATGAATCTATCCTAAAAATCCATCCACCTGTGGTCCGTGAATTTCATTCTTCAAATTTACAAGACAAGTCCCGCAGGGGATCCCCAGCTGGCCGGGTCAGGGGATTATCCCACTTGTGAGGGAAAATATGCTGGGCAGATGCTGCCCCAGGCGGTGGGGGTGGAGGCATGTGGAAAGTCATATCCCAGGCGCTGAATCCACTTGGAAATAGTTTATTTGAAAAAAAAGATAGGGAAAGACAGAAAGAAAAGAGAGGATAGCCGGGCGGTGGTGGCGCACGCCTTTAATCCCAGCACTCGGGAGGCAGAGCCAGGCGGATCTCTGTGAGTTCGAGGCCAGCCTGGTCTCCAAAGTGAGTTCCAGGAAAGGCGCAAAGCTACACAGAGAAACCCTGTCTCGAAAAACCAAAAAAAAAAAAAAAAAAAAAAAAAAAAAAAAAAAAAAAAAAAAAAAAAAGAAAAGAGAGGAAGAGAGAGTGGAAAAGAGAGAAGGGAGGGGTTTTTCCTTAAATCAGGCTTTTACATCAGGACACAGGGTGGCCCCAACAGGCAAGTTTCCAAGGGGCGGGTCAGAATATTAACAAGAACCTCGGGGCCACTGATTCAGTGGAAGTTTTAGGTGACAGCGTGTGTGTGGCACTCTGAGTAAAAGCCCAGCTGATGTGTGGAAACCTCCATCAAACTCAGAGACACACTACCTTCTCCCATATCAAAACGACTTAACAGCCTTATAGTGTTTCAAGATTTTGAACCAGCATCATGTGGACGCTCAGGATAACTGATGGTTAATATTGATTGACAACTTGACAGGATCTAGGACCACCTAGAAGCAAACCTCTATGAGCAGAGTTAGGCTAATTGAGGTGGGAAGACCCACCTAATGTGGGTAGCACCATTCCATTGTCTGGGGTCTGGGACTGACTAAAAAGAAGAAAGCAAATTAAAGACTAGCATCCATCTCTGTAGCTAGAGTTTTTCTCTCTGGGTCCCGCCAAGCCCCAGCAGTCCCATAGCCCACTTATAAAATAAACATACAGACGGTTATATTATTCAAACTGCTCGGCCATTAGCTCAGGCCTACCATTGACTAGCTCTTACTCTTATACTCAGCCCATTTCTGTTAACCTATATGTCACCACGTGTTCCGTGGCTTTACCTGTTGTCTTTACATGATGCTTCCTGGATGGCAGTCTGGTGTCTCCTCCTCTCTACCTTCCTGTTCTCTCAATTCTCCTCTCGGCTAGTCCCGACTATACTTCCTGCCTGGCTACTGGACAATCAGTGTTTTATTTATCATCAGTCATCCACAGCACTTCCACTTTTTCTTCTTTTTCAAAAAGGAAGGTTTTAACTTTAACATAGTAAAATTACATATAACAAAACAATTATCAAGCAAGAATTACAGTTACAATATTAAAGAAGATATCCTATCTATCTTATATTTGTGAATCTAAGGTTTTATATTTAACCTATCTTTTATCATAACTGAGGAAATTATAACTCTAGTCTTCAACTACATCAAAGACCCCAGAAGGATATACTATTTTTTTAAAAGATTTATTTATTTATTTATTATGTATACAGTGTCCTGCCTGCATGTATCCCTGCAGGCCAGAAGAGGGCACCAGATCTCATTACAGATGGTTGTGAACCACCATGTGGTTGCTGGGAATTGAACTCAGGACCTTTGGAAGAGTAAGCAGTGCTCTTAACCTCTGAGCCATCTCTCCAGCCCCGAAGGATATACTATTGCCTGAGAAACGGGAGAAGGATACAAGCAACTTTTGGGAGTCTTGTTGGGTAGACAGAAACAGCTGGCAGCCTGGACAGTCACCTAATGTTCCTTTGTAAAGTTGGAGCATCTGTCTTCAGCCCACAGGCCTAGAGTCTCTCAGTCATTTCCCTCTGTGTCCTGTAGAATGTCTGGCAGTTTCTTCTGTGAAGCAGGAACCTGAAGGACCATTTCGCCAAGCCAAGTTCAGTGGTCACCTTCCTATGGGTCCAAGCAAAGTTCAGTGGTCACCCTCCTATGGGTCCTGCATGTCCAGTTGATCAAGCAGTCCAGGCAAGAACAGTTTCTTGCCCAAATGGCTATTTTTGCCAAGGTGAAGATAAACTCTATATAGAGTGTCTTCGATGCTCATCCTCCTCTCTGAAGTAAATTGGTGCTGCCAGGAGCAGACATGTCTCACTGTCCAGAAAGTCTAAATTTTTAAAGCATTTTAAATGCCATATTCTGTAGGTCTTTGAAGTATTTGAAGATTACCTATCTATCTGAAATATATCTATGTATACCTAGAAAACAACATGACTATAAGTTTGACTATCATAGAAGATTAATTATTAATCTGTATTTCTTAATTATCCATTACAATTTAAATGAGTTACATAAACATAATACCTCAAATGAGAATAGAAATATACAGTATAACAAAATTAAGTTTAAACTTGTATCAATAAAATAAATCCATAGCAATATAAAACATTTTAAACAAGTTGCTCTTTAAAAGTAGATTCAATAATCTACCCTTTCATCCTATCATATCTATATCATATCCCCTTTTCTTCTTTAGAAAGAGATTGCATTTATAATCAACCTGATTTAAATAAAAATATTGGTTTTTTTCTGTTCCACACCAGAGGGCTCTTCTGATATGGGACAAAAGAATTTCTTAACCTTTTTTTTTTTTTTTTTTTTTTTTTTTGTAGCAATATGTTTGGGTTTAGAGAAGGAGTGAGCCAATTCCATCTCCAAAGCCAGCTTGGTATATTTGGGAATTTGGGCGTAGCTTCTCTTACTACTTCCTGCTGGAGGGGGGCGCTGTATCTTATGGGGACACAAAGAAAATTTTAGGATTATGGAGTAGTCCATGAGGGTGTATTGTCTGAGCCAGTTGCCTTGAAACTGTCTTGGACATTGGATCATCTGGGCCATGGTGTCATCGGAGACCTTTCAGGGGGTCTTGGCTGGTCAAACCTGATGTATCTTAATCTGGAACAAATCCATAGCCTCTGGCTTTCTGTGGAAACAAAAGCAGAGCCTTTTTTTTCCAAAGCAACATATCCTTAGATCCAAATTTTGAAGTCAAGGTACCTTTAAAATATACATTTTGGCATAACTCAACAGCTTTTAGAATCAAATGTTTTTCTGCAGTTAAGAATCCCAAAGACTGGGCCAGGCGGTGGTGGCGCACGCCTTTAATCTCAGCACTCGGGAGGCAGAGGCAGGCGGATATCTGTGAGTTCGAGGCCAGCCTGGTCTCCAAATCGAGCTCCAGGAAAGGCTCAAAGCTACCCAGAGAAACCCTGCCTCGAAAAATCAAAAAAAAAACAAAGAAAAAAAAAAAAGAATCCCAAAGACAACACAATCCAGATTCTCTGTGTAAAATCCATCTTTTTGTACTACCTTTACTGTCTCTTTAAAGACTTTATTTTTAAAAACTATCTACCTTTCTAAGGCTTTGAAAGGAAGTTGTTGTGTTTTTTTTTGGTTTTTCGAGACAGGGTTTCTCTGCATAGCTTTGCGCCTTTCCTGGAACTCACTTGGTAGTCCAGGCTGGCCTCGAACTCACAGAGATCCGCCTGCCTCTGCCTCCCGAGTGCTGGGATTAAAGGCGTGTGCCACCACCGCCCGGCGAAAGGAAGTTTTTAAGAGCTTGGAAGATATGTTGGTGTGTAAAGTGCTTGCTGTGGAAGCATGAGGACCCGAGCTCAATACCTAGCAGTTATATAAAAATTTGAGGTGGTGCTGTGTGCTTAAAACCTAAACACCAGTCAGGATACTCCCTGAGGCTTGCAGCCGGTCTACCTAGTCTAACCAGTGCACACCAGGCCCCAAGAAAACCCTGTCTCAGAATCAAAATAGGTATACTTCTCCTGAGAAATGACACCCAAAGTTGACCTCTGGCCTTCACATACATGTACACCCATACACACAAACATACACACCTGCACATAGAGGGAGGTTAAATAGTATAGGATGTGGAATAAGAGCTTTGTGAGTTCTGGTTGGGACATTTTTTTTTTTTCTCTATGACCTTGCTTATCATTCCTGGCTTTCCTTGTCCCAGCTCTTCAATTGGGGAGTAAGTAAGATTGGACACCTCCCACATGAAAACCTTGCCACCACAGGGTGATCAATAAATAGTTGATACACATCATCAATATAAAAGCATGACTGAAGAAATTTCATAGTGAGATCTTTTAATAATGAATTTTGTGTTCCTCCTTTCAGAAGCACAGTCTCATTCCAGACAGTACCTTCACTTGGTAAGGTTTCTGGACTATGTTTCTGTATTGCTATGATGAACAAGTAGTTTTTTGGTATAAGTTTCCTCTTGAATTATAAGCTTTCTTTACCAAAATTCTTAGAAACTTACTGAATATGTATCATGTACAAGGCTAGGAAATTCCCTGTGTATGGAAAGACCACATGGGTGGTATCTTCCCTATGTTAGTAGTGTTGACAAAATGGGTTTAATAGTCATTATGACACAAAAAAGATATTGTACAATTAAAATGAGTTCTATGGATAAAAAAAACTATTTCTTTATATAACTATATATATTCCTTTTTCTCTCTCTTCCAAGCCTACGTACATTTTTATACACATTGTAAAGCATTTAAAGTCTTGTTCCATCTGAATCTGTCTTATTGTGAATCTATTGTTTTTTTTTTTTTTTTTTTTGGTTTTTTGAGACAGGGTTTCTCTGTGTAGCTTTGCGCCTTTCCTGGAACTCACTTGGTAGCCCAGGCTGGCCTCGAACTCACAGAGATCCGCCTGCCTCTGCCTCCCGAGTGCTGGGATTAAAGGCGTGCGCCACCACCGCCCGGCTGTGAATCTATTGTTTTAAACTGCAGCATTACTAGGGTTAAGATAGCCGCTTTGGCTGGTGACTCCGCCCACCTCAGCTTCCCAACAGGCGGTGGTAGGTGGTACATTTACCACCAGCTCTGGGCCACCGCCAGCTCTGGGAGCCGTCAACTCTTAGAAACAGTAGTTCTATGCTTCTATCAAAGCAGCATGTAGCCCAGAAACCTCTTTTTTTTTTTTTTTTTTTTTGTACTAGCAAAGACTAAATCTACCACGCAGCGTAATGTGCCACTTGTAGATGCCTCATTCCCGCCATCCTACTGGTCAAACGCGTGCACGCCAGGAACCCGCCGACTTGAGAGAGACAACTAGGAAGCTGTTTTTAGCTCCGTTTTAGAATCTTTTTTCTCAGATTTTAGGTGGAAACTCTTGCCAACCCGTTGGGCGCCATTTGTAGCTAGAGTTTTTCTCTCCGGGTCCTGCCAAGCCCCGGCACATCTCTCTCTCTCTCTCTGCTTCCTGACTGCAGGTGCATGTGACCTCAGGCTCCCACTGCCATGCCTTCCTCTCGTGATGAACTGAACCCTCAAATTGTGAGCCAAAAATAAGCCCTTTCTTGTTGGGGGAATTCCTGCAGAGCGGCGGCTGGTTTGATTCCGGAGTGTTAACACCCGGCTTTGACCTGCCTTTTGTGATTGCTACCTTCTGTCTCCAGTACCTTCTATGTGAATCTTGTCTGAGAGCTTTCTAAAGGTACAAAACCTGTGCAAACTTGGTTGAGAAACAACCTGGAAAACCACAGTTATTCCTTAACTGAGAATTTGCATTTGGCATTGTCCCTTTGGGGAGCTTGATTTTTTTTGGGGGGATAAGAGGTTTTGGAATATGAAATCAACTTGCTAAAAGATATAAATTGGAGAACAATTAAAAAAAAAAGCCCTTTGTTAAACTACACGAGGAGTCAGTCCTGAGAAACTGGTCCCCCCTGCAGCTGGAAAGGCTAACTTCATCCTTAAGGTGCCTCTGTGCCTTGATTCCACAGACCTGCTGAACCCACACCAGATGTACAGTGGCCCAGATGTACAATTGTGTGAACACACACCAGATGTACAACATTTTCTTCTTTAAATTGCTTTGTCAAAGCCGGGCGGTGGTGGCGCACGCCTTTAATCCCAGCACTCGGGAGGCAGAGCCAGGTGGATCTCTGTGAGTTCGAGGCCAGCCTGGGCTACCAAGTGAGTTCCAGGAAAGGCGCAAAGCTACACAGAGAAACCCTGTCTCAAAAAAAAAAAAAAAAAAAAAAAAAATTGCTTTGTCAAGCATTTTGTCTCAGCAGTGAGAAAGGTAACAAGCAAGTAACATACTTTCTTAATTCCAGCGCACAGAAGCAGGCAGATCTCTGTGAGTTCCAGGCCAGCCTGGTCTGCAGAGTGAGTTCTGGGACAGCCAGGACTGTTACACAGAGAAACCCTGTCTCTAAAAACCGAAAACCAAAAAACGTATAAAAAACATACTTTGTTTTTCTAGGTGTGTCCTGGGGAAAAAAATTCATTCCATGTGAATAGTAAAACAATGACCTCCTGATGGAAGGCCACCTGGGAGGGACTCAGCCAGCTGGGCTTCCTGGAACAGAGTGAGTGTGACAGTTTCATGTGTCAATCTGTCTGGGCTACAGCCACCACCTGGCCCAAACACCAACCTCTTCCCTACCTACTTAATCAAACGGGAATCTATGCATGGTATAAGGATACTTTGTAGATGTTTATAACCTGAACAATCACTTGAATTTACCTAAAGCAGTGGTTTTCAACCTTCCTAATGCTGTGACCCTTTAATACAGTTCCTCATGTTGTGGTGACCTCCAACCATAAAATTATTTCACTGTGCAGGGGCAAATGAATTTCTGAGTTCCAGACCAGCCTGGTCTACAGAGCAAGTTCCAAGGTAGCCAGGGCTACACAGAGAAACACTGTCTCAGAAAACAAACAAAAATTCATTGCTATTTCATAACTATAATGTTGCTACTGTTATGAATTGTAATATGAATATTTCGTATGCAGGATATCTGATGTGTGACACCCAAAGGGGTCACAACCCATAGGTTGAGAACTGCTGAAAAGAAAAACATCCATTTGGTTTGTTTGGTGTTTCTTTTTTGTGGGGGTAGGATAGGGGTGTTTTTTGAGACACTGTTTCTCTGTATAATAGCCCTGGCTGTCCTGGAACTCCATCTGTAGACCAGGCTGGCCTCCAGCTCAGAGATCCACCTGCCTCTGCCTCCTGAGTGCTGGGATTAAAGGCGTGTCTCACCACTACCCTGCAGGAGATATTCTCAAATATTCTTGAATGTGAGTGGGCTTCACACAGTCTAAGGCTGAGTTAATACAGAGTCTTCTCTGAAGAAGACAGTAGACTGACTGGCAGCCTTGGCTCCTGCCTGAGATTTCTGTCTGCCAGCCTGCCCTCCAGATTGTAACCCCCCTCCCCGACCTCAGCAAACCAATTCTTTGAAGTAAGTTTCTTTATATGGGAATGTATCTCCCACCATTTTTATTTATCTGGACAGCCCTGACTCATATGGGGAGGAGGTAGATATCTTGCCATGAACTCCCCAGTTGAGATTTGTAGAAACACCAGATTTGGAAATGCAGGAGAGAAGCCCTACAGCTTAAGGGCAGGCATTGAGAATCTCAGAAGAGACAGTAAGTAACTCCCCAGAAATGGGGGTGCGAGTTCTTTCTGAATTGCACCATCAGGACCATTAGATGGGTGAGGAGCCGCTTCTAGAAGCTCACATCTAGTCGATTTCCATCACGCTGCATCTCACCTGCACTCTGTGTGGATGGAGATGAAGAGGTTTCCTACCCTTCTGTACTTCCAGCCAATGACCATGAGCCTTAACTTCAGGGAGAACAGCTGGCTTTGAGAAGAGAGGCTTCCTTCCAGCTCTGCTTCAAGGTCTCTGGCATGCTTTCTGAAGATCTGCTTTGGTGTGCTCCAGGGCTTTCCTTCTGCTCCAAGTAGCAATCGTCCTGGACAGGTCCTTTCTCAAGAACCCTGGCTGTCCTGGAATTTGCTCCATAGACAAGGTTTGCCTTGAACTCAGAGATCCATCTGTCTCTGCCTCCCAAGTGCTGGGATTAAAGGCGTGTGCCACCATCGCCTGGCTATCATTCATGTTCTTTTCTCCAAGGGAAGCTGTCAAAGCTTTCTTCTCCCCCCGCTTTTCTCTTTTAAAGATGCATTTATCTTTATTTTATGTGTTTGAGTGTTTTGTCTGCCTGCTTGTATGTCTGTGTACTATGTGCATGCTCGGTGTCCACTGAGTCCTGAAGAAGCCATGGGATGTCTTGGAACTGCAGTTAGAGATGGCAGTGAGCTGCCCTGTGGGTGCTGTGAAATGAACCTGGGTCCTCTGGAAGAGCAGCCAGTGCTCTTAACAGCTGAGCCATCTCTCCAGCCCCATCTTTTTTCACCTAATTTGGGATGGAATTCAGGGTCTCATGCCTGATGGACAAGGGCTCCTTTGCTGGGCCAGCCCCCAGTATGGGTCTTTCATCTTTGGCCAGCTCTTGACTTGTTGACCCAACATTCCCATGCTCTAGAATTCTGTAGGAAAGTTCTGAGTCTCACGTTGTTTGTAACAGGTTTCTTGTTTTTTGAGACAGAGTCTTTCTACATAGCCCTGGTTGTCCTAGAACTCACTATGGAGAATAGGCTGGCCTCAAACTCACAGAGATCTGTCTGCTTCTGCCTCCTGAGTGCTGGGACTAAAGCATGTGCCACCATGCTTGGCTCTGTTTGTGGTAGTTTTAATTTTGATTTTGTTTTTCCCGTTGAGTTTTAGTGATTTGACTTCATCTTCTGGGAACAGGATCTTTAACACACGATCAGTGTGATCAGAACACTGAAGTTTTCCTTTTCCCTGGGGTGGCTTGCTGCTAAGCAGGAGCAAACCAGCATGCCAGACCTGTCCAGGACACCGGGCACTACTGCCTGCCACCAACCCAGCGGTTAAGGCTGTCCTCAGACAGCATCTAAAACCTCTGGCACAGCTGTGCCTGCTGGTGCACATCTGTCACCCAGCACTTGGGAAACACAGGCTGAAGGATCAGGAGCCAGTTCAAGGTCACCCTTGGCTGTGTCTCAGGGTCTGAGGCCAGGCTGGTCTCGTGAGACCCTTTCTCAAAAACAAATAAACACTTATTGCAGAGCTCTCTCTGCTTTTCTGTAGCCCACCTACCTGCTTCCCCCAAAAATGTATTTGATAAATGAGTTGATGTATGACTGCCATTTTATATGACTATAACATTCATTGAACCATTTCTATGCAGAGCATGTCATTCAGGGTTACATGAATCTGTGTTTCTTGGGCCCTAGTCATTCATATTTGGCTTAGAATAAACTCTCTCATTTCCCTTTGGAGTGAGATATGTATTTTGCATCAACACTGTAAGAGATTGAGAACAAGGACTGGTAAAAAGAGAATAATTATCACATTTCGTAGAAAGTATTTAAAACATGAATTTTTGATTTCTATTTGGTGTGTGTGCATGTAAATATGTGCTTGAGACAGGGTCTCATGTAACCCAGGTTGGTTCCATACATGCTGTGTAGCTGAAGATGGGCTTAAACTTCTAGAACCTCAGCCCCCTAGGTCTGGTTGCACTGAAATGGTGCCTGAGGCTAAGTGTCCAGGATGACTTTGCTAACACATGAAGCACCTCAACAAAATACCTGTGTCCTCCTGACCACATTGTCCAAATGTGGGCTCCTTCGTGCGATAGCTAGATCCCAAGAATGCAAAATCAGAAATTGCCAACCCTCCTTCGGGCGTAGGCCTAGAAGTGGCAAGCATCACTCCCAGCATGCTCTCTTAATTAAGCTGAAGTACAGGGTGAGCCCACGTTTACCGGGAGGTACCACCTGAGGTTGCCGATAGCACCAGCTGTGGTTTCCCGGGGCAATCTTCCAGCGAGGCAAGGCTGGTCGCCTACACACTGAGGTTGTAGCTATGAGGTGTAGTAATGAAGTTCAGAAATGGTAAGAAGATTCTGAATGGTCCGATTTTCCAATCTTGCTGCTTTTAGCCAAGTCCAATGAGAGGGGGAAAGACAGAAAATCAAGCTGGAGCTAGCTTTTCTGCCGTTCGCCTTGCTGAGGGAGGAACTCTGTGCTGTAACCTATAATCTGGAGGGCGGAGAGGCCTGTAATTTTGAGTTTGCAAAGTTGAAAGAGCCATGGCTTCGGCCCTGAACCAGATCTAAGTGGTAACTGCTGAGCGGCAGCGTTCGCCTGTGTCGAGACTGTTGCCTTCTTTAAAAGGGCTGTGAGCCTGTGGCCAACGGAGGAGCCAAGGATGGTGCTTTCCCATCAGACCTGTTCCAGATGGCCTAAGGAAATCCCTTGACACATTCCAGGAATGGCTATCAAGCAGGAGATCAGAGTCTGGCCTGGAGACTATCGCTCTGCAGAGGACCTGGGTTCGGTTCCTAGCACCTAAATGGCAGCTCTCAATCTTCTGTAACTCTAGCCCCTACAGTAGATCTGATGCCCTCTTCTGGAAGACCTTGGGCACCAGGCACATGCATGGTGTAGATACATAGATATCAGCAAAACATTTATACACATAAAATAATGAAATAAATAAATTTTTAAAAAATCATTTGATGAATAATCTTTTAAAAATATATATAAGAGATTTGTTTATTTTTTTTAATAAGTATGTGTGTGTGCCTGGTCTTCTACAAGACCAGTAAGTACACTCAACTACTGAGCCATCTTTTTAGTCCCTAAATAAATAAACTATTTGAGACAGGATCTCATTGTGTCACCCAGGCTGGCCTGGAACTCGTAGAGATTCATCCACCTGCTTCTGCCTCCTAAGTGCTGGGATCAAAGACATGCACCACCACACCTGATGAAAAAAATCTTAATTGCATTTATTTGTTTGTTTGTTTGTTTCTTTGTTTAGTGTGTGTGTGTGTGTATGTGTGTATATGCACACATATGTGCCATGGTAAGTTTGTGGAGATCAGAGGACAGCTGTGGGAGTTGGATCTCTTCCACTGTGTGGCTCCCAGGGATTCACCTCAGGTTCCCAGACTTGGCAGCAAACACCTTCACCCTCTTAGGCATCTTGTTGGCCCCTTTCACGTCCTATATAAAGCAACCTTGCTCAAGGCCCAGCTCCTAACTGTCTGGGTTTGCCATAGACATTTTCTAAGATTCAGCCTGCAAGGGAGGAAAGGAGTCATGGTCTCAGTGTTCTCAGACAAACTATGCCAAGACAGGACTGCCCAAGGCAGAGACTTTTCATCTCCTGTGCTCTGGCCCTTTCACACAGTTCAAAACCTTCACGTCCACAAAGCAACCCATCCCACATTCCAGTGCTGGTAACAACACTGAGTATTTTTGAGATTATGCTTCTTTATGTGTTTGCAGTAGAGCTATGAATAATTTAAAAATGAATTTTAACATATTTACCCTCCAGTCATAAAATGACATAGCTCCCAAACAGGCATCAGTGTACCTGAGGGACTTTAGTGTCAAGCAGAGGTTCAGGTCCTCTGCGCAGAAAGCTAAGTCTAGTTTAAAGGAACCATGTTCCTCCTGTCTCACCCCGAGCCTCCACAGCTGCTTTCTTCCTGCCCACCTGTCCGTAGTAGAGAAAGTCCCAGGGAAGGATAGGCACGGGCCCGGCTTCTGTCCAGTGCTCATCTTCTGGCCAATGACCAGGTTTTGTGGGGAGGAGAGCACATGCTGATGGTGGTATGAAACAATGCTCTGCACATTTGATGAGACAGCAAAGCTCCAGGGAGCAGAATTTTATTCAAGAAGAAACTGGGTGGGCCTGCTTAAGATACAGGAGGCTCTGGGTGCCGCCCTCAGCAACAAAATAACATCGTATGTTTCTCAAAAAAAACAAACAAAAATAGTCAATAGATTTTTTTTATTCCCTTTTCTGTTTTGAAAGGTTTTTACTTTTTATTTTATGTGTATGGGTGTTTTGCCTGCATGTATCTTTGTACACCACCAGTGCCAGGTGTCTACGAAGGTCGGAAGAGGGCATTAGATCCCCTGAAAATGAAGTTACAGACAACTGTGAACTGCCATGTGAGTGCCGGGAATCGAACCCCCAAACCTCTGGAAGAGCAGCCAGTGACTTAATCACTGAACCAACTCTCCAGCCACAGGTGTTTTATTTCTCTTTTTCTTTTTTTTTGGTTTCTTGAGACAGGGTTTCTCTTGTGTAGCTTTGCGCCTTTCCTGGAACTCACTTGGTAGACCAGGCTGGCCTCAAACTCACAGAGATCCGCCTGCCTCTGCCTCCCGAGTGCTGGGATTAAAGGCGTGTGCCACCACCGCCCGGCTATTTCTTTTTCTTTTTTGTTTGTTTGTTTGTTTTTCCAGACAGGGTTTCTCTGTGTAGCTTTGGAGCCTGTCCTGGAACTCACTGTGTAGACCAGGTTGGGCTCAAACTAACAGAGATCTGCCTGCCTCTGTCTCCAGAGTGCTGAAATTAAAGACGTGTACCATCACCACCCAGCTGATTTTTTATTTCTATATGAAGTGTCCCCCACAGTACAGTGTTTTAATTTTTTTTTTTAAGATTTTATTTAAGCCAAGCATGGTGGTGCATGCCTTTAGTCCCCCAACTCAGGAGGCAGAGGCAAGTGGATCTCTGAGTTTGAGGCCAGCCTGGTCTACAGAGTGAGTTCCAAGACAGCCAGGGCTACACAGAGAGAGACCCTGCCTCAAAAAAAGAAAAGAAAAAAAAACAAACAAAAAAAAAACCAAACAAACAAAAACAAAACAGAGAGAAAGATTTTATTTACCTTTGTTATATGTGCATAGGTGTTTTCCTGCAGAAGAGGGCATGAGATCCCCTGGAACTGGAGTTAGAGAAGGTTGTGAGCCATATCCACATGGCAATGCCTCCCTCGAATTGAACCGTGTATTGAACCCTGGTCCTGTGGAAGCGCAGCCAGTGAGCATCACATAGACCTTGATGTCTTTAAACATATCTCTCCTTAAATCTTCTCATCTTGTTTCTGGGAGGGAGGTACTGTGACTTCTGACTCTTGTTTAAAGCTGTAAATACAGCTGCCATTTTGTAAAGCCTTGGAGCATGTTTTCAGGATTGCTTGAGGATTGGGCATGTAGCTCAATTGGTAGAGTGTTCGCCTGGCATATGCATAAAATCCTGGGTTCGATCCCCAGCACTGGATAAACTGGGAGTTGTGGTACACACTTGTAATCCCAAAACTTGGGGATGGAGGAAGGAAGATCAGATATTCAAGGTCATCCTTGGCTACATAGTGAGTTTGAGGCCATCCTGGTCTACATGATGCTCTGTCTCAAAAGAAGGGAAAAATGTTGCTTAAATTTGTGCCCAAAATGAGTGTAATTTTCTTTGTTCTTAATTAGGTTGATTTTATTCCTGGCAAATAGTAGTATGAAAATACCTGTGATTTCTGCTAGAAACAGAGTCACAGTCATTGTTATCACTGCCTACAGTCATAAACGAAGGAAATTAAGGTTCATTCATTAAGGGTGCTTTTTTTAAATATTTATTTTTACTATTTTTAACCTGTGTAGATGTGTGTGTCTGTGTGTAGGTAATGCACACAAGTGCCAGTGCTCACAGAGGCCAGAGGTGCTGGGTTCTCTGGAGTTAGAGTTACGGGCAGTTGTGAGTCACCTGATGTGGGTGCTTGGAACTGAACTCAGCTCCTCTTACTGCCGAATCATCTTTCTAGCCTTGTTTTATTTGTGAGATAGGATCTCAATGTGTTTCCCAGCCTGGTTTCAAACTTGTGAGCCTTTTCCCTCAGCCTCCCAAGTGTTGGCATTAGAGGTGTTCACCACTGTTAGCATTCAGACCCACTTCTCGGAATCCTGGTCAATAAGCAGATAATACGCTGGCCCGCCCAGCATCCTGACACCATCCCGAATTTCCTTTAAGAAAGAACTTCTCTCCCTTCACTCCTTCTTCTTCCTTCCTCTCTGTAATTCCACAAGGTGCTCACCTCTGCTCTCTCTCTTTCTCCCTTCTCTCCCCACTCCCTTTAATAATAAACTTTCCACCTGGATGCTGTGTCTGCATGGTATGAGTAACTTTCCACAGCACCACAGTGCTGCTCCTCGCGTTCACATGACATGTCTCCTTCATCCACCGGGGCATCTTAGTCCAACCCGCCAAGGCCTCCCGAGAGCCGTCTCACAGACCTCATAAATGACACAGGCTTGTGGGTTCCAGATCAAAACATCCTTTCCCAGAGTTGGTGCTCCTAAGGACCATGGCGCCTGTTCCCCTTGTTAAAATGATCCTGAGCTGGCTTGTGAGTTGCCAGGCATCCTAACTGCCCACAGACTCAGATGCTCAGATGCATCTTTCTGAACACAGCTCAAGAGCTACCACCCCAAGAAAGACCTCCTGAAAGCCCTAGACTGAGCTCTGAGCTCCCTCCAGTCTCCCAATGTCAACGCCCTCCTGTACTAGCCACAGAATAATGTCACTGTCTGTGCTCTATAGTCTTCTGAATTGGATCCATGAATGTTTACTAAGCTCCTATTAGGGACTCACAGGTTTCTGTCTTGATGTGGAGTCAGGGTGTGTGTGTGTTTAAATATGTAAAAAAAAAATACATTTCTGGAAGGATATATAAGAAGTGTCAATCCAGGCGGTGGTGGCACACACCTTTAATTCCAACTCTCGGAGGCAGAGGCAGACAGATCTCTGAGTTTGAAGCCAGGCTTGTCTACAGAGTGAGTTCCAGGACAGCCAGGGCTACACAAAGAAAGCCTGTTTTGAAAAAACAAAAAGAAAGCAAACAAAGGAAAAAACCTTCTGATCCTCCTGCCTCCCCTTCACTGTGCTCACAGATTTCAGACATACAACCCTCATCCAGTTTTATACAATGCTGGGTCTCAAACTCAGTGCTTTTGTCCTTGCGCAGTGTCTTTTTTTTTGGTTTTTCGAGACAGGGTTTCTCTGTGTAGTTTTGGTGCCTGTCCTGGATCTTGCTCTGTAGACCAGGCTGGCCTCGAACTCACAGAGATCCGCCTGCCTCTGCCTCCCCAGTGCTGGGGTTAAAGGCGTGCACCACTGCCCGCCTGATCACATCGAGTCTTAGAAAAGAAAACATTTAATTGGTGCTGGCTTACAGTTCAGAGGTTCAGTCTGTTATCGTCATGGTGGGAAGCATGGCAGTGTGCAGGCAGACATGGTGCTGGGGAGGTAGCTGAGAGTTCTACATATGGATCGGCAGGCAGCAGGAAGAGAGAGTGAACCACTGAGCCTGGCTTGAGCATTTGAGATCTGGTGACACAATTCTTCCAACCAGGCCGTACCTCCTCATAGTGTCACTCCCTGGCCCACCACATTCAGCAAGAACTTCTCCAACTGAGCTCTATTTTCAGCCTAAGAATGCAATTTAAAAGCACATCAAGTTATCTGCCTTCATCCACAGACCTCCATCTGTCCTTCCTGCTCTTACAGGATAAAGTACCTTGAAGGCCTGTTTGGTGGTTGAAGACCAGCTCTCGCTGCTGGTTAGAGGCGCTACTGCACTCTTGTGGACATATTTGGTTACTGCATCCAACCCTGCACCCATCTGTCAGAACAGGACTTTTGCTGCGTTGAAGACCCAGGTAACAGCTTCATTCTGTGACATTTTATAGCTGTTCTTCCACAGGAGATTATCTGAGTCACAAGCCTGGACATTAACTATGAATCACCTCTGTGGCTGGTGGGTGGTTCTGAACACCTGTAATGCCAACGCTTGTAATGAGGAAATGGGTTAAGATGGGGAGGGGATGGCAGGGTCTTCTGAAGTTCCTAGATATGGCTTTGGCATTCTCAGAACACAGTATCTCAAAAGACCTCGATGATTCTCACGTGGTTGATATCCTCAAGTCCAGCTCAAGTCCTGAGGAAAGAGTTTCCATGAAAGCCAGGAAATGGCCCCTGGCATCCTGGATAGTACAGATGAGACCCGTCATTGTGGACAGCCACAGGAAAAACAGATACTGTGTGAGGTGGAAAACCTCGGAGAGATGTTTTGCTGTTGTTTGTGGGGTTTGTTGTGTGATAGGATTTTATTGTATGGTAGGATTGTGGGTGTCTGTTGGAGTCCAGCTCCGACATGCTCCCACCTTTCAAAGGGTTCTTAGGTGGAGGAGAGAGGAATGAGGAAATATTAGGTAGAAAGATAGAAGGAGGTGATAAGAAAGACAGAGACACAGGATAGCTTTGGGAGGGCCCTGGATCAATACCCCGCCACCCAGAGTTTTTTTCAAAAGAGCTTTTTATACAATGCCAATGGGAGAGGCAAAAGACCTCCCCCTATCAAAATCAAAGCACACCGTACAGCCAAGTGTAGACCCTTCCAAACACCTGGTGAACACACCCCTGGCCAAATCATCCTATTTTGCAGCCCTGCTGGGTAAAGCAAGCTCAGATTCTCTGACCCTGAGTAAGGTCTCGCTAGGAAGCCTCTGTGGGCCACCACATAGGATCTCACTTGAGTTGCCTAAGCTGGTCTTGAACTCACTATGTAACCCAGGCAAGCTGGAACTTGAGATTACCCCCTCCTCTGCCTCCTGAGCAGGGACTGATGACAAATGTGGGCAGTACCCTCCCTACTCCCTGCAGTCCTGGAGTTCCATGTCCCGTGATTTATCTTTTGAAAAACTCACTTGTGGGGCTGAGAGTACAGCTCAGTGGTGGAGAAATCCCTTGGCATATGCAAAGCCCTGCCTTCGATTCCCAGATTACACAACGGGGGGACAACCTACGACAACTTGCTTTCGTGGGTGGTGGAGGATGGAGTCATTTCTTGAAATAGAGGATGTGATAGATTGGGTGGGATTTAGCCGGCAGATGGCGCTGGTAGGGCGGCAGACCTGGCAGTCCAGCTCCCACCTGGAGGCCGGCATCAGAGTAGAGCGACACTGGGGGAATCTGGTTCGTGTCTGTTCTAGTGCCTCTGTCTTAAGGTCTCATCGACCATGAACCATGTCACAGAGGTGCGGATATAAAGTAGACTGTAATAGGAGTAGACTGGGTCGCCTTACTTCCAAGCAAGGAAGTAAGGCGACTCAGTTCCGGAAAGTCTGCTACCCCGCTGCACCGTGGCCGATTTCAGTAATGCTAAAATGGGGAAGGAAAGGAACTTTGGGTTTTTTGTTGTTGTTGTTTCGAGACAGGGTTTCTCTGTGTAGCTTTGCATCTTTCCTGGAACTCACTTTGGAGACCAGGCTGGCCTCGAACTCACAGAGATCTGCCTGCCTCTGCCTCCTGAGTGCTGGGAATAAAGGCGTGCGCCACTACTGCCCGGCCTGGAAAGGAACTTTTAAATAGTGTGGGCGGGGGAGGGAAGGATTCTGAGATGGTCACTTTGGAACGTCCGTAGAGGAAGCATCCTTGTGAGAAACGAGGAGCCCTTGGGATTCAGTGCTGAAAGTACCAGTGGCTTCCTCCCCTGGTTAATTCAGAGGTGCCAAGCTGTCAGTCTGGGGACATGAAACAGGCCTTCCAGGCTTTACAGATGGGTCAGTCTTTTTAATACTGTGTGTGTGTGTGTGTGTGTGTGTGTGTGTGTGTGTGTGTGTGTGTGTGTGTGTGTGTGTCGGGGGGAATCTGGTGTTTTGACAGTTTGAGAAGATAACTGAGTCTTCCCAATAAAAAGTCACCTGAACCACAGACTTTTGTTTGTTTGTTTTCAAGACAGGGTTTCTGTTTCTCTGTATAGCTTTGAAGCCTATCCTGGAACTCGATCTGTAGACCAGGCTGGCCTCGAACTCACAGAGATCTACCCATTTCTGCCTCCTAAGTGCTGGGATTAAAGACATGCGCCACCACTGCCCAACAACCCACAGACATTTTATACCTCTTCTATCAGAAGAGTCCTTGAATTGTAAAACATCGGTAGTGAATTTCTGCCCTCCAGGGTTCTCCCACTGTGCTGTAAGCCTGTATTTAAGACCTCTTCCCTCCTTCAATAAACAGCATTCAGTATTAAATAAATAAATAAATAAATAAATAAATAAATAAATAAATAAATAAATAGTCCTTGAATTGACTCATGGGCTCAGGGCCTTTCTATCTCTCCCCTGAGCCATATCCACCCAGAGGTTGCAAGACAGCCACCATAGATCTGGTCATCTCAAGACATGGTTCTGAAACCTGCAAGAAAATATCTAGGAAATTTCCTTTCTTGTCTCTTTTGTACAACTTTTGTTAGGTAGGGATGTCTTTCTTCAAATTCTGCCTCCTCCCTACCCCTGGCCCCCAGCACACTGGATCCTTTATCTTCACGGTCAGCGAACTCAGGTTATCAGGCTTGATGGCACGTACCTTTGTGTGCCCAGCTATCTTGCTGGCTCTCTCTTACATATTCTCTCTCTCTCTCTCTCTCTCTCTCTCTCTCTCTCTCTCTCTCTCACTGTGAAATATTAATAAACTATAGCTAGAAGGTTTCTCTAGTCTGGCTGGCCCAGCAGTCCCGCTTTTCTCTGATCCTGCCCAGCCCCTCGGTCCCACGGCTGCTTATAAAATAATCATTCAGAGGTTTAATATTATTTACAGACTGTATGGCCTAGAGCAGGCTTCTTGCTAACTAGCTCTTTCATCTTAACCAATTTCTACTCATCTATGTTTTGCCACATGGCCATGGCGTTACCAGTCTGCTGGCATCTTGCTTCTCCTTCGGTGGTGGCTGGCGTCTCTCTAGACTCTGCCTTTCTCTTTCCTGGATCTCTCTTTGGATTTCCCGCCTGCTTCTAAGAAGCCTTGCCATAGGCCAAAGCAGCTTATTTATTAACCAATGGGAACAACATATACTGGCAGCGTACAGAAAGATATCCCCCAGCAATAAATGATAGCACACACAACATATGTACATGATATAGATGAACACATGTGAGCTCAAGGCCCAGTCTGAAAAACAGAGCCTCACCAATGCTTTGAGGCCCGTGGGCTTCCTCGCTCCACCCATCCTTCATCATAGTTGCGGTTGTTTCTTGCTTTAGTCGTATGCATTGCCTTCAAGCTCCCTGTCCTGGTCTGCAGGTTGCCTGCTGAGCAGCAGATCTGGGCTGGGCCTGGTGTGCAGTTCTGCCTCCTGTGTGGGCTGACGGAGTTAACTCCAGTCTGGGACTAGATGTAGATCTACTCCACATGTTCTCGTCCAACTTGGATCAGAGTCTCCCTAGGGCATACTCTTTCCATGGCAGCTCCCTGAGGTGCGAGAGCCAAGTCAAACAGCGCAAGCCCATTTAAGGCCACTGCTCTTGTTAAGTCTAGGAACATTCCACAGGCCAAAATAAGCCGCATAGCCCAGCCCAACTTGAATGGGCTTCGCTCCCTTCTCAGTAGAGGGAAGTGCAGTGAATATTTGCTAAGCCATAATCAGGATGATCACAAATAGACACAGTGAAATTATGTATTGATGAAAAATGATTGAATAACCAAATAATAATATGGTGGTGATTTGATAGTTCTTTCTCCCTCTCTCCCTCTCCCTCCAGGGTCTCATACAGCCCAGGCTGGTCTCAAACTAATATGTAGCTGAGGATAGCTTAATTCCTCCTTCTGTCACCCTAAGAATTCTGGGATTACTGGTTTGTACCACTAATATCTCATTTATGCCATATTGAACTAGGGCTTTGTGCATGCTACACAAGCACTCTGTTGACTGAGGTACATCCCTGACCCTTTCTTCTTTTTGACATAAGGATGTAACCCAGGCAGGCCTCAGACTCATGATCCTCCTGCCTCAGCCTTCCAGATGTGGACTGCAGATGTGCACCATCATTCCCAGCTTAACAACTCTCCCCATTCTCTCACGTTAACCAGAGCATCAGCGTATGTGGTTCTTTCTTTTTTGTTCTTTTATCGTTTTTGTGGTTCCCTCTTTGGACCCGAAGATATTTTTGTCCTGTGTTTATTAACCCAGACTTTTACATGGATATATGTCATTCGACCATTTTTTTTACCAGAACAAATGTCATTAGGTCAGTTCAACAATTTCATTAAGTCTGTTTCCAACTTATCCATTTTCACTTGCACTGAGCCCCAGCAATCTTCACCTGAAAAATAATTTCTGGTATAAATATAATGATGATATAAATATAATGAAGATAAAAATATCCACAGGGTCAAAAGAGAGGCCCACAAAATAATAAAAGACTATTAAAAGAAGGGGTCACTGGGCCACTTGATGCTCTGGAAAGCATGAGACAGTGGGGACATTTGTTAAGCAAATCGTCAATAAATTTCAAAAATCCATAGCACAAATTTAATAGTAATGACGTTTCCAATTTTTTTCTTTTCCTTTCTTTCTTTCTTTCTTTTTTTTTTTTTGACAAGGTTTATCTGTGTAGCGTTAGAGCCTTTCCTGGAACTTGCTCTGTAGCCCAGGCTGGCCTCGAACTCACAGAGATCCATCTGCCTCTGCCTCCCGAGTGATGAGATTAAAGGCATATGTTACCACCGCTGGGCCCAACTTCTTATTTTTTGTTGGATTTTTCTCTTCTAAGAAGTACACCTTCCTGGGATAATGTTTACAGATCTGCATCTTGACATGGGTTTAGTTTCCCATCAATTTTTGGTTGGTAAGCAAGTTCATCATGTACAATGTAGCTCCCTATCTTATTTTCTCCTGTTGATTGTGTTCTGAGCATCAGTCTTATGTCACAATTTTAGGGGAACAGAAATTACACAATACTTTATTCCCATTGTTTTTTTGACATGGGTCTCATAGCCGAGGCTGGTCTTGAACTTCTGATCCTCCACTTTCCAAGTGCTGGGATTAGAGGTGTGTCCCACCACACCTAGCTTCACTTTATTCACCTTAAATCAGATGAAGCCCAACTCAGAATCTTATGACCTGGATATTATTTGGGCTCCTTATACCCCAGCATCTGTTGGTCTTATGAAGAAAAGAATATCCATCTTCAGTGAATGCAGTATACTCTGGTTGGCCACATTGCTGGCCCTCTTCATGTTTAGACTGTAAGTCACACACACACACACACACACACACACACACACACACACACACACACACACACACATCCCTGACCTCCCTAGTTTGGGAAGTCTCTTCTCTCAGTGTTCTCAAAGTGTTAGCTTTTGTCTTCTGGGATGTTGTTCCTGCCCTTACAGAAGACAGTGTCTCAAACTAACTTGGGTAAAAGGCAGACATATTTCGTTTTTCTTAATTCATCCAATTTAGGACAGAAATGTTTCAATTTTAGGAGAAAACCTCAGAACTAGATGAATTTGGTCTAAGAACACAGGTTTTTTCTCCTTCCTTTCTTCCTCCCTTCTCTCCCTCCCTCTCTTTCTTCCACTTTCTTTTACTTTTTGTTTTGTTTTCTTTTTTTTCAAGACAGTGTTTCTCTGTGTGTAGATGTGGCTGGCCTGGAACTCACTCTGTAGACCAGACTGGCTTCAGACTCACAATGCTCCACCTACCTCTGCCTCCTGAGTGCTGAGATTAAAGGTGTGTGCATCACCACTGCCTGGCCTCATCTTCTTTTTCTTGAAGCACAGAGTTGCTATTGGATTGGCTGACAAAGGGAAATTCATTGATTAAACACAGCACACACACACACACACACACACACACACACACACACACACACACACAGAGTTTAAAAAGTCATAATACCAAATGTTGGCGGGGATGTAGAGAAGCTGGATCACCGTCTATTGCTGGTAGGAATGTAAAATAATGGTCACTATGAAAAGTTTGAAAGTTTTTATTTCGTTTTCTTTATTTTTTATGTGTGTGGGTGCATGTGTGCCATGGTATATGTGTAAAGGTCAGGAGACAACCTGCAAAATTCTCTTTCTCCACGTGGGGATCTAATAGTTAGGTCATCAGGCTTGATGGCAAAAGCCTCAACCTTCTCACTGTTTCCCTAGCCTGACCATCTCTTTTCTTTTTTCTTTTACATTCATGTGTGTGTGTGTGTGTGTGTGTGTGTGTGTGTGTGTGTGTGAGAGAGAGAGAGAGAGAGAGAGAGAGAGAGAGAGAGAGCTAGAGAGAGAGGAGAGAGAGATTGTGGAATATTTTTTTAACTAGACAAAGATGTTTTGTATTTGTTTATGCTGCAGAATATTACTTTTTTTAAACTCTCCTTTTTAAAAGTGTATTTACTTTATTTTATGTGCATTGGTGTTTTGTCTACAGGTAAGTCCGTGTGAGAGTGTCAGATCTTAGAGTTACAGACAGTTGTTAGCTGCCATGTGAGTGCTGGGATTTGAACCCAGGTCCTTTGGGAAAGCAGTCAGTGCCCTTAACTGCTGAGCCATCTTCCCAGCCCTGTAGAATATTACTTTAACTGTGGTACTTTTGTTTGTGCTGCATTTGTTTAATTATGAAAAGATGTGTTGCTGTTTCACCTTGCCTGCCTAAAGCACCTGATTGGTCTAATAAAAAGCTGAATGGCCAATAGCTAGGCAGAGAAAGGATAGATGGAGCAAGCAAGAAGAGAGAATAAGTAGGAGAAATTAGGCCCAAAAAGGAGAACAGGAGGAATGAGAGAAGGAGGAGGAGAGAACAAGGTGGATGCCTGGAGCCAGAAGCCAGCCATAGAGAAGCCATGAAAGCAAGAGATATAGAAGTGAGAAAGGTAATGAGCCCCCAAAGCAAAACTAGAGAAGAAGAGACAGGTTAATTTAAGTTAAAAGAGCTAGCCAGAAATGTGCCTAAACTAGGCCAAGCATTCAAAACTACCAATTCAGCCGGGTGGTGGTGGAGCATGCTTTTAATCCCAGCACTCAGGAGGCAGAGGCAGGCGGATCTCTGTGAGTTTGAGGCCAGCCTGGGCTACAGAGTGAGTTCCAGGGAAGGTGCAAAGCTACACAGAGAAACCCTGTCTCGAAAAATAAAAAACAAACAAACAAACAAACAAAAAACTAGTAATAAGTCTCTGTGTCATTATTTGGGAGCTGTTTGGTGGCCAAAAAGAAAACGGCTTTTACAGTGAGGAGAGAGAGAGAGAAAGAGAGAGAGAGCATTTGGAGGTCAGTGTACTCTGGAATCCTGGGACAAAACTCAGGTTGTCAGCCTTGACAGCAAGTGTCTTTTCCTGTGGAGCCATCTTGCTGGGCCCCAAGAATTTCTTATAAAATGAAACATGCAAATGTACTTTTTTTTTCTCTTTATTTTATTTTACAATACCATTCAGTTCTACATATCAGCCACGGGTTCCCCTATTCTCCCCCCTCCCACACCTTCCCCTTACCCCCAGCCTACCCCCCATTCCCACCTCCTCCAGGGCAAATCCTCCCCCGAGGACTGCAATCAACCTGGTAAACTCAGTCCAGGCAGGTCCAATCTCTTCCTCCCAGACTAAGCCAAGTGTCCCTGCATAAGCTCCAGGTTTCAAACAGCCAACTCATGCAATGAGCACAGGACTTGGTCCCACTGCCTAGTTGCCTCCCAAACTGATCAAGGCAATCAACTGTCTCACCTATTCAGAGGGCCTGATCCAGCTGGGGGCCCCTCAGCCTTTGGTTCATAGTTCAGGTGTTTCCATTCAGCAAATGCACTTTTTCAGGGGGCAGTTAAGGTGCTGGGAAGATGACTCAGTGGTTAAGAGCACCTACATTGGCTGTTTTTCTAGAGGACCCAGGTTTGCTGGTTGTGGTGGTGCACACCTCTAATCCCAGCACTCAGGAGGCAGAGGCAGGCAGATGTCTGAGTTCAAGGCCAGCCTGGGCTACAGAGTGAGTTCCAGGACAGCCAAGGTTACACAGGGAAACCCTGTCTCAAAAAAAAAAAAGTGAGACATAAAACATGTAGCTGGGCATGGTGACACACACTTTTAATCCCAGCACTAGAGAACCAGAGTTCAAGCCCGGTTGACAAATTGAGTTCCAGGACAGCCAGGGCTACATAAAGAGACCCTGTCTCAAAAATAAACAAACAAAGAGAACCCCAAAAAACATGTACTTGTCTTCTGGCCCAATGTCTCATTTTGCTGCATTGGAGAATAATTTTCTAAGAGGTGAATATGGGTGAGGTATTCAAACCATTGTACCCGGCAATCACCCTGCAGTACATATATCTCAGAGAAACAAAAACTTAGGTACGCGCGCGCGCGCGCACACACACACACACACACACACACACACACACACACACACACAGATACACACACACAAAACAAAAACAAGCCCCCCCCAAAAAAAACTAGCCCTGAATGTACATAGCAGCTTTATTTTATCTGTCACAGTGCAAACAACTGTCAATCCTCCGATGAGTGAATGATTAAACAGCCGTAGGCCATTTATACAGTTTAACACTGTACTCTTCAGTGACTAATGCATGTTAACAATCTGAGTAACTCTCAAGGGCATTATTCTTAGGGACAGTGAGGAGTGTGTTACCACACCTACTTGACGCACTACTTACATTTTTAAAATTATGATTTGTGGGGTGTGAACAGGCATTCATATGGACAGTTGTTAGAGGACATCATCTGGTCAGTTCTCTTCCTCCACCTATCCGTGTGCTTCTTGTTAATGTTTGGGGTAGTGCAAGCCCGGATGTCTAACAGTGAAGGGAGGTGTTTCAGTGAGCATCATTTTCAGATCTGCTCTGAGTCTAGTGTGTGCGAAAGCATCTTACTTTTCTCTATCAGTCATAGGGACTGCTAGCATTTCGTGGTGGTCCATAGACAGAACTGAAGAAATTCTCAATTTTAACTAGAAATTAATAAAAATTAAAGGACAGGCTCCAAAACTACACAGAGAAACCCTGTCTTGATAAACCAAAAAAAAAAAAAAAAAAAAAGAAAGAAAGAAAGAAAGAAAAAAGTTAAAGGTGGTGTCCCCTGTAAATAAGGGACCCAATGAACATTCTCCAAAAAGGACTTCTTTGAATCTATCTGGAGGGACTAAAAATATTTTTATTTTCTTTTATTGCTTTAATTTTTTTTATGTGCATGGGTATTTGGGCTGCATATGTCTGTGCACCATTTGTGTGCCTGGTACCTGTGGAGACCAGAAGAAGGTGTCTGACCACCTGGAACTGGAGTGACAGATGCTTGTGAGTTGGCATGTGGATACAGAGAATCAAACACGGGTTCTCTGGAAGAGCAGCTAGTAAGTTTAACTATTGAGCCATCTCTCAGCACCCCCACCCCAAACTCCTACTCATTTATTTATTTTTATTTCCCGAGACAGAGTCTTACTATGTGGCTTTGGCTAGCCTGGAACTTGCTTTGTAAATCAGTCTGGCTGATCTGTCTGTCTCATCCTCCTGAGTGATGGGATTAAAGACATGTGCCACCATGCCCAATTCTCCCAACCCCCCTTTGTTTTTGTTTTTGGAGACAGGGCTTCTCTGAGTAGCCCTAGCTGTCCTGGAACTTATTTTGTAGACCAGACTGGCCTCGAACTCACTAAGATGTGTCTACCCTGCCTCGTGATTAAACGTGTGAGTCATCAAGCCCAGCTTCTCCCTTCTGCTTTGAAGATATGTAGCCTACGTAACCCTGGCTGACCTTGACTATTTATTTATTTATTTATTTATTTATTTATTTGGTTTTTCGAGACAGCGTTTCTCTGTGTAGCTTTGTGCCTTTCCTGGAACTCACTTGGTAGCCCAGGCTGGACTCAAACTCACAGAGATCTGCCTGGCTCTGCCTCCCGAGTGCTGGGATTAAAGGTGTGCGCCATTACCGCACGGCGACCTTGACCTTTCAACCCTTCCTATTTAGCCTCTGGGTGCTAGGGTTACAGTTGTATACAGTTGTATATGACCATGTCATCCTTTCTATGTCTCAAGGACACAGCTTGCACTGAGTTCAAAGGTAGAGCATTTGGATAACACATAAAAGGCCCTAGGTTCAAGGCCCAATAGTGGAAAAAAGTGAAAAACATAACTTTCTCTTATGAAGTTATTAGATTTAGGGGCCACCTGAATCCAGGATGATCTCATTTCAAAATCAGAGGACAAGTTTCAGGAGTCAGTTCTCCCTCCACCATGTGAGAACCCGGGGCTTGAACTCAGGTTGTTAGGCTTGGCAGCAGGAGCCATTACCAGCTGAGCCATCTTGCCAGTTCTACTTTTCTTTATTTCTTTTACATTCATTTTTAGTTTATGTGTATGAGTGTTTTGCCTGCATGTAGGAATGTTCACTGTGTATTCTGGAACTGGAGTTGTGATCTGCCATGTGAGTGCTGGGAACCAAACCTAGGTCATCAGCAAGAACAGCAAGTGCTCTTAAGGACTGAGCCACCTCTCCAGCCCTTGTCCTACTTTCTATCCATCTATCATCTATCTATCCATCTATCTATCATCTATCTATCTATCTATCTATCTATCTATCTATCTATCTATCTATCTATCTATCTATCTATCTATCCATCCATCCATCCATCCATCCATCTATCTATCTATTCATCTATCTATCCATCCATCTATCTATCTATCTATCTATCTATCTATCTATCTATCTATCTATCTATCTATCTATCTATCTATCCATCCATCCATCCATCCATCCATCCATCCATCCATCCATCCATCCATCCATCTATCTATCTATCTATCTATCTATCTATCTATCTATCTATGTATCCATCCATCTATCTATCTATCTACCATCTATCTATCATCTATCTATCTATCTATCTATCTATCCATCCATCCATCTATCTATCTATCATCTATCTATCTATCTATCTATCTATCTATCTATCTATCTATCTATCATCTATCTATCCATCCATCTATCTATCTATCATCTATCTATCTATCTATCTATCTATCTATCTATCTATCTATCTATCATCTATCTATCTATCTATCTATCTATCTATCATCTATCTATCTATCATCTATCATCTATCTATCTATCTATCTATCTATCTATCTATCTATCTATTTAGGTTTTTCAAGACAGGGTTTGTCTGTGTAGTTTTGGCGCCTGTCCTGGATCTCTCTCTGTAGACCAGGCTGGCCTTGAACTCACCAAGATCCTCCTGGCTCTGATTCCCCAAGCGCTGGGATTCAAGGCGTGCGCCACCACCGCCGCTGCCCGGCTCTACTTTTTATTTTTTAAAGTGTGTATATTTGAGCAGCTTTATATGAAGTTTCTGCTAGGCTTCAGCTCCAACCACTTTTTCCCAGTCTGGCCTTTGTCAGTGACAGTCTTCACTCCTTCAGCTCTTCCTACCCTGAACAGCATCTGCTACCTTGATTACCTTTAATCTGTTCTTTGGGAGGAGTCTTCTGGGTTGGCCAGTTTTATGGATGAGAAAACAGGTGCAGGTGGGAAGCCACTTGACAGAGGTCCTGTAGCTTGGAAATGGCAGAAGCAAGACCTCAGCCCAGAATGTCACGTCTCTTCCTTCATGTGGCTGTCACTGTGTGGGAGCATCCCTTGCTGCGATGGTTTCCGAAAGTTCCATTTATCTTTTGCCTTTCACTTAATTTAATGTGTATTTTTTCTTTGCATTTGAACTGATTATCTATATGGTCTGTGTACTTGTCCTGTTAACTGATTGATTGATTGATTCATTAATTCAACCACCATTTATTGAACTCCTAACTTGCAAGAAGCCCTGAGGTAGCTTGAGAGTTCCAGGTCACAGAGATGAATCAGACGCTCTTGGGCCTTGTCATTGAGGAAAGAGGGTAGATGGTGAAGAGTGTGAACCAGCTGTGGGAGCCCAGAGCAGACTCCTAACCAAGCAGGTCATGAGAGGCTTACTGATAGCTGGTTCAAGTCCTGAAGGATGAATAGGATACAGTTTTATTCACTTACCATTGACTGTTGGAATGAAATATTAGAATGGGTATTTGCTATGCACGCACTGAATGTCAGTGGTGTGTTATTTAGTTCCTAACAGTCTGGCAAGCTGGCTTAGCAGGTTCATGTAACAGCCTTCAACATAAATGGCAGTTTTCTGTTTCCCAGTATTGGGTCACTTATAAATATTTTCATGTTTTTGTCTCTATTTGCTAACAAGAAGCTCTTTCAGAGCATTTTCTTTATATCCATGTGTTTTCTCTTGACTAGCCTCCTTAAAACTTTAAAAACTAAAATATTAGCCAGGCAGTGGTAGTACACGCCTTTGATCCTAGCACTTGGGAAGCAGAGGCAGGAGAATCACTGTGAGTTCGAGGCCAGCCTGGCCTACAGAGTGAGTTCCAGGACAGCCAAGGCTGTTACACAGAGAAACCCTGTCTCAAAAACAAAAGGTACTGAAAAATAATGTTTATCTCTCCAAAAAGATTATTGCCAAATTTTATAAATGAAATGAGGTAAGTTAGGAAGTTATAATCAGCCAAATTGCACTAGCTGAAGATCAAAACTAGCGTGTTTTTAATTGTAGCGCAGCCAATCCCTTTCTTGCTTTTGGTCTTGATTTTCTCTACTATAAAATGGGGATATGAGGAACTCAGTGGTGTAAAGCATCTGCTGCTCTTTCAGAGGACCAGAGTTCAGTTCCCAGCAGCCAAGAGAGGTGGTTCACAGCTGCCTGTGATGTGACTCCAGGGGAGCTGGGGCTCCTTCTTCTGGCCTCTGTGGGTATTTGCACTTCATGTGTACATACCTACTCTCTCTCTCTCTCTCTCTCTCTCTCTCTCTCTCTCTCTCTCTCTCTCTCTCTCTCTCTCTCACACACACACACACACACATACACACACACAGAGTTTATTTTTTAAAAGGCATATCTGAGGAAGCACAGACTGAAGGAATGATAAATTAATAGATTTAGACACTAAAACAGCCATTGGCTCATTAATAAAGATCAGTTCTTCTAATGTAATCTTTAATGTCCTTTTTCTTGTTTCCAAAGTAAATAATAATAATAGTTATTATTATTATTATTATTATTATTATTATAGGGTTTCATGCAGTTCAGGCTGGGCTTGACCTTTGACTTCCTAGTCTTACGACTCCACCTCCCACGTGTGTGGTGCCACCACACCTGGCCTTAGAGACATTTTTTGTTCCTTTTTTCAAAATCAGATCCTTGGGCATGACTGGTAAACACCTTTCCACCAAGCTGCCTTCTGGACAGTCCCCAGAGCAGTTTTAGAAACAAATCTCATACTTGTAAAAGGCTTCCAGAGATGTTTTGAGAGAGGGGCAAAAAGCCCATCCCATGACTAGGACAAATTCACTACAGAGCACAAATGAGAAGGTGACAGGCAAAGGTTAGTGTTTGGACAGTGTCATTTCGACTCTGAGTTTGTTTTCATAGGACTGTAGAAAGATTCCATACGGTAGAAACAATCAACATAAAAATAAAACTGACAGCGCTGAAGCCGCACGTGGTACAATTTACTATGGGTGGAAAAGCAGACTGAATGGTCCTGTCTTTGTTAATAACACTGAACACGCCAAAGCTGGCCCCCGGGAAAATTCCTTTTTGTAGAAATAATCAACACAATATAAAAGCCAATAGTGGCTGAAACTGCACAAAGGGAAAGGTAGACTTGATGGAAATAATTACTAACAAAGAAAAATAATTGCTGAAACAATAATCAATAAAAATCAATAAAGAAAAATGAGCAGTTTGAGGAATCCACTTATCTACTTTGCTTTGTTTTTTTTTTTTTTTTTTTTTTTTTTGGTTTTTCGAGACAGGGTTTCTCTGCGTAGCTTTGCGCCTTTCCTGGAGCTCACTTGGTAGCCCAGGCTGGCCTCGAACTCACAGAGATCCGCCTGGCTCTGCCTCCCGAGTGCTGGGATTAAAGGCGTGCGCCACCACCGCCCGGCTGCGCCACCACCGCCCGGCTTTGCTTTGTTTTTTGAGACAGGGTTTCTCTGTATAATAGCCCTGGCTGTCCTGGAACTCACTCTGTAGACTAGGCTGGCCTTGAAGTCAGAGATTTGCCTGCCTCTGCCTCCTGAGTGCTGGGATTAAAGGTGTGTGCCACCATGCTCAGCCTTACTTCTTTTTAGAAAATAGAGAGAAAAAAGTCTTGCGGCTGGAATGATGGCTCAGTGATTAAAAACACTGCTTGTTCTTCCAGAAGACCTGGGTTCAATTCCGAGAACCTACATCGTAGCTCACAATTGTCTGTAACTCCCATTCCAGATCTGACACCCTCTTCTGACTTCCAAGGGAACCAGGTCCATGTGTGGTGCACATACACATGCAGGGAACAACACTCATAGGCATAATAATAAATAAACAGTTAAAAAAATAAAATCTCATTGTTTTTCTCTTGAGACAGGGTCCATGTAGCACAGGCTGGCCTTGAACTTGCTAGGTAGCTGAAGCTGACCTTGAACTCTGATTCTTTTGTTTCCACTTTCCAACTGCTAGAACCATATACATGTGCTACTACTCCTGGCTTTTATTTTATATTTTCTTCTTCACAGGGAAACCCTGTCTGGAAAAACAAAACAAAAGCAAAAAAGCCAACCAACCAAACAAAAAACCCCAAAGCCTGGGGATAAATTCTCTCCTTCCACCTCTTGGGACAAGGTCTCTCTAGCTTCTGCTAAGGTGCTCATACTCCAGGCGAGGGGCTCAGGAGCTTCTGGGTGGTTTTCCACCTGCCTCCTGAAGGCTCAGATCACAGGTGCTCACCACCACACATGCTTGCTATGTGGTATGTTCTGGGGATTAAACTTGGGTGTCAGGCTCGCCTAGCTAGTGCCTTTACCCGCTAAGCTATCTCCCCAGCCCAGCAAAATATTTTTTAAGTGCAAATACATTTCACAGACAATGGTTTGTGAGGTAGAGTGTTGTGGACCCTTTACAATAATTGTGCTCCCTTATGTTCATTTACCCTGTGCACAATGATCTCTGGCCCACAGATTAGAAACCACCAGGATAAGAATTAAGATTTAGCCAGGTGGTGTTGGCGCACTCCTTTAATCCCAGCACTCGGGAGGCAGAGCCAGGCAGATCTCTGTGACTTCGAGGCCAGCCTGGTCTACACAGAGAAACCCTGTCTTGAAAAACCAAAAAAAAAAAAAAAAAAAAAAAAAAAAAAAAAAAAAGAAAAGAAAAAAAGAAAAGAAAGAAAGAAAATAAGATATAAAGAAAACCAGTGTGTGTTGAAAATGTACTCTATGGGAGGTATAATTGGCTTGGGCAGGGAGAAAGAGAAGCTGGGTACATGATGTATGCCTGTATTTCCAGCACTGGAGAGTAAAGCTTCCGATACAGCCAGTTCCAGTCCAGCCTGGGCTGTATGAGACTTTGGAGCAGGGGGAGAAAGCCCAGAAAAAGAAATAATTTGAGAAGAGAAATTGAGAGTTCCTTGCTCTCTTTATGTTTTTTTTTTTAAATAAATTATAATTGTGATGGTTAATCTTGCCAATTTGAGGAGATTTAGAATTACTATGGAAAAAAATCTCTAGGCATGTCTGAGGGATTATCTAGATTAGGTTAATTGAGGTAGGAAGACTCACCCTAAATGTGGGCAGTGCCATGGGATGGGGTTCCTAGACTGAATAAAAGGGAGAAGGTACTTTCTGAGCACAAGTATCTCCCTCTCATGTAACCTGTTCCTGATGCCAATCTACATGACCTGACAACATGACCACTCCAAAGTATGGCTAATCGGAAGGTTTTTATTGTCCATATGAGGGAGAGTGCAGCCAGAGGCATCTGGAAGAACCCAGAGCAGAGAGACAAATAGACTGAACATGGCCAGCAGATGACTTGGCCATGAGAGGAGAGAGAGATGGGGAGAGGAAGGGAAAGAGTTGGCCAAGAGGGAGGGAGACAAGAGACAAAATAGTAGGGTCATGAGGGAATGAAAAGCTGTGGGGAGGGAAGCCCATGAACTGGAGAAATTTATGATGGGGGTAAAGAAGAGCCTGGATGCTACTATGGACTCTGTAACAGGTTCTTCTGATACGGAGGGAACACAGAGGCCAGATGTGCTTAGGTGTGCTAATAGGCAGCACAGATAGCCATTTGTCCTGAGTTTCTTTTGGACCTGACACACATCTTTCCTAATATGAAACTAAGTCAAAATAAACCCTCCCATCCTTGCTGTGGTGGTCTACGCAGAGGCAGGTGGATCTCTGTGAATTGGAGGCCAGCCTGGTCTACAGAGTGATCTGCAGGACAGCCAAGAAACTCTGCCTCAAAAAAAAAAAACACCCCCCCAAAAACAAAACAAAACAAAACAAAAACACAAACCCTGAAAAACAGAACAAAACCCTTTCCTTCCTTCCTTCCTTCCTTCCTTCCTTCCTTCCTTCCTTCCTTCCTTCCTTCCTTCCTTCCTTCCTTCCTTCCTTCCTTCCTTCCTTCCTTCCGTAGGCTGCCATTGTCAGGTATTTTGTCTCAGCAAGCAGAGAAGTAACTAACAGTGCATAACCACCGTTTTTAAATAGTGGATCTCCTGAGTTTACAGAAAGACACACAGTCCTAAAGCACCATTCAGGAAACCGGGAACCAAGGAAAGTTTCTAGGTGGGAAAGAGAGCTTGTTGTATTTGGAGATATTTTTTTGGAAATAGCAATTCAGGCAATATAAAATAAGAGTGACTAGAAACCTAACAACCCTTTTTCAAAGACAATCACTGATAACATTTTGAAGAATCTCTCTCCTGAAACCGTTATGCATTTTATACCCTTAAACTTCAAATAAATCGAACCTGTCTAATCATGCTGTTTCTGTAATCAGTTTGCCCCTCCGAGAGCAAATTGTGAAGAGCCTTCCATGTCTAAAGACATCTATCAGCATTTTAAATGGCTGCTTAGCACTGCGTTGTATGTAGGCATCACCATTTATTGAATCAGCCCATATTGATGGGTATCTACATCCTCCCCGCCTCCTATTCAACAACCTCCTCTAATAACCTTGGTCATTCCTTTCTAACATTTCCGATCATTTTTGCAAACTAAATATTTATAAGTAACGTAAATGTAAACAAATGTCCTTTTTACATGAGGATTCAAGTTGCAGAATCGTCCTTTAATCTGCAGGGAAGCCAGTGAGGCGGCGGCTGCGTTAATTCTGGAGAGACAGTGACGAGGAGATGGCGAGGGGAGTATAGCATTACAGGTGATGTAGCCCATCTAGGCCCAAGCGCTGTGGGTTGGAACAGTCCTTCCCCTTTTCCTCTCTTTCACTTCTTTTTCTTAACATGGAGGAAGGACTGAGAACTGCATGTCCCAGCATTTCGCAAGGACCACACTCCTGGGAACTGTAGTACCGAGTCTGAGAGGGGTCCGGAAGGAGAAGGCTGGGCAGCTGTGTGTGGCATGCTGGGAGGTGTAGTCCCTTGGGCGGAAACGAGTGTTTGTATAGGTTGGAGACGAAGAGAGTTTTTCTTCATGGAGATGAGGCTGCAGAAATATCCGACTTCCCTCTCAAGCGGTCTTTGAGTTTACAAAAGTCTTCCGTGGACGGTCGGCTTCATTCCATTGTCTGTGACCCAAGAGGGTGCGGCCCCAGGACCGGCGCGCGGTTGGAAGATGCAGGCCGCGCAGGGCCGCGGCGGAGCATGCCGGGAGTTGTAGTCCAGGGGGCTCTGAGGCTGTGGGACGTGTCGGGACGGCGCGCGGGCTCCTCCTCCCCCGCCCTTCTCAGAGGTCCCCCGCCCCCTCCCTCCGCCTCCTCCTCTCTTGCCTGCAGCCGAGCGTCCCCTTCCCCCACTGTCGGGTTTCTCCGCGGCTACTGCAGAGGATCCAGAGCCGAGTAGCTGAGGAGAAGGAGGAGGAGGCTCCCGTCCCCGCGCGCCATCCACCACCCTACTGGACACGGACGAGGGGACGAGAGCGTCGCCGCTGTAGCCTCCGGAGAAGACAAGGGCACCGTCGCCTCAGCTGCCGCCGCCGCCGCCGCCGCCGCCGCGGTTCTCGCTTGCAGCAGCTCTCCGGTGAGGAGACCCCCCGCCCCCCGGCCCGCTCCTGTGGAGCTTGGGCTGGTGGCGCCGGCGAGAAGGAGGGTGGGGGCCGTGGGGCCCCCGCGCCGGCCGCGGGGGAGGGGACCGAGGTGGACCGCGATGGAACGGCGGGCTGGTGGGGGGAGACTTGTCCGAGCGCGGGCTGGGGGTTGGGTGAGGGTGGGACACCAGCAGGTCAAGGGAGGGTAGCGGGGGCGTGGGGGGGGGGCGACTTTACATGGAGGGATAACCAGACCTGGGACAGGAGCATGGCGTGTGTGGGGTATCGAGGTGGGATTGGGGATTGTCTTGGGGCGAGGTGGAAGGTGAGACTGGAGTGGGATGTCTTTTATTGGGGGAGGGGACTGGATGAAGGTGATGATTTGGGGTTGGCCTGAAGCAGTTGACAGCTTGAGATCGGAGCTGGGGTGGGGGCTAAGGAGATCTTTTAAATGCGGAGTGGGATCTAAACGTTGGACGGGACTCCGGGGAGTGCTAATTCTGGAAGGTGGGGTTTGGGGTGGACCTGGGGAAGGCTGATGGAGCTGGTAGGAGCTGGGGGTGACGGGCTTGGCAGGGGTTGAGACCTAAGCTTGAAGTGGGCTGTTGTCTTCTGGGGATGGTGGAATTTGTGAATACTTAAGGAAATAGCTCGGGTTTGGAGAGGACAGAAGAGGTAGAATTTGGGGTTTCCTTGGGGTCGGCTGCTGGAGGTTGGAATATGGGCTGGGAGGGATGAGACTCCCAACTACAGGGGATGGATGGTAAGCTGACAGGAGGGAGTATTGTAAGTTGGGCCCCAAATCGGAGGGCAGGGATTGGAATTGGGGACGAGAGCACAGTGGAAGAGGATTTAGGGTGAGTTTCCAGTCACTGGAGGGAGCAAGGTGGCTGCCCTGGGCGGAAGTTGGAGGCAGAGGGTATGTAAGCCTACCTACTCAGCTGGCCTCGCTGAGAGAACACTGGCAGGTGGTGAGCAAGGTTAGGGGATGGTGTCTTCAAGAAAATGTCTCTCTGCCCGTTTTGCAGAAGTGATGTCTGTGATGAGCTGGTTACCTGTGGTGTGGTGGCAGAGGGGGAATTTAAGACCTGAAAGACCCAGCGTTTTGGGTACGGTTGTTGGGACAGAGGATGGAGAGGGCCAGGGAGCAGTACTGGGAAGAAGTGGGTTGGCTCATTTAGGAAAGGATGTCCTCCAGGGCGCACTAGAGGTTTAGGGGTTAGAACACTTACATCCATGGTTGCTTTGGTGAGAGACAATAATAATAAGGTCATTAGAAGGGTCTTCCACAGGAGACAGAGCAGGTACATTAAAGATTCTCCTAGGGGATAATAGCTGTCAATTTGACCTTTTTGTTTGGTTTATGTTGGTATTGTCTGGAAATAACAGCCCAAGGGTAAAGTTTTGAGAGAACCTTCATTTAAGGTAGAATTAACAGAGAAGGGGGTGTCTTGCAGTTCCTCTGTCATAAAGAGAAACTTGGGGGATGGGGGGACCAGCTCTCAATGGAAATGTGGGAGAAGGTGAAACTGTCTCTGCCTTCTCCTTTCCCCTCCTCCCCCTGGTACACTGAAAACTAGTTCTGGAATTTGTAATTTAAATGGACTTTGATGAACTTGAGGTTGGTAGGGGACATTCTTGCTTGAGAACTGATTAATGATATTGAAAAATAGGAAGACTGGATTTATTTTCTAGGCAGGCAAGGTGTGTGTGTGCAGAAAGAGGTTAGCAAGCCCCACCTCCCCCCAATAAAACTGATTGCTTGAAGACTCCATTTATTGGTGTCCTGGTTTGCAAGGCAATTAGGCCCATCATTGGATTGCAGACTGATAATCCTGAGATGAGTCTTGGCATTACCCTTTATGTAAACAGGAGAGAAGACAGGAAATATGGAAATGTAATAAATATTCATTGGCAAGATGGTTTGGTACTGATGGAGTTGTTCATTCTTTTGACATTACTTGTTAAGATTTAAAATAATTGGGCTGTTTCTATAGATTGAAGTTTTTTCTAAAGGAATTCGAGCGATCAGAATTTTGTTAGGTGTAGATAAATGAAGTATATACAACCATATATTACTTTTAAGGGGACGATGTTGATGTAGGCACGTTGCATTAACCACAAACACAGTAACTCCATGTATTTCATCAGAAAATTGATTTCAAGCTTACAGATGAGTTTATTCTTGTGGTAGAATGCTTGGTGGAAGGTGGAGGGGAGTGTAAAGAGAGGGAACAGCTTTAGGGAAGCAGTTTTCTGGGTGTAATTGCATTAACAATGACATGTTAATCTGGAAGTGGCTGTTGATTAGAGCTCAGTGTGAGGGAAAAGGAGGAGAAATGGAAAAAAGGTAAAATTGATACCAATGGGAATTAAAAAATTTTTTTTTGTTAAAGCTTTAGTGTTCAGCTACAAAACAAACAATTTTCCTTGGGTTTCATAATTGAACACATAAAAATGCCCATATAGAGTCTTAATTTTTTTTTTCTTCCCCCAAAATGGGTGGAATGATGTAGGGGTAGACATCCTTGGAATTAGAAGTGTAGGGTTTTTTTTGTTTTGTTTTTGTTTGTTTGTTTGTTTGTTTTTTGGATGCTTTCTGTATTCTCATTTAAAAAAAAATCAAGCTTAAGCAGTCGCCTGTAATTCAGTGAGAATGTAATCTAACCAATGAGGGCATTTCTTCTTAAAATTTTACTCTAGGGTCCAGACATTGCTTTTGTGAATTTGCTGATGGGCTGTTCATGTTAAAGCCCCAGTTTTTGGAAGCTCAAAAATGGGAGGAGAACTGTCTTGGTGGGTTTGTTTTTCCTGTAGTCATGGTTACCTGTGCAGTAGTGAAGCAGGCAGGGTGAAAAGTGGAGAACTGGTGAAGGGATTGGTAGACAGAAGCCCGGAGAAAATGAAGAGCCGTGACACACGCCTTTAATCCCAGCACTCAGGGGGCAGAGCCAGGCGGATCTCTGTGAGTTCGAGGCCAGCCTGGGCTATCAAGTGAGTTCCAGGAAAGGTGCAAAGCTGCACAGAGAAACCCTGTCTCGAATAAACAACAACAACAAAAAACCCCCAAAAACCAAATCCCAATTCTTTTTTTTTAAAAAAAGATTTATTTATTTATTATGTATACAGCATATGTGACTGCAGGCCAGAAGAGGGCATCAGATCTTGTTACAGATGGTTGTGAGCCACCATGTGGTTGCTGGGAATTGAACTCAGGACCTCTGGAAGAACAGCCAGTGCTCTTAACCTCTGAGCCATCTCTCCAGCCCCCAAATCCCAATTCTGATTCCAGTATTTGAAAGGGGAATGATTTCAGTAAAGTCATAAACCCCCCTTTTCTCCTTAGGGGTAATTATTGCACAGCATTGTGAATACATTGAAGATCTTGAGTTGTATGTTTAACTGTGGTTAAAATGGCAAAACAAGACATTCATACTTTATGAAGGTTGTCCAAGGAGACAGACGAGTTCATGTCTTAAATACCTTGTGTGTATATAAAATGTATGTTCACTCTTTATTTAGTGCCTGCTCAGTGCTAGGGGAGATGGAGAAGAACTAAAAGCAGTTGTCAGGGAGCTCTAGTGTCATGGGAAGGACAGGCTGCTTTCAGGTTAGAGGTGAGGCAAGTGAATGTGTTGGCTAACGTGTAGATTCTGAAGCTCACTACTAGATATGTGTGTGACCTTGGGCACAATGCGATTATCTGTAAAGCGAGGATAATAAAATTAACCTCATTTGTTTGGTGGGTTAAACAGAATACGTTAAGAAAGCATTTAACACAATGTGTTATGTAGTGCATATTAAAACAATATTAGTTTTCATTATCATAGAGAGATGGGCAGAAGCTGGAATGGTGAATGGTTATGTTACCCTGCCACTGAATTCTTAGTGTTATGGCATTCTTTTGTTTATAAAGTTACTGTTATATTATTTTGAAACCACAATTAATCTACAGTTTGTATGTTTATAGTTTAGTTACTTTAAGCAGTTCATTAAATGTCAAAAAAAAAAAGTTAGCTGTTAGCTTCGTAATCTAGCAAATAACAACTGCACTGTTAAGAGTAATAAAATGCTTTTTTAAAGGGATACAGTCAATAAGTAGCAGAGTGTGGGTTATTGCCTAGAATTCTGACTCCCCAACCCTGACCATGTCTTTTTAAATTATGAAATGACTCATATATATAAAAGTGTATTTAACACAAATCCACAATTTAAAGAATAACCAGTCGAGTCAGGCATGGTGGTGCATACCTTTAATCCCAGCACTCTGGGAGGTGGCAGCAGGCAGATCTCTGAGTCTGGGGCCAGCCTGGTTTACAGAGTGAGTTCCAGGACAGCCAGGGCTACACAGAGAAACCCTGTCACAAACCAAACCAAAACAACCCAAGTTGAAGACCTGTGTACTCACTACCTCACTTTATAAAATGGGTTGAAGACCTGTGTACTCACTACCTCACTTTATAAAAAGGAGATTTCTAGTGCTTTTGTTACTTAAAGATGGTGTCCTGCTATGTAGCCCAAAAACAATTCTCCTGTCTCAGCCTCCTGAATTCAAGTTACAGGATCAGAGAGGTCTTTGTCTTTGTCACCCTTGCTTCCTGCCTCCACCCCAGATCAAATCTAGGACCTTGAACATGCTAGGCAAAGCTCTCTACCACTGAACTGCATCCCCAGTCAGGGGTTAGTGTTTTAAAGCCTCTTGGGAGGCTGCCCTCCTGCCTGATTAAATCTGTCTTCTTCCTTCTCCCTTAAAAGTAATAACTTTCTTGAATTTTATGTGAACCAACCTTTCCTTTTTTTTCCTTTTCTGCCTTACCTTTATTTTTAACTATGAAAAGCTTTATCTTTTCTATTGTTAAAATAATACATGTACTTGAAATAAATAGGAAATTACAAAAAAGTAAAAAGGCTAAATTAGTGTGCATCCTTACCATTTAATGCCCTATTCCTTCTCTTCCTTCAGATCAGAGCTTCCCACAGGTTATGTACTCAAACACTGAGCCCAGTGCCCAAAAAACTTTCTAGTGTGCACGTATACAGACATTAAAGAATATGGGTAGTCTAGGTAGCTAGAGGAAGCAAATTTGTCTGTATGGATGATCAAATTACCCAATCATAGTTGGAAACAGAATGACAAGGTAGTAGTGGTGGAAGTCATGGGTGTGAGCTCTGAAAGAGCACTGTTTGGAGTCTTCTATTGGCAGGAATTTAGATGTCCTAGGTTCTAATTCTTTGCTATATTAGTTTGAAGCTTCTTGTCATGTTTTGGCAAACTTTTTTTTTTTTTTTTTTTTTTTATGAGACAGTGTCTCCATTTTAAGTGACATGAACTTGCTGTGTAGTTCTGGCCAGTCTCAAACTTGAGGTCCTCCTGCCTTAGTTGATGTTAGACAAGTACCACATGCCTGGCTTACTCTACTCGTCTAGTTATGTTTTTATACATATGCAGATAGGCAGCCTACCTGGTACCTCGGCCCTTACCTGATTGGGTGGGACCATTTCCCATCTGAAAACAGAGTACCACAAATAGGAAATCCTCAGCTACACATACCAGAAGCTTAGCAACCTGAATGAGGAAATGTTTGTCCAAGAAATTTGTAATCTATATTTATTGATGATCTGTAAGAACTTCACTTTACTTATTTATCAACTTAGGCTCAAGTGATAGAATAACTGAAAATATTTTTAAATTGTAAATGATTATATAAAATGTATCTTCCAAACTGAAATCAGGTACTTAGATGTGATAAAAAGCATGTTAGACTTATTGTCTATCTTAAATGTTCTTCCAGTAGAATGGGGGCATACATGAAGATTATTCCCTAGTTTCTCCCTTGAAATTTAAAGGTTGTTAGTTATAGTGGATTAGAAAAAGGACTAGAGAATTTCTTCCAAGAGAACTTTTGGGGACCCAGTGCCACAGTAAGTGTGCTTGAGAGCTAAAAATGAAAAAATTAAGGATTTATTTAATAATATTATAATAAATAAATAAATGGGAAATATATGTTGTTTTTGCCACTATCGAGACAAATTAGCTACTTCCCTTTTTGTTTTCTGTAATAATTACAGAGAGTAATAGAGTGAGGACTATTTGTACACATTGAAGAGGGTATTAATACTCTTTGGGTTGATACATGAATTAAATAAGGACCAAGTACCTGGAACGTGGATATACATCATTGACATTTAATATAGTAGCCACTACTGTTACTGATATTTTTATTTTACTTGTGAATTGTTTCTCAAGTAAAGTAAAATGCTCTTTTATTACTCAGTATTTTCTACCTCTTAACTGTTGGGATTGTAAACATGTACACACCATATCCAGATAAAAACTTTACTTTTTTTTTTTTTTTTTTTTTTGATGCTGAGGACTGAACCCAGGGTGTTTCATGTAAGGCAAGCCCTCTGATGAACTTTATATCCAGACAAAGCTTTCACTGTTCCTTTTTTTTTTTTTTAATTTAATTTAATTTAATTTTTTGCCCTTCTTGGTTTTCTGTTCAGCAGGGGAAACATTTTTTAAAACATAATTCTTTATTGATTCTTGGGGAATTTTACATCATGCACCTCCATCTGGTTCACTTCCTAGTCCCTCCATATCCACCCCTCACCCTTACATTATGCCACCCCAAATTTATTAAAAACAAAACAAATAAACAAACAAGCAAATAAAAACTACCTCACTCCTCTGTCTTTTCAACACCTCTTTATTCATCCCAGTGGCATTATTAGCTTAGTGTGTCACGAGGTATACCCCTCTGTCCAATCAGCTCCATCCGCAAAATGTTCACTGCAGTGAGTCATTGGTCTGGTTCCAGGTCTCTGGCACACACACACACACACACACACACACACACACACACACACACCATCAGCACTGGACCCTCCCTGAAACTCCTCTCAGACATCCTGCTGTTGTCATGGAGACCCTGCGGTTATTGTTTCACAGGACCAATCCCTCCGTGTACTCCAGCAGGTCATAGATGGGGTAGATGTTAGGGTGGGCCAACCCAAGGCCCAGGATGTGTGTCTGGATGGTCGCTGAGCTGGTAGGTTCTAGGCCACAGGGACTGCCCTCTGGGGAAGGGACAGAGACAACAGAGACAGCTCTCCTAGGCCCATGCCATCTGGGCCAGCTCTCCCGTGTTTTATGAGGGCTGGGGCTGTCGCTCCCAAGGAGGGGCAGGGCCAGCTATAAGGGGAACTTTTTTTTCTTTTGATACAGGGTTTCACTATGTAGCTCTGGCTGTCCTGGAACTCAATATATAGACTAGGCTGACCTTGAATTCACAAAGATCTGCCTGCCTCTGCTTCCTGAGTGCTGGGATTAAAATTATGGTCACCATACTGGTGAGAATTTTTTTTTTAAATAAACTTATTTAGTTAAATGTGTGTGTTCGCATGTGTAGGTGTTGAGTGTGTTTATGTCATGGTGTATTTGTGGCAGTCAGTACAACTTGAGGGAATCTTTCTCTTCTTCCACTTTTTGGGTCTTAAGGATAGAACTCAGGTCATCTGGCCTGATAGGAGCTAGCTAGGAACTTACCACATAGAGCAAGCTGGCCTCAGAGTTGCAGTGTTCCTTCTGCCTCAGCCTCCAAAGTTCTGCTTTTACAGGTGTGTGCCGTCATGTCTCTCAGGAAAAAACCTTTTGGAAATGTAAAAATAGCTGACAGTTATGACAAAGTGTTTGTTATTTTTGCTTTTTAATGTGTTGATATCTCTCTTTGTATTTATTTATTTTTTTAATCTGCTGTCTATGAGTGTTTATATTTTTTTAGGGTTGGCTTCCTGGCTCACTAGACTTCTTTGATACTGTGAGTAGTCTTGTCCATGTGCTATTGACTGTCAGATCTCTTTCTCCAGCTCAGATTCCTTTCCTGAGCTTGCACATACCACTGGCTACTCTCTCTACCACCTCCATTATAGCCATTCCAATGTCCTGATACTGTATCTCCTGATACTGAACAACTCATATTGCTGTCTACTTCTGACCTCTATCTCTGTACACTTTGTACTCACAAACAGTTAAAATGGTCTCTTCTCTGTTTTGTCCTAACTTAAAGGAATTACCATACCATCCCTATGGTTACTCAAGACACAGATCTATGGGGTATGTTCTTGTTCCTTTCTCGTTTAAATCTCTCCCTTGGCTCCTTCACAAATCATATATGGGCATCTATGATCTGTGCCTATGTGCAGTATAGTGTACACTCCTGTGTTATCTCTCATCACTCATAGTACTGACTACCAAGCACGGTGTAGTTGCTGAGCTATGTTGATGTTTCATAACTTTGCTTATGATATTTCTCCTTTTGTTCATCCTTTTGGATTAAATGATATTCCTTAAGAAATCTTTGAGAAAAAAAAAAAAAGAAATCTTTGAGAACAGCTAAGGTTGTCATAACAACAAAATGTCCCTATTTTGTATCCAGAGAACATCTAGTGCATGTCCCTGTTACAGTGCTTGACTGACTTCAGGAAAATTTAAGTCTTTAATTAATATTTATTTATTAATGTTTTATTTTGAGGCAGGTCTCTTATGTAGCTCTGGCTGTCCTATAACTCACTATATAGAACAGGATGGCCTATAACTCATAGAGATCCTCCTGCCTCTGCCTCCTAGGTGCTGGGATTAAAGGCATGCCTCACCTCGTCTGGCCTTTTTATTATTATTTTTTATTTTTTTTATTTTTTATTTTTTTTTTTTTTTGGTTTTTCGAGACAGGGTTTCTCTGTGTAGCTTTGCGCCTTTCCTGGAGCTCACTTGGTAGCCCAGGCTGGCCTCGAACTCACAGAGATCCGCCTGCCTCCGCCTCCCGAGTGCTGGGATTAAAGGCGTGCGCCACCAACGCCCGGCATATTATTATTTTTTTTTAAAATTAGTATAGTTTATATAAGTGTGTGTGTGTGTGTGTGTGTGTGTGTGTGTGTGTGTGTGTGCGCGCGTGCGCGCTTATGCCTGCAGAGGTCAGAAAGAAGGTGTTGGATCATCTGGTACTGGTATTTTGGATAGTTGTGAACCACCATGTGGGTGCTAAGAACTGAACCTGAGTCATCCATAAGAGCAACAAATGTTCTTAACCATTGAGCGGTCTTTCTAGCCCTCAATTTAATTCTTTTTGTCTTTCCTTTCACTTAGTTGTAACTTTTGTGAGGGTAGTGACCTCTCGCCCTTGAAATGTATAAAGTGAGTGGTTGGTTGAACTCAATGAGGACAGTTGGTAAAGCAGTAATAAGATGCCTATTGAGGAGTAAGATCAAGTGGTGTTTTACTTAGGGAGAATGGAATTTAGAGCTGGGTGGTGGTGGTGATGGTGACGGTGACTCACACCTTTAATCTTAACACTGGGGAGGCAGAGGCAGGTGAGTTTGAGGCCAGCTTAGTCTATAGAGTAAGTACCAGGATAGCCAGGGCTACACAGTGAAACCCTGTCTCAAAAAAAAAAAAAAAAAAAAAAAAAAAATTAGAATTTAATTGGATTAGTAAGTTGTCTTGGTTCTTTCAAAATGTCTGTTTTGTGAGGGTTTTTTTTTTTTTTTTTTTGTTGTTGTTCTTTTGTTTTTTGAGACGGTTTCATTGAACTTGAAACTCATGCTATCCTCCCCCAACCCACTCATTGGCTTAGCTAACAGGCTTCTGGGACTGCCGGTCTCCCCAAAGTCCTGCAATCCTAGGAGTGTGTGGCCGTGCCGGCTTTTATGTGGGTGCATGGCATTTGAACGTAGGTCCTCTTGCTTCCACTGCGATTGTTTTGACCCACTGAGCTTTCTCCCAAGCCCTATGCTTTGTTTTTTTCTTAGATATAAACAGTTTTAAGGCAACCTGGGCTGATATTTTTTTCATAGTAAATGTTAGTCTTTGGCTGATTTGAGATTAGGATCTGAATTTAAATATACATTTTGATCATTTACTTCAAATTTAACAATTTCTGCTGATGTTCATATTTCTTTTCTAACACTGTTTTGTAATTTTGTGTGCATTTTAGTTTTCTAACGTGTCTTCATGCCTTAAGTTGATATTAAAAATCCCTATCAGAGGCTGGGCGGGGTGGCTTATGCCTTTAATCTCAGTACTCTGGAGGCAGAGTCAGGTGGATTCGAGGCCAGCCTGGTCTACAGAGTGAGATCCAGGACAGGCACCAAAACTACACAGAGAAATAAAATATGTAAGTGTGCTGCTTATACTTCTGCAAATACTATTAAATTATCACTGGATTTGTAGTACATACATTGCTTATGTAGCACTATTTCACTTTAAGGATAAAGGGATCAAAACTCAAGAGTAGCTTTTCTTAGGCTTTAGGATAAGTAGGGGCTAAAGGTAGACAAAACAGTCTGTTGAGTATCTGTTGTGGGCAATATGGTAGATGTTTTCTGTCTTCCATATATAGTTTAATCCTCACATTTCTACTGTATAAAGAATTGTGCTGACATGTTAAAGACTCAAAACAGTTTAGGCTATAGGAATTAGGTAGTTTATATTTGTAAGAAAAAAGCTAGTATTGAAAACTTTGTCTTCAATGGGCATGGTATGCATGTATACATTTAATCCCATCATTCAGGAGGCAGAGGCAGGCAGATCTCTCTGAGTTCCAGGCCAATGAGAGCTACGGAGTAAAACCCTGTCTCAAATAAAACAAAACAACTTGGTCTGCATTGTTCTAAAGCCTTTGGGTAGCATCTGAGAAATCCTTGTCTAGCATGTGTGAAGCCTTGTGTGTGATCTCCAATACTGCTGAAAAACAAAACAACCCTAATGAATTCTTTGTTCTTTTTTTTTTTTTTTCTTCTTCTTCTTCTTTCTTGTTTTTGTTTTTTGAGGCAGGGTCCCTCTGTGTAAACCTGACTGTTTTGGAACTCTCTTTGTAGACCAAACTGGCTTTGATCTGTCTGCCTCTGCCTCTTGAGTGCTGGGATTAAAGATGTGTGCCACCACTGACCGGCTTAATCCTCTGTTCTTTTAAAGCATCCTGGTTTTAAACTGTTATATCAATAGTCTGAACCTACTTAGATAATGTCTTGGTTTTTCATCAGAATTATCCAAGAAAATGTTAAAATAAATTCACTCTATCACACTCTGGACCAGTGTTTATGACTTCTTGTAGGTAGACAGTGTGCATGGGTAGGTATTGGTATCTTAGTCTGTCTTGTTGCTGTAACAATCCTTTAGGGTCATTTACAAATAATAGAAATTTCTCAAATATTCTCTCTCTCTCTCTCTCTCTCTCTCTCTCTCTCTCTCTCTCTCTCTCTCTTTCTCGTATATGTTTGGTTTTTTTGAGACAGGGTTTCTCTGTGTAACAGCTCTGGCTGTCCCAGAACTCTCTTTGTAGACCAGGCTGGCCTTGAATTCACAGAGGTCTGCCTGCCTCTGCTTCCCAGGTGCTGGGATTAAAGATGTGCAGCACCACCGCTCAGCTATTTCTCAGAATTCTTGAGACTAGGGAGTCTAAGATCATGATGCCAGCATATTTGGCATCTGAAAAGGACTCTTTGTTTTCAAGAAGATTCTTTGTTGTGTCCTCTAGAAGGAACCAGAGCTGGGTCTTCCTTCGGTTGAAGGATCAAAAGAATTAGGTGTAGAAGGCTTTCTTTTTGTTTTTGTTTTTGAGACAGGGTTTCTCTGTGTAGTTTTGGTGCCTGTCCTAGATCTAGCTCTGTAGACCAGGCTGGCCTCGAACTCACAGAGATCCACCTGTCTCTGCCTCCCTAGTGCTGGGATTAGAGGTGTGTACCACCACTGCCCAGCTTTTTTCTTTTTTTCAAGGCAGGGTTTCTCTGTGTAGTTTTTAGTGCCTGTCCTGGAACTTGATCTGTAGACCAGGCTGGCCTCGAACTCACAGAGATCCACCTGCCTCTGCCTCCCAAGTGCTGGGATTAAAGGTGTGTGCCACCATCATCGGGCTACAACTATAGTTTCTTTCTTTCTTTTTACTTTTTCTTTTATTTGGTTTTTCTTTCTTTCTTTCTTTTTTTTTTTTTTCCCCCGAGACAGGATTTCTCTGTGTAGCTTTGCTCCTTTCCTGGAACTCACTCTGTAGCCCAGGCTGGCCTCGAACTCACAGAGATCCACCTGCCTCTGCCTCCGGAGTGCTAGGACTAAAGGTGTACTGCACCACCACCACCACCACCACCACCACCTAGTTTAGGTTAGTTTTTTTATGAGGGTTTACTTGGCTTATAGGTGGCTACTTCCGGCTATGTGGTTACATATGTGGGTGGTAGTAGTGAGTATGCTTGCTTTCATGAGAAATAGTAAAGTTTTCTGGTATGTTTATCCTTTTTATTTTTATTTTTATTTTTATTTTTATTTTTATTTTTAAGAGAGGGCTTTATTTTGTTCTAGCCTGCCTGGTTTGGAGCTCACAGAGATCCATCTGCCTCTGTTTCTTGAGTGCTAAGATTAAGGGATGATCCACCATGCCCTTCCAGGCTGTCTTAAAATTAATTTTTTTATTTTTTTTTAGGGTGACTGTGTGTGAATTCACTGTGACGGTCAGGGAATATTTTTTTGAGGGGAGGTTTCTCCTAACATGTGTGTCCCAGAGTCAAACTCAGGTTGCCAGGCTTGACAGCAAGCACCTTTACCCGCCGAGCCATCTTGTAGGTCCCTTTTTTATTTTTTTAAGACATAGTTTCGTGTAGCCTAGTTTGGCTTCAAACTTTCTGATCTTCCTGCCTCTGCCTCTCAAGTGCTGGGATTAGAGGTGTGTGACACATGGCCCTCTCTCTGGTGACTCTTCTTAATAAGGTGTTAATTTCATCATTAGTGTAAATAAACCTCATTATAAATAATCTAAACCTAACTGTCCCAAAGGCTCCACTTCCAATCTAACTACCATCTTATTGGACTTCAACATCTATTTGAGAGGGGGTTACACAACTCAGTCTGTGGCTCTGAGGGATCTTCTAAAAGGTGTTTTTCTACTGTATAATGTAAAAATCACATTTATTGATATTAACACTGATCTTTTCAGACAAATCCTTTTTCTTTCTTTTTCCTCTCCCCCCCCTCTTTTGGTTTTTCGAGACAGGGTTTCTTTAGGTAGTCCTGGCTGGTCTAGAACTTGCTCTGTAGACCAGGTTGGCCTTGAACTCTGAGAGATCTGCCTGCCTCTGCCTCCCCAAATGCTGGGATTAAAGGCATGTGCCAACACTACCAGCAACAAATCTTTTCTAATTTTCTTCTGAAAGTTCCAATTTTATTATGGGCAACAAATACTGACAGTTGTTTTCCTTGAGTGACAGTCTTGCGTTGTTCATTTTTGAAAAAGCATCTGCCAAACATCCAAGTCTGAGTAATTATGGTTTGCCTGCCAGTTGTTTGTTCAATTGAAAATGGAGTTTTATGAAGAAAAAAAACAAAACCAAAAAACCCCAGCTAGTTCAGCTTGCAACCCCATTGCATGGATGCTTTAGAGCTTTTGAGTCAGGTCTTGTACTTTGTTACATAGCAAAAACACTGAATAAGTGTGTCTTATCACACAGGATGAGAAAAGATATGTAGATGAGGATTAAGATTTGAGATTTAGTAAATTAATAATCTTTGTGTCATCAGAAACATTCTTTCAGTGAAACTGAATAGTTTTATTGTTTGTTTTTGTTTTATTTGTGTGCATTTTTACAGTTGGTTTCATTGTCTCAATTTAATCTAAACTGACATGCTTTTATTTAAAATCTTTCCAGGCTTATTTCTTATTGGGGTATATTAAGGTTCTTGACCTCTGGGTCACAACCCCTTTGGGGGTTATGTATCAGATATTCTGCATATCAGAATGATTTGTAATAGTAGCAAAATTACAGTTATGAAGTAACAATGCAAATAATCTTATGGTTGGGGGGGGGTCACCATGACATGAGGAACTGTATTAAAGGGTCGCAGCATTCGGAAGGTTGAGAACCACTGCTGTAGAGGAACAGAACAAATGACTTTTTCCATTTGTTAGATGAGGATATAGTGGTATTTACATTATGTAGCTGTTGTGAGGATTAAATGAAATAAAGTGGTTACTTCATTGCTTGGTACAGGGCATGATTTCCTGTAAATCATAGTTCCATTAACTGTTGGTGTTTCCTTTGAATGTAAAAATGAACTTGCCCCCTCTTTCTTAGATTGGCTTACACAACATGCTCTGGGCAGTCCAGCTGTGACTGTCTTTACCCTGGAGAGGCTGAGAACCAGGCTGAGAATCGACGAAGCTGCCAATCTAGAGCAGGAGGCCTGGAGGACTCCTGGACTAGTCTTCAGTCCATTAGACGGCAGAAGAAATTGGGTTCTGACTTCTACCTGCATTCGAGTGATAAGCTTTTGTTTCTATCACCATGAGTTTGAGCTAGCCAGGGCTGCAGAGTGAGACCCTATCTCAAAAAAAAGAAAAAAAAAAAAAAAGAAAGAAAACAAAAGATAAAAGAAAGAGGGGGCAAGTTTGTAGTATCTCAGGGATAGAACACTAGGGCCTGTGTTTGATTCTCAGCATGGGCAGGAGGGGCAGGAGAGTAGAAATTCTATCATTTATTTGATACTGGCACTGATAGTATTTATGTCATTTAAGTTTATTCATCAGAATAACTTTGTAAATGAGTCTGGATCTCAGTTGTTGGATTTACTTGATGTGTGATCTTCAAAATGATTTAATCTTTTTATGACTTTTTCCATTTGTTAGATGAGGATATAGTGGTATTTACATTGTGTAGCTGTTGTGAGGATTAAATGAAATAAAGTGGTTACTTCATTGCTTGGTACAGGGCATGATTTCCTGTAAATCATAGTTCCATTAACTGTTGGCGTTTCCTTTGAATTCTCATACCGAAGCTCTAATCCCACATGTGATGGTATTTGGAAATGAGGCCTTTGGGGTGTAATTAGATCTTGACTGTAGAATGCTCATGATGGGGTCAGTGTCCTTATAAGAAGACAGACTACTCTCCTGTGTCAGGGTGCAGTGAGAAGAGTGCCATCTGGAAGACAGGAAGCACGTCCTCACTAATCAGTGCATCCCTTGGCACCTTGTTTTTGGACTTCCCAGCTTCCAAACTTATAAGAAATAAATGTTAGTAGTATCCAGTTACATATGTAGCCAGACCTAAGACTGGCAACCTGGTTATTATCACTCTCACTTTGATTTTTTTTTTTTTTTTAAGGAAAGGCTGCCCTGGAGCTTACTTTATACACTAGGCTGGCTTCAAACCTTTAGAGATCTGTTGTTTCTGTCTTTTGAGAGTTGTAATTATAGATACGCATTTTGCTCACTTTGACTTTGAAGAACTGGACACAGATTTAGAAATCTTACTAGATCCACTAATAGGAATCAAGTGTAGAATTCATTCCCAAGTTTGTATGATACTAAAAAAAAAAAAAAAAAAGACCTTTACTTTTTATTCTTTACCAAGTCATATTTTATAACTAACATTACATTTATATGAAAATGTATTTCAAAATGCTATTGTTTAGAACAATACTTGTTACTCATTTAAAACTTTCAATGATGTCTTTTTAATATAAACTAGAAACTAAATTGGTTAAGGAAATAGTTCATTTGCTTGGTATATGTATAATCAGACAAAATTTAAAGGTTGATACTATGTGATGGTCAGTGGTTAGTAAAAAGCAAATGTAGTGTGATTGTGTGTATGTACACATGGTGTGTATGTGTGTGTGTTTTCCTTTAAACAGCTTCACTGAGGTAAAACTGATATACAAGAAATTACATAAATTAAATGTAGTTTGGTAAGTTTTGCCATCTGGTTATACCCATGAAACCATCACTACAATTCTGATGGTGAGCATTCTTATCTCCTCTAAAAGTTTCTTTTCTTTTTTTTTTATATTTCTATATATAATATTAATTGTATGAATGTTATTATAAAAAGAAACTTACAAGCCCAGACAGTGACAGTGTAAGCTTTTAATCCTAGCATTCAGGAGGCAGAGGCAGGGGAATCTCTACAGGATTGAGGCAAGCCTGGTCTACAGAGCTAGTTCCAGGACAGCCAGAGATAAACAAAGAAATCTGTAGGAGCCCAGAAACAGAAGTTTCCTAGTGAGATCTGAGTTTGCTTTACCCAGCAGGGCTGCATAAGGGGATGGATTGACCATGTGCATGGTTACCAGGTGTTTGGAAGGGTCTGCACTTGGGCTGTGCGGTGTGCTTTGATCTAGCAAGGGGAAGGTCTTTTGCTCCTCCCCTTGGCATTGTTATAAAAAGCCCTTCTAAAAGTTTCTTGATGGCTCTTTAAAATTATTCCCCTTTGTTCTGCCCCCCAACTCAAGTAGCTGCTGATGTGTTTTCTTTTTCAAAATTAATTAATTTTACATCCCGGCTCCGATTTCTTCTTCTTCCTCTCCTTCCAGCCCCTCCTCACCCTCCCTAATGTTCCCATCCCCCAATGCACTCTTCAATTTTAGGAAAGGGCAGATCTCTGAGTATCAACAAAACATGGCATATGCTGATGTGTTTTCTAATATCACAGATTTAACAGTGGTTTTGAGGTCATACCAGCAAGCATTCAGTCACTTTATCTTTCAGCCTTGGTTTAATTTTAAAGTGAGGATGCTACCACCTGCTAAAAGACCATGAGAATGTTAGGAGAGTGTACACTGAAAAGAGCATGGTGCTCAACATCTAGGAGACCCTCCAGCCCCAGAGCCAGTATTGCTCTTTCATGTTTTCATTTGGTAGTCCAAAGACACTAAGGGTTTTAGAGCTCTGCCTAGAGCTCATTGTCTTTTGGACTACTTTTTAGTGCTTTTGAAGAGGAAAGTTTAGATTTAGGTAGCTTTGAGGCCCTATGGGGCTTTCTGGTGCCCCCTCCTTGCCCAGTGTTCTGAAGACTATTTATTATGAACAGATGTTCTTTATAAATAAGCAAGGAACTCCAGTCAGGTATTTGAGTCTTTGAGTTTTTATGCCTAGATGTAAATTTGGTATCATGATAAAGTTTCATAAGCAGTGAGCTTGTAGGCCAAGAGTTCTGTTTCCATTTTGCCCTCAGTAAATTATAAAATCTATGAGCCTGAGGTTATGATCATCATTCACTTTATAAGTTTGTTTTAGAAAGTGAACTTTATAAGTTCATTAGTTCTGCATCTTTCATGACTGCTTTATAGTACTAGAACTTCATGGAAGATTCAGGTTGAATTTAGGTTTAATAGCTCAGAGTTATGTTTTTTTTTTTTTAATTATTTTATCTTTTTGGTATTTTGAGACAGGGTTTCTCTGTGTAGTATTGGTACCTGTCCTGGATCTTGCTCTGTAGACCAGGCTATCCTCGAACTCAGAGATCTGCCTGGCTCTGCTTCCCAAGTTATGTTTTAAAAAGTATTTTATTAGGTAGCACTAAGAGGTAGGATAAAGAAAGCAAAAACTTAAAAGAGTGTTTATAATTTTAAAATCAGAGAACCTTCAGCTCAATATTAATTTTAGAAGCTCTGTGACTTTGGGCAAGTGACTTTATTTCTCTGAGTCTTAAATTCTTTTCTTTCAGTAAGGATGTGTCTGTTCTACCTCAGGGTTGTGAGAAGTAGGAATACTAGCATATAGCAGATGCTAGTGTCATTCCTTCCGTTTTCAAAATTGGTATGTTTGTGCATTCAGTGAGTTACATTTGCCTGGCCTCTTCCATGATGTAAATCAGCACAGAGTAGTTGTTTCATAGTCTGCCTCAGGTCATTTGTTTAAGTCTGAAGATACAGTGTGAGGTGTGTGATGCTAACAGTGTAAAGGGATTTGTTTTTCTTTGTTACTAATGGGAAGGGCCTCTGCCATGCTTTTGTACTTTCTCATTAGTTCTCGGTGCTCTGGCTTGAAGTACTTTGTATTGTTGGGAGCCAAGGAAACCGGGGGCCATTTTCTTGTCTCTTCTGTGTTTATTTGGGTTGGAGGATTGGAAAGGTTTCCTAGTGAATAGAGTGATTTGCTCAGTTCAGATTCTTCCTCCTGGGCAAGCCCAGGAACTGCCTGCTGAGAGAGAAAACAAAGCAGGGAAAACTGGTGAGTCCTGCATATCAAGCCTTGGATTTTTGAGTGTGGTGGCAGGTGAAGAGCAATTGGTTCTTCATTTCCCGATCCCCCTCTAGAGTGTGTACACCCCAGCACAAAGCAGCTTTAAGATGGAGGTCTGCCTTGTAATTTCCTAGAAATTACTGCTTCTGGTAACAGCTCATTCAGTTTGCACCTCTTTGTGGCAGTGGATGAAACAATAGGGACAATAAAGCCATTTATCTGATAGCTGTAGCCTCAATGGGATGTTTGTTTTAATAATGGTATAATTTGCAGGGCTCATAAATTGTGATTTTATTCTCATGGAAATAACTGCCTGGTGGTATTTGGATTCTCTGGTCTCCTGTTGTGGATAATTTCACTAACATTCTAGCTGACAATTCCCTTTATTCCAGATTGTTCAGGCTGCTTGGGTAATTAGCCCAAAGCAGAGCCAATTTTCTTTAGTTTGGGGCTGGCAGGTGGTTACTAGGTAGCTGGGATCTCCTGAAGAGGGAAGAGCTTTTGCTTAGGGATTCAAGGCAGGTTGATTTTGATTATCGGGATCACCTCCCCCCTCCCCAGCTAGAATATCTGATAGAAACTAAAAATTTAAATCACCCAAATATTTATTTTTCATAATATCAACCAGTCTGTTGTATTTGGATCATTTATTGTATGTTTGTGCTTTAAATTTCAGTTGTGTATTTTGGCTGGGAAAAATCCACAGAGGGCAAGAGATGATTATAGCTACCATGTGCTAGACATTGCCCTAGGTGGTTTACATATATTATCTCTAAATTTTAATGAGAATCCTGGGCAGTAGTAGGTATTGTTTCTATTTTACCTATGCAAAAATACTTGAGGAAGAGAAGAGAAATTTAATTCAGAGAGGTAACTAAATTAAGCTATCGCAGGTAATTAGTGACAGGCATGTTTACCAAATTCAACATTCATGCTAGATTTTCAGTTATAGTGTAAAACGTACCTGATAATACATTCAAGTTTCTAATAAACTCTTAGATAATACGGCAGTTAGCTCAGTAATATACATGAACTAATACCTATTACCAGATATATGTATCTGTTGTTCTTTTTTATCTGATTTTATTTATTTTTATTTTATTTTGGTTTTTAGAGACATAGTTTCTCTGTGTAACAGCTCTGGCTGTCCTGGAATTCACTCTGTAGACCAAGCTGGCCCTGGGCTCACAGAGATCCACCTGCCTCTGCCTCCCTAGTTCTGGGATAAAAGGCATGCGCCACCACAGCCCAGAGTTTTCTATTTTTAAGATTTAAAATTTATTATTATTATTATTACTGCATGTGTGGTGTGTGTGTGTGAGTGCAGCCATGCTCTTGATAAATTACAGTGTGCAAGTCAGAGGACAGCTTTCGGTAGTTGGCTCTTCCCTTCCACCATGACTATCAGGCTTGCTTGACAAGGGCTTTTTACCCGCTGAGCCGTCTCACCACCCCATCATCATCACTTTATTATTATTATTATTATTATTATTATTATTATTATTATTACTACTACTACAAAGTTTTACTATTCTAGAGCCCAGGGTAACCTTAAGTTCCCATCCTCCTGCCTCCATCTTGCTTTCTCAATGCTGGAGTGTTAGGATCATCCTTCACTACACCTAGCAAGAGTGCTATTCTTTGTTTTCTTTTTTAATTTTTTAATTTGTATATAAGGTGTGTGTGTATGTACTTCTGCATGTGTACAGAGGTCAGGAGTCAACCTTGCTATCTTATCTATTGCTCTTTTGAAACAGGGTATTTCCTTGAACCTGGAGCTCTTTGTTCTAGCTAGGCTAGTTGTTTAGTGACCGTCCCAAGATCCACCTTTCTTTGCACCCTATCACTCTGGAGTTACAGATGGGTGTTGCACCTAGATTTTATATGGGCACTGGGGATCTGAACTCAGGTCCTCATGTCTGTGTAGTAAGCACTTTTACCCTCTAAACCACAGCTCCTAGGAATGATGATTTAATAATTTTTTTCCCCTCCATGTATGTCTACATGAGGGTGTCGGATCCTGTGGAACTGGAGTTACAGACAGTTGTGAGCTGCCATGTGGGTGCTGGGGCCTCTGGGAGAGCAGCCAGTGCTCTTAACTGCTTAGCCACCTCTCTAGCTCCTGTTTAAGAATTCTTTAAAAAAAAAAAAAAAAAAAAAGATAAAAAACAAAAACCTCTCAAAATTTGGGAAGTAAGGAATCTGGTTTCAAACATCTTGACTCTGCTTAGTAGGCAGTTCTTATTTTGTTTTTTAATTTTACATGTATATGTGCTTATGTATGTATGTGCACCACATGTGCAGGTGCCTGTGGAGGCCAGAAAAAGACATCATATCTCCCGGAACTGGAGTTATAGGCAGTTTTGAGCCATCTGTTATGAGTGGTGGGAAGTGAACTTGAGTCCTCTGGAAGAAGGGCAAAAACTGTTCTATCTCTCCAGGCCCTATTAGGTAGTTTTGGATAAGCCTTTTATCTATTGTTGGGTAACAAACTATTAACACTTGAATAAACCTTATATTGTTCATCTGCAAAGCTTGGATAATCCTCACTTTACAGTGGTGATATGGTAACCGTGTTATTTATATAACACAAGGGCTCAGTAAATGTTGATTTCCATCCTTCTTGACTCACTATTCCAAATGATGCGATGGTAGTTTTTTCATTAAAGAATGGGTGTCTTGTTGTTTGTTTTGCTCTTTTTGGGGGACCTGCCATCATGCTCCCAAATAAATCACACACAGAGGCTTATTCTTAGTTATGAACACCAGCCCTAGATTGGTTTAGTTTCTAGCCAACTTAAATTATTGCATCTACCTTTTGCCTCGGGGCTCTTCCCCGTTCTTTTACTTACTTCTGTAAATCTTACTCTTACTCTGTGGCTTGCTGTGTAGCTGAGTGGCTGGCCTCTGGAGTTCTCCTCCCTTGGCTCCTCGATCTCTCTCCCAGATTTCTCCCTCTATAAATTCTCTCTGCCTGCCAGCCCCGCCTATCCTTTCTCCTGCCTTGCTATTGGCCAGTTCTTTATTAGACCATCAGGTGTTTTAGATAGGCACAGTAACACAGCCTCACAGAGTTAAACAAATGCAGCATAGACAAAAGTAATACATCTTAAAACAATATTCTACTATATTTCCTCCTTTTTGTCTAAATAAAAATAAAGGTTTTAACTTTAACATAGTAAAACTACATACAACAAAAATAATTAACAAATAGGAATTACATATACAATACTTTGACCTTGGGTTGGGGATTTAGCTCAGTGGTAGAGTGCTTGCCTAACAAGTGCAAGGCCCTGGGTTTGATCCTCAGCTCCTGAAAAAAAAAATTTTTTTTTGTCTGTTTGTAGTTAGCATAGTTAGAGAAAATAATACATCATCTAACCTATCTTAGTGAATCCAAAATTTTATACCTAATTTACTTTCAATCATAACTAAGGAAAACTGCAATTTAGTCTTCAGCTCCATCAAAGACCCAGAAGGATGTAATATTATCTAACAACAGAGACATTTGGCTGCCTGGACAGTCACCCAAAGTTCCTCTGCAACATTGGGGCATCCATCTTCAGCCTACAGGCCTAGAGTGTCTGGCAGACTTTTCTATGAAGCAGGAATTTTGGAATGTCCTGCTTTGTTTTGGCAAAGTTTGTCAGTCACTTTCCTGTGTCCTGCTGAATATCTGACAGATTCTTCTGTGAAACAGGAATTTTGAAGAACTGTCCTGCCTTGTTTTGGCAAAGTTCAGCAGTCCATGTCCTGTGTGTTTGCATGTCCAGTCTGCATAGCACATTGTCAGCGGTCAAAAGGCAAGAACAGTTTCTTTGCCAAGTGGCTAACCTTCTTCAATGCCCATTATCTTCTCTGAAGTAAATTGGTGCTTTCAGGAGCAGATGTGTCTCAATGTCATGAAAACTTTAAATTAACAAAACATTTTAAATGCCATGTTCTATAGATCTTTGAAGTATTTGAAGACCATCTATCTAAAATATATCTATTTAACCTAGAAAACATATCTTACATATCTACAAATTTGATTGTTAGAAATGACTAACTACTGACCTATGTTTCTTGATTGTCCTAGATAGTTTATAATAATAGCTTTCAAAAACTAGAATTTTACCTTGCATTTGTAAATAAACTGCATAGGTACAATACCTTAAACAAGAATAGAAACATATATACAATATGTTGTAACAAAAATAACCTTAAATTTGTATCAATATACAAAAATCCTTTTAAACAAGAGTAGAGACATACATACAGTATAACAAAAATAACTTTAAATTTGTATCAATATACTATATTCCTCTAAATGATAACAAACATCCATAACCCACCAAATAATCAAAAGCCTCCCACACTCCCCAATTCTTGGGAATGTGGGCATAGTTTTCTCTATATTTCTTCCTGCTGTCTGTGAACAAAGTATCTTTAGGGTCCCAGAGAGAAAATTTTGAGATAATGACCAAGTCCTGGGAAGGCCAGCAGTAACTTTTGCTGATAGATAACACCTATCCTTTCTCCTGCCTTGTTGCTATTGGTACTCTTTATTAAACCATCAGGTGGTTGTACAGAGGCACAGTAACACAACCTGACAGAGTTAAACAAATGCAACATAAGCAAAGGTAGCACACCTTAAAGTAATATTCCACAACAGTGTCTTCTAGCGCCATTCTGTTATGTTTGCATGTTGATACTGTTAAACTAGTAAGAGTTCATTTTTTTCTAGGTGCTTGATTCCATAGCTAGTTCATTTGTTTAAAGGGAATTTAGAAATCTGGTTCACCATCTCCTTCCTTGGTCAAGAGACTGAATGGGTATGTGGAAAGGGCAATGGGGTTTGTGATCATATGAACTTGGTTGAAATTCTGGCTTTGTTACTTATTTTGGGTTTCTTGGGTAAACTGACTTCCTCTGAAACTTTGGATAGGGATAATAATAGTTGATTTCCCGTAGAATGTAAAGATCAAATGAGAAAACAGGTATAGAAAATGCCTTTTAAATGGAAAAATGCTGGGTAATTTAGGGTTATTCTCTGACTTGTAATTTGATCAGTTGTTTAGTGAAAGTTCACTACCAACTATCGTAAGAGGAATATTAAAAATTTTACCTGAACTACGTAAAGGAGACATTTTGATAAATTTTATTGTAGTTCTTTGGAATCATTAAAGAAGTCAGAATGAGGTCATGAGTAGAGAAAGTACTGTGTGAATGTAACTTTGTGGTGAAAGTCAGTGGGGTGGAGTGAGGATACATGTGACATAGGCCAAGGGAATTTTTAAGGTAGAACTTGGCTCCTGGTATAATCTTGATCCATGGGATAAGGAAGGAGGAGGTTCCCTGTTTAGAAGACCTTCAGATACTAGGTAATGTATGGGGTAGAGAAGGATGGAGTTAACAACTAGTATGTCTAATGAGGAGACTTAAGTTGAAACCCCAGTTTTAAGTCCTTTAGGATCATGTACAGAAGTTACCAGTTACTACACATGATTCCAGAGGTGGCTCTCAGGTGAGACATGTTGGCATATTACATTAAAAAAAAAAAAAAAAGGTGCAGGTGGTTGGCAATAGGGGCATCTGTTTTAGAAGATTAGAAAGCTTAATTTATGCAGTCATATCCAGGTTATTGCTTCCTGAAAATGGATTCTGTTTACAGTATTTTGGTAATGCAGATGATGCTTTTCCTTAGTGGGATATCAACCCAGATTTTCATCATGTTTAATTATTTATGTTTCTGAATGCTCTAATATATTGGTTAAGGATTTTCCTGTCTGAAGAGGGGCTTCTGGCTTTGGATTTTATTACATGTACACCAGTTTTATTTATTTTTCTTTCAGTGTCATTTTTTCTTCATTAAATGTGACTGCACTATTATGTTGTCGATTACATTACTGCCTCCTCTATTGAGTATTAGGATGGCCTAACAATTGACTTCGGGGCAGTTTACAAGTCTACATTTTTTTTTTTTTTTTTTTGGTTTTTTCGAGACAGGGTTTCTCTGTGTAGCTTTGCGCCTTTCCTGGAACTCACTTGGTAGACCAGGCTGGCCTCGAACTCACAGAGATCCGCCTGGCTCTGCCTCCCGAGTGCTGGGATTAAAGGCGTGCGCCACCACCGCCCGGCACAAGTCTACATTTTATATGCTTCTGAGAACACATTTAGATTTCTTTCTTTTACTTGTTGTCTTTATACTCATTGTATGAAGGAAGTAGAGTGATTGAAGAAATGAGTTTTCCCAGGCTCCATTTGAATGAATGTGACTTTGTTGTATTAACTTTATGTGTGACAGTGTTTATATTTATACAACTCTTTCTTTCTTTTTTCTTTCTTTCTTTTTTTTTTTTTTTGGTTTTTTGAGACAGGGTTTCTTTGTGTATCCTTGGCTGTCCTGCTGGAACTTGCTCTGTATACCAGACTGGCCTCAAATTCACAGAGATTTTCCTGCCTCTGCATCCCGAGTGCTGGGGTTAAAGGCCTGTGCCTCCACTGCCCAGCACAATTCTTTCTTTATAAGGATTTTTATGTTACTTTAGGTTTTACTTATGCCTGTGATTTCAGCATTCAGGTGTTGAGACTAAAGGATCACTGTGAGTTTGAAGGCAGTCTGGGCCATGTATTGAGCTCTGGGCAGACCTGGCTTACAGAGTAAGCTAAGATCCTCTCTCAAAACATCAACAGCAGCAGCAGCAGCAGCAGCAAAAACCGCTGTTCCCCCAAAATAAAGATTTTTTTCATTTTACTAACTTGTTTCTTTAAACAGAGCCAATTTTTTTCTTCATCTTTGTATTTATTGTATTCAGCCACAAGCCAACTATGATTACAATGATGCTGGCTGATACAGTGCTGTCTGCCGGGAACTGTGCCAAATAAAGTATTTGTCTTAATCCTTATTATGCACTTTTTTTTTTTTTTTTTTTTTTTGAGACAAGGTTTTTCTGTGTAGTTTTGGAGCCTGTCCTGGATCTCGCTCTGTAGACCAGGCTGGCCTCGAACTTACTATGCACACTTTACAGAAACTTGAGTTTCAGAAAAAGGAAGTAGTTTGCTCAGTCTTACAGTTAATGAAAGTATATGCAGCAATCTGATTTCAGAACCTAAATACTTGACCCCTATAATTATATTCTTTTAAGAAACAGTTTATATGAATGTGGGTGTGACAGCATAAACTTGTAATCCCAGAATTTGGGATGCTGAGACAGGAATACTAGCCTGAATTAGAGACCAGCTTGGGCTACATAGAGAGTACCAGTTAGCCAGGGCTACATAGCAAGACCTTATCTTGAAAAAGAAAAAAGGAGCTTACATGATAGATGATACATATAGAATATATTTCCTCCCTCCAATACCCCAACCTTTATTTTCTGAGGTAGGTGCTTGCTGTGTAGTTAAGGCTGGTCTTGAATTTATAATCCTTCTACCTCTGTCTTACAAGTGCTGGGCTTACAGGCCAATGCCACCACACTTACTAATTTTATATTTAAAATTTTATTAATATTTATTTTGTGTGTGTGTGTGACAGACAGACAGACAGACAGACACACACGCAGAGAGAGAGAGAGAGAGAGAGAGAGAGAGAGAGAGAGAGAGAGAGAGAGAGACTGAATCCACATGTCACAGAATTTATGTGGAAGTTAGAAGGCAACTTGTGGGAGTCTGTTCTCCTTCTACCATGGGAGTTGGAGAGATTGAACTCAGGTCATCAGGGGTAGACACCTTGCCTTGCTGAGTCATCTTGCTGCTCATGAAATGTATTTTCTATTTCTTATTATTTTGTATCCATTCTGTAGGTAAGAAAAAGTGAAATGAGGTAATTATACAAAACCCTAAATTCCAGGACTTCTGACTCCAAATCCTATGTTTGTTTGTTTTGGTTTTTGTTTGTTTGTTTCACCATACTTTTCACTTGTTGGCTAGAGTTTCACATCTGTTTTCTTAGAAATACATCATACTATTTGTTTATATGGAAAATCAGTTCTTTCATTTAGGTTAACCGAAGTAGAGTCAGCCTTTAAACTATCTGGGCCAGGCTAAAGAGAAGGCTCAACAGTTAAGGGACTAACTGCTTCCTCTTTCAGAGGACATGGGTTCAATTCCCAGCATTCATGTAACTCTTATGTGCCTTTCTTTTTCGAGTTCAAGGCCGAAGTTTCCTGTTAGATTAACTGTGAAAGCTGTCTAAGAGTTAGAAATGCTGAGGGGTTAAAAGGAGAGAAAAGATCTGTGTTCCTAGAAGAATGGGTGAGTGAAAGAGTTGGTGCTAAGACTAGTGTTACTGGAGAGTGTAGTGCCAAAATGGCTAGTTTACTTTTATAGGCCTTGCTTTCTCCTGAAACATCCTTGGTCACTCTTTGCTTGTATGTGAGAATTGCAGTAACCCTAATTATAGTGACACTTAATATTTGATCCAGTTTAAGACAACTGTCTATAATCTTCATATGAGAGAGGGTTTATATTTCAGCATTTGAAGAAATGCTTGAAGAAACTTTTTGATTGCCTTGTAAAGAAAGTAAGACAGTGGCAAATTATTTTCCAGTATTTTTGTTAACTGCATTTTAAATGAAGAAACTGAAGTGATAATATATTCTGTGAGTTCTTGTGTTAGTTGTGTCCTCCACCCCCTTTATAAGATAGGGTCACACTCTTTAGTCCTGGCCAGCCTGGTATTTGATATATAGCCCAGGGTAGTCTCCTAATTTAAAGCAGTCCTCCTGCCTCAGGTTACCAGAAGTGCTTGAATTATATGCATGAGCCAATACATCCTACTTGAACTCTTGCTTACTCTCTTAAAAAAAATTTTTTTTAAAAATTATGCTGTATACGTATGTGAGTTACGTGCATGGGTGTGCAGTTCCACAGAAGCCAGAGGAGGAAGTCTGACTGCCCCTGGCGTTTGAGTTACAGGTAGTTGTGAGCTTCCTGGCATGTGGAATGGGAACCAAACTTGGGCTTTCAACAAGAGCTCTTAGCCACAGAGCCCTTTCTCTAGCCTCCGAGTTCATTTTAAAATTAGTATTAAGATAACAGAAAAAATTTGGGGCTGGAGAGATGGCTCAGAGGTTAAGAGCACAGGCTGTTTTTCCAGAGGTCCTGAGTTCAATTCCCAGCAACCGCATGGTGATTCACAATCATCTGTAATGAGATCTCATGCCCTCTTCTGGCTTGAAGGGATACACGCAAGCAGAACACTGTATACATAATAAATCTTAAAAAAAAGAAAAAAAAATTATGTTAATGTTTTTACTTTCTTTTTATTTATTCTGTGTCTTTTGCATCATGTATTTTGATCCCATTCATTTCCCTGTCCCTTTGCACCCACCCTCTGCCCCTGCACCTCCCCAAAATAAAACAAAAGATAAAAAAGGGAAAAAATAAATACAATTAAAAAAAAGAAAAAGTTAAAAATCTTGTCATGGAAGCTGAAGTGTGACACAGTGAGTCATGCAGTAAACCCCTTTGTCCATATATCTTTACTTGCAAGTGTTCATTGCATAGTCATTGGTCTGGTTCAAGGCCAATGACTATCAATGCTGGGACCTCACTGGGACTCTTGGATATCCTGTTGTTGCCCTGTGTTGTGGAGATCCTGCAGCTTTGGGTCTGCTGGTCAGGGCCCTTCATGTGCTCCAGCAGATCATAGATGGGGTGATGTTGGGGCAGGCCAATTCATAACCCTGGTTCTGGTTCTGGGCAGCTGCAGGGTTGGTCTGCCCACCCGTTCTCTGTCCTCTCCACCAGTTGAGCTCTCCAGCATTGTCCAGGCTAATTCACCTCTTGCAGTGATGAGTGAGGGGTGAAGCCAGTTTCTTGCTTTCACGTGTTCAGTGTTGGCTCAAATTTATGTCAATTTTTTTAAACAAAGTTTTGTTGTATGGCCCTGACTGGCCAAGATCTCACGTGTAGACCAGGATAGCCTCAAATTTGTGGGAGTCCTCCTACCTCTGCCTTCCAAGTACTAGGATTAAAGGTGTGTGCCACTATGCTTGGCCTTAGAAGATTTTAATCGTATGAAAAATTTTACAAACTTTGGAATTTCATAGAACTGGAAAAAATTATCATCTGTTTCACTGCTCTTATAGTACAGACAAGGACGGAAACCCAGACAAGTATCCATCTGGTCAAGGTCATACAGTTTAAAACTGAAGAACCTGGGATTAGAATCTAGGTTTCCTTATAGTTATCATAATTTACTCTTTTTCCTTTGGAAATTATTTGCTCACTTTGGTGATGTCAACAGTAGCTAATGCCCCAAGGTGATGTCACATAGTTAAAACCTTAGGTTCAAGTGCTTTGGGTTATCTGTCTTGCAAATATATATATATATATATCATGTCCCTTTATTTAAAAAAAAATTTGTGAGCTTTAATTAGAACATCTCAACAGAATTAAACAGATCAAGGGGCTAGTTCCATGAAGAGTCATCTTCCTCATTCTTGAGTAGAAGCCAGTTGTACTGATTTAGCTTCTAGGGACTTTCACATCTGAATACAGTCATGTCAGAGCCCAGCTACTTGCTATTCCGCTGGCTAAACAAGCACTCTTTTTTTTTTTTTTTTCATATGACTATAGTTTAAAATATTTGAAAAATTTTAAGCCCTTATTTTATGTTCAGGTAAGTTATCCCTTATCTAAGACTGTCAGCAGTTTTTGTTGTTCCTAGTTGCAGATTTGTTTGTCATTAAGTAATCTGTTTTTTACAAGATCTTATAAAAGTTAGTTGGCTTTTTTGTTGTTGTTGATGATGGTGTTTTGCTGTTTTGTTTTGTAGTTTGAGCCAGGGCCTCCTTCTGTACACCTGGCTGGCTTGGGACTTTCTATGTAGATTATACTGGCCTAGAATTCACAGAGATCTGTCTCCTAAGCGCTGGAATTAAAGGCATCATCACCATGCCCGACTCAGAGCTTTGAATCCTTAAGAAGATATTGTGTGCATGCATGTGTGCTCGTATACTCATGAATGCTTTTCTCCTTAATCCTGAAGGCACTATGAATAGCTAGTAGACTTTTAGGGCTCTGAAACATGCCTTGGTTATTTTTCTTAACAGATTTTAAATTTAAATTGTGTGTGTGTCCACGTGCACGTGTGCATATGTGTATGGGTGTGGGCAAGCATGCCATGATACTCCTGAGGAGGACAAAGAACAACTTTATGGGAGTTGGTTCTCTCTTCCCACCTTTACCTGGGTTCTGAAGACGCTGAGCCATCTTACCAGCCTGTTGTTGGTTGTTTTTGCTCTTTTCGGGGGCCCGCCACCCAGCTCCCAAAGAAATCATACACAGAGACTTATTATTACTTATTAATGCCTGGCCTTAGCTTGGCTTCTTTCTTGCCAGCTTTTCTTAACTTAAATTATCTCATCCATCTTTTGCCTCTGGTCTTTTCCCAGTCTCTTACTTCTGTAAATCTTACTCTTATTCCATGGCTTGCTGTGTAGCTGGGTGGCTGGCCCCTGGAGTCCACCTCCTTCTCTGGCTCCTCCTCCCTCCTGCTCCAGATTTCTCCTTCTATATATTCTTTCTGCCTGCCAGCCCTATCTGTCTCTCTCTCTCCTGCCTTGTTATTGACCATTTAGCACTTTATTAGACACTCAGAAGTAGCATTTTTGTTACCAAAATAGTCAGAGGTTCTCCTCCTTGAAACCATCCAGGGGAACATCCATCCTTCTTTTGCATTGTTTTCGTTTGCATGTTCACAGGCAACTTATTAACACATTCACCTTCTAGTCTGTGGGAAGGGAACAGAGAGGGGTGCATAAAGTTCTCTAAGAAAAGGGAGTGAAGAACTGGTAGTGTAGCCGATTGGTAGAAAAAGTGGTTAACATCCATTAGTATTTGGGTTCAATTTCTAGGACCTCTTCCCCCTAAAAGAGCCAGAAAGTATGTTCTTCAGTTTTTCTGGCATTTCATTCATTATATTTAGAATTGTGACATACTTAGTTGTAAATACTACTGGAGAATGTAGTTTCTGGCAGAGTTGCTTGTGCCCAGTTAAATCTTGGCAGAGAGTGAGGGTGGGGGAGTGTCTACTTAGAGAGGAAAAATGGATAGTATTAGCAGTCTTCCTGAGTCATTGCTAACAGGCAATGATTTTATAACTCTTCTTCCTTTCATTATTGTATTTAATTCTCAGCAGAACTGTTGAAGTAGATGTAATAACCATTTTGTCAACTGAGAACTGGATTTGAAGTATTAAATGACTGGTTTAAAGTCACAAGGATATCTTAAATCTAAACTCTGTATCTTCTTCTCTAAACCATCTCTTCATGTTTCTTATCTCAGTGAGACACTTGTTTTCTCACCCAAGCCAAGAGTTTGGGGTTTGTTATCTTCCTATCCTCCTTCGCTAAGCTGGCCAGATATTATCACCTTAACATTTCTCAAATCTGTGCCTTTCTCTATCCTCACAGCTCTTGCTCACTCTTCAGCATCTCTTGTCTGGACAGAAACTTCCATTTTCCTTGGCTGCCAAGATCACCCCTCTCAGCCTAAGCCTGCCAAGTCACTTGCAGTCCCTGGTATTCACCGTTTGCTTTTCCATTGCCAAATCTTTACTCATGTCTTTGTTTCTCTTCAAATGACCCCTGTTCCTCTCTCAGCTAGGCCTTACTTCCTCAGTAAAGCTGTTGCTCTTTTTTCAGGTAAGGTTTGCTGTTTCTCTTCATGCTTCTGTGTTCATACTTGCCATTGGTAATACTTGTTGCACTGTATTGTTAATATGTGCCTCTTTTATCATCAGCACTCAGTTCTCTGATAGAGTGGAGTGTGACAGACTGGTACTTGAATCCCAATCCTGAGTGTTCTTATCATAATAACTCATTCTGTGTTCAGTATGTACATACTTTCAAGAGTTTCTCCCAAAACCAAATTTGGACATCTGATCTTTCAGGAGCTTTTTTCTTTGGCAGTCAAGAAGATGTTTGAAGATGACTTTTTGAACCAGTGGGCACTTTTGTGGCATCACTAACTCTTGTCATGTATTTGTATTTAATAAGAATAGTTTCATCAACATCTGTGAGAGTCCATCTCTTTGAAAAGTCTGATTTTGACCTTAGGGTAATCAAACTGGGGAAATTATTTTTCTGATTTTGATTTGGGAGAATATACTTTGTCCTTTTACTCAAATACTGCTAAAACTTGCCTATAATCTAGAAAATAAAGAATTGTTGAATGTGTGGTTTATTTTCACAATTGCTTTAAGAGACAAAACTTTGTTTTAAATTTTGGGTGAAAGGTAGACAAATTAGAAAAAAAAAAGACATCCCCTTGAGGATGGTTTTCTTTTCAAGGTTATTTACAAAGTACATGAAAATGAAAAAAGGGATAATTTCTGTATATAGTAGGCACTGTTTAGGGAAACTGGTAACATCTCAGTGATGAGTGTAAATTTAGTCTGGCCATTATAATTTTAATCACTGAAGCTCACTTACTGTGGGTTTAAACCATCTGTTTTGGTGTTAATCCTTTAAAACTAAATTGATGGAAGTTAACATGATAAAAGGTAATAAAGGTTGAAATACAACAGTCATTTGGTCTGGTTTACATTTCAACTAATTACATGCAAAGTAAAGTGTCTTGAGAAGGGGAGGAAAAGGAGGAATGAATGCTGTAGTCAACTATTTTGACCTCAGCTTGAGCCCAGCACACCTGTCACTGGCTTGTGGAAGTTTCCCTCCATAATTAAGAGCTCCTCGCTCACGTTATTACTTAATTGGGTGCCACAGGAGCATGGTGAAACAGTGGAATCCTCTTAATTGCATACCAGCTTTAAAACAAATCACCAATGTTTAATGTGGTATTGTTTTTATAAGCCTTCTCAGGGAACAGTTTTGATTGTTTCAGGTCCAAAAAAAAAAAGAGTCTCTGTTTTGGAGCTTTGAGAATACTACAGTGTCTAAAAGTAGACTCAAATTTCTGAAACATCTCTCTTTAAAGAGTTAAGGAATGTTTTACAGTTTGGCCAACTGCTTTCCTTTGTTGTAATTTCTATTATAGTTCTAAGAAAGGCATTATAATCATGTTCTGCATTTTACAGGTGAGGAAACTTCAGGTTAGAAAAGTGATGGGCTGGTTAGTTTTTTTTGTCCGCTTGACAGTCATCTGGGAAGAGGAACCTAAGTTGAGAAAATGCCTCCATAAGATTGGCCCGTAGGCACTCCTGTGGGGCATTTTCTTGTTTAAGATTGATGTGGGAGGGCCCAGCCATGGGAGTGGTACCACTTGGTCCTGGTCGTATAAGAAAGAAGGTGGTCAGGCTGTAGAATAAATAAATAGATAAATAATAAACAAATATAAACAAACAAACAACTAAAAGAAAGAACTGAGTTATTATGGAAAGCAAGCCAGTAAGCAGTAGCGCTCCTCTGAGGTTTCTGCTTCGAATTTGTGCCCTGACTTCTCTCAGTGATGGACTGTAAACTATAATCCAAATAAACCCTTTCCTCCCCAAGTTGTTTTTTGTCATGCTATTTATCACAACAGTAGAAGTCTACCTAGAACAGATGCCCTGCACAAAGCTGTACAGTTAGAAAAGGTTATGGAAATAAACAGACCCCATCACGTACCCCCCCTTGGTAGACCCTGCTGTCTCAGCATGATCTTGTTATGGAAGTGTTGGGTTAGTGCTATTTTTTTCTTTGACTTTTTTTTTTTTTTGACATGATGTGGTCTCAGTTAATTTTTTTTCTTTTGTTTTGAGGATCAAATCCTAGGCTTTGTGTATTGAATACTATGCAAGCATTCTCCCACTGTGCTATATTCCCAGCCTAATGTGGATTTCATTTAACTTAATGTGGTTGCTACTTTTCTCTCTGAGCTCCCAACCTTTTCATATATAGCATGGTAGAAAGAGGCAGCCTGAATGGAAGAGAAGCTGAAGTGACATCATTGCCTTAGCTCGATCAGTCTATATATCTACCACATGCACACTGTCTATATAAGACCAGCTATAGTTCATGTGCTTAGGTATATATGCACCTAATTGTTTTAGTAATAAATTTGGGTAATGATTCCTGTGTTAGAGAAAATAGTTAACAGATTAGCCTTAACAAAAAGTATCTTAATTTTTAAAATAATTAAGTTAGGGATAATCAGAATTTAAAAAGTTTCAGATTCTCTCTCTCTCTCTCTCTCTCTCTCTCTCTCTCTCTCTCTCTCTCTCTCTGTGTGTGTTCAGTGAGTAACATTTAATTGTTGAATTGTAACACTTGCACAGTGTTTGACATACTGTTGATACTCAGATCTTGGCTGAACTGTATTACTTTTTAAAGAAAATCTCATTTTTAAACCACTATAGATTCAAAGGAAGTTGTATCAATTAGTACATAAAAAGGCTGGGATATAGGTTAGTGGTGGAGTTCCTGCTTAACCTGTACAAGGGCCTGGGTTCAATTCTCAGCACTTGAAAAAACAGTACACAGAGCCCTTTCTATTATTTTCCTAGCTTTTCTTAATGGTGACCTCATAATGAAGTAATACTAAACTAGGTATGTGACATCAGTGATACTATTAATGGACTATGGACTTCATTCTTTTTTAACCATTTCTTGTGTAGTAGCATGTATATACGTGTATAGTTCTGTATAGCTTTACCCCATGTACAGACTGGTGTGATCACTACTGCAATTAAAGATACCAACATGAGGAGCTAAGTGTGGTGGCGCACACCTTTTATTTCAGCACATGGGTACATGAGTTCAAGGGCAGCCACATCTACAAGTGAGCTCCAGGACAACCAGGGCTGTTACACAGAGAAACTCTGTCTTGAAAAACAAAAACAAAACAAAACAAACAAAAGATACTGACACATGTTCTCTTACCACAAGGAAACGCCCTTGTACTACATCATTATACTTATGGACCTTCCTTCCTTCTCACCCCACTCTGTCCTTATCCCCTGACAACTAACAACATGCATATTTTTTATCTGTATAATTTTGTCATTTTGAGAATGATACATAAATGGAATCATGTAGTTTATTTTCTTTTGAGATTGACCTTACTAAGTAAGCATAATAGCCTTGAGACATTCATCAAGGTTAGTGCATGTATCTTTGGTTTGTTCCTTTTTGGGGTGGGTGTTGCTAGATATCCAACCCAGAGCCTTCTTCATTAATCACATACTAGCATGGGTGTCATATAAGAATCCATTTCCCAGTTCAACTCAAGAACATTTATTACTGTATTTCCTTAAGGCACTTTGATGGTTTTCGTAGATACTTTTATGGTTTTAGATCATTTTTTTTTGTTTTTGTTTTTCAAGATAGGGTTTCTTTGTTTAACCCTGGTTGTCCTGGAATTCACTTTGTAGATCATGATGGCCTCAAACTCAGGGATCCACCTGCTTCTGCCTTCCGAGAGCTGGGGTTAAAGGCGTGTGCCACCACTGCCCAGCTGGTTTTAGTTCCTTTTTTTGTTTGTTTGTTTGTTTTTTGTTTTTTGTTTTTGTTTTTGTTTTTTTGAGACAGTTTCTCTTTGTAGCTTTATGTCTTTCCTGGAACTCTCTCTGTAGCCCAGGATGGCCTCGAACTCACAGAGATCTACCTGCCTCTGCCACCCAAGTGCTGGGATTAAAGGCGTGCGCCGCCGCCGCCGCCGCCGCCGCCGCCGCCGCCGCCGCCGCCGCCGCCGCCGCCGCCGCCGCCGCCGCCGCCGCCGCCGCCGCCGCCACAACTTGGCTATGTTCTTATATTTTTAATTATCCTTTTCTCTCTGTTTGGGATACCTTCCCACCCTTTCTTCAGCTTCCAGCCTCTGTGATAATTTGTGATATCTTTACTTATTCAGTCATTCATCCATTACTTATTTACTTGGTGAGTGGATACTTACTGAGTTACATGTGTAAGATTTCATAACTACCACATGAGGAGGGAGAATGTATTCAGAAGTTTTCCTGTGTCCCACCCAGCCCCAAGGTCCAGACAGATCTCTCCCACCCATGGTCCTGCAACTGATTATAAAATAATTATACAGAGGCTTATATTAATTACAAACTGTATAGCCTATGGCTCTGGCTTATATTAGCTAGCTCTTTCAACTTAATTCAACCCATTCCTGTTCATCTGTGTCTTGCCACATGGCTTCATGGCTTCCCGACACTTTCACATCTTCCTTTTTGGGTGGCTGGATCACATCTCCCTCTCATTCTGCCTTTCTTTATCTCTCTTGGATTTCCCGCCTGGCTGTAAGCTTTCTTGCCATAGGCCAAAACAGCTTTATTTATTAGCCAATGGGAGCAACCCATATTCACAGCATACAGAAAGACATCCCACAGCAGAAGAGGGCAACTATAGATTGCATTTAGGGCAGGCTCAGGGGTGCATTTTGTAATCCTAAGACTCCATTCATGAGGCTAAGGCAGAAGGATTGTGAGTTTGAGGCCAACTTTAGAACATAATGAGTTGCCTGCCAGCCTGGGTTATGTATTAAAACCCTTTCTCTCTCTCTGTCTTTTTTTCTCTCTCTGTTTATGTGTGTGTGTATAGTATAAATATATTCATATATGTATAAATATATGTTCTTAGTTATTTGTGACTTAATGAAGTATGTTGTGATAATAGTAACAACTGTAAACAAGTAATGATTGACGATTCTGTGTGAGGCACTGCTCTAAGTCCTTCATCTGATTAATTCATTTCATCCCTAAAATAAGTTTTTTTTTTTTTTTTTAAGGCAGGGTCTCACTATGTAGCCCTGGCTGACCTGCAATTTGCTGTGTAGACCAGGCTGGCCTGGAACTTGGAAAGATCCATCTGCCTCTGCTTGCTGAATACTGGCTTTAAAGCAGTGGTGGGTTATATTAGACTGCAATAAAATTTTAATCTTTAGATACATAATTTCTAAGTACAAATCATATTTGGATACAAAGGAAATATTAAAATAGTTACCTTTTATCAAACAACTGTAGGAACCATACACATCTATAGCTGCTTTATGTACGTTTTCTCTCATCCATACCAAAGCTCTGCAAGGTTAGTATTACCATTTTATACTTGAGGAAATACAGCCTGAAAGAGATAAAGAAATATGCCCAAATTCACACACATTTGTGAAAGATTGAGTTAGAACTTACTTGATTGATTGGCTGTGCTGGAAATTAAATTTGTGACCTCTGGCATGTTGGGCAAGTGTTTTACCACTGAACTATGTGCCCAGTCCATGTTTGTTTGTTTGCTTGTTTATTTATTTATTTATTGTTTTTGAGACAGGGTCTTGTTATTTAACCTTGGTTCACAGTATTTTCTGCTTCAACCTCCCGAGTCTTGAGATTATAGGCATGTGCTACAATATCCAGTGTTGGAATCGAAGCCAGTTTTAGCTTTACCTTTTAGGTTTTTGTTGGGTGTAAGGTCAGGAGGATAGAGATAGGCAAACCTGGTAAACTATAAAGAACTGTGCACGATACACCAGCTGCTGCCCTTCAAAGAAGAGACAGTGAAGGTGAGATTCATGTATTTAAAAATATGAAATCTATCTTTTCATTTACTTGTATGTCCCTTTTCTAGATCAGACTAAGAAATCCTCTTTTATTAGCATGAGTGTATAAGGGCTTCTGGATTCATACTGTTGGTGTTGATGGCACATGGCAGTTCTGAATGCTTCAGCCATGTGCATAATTGGAAATTCATTCATGGCAGCTGCATGTAGCCAGATGGGATTTAAAATTGGCATGTTCATATTAAAAAAAAACAACTCTAATTTAAAAATGTCAATTTGCAACCTGATGTTGCCATGTTAGAATGTTCCCCAATAAAGAATAGGAAATGTTTCATTAAATGCCTGTTAAACTGTTTACACTTGTTGTACACTGCACAGATGTGCTCATGTGGATGAATTGCTTTTCTAAAATTGTGTGCCGTGGAAGAAGAAAAGTGAGCTGTTTTCGTTAGGAATTTGGAATGGCTGTAGAACAAAGGAATGCAGTTAAATTTTTAGTTTATGGAATTGACTTTAACAGTTGGTTTTGTAGTTGTGTTTTCTAATTAAATGGTGGTATTATAGCTTTGAGAGACATAGAGAAAGACTCATTTAAAGTAGACTGTGTTGAAAACTGCATCAGATAGGCCCTGTCTCTTGCCTTTTTTTCCAGCAACTTCCTGACTGACCTACTTACTTGTTATCTCACTTCTCCCAAGTATACCTTCTTTATTGCTTTTCTCTGAGCTTTGTTAAGTACATATTTCACCCCTTTTCCCTGCTGCAGATTTTTCTGAGAGTTCTTTTGTAATTTGGAAGATAAAATTTACACCCCTTAGTTTACCTTGCAAATTTCTTGCATAATTCAGGCTCTGTCTGCCTCACTGGTCCTAGAACCTAAGCCTTTCTTAAATGTTGTTCCAGCCACTTTAAACTAATTGCCACTAACTGTCCAGATCATGTCCTTAAACCTTCAGCCATGATACTGTCTCCATTTGTGACAACTTCCCATTTCTTCTTCATCTCTCCCCCTTTTTATTTGTTTAGCTGAGGCTGGCCTTGAACTCCTGATCATTCTACCTCCACTTCCCAAATGTGGGACTACAGGTGTGAGCTACCATGCTCAACTCTGAGTTGTGATTTTGTTCAAATATCTGAACAATTCCTTTCAGAATCACTTATAATTGAATTATATGCAAAACCTAAAACAACAAATAAGGTACCTTCTTAATCAAATTTCACAGTAACTAGTAGCACTTTGGTTTGGGAGAGGAACTGAATACATGTTTTCTGGTTACTTCTAATGTGGCTCCTACCATTTCCCTCCCCAGTTGGAATGATAGTTCATTTTTACCGTGATTCTGATACTTTGGAAAGCTATAGGGCAAGCAAGAGTTCTCTATCTGGTGATGTAATGTATGAAACACAAGCACTTATTACAGAAGAAAGGAGTTCAGGTCATCAGACAGAAACCAGGAAGAATTTAAAACGAATGGTCAGCACTACTTACCAAGGTCTTCATCCCTATCGTGTGGATTAAATGGCCCTGATCTATAAGAAAATAAAAAGTAGAAAAGAGTTAAAAAACTCACCCTCTAAAAGGCAATCATCTGATTATGAGCTCTTAAGTTGAAATATAATGTACAAATGTCTAGGGCACAAAATTTGACACCAGCAAGCACGTTTTGTTTTTGTTTAGAACAAGTATTAAAAAATTTGTATTACGTTTATTTATTGGGGGTGGGCACATGTGATGGTGGAAGGAGAGAATCAACCCCTAAAAGCTGTCCTCTATGATCTCCATGTGCGTGCACAATGATAAAATAAAAATAAAAGTCCTGCCTATTATTCATTACTAATAACAAAAACAGAATTCTTTGTTTTTTTTTGGTTTTTTGTTTTGTTTTGTTTTTGAGACAGAGTCTCACTATGTAACTCAGTTTTAATATTCTAATAATAGTAATCAGAAAACTTACAAATTCCTGTTTCCTTCTAAATCAAAGATAAGATTATATTATAAACAATGTTTGAGAAGTAGGTTTTTATTATATCTTGATTCACAAAAAAACAGTAACCTATAAATGCAGTAAGAAGAAATACAACTCTTCATTTTTGTTTTGTTCTGTTTTGTTTTTTGAGACAGGGTTTCTCTGCGTAGCCCTGACTGTCCTAGAACTCATTCTGTAGCCAGGCTGGCCTTGAACTCAACAGAGATCCACCTGGCTCTGCCTCCTGAGTGCTGGGATTAAAGGCGTGAGTCACCACTGTCCAGCCTACAACTCTTCATTTTTGTGTTAAGATTTACTTTTATTATTTTTAACTCTGTATGTGTGCCTGTGTGTAAGTATGTGTGTGGGTGTCTGCCAAGGCCAGAAGCATTGGGTCTTCCTGGAGCTAGCATTATAGGCAGTCATGAGCTGCCTGATGTTGGTGCTGGGAATCCAACTCCTCTGCAATATATGCTCTTAACTACTGAGCTATCTTTCTCCCTGGTGTTTGTTCTTTTTTATTGGAGGGGGTGCTTGTTTTGAGATAGAATCTTGTGCTCCCAGTGGCCTCAAAATCATTATGTAACTGAGGACAATATCCTTGAACTTCTGACCCTTCTGACTTCACCTCACAAGCACTAGAATTGCAAGTATGATCATCACATTCCCTAAGAAATACAGCTCTTTTTTGTTTGGTTGGTTTTTTGTTTTTGTTTTTGATACAGAGTTTATCTGTGTAGCCCTGGCTGCCCTGGAACTCTCTCTGTAGACCAGGCTGGCCTTGAACTCAGAGATACGACTGCCAAGCCTCCCAAGTGCTGGGATTAAAGGCGTGCAACACTATGCCTGGCAGAAATACAACTCTTTATGACAGCCAATTACTCACTCATTTTTTTTAACTTTTTTTTTTTTTTTTAAAGATTTATTTATTTATTAAGTATACAGCATGTATGACTGCAGGCCAGAAGAGGGCACCAGATCCCATTACAGATGGTTGTTAGCCACTATGTGGTTGCTGGGAATTGAACTCAGGACCTCTGGAAGAGCAGTCAGTGCTCTTAACCCCTGAGCCATCTCTCCAGCCCCTACTCACTCATCTTTTAAGGCTCATAAAACTAACAATTTTTATGTGCATTGGTGTTTTGCCTGCATGTCTATCTGTGTGAGGGTGTAGAAGCCCTTAGAACTGGAGTTACAAACAGTTGTGAGCTGCCATGTGGGTGCTGGGAATTGAACCCAGGTCCTTTGGAAGAGCAGCTGGTGCTCTTAACCACTGAGCCATCTCTTCAGCCCCAAAGATAACATTTTTATTAAAGCTCTCAACTCTGAGAAGTGATTATAATTGTTTCTTCCTCTTACCCCTGATATAGCTGACTAATCCTAGAGAAAACCCAAAGTATTTTTTCTATCACATTGCTGTCATATTTGTAATGTCAGTGTCAGGGATCAAACCCACATGCTTTAATATGTTACCAGCACAGCTAAACCCTAAGTTCTTCTATTACAGTTAACTGCACTTTCTTACTTATATATCTTACTCTCCACTGATTTGAACTTCTAGATCTGCTTTCCAATACAGTAGCCATTAGCCATGTGTACCTATTTAAATTAACTGAAATGAAATAAATTAACTTTCAGTTTCTGAATCTCATTTCCATATTCCATGTACTAAAGAGGTATACACTGCAGGTGACTGTCAATCAGACAACACAAATATAGAATATTTTGATCCCTGCAGAAATTTTACAGTGCTATGTCTAGTCTGTATGTATTCACTGCGGGACAGTATAGGAAGCAGTTTGGCAGGAGGTGCACTTAACTCATTTCTGTACCCCAGCATCATCCCATACTAAGTCCCCAGAGTAAATGCTTTTTAGGAATGACACTAGGTAACACAGAGTTTGTTCACACACAACCAGGATTTATTTCCATAAACTAGTGTCTTTCACAGGCTAGAATCAGAGAACATATGAACTATCATTCCGACTAGAGAGGGAAATGGTAGGAGCTACAATTAGAAGTAACCAGAAAACATGTATTCACTTCCTCTCCCAAACCACAGTGCTGCTAGTTTACTGTGAAATTTGATTAAGAAGTACTTTCCAAGAGTACTGTGGCCTTTCCTACTCTTGTCACTTCGTGTTAATTATGGCTTTTACCAAATGTTCACCCGAATATGAATGTGCTTGAGAGAGAATAGAGGAGCAGTCCTAGAACAGCCCTGATGATAAAGAAGGTGGTTTATGTAGCACGTGTTTATAGGTGGGAGCTAGGGGATGATGAAGAAGAGGGGAGCCCTTTGCTCAAAGCAAACATGAAAACTCCTTAGAATTTCAAAATAGCTACCAGCAACGAGACTGTCGCAGTTACATCTGGCAGTATTGAAATTGAGCTGGTGGAGGCTGGAGTTTTGATAAGACTGGGGTTGGGGACCTTCTTCCTGTGTAATGATCAAGAACTGTCTTTAGAGCCAGGCGGCGCACGCCTTTAATCCCAGCAATCAGGAGGCAGAGGCAGGCGGATCCCTGTGAGGCCAGCAGCCTGGGCTACAGAACGAGTTCCAGGACAGGTGCAAAGCTACACAGAGAAACCCTGTCTCAGTGCCCCCCCCTCCCCAAAAAAGAATTGTCTTTAGTTCTCTCTCTCTCTCTCTCTCTCTCTCTCTCTCTCTCTCTCTCTCTCTCTCTCTCTCTCTCTCTCTCTCTCTCTCTCGGTTTTTGGAGACAGGGTTTCTCTGTGTACTTTTGGAGATCTGCCTGGCTCTGCCTACTGAGTGCTGGGATTAAAGGCTTGTGCCGCCATCACCTGGCTTATTTCTTTATCTTTAAGTGAATTGACTTGGGACTGAGTTCCAAAGGCAGATAATATAAGAACAGCTTAATTTACACATGTACATTTATTTTATAAGAATAGTCTTTATGACCTGGGAGTGGTGGCCCAAACCTTTAATCTCAGCACTCTGGGAGGCAGAGGCAGGAGGATCTCTGTGAAGTTGAGGCCAACCTGGTCTACAAAGTGAATTTTAGGACAGCCAGGACTGTTACACCAAATAGTCTTTATGTTTCAACAGTCTTTGTTTTCTGCTACATTGAGTATACGGTATGTCCTCTTCAAATATGACGATCTCTAGTTCAAAGCTTAGGTTATCAAGAATGGCCCAAGTAGTTATTTTGGCCAACTTCAGTCTATTTTATGAGGTAGTAAAGCACTTGAACTTTGTAGTGCCAGTACCTGAGATTGAATTCAGTTTCTGTTACTATGTGATCTTGAGCTATACACTTGACCCTTCTAGGCTTAGACTTCTCATTTGTAAAAGATTATAGGATTATGATCATGGGTAGGAAGATAAATGCTCATGGAAAGCATTCAGTAAATGTTAACTGCTGTCATTGTACCTCCTGCCATATTGCTGTACATGGCCAGTTCATTTATTTATAAATTCTCATACAAATGACAAAATTTACCATCTTAATTTTTTAAAAAAAAAATTTGTGTATGTGAGTGTTTTCTCTGCATGTATGTCTGTGTACCATGTGCATGCAGTGCCTGTGGAGGTCAGAAGACAGCATCAGATCCTTTGGAATTGGAGTTGAAGATGATTGCTAACCACCATGTGAGTGCTGGGAACTGAACCTGGTCTTCTGCAAGAATAATAAGTGCTCTTAACTGCTGAACCATCTCTCTAGCCCCTTAAATATTATGTTTAAATTAATCACAACCAAATTGGCTTTAATAAGATTTTGTTAATTTTAACACGCCAATAGTTGCCACATCTGCATAGTGTCAGCGATGAACCCGACTGGGGTAGCAAGGGAATGGAACATAGACAAATACCATCAGGAAGCTGGCGTCAGGTGGTCTGGGCTCTGCACGAGAACTCTCTGCAGTTCTCCCAGAAAGCTCAGCCGTTTATTATATGGAGTTGAACAGGGAGGCAGCGTTACTGCACACAGCTGAACAAGGAGGCGGGTTATTGCATACAGATAACAGGAGGTGGGGTTTATGGTGTACAGCTGAATGAATGTGGATGATTTAGCTAATCCCATTGGAGCTGTCTCTGTAGGGGAGCAGTCTTCAGGCCATAAATTCGTTAGGCGAGAGCTATGGTGGACATTTTCTGCATATACTATCAACATTTACACTCAGACTAGAGGAAGGCTTTCCCATTTTCTGAACCTAGACAAGAGAGGACTTTGCCATTTTCCCATGTGTCTGAGGCTTTAGGTTCTTGACATGGGCTGGAGAGATGGCTTAGAGGTTAAGAGCACTGGTTGTTTTGTTCCCAGAATCCACAGGGTAGCTAACAACAGTCTGTAACTCCAGTCCCAGGGATCTCACTTCTCTTGTGCTCTTGTTGGCCACTAAGCACACATACTGTAAACAGACGTACATGCAGACAAAACACTCACACACATAAAGTAAAGATAAAAGGAAATTAAGAAAATAAATGGAGTTGTAGTGAGTAGAGGGGAAAAAGTCAATGGTCAATGTGTGGGGAAAGGGAGTTATTTGAAAGGGAGGAAACCATCAGCTACCTGGCCTCTGTCAGCCTCAAATTTTTGGTATGCAAACTTGCTTTACTAACTTACTATGTAGCCAAGGTTGACTCTGAATTTCTGATTCTCCTATCTTAACCTCCCAAATGTTGGGAATACAGGTGCTGCTGAGGATAGAACCCAGGGCTTCCTGCATGCTAAGCAAGCACTCTACCAACTGAAGTACGTCACCAGCCCCTTGTGTAGAGATCTTAATGAAGAAAAGTCATAGTAGTAGGTTGAGGGGAGAGTGCTTTAGATAAAGTAGGTGCTAAGTATGCCTGGTGTGTCAAGGAACAAGAAGGGGAAGAATGTCTCGCTGTTCATATGCAGAGATCTAAGACTTGCATTTTTTGTTTGTTTTTGAGCCAGGGTTCTGCAGTATAGCCACAGCTATTCTGGTACTTACTATGTAGCTCAGTCTGGACTTAGATTTAAAGTAGTCCTCTTGCCTCAGTTTCCGGAATTCTGGGATTATGAATGTGGCTTTGAACATTTTTCTTGATCTATGCTTTGGTTATCTCAGAATGATTTCCAAATAACATGTTAATGCTAAAGTTTAAGATTTACTGCAGTTTGGCATAAGAAGGAAGATGGTAAATACAAGAAGCAAGGAGAGTTGTAAGGAGTAAGATGAGCTAAGTGGAAGGGAGTTAGGCATAGGATGTTATAGATGATGGCTATGATCTTATATTTTACTCTGAGTGGAAGGCACTGTAAAGTTTTGGAAAGAAGTGAAGTTCTCTGAATTGAACTTAAAGGGGTCATTTGTTTTCTGAAAGAGGGATGGAATGGACAGATAGGTCTGGAAGATAGGTCTGACTCAGTGATAGATTAGACCCCTTCATGTGTGAGACCCTCGGTTGATTTTCAGCATTGGAACGGGGGTGGAAAAAAGCCGAAAGATGTTGTACAAAGGAGTTGAAAGCAGAGAAAATACAAAGAACAATAATTTCAAGGTAGGAACTAACCAGGTTTTGAGGAACAGCACGAAGACCATTGGTAGAACAAGAGGCAGACAAACAAATACATAGAGCTTTGGAGTCATCTATCTTAGAAGATTTAGTTCTGACTTCCATCGGTTGATCTGGTGTGTGATCTGGACAGAATAGCTACTTTTTTTTTTTTTTGTTTTTTTTTTTTTTGTTTTTCGAGACAGGGTTTCTCTGTGTAGCTTTGCGCCTTTCCTGGAACTCACTTGGTAGCCCAGGCTGGCCTCGAACTCACAGAGATCCGCCTGCCTCTGCCTCCCGAGTGCTGGGACTAAAGGCGTGCGCCACCACCGCCCGGCTCTTTTTTTTTTTTTTTTTTTTTTTTTTAAGATTTATTTATTATGTATACAGTGTTCTGCCTGCATGTATGTCTGCAGGTCAGAAGAGGGCAGTAGATCTCATTATAGATGGTTGTGAGCCACCATGTGGTTGCTGGGAATTGAACTCCGGACCTCTGGAAGAGCAGTCAGTGCTCTTAACCTCTGAGCCATCTCTCCAGCCCTAGCTACCTTTTTGAGCTTTAACTTACCTATAAATGAAGGCAATAAAAAGACAGTTGTTTTGTGTTTTTTTTTTTTGAGAATAAAATAAGAGAACATGTTAAGACACAATGGGATCTAGTATATAACTTTATTAATTAAACCCATATTTATGCCATACCTACCATTATTATTATTATTATTATTATCATTATCATTATATCATTATCATTATTATTATTACTAGTTTTGTTTTGTTTTGTTTTGTTTTTCAAGACAGGGTTTCTCTATGTAGCCCTGGCTGTCCTGGAACTAGCTCTGCAGAGCAGGCTGTCCTTGAACTCAGAAACTTACCTGCCTGCTTCTACCTCCTGAGTGCTGGGATCAAATGAGAGCGTCACCACCACCCATCCATACTCACCACTATTGGCAACATTCATTTTACTGTCATCAACTGCATTCTGTTTGATTTTCTTTATTTTAAATTTTGTTTTAGTCAGCAAATTCAAAGAAGATGTGTTTTTATTATTTTTAATTATGTATCTTGTATGTCTGTGTGCGGGTATGTGCGTGTGAGTGCAAGAGCTCAGGGAGGCCAGAAGTGTCAGATCCCCCTGTAGCTGGAATTTCAGGCAGTTGTGAATAGAACTGAACTTGAGTCCCCTGAAAGAAGTGCGGTAAGTGTCCCCTGCCGCTGCCCCCCCAGGATTTCTCCATGTAGCTTTGGTGCCTGTCCTGGATCTCACTCCATAGACCAGGCTGGCCTCAGACTCAGAGATCCACCTGGCTCTGCCTCCCAAGTGCTGGGTTTAAAGGTGTGAGCCACTGCCACCTAGCTACAGTAAGTGTTTTTAACCACCAGTGTTCTTGTTTTGTGCCGGGGGTGAACTAGCCATTCTCCCTGAGCTCACTTTTAAGGTGTTATAAACAAGAAAGGAAGTGTACTAAAAAGAAAACAATTTGGAAGTTGATGAGTAGGTATAAAAATGAGTGCTTGGGATCCTGGTAATTGCAGCCTCTGATATGTTCATTTATTATGGAAAGGAACTGAATGAGCATTTCTGTCATCTTTGCTCATCATTGGATACTAGCTCTACTCAGACACTTCCCAGCCAGACTTCCTGCTGATCCAAAGCTGCTTGCCATAGGAAAATCAAATAGGAGCCAAGTTCTCTATCCTTATAAGACCATCTGCTTTCATAGCTGCAGATACTGCCCTTAGCAATTGCAACCCAACACAACTGGAATGATTTATTCATCCCCAGGTAACATTTGTGCACCAGCTTTCTAGCAAAGTGGAGTATCAGCTTTATACATAATGAAGCATCCAGCACAGGTGGTAAGCTGTGCTGTAAAGGATGCTTCTGGCTTAGATATGTTCGATGGACAGGTGGAGATAATTTGTTAGTCCTGAGATACAGCTGGAAGAAGCAAGTGAACCTTGGCAATAAGAACTTCACGTCCAGTCGAGTTTTGAATTCTGGATTGTTTAAGATCACTAATACAACTGATTATTTATATATTGATACTGAAGATCAAGCTTAGAGCCTTGTACATAATAGGAAAGCATTCCTACTAGTTCCCTTTCTCTATGTTTCTGTTTCTGTTTCCCCACACCTCCCCTGAGAGAGAGAGAGAGAGAGAGAGAGAGAGAGAGAGAGAGAGAGAGAGAGAGAAAGAGAAAGAGAGAGAGAGAGGAGAGAGAGAGAAAGAGAATTGCTTCCTAGTCCAGACTGACCTTGAACTCACTGTGATTCTTTGCCTAGGCTACCCTTGTGCTGGAATGACAGGTATGAGAAATTATATTACCCCTTTTTATTTTATTTTATTTTATTTTATTTTATTTTTTTTTTCTTCGAGACAGGGTTTCTCTGTGCAGTTTTGCGCCTTTCCTGGAACTCACTTGGTAGACCAGGCTGGCCTCGAACTCACAGAGATCCGCCTGCCTCTGCCTCCCGAGTGCTGGGACTAAAGGCGTGCGCCACCACCGCCCGGCTCCCTTTTTATTTTATTTTTATTGTTTGAATAGTAGGAGTTCATTAGGTAGTTCAGGCTGGCTTCAAAGTTGATATCTTTCTGCCTAAGCTTAACAAGTACTGGGATTACAGGTATGTGCCACTGTAGGGGTTGGATCCAAAGATTGTTTAAATATATTACTGTGCATTTTAAGAAAGGAAATTAAGACCCAGAGAAGGACAGGGATTCAGTTTGAATTATATAGCCGTTTGAAATGTATAGCTAAAACTAGAGCTGTGTGTAACACAAATTCTAAACGGTCTTTTAATAAAAATCCTGGAGCTAGATATTGGGGTAAATGCTGAAAGATCAGAGAGACAAAGGCCACATCTTACCTCTAGGACTCCTCAGCCTGAAAAACCTCTAGTTCCTGTCTCCTCACACCTTATATACCTTTCTCTGCCCAGCCATATCACTTCCTGGGATTAAAGGTGTGTGTGTGTGTGTGTGTGTGTGTGTGTGTGTGTGTGTGTGTGTGCACGCGCGCGCGCGCGCATGATATCTCAGGTGCTGGGATTAAAGGTGTGTGCCACCACTGCCTGGCTCTGTTTCTCTCCTAGACTGAGCCAATCTCATATAGTCTAGGGTGACTTTGAACTCACAGAGATCCAGACGGATCTCTGCCTCCCGAGTGCTAAGATTAAAGCTGTGTACCGCCACTACCGGGCATCTATATTTAATCTAGTGGCTTGTTCTGTTCTGTGATCTTCAGGCAAATTTTATTAGTGTACACAACATATCACCACAGCTGTGTATTCCTATTCCAAGCCCAGTACTTGCTTTCCCATATTTTGTTATACAATGTAAAACTTTAAAGCATTATCCAAATAAGAGGTAGCATTTTATCATTATTTTTTGCTTATCTGATAATTTGCTCTGATTACCACAAACAAATCACTTTTGCCCTTTAACCAAATGACAAAGCAAGTTGGTTATTTTTTAATTCAATTTTATTTTTAATTGTATGTATGTGTGTCTGTACATGTACGTTTGCATGCCTGATGCTCGTGGAGGCCAGAGGAGAACATTGGATCCTCTGGAGCTGGAGTTGCAGGTATTGTGAACTCAGGTCCTCTACAAGAATAGTAAGCACTCTTAACTGCTCAGCCGTCTCTTCACCCTGGAACCTTTCTTATTTGTAAAATGAGGATATTTAATACTCATTAAAAATTGTTTTGAGCAGCTGGACAGTGGTAGCGCATGCCTTTGATCCCTGCACTTGGGAGGCAGAGGCAGATGGATTCCTGTGAATTCTAGGCCAGCCTGGTCTACAGAGTGAGTTCTAGGACAGCCAGGGCTACACAGGGAAACCCTGTCTCAAAAAACAAAACAAAAATTATTTTGAGTAGTAAATGAAAGGAAATACCTGAAAGCTGCTTAGGTCATTTTTAGTAATGAGACGGCACTAAAAAATGCTGATTAATTCAGTTCTGTTCAGCAAATGGTGATTAAACACCTATTTTGTACCAGTTCAGTTTCTAGGCTCTTTTACATTATGTGTTTACCGTGTCACTTTCTTTCTGTATTTTTATTTAATACTGAGGGTCTAACTAGTGTAGTATTTTTCCTTCATGACAAAATCCTTTCATAGTCAAATATCTAACCGGGAGTAGCTGTTACTAAAGAACCTAATCCTTACTTTCAGAATGTTAGTATGAACTTGTAATATCTAAGTATGAATGCAGTTTGGGTCTAGTCTGATTCTTGGCCTGCTCCTCCTGGACGGTCCTTTTAGAGTTTCTGTTTAGGGGATGAATTTATGACTAGTCTTTTCCCCTCAGAGAGGCATGGCTTGGTTTTCTTTGGAGTGTTTGCTCTTAGTGAATTGCTTCCCCTTCACCTTAGGGTTTAGGCTCTTAACAGGTCATGTGTTTTTCAGACCCACTCTCTTTGTATTCAGAGAAACAACAAAGGCTGTCTGTGGTTCCTGGTGGTTTATAATAATGGAAAGGCTGCAGGGATTTCACCTGCTTGTTGGAATTCATTTGTGATTTGTGCCCTCAGAAGGCAGTATTTTACCAGATCCTCTGCTGGGCTGAATAAAGAGGTACAATTGTGGAATGAAAGTCTATCAACATGCAGTTTGACTATTTCAGTTCTTACCAGAATTGGCTGTAGCTCTGAAGAGCTTGTAGGACTTGATGTTGCTGCACTATTTTTATTTTGTGCCTGTATCTATTGACCTGTCATCCAAATGTGGTGCTCCCCCCACATCCCACCTTCCTTCCTAAAAAAAAAAAAAAAAAGAAAAGAAAAAGAAATAAAAAGGAAAGGAAACATGACTGATCCTAGGTATGGTGGAGAAGGTGTATCGTGATATGTGGGAGAGCATAGCCAGAGGCAGGGACATCTGAGAAAGTCCAGACTGAGCTGTGAGGAGATGGGGGGGGGGGGGGAGAGGGGAGAGAGAGAAATCAGCAGCAGGAGGAGGCCCAAGGAAAGTAGAGGAAAGAGGCCAGGTACCAAAATGGTTGGATTATATAGGGAAGGACAGCTGGAGGAAAGGCAGCCCAGCAGGAGAAGTTTAGGGGAGGCGGCTGGGAATGCCAGCTGGAAGGGCTCTGTAACAGGTAGGGACTGAGGGATGCAGGGAGAACCTGGCAGCCAGGTCCACTTGGAAATATGAAATAGGTACCTCAGCCATTTATCCCGAGTTTAAAACTTAATCCATCCACCCGCTTTCCTTCCTCCCTCCCTTGCTCTCTCTCTCCATCAGAAAGAGTCTTACATTGTCCACCAGGATGACATGGAACTCACTACGTATACTATGTAGCTCAGGCTGGTCCTGAACTGTAGTAATCTCCCTGTGTCAGCCTCTCTAGTGTTGGGAGTCATAGAGTGAGCCACTGTGTTCATCCTGTCCTTCATTTTCCTGTTTGGTTCTTTTTCCTGGTTTCTGATCTGATCTGTAAGTGGTTTATTATGTAATAAAATCAGCCAACTGTGGTAAGTGGAAATTCAGTATCCTGAGCCTGGATGTCACCGTGGCCCTGGTGGCAGCTTAGGCTACTCAGATCGGCATGGCCCCAGCAGCAGCATGGCCCTTAGACACCAACATGGCCACATCATTTGTGTCAACATGGGTCACAGACATTAACAAAGACCTGATTGTGGCAGGATATGGATCCAGACATGGTCCTCAGCAACAGCCTGGGCCCGAATGTCACCATAGCCCCAGGTGTAGCACAGGCCACTCAGATCAGCATGGACCCAGCAGCATGGCTCTGGTATACCAACATGGACTCAGGTGGCTGATCATACCCTGGGCATCTGCATAGCCTTCAGTAGTTACTGAAGTCATGGACATCAACACAGATCCTGGCTGCTAGGGCCATGGACCCAGACATGGCCCCTGGCAGCAGCTCAGGCTCGGATGTCATCATGACCCTGGTTGGCAGTACAGACCACTCAGATCAGCATGGCCCCGACAGCACAGCCCCTGGATACCAACATGGCCACAGGTGGCAGCCGAGACCCCAGGCATCCTTGTGGCTTTTGATGGCAACATGAGTCATCGATGTCAACACAGACCCTGGCTACAGTAATACTGTGGACCCAGATGTGGTCTTAGGCAGCAGCCCAGGCCCGGATGCCACCCTGGCCCCGGGTGGCAAGCAGGCCACTCACATCAGCCTGTTCCTCACTGCCTTCACTTCTTCAGCTCTGCCTCTTTCCACAGCACATGAACCGTTCTTCTTCTCTGTCTCCCCCATTTCTCTACCATATATTTGCTCATCTTAATGGTCTTGTGGATGTCTTCAGCCCTCTATATACTTTTGTATGGGGAAGTTTGGAGACAGGATCTTGCTCTGTAGTCCAGTCTGGCCTTGAACTTGCATTCCGCCTGCTTCAGTGTCCCAAGTATTGATATCATAGATGTATACCACCACACCTGGGTTGAGCCATAGTTTCCTCTCTGAAAATGAGGCTGTAAACATTACCTTGCCTAAGGTTGTAGTGAGGATCAAATGAGGGAGTAAATACGAGGAGATCAAGTACTATGTCAGTTCTTATTAAATATCCCCTGTAGTTTGCTTCCCATCTCCCTGAGAAGCATATGAGCAGAAATCAGACGTTTATGCAAGTGACTGCTAGTTTTACTAGGCCTAAAGGTGGCTAGAATTGACCACATGCATTGGGAATTGGAGGGTAAGGATGCATGCCTTCCTTTGACCAAGACTAAGATTCTGATATGGCAACATAATCCAATCTTTGTCTCAAAGGAGGCCGGGGAGAGGAAAAGAAGGAACTGAAAATAGAGGCTCCAAGGTGTTGCTTTCCTCAGAGGACTTATTCCAGTGTTCCTAGTAGCTACAGGTTTCCTAGAGATAGAGCATTCTGCTTTCCAGTAGGCTAAGAGTGGAACCTGGGGTTTGTAAGCGGAAGAACTGACTCGAGAATAGTATATATAATGAAAGATTGTGGCCATCAGCCTTCCCCCTTTTATTCCCATCTCCTCATCAGGGCGATTTTTTCCAAGATTAAACCTGCTCCTCTCAGTTTGCTGCTGGAAAGTCCTCTTTGGCTTCCTGTTGCCGTCAGGTTGGAATTCACATTCCCTCCATATAAGGTGTTCCCTGACTTGATCTCCGCCTGTCCTTTCAGCCCCATTTCTCTCTGCTCTTGCCTGCGCTCCAGTGACACTGATTTTTTTTTTTTCTTCAGTTCCTCACTCCTTCCATGCTCATTTCTGTTATGGCCTAGTCTAAGCTTTCTTTTATGCTTTGTGTTCTTGCCTGACAAACTAATACTTTTTTAAAAACCCCTCAGACACTGTGCTTTCTGTGGAGTCCTCTCTGAATTCTAGCCATGAAGTTTTGTGGGATGAGAGCCCTCTCTCCTTAGGACCGTTTAGAAGTTTGAACATTTAAAAAAAAAATGTTTTAGCTTTAGTGTCATATTTCCTTCCTTCCTTCCTTCCTTCCTTCCTTCCTTCCTTCCTTCCTTCCTTCCTTCCTTCCTTCCTTCCTTCCTTCCTTCCTTCTTTTTCTTTCTTTCTTTCTTTCTTTTTTTTTTTTTTTGTTTTTTTTTTGTTTTTGTTTTTTCGAGACAGGGTTTCTCTGTGTAGCTTTGGAGCCTGTCCTGGAACTCATTCTGTAGCCCAGGCTGGCCTTGAATTCACAGAGATCCGCCTGCCTCTGCTCCCTAGTGCTAGGATTGAAGGCATGCTTCGTCGCCGCCGCCGCCGCCGCCGCCACCTGGCCTTTCTTTTTTAAAGATTTATTTTTATTTATTTATTTATGTGTGTGTGTGTGTGTGCCTATGTTAGTGTGTGCTTTGCATGTGTGAATGCCCGTGGAGGACAGAAGAGGGCAGTGAATCTACTGGCCCTGGAGTACAGATGGCTGTGAGCTGCCTGATGTGGGTGCTGTGTACTGCATTTGGGTCCTTCTGTTCTTCCTGCTTCCCGAGTGCTAGGATTATAGGCCTACACCACCATGCTGCACCAATAGTAGTTTTTTCCAGATTATTATTTTATTTTTGCTTGGCTGCTTAAGCAAATGTTTGATGGTAATGTGGAATAATGTATATCTCCATCTATTCTTTCTTGTGGACTTGGTACCTGATAATAGATGATAAAGTCATTGGGTAGGACATCTGGATTACATAAAGGGACTAAGTTTCATTTTAGACAGGGCATCTTTTGGTGATGGGCTTGGTTATCCTTTCCATTTAAGGATTATGATTTTAGTGAAGCATTTTGAGAAGATTGCTGAGGAAACTAGGTCAAATCAGATATTATTTGTGAAATTAACTATTAATGAGGCAGTGAGAAAGTCAATTCTGCCTTTTTGTGTCCTAAAATTCTAAAGAGGTTAATTGCAGGAAGGCCCTGGAGCCATGTTCCCTTGTCTTGGAATCAGCCCTGTCTTAGTGTAATGTGCTTCCTATGTGATGGTGTCTAGATACACAGCAGGCACTACTTGAATTTATTGCTTGAGCCTTTTTATATTATATCCAGAGTTATAAATAGCTAGCTTTAAAGTAGTATTTAAGTTGTAATTTTAAGAAGCAACTTTGCTGATCTGCTCCGTGGTTATCTGTGATTGACTGACAGTATTGCTTCCGAAATCTGTACCTTCGAGCCTGCGCCACTCTCCCCTGCCCACTGTGTCACAGCCACACTCCTGTCTTAGTTTTTGAGTTCCTGTCAAACTCTTTTCTGCTTTAGTGCCTTTGTCTTTGTTGTTCCCCCTAAAGGGTTGCTTGCTTGCCTTTCCTCCTCCCACTGCTGTAACTGTTCCTTGGTTATGGCTGGCTTACATGCTGCTGCTTTGGGCTGGCCTTTTTTACGTGACAGTTCTTGAAAAGATGTGCATCTGAGCATTTGTTATAAGCTACAATGACAGGGTATGTAAGTGTGTCTCACCCACACTTCGAGAATATACAGTCTGTGAGGACAAGGTTAATAATGGTTGAGTAGTGCATGATGGCATTCTCAGTGTCTGTGCTGGCTAGTTTTATGTCAATATCACACAAAAACTTAAGTCATTTTGGGAGAGGGAATTTCAAGTGGGAAAATGCCCCCACTAGATTGGCCTCTGGGCAAGCTTGGGGTTTATTTTCTTGATTAAAGATTGATGTGGGAGGGCCCAGCTCACTTGGGTGGTGCCCTGGCTGGGCTGGTGGTGCTTCAGGGATCCTCTTGTCTCTGCCTCCCTAGTTCTGGGGTTACAGGTGTGCACCACCACATTTAGCTTTCCATGTGGGTGCTGAGGATTGGAATTCAAATCCTTTTGCTTGCACATTAGAACATTTTAACCACCTCCAAAAGAAATCTTGTACCTATTAGCACTCATTCCTTATTTTGCCCTTCTCCTTGTCCCCGCAGATATATATATGTATATATATTTAAGTGAAGTTGCCTATCTAGACTTGGGAAAGTTATTGGACCTTCTTTTTTGTTTGTTTGTTTTTGAGACAGGGTTTCTCTCTTTAACAGCCCTGGCTGTCCTGGAACTCGATTTGTAGACCAGGCTGGCCTCGAACTCACAAAGATCCACTTGCTTTTGCTTCCTGAGTGCTAGGATTAAAGGCGTGTACCACCACTCCTAGCTTACTGAACCTTCTTATGCTTCATTTTTCTCATTAAAAGAGGAAAGGTGGTAATACTTAACAGATTGTTCAATGTGTAATATGGGGGGGGGGAGAAAAGTATTAGGGCATTTAAAGTCTAATGTGGTGGCACATGTCTGTGTTCCCAGCACTCTGTAGGCTCAGGCAGGAGGAGTGGGGTAAGATCAAGCCAGCCTAGGTTACAGATTGAGCTCTGCAATCAAAATTATACAATTTTTTTTTTTAAGTCAAGGCTTAGAGTTGTACCTAACAAGTATAAATAATAGGTGTCTATTCCATGGCTTCTTTACTGTGTTCAGTTATGAACACATCGTTTTGTTCCATCTAGCACATGTGGCACTTTATCCAATTTCCTAAGGTTCCTACCATGTGTCATATTTGAGGGATCTCAATATGGACTAAAATGCTATCCTTGTTCTTTAACTGTTCATAGTCTTGTGAATTATAAAAATATACTAGAAGATGAATTTGTACTCATCTACATCTAATACTTTATAGATAAAGTTAAATGTCATTTATTCTCAGGCCAATCCTGAAAACAGAACTCTGTGTGTGTGTGTTGTTCGTGCATGTTTATGTATGTGTTCACATATGATAGGCACAGATATATGTACAGGTTCATGTGCATGTTTTGCATGTGACTATAAAGGCCAGATATTGATGTTGGGTGTCTTCTTCTAGTGCTGTTCACCTTATATGTTTAGACGGGGTCCCTTACTTGAACCAAGAGCTTGCCAGTTTGGCTGATCTTGCTCCAGGGAACCCTCTGTCTCTGCCTCCTTGTCTTTGGGATTACAGGTAGGTTGCCAGGCTGACTTGGCATTTACATGGATGCTAGGGATCTGAAGTCTTTGGTCCTCACACTTGTACAGCAAATACTTTTCCCATTGAGCCATCTCCCCAAACCAAAGCAGGGGTTATTAATCACATTATTGTAGATGAGGAAAATAAGAGATGCTAAATGACTTATCGGAGTTACATGTGATAAGTAGTTGATTTGAGATTTGGACCTGAATCTAACTGTTAGCAAAACCTTATTTTGATGTGTATACATCTGTGCTGTTTCTCTGAAATTTATAAATGTTTTACAAAGCAAGCTCTGTTTTTTGTTAAAAGTTCTTGAGATTCATTACATATTTTAAATACTCATCTGACCTGGATCTTATTCTTTGTTTTAATGCTTTAGTCACAGAAAAAAAAAATGAAGCCAATTACTGTGGCATATACTAATAATCCAGTTTTCAGGAATGGAGGCAAGAGAATCATGAATTCAAGGCTAGCCTGGGCTACACAGTAATTTTCAGGCCTATGGGAACTACACAGTGAGACTTTATCTCAGAAACAAGAGCAGAACACAAAACCCTAAGGACAGAGCAGACCCAAGATGGAGCCTTAGCTGACTTTTGTCCTTTGTCTATGTCACCAGGCTCCTCACTGGTAGCTCTCCTTTTCTGGGCCAGGAGGTTCCTGGCTTCAATTTTTCCAGCTCTCCTTTGAGGGTACATTGTATCTACTGGTCACGGAGTGGCTTCCATTGACTCCTGCAGCTTTTTTCTGGTTCCATTGAATACTTTACCACTCTCTTGACTGGTTTCATGAATGGGATAGTGCTATTTTCTATAGACTCATAGCTGAGAGGGCCTTTACAGGTCCCTGACTCATTTTATATAGGAAGAAAATTGAGGCCTAGTAAAGAGAAACTGTTTACCTCGATCTAACAGGCTCTGTTGCAAAGATGAGACCAGGACCCTGCTTTGACTCATCAGACTGCTGAATCACCGTTTCCTAATCATAAAAGATCATAAGCTCTTAGTGGACAGAGGGACATGTTGTATGTACCTTTTGTCCCTTAGAGAACTTAAGTTATTAGGTAGCCTAGTAGCTCTTAGATTGTTAAGTCTGTTCTTACCTGGGAGTTGGGCTGCTTAGCTTACATAGACTAGGATGGGGTATTGGCAAGGAATGATGGAGCTCAAGTTATTCCCATTTATAACAATGTACATGTATTCTTTCTACAAAGTTGAGTTGTGGGAACCCTTGAAAGCAGAGACGAGTAACTTTGCCTCCCCTCCCCCTGTATAAACTAGGGCATTGTTTTAGATATTTTGTTTGATGAATGTAATATGCAGCTTTGGAATTCTTGAATAGTTCCAGAGGTCCATGACTGATCATGATTTTCCAATTTCTTTTGTTTTTAATTTTTTTTTTTCCTGGGTGTGATGGCACATACCTTTAGTCTCATCACTGGGAAGGCAAAGGCTGGTTAAAGCTCTGTGAGTTCAAGGCTAACCTGGTGAATTCTAAGATAGTCAAAGCTGAATAGTGAGTTTTTATTATTTTATTTTATTTATTTATTTTTATTTTTTAACAACTTTATTTATTTTTATTTTATGTGCATTGGTGTTTTGCCTGCATGTGTGTCTGTGTGAGGGTGTCAGATCTTGGAGTTACAGACAGTTGTGAGCTGCCATGTGGGTACTGGGGATTGAACCTGGGTCCTCTGGAAGAGCAGTCGGTGCTCTTAACCACTGGGCCATCTCTGCAGCCCTACTTTTTATTTTTAATTCTCTGTGTCTGTATGGGTATGTACATGTGAGTGCAGGTACCTACAGGACATCTGATCCCCTGGGGCTGTAGTTAGAGGCAGTTGTTAGTCCCCCAATGTGAGTACTAAGAATCAAACATGGCTCTTCTGCAAGAATAATACACATTCCTAACCTCTGAACCATTGCTTCAGCACATTTTCCAGTTTCTTGAGGTAAACATTTGGAAAGCATTTGAACAGGCAGTGGTGGTGGGTGGGAGGGATACTTAGCTAAGAATGATCTTCTACTTAGTTAGTGGTTGTTAGTTATTTTCTGTTGTGATGGGATGTTTGGCAAGCCACTTAAGGGAGGAAGACTTATTTACTCGTTTATTGTGTTTATCTTTTCAGTCTGTTGTCAGTGACAGGAAAGCATGGTGGCAACAGGACCATGAGGCAGTGCTGTTCACATGGCACTGACAGGAAGCAGAGGATGCAGTCTGGAACTGGAGGTGGAGACAGCTTCAAAGTCCTGTTCCCTGTGACATACTTCCTCTAGGCAGGTCCTTCCTCCTAAAAGCTCCACAGGCTTCAAAATAATACCACAAGCTGGGACTGGGTGTTCAGAACATAAGCATGTGAGGGAGAGTAGCATAGATGTGGGTGTTCTTAGCTATTTCCAGGTATTTGTTCACAAGTGATAAGATTTTTCACAGATTTCCTTCCTACACACTTAATACTCAAGTCTGTAGTCAGCCTGTTCCTGAGGTCTGATCTCAGCTCTGCTCTTTGATTTGTTTATGAGCACGGATAAGCTTCTTTCCCAGTTAAGTCCCTCATTCCTGTATCTACAATAATAATAATAATGTTGGACTGGATTATTCATTGTTCTTCTGTTTCTGTATATGGGCTGTAGGTGAACCTTTTTTTGACGCTTGCTTATCATTGATTATAACACACTGAGACAGTCATCGGTGGCTGCACAAATCGCTTATTGGCATATGAAGCTGTGCCCATTAATAATATGGTTTTTTGTGTGGTGGGATATTTGTACACTATGTGAAAATGTATTTCTGTGGTGATTTGTGTAATAAAAAGCTGAATGGCCAATAGCTAGGCAAGAGTATAGGTGGGATTTCTGGGGAAAGAAAGGAAGAGGAGATGAATTGAGGCACAAGAGAGACAAGAACGAGACATGGAGGGAGTCGGACATACAGAATGAAAAAAAGGTAAAAAGCCACATGGTAAAACATAGATTAATAAAACCAGATTAATTTAAGTTATAAGAGCCTAAGCTAAGGACAAACCTAAGCTAAGGTAGTGCTTTCATAATTAATATTAAGTCTCCGTGTCATTATTTGTGAGCTGGCGGCCCAAAGAAAGTCCATCTACATTTTTGAATATTTTTTCCCATTTTATGTTTTCTAGAGAGCTCATGTATGGTGATATTTTATTTTTACTAAAATGTGATTTTATTTGTATGTTAATAAATAAAGTTGCCTGGGGGTCAGGGCTAATAGCAAGCCATAGCAGAAGCTGGGTGGTGGTGGTGCGTGCCTTTAATCTCAGCACTTGGGAGGCAGAGCTAGGTAGATCTCTGTGTGTTCAAGGATACAGCCAGCATGGAGACACACGCCTTTAATTTCAATACCAACCATAGAAGACCTGGAGGTCTGTATAGATGGGCAGTGACGAGGAGGCCATGTGGTTGGGTTTACAACCAATGAGAAGGCAGAACAGAATGTCTATAAAAAGACAGATACACAGGATGTAGGTCTCTTGGCTGAAGAGGACAGCAGCAGCAGTGAAAGGAAAGGTTTTTATCTCTTAGCTCTGACCTCTTGGGCTTTCATCTCTGCATTGGCTCTGTGTTTCTTATTTAACAAGACGGTTACATCTACTTTCATGTTTTGTTTTTTTTTTGAGACAGGTTTCTTTATGTAGCTTTGGTTGTTCTGGAACTTGCTGTGTAGACCAAGCTGGCCTTGAATTCCCAGAAATCTTTGTGGTAGAGTGCCAGTGTTTGTTAGTATAGGTAAAACAGACACAGAGATTTGTTGTTGTTTGGTTGGTTTGGTTTTCTTTGAGACAGTGTCTCACTCTATATCTCTGCCTGACCCAGATCATGCAAATAGACCAGTTTGACTTCAGATTCACAGAGATCTGCCTGCTTCTGACTCCTGAGTGCTGGCTTTAAAGGCATGAGCCACTATATCTGGTTTACAGGGGAAATGTTTTTAAAAGTATTTCTAATCACTGACTTATTTAAAAATAAGTGAGAGTATGAAGTTTTCTGGTGAGTTTTATGTTAACTTGACACAAGCTGGAGTCACCAGACTCAATTAGGAAAATGCCTCTATAAGATTGGGCAGTATGCAGGCCTATGAGGCATTTTCTTAGTCAGTAATTGATGTGGGAAGGCCCTTTCCATTACAGGTGGGGACACTCTAGGCAGGTGGTCCTGGCTTCTATAAGAAGGCAGGCTGAGCAAGCCCTGAAGAGCAAGCCAGTAAGTAGCCCCCCTCCATGGCCTCTGCATCAGCTCCTGACTCCAGGTTCCTGCTCTGCTTGAGTTCCTGTCTTGACTTCCTTCATATTGATGAACAGTGATATGGAAGTGTAAGCCAAACAAATACTTTCTTCCCCAGTTTGCTTTTGGTCATGGTGTTTCTGATGGTTTTAAAAATGGTAAGTGGTGCTGGTTACCAGCACTGGTTAGGAGCCACGACAAAACCCAGTATCAAAGCTTTATGGGGGGGGGGCAGAAGAACCAGGCCTGGGGGAGACGAACTTGCAGAGAGGGAGAGAGAGAGAGGGGTGGGGTGGGGAACAGAACAGAGAGATGGGGGTGGGGTCTGTGCCTGCCTCGTGCACATGTGCAGGTGGGCTTACGAGCTATGCCACAAATGCACAGATTGCATGACCACACCACGTGGGTAACACGCAATCACCAGCGTGCACTGTGAGAAACAAGACCCCTTGCGGTCATTCAGCTGGAGCGCTGCAGAATCCCAACAGTTTCATTATAGCGATGGTAACCTAAACTAAGACATGGAGGTCTTGTTTTTTCCTTTTCCTTCTTGTTTAGATCCTGTGTACTAACACGAATCACAACAGGTTCAGTAGAGTGAAGCTAGCTTCTGATCATAGCTGCCCCACAGTGCACCTTCAGCAGAGCTTTTCTCCTCAAAGGCTTGCTTGGAAGCAGTGGCCTTCATTTATGATGTATAATTTATTTATCCTTCCTGGTATTTGAGGCATGTTGACTTTGATAAAAACCTGTGTTCTGTGCTCAACCTGTAGAGGTCTTGGAGTAGAACTATTTAGTTTGTGGAGGTAACAGTACATGTGAAAGTGGGCGGATGGGCTAATGGCCTGTATGTTGAATTGTTTCAGTTAACCCATTAACCCAGCTTGTGTAGTCATTTTGAACTTAGATCTCAGTGCTAAGAAGGGAAGCTTATGTGAAAAGAAGCTCTTGGTCTTTCACTGAAGGGAGGAATTGCTTTTAAACAGGATCCTGTAATGGGGGCGGGGATGGACTCTGACAGGCCTGGATTTTACTCTAAGAAAAATCAGTCAATTTTTTTAAAAAAAAAATTAATTTATTTTTATGTGTATGGATTCCCCCTCCCTCCCTCCCTCCTCCCCTCTCTCCATCCTTTCCTTCCAGACAGAACCTTATTGTGTAGTCTTTGCTGGCTTTGACAGCTAGATACTGTCCTAAGAGACAGCAGATTTCAGTCAGAGTAAGGAAGTAAAGGGACAGTCAAAAGTGACTGAAGTTCAGAAAATATCCCTATCAAAGAGAGAGGAGGCTTTTCCTGACCTGAGTTGATCATTCACATTGATCTTGCCGGCTAATTACCAATGGCTCATCTGTTTGGATAATAAAAATTCGTTAGTAAACGCTAAAAGCATTCCTACTTTGAAATAGGAAATGTTTGTGGATGTGTTATACATAACACCCAGGCAGATGCAGACTTTTTTATTGTTATTGTTCATTTGTTTTTGTTTTTTGAGACAGGCTTCCTCTGTGTAGCCCTGGCTCTCCTGGAACTCACTCTGTAGACTAGACTGGCCTCAAACTCAGCTCCGAAGTGGCCTCCCGAGTGCTGGGATTAAAGGCATGTGCCACCACCACCTGGCCAGATGAGACTTTTTATCCTTAAAGAAAATGTATTTTTTTTTATAATTTAATTTTACATATCAGCCATGGATTCCCCTGTCCTCCCCCCTCCCGCCCCCCCGAAAATGTATTTTTTAGACATTCTTTATTCAAACATTGATACCACATTGCCTATTTATTTTATTTTTTTATTTTTTAGTTTTTGAGACCGGGTTTTTCTGTGTAACAGCTCCGGCTGTCTTGGAATTTGTTCTGTAGACCAGACTGACATCGAACTCACAGAGATCCTTCTGCCTCTGCCTCCCAAGTGCTGTGTTTAAAGATATGTGCCAACCACTACCCGGCCCAAATTGTGTGTTGTTTTTTTTTTTTTCCCCCGGAGACAGGGTTTCTCTGTGTAGCTTTGCGTCTTTCCTGGATCTTGCTCTATAGACCAGGCTGGCCTCGAACTCACAAAGATCCACCTGCCTCTGCCTCCCTAGTGCTGGGATTAAAGGCGTGTGCCGCCGCCGCCGGCGGCTCGGCTACCACATTGTCTTTTTTATTGAGGGTCATTTTACTTCCTAATGAACATGTAATTTATTTTCATAATAGCAGGATGTTCCATCTAAATGATTTGTTTATAAGTATTATTGCATTTGCCAAATCAATCTAGAATTCTCAAGGACACTAGGAGGGGGAAAAAACCCTTCAGTGAGCTCCCACTTGAACATGAAAGTTAATAAATAATGGTCACCTTTATAATTTATGATTGTCTTTAACAGAAAATAGAAGTCTAACAGATAGTTATTAAAAACCAGTGTTTTAGCTGGGTGTGGTGGCACATGGCTGTAATTCTATAGGAGGATAGTAGATTTGAGGACACCAAGATCCTGTCTCAACCCTCTAGCTTAAATTTTTTGTACTACAACATGGGTAAACAATGGAGATGTAATGCTAAATAAAGTAAGCTGGTCACATAAGGATAAATATTACAAAGATTAAGTACTGTATGATTCTTGTATGACATTACTAGAATAGCCGAATTCACACACACTGAAAGTTGAATTGTGGTTACCTGGGACTAGGTAAAGAGGGGATGATGGGAAGTTAAGTATTTAATGGGTTTAAAGAGTCATGTTGGCAAGATGACTTTTGGAGATGGATGATGGTAATGACTATACAACCATCCAATATACTTAATGCTACTGAACTGATTACTGTTTTTCTTTTCCTTTTTGTATTGGGGATCCGATTCAGGGCCTTGTGCGTGCTAGGGAGGGGTTTTCCACAAAGCTACATTCCCAGTCCTTCTGAGCCATCTACTATTTTAATTGACTGGATGTGGTGGCATATGCTTTGGGAAGCTGAGCAGGAAGATCCTGAGTTTGAAGACAGTTTAAGTAACATAGCAAGGCCTCAATAAAACAAAAAATAAAATAATATGGTTTAAATTGTAACTTGTGTGCATTTTATCATTAAAAAATCCACAAGCGAACATAAAACAAGCAAAATCTCCTAGTGTTTTGAGTAGTTCAGTGCCCTTAAACTTTGGTCAGCTTTACTCACATAATATTATAAAAAGGAGCCACTTTCCTCCGACACTTGCATTTGTGTAGGGTAAATAAAAAAGAGATAGTGTTAGATCAGGGACAGTGGTATGTGTATAGACCAACATGGTCTACACCACCATGGCCATACATGTGGAGGCTCACAAGAAGGGAGCCTTTGAAGAATAGAGGTGGTTTTTGTTGTTGTTGTTGTTTTATGAAGTAGTATAGTTCCTCTAGCAGAGACCTCTTCTCTTTTATTAGCGCTCAGGGGCAAAATAAGAGATCTTTACTGTTGGCTTGTTCATGAGGTCTGGTTTTACTTTAAACTATCAGTAGAAATCTTTAAAAAAGTGAAGTTTGCTGGTGGTAAGATGAATCAACAGGTATAGTCTTGTTTCAAAAGCCTAATGGCCCAAGTGTAATGTAAAAGTGAAAGGAAGGAACCGACTCCACAAATGTCCCAAATCTCCCCGGGTACACTGTCACATATGTACTCCTCACCCCTCCATCTAACACATCATTTTTAAAATGTAAAGAGACTAATTATACCATCTCTAGTTTTACTGGTTGTATTTTATATGAGTATCATTTTTCTTAAAGGGAATTAACTTTTTAAATACACTTATTCTGGACTGATGAGGTGCTTAGTGGATAAAATGCTTGTTATTCAAGCATGAGGACTGGAGTTGGGCCCCTTTATAAGCTATGTTATAAAGCTGGGCCATCATATCCAGGCAGCGGTGGCGCACGCCTTTAATCTTAGCACTTGTGAGGCAGAGGCAAGCAGATCTCTGAGTTCAAAGCCACCCTGGTCTACAGACAGCCAGGGCTATGTAGAGAGAAACCCTGCCTCAAAAAACCAAAAAAAAAAAAAAAAAAAAAAGCTAGACCATCATGGGGAGGCAGAGATGAGGTGGCAGCTTACAGTTTCAGAGGTTTAGTCCATTACAATCATGGTGGGGAGCATGGCTGTGTACAGGCAGACATGGTGCTGGAGAAGGAGCTGCTACATCTTGATCTAACTAAACTACAGTGGTTAACTAAACTAGCCGGAATTGGCGAGCTCCAGGTTCATGGAGAGACTACGCCTTAATAAATAAAGTGGAGCGTGTCTAAGAAGACTCAGATTGTTGATTTTTGCACTTGCACACACATAGATATATTGTGCCCTACACATGAGCACACAGGCAGGCACATTATATATGCATACACATGCCAACAATATTAAACTACCTAAGCTAGCCAGGTAGCCAGGTGTGGTAGCACATGCCTACCATCAGCACTGGGTAGGCCAAGGGAGGAAAATCCTGAATTTTTAAGGCCTGGGCTATATAATGAGATCTAATCATAAATTAGCAAATAGTGAGATCCTATCATAAATAAGCATGATCACTTGGGTGTGGTGGCACATTCCTGAAATCTTTTTACTTAGTTACTTAGGCAGAGGCAGGGGAATCATGAGTTTGACACCAAATTGAACATGAAGAGACCCTGTCTCAACAGATATATGTAATAGGATCTAAAATAAATAGCAGCGAAGGAAAAACAAAGGTGACGAACTAAATGAAGCCAGGATAAATTTAGTACCTGTTCTTGTCCATTACTGAGGATTAGAAGCAATCCAACTCAGTTTCCTAGTGACTAGAGCAAGAGTTGGCTCAAGGTTCCGATGTGTCCATCATGTACTTTGCTGTTCATTCAATTGATAGTTTATGTGTATGTCTGAGTTGCAAAACAGCATAATGTTATGTATTTGAGTACCTAGCTTTCTACCATGTGGGCCCTTAAATGAACTCTTTATTTTTTAAAAATTATCTACAATAAGATCATTATTAACTCTTGTGTTTGCCTTACAAATTCAAAATGCTGCACTATAGAAGCTTTTCTTGATCCTTCCACTAAGGAAAATGACATCTGAGTTATAAGCACTATGCTGTATTACAGAAACTGTAATATAGTCTTACTTAAGTACGTGTTTCCTCAATGAAAGATGAACTCTTAAACAAAAGAACCATCGCATAGTAAATCCCAAGTGCTTCTGTGCCATTTAAACTTTTTTTGTTGACTTCGTGTGTGAATGTGCACACTGTGATGCATGTGTGAAGGTCAGAGGACATCGTTTTGGAATTGGTTTTCTTCTTACACCATATGGGTTCCTGGGATCAAAGTCACCTTGTCAGATTTGGCAGCCCTGCCTTTACCTGCTGAGGCATCTTGCCAGTCTGTCTTTGTTCTAATGATTAATTAATTCTGTATTTAGAGAGGCTCTCTATAAAATTTATTCATACTTTAAAAAAAGCCAAAACCCCACATTTTGTATTGTTTGCAAAAGCATTTGCTAGATAAACAATTAGTTGTGTCCCCTTCCCCGTGTGTTTGGGGTTAGGGGAGAGAGAGATACATATGCCCACGCATGTGTATGGAGACCAGAAGTGTGCTGATCTGTCACTCTCCCCTTTATTCTTTTGAGACAGCTTTTCTCACTGAGCCTGGAACTAGACTGGTGGCCAGCAAGTCCTGCTGATCCTCTTGTCTCTGCACGTACCCATGTCTGTAGCAGTGGGTTTATGGACGAGTGTGTGGCCATGCCCAGGTTTTTATTTGGTTTGTAGGATCAGACTCAGGTCCTCATGCTTGCATCTTTTCATCTTTCCAGACCTTGTTGTGTTTCCGATGAGCTAAAAAGCCATTTTTTAAGTTACCTTAGTGGGCTAAGTGCTGTCATGGTTGGAATTTGACATTTTGCAGATGAGCATCTTCTTTATAGTCAGGCACAAAAGCCAGTTGTCGAGCTTTTGCATGAAAAGATCTTTCTGTTAACTGTAAAAGTTGTTCCCATGTTGAGATCCCTTTGGCAGATTCTTAGAAGTCAGAATTCTCCATGTCATCTTCTAAATTAGAGCATTTTCTGAAGTGAAATACTGTGTGCAGAATTTTAAAATGCAGAAACCCATTGTGTAGTCTGATTACATTTGGCAAACATAGAAACAGATAGTCACTGTAAAATTTGGGTGCTCTATGACTCATATTGATGGAATTAGGGAAAAAAACCTACTGGAACTAAGTTTTCTTCAATTTAGAAAGAAAAAGGTTAATGTCTAAAATGAAGTTGAAGTCACGTGATGGCACACAACTGTAACACTTGGGGGACAGAGGCAGGTAGATATTTGTGAGTTTAAGGCCAGCCTGGTTTATATATTAAGTTCTAGGCTAGCCAGGACTACACAGTGAAACCCTGCCTCAAAACAAACAGATAGAGAGACAAACAAATAAATGAAAAAAAAAAGTTGGATCACTAAATTCCAATAAAAGGTTTCTTTTATTCACTTTATTCATGCATCCACCCAATAATTTTTTTATTTTATTTATTTATATTTTATACATGAGTGTGCTGCATGTATAACTGCATGCCAGAAGAGGACATCAGGTTCTATTAAGATGGTTAGCACCATGTGGGTGCTGGGAATTGAACTCAGGACCTCCGGAAGAGCAGCCAGTGCTCTCAACTGCTGAACCATCTCTCCAGCCCCCAAAAATATGTTTTTGTTTTGTTTTGTTTGTTTTTGTTTTTTGAGACAGGGTTTCTCTGTGTAGCTTTGGTGCCTGTCCTGGATCTCGCTGTGTAGACCAGACTGGCCTCGAACTCACAGAGATCTGCCTGGGATTAATTTATGTTTTATAAAGCACACTCATGTATAAAATATAAATAAATAAAATTTAAAAAAGGCATGCGCCACTACCGCCCAGCTAACAAATATGTTTTTATGACAGGCTTTTTTCCTCAGAATTTAGTAGTAAATATAAAACACAGAGTTACTTGATTGTAGATGAATTCCTCAACAGTCTTATTAAATAAGAAACACAGAGCCAAATACAGAGGTAATAGCCGAAGAGATCAGAGAACTAGCAGAGCCACTACTACCTTATCTTACCACCTCGCCGCCATTGCTTCCCCAGAGAGGGCCTCTTCCTGTGTAACCTTTGTTTTTATTGCCTTTCTGTTCTGCTTTCTCATTGACTCGAAGCCCAGCCACATGACTTCCTCATCACTGCCTGTCTTTACAGACCTCCAGGTCTCTATGGTTGGTACTGGGATTAAAGGACATGCTTGGCTGTGTTCTTGACCACACAGAGACTCTGCCTGCCATGTGATCAGATTAAGGGTGTGGGCTACCACCGCATGATTTCTGTTTCTGGCTTGCTGACCTCTGATCTCCAGGCAACTTTATTTATTAACACACAAATAAAATCACATTTCAGCACAATTAAAATATCACCACACTTGATCTCTGTGTGTGAAGTGTTGCAGGGAGAAGAGAATCAGGCTAACAGCTTGCAGTGAGTTTAGAGCTGTTGAGAGAGCTCTGGGATCACAGTGTCATGTAGCCAAGCTGAGCCTGGCCTTTCAGACCTCCTAAGACCAGAGTGGACACAACTGAGAAATGGGGACATGAATGTTAATATATTTTGTCATGATTTCCTTCAGATTCTGTGCATTACAGAACCACTCAATATTCTCTGAATGGCTTGTTCTCTTGTGGTGTAATTTCACAAATGGTCTTTCCTTTTCCCTATTCTCCGTGTAGAATTCCTGTCATCCATCAAAACACAGATCAAATGACATTCTTTTGAAACTTTTCTCTCTTCCTCTCATTAAATAGGATTAAGTTTAGCTGCATAAAACAGAAATCTGAAAGAAAAAGAAATTAAAAAGGCTTAAAAGTACAGGCTTTGCCCAGGCGGTGGTGGCTCACACCTTTAATCCCAGCACTTGGGAGGCAGAACCAGGCCGATCTCTGTGAGTTCTAGGCCAGCCTGGGCTACAGAGTGAGATCCAGGACAGGCACCAAAACTATACAGAGAAACCCTGTCTCGAAAAACAGAAATAACAACAACAACAACAACAACAAAAACAACAGTACAAGCTTTGGAGCCAGCTAGATGGCTTAGAGGGTAGAGGTGCTTGTTGTCAGACTTGACAATTTGAGTTCAATCCTCAGAGCCCCATAATGGAGAGAAAGCCAGACTCCCACAAGTTGTTCTCTGCCCTCCACATACATACGTGCACCTGCTACCCCACACAAAATAAACAAATGAGTGAAGAATAAATAAATGTTTTAAAAAAGTACAGGGAATAAATTAATTTTAAAAGTCCAGGATTTTGGGTCATTGAGGTGGTTCAGTATCTATAAGGTGGGAGTAAAGAACTAAGTTTTCCTCCGACTTCCACATTCATGCTGTGGCATGTGCCTGTCCCTTCCACAAATAAAATGTAATTAAAAAATTTAAGTATGGGCTTTATTTTTTTAAAGATTTATTTATTCATTATGTATACAGTGATCTGCCTGCATGTACGTCTGCAGGCCAGAAGAAGGCATCAGATCTCACTATAGATGGTTATAAGCCACCATGTGGGTGCTGGGAATTGAACTCAGGACCTCTGGAAGAACAGCTAGTGCTCTTAACCTCTGAGCCATCTCTCCAGCCCCGGGCTTTATTTTTTTTTTAATGCATAAGAAGTACAGAAGTATGTGGTTCAGGGCTGAAATGGTTGTTCCATGAAATCAAATCTGCTTCTGCTATCCTTGGCTTAAAGCATCTATTCTCAGGGTCACCTCATAGAAAAGAAGACTGATGAACTCCAGTTATCATATCCTCATTCTAGGCAGCAGGAAGGAGTCTGGGGAGGAGTCAGAAAAGAAGGACTATGTTGTAAGCTAATACTTTTCCATTTAGCAATCTTCCCAGAAGGTCTACAGAGCATTTCAGTTGGATTTCATCAAGCAGAACTGATGAGGTTCTGCTTGATCCACCTAACTGGATTCTCTCACAACACTCCACCTAGGCAGGGCCTTAAACTCAGGGCCTTGCACATGTTAGGCAAATACTGTCAGTGAGTTACATATTCACCCTCTATTGATTATTTAAAATTTTTTTAAATTACATTTAATTTATTTTAGAAGGGAACGTGCCGTGGTGTGAATTTGAAGTCAGAGGACAGCTGGTGGGGGTTGGTTCTCTCCCTTCACCATGTAAAGTTCCAGGGATTGAACTCATGTTGTCAGACTCAGCTCAGGTGCCTTTACCCACTGAGCGATCTTGCCAGCACCTTTTTGATCATTTTGGCTATTCCAAAAGTTTTACCTCCTTGTATTATATCTAGCATCTTTGTTGTGGAAGTCTGGGAATCAAATCCAGCTTTATCAGGATAAAGTTTTTCGAACCAGTGTTATCTCTCACATACTGCAGATTGGCTCACCAGTGCTTGTTGAGCCCAAGATGAGACCCAGTGGAGTCTTATTCCCTTTAGAAACTTCTGTTCAATATACATGACTCAGCCTCAGGTATTCTGTTATAGTAGCAAAAATTCAACAAAGATAAGTTCAGTAGGAAAAGTAAAACAGAAATTACCACCTGTGAAGAAGCTATTTTAGATGTGGTTAAAGAAGGCATTTCTGATCAGGTAACATTTGAGCAGAGAGCTCAATATAGAGGAATCATTCTATTTGCATATCCTGAGGGTTTGAGGAAGGTGATGGTTTGAATTCTGTTGTACAAAGGCCAGACAGCCTGGAGTTCTGATATCTATGGCAGCAGAAAAAAAGTCTGCTCCAATTGTGTGTTTGTTTTTCCTGGCCAGCTAGTTGGGTAGTGCCTTCCCACACTAAGCTGATCTTCCCTACCTAGTCCCTAGCTCTCCAGTACTTGAGCTTGAGAGATGGCTCTAGTTGAGAGCCTTTCTTGCTCTTGCAGCCACAGAGTGGCTTACAACCAGTTGCTGCTCCAGTTCCATGGGCTCCGATGTCATCTTCTGACTTCTGTGGACACCAGGCACGCATGTGATACACATACATACATGCAAGCAAAACACTCATACATATAAAATGAATCTTTTTAATAAGATCATAACGAAAATGATGCTTTACCAAGTTTCTAGGTATTCCTTTTTGTTGTTTTTATTTATTTATAGATTTGCTTATTGTTGCATATGTGAGTGCTTGTGCTACAGGGTTTGTGCAAGTCATGGAACTACTTTGCCGAGTCGGTTCTCTTCTGCTTTTACGTGGGTCCTGGGATTGTTGTATGTATGTGTTGTATGTTAGGTGTGTGGGAAGTGCCATTACCTGCTGAGCCATCTCGTCAGCCCTCTGGGTATTTCTTAATCCATTCAAATTAACACCTAGAATTAACCATCTTCATATTAGCCTGCAAGACCCTGAATTATTTTCCCTTGTTGCCTGTCTGATTTTAATTCCTATTCTTCCTGTACTCTACCTGACAATTCACCTCCATGCTGTATCTCAAACATACTTCCATTTCAGGGGGCTTTAATTTGCTATTTTTTTCTTTTTGGACAGCTTCTGTTAGAATCCATATGACTTGGTCCTTGAAATTGTTCAGGTCTTTGCTCACTCTGTAGCCCAGGCTGGCCTCGAACTCACAGAGATTCTTCTGCCTCTGCCTCCCGAGTGCTGGGATTAAAGGCGTGTGCCACTACTGCCAGGTGACTGTGTCTAAAAAACATATATATGGGGCAGGGAGGGGGGGCAAGATAATAATTAGTATAGTCATTTTTTTTTTTATTCTTCTGTCTGTTTGTTCAAGACAGGGTCTCACTGTGCAGCTCAGGCTGGTCTTGGACTCATAACTCTCTGGGTTCTTCCTGAGGACTGGGATTATAGGTTTGCCAGCAAACCTAGATCTAGTGTCTGTGGCCCAGATTGGTTTTAAATTTACTTTGTAATAGAGATTGACCTTGAATTACCAATCCTGCCTCTACCTTCTGAGTGCTGGAATGACATGCCATCATACTTGTAGGACAAACTTTCTGGAGAGACATGACATACACATCTACTCACCCCAGATGAGGAACTCACTACAGACCAAATTAGCAATTTGCACCAGAATTGAAGTTGTTAAATCATTGAGTTTATTGATAATCCTTAGTAGTATAGGTGAGGAGATACTGTCAGAAGTGGGAGAGTCAGAGACATTGTATCACTGAAAAGCCACCTCCACACCAGTGACGACTCAGGAAAGCTGTGTCTGTGGACTTCTTTGCACAACTTGAAGGAAACTCTGAGAGATGCCTTTCTGCAGCATGGTTAGTCACCCCCTCACCTCCCCCCCCCTCCCCCGCAGTTTTTTACTGCCCTGTAACTCTTGAGAAGAGCTCTTGTGAATTTTGCAAATTCCTACTTTCCCAGACAGGCAGAGTTTGTTTACTCCCCTAGTCCTATGAACCTCTCTGTTCTTCCCTTCAGTTTAGAAGGTACTACTGTATAACACATACCCAGTTTATATGGTGCCCAGGACTTCCTGCGTGTTAGACACTCTACCATGAGTCATACCCACCCTACTACCTTTCTTTATTAGGACAGCCATCCTAGTTGATATGACATCTCAGTGTGATTTTGATTTGCATTTTTCATGCTTCTTTGCCATTTGTAATCTTCTTAGCAAAACTAGATTCTCCACTCACCTGAAAAATTAGGTGTCTTGGGCTGGAGAAATGGCTCAGTAGTTAGAGCACTTTGTTGCTTTTGCATAGGACCTGGGTTGGATTCCCAGCACCCACCTTTAATTTGCAGGAGATTCAGTGTCTTCTGACCTCTGCAGGCACCAGGCATGCAGGCAAAACATCCATACACATAAAATAAATACATTTAAAAATTAGGATTGAAACATTTTTTTTTTTTTGCTATTGAGCTGCATAAATTTTTCACACATTTTAAATGCAAATCCCATATTAGATCTGCAATTTGAAAACCAGGTATGGTGGTATACCATATATATGATATGGTTATTCTAACACTTGGGTTATAGAGGCAGGAAGATCAGAAGTTCAAGGTCATCCTACACAGGCTCTTAAGGCTGACCAGTCTGGGATACCTGAGGCCCTATCTCAAATAAAAAGGCAAGAATATAATTTGAAATTTTTCTTTCACTCTGTAACTTGTCTTTTTGCTTTTTTGATGGTGTCCTTGTTTTGTTCATAGTCCAGAGATTGGACATCAAGCAAGGCAGGCAAGAACTCTACCACTGAGCTATGTCTTCAGCCCTCTTTCTTACTTTCTGAGAATGGATTTCTCATTAAGTTACCAGGGCTTGTATTAAACTTGCTCTGTAGTCCAGGCTGGCTTGTGATCCTCCTACCCCAGCTTCCCAAGTTGCAGAGATTATAGTCCTGCACCACCAGGCCTGCCTTCTGTCTTGTTTTGAACACAGAGTCCTATTACATATGTAGCCCAGTCTAGCCTGGAACTTGAGATCCTCTTGCCTCAGTTTCTTGAGTTACTGGGATTGCAGGGGTATGCCACCACACTGGCTGGTGGTTCCTCTTAAAGAAAAAAATAATAATAATAAAATTATTTACCTAAATCGTCTCTATCCCCCTTCCCTTTTTTTGCTATTGTAGCATATTTGGGAGATTATTGCCAATCAAAGATTATGAAGGTACATTCCCCCATCTTCCTCTCTTTGCTTCTTAGGGATTTATATTTTTAGTTCTTTAGTCTTTGATCCTTTTGGGTGCTATTCTAAACTCTACCCTCTGTTTGCTTTGTGGTCTTGCATGGTTCATTTGCCCTTTCTCAGACTCATTTTTCATCTGTAAAATGGAATCAGTTAATTTAGCTAAGTATGATTGCTTTAAAGTCTTGAATTCTTTTACTTGTAGTTTATTAAGTGATATAGTGAAAAACACTTAGATGTATAAGGAACCTGTATGTTTGAATGCTGCTTTTGTAAAATATGCATAAAAATATATTTTCTGAATAAAACACTATTCTGAATAAATGTCAGCATATAATTTAAAAAAACTAAAACTCTTATCATCTCAAGCTGCATTTCAGGAGCTTAGTAGCCAACACAGGTATAAGATCTTTCCTTTCCTTCCTCTCTTAGTGCAGGGTAGGGGGAGGGCTATGTGATATACAAACTCAATCCAAAGCCTTGTGCGTGCTAGGCAAATGGTCTACCTTTTAGTACATTCCCTTGCTGATACATTGGGGCTGGAGAAATGGCTTAGCAGTTATGAGCACTTACTGCTCTTTCAGAGGACCTAGGTTTGGTTCCCAGCACCCATATCTGGCAGCTCACAATTGTAGTTCCAGTTCTAGGGGGTCCTATGCCCTCTGACCTCTGTGGGCACGTATACTCGCATGGTGCACATAAACTCATTCAGACACACAAACTACATGTAACAAATAAATCTTGAAAATGTTTCTGTCAGTACATGACATATTGGATAGGACAGCTTTAGACTGTCCATCTGGAAAAGATGAAGATTCAAAAATTGGTACAACTTGGTCAATTTTTAGTATGTTTTTTTTTCTCAGTAGCTCTTTTAATCTCATCTGAAATAAGAATAATGCCAGTTAACTATTTAATAAAGAACTGTATATGTAGGTACCTAATCTGTAAAGAAAATCCTTACAACAAAAAATAGATGCATTATTGTCAGGAGCTGGGAGTAAGGCAGGGGATTGACCAAAAGGATATAGTTGAAAGTAATAAAAATCTTTACATCTTGATTATGGAATTATAGTTATTTGTATAAATGAATACATTTTTAGGCTCAGGACAATATTCCTAAAAAGAGTAAATTTTACTATGTGTAAATTCTACCTCAATAAGCTCATTATTTAAAAACAAAAACAAAAACAACTTATAACTGGGCCATGGTGATGAATGCCTTTAATCCCAGCACTTGGGAGGCAGAGGCAGGCAGATCTCTGAGTTTGAGGCCAGCCTGGTCTACGAGTGAGTTCCAGGCCAGCCAGGGCTATTACACAGAGAAACCCTGTCTCGAAAAATCAAAACAAACAAACAAAAAACTTTTATATAGTATTCTTTTTCATTCTGAGACTAGAGGAAACTGAGGCTCAGAATGGTTAGGACACTTCTGTTGATATGTGGTAATTGTAGAACCTAAATCTGCCTGACAGTAGAACTTGTGATTTTAGCTGGTGGTTTTTAGTCTGTCCCTGGAATGATGAGCAGTATACAGATTCTGTTGCAAAGGATAATCCCTTGGAAGCTAGGAACTCTGATCTCAGCTCTTCCCCTAAGTGGCTATAGTAGTCTTACTTTAATTTTTTGTTTGTTTATTTACTTTTGAGACAGAGTCTTACTGTGTATCCCAGCTGGGTCTTGAACTCACAGCAATCCTCCTGCCTTAGCTTTTTCAGTGTTGGGATTACAGCTTTGCATCATCATACTTGGCTTATTCCAAATATTAGACCCTGGCAGATGTCTTCTCTGTCAGTTACTGGTTGGGATTGAATTGATGTTGTTATGCCGTGTCATGGTCTCCTATGTCTGTCTGTGGCTCTCATTTTGTAGCAGCAGGAGATCTGTTTCACAGCTGATGAGTTTCTTTGATTATAAAAACATTTCCCATTTTGTCCAATCAGCTGCACAGGGTGTGTTCTCAGTAGGAGAATGTGCAGATGTTTGTAGGACCAGTTGTGCTGCCCAGCACATGTTTTAGTCTGTTTCATGCTGCTATTGCAATGCCATAGATTGGATAATTTATAACAAGAAGTTGATGTGCTCACAGATCTGGAGTTGGGAAGTTCAGTAACAAGGTGCAGGTGTCTGGCAGGGTCTTCTTGCTGTGCCAATCCATGATAGAAGAGGAAAAGAACAAAACAAGAGGGTAGGAAAAAGAGCACAAGAAACCACATCCATTCTTTATGGGAAACCCTCTCCAGTATAACAGCATTAATCAGTTCATGAGAGCAGATTCCTCATGGTGTCTTAAACATTACACCTCTTACTATTGTTACGGTGGCCATTAGGTTTCCTACACATGCTCTTTAGTGGATACCACATTGAAGCCATGGCAGCGTTTTAACAGTCTAACTTAACTCTGACTTGTTAGGCAGAGAACTGGTTGAGGAGAAGAAGGTCCAAATTAGGAAAAGTGTTCAAGCAATCGTCTCTGTTGTCTGCACAGATGTTGTCACACTTTGTTTATATCTGCACATCACTTTACAGTTAGCAGGAAACTTTAACATCAGAGTTAATTCTCAGCTCTGGTTATGAAAATGCTTTTTTGCTAAATTGAGCTGAAAATACACATACCTTCTTTTAACATATATCCTCAAGTTGTAGCTTCAATTTGTAGATGAGTGTATTGACCCTGTTTGTTAATTCTGACGTTGTTTGCCAGGGCTTTGCATTAGGTAGACTTATGAAAGTTCTAGATTATGAAATTTACCACTGGCACTTCCTGTTTGTCTATCTGATGGGCCTAGTGTCCTGTCCTTGGGAGCCCATCGATTCTCCACCTCTCATTCCAGAACCCTGGACAGACTTAATTAGTCACAGAGCTATTGTCATCGAGCCAGATGTTCATTGCCTGCCTTCAGCATTTAACTTGTTCCCTGTCCTGGGGTGCAACAGGAGTTAATGACCTAAAAAATTGCCCATCTATCATGTAAACCTAGTTAGGGGAGAATTGTTGGATTTTTATGGAGTGTAAGTAATATATCTGGAGACACATATTCAAACATGTCACCTTATGTGTAAGATATGGCTCTCTAAACAAGATGGGACAAATTGGCTGGTTAATAGAGCTTAATGACAGTTTTTCCATTAATCAGAATGGAGAATGTCCTTCATTAAGGTAATTAACAGAGCACTTGTGCAGGTGATAGTTATTGCACACAAATTTCCAAGTTTATTTCTTTCCCTTGAATACATTTGGCAAGAAGTCTTGGCTGTGTTTCTCTTTCTGCATTAAGATGTTCAATGGCATCAAATTTCCCCATTAAGATAGTTCAGTGGGTAGAGATGCTTGCAGCCAGATCTGACAACCTGAGTTCTGTCCCTGACACACATAATGCAAGAAGAGAACCAATTTCTGCAAGTTGTCCTCCGACCTACATATGACACTGTAGCATGTGCATGAGCATACAAATAGATGAAATAAAAATTCCTCCCTTTTTTCTTTAAAGCTGCTAGTAGCTTTTATCTTATGTACAGGCACAAGGGGTGGACAAGACATTTGCTGTTCCTTCTTCCTAGCAGGCTAAGTGCTCACTACCAGACATCCAAGCTTCCTTGGTGAACTGAAGAAGTATGACATTTTCCAGCTTGTGAGTTAGCATCATTAGACATAGAAAAAGCCTTGGAGATCAACTAATCCACTTAATATTAGTTAGGATAGTGAAGTCCAAAGAAGAAAGGTGATTTGGTCAGTGCCGCACTAATGTCAGAACTCTCTGTGGGATACCGGGATTAATATTAAACTGAGAGCCTAAAATGGCTGAGTTGACATTAAACAAGTTATTGCTCTGTCATTCTTCATCTGTAAAGTGGGAAAAGTATTATACTCTGTTTAGTCCCTTTTTCCCTATACCAAGAGGCTTCCCTTTGAGTATAACTGAAGGCTTTAGAGAAGATGACGTCAGAGGGAGTGAGCAATTACTAATCAATACTGTCTTATTTGTTTTTGCTGTAGGATCCTCAGTCTTCCACAATGAACCCTGTTTACAGCCCCGTGCAACCTGGGGCTCCTTACGGCAACCCTAAGAACATGGCCTACACTGGTGAGTGGTATAAGAATGGACTGCTGTTTTTCAATTATTCTTTGATAGTTTCTTATATTTATTTAGTATATTTTAGTTGTTTTTACTCCCATTATCCTTTTTCACCCCTTCTTCCAGTGAATGCCTCTAACTTGCTTAGTGACTTACAATTTACTCCAGGGCTCCAAAAGCCCTGGTAAAGTTGGGGAAGCTGGAAAATATATATACATATATTTATATATTTAAACACTTTTTTTTGTTTGTTTTTTTGTTTTGTTTTGTTTTGTTTTCGAGACAGGGTTTCTCTGTGTAGCTTTGCGCCTTTCCTGGGACTCACTTGGTAGCCCAGGCTGGCCTCGAACTCACAGAGATCCGCCTGGCTCTGCCTCCCGAGTGCTGGGATTAAATACTTTTTAAACTTTATTTTATGTGCATTGGTTTGAGGGTGTCAGATCCTCTGGAACTAGAATTACAGACAGTTGTGAGCTGCCATATGGGTGCTGGGAATTGAACCCAGGTCCGCTGGAAGAACAGCCAGTGCTCTTAACCACTGAACCATCTCTCCAGCCCCGGAAAAGATATATTTAATTGGGGTCCTGTAGGGATGGAAATAGAGGTGACAGACAGAGTCTCACTATGTAGCCCTTAGCTCTGGCTGCCTGGGAACTCATTATGTAGACCAGCTTGGCCTAGAACTCACAGAGATCTACCAGCCTCTGCTTCCTGAGTGCTGGGATTAAATGTGTGCCAAAATGCCCACCAGTAGAAGGGGGCTATCCTGGTTAAAGGCTATTGAATTATCAACAAAAGGGAACTGAGCACCTGTCATGTTTCTGGCCTGTGGTAGGTGCCTTTAATATCTTATTTCACTTTCACTTATTTATTTTAAAAATGAATTTTACTGTGTGTGTGTGTGTGTGTGTGTGTGTGTGTGTGTGTGTGTGTGTGTGTGCGCGCGCGCGCGCGCGCGCGCGCACGCGCGCCACACTCACTTTGATACAAGTATGGAAGTCAGGACAACTTTGTGGAGTTGTTTCTCTCCTTCTACAGTGTGGGTTCTGGGGAATCAAACTCAGTTTATGAGTCTTTGTAACAACTACCTTTAACTGCTGAGCCATCTCTCTGGGCCCTAACTTTCATTTTAAAGTAAATCCCATACAATGTAGTTTGTTATCACCATTTCACAGATGAGAAAATCATAGGCATAGTGGACACCACAGAATCAAAATTAGTTAATTGAACCCAAGTAGTTGCTTCTGAAGACTGATCTTTTTAAAGCTCTTATATTCCAGTGTGGTTTTTTTTCTTCTGTTTTTATGTGTGTTGCTCTTTTGTTTGGAATGTTGTTATTCTCTGACTGTCTCACCTTATTCCTCAAGAAATTTACCTTGAAGCCAAGCATGGTAGCTCACACCTACAGTTCCTGCACTTGGGAGACTTTAACAGGAGGATTTCCATGTGTTTGAGGCTAGCATGGGCTACTGTAAGGCAGGCAGGATATAATTAATACCTGGCATAAAGTAAATGCCTAATGATAGTTACTCTTATTTACAAGTAAAGTTAGGTAGGGTGTAAAACAATGGAATTGAGTGAAAAGAAAATGTAACTTAAGGTATTTAGCTTGTATTTTGTACATCACAAGCCTTCAAAAATATTGAATAGAAATCAAGATAGGGTAATGTTATGAGTAAACACATTGGTTACAAGGTATGGTAGAGGTTAGAGGCTATCACTCACTGGTACAGTCAGACCTAACGTATAAGAGGTCCTGGGTTCAATCCTCCAAGGCAAAAAAGAACATATAGCCAATTCTTGACTGTAGGAAAGAAGTAGTGAAGAGGAAAAGTAGCTAAAAATTTTGGTAGTAATGTTGGAGTTGGAAAACTAGGAGAGTTTTGTTCCAGCATAGAGCCACAGACAGAGTGGAAGCTGTGAATTCTGTCATTCTCTTTACATTCCTCCTTATATGTTTTACTATATACGTTATGTAGACTAGGAGTGAAGGTATCTCAGAGAGCCTGTTGTCTGAAGTTGGCTTTTTCTTTTCTTGACAGGGTCTCTGCATAGCCCTGGCTGTCAAGACTGACCTCAAACTCAGAGATCTGCCTGCCTCTGCCTCCAGAGTGCTGGGATTAAAGGTGTCCTCCACCACATCCAGCAGTTTTGTTTTTTGTATATTTGTTTGTTGTTGTTTTAAAGACAAAATCTCATTGTGTAGCTCTCTGGCTGTGCTGGAACTCTATGTAGACCAGGATGGTCTTGAACTCACAGGGATTCCCCTGCCTCTGATGAAAGGCATGCACCCTCATGCCCAGTTAAGTCAGTGTTCTTAACTGCTAAGCCATCTCTCTATTTTTTTTTTTTTTGTTGTGCTTAGGATTAAACCCAGAGCTTGGCACATAACTAGACAAATACTCTACCCTGAGCTACACATTCAGCCTCAGCTGTTAATGTTTTTAACCTTAATAAAACAGGTTTCAATAATATACATTCAAATAATACTCTGAATTACATTAAAAGTTCAGTTTGGTAGGATTATAGCAGTTATTTCTAACTTTCAATCCCACCTGTTACGTTTACCACAACAGCTCTCTCGTTCTTACTAATCTTCATAGTAAAATATTTTCTGTTTGAACTCTATGTACTTATTTTGATAAAATTATTTCCATTAGTCAGGACACATGGGACAGACCTAGCTCAGGGAGCTTGTTGCTTTTTCCCTTCCGGTTCAGGGTGTTCCCAGCAAAGTTAGTTTTTTTGCCAGAGGCAACTAAGCTGTTTTGGCGTGCAGAACCCCTGAGCGTCTGTAGGGTGTCAGCTTCCTATTTGCTGCCTTTGTGGCTAACTTCATTCTTAGGACTGGCTAAGCTTGAGAAGGCAGGAAACAGTTACACTTGTTGATTTGCACTAAAGGATCACGCAGCATGCTATTGTCTCTGCTGGGCTCATGGTAGAAATTTGGCAGTGCATTTTAATTGAATGAACAGCCAAGTTCAAAATTCAGCTCTGTCAGTGAATACCTGGATGACATTAACCAATTGATTAACTTCCCTAAACTGAATTTGTTTTGTAAATTGAGATAACATTATAGATATTTAATAGGATGATTGTGAAAATTAAATTATATAATTTGTACATTAGAGGGGGAGAAGAATTTTTTTGTGTCTACTAATCAGTGAATGTTATTATCCTAGAATTTAAATTCTCTGTTAGCGATTCTAGCACCCTGCAGGTAGCTTAATAACACACATAAAGAATATATTCAGTTTTTACCTAGACTAAGCTTTCAGATTCATAGACTTTCCTTTTTAAGCTCATTTTCCTGTTGTATCATTGTACTTTTTTGTTTTATTTAGACTGACGATAAGACTCTTAAGTTTCCAGCTGTTTTGTTTTTACCCTTGGTATATGAGACAGGGTGTCATGTGCTCCCAGCTCGCCTTTAACTGACTGTATAATCGGGGATGACTTTGAACTCTGAATTCTACTTCTTCCTCCCAAATACTGGAACTCTACATATGTATCACCATGCCAGAGTGGGTCCCAGCTCTGTGCAGGGAAATTTAGGTTTCTACCCCCACCCCACCCCCAGGCTGATCATATCCTTATCTCCTAATCTTAGTGTCTATAAAAAGCAGTTTCTTTGATGGCTAGGACCCACACACCTTACCAGAGCAGCCTGACAACAGCCCGTTATTTAAACTTCCTGTTTGTTTTCCCCCTTCTTCATTTTTTGATTCCTAAGGATTTCATTTTCTTTCTTAAATATCTGCTTTGCCTAAGAATAAGATGCTTGTTATACTTCATCCAACTTCTGTAGGTTTTGTATAGGAAACAGATTTTCAAGTTATCTTATATACGGCTGGAAATGGAGGCTTGAAGTGAGATGAGTTGCTAAATAGAGTACATTAAATATTTATTACTGATGATAGTAATACCTGTGTCAAAAGTTTTAATTGCCGTTTGGCAAGTACATGCTAGGTAACACATACATTATTTATAATTAATGATTTTAAGTTTCATAATAGCTTTCTTTGCAGATAAAGAAATTGTGACAGCTTAATTTAGGCCATGTGATTTGAAGTAATTTATAGCTTCTCTAAAGGATACATAAAGATTTGAATTCAAATTTTTATGAGTTTATATTATATGTTCATTTTTGTTATAAGGAAGTGGTCTGTCTTAAAGATGTGCTTCTTTCATAGCAGCCAATGATAAGTGTCTTAGGTTTCTATTGCTCTGGTAAAACGTGACTAAGAGCAACTTGGTCACAATCCGTGTCTGTTGTGGAACTTCACCCAACTTACAGTATTTTTTTAATTTGTCAACCCAAGCTGCCAAAGACAGGCATTAAGTGCAGCAGACGCATGAATACCTTTCTCCTGGTTCACCTTAGCAGTGGGCTCTTGATAGGATTTCCCCCCCAGAAGCTTCAGAAAAGATTTGTTGCTACAATTTCTAGATTTATATATACTTCTCTTTCCTTTCCTTTAAAAAAAGGGTAGGATTTATTTTTATATTTTTATGTGCCTCAATGTTTTGCCTACTTATTTGTGTATGCACTACATGTGTGCCTGGTACCCTTGGAGTCTCTTTTCTGGTATAAGATACCCTAGAACTGGGGTTACAGAAGGTTGTGAGTTGCCATATGGGTGATGGGAACTGGACCCTGGTCTTCTGTGACGGCAGTAAGTGCTCTTAACCATTGAGCCCTCCCCCACCCCAGTGTGTGTTTGTGTAGCCCTGGCTGGCTTGGCACTCACTGTGTAGACCAGGCTGGCCTTGAACTCACAGAGATCCAACTGCTTCTGCCTCCTGAGTGCTGGGATTAAAGACATGCTCCACCACCACCTAGCTGTTTCTGTTCTTAAAATATTCTGATGGTATAAGCATCCAAGTATCACCCAGAGGTCTGGTGTATGTTCTGGACAGAGGAAGGTGTCTAGAGTGTCAACAGAAAATGAAAATATAGAGAGACAGATGAAGCTCTAAGCAATGGATTTGTTTTTTACTTTTTCACAGATTTGTTTTTATTTGTGTGGGTTTTTGATTTTTGGGTTTTTTGATTTTCGAGATAGGGTTTCTCTGTGAAACAGTCCTGGCTGTCCTAGAAGTCACTCTGTAGCCCAGGCTGACCTCAAACTCACAGAGATTCGCCTGCCTCTGGCTCCCGAGTGCTGGGGTTAAAGGCGTGCGCCACCACTGCCCAACCTGTGTGTATATTTATGTTTCTCTGTATATATACTATATGTGTGCAGAGGCTGGAGGAGATCAGTGGGCATCGGATTCCCTGGGATTGGAGTTAAAAGCAGTTATGAACCACTTAACATGGCTACTGGGAACTAAGCTCCAGTCTTCTGAAAGAATAATAGCAAGCACTCTTAACTGCTCTATTAACATCTCTCCAGAATAATTTTTATTTAACTTGTGTGTGTTGGGAGAATATATGCGTATATGTCTGTGTGTGCCAGTGCTTGCATGCCATAGCATATGTATGGAGGTCAGAGGACAATGTCAGGTGTCACCAGCCCTTGCTTTCCACCTTATTTGTTACTTGCTACTGCACTGTGCATGACAGGTTTGCTCACTTGTAAGCTTCCAGTGATTCTTGTCTCTGAATCCCATCTTTCTGTAGGAGTGCTAGGATTACAGACACACTGCTGTGCCCCCCTTTTTTACATGGTATCTTAGTTATTTTCTTATTGCTGTGATAAAACACCATGACTAAGGCAATTTATGAAAGAATTGTTTAATTTGGGGCTTAAGGTTTCAGAGGCTTAGAATTCATGACCATCATTGTGGGAAACATGGCAGCAGGCAGGCATGGTATTGGAGCAGTGGCTGAGAGCTAACATCTTGAGACACAACCATAAGACAAGAGAGAGCTAACTGGGAATGGCCTTTTGAAACCACAAAGCTTACCCACAGTGACATACCTCCTCCAATAAGACCACATCTCCTAATCTTTCCCAAACAGTTCTACCAAACATTCAAATATTTGAGCCTGTGGGGGCATTCTCATTCAAACCACCACACATGGGTAATGGGGAGTCAGACTCTGGCCCTTATCATTGGCATGGCAAGGGTTTTACCCACTGAACCATTTCCCCAGGTCCAACAATTTTTATTCAGGCTAGTATGTATATGGCTTTCTTTGCAGGATATGTATGCTATAGTGGATCATAGGCACAGTCAGGGAGGTTGTGGTATAAGAGAAAATTTTAAGAAAAAGAAGAACTTCATATAAACTGCTCTGAAACAAAGACTATTGATTATAGGGACTTGATACAGAGGCAGATATGAGCTCATTGGTGAGATGGGTGTTGCTAGGTAAGTCCTTGTACAACTGGCTTATTTGGAATAATTGCAGTCTTGAAGAACTTTTTGAAGTAGATCCTGTAACAGGCATATGTGCAGGAATTTCTTCAGATCTACCCTACTACAGACATAGGTGTGTACAGACTCCTTCTTTATGGCCCCCTGGTTCCATTTTGTTAGGTTTGATGTAAGTCACTCTATTTGATACTTGTAACTTCCAGAGTCTAAGCTCTACTACTGATAGGCTGTGGCACATTGGTAGAGTTATTTTAGCTTTTCTGAATTTTAGTTTTCTCAGCTGTAAAATGAGATAATGACCTAAACCAGTGGTTTGCTCATGGGTCTATTAAGGCCCCTAGTATAGTCCCTAGCTAAGTTGTTGTAAAGCACAGCAGTGAATATGCCTTTGTAGAGAAGCGATTAGAACATAGAGATAACTTAGAACTGTGCGGTGGTTGGAGACATAGTTCAGTGGGCAGAAGGCTTTCCTGGCATTCACAAGAAGACTCTGTTTGATCCTCGGTGCTTCAAGAGAAATACCAAACCAGATCCACTATATGATGACATCTGATAAGTTAGTACACTTCTGTGCCTCAATATATATTCTACAAGAAAAACATGATAAAAGGTTTGGAATGCTTTCTTCACAAGAAGGCAAAGAGTACTAAATATAACTGTGCCAGCCATCAACTTGCTGTGTGGGTCCCAAACCCATTTAGAAAATAATTATGAGATTTAAGAACATGTGAAGCCTTTAAACTAACTTACATTATATGAATGAAAAGATGGAGAATTCAGTGATCTGTAAAAGTGATTTGTGTTAGAACTGGGTCTGATGCCTAACTCCCCACTCTGGCCTGTGTATTCATTGTTTCTCTGCCTCAAGGAAATGACTAAAGTTTCATCTTCCTTTCCCCGTATTCTGTCCTGGGTGCTTCCCACTCCTGTCTACTGCCTGGAACCAGTTGCAGTGCTCTTTGAATTTTCTGGTTTCAGACTGTACCAAGCAGTATGTCCAATTGCTACAAATTCTTAAGCTTAGTGTAGTAGCACATACCTGTAATTTCAGCACTCTGGAAGTAGAGGCAGCAGGATTGGGGGTTCAATGCCAGTTCCAGCTATAATAAGTCCATGTCCCCCCAAAACAACCAACTGAAAAAACATAGCCCCCCAAAGGGGAAAAAAAGCAAGCCCACACAATCTGACACTCCTAACTCCCTGTTCCTCCTTTCCCTTCTTTTTTTTTTTACTAACAGATTAGCCAGGACTATGTTGTAATCCTGTCTCAAACAAGCAAAAAAGATGTAACAGTTTATCAGCTGAAAGACCTTGATAATTAACGAAACTGCCAGCCTACAGATACAGTGAATGATCTGATCTGTCAGTGTGACTAAGAAACACTGTCTTCCGTTGTCCTGCCTAATTCTGTGTGTGTGTCTCTGACTGTCTCTCTGACTCTGTCTGATCACCTTGTAGCGCTTTTAAGATGATCTGACAGCTGTACTTCATTTGTGTTGGAGAGGGGATATGTGGCAGCATTGGTTGTCCTCCTCAGCTGCACTCCACCTTATTGTTTTGAGACAGGCTCTTTAATTGAGCCTGGATCTTACTGATTTTCAGCTGGACTGGCTAGTCAGCCATCCCAGGAATCCTCCTGTCTCCACCTCGCCAGAGCCGGGATAACAGCATACAGCCATCCTGGATTTCTGTCCTATGCTTAGATAGCAAGCACTTTACTGATGGAGCTGTTTCCCTAGGCTGGTGCTTTGTTCTTTACACAGGACTTCCCCAATGTTTTCTCATTTAGTTTTTAAAACAGCTTTAGAGAGATAGCTTTTATTTTCCAAGTAAAATAACTGGGGATCAGCTTCAAGGTCATACTGTATAGCAGAACCTAACCACAGATTTATTTATTTATTTATTTATTTTGAGTTATGAAGTAAATGCTTTTACCACTCTGGACTATGTGGCTGTATCTTGGACACCACAGTGATTAGCATCTCAGATGAGCCAAGAAAGCAAATTCAAATCCCTGAAATTGCTAACACTCCTTTGATGTTGAAGCTGGTTTCCTCCGTTCAGAAAAGACCCCTCAGGTCACTTCACTTTTTCAACTTCACTGAAGAACTTCATGGAATGAACTGTTCTTACTCTATGGCTGCTCTCCTTATTGTTAAACCTAAAGGACTGTTTTTAGACCTCATCTTAATTTGATCTTCCGTATCATTTGGTACCCTCATTGTCCCCTTCCTCCCCGCATTTACTCTTTCCACTTTTCTTCCTTTGTTTTGGGGCGGGGTGGATAGGATGGTTTCATTTCACGCTGGCTTCAAACTTGCTAGTTCAAGGGATGACCTTGAACTTCTTTCTGATCCTCCTGCCTCCATTTCCCAGGTACAGACAAAAGTCTCATTTATACAGTGTTGAGAGTCAAACCAAAGACAAGCACTCTACCCACTGAGCTATATCCTCACCCCCCCTTCTTTTTTAATTTAAATATATGCCTTTTTGACATGTATTGGTTGTGGTCTGGCACATGTGTGTGCCAGAGGACAACTTGCAGGGACAGGATTCCTCCTCCCCAGGTTTGAACTCAGGTCATCAGACTTGATGGCAAGGGCCTTTACCCATTGAGCCATCCCACCAGCCTTCCTTGCTTTTATTGAGTCTACTACAAAATTCGGTTTTTTTGTTTGTTTGTTTGTATTTTCTTTTACTTCTTTAGTTGTAGTCTCCTTTTAGGGTTTTCTTCGTTCACGCATTGAAAGTTGGTGTTGCTCAAGGGCTCAGTTGCTACCTAGAAGCTGATTTATACTGTGACAAACATTTCCTCTGATCTTCAGATTAGTTTATTCTAGCTGTCTTTCAAACATCTCTATGATTGTCTCATACATTGCTTAGACTTATATTTAAAACTGAGTATATTGCCTTATCTTTCCCTTAAAACCTGTCTTTTTCTTTTAGCAGTCTGTGGTTTGTACCTCCTGTTCTCTCAAATCAGAAAATACTGACATTGATAGATTTTTTTTTCTCTTGTGAGAGTGTGTGTGTGTGTGTGCACGCGCGTGCCTTTGTGTGTTTTTTGCTAGGATATAAAAATCCTGAGTAGGCAAGGAAAAGCCCCTCCATTGCAATCAGGAGCAGGATGCAGGCAGAAGCAATTAGCACCCTCTAGTGTTGATAGTCTTCATGTAGACCTTAGCCCTGTAGGTGTTCCAGCTCCTGTATGGTTCTGAGGAATCAGGAACCTTAGTCCTTGGCAGCTGCCATTCTTGAATCTCTCACATTCTTGCATCTCTCAGCCTGGGTTCTGGACCCTTGGCCATGAGGAGTTGATAGCTCTCTTAGCTCTCTGTAACTCTTCTGGTGACCAGAGCCTTCAATTTCTCTTTCTCTTTTTATTCTTTTTTGTTTGTTTTGTTTTGTTTATTTGTTTTTGTTTTTCGAGATGGGGTTTCTCTGTGTAGCTCTGGCTATTCTGGATCTCTCTCTGTAGATCAGGCTGGCCTCGAACTCACAGAGTTCTGCCTCCTGAGTGCTAGGATTAAAGGCGTATGCCACCATCATCTAGCTTTTTTTTTTTTTTTTTTAAAGTTAAGACAGGGTCTCATTGTGTCTGCCGTGGAACTCTATATAGAATTAATTGGCCCATCTGCCTGACTTTGACTCCTGAGAGCTGGGATTAAAGGCATGTACCACCACACTTGCCCTTTCAGACTTTCTTTCTGCTCTTTTGTTGTTTCCCCCATCTCTCCCTTCCTCTCCCCTCCTCTTTTGTATACACACACACACACACACACACACACACACACACACTAGCAGACAATAAAAGTTGGAAAGATGGCTTAGCAGTAAGAGCATTATCTGCACCTACAAAGGACCTAGTTCAATTCCCAGCACCCATATGGCAACTCACAACCACCTAACTCCAGTTCCTAGCGATCCAGCACCTTCTTCAGGCCTCTAAGGAGTACTAGGCACACAGGTGGTATGCATACATACAGGCAGGCAGGCAAAACTATTCACACACATAAATAAAAAGAAATCCCCCCTCCCCCGCTGCCCAGAGAAGCTTTCTCTGTGTAGCTTTGGAGCCTGTCCTGGAACTCACTTTGTAGACCAGGCTGGCCTCAAACTCACAGAGATCCGCCTGCCTCTGCCTCCCAAGTGCTGGGATTAAAGGCGTGCTCCACCACTGCCACCACCACCCGGCAAGAAATCTTTAAAAAAATAAAATGCTAATGTCATTATCATTAGTTTACATTAATCATAGACTAGTTACTGCAGTAATAACTAACATTTGTAACTCCCATTAGGGTAGCAGGGCACTTTATAAACATTGCCTCCATTTGCAATTTTTTAGGTAAGAGCTGTTATTGTTTCTCATGTGTTTACTTAGTTACTTACTCATGATACTTAGTTTCAACTAAGTAACATTCCCAGGGTCTAGCTGCTTATAAAAGTCACCTTAAGCAAACTATAAAGAAACCTAGGGAGGGCATGAGATCCTTGTGTTCACAGATAAGCACTAGAGAAACCAAGAATGTTAAACACGCAGGCTTGTCTCTTCAACAGATGGGATGCATACCTGTTTTCTGCCCAGGAAGCTGGGAGTGGATGTAGTTAACAGCCTGGTGACTGTGCTGTCTGTAGGGCCAGGCCACACCTGCGTCCCCCAGACTGTTACGTTTATTCCAGATGCTTTCTCCCTAGACCTTTATCTTTAGCAGTTTCTCAGTCAATAGGACCTATCCCTTAGTAGAGATGTCACATGTACTCTGTAGCTCCGCGACCTCTTCAATGACCTAGACAACCACAGTCCTCCTCTGTGTCCTTAAGCTATAGGACCCCTTCATATGGAAGAGGTGACATGTACTTTACAGAAGAGTTTTGATGTAGTCATGCCTTAAGCTTTATTGTGATAATTGTTACCAGGAAACTTCTTTCCAAAAGTTGTACTGTACTAAAATATGGCTAAAATAAACTGCCTGGTGTCAGACTCTAGAAGTTTGAATCAACACCGGCTACTGAGTTGTGTTTAACCAGATTTCCTTTTTGCCTCTGTAGATCATTAGTCTCCCAATCCTGGTGTTTGCAGAGGGAAATCCCCCACAGAAACCTTTGATTCTTTGAGAAGCAGTTTTGCTATGTAGCCTAAATGCTAAAATTATAGGCATGCACCACCATACCCAGCATAAGTATACTTAAAAAAATCATCATGGGAAAACATACAACATTTCTGTTTTACTCATTTTTGAGAGAGGGAGGGAAAAAGAAAGAGTCAGAGTCTGTGCGTGCTTACATATATATGTGCAAAGGCTAGAGGTCATCCTGAAACATATTTCAGGAGCTATCAACCTTGCTTTTTGAGATAGTATTTGACCTGCTAGGAACTTGCCAAGTAGGCCACACAGGCTGGCCACCAACCCCCAAGAACCTGCCTGTCTCCACTTCCCTAACACTGGGAATTACAAGCTTGCACCATCAAACCCACCTTTTTTTTTTTTTTAAACACAGGTTTTAGGGACCAAACTCAAGCACTTTATTGACTGAGTTGTCTCCTAAGTCCATCTTAGCTGTCTTCAAGTATATGATTCATGACATTAAGTACATTCACAGTTGTGTGACCACCTTCATTATTTCTAGAAGTTTTTTCATCACCATAACATACATTATATACCTCTCAGGAAATCCATCCTACACCCAACTTCTGGTAACCCTAATCTGCTTTCTGTTTCTGTGAATTTGCCTATTTTAGTTCATCCACATTAGTTCAATCATATTTGTTTGTCCATTTATCTGTCTCTTCAGGTGCCCTGAAATCTGCTCTAGCCAGTAGAAGTCCTGTTGGCTGGTCTTTTGATGGTGAAAACTTGCAATTAAAATACATAATTCTTACATGTAGAGGACAAAGTCCTTATTGGCATATGTATGTGTGCTAGCTAGTTTTATGTCAAGTTGACACGAGCTTTTGGAAGAGGGCACCTCTATTGAGGAAATGTCCCACCAGACTGGCCTGTGGGCAAGCCTGTGATGTTTTCTTGATTGGTGACTGGTGTGAGAGGCCCACTGTGGGCCATACTCCACCATGGCCTCTGCACCAGTTCCTGCCCTGACTTCTCTAGGTGATTGACCTTTAAGCTGTAAGCTGAAATATAAATTCTTTTCTCTCCAAGTTTTAATCATTGTAAATTCAAGAAAAATGAAGATCCTTAACCTTGTCACAGAACCAGCAAGTACTTAAAATGGGTTACTCTATGTTATTAACCACTGAGCGCTCAACGAATTTAGGTTGATTAAAAGAATAAGTGACCAAGTGATAAAACTGCTAATAATGAAGCCTTTTCAGAGGTTCATAAGTGTTGGGAAATCAACCTTAGAGTTTGTAGTAGACACTTCGTCTAGAGGACCTCTGTAAAGCTCTGATTTACATTAGTGCTTCTATTTGTTCTAGTACTGGAGGTTAGGTGCTTGCCCCAAGCAAGGGCAGGAAAACATGTGAAAGATGATGTGTTAACTCTAGGTAAACAGATGAAACCATCCAGTGCATTTATACCCCATATTTTTGCCAGCTACTCTAGTTTAGTTTAAGAATTAGTACCACAGCTCCAAGGCCACTATGAAAGGATCTCAGAATTGTCTAATTTATATTTGCATCCCCGTTTCCAGTCTATACTCCATTCACATAGTTTTCTCTTCTCCATCCTTGTATTCATTATTTCTGATCATGAGCACAGAAAAATTGTGAAAAATAGTTTTGTTTACTTGTGTGTGATGTGGGGTATGTGTGTGTGTGTGTGTGTGTGTGTGTGTGTGTGTGTATGTGTGTCATGCTCATGCAAACATTGGATGTCTTCCTCAGTTACTCTTCACCTTATTTTTTGAGAGACAGGGTGTCCTGAACCTGAAGTTCACTAACTGGCTGGTTCGCTGGCCAGCAAGCTCTGGGGATCCCCTGCTCAGGTTGTCCTCAGAGTCACTGTGTGGCCCAAGCTAGCCTCAAACTCAAAATCCTCCTCCCTCTGCCTCCTTAGTACTTGAATTACATTATAGATAACATGTTGTGAGCTACCATACCTAGCTTAAAGCGGGTGTGTGTGTGTGTGTGTGTGTGTGTGTGTGTGTGCGCGCGCGTACACCTGTATGTATGCTTGTGGAGATCAGAGGTCAGCATCAAATGTCTTCCTCTATTGCTCTCTATCTGAATTTTTGTAATGGAGTCTCTCATTAGATGCAGAGTTTCAGGTAGACTGGCTGCCCATTGAGCCCTTGGGGTCAACACCCATATGCCCTTATAGCACCGGGGTTATATATGCATACTGCCACACTTGGCAGCTTTTATGTGACTGCTAGTGATATGAACTCGGGTCCTCATGCTTTTAAAAGGGACTTTACCCACCAAACCACCTTCCAAGACTGAAAATCATCCATATTGAAAGTGAAAACTTTGCATTATGAAAAACTGCATTTCCTAGTGCCTCCAGCATTCAGAATTTGTCTGGTTCTTAAAGAAAAACCCATGAAACCAGTTACTATTAGTTTTCAGGTTGTATGTTTTCTTTTGCTAAAAAAAAAAAAAAAAATGTTGGGCGTTATAATGAAGTAAGTATCATAATTTCTGAACCTCTTCTTAGATATGGAGAGACTTTTCCAGTACCTAGATGTGCCCAATTGTGGGTATCCAGGCTCTGATTAATTTGTACTTCATAGCAGTTTGTTTTCTATCATTCAAGCCTAGGAACTTGGTAGACATTTACATTTTTGAGACCCACTCCAGACTTAATGAATAAAAATTCTGAAGGTGGTTTCCAGAAAATTCTGCTTATTACAAGCACTGTATATTGAGATGGCTGTGACACACATAGCTGCAATTTTGTGAATGTTTGATAGTTGCTCTCTTTTCCAATTCTGTGAGCTTGTCTAGGAACCTTCCCATCATAATATCACAATTCTTTTGAATCAAAACAGCTTTGAAAGTGTGCCATATGTCCAACAAGAAGGGTGACTACCCTTTGTCAGACAGATGAAGAGGTCTTTGGGTAAGCTTCCTCAAAGCCTGAAGCTGATGGAAACTGTAGTTTCCAACAGGATAACTAAGAGTTCTATTTTTTTTTTTTTTTGATTTTCAAGACAGGGTTTCTCTGTGTAGCTTTGCGCCTTTCCTGGAACTCGCTTTGGAGACCAGGCTGGCCTCGAACTCACAGAGATCCTCCTGGCTCTGCCTCCCGAGTGCTGGGATTAAAGGCGTGCGCCACCACCGCCCGGCTAAGAGTTCTATTTTTCCCTTGTACATCTTTGGAAAACTAAATGATTAGCCCCTGAAATTGACTTTAAAGGATTCTTACTGCATAAAGTCAAAAGTGTGATTACTTGAAAATTGCTCAAATGGTGAGGAAGGTACTTGAATTGAAGTGTCCAAATTGGATTTTTTCTGTTACTGCTCCCAGCAGGAGAAGTGGCAGAAAAATCAATAGTCCTTGGTTCCATACTTGATGTTACCTCCAGCAGCCTTTATCTGCTGGAGAGAAGTTTTGTAAGTTTGTGGTGAGATCTCCATTACTTTCATCTGCATGGCAGGAGACCTGAATGCCTGGGGTATTATGATCCAGGTGGGGTGGACAGAGAGCACAGACAAGGACTACAGAACTTCCCTTCTTGACCCCTAAGCTATGAAAATTCAGATTGAAATTCGGATAAGAGGTCTGAGCACAATGGTGTGGGGATGTGGAGGACAGGGTGCAGGAGAGCACTCCTGAGTAACTAACTCTTTAGTGATTTAGGCCACTCACAATTCTAAGTTTCCAGAGACTTGGAGTGTTGAGCAAGCAGGCTGAGTGACTGATATTATTATAATCATTTGCATCATATGCATTCTCATTTCCTACCAAGTCTAGGGCTCAGTCTTTTTATATAGCATTAGTTAAGTCAGACTAGACTTGAACTCAACTCCATCATGTGGGAGTGTCTGTTAAATATCAAAAAGTGCTCCTGGGAAACTTGACTAGCAGTATCTAGATAAGTAAAAAGTTTGTGCAAGGCCCTGAGTGGTTCCATCCCCAGCACACACCCCCCTGCAAAAGTCTAGAGGTGAGGTTAGTACAGGCAACACTGACTTACTAGATAGGCCAGTGATTTCAAAACCAATATTCGCACGACTTTCAGCTTTCCTTCTTGACCACAGATGCCTGTGATAGCTCCAGGCATTGTGTGTTTTGTGTAATTAAGTTAAAAAGAAGAGCAGGGTTAGAGAGATGGCTCAGTGGTTAGTGAATTGGCTATTCTTCCATAAGACCCGAGTTCCATTCTCAGCACCTACATGGCAGCTTGCAACTGTTTGTAGCTCTAGTTCTAGGGGATCCATCTAGTCTCTACAGGCACCAGATGCAGTGCATTTAGCATACATGCTACAAAATACCCATATAAATAATAAGAATAATAGTAAAAAAAATTTTAACAAGTATAGGGGAATACCAATAATGTTCCCCTTCATTAGTAAAGCAAAGACTTTGCCAGAATTCCCCCAGCAGAATTTTTTTAATGTGTTATTGGTCAGAACTAAGTTACATGGCTCTCTTGGGCTTTAGAAAGGCTGGGAAAGGAGTATTTTGGCCTCAGTGGTAAAGACAGACAAGGCAAAATTAGTTGAGAATGAGTGATGAGTTAGCCAGCCCATAGTAGCAACCACAAATGCCCAGGCAAGTAAATTCATATCTGTTTCTCTCTTACTCTGGCTCTCTGTTTTTGTCTTAAAGACAGGATTTTGCTCCATAGCTTAGGCTTGCCTTAAAATTGCTGTGTAGCCAAGCTGTAAATGAGCTTTTCTAGCCATTTTCCTCATCTGTGCAATAAAAATAATAGTAGAACCTGTCTCACAAAGGCATCATGATGATTAAATGATAGTTATATAAAGGGCTTAGCATAAATACTCAATGTAATAAGTAGCATTAGTTGGTTTTTATTATTAGGGCTGTTATGTCAACTCTGCAAAGTAACTAACCTATTTTATAGAAGAAGTCTGAACTAGGACGTGACTCAGTGCTAGAACACTCAGCATGCACAAGGCCCTGGAATCTAGCCACAAAACCAAAACAAACTCCAGATTTCAAGTAGCTGAAGCTCAGAGCATGAAGGTAACTTTACTGAACTCTTAGTTTCAAGTGGCAAAGTTGGGATTAAACTCTATCTCTGAATCTTTAGAGTAGTTAAGTAACTTGCCTGGGATCCTTGAGCTATTCAGGATAAGGTTTTTTTTTTTTTTTTCTACACAGCATATTGCCTTTGTATAATACTCTTGAATTTCCTGTTGCAGTTTCAACTGATTAAGTCATAATAAACCAAGCAGTACAATTCAGATTAGATTGATCTAATTATTCAGCTGTTAAGATGAGGCCATGAATAAATTGTATTTCAGTGCACCTTTGATTCTATCCAACAGGGTGCATAGTATCATTTGCATCATACAAAATCAGTCTAGCTGATACCTCCTTAAGTGTTAAGGGGTAAATGGTGAAATAGCTCACAGAAATAAAATTAAACAGCCCCCTGTCCTCATTGTTATCAGATAGATGTTGCTTAAGTCTTACCTGTCAATTTTATGTAAACATGAACAAATTACTTAGCTTTTTTTTTTTTTTTTTTTTTTTTAGTTTTTCGAGACAGGGTTTCTCTGTGTAGCTTTGCGCCTTTCCTGGAACTCACTTGGTAGCCCAGGCTGGCCTCGAACTCACAGAGATCCTCCTGGCTCTGCCTCCCGAGTGCTGGGATTAAAGGCGTGCGCCACCACCGCCGCCCGGCTCAAATAAGAATATCAGTTCTCTGAGAACACTACAAACTCTTCCAAAATATAGAACATAAAAAGAACACGTTCTATCCTTCAATAAATGGCATTCGGCATTAAAAAAAAAAAAAAAAAAGAAGATGTTCTAATTCATTCTAAGGCCAATATTACCTTGATGCTCAAACCAGACACACACACACACACACACACACACACACACACACACACACACACACACACACCACAAAATTGGAAAATAATATCCCATTGGATACATGTAAAATTCTTCAACAAAAGACTGACGTTATTTGAGATGCTTACCAACATTTGCTGTTGATTTTCTTTTCTAGTTTGATAGGTTTGAAATGATAATTTGTTTCATATTTGCATTTGACTTGTTACTGGTGTGGCTGAATATCTTTTCCTTTTCTCCTCCCTAGTCAACTAATTTTTTTCCCTCTCTAAATTGCTTGGTTAGATTCTATTAGATGATTTTGATTTCTTGTTGAAATCTGAGCTTTTATTCTGGACCTCAGTCCTGTGTGGTATGTATTACAGTGTCTTCTGTCTCTGTAGTGTTAATTTTCTAATGTCATCTTTTTCATACAGATTTTTATATTTTGGTGATTTAGAGTTATCACCTATTTATGATTCTTCCTTTTTGTCTTATCCAAGAAGTACCATTTTCCTACTTTTTTCTAATGGTTTTAAGGTTTTGTTTTGTGTGTGATTTTTAGTTTGTTGAGAGGTCACACTGTGTAGCTCAGCTTGTCCTCCAACTCCCAGCTATCCTGCTTCAGCCTTTTGGATGCTGGAATAGACATGTACCACCAGCTTCAGAGTTCTGTTTTGTTGTGTGGTGGTGGTGGTGGTGGTGGTGGTGGTGGTGGTGGTGGTGGTGGTGGTGGTGGTGCCCGCCTTTAATCCCAGTACTTGGGAGGCAGAGCCTGGTGGATCTCAGTGAATTCCAGGACAGCCTGGTCTACAAAATGAGTGCCAGGACAGAGAAACCCTGTCTTGAAAAACCAAAAAGAAAAAATTTGTTTTGTTTTGTATTTTTGAGATAGGGCTTGCTCTGTAGCTCAGAATGGCTTTACTCTCACTATGTAACCCAGGCTAGTCTTGAACTTGTGATCTACCTACCTCAACTTCTTGATTGTGAGATTGTAGGTGTGCTTGTTTTATTTCTAAAATCGGAGAACGTGTGCGGGGAAGGGGAGATCTAACTTACTTTTTATATGGAAAACTATGTTTTATTAAACGTGAACAATAGTTTCCCCTTTGCTGCATCTCTTTAAATAAAATAATGAAATAAAATAGTCAACCTATGAGTGAAAAGAAATTCATGGACCAAACTATAAATTTGTAAAATTGACCTTGCTCTTTATGTGTTTAGAAAATAATTGCACAGAGGTCAGAGACCTTTCACCAGCAGCCTTTCATGTTGAGTACTTCTCAATTGCTTTCGTATATAGGGAATAAAGGGAAAGCATTCCCTGGTTAAAGATAGGATAATAGGCTGTCTGCTTTCTATTAACCTTTCTTCATTCCAGTGGATGAGAACTCTTAGAGATATTTTTAGATTGGTTAAAGAATTTCCCTCCTGAGGAACAGCACACATTTGGCCTTCTGTACTTACTTACCTAGAACAATTATATTTTGATTATCTAAGGAGACTATTTTCTTCTATATATTTTAATGGTAATGATGGTATTGTCTCTATATCAAAGACATGACCATATAAACCTGCCTCATATTTTAGCATCCTTTTCAACTGAGACTTAGTGGAATGAGTGATCTGGAAGTGGGTGGCTCTTACAATGGGTGAGCATGCTTTCCTTGAAGATGTGATGCTGTTGGTACAGCTCAGCACTGGATATCTTCCTCAGAGCAGTAGCTTTGCACTCAGCACTCATAGTTAACATCATTTACAGTTCCTCTAAAGCAGTGGTTGTCAACCTTGCTAAAGCTGCCACCCTTTAATACAGCTTCGTGTGTTGTGGTGACCCAACCATTAAATTATTGCTACTATTTAACTGCAATTTTGCTACAGTTATTAATTGTAATGTAAATATTTGATATGCGGTATATCTATATATGATCTGTGACCCCTGTGAAAATTTCATTCGGGCCCCAAGGGATCACAACCTCTACTGCTCTAGAGCTTGCCAAATCCTGTGTGAGGCTGGGTGAGTGGGCCTTGAATCCCATGTACTGACTGCCTATGATTCAGGTCTGGTGAATGGGCCCAAAGCCAGCACCACAGGCCTCCTTCTGATTTGTATTCTCACCTGTCTAGCCCACTCAGCAGCTTGGCCTCTCAGGTGATAAGAACCTTAGATTGAGCCATTCTTCTGGAACTAACAGATCGAGCCCGTTCAATTTACCATTTTCATGTGTTGACACAGGGAAACGCCTGCAAACCCTGCAGCTAGGATGTTTCCCATCTTGTTCTGCAGCTTCTTAGCACGTGACACTAAAAACAAAATTTTACTCTCAGGATCAGACTTTATAGGTCCTTAATGTCTCTGAGTTTAACTCTCTTCTTTATTCCATTGTTTTGAGTTTTTCCTTTGGGCTATAACAGTAACTTCCTATCAGAGACCTTCATTTTCTGATCTTCCCATGCCAAACCCCCTTCCATTCTGCTGCTAGGGTAGTTTTTATATAGTACAATCTTGAAATTCTCAAATATAAAACCCTCCAAAGGTTTCCTATTATTTAGTAATAAATTCATTTCTTAGCATTCATCTCTTTCTCTAGTCTGCACCTCAATCTACGTTTTCACTTACTGCAACTATAGAATGCAAACTTCAGCCAAATTGAACTGTTTGTCTTTTCTATAACTGGGATGTACATTTCTATACTGCATAAATGAGTACACTGGGCGGGGAGATGGCTCAGCAGTTAAGAACACAGGTTGCTCTTCCACAGGACCCAGTCAACTCCCAGTACTTACATGGCAGTTCACAACCATCAGTAACTTGAGTTCCAAAGAATCCAGTGCCCTCTTCTGGCCTCCTCAAGCACCAGGCATACGGATAATGCACAAACATCATATATGCAGGCAAAACACACCCTACCCCATAAATCTGAAAACCTCCTCCCATTCACTGTTCAGGCTAAAAGATTTCTTTCAGCTGGGCGGTGGCTCATGCCTTTAATCCCAGCAATCGGGAGGCAGAGGCAGGCGGATCTCTGTGAGTTTGAGGCCAGCCTGGTCTACAGAGTGAGGACAGGATCCAAAGATACACAGAGAAACCCTGTCTCAAAAAATGAGAGAGAGAGAGAGAGAGAGAGAGAGAGAGAGAGAGAGAGAGAGAGAGAGAGAGAGAGAGAGAGAGAGATTGAGAGATTGATTTCTTTCCCTGGTAAGCTATACCCAATTTTCCCAAACCCATTTTTTATTTCCTCAGCATTTAGATGATATGTTTTGCCTATAGATTATTTTATATAGTTCATATTATTTCCCCATTAGACTATTAAATTCTCTAGAAAGGAAGTACCATACTTGTTACAGAGTAAGCATTTGCTATCTGCTAACTACTGTGGTGGTGGTGGTGGTGGTGGTGGTGGTGGTGGTGGTGGTGGTGGTAACTGTCATTGTATTTGTTTACTTGAAAATACCTGACAAAAGCAATTTAGGAAAGAAGGACTCATTTTGGCTGGCAGTTCCAGAGTACAGTCCATCATGGTGGGCAGATTTGGGCAGGAGGAGTGTAAGGTATTCAGTCAGAACACAGAGTGAGATGGATGCTGGTCATCAGTTTGCTTTCTCCTTCTTATTCATCCAACACTCAGGGTAGGACTCCTTTCTTCACTTAAATCTTTCTGGAAACACCCTCCTAGATATAATCAGACGTATTTCCATGTGATTCTAAATCTAGTCAGGTGACAGTGGAGATTAACCCTAGCAATGATGAGGAAATATGGAGAATCTTTGAATCTTCGCTGACCACCATCATCAGAGTCTAGTTATGTCAGTTCAATTAACTTTTTTTTCAAATAAGGGGGGAAAACATCAGCAGGAAAGTGAATGAGGGAGGAAGAAATTTTTAATTGTTACGGGAAGGGAATTTAAAGTCTAATCAGAGTTGAGCAGCCAGAAGGAGGCAAGATTGAGATAACTGGGTGTTATAGATTTGTACTAGAAAGCATTATCAGAATATCTGATGCCCTAATATATCTCTAAGGCTGTGTGAGAGCAGAGGGGACAGATGTGCTGTGAGGGTAGAATGGATGGACCAGTGACTGAGAGGACATTCAGAGTAAGATTCAAGTCAAGAATTTCAGCCTTCAGAACTCTCTAAGAGATCTGACTACCCAAAGAAGTTCTTAGCATTCCATTAGAAAGGGTGCCTCGGAGACTCTGTTACATTCCTGTGCTGATGGCAGATGGACTCAGTCATTTCCAAGACCTCTTCCAACTCTGTAATTCAGTGCTTGCATGATACATTTCAATAATAGGAGCGTGACTTGTATTAAAGACTCAAAGTAGGAAACAAAATAGTCTTTAAAACAAAAACAACAATAATTAAAAAAAAAAAAAAACACAAAAAACTAGAGGCATCTTTGAACAAATTGACTCTGAGGCAGAGGCCACTCTGATATATGTCGAGAACTCCAGAACAGCCAGGGTCACATAAAGAGACCCTGTCCAAAAACAGCCCCCTCCCCACCTCCCCAGTTTTTACTCTCCAAAGTAACTTTGCTTTTCTAGTTTTGAAGATGAAACGTAAAAAATTTTGGCCAAGTAAGCAGAAGTCAGATCTAGAGGTTACACTGAATAGACTCGAGCTTTAGGATGTGTCTTAGTTTGGGTTACTATTGCTGTGATGAGACACCATGACCAAAGCAACTACCAAAGCAACTTGGAAAGGAAAGGGGTTATTTGGTTGACTTACACTTACGTATCACTGTTTATCATCGAAGGAAGTCAGGACAGGAACTCAAACAGGCAGGAACCTAGAGGCAGGAGCTGATGCAGAGGCTGTAGAAGGGTGCTACGTACTGGCTTATTCAACCTGCTTGCTTGCTTGTTTGCTTGCTTTTTTGTTGTTGATGTTGTTGTTTTTTCCTGGAACTCGAGCTGTAGACCAGGCTGGCCTCGAACTCATAGAGATCTGCCTGCCTCTGCCTAGTGCTAGGATTAAAGGCATGTGCCACCATTGCCTGCTTTATTATAGGACCACCAGCCTTGGCTTAGAACTACCCACAACAGGCTGAGCCCTCCCCCATCAATTTCTAATTAAGAAAATGGCCTACAGCTGGATCTTCTGGAGGCATGTTCTCAAGTCATTTTCTCTGCTGACTCTAGCTTGTGTCAAGTTGACATAAAACTAGCCAGGACAGGGAGGGTGGGGAGGAGAGTTAGGATGGGCTTTGTTTCATTCAGGCCTCAGTTCTGTCTCCAGTCTACTCATTAGTTGTGTAAGATTTGTCCCAGTATCTTCATCTCAGGAATGGAGCTAATAATACATTTTGTAGAGTTGGGAGTGGAGATTAAATCAGTAAAGAGGTGCCCAGCCAGAACATGATAGAATTAATTTTTCTTTTTTTTTCTTGCTCTCTTCTTTTGTATTTTGAAAGAATAGAGAGGGGTTTTTGTTGTTGTTTTGTTAAGGCAGAAGTCTTTGCATTGAGGATACAATAGTCATTTTCACTTTTAAGAAGTGTGTGTGTGTGTGTGTGTGTGTGTGTGTGTGGTATAGATGTGTAGAACAGAGTGGGAGCACAAGAGCCACTGTGTGTGTGTGTGTGTGTGTGTGTGTGTGTGAAGGTCACTTGTGAGGAGGCATCGTCTCTTTTGTCTGTGCTGTTACACTGCATGTCCCAGCTTGCTGGGCCAAGGGCTGCTGAGCTACTGGATGATCAGTCTCCTATTTTTTATTTTTATAACTATTGTGAATGAGATTGCTTTCTTGATTTAATTTCCAGCAAGTCTATTACTGGTGTATAAGAGCACTACTAAATTTTTAATGTTGATTTTTACTTACTGACATTTTTACTGGATTCATTTTTTTAAATCTCTACTAGTCTTTTGGTGATCATTTGGCTCTTCTTTTACTATTTGGACACCTTTTCCTTCTCTTACCTAATGTTATGATTAAGACTTCCAGTTCTGGGCCAGTGAGATGGCATAATGAGTGAAGGTACTCCATGCAGCCAAGAGTAAAGACCTGAGTATTATTCCTGTGGTCCACATGGTGGAATGAGAGAGAACTGACTCCTTAAAGCTATCTGACTTCCACATGCGTGCTGTGGCACATGCACAAATGCACATACCCACCCACCCACCCACCCTCCCACACACTCACATTTTTTTTTTAAATTTAGAAGGGGGCTGGAGAAATAGATCAGTGATTGTAGGGGGGGGATGTTTTTCGAGACAGGGTTTCTCTGTGTAATTTTGGTGCCTGTCCTGGATCTTGCTCTGTAGACCAGGCTGGCCTCGAACTCACAGAGATCTGCCTGGCTCTAATAGTTCAGTGATTAAGAGCACTTACTGTTCTTCCAGATGACCCAAGTTTGATTCCCAGCATCCACATCTGGTGGCTCACAACTACTTGTAACTCCAGCTCCATGAGATCTGATAGCCCCTTCTAGTCTCTGTTAGAACCTACACACAGGTGCACACATGCACATACTTGCACATGTGTACACACACACACACACACACACACACAAACACACACATACATACATAGTGGGAAGAGGCACACATTCTAGTATTTTATTTCTTATTATTTCTACTTATATTGCCTTCAGAAGGCTGAAGCAAGAAAATCATGAATTTCAGACCAGCTGGGATACCAGGAGTTCTTGGCCATCTTGGGTTTCCCTGCCTCAAAATAAATAAATTAAATAATAACTCTTAATTAGAAACATGGAACAATTTAGGTGGTCGTGGTGGTACATGTCTTTAATCCCAGCACTTAGAGGCAGAAGCAGGTGGATCTCTGTAAGTTTAAGGCCAGCCTGGTCTGCAAAGTGAGTTTCAGGACAGCCAGAGCTACATAGTGAGACCCTGTCAATAAACAAACAAACAAATAGAAAATTGAAGGATGATCCTGTAATTTTCCTCTAAAGTAAAAGTCATCTGAAATGACAAAATAGAAGCATGGCTGTCTGTGGCATACAATCTCTTACAGGAAGCTGAATGTAGATTTCCGTCACTTAGCCTCCCAGATTACATCCCTTGTCTCTCTTCTTGAGAAGTGGCACATCTCTAGATTGGTAATTAAGTGACAAATTGGCTACTTCAGTTCTAAAGCAGATCAGGGTAGAGTGATGAATTTTCTTTGGAATTCAAAGGATTTCTGCAACAGCATGTTAACAAAGATACATTATTAAAGCTCCAATATTTACAGTCCCAAAGAAGCATTTAGGGATTTAGGGAGTTAATCTTTGACTTCTCAAACCAATTTTCCACTGTTAGTCAGAATACCAATGAGCTGCTGAAAACTGCAGGGAGTAGTTACGTAGCCACTTACACACTGCTAGTGCAAGTTGAGCTTGATTGTCTTACTGAATGTATCGTAGTCAAGTATGTGAGGACTTTTCCCAGGCCATTTCTTACCATTCCACACTGTTGTTCTAGTCTGAGCCCCATTTTCATAATTGCCATCTTGATAGGAAATAGAATCCATGTAAGAGACAAACCTGCCTGAGGGCATTTCTAGACTGGGTTAATTGAGGTGGGAAGATGTATCCTAACTGTAGATGGCATGACAGGGTCTTGACTGAGTAAAAAGGAGAGAGCAAGCCAGCTACCAGCATCCTCTCTCTGCATGCAAGTGTGACCAGCTGCCTCACTCCCCTGCTGCCAGTGCCAGCTGCCTGGCTCCCCTGTGCCTTCTCCACAGTGAAGGATGGTACACTGAAACTGTGAGCCAGGATAACCCCTTCCTTAAGCTGTTTTCTGAGATACTTTGTTACAGAAAAGAGGAAAGTAATTACACCTCCCAACTTAGGGCCTCTGCACTGAGTGGTTGTTTGTTTTGTTTTTAACTCTAGAAGGCCTTTTCTAACACTGTCTTCTTAGTTGCCACATAGTTTCCTTCAAGCCTTTGGATATAGAACTTCTCTGTGTTATTTTACCCTGATTATTGTTTAATATTGCAGTAATCTAACTCCAATGCATTTCTTCTTTCTTTCATTTTTGTTTTTGTTTTTCCAGACAGGGTTTCTTTGTGTAGCCCTGGCTGTCCTGAAACTCACTTTCTAGACCAGGCTGGCCTCGAATTCAGATCCTCCTGCCTCTGCCTCCCAACTGCTGGGATTAAAAGTGTGCCCACCACCGCCCAGCTTACTCCAATGTATTTCTGATGTTCTTGCTGTTCCTTTTTTTTTTTTTGTCCACACTCAGGATTTTATTTTAATATTTATTCAGTGCCTTTTCCAGCTCTTTTAGATTATAAGCTCCCTGAGAGCAAACATGTTTTATGCATTGATAAAAATCTCTAATCCAGTGTTTGACACAGAGTAGTTACTCAAGTATTTAGTGAATGGATGAATTTTGAGACTAGTCCTAGAACTCTCACTATGAAGCTCAGTGTGGCTCATACACACAAGGATTGGCCAAAGAATTAGGAGTTCTAGTCTAGCCTGAGCTACAAAGAAAAATCCTATCACAAAACAAAACAGCACTCACTGGCAGCCACTGTCCACACCAGACTCTTCTCTTCACACACCTTACTCTGGCAGCCATGTGTGACAGACCCAGTATGAGTAAGATTGCAAAATTTCCTAAGTTGAAATTGAAGAAGACAGAAATGCAAGGGAAAAAACTTCTGCCTTCAAAAGAAAGGCTGAAACAGGAGACACAAAATAGGCAGATACTATCAGTGTGCCTTGCATGTCCCATAAGCATTGCCTCCTGATTTTATTTCCTTTTTTATTAATTAATTGATTAATTTGTGTGTATAAGTATTTTGCCTGCATATATGTCTGTGCACTGCAGACAGAAGCCAGAAGAGGCACCAGATCCTCTTGAACTAGAGCTACAGATAGTTGTTAGTTGCTCTTTGGGTCCTGGGAATTGAACCCACATCCTCTGGAAGAGCAGCCAGTGCTTTTAACTGCTAAGCCATCTCTCCAGCGTCCAATATTAGTACTTTTAGCTGTTTGATTTTCTGAGCAGCAAAGAGGTTTGGGTCAAGTTTAAATGACTGTACTACCCCTTTCACATTAAAGAATCAAGTAGCGCTGGGCGGTGGTGGTGCATGCCTTTAATCCCAGCACTCGGGAGGCAGAGCCAGGTGGATCTCTGTGAGTTCGAGGCCAGCCTGGTCTACAGAGCGAGTTCCAGGATAGGCTCCAAAGCCACACAGAGAAACCCTGTCTCGAAAAATCCAAAAAAATAAATAAATTAATTAATTAAATTAAAAAAAAAAGAATCAAGCAGCCCTGACAGTGAAGGCTGGCCTGGCAGTCTGGCTGGCAGGGAAGGAGAGCTTGCATGCTGGTAAAGGAGAAGATGGATGAGAGTTGTTAAAAATCTCAGGTAAAATGCAAGAGGCCTAAGGTATTCTGAGGTCTGTAAAATGCAGTGCCAATTTTTTAAAAATAATTTATTTTTATTTTATGTGCATTGGTGTTTTGTTTGCTATGTATGTTTGTGTGAGGGTGTCAGATCTTGGAGTTACAGGCAGTTGTGAGCTGCCATGTGGGTCCTCTGGAAGAGCAGTCAGTGTTCTTAACCACTGAGCCATGTCTCCAGCCCCCAGTGCCAATTTTTTTTATGTTCAAATGACTTTAATTTAATTAGAGTACACATTTAAAAATATACAAGTAAAAGGTTTTAAAACCTGTAGAAAAAAAACTAAAAAAAATCTTGGAGACACCTTTTCTAAAAATCCTATTTATTTATTTTTATGTAAATAGTTATTTTACCTGTATGTATGTCTGGGGATCATGTGCATGCCTGGTGCCCACAGAGGCCGGAAGAGAATGTCAGATTCCCTGAGACTGGAGTTATACATGGTTGTGAGCTGCCACGCGGGTGCTAGGAATTGAACCCAAAGCCATTGGCAGAGCAGCCAGTGCTTGTAGCCATTAAGCCATCTTTCCAGCCCAGACTCTGATCATTTCTTTAGAAATGAATTCTAGAAATAACTTTTTAAAAGTAGATTAGATCACCAGTGAGGACTAGAGGCTTGGGAGTTACCAGTGGTTACAGAGTTTTTATTTGAGATGGTAGAAACGTTTTTAGGAACATACAGAGGACAGTTGTATAACACTAAGAAAGTATTGAAGTGTTCTGAATTACCCAAAGAGAATATGAGTTAATTTTCTGATCACTGTGTATATAGTCAGAAATAGCCTGTGAAGAGACTGAAAGCCAAGCCTCCCTAGTCCCCTTGCCTAACCAAATGAGGCTTTTCTTCTGTGTCTTTGTAGGTTACCCCACAGCCTACCCGGCAGCTGCCCCTGCCTACAATCCCAGCCTCTACCCGACCAACAGCCCCAGTTATGCTCCAGGTAAGCAACGGGCGGGGGCGCAGTGGTGAGGAGGGGGAAGCAGGCCTCCATTTGTGAAAACAAATCCTCCGGTTGGCCCTTCTTTTGAGACTGCCCTGGAGTCAGCCAGTTCTGGCTCGATTCTCTTTGACATCCCCTCTGGGAACTGGGGCAGGACAACCTTGGGGTGGGAGTAGAGTAGAGTCCCTTTGTTGTCCCTGGGACTTGAGGGTGGCCCCTTTTTTCTGTGCTGGAATATATGAGACTGCTTCATCTCTCTCAAGCAGTGTCCAAATTAATGTTTCCCTCAGTTTTGCCTGAGGCTGCCATTGGGAATCACTCTCTTTCTTTCTTTCTCCCTCCCCCCATTCCCTTCCCCTCTCCTTCCCTCTCCCTCTGGGGTGTAAATTTGGAATAGAGTGAGAGACTTGCCACCAGAGTAAGGAGCCTTTTTACAGGCTGAGACAGTTTGCTTGTTTTTCAGAAACAGAAGACATACAACACTTTTGAACAGAGAGATTGAAATGGGTTTGAAATACTGAAGGAGGTGCTAGGCATGATGGCATACACTTATAATCTCTGCACTTGGAGGCTTGGGCCACAAGTGTGAGGCCAGCTTGAGTTCATAGTAAGAAAGAAATCAAAAAACAAAAACAAAAAAACTGAAAGAAAATATTGAAAAGATCTTTTTTTCTTCCTGTTTTGGGGCCAGGAGTGTTAGTGGTGTTTTAACCACTGATCTAACTCCTGGGCTCAGTCAGTGCTTAACACCCATGATCAGGAGAAGGAATGGGCACTATGGTTTGGAAGTCCTGGGTTTGAAACCAGATTAGGCTTCTCCCTAGGTATATAGCCTTAGGTGTATAGCCCTGGACAAGTCACCTCACCTTTCCGAAATTCATATGTAACCATTTACCTTAGGGTTGCAGGTGATTTTACATAAGTTCTTTAGTCACTCACTAAGCATTTGTTGAATGTCCTCTATACTGGGATAGAAAAAATAAAAGTTGTCATCTTTGCCTGCAGGAGCTCATAGGTAATTTTGGACCCTTTCATATTAATAATGATGAATTGTACTACAATACAGTAAGTAATATATAAAGAACAGATGCAGAACCACAGTCTACCTGGAGGTGATAGTAGGGACTCCACAAAGGAACTAACAGTAGAGACTTGAGGCAGGCAGAAGTAGGAGGTGCCTTTAGAAGCACTCAGGGGAGGAGGGCACATTACAGGACAGAGCATGCCTGTAAAGGCACAGTGGAGGCGTGGAACCCGACTGCCGAGCCTAGAACTAGTAGAAATGGTTGGAGCATAGACTGAGAGGGACTGATGAATCTGAACTACAGACTACAAAGAACAAATTTGGAAAGACCTTAAATGTCATATCCTCCTTCCTCCATTCTCCTCTGCCTCCCCGGAGCTGAGGACCGAACCCAGGGCCTTGCGCTTGCTAGGCAAGTGCTCTACCACTGAGCTAAATCCCCAACTCCTCACCCCATTTTCTTATTTAGTGAATATTATGGAGTTGAAAAGCCCCCAGGGATTCTTTAATTCAACCTCCTTTGTGATTAAGACATCCTGGAGAAGAGCTGTCCCATCCCACATTACCTGTTAACTGACAACAGCTTATAGACTAGAATCTTGGGCAGATTTCCTGTCCTGTGCTTTTCTGTGCCAATCTGGTACTCATTCTGCAGGTATCTCTTTCTTCTGAAGTGTTTGAGACAGAAAAGAGCATGGGCTGTATTTGAACCCTGGAATTATTATCATATTACATACATGCTGTGAAGTTACAGGTATGGTAGTGCATGCCTTTAATCCCAGCATTTGGAAGGCAGAAGCAAGTGGATCTCTAGGAGTGAGTTCCAGGTTAGCCTGGTCTATATAGTAATTCCAGGCCAGCGAGCTCTACATAATGAGACCCTTAAAATAACAAAAACAAAAAACTACAATTAATTCTATGTTTCCTCTGTGTCGGCAACAATTTGAAGCTCTTTATGGGTATTAATTTGTTTTATATTACAACAAACTGAGTACTTTATTTTTCACAATTTCCAACTGGGAAAATAGAAACTTAGAGAAGTTCAGCAACGAGAACCGCATTCTGGCATCCTGCCTCGGTACCTGAACTCCTAACCACCTGTGGCTGCTGAGGCAGTGGGAAGCACGGGGGGTTCGACAGGAACAGCCAGGCTGGAGAAGAAGGCAGTGCAGAGAGGAGTCTGAGATTGTTAAAAACATGGACAGCCTGGCAAGCTGCAGGCGCAGGGAGAGTGTTACGTTTCAATAGTAAAGTAAAATAATAATAATAATAATAATAAGCCTTTATCCAACCTGATTAATACTTTAAAAAGTCAACATATTTCTAATCTATGATTAAGCCAAACCATTTGCTCAGAAATCCACAATAAAGGATAGTACTAGTGCATTGTGTTAGACAGCCCACAATGGCCAGGTGTGATGACATACACCCATTATCCCTACACTTGGGAATTGGAGACAGGCAGATCAGGAGTTCAAGGCCATCTTTACCCCAAAATCAGGAAGGAAGGGAAGGAAAGAAGAGGTAGCAGACTGAAATTGTTTCAGATGTTTGTGTGACTTTGGGGGAGATCTCGCACGCGTGCGTGCACGTGTGCACACACATATGCACACACGCCCTCATGCTTACATACTCATAGAGGGGTCTGTTTCATATTTTGTGATGCTGAACTCTACCTTCACAGGTCTGACTATTAGGGGGAGGTTCCTGCCATAAAGGCTCAAGATCAGAGAGAACATTAAAAGTGAATCTCAGCTTCTTGCCAGAGCTGGCCATTTGTGATTCAGGGAGGTGCTTGCAAGGAGCCAGCCATGAAGATTTAAATTTCCTTCAGTTACTGTGGGGCGTTTACCCGCCACCCCCACAGCTTCCCAGAGTTTTCTTGAGTGCGAGCAGCAGGAAATATTAGATAGAAGGATTTATAGCAGAGAATCTTGTGGAGATAAACAGATAGAAAATAAAGGATAGCCTCGAGAGGGCCTGGAACCTATTCAAACAGGCCCGGACTGTCTTTGATCCAGGGTTTTTATAGAGACGCCAAGGGGTGGAGCAAAAGACCTCCTCCCCCAGCACAGCCAAGTGCAGACCATCTCAAACACCTGCACTCAGGCTCGTGGTCCTGATCATCCTCTATTCGGACCTGCTGGGTAAAGCCACGAGGAACCCCAGAACGGGCTCCCACAAGTTACTTCAAGGAGACCAAGAAATTGCTCACAGTGAGCTCTTTTTAGTAGCTCTGTGCTCCCTTAGGTTCATCTGTTCAGGATGCAGGGGCAAAAAGCTCATTCTTTCATTGGTTCTGAAAGCTATGTGGGTACTTATGCTTCTTCCCAAGTGCCTGCCAATTTCAAGGATCATATTTAGGTATTTAACTTCACAGGAGGCAAAAGCTGTCCAAGACTTCTTTTTCAGAATCCAGGGAGCAAAGGGTTTATCATATTCCTGATAATGTAACGTGAAAGTGAAAAGAAGGATAAATAGAAAACTAAAGTCAAAACTCTCATAAGAAGCATGTTCTCACCTCTTGTTTCATTTGAATTATAATCCCACTGAAGTATGCATATGATTTTTCCATTCCCATTTTGTATATTACAAACTTGGGGGAAAGTGGAGGAAAATAATCTGTTTCTAAACACCTGCACACTGAAGCTCTGGGTAAGGCAAGTTACAAATGTGCCTTTTTACCTTTGTCTTGTAAGCTAGAGTTTCTTGCCTCCAGTTTAGCTCAGAGAAGATAAAGTAACTTTCAGAATTAGATTTAAAATGCCGTGGATATGAGATTCAAACCCATTTGTCTGACCCCATAGTCATGTTCCTTCTACAGCATAACACTGTCCTAGACAGAATGTCTCTTCATTGAACCTCGTTCTCTGAGAGACCCATGACGGCCATTAATTGTCCCCTGAGCCTTTATTTCTTCCTCATTGTAGTCTCTGTCATGCTTGAAATCCCTCAGCAGTTCTTGGGAGAATTGAAATGGTCTTAATATGGACAAGCAAAGAACGGGACCTTATGCCTGTTCATATCCAGGTGGTTTTCAGTCTCTTCTCTGGAAGATCCTGTGGCATCCAAGGAGGTGCTTCTCTGTAACTAATGAACTTTCCTGGATGGCAAGTCTGTCACCCTTTCCGGGGGGAGGTACTTCCCATTCTCTCCCTTCACTGCTTCTTATGCAACCTGGGGGAAACTGCTATCTTGAACAAGTCTGTTATATAACTGCAATATGTACAACTTTGCACAAATTCTTAGTGGTAATTTCAACTAACATTTCTATCCAACAGAGTTTCAGTTCCTGCATTCAGCCTATGGTAGGAGAGCTATTTTTCCTCATCTGTATTATGGCCTATGAATGTGTTATCTTGTAACAATGGTAGATTCCCTTTCCTTTCCTCCCCAAATCCCACCTCCTAGGCTTGGGCTCCCCCAGGTGGCTCAGCAGCAGTTCCTATAGCATGCAGGAACATGTCTGATGGTGCAAAAATCATGGGTTGGAGACACACATAAACCATTCCCATAGGGCAGTAATAAAGGATCATGGCACTAAAAGGCGTCTCACACCCTAACCTGGCTGCCTGATTCAAACAAATGAATGAAAATTCTAGGGCCTGTGTGTGGCTCCTCTGTTGGCTTTATGGTAGGCTCTGAGGAGCCCCTTGATTATGCCTATTAGACCCTAAAACACAGTCAGATGGCCCCAGGATCAGATTTTCCATTTTCATTAGCAGTCTGACATGTTTGAAGACCTGGTTGACTTTAGAAACACTCTGTTGGCGTCATCCTGATCTTGAGCTTTGGCTTCATTTTCGGAGCATTTTTCTGAATGATGAAAGGTATGGGCCAAGTGTGCCAGTGGGTGAAAGATCTGAGTTGAGTTCTCTGCGCAGTGTGGACTCCAGGCCCAAGGCACCACGGGAACTTCTGGGCACCTGTGAGGGTCCCAGCAGTGTAACTTGACTAGGTCCTTCTTGTCATAAACAGTAAGGGACCATGGGAGAAACTTGCCACTTTTACTACACTCAGCTGGGCTGCTCATGATATTTTTGTAAAAATCTTTGAATGTTTTCCCAACTTTTAATCTTGGTGTTGAAAAGTGAAAAGTACCATCTTTATGCATGGAACTTCTTTCAGAAGATGAGCTGTGAAATTTCTTTTCACTACTGCTGTGGGCTGTGTGATCTTGGGCAACTTGCTAATGTCCCCAGGCCATAAAGTTTTTCATGTCACATGATTTCAAGGTTCTTTTAAATGCCAATGTCCCATCCTCTTGTAATTGTTATTATTTCAATAGTGCTAGCTACAGAGCTGTTTCACTTACCACTTATGAGAGGCTGGGTTTTTTTTTTTTTGGTTTGGTGCACAATATATGAACTCAAACAAAAGACTCTAAAAAGTTAGAGAAGGCTGCATGCTTACTCACCCTTCCAATGAAAATAGTGGTTCTCCACCTGTGGGTCACAATCCTTTGGGGTTGAGTGACTCTTTCACAGGAGTCACCTAACACCACAGGAAAAAAGATATTCATATTACAATTCGTAACAGTAGCAAAATTATAGTTATGAAGTAGCAACAAGAATAATTGGTTGGTTGGGGTCACCACACCATGAGGAACTGTATTAAAGGTTGCATCATTAGGAAGGCTGAGGACCACTGACTTAGAACATCTAATGAGAAGAAGTGTGGATAGAGCATTTCAGAGTGTTCTATGCCAGGCCTTACATTGGCCCTGTGAAGATACAAAGACCCGTAAGACAAGGTCCCCATTCTCTAGAAACTTACAATTTATTGGGAAGGCATTTAAGGCAACCAGGTACAGAGGCCTCTAAGACTCACAGGAACTGGGATAGTCATTATGTGGGATGATGTGGTCAGAGAGTAGGCAGAGGAAAAGACTTCATAGTAGAACTGAGTCTTTAACTCACGATTGATTACTTAATACCTGTGTACCAGGTGGAGTGTGCCAGGAGAGCTAGTAGAGTGGACAAAACCGTAGAGAAGTAAAGCTTCTTGGCAGACTCGGGGGATGATAAGAGTTTGTGCACAGTAGTGTAGGTTAGAGAGTGATAAGATTAGAGAACCAAGAGAGATGTGTCAGTCAGGAAGAAGACAGTGGTCAAGAAGTAGGACCAGCCTGTAAAACCTACTTCTCCCAAGGCTCTGCCACCTAAAGGTTCCACAACCTTCCAAAATACCACCTCCAACCAGAGACCAAGTGCTTAGACTTATGAGCCAATGTAAAATATTTCAGTTCAACCACAAGAGACCATCAGTATTAGGTCAGAGGAGTCTCGAATGCAGAGTTGAATCTGCAGCCTGTAGGCAACAGAGAACCATAGAATGTTTCTAAGAGTTTTATAATTCGGCTTAGAGTTTTAGACCAGTATGGCTATTGCTTGGAGATTAGAAGGGACAAGTTAAAACAAACAGACCCAACGCATTAAGAAGCAAGCAGTTGAAGTGGCTGAGGTAAGAGACAATTAGAGTTCCCACTGGAGTTGGCCACAACTGTAAGGATGGAAACGTACAGCTACCAGAACTAGAAACCGTTAAGACTGATGATCTGTCAATACTTTGAAGCAACAGGGGGTGATTAGTACTGCCAGTTTACAATACAACAGAACTAAAGCTCAGACAATTAAGTGATTTGCCCAAGGTCCCACAACTAGTAAACAGCAGAGCCCAGGCTGTATCTCAGATTTCCTGACTCAGTTACCTGGTTCAGGGTGATGGTCCCTTGCTGCCTTTCTTTGTAAATGTGTTTAACAGATTGTTCTAGTGTCAACGGGCGTGAGGGTCCCATATCCAGGAAGTGAACAACTCAGCAGCTAGATGTGGGCAGCCTGCTGTGACAGGGGTCATAGCCCTCCACATGGTTCTGTTTTCCCCCCTCTGTCCTTTTTACACATCTATAATAAGTACATAAAGTCTTAAGTGAACAGATTAATAATGTTTTCATATGTGGTATACCTGTACTTAACTATAGCTTAAGTCAAAGGATAAAACATTTTTAGGAAGTAGTTCCTTTTCAGCATCCCAAAACAGGTGTGCCTGACAGAGAGCCCTTGCTGTTGCCATGCTGCCAAAAGCTTCATTCAGGGGCTGGAGACATGGCTCAGTAGTGAAGAGCACTGACTCCTCTTCCAGAGGACCCAGGTTCAGTTCCCAGCACCCAAATGGCAGCTAACAACTGTCTGTAACTACAGTTCTGGTGGATCTGGTGCCCTCACACATACATGCAGGATGCATGTATGATGCAAAACATCAATGCACATAAAATTGAAATAAAGTTTAAAAAAAAAGCTTCATTCAGTTGGGATTGGTTTCATGCAGAAGCTGAGCTCTGCATTTTTATTGCTACCACTATCAGAAAGGATTACTGTAGAATTGAACAGAGAAACAGAATCATACAGTTAATGAAGAGGTTAAGTTGACTGCTAAAAATTCATTTTCATTTAGTTTTCACATTTATCTAATTATTTAAATTATTAACTATTCTAGCATAAAGAAAATATACAGCCGAGTGTGGTGGCACACGCCTTTAGTCCCAACACTTGGGAGGCAGAGACTGGCAGATCTCTGTGAGTTTGAGGCCAGCCTGGTCTACAGAGTGAGATCCAGGACAGCCAGGGCTGTTACACAGAGAAACCCTGTCTCAAAAACCAACCAAACAAACAAAAACAAAATAAAAGATGCAGAAAATGCTGTTTGCTTTCAGCATATAATAAAACTAGAAGAAATTTCCCTTTTATTTGGAAAATGTAAAGTTTAGCCTAAGTGATCACCTAGGAAAGACAATCAATGACACAATGGCACTTGCTTCTTTCCCAATTAATCTGCAACATTCTTTTACTATGACATGCTGTCTTGTTCACTCCCTGGTTGATGTGTGGCTGAGTTGCATCCCCAGTAGACCGTAAGTACCTTGTGTGCAGTGATGTAACCCACGTGTGTTCCTGTCCACCGTGGCACTCCCCTCAGTGCTGAGTGCAGTTAGGCCTCAGTACTCTGCAGCTAATTTTGATTTAACCTCAGTTGTCACACAGTCCTTCAGGCAATTGTCAGACTTTTGGCTTATAATGAAAATTATAAGTATGCCCCACTCAGAAGAAGGAAAAAACAACCACCAAAAATGGAACAAATCAAGACTTCAAAATTTTCCAAATTACTACGGCCAAATTTAGACCTCTTGGTCCTTGGTAGAGCCTCACTGAGATCTTATGGCATGGAATTGCTCTATTTGACTTCTCAGAGCTACATATTCGACACAGGGAGTTGTTTGGGGATGGTTATGGCCTTCTAGCCACATGGAATGTCGATCCCTGAATTTGGAGACATTGTGATAAGATTTTTTGACACTAAGTGGGTCCTTCCACCCTCTGAAGATGTTTATTTGAAAGCAGACCCCCTCCTCCTGCAGGGGCTACACTACACACTGGGCCTGGCTGTCGAGCAAGGGCTCTGGGCTGTACACGGAGTTGTGCTGTCTCCATTTCTCTTGCCAGATTCTCCTTTTAGTGTCACTTTCCTGCCCATGATTTCCTTCTCATTCCTCAGCATTTGCTGTATATACTGCGGGCCATTAATGCAAGCAGAGTCAGCCTATGCAGCCACATTCTGATTCTAGTTCAGAAAAAAACAGCAGAATCCACAGCCTTCTCTAGCCATTATAATTCTGTGGTAGAAGGAACAGAGAGATGTTAGCTGTAAACCAGGCAGCAAAGACATTGTTGAATCTCTCTGGAGGTAGCAGACCCTGAAGGAATCAATATGACCAGCATACTTTCTTCTTAGGCATCCCTGTCTTTCTTTACCCCATATTAAAATATTTCAAGTTCATCTAATTGTTGCCAGTCTAGCCCCACTTCTGTTAACATACTTTAAAACACTGTGTCCAAGACTCCCAAGATCTTATTAGAATGTAAAAGATGTTATAACGAAAAAAATTAATCCTTTTTTTAACCATAAAAATAGAAATTTGGATCAAAAATATGTCTCTTCTGGCATTGGAAAGGATAGTTTTCCTTCCTTCCTTCCTTCCTTCCTTCCTTCCTTCCTTCCTTCCTTCCTTCCTTCCTTCCTTCCTTCCTTCCTCCCTCCCTCCCTCCCTCCCTCCCTCCCTCCCTCCCTCCCTCCTTCCCTCCCTCCCTTCCTTTCTTCTTCTCCTTCTCCTCCTCCTCCTCCTCCTCCTCCTTCTTCTCTCTCTCTCTGTCTCTCTCTCCCTCCCTCCCTCTCTTTCTCCTTCCCTCCCTCCCTCCTTTCTGCATTTCCCCTATTTCCTCTTTCTCCTTTCCCTCAGGATACCATGACGGTAAGTTTTTTAAGCATTCCCCACTTCTAAAACACTTAATGAAATTTCTCAAGTTGAGCTTTGAGCTGTCCTGGAAAGTCTCTACAGATTTCAAATTAATTTCTGTAACATACCTAACCCAATTTCAACACTTTCATAATGGCCAAAGGATCATCTCTAACTCATGAGGCACTGTCTCAGTTGGAGTATCCAGCAGCACCTATTAGGAGATTTTCAGACGTGCAAAAGGTGTATCTATCTCACCCTGGCTGGTGTGCAGCAGGAATTGGCAAGGAGTGTCCCATTGCATAGCTAATAGTGAGGCCTCAGAGTCCAAGCCTTTCTGGCTGCCATGGCCACAGCTCAGTCTGTTAGAGGAGGCACTTTTCCAGCAAGGTTCACATAAAATGGTAGTTACTAGTTAGTTTTTCTTTTTTTTGTTTTGTTTTTGTTTTTGTTTTTGTTTTTCGAGACAGGGTTTCTCTATGTAGCTTTGCGCCTTTCCTGGAACTCACTTGGTAGCCCAGGCTGGCCTCGAACTCACAGAGATCCGCCTGCCTCTGCCTCCCAAGTGCTGGGATTAAAGGCGTGCGCCACCACCGCCCGGCTAGTTTTTCTTTGGAAGTAACTCACAACTTTTTTTTTTTTTTTTTTCATTTGTCTGTTTTTGGTTTGGGTTTTTCAAGACAGAGTTTCTCTATGTAGCCTAGGCTGACCTCAAACTCACAGAGATCTGCCTGCCTCTGCCTCCCAAGTGCTGGAATTAAAGGAATGGACCACCACACCCAGTGCATCTCACAACTTATTAACCATACCTCCAGATAAGATTTCAAACCAGAGGGAATTGTTTAAGACTCAGTTAATCCGGCCCAGTACACTGTTAAAGAATTTCAGGTTGCTTCATGTTAATGAGAAAATAATAGAGGAATATACCACAGTCTTAGATCAGAAGGTCGGGTGGAAGATGGTGAAGCCATGGCCATTTTCATGGTTTTAATCATAGGTAGAAAAAAATCCTGATTTTCAGTATTGAAGCGTGTGTTTCCTTGGATTTAAGTCATTTGGAAGCTTACTTCAGTACTCCTTCCAACCCACTATCCCATCTCAGAAAGGCTGAATCATTCTGTGTGTCTGAGCAGGCTCCTTGAGTTATGTTTCTGTCTAGCACAAGACCCTTGCTTTTGTGTCTGTAAATGGTGGGGCCCACTTCTTACTTCTGCCTAATGCCATTCTTGTGTCTTCCCTTAAGCCACTCTGCTGATGAAACAGGCCTGGCCACAGAACTCATCTTCCTGTGGCACTGAAGGCACCTTCCACCTTCCAGTGGACACCGGGACCGAGAACCGAACTTACCAAGCATCCTCTGCGGCTTTCAGTAAATACAGCCTGTCTCCTCCTTTCCTTGTTCCCCTTGGTTGGGACTGATTTGTTCATTAGGAAGAAAGGAAAAGGAATTTTTAAAATGACATTTTTAGTATAAACGCTTTTAAGAGGTTCTCCTACTCATGCAAAAAAAAAAAAACAAAAAAACAAAAAAAACTGGCCTTTGTCATTCAAGAAAGATGAACATCTTTGATCATGCCTTCAGCTTTAAGATACCCATAGAGGTGAGGGAGGAGCACTCCTGGGCCTAGAAGTTGAATTTGTGAAAGACTGTTACTTCATTTTAGGGGAAAGGATCCAAGCACAGTTGAAGCTTTGTGTGTGTCTTCCCATGCACAGGGTTTCTTGACCTTAGCACTCCTGGCTTCTGGGACAGATGCATTCTTCCTTATGCATGGTAGGATGTTTAGCGCCAACGGTAGCGTCTCTATGTTAGATGCCAGCAGAAAAGCACCATTGTCACTACCAAAAATGTCTCCAGATAGGGCTCAGTATTCCTCTGGTGAAGAAAACTGTCCTCTGTATAAGAAACACTGCCCTACTTCATGTAAACTACACTGTGGGAACATGGTATGACAGGGACAGATGCCAGCACACAGATTGGTCATGTTCAGCCTGAAGTTCAGCGAGGTGACTGATGTTGTCACCTTTACAGCTAATTGGTAACACAAATGATTCCAAGAAGGACCATTGTTTAGAAATGACTGCGTGGAAGAAATTGTGCCTGTGGTAACTTTTGGGCATGGGAATGGCTGGCTTTGGATGTGATGAGGGCTGGCTTCTGAGTTCATGCCAGCAAGAGCTAGACAAGCCCTTAGCAGGATGTTGTAGAAAAGTAACTGACTAGTGAGCTAGGAAAACTCATGGAATTAGTTTTCTTTTCTTTTAAATAGCCAGTGTCATTGCTTCTCAGCATTTTGGCTGAGATCAAGTGTAAAATACCCAGTGTTGGGACTGGAGAAATAGCTCAGCAGTTAAGAGCTGCTCTTCTAGAGGTCCCAGGTTCAATTCCCAACACCCTCATGGTAGCTCACCACCATCTGTAACTCCAGTTCGGGTAACCCAGTGCCCTCTTCTGGCCTCTTTGTGTATTTTAGGCATAAATATGGGGCCCATACATGCACATAGTCATATTCATACACATTAAATAAGAACAAATCTTTAAAAATAAATAAACTATCCAATGTTGAGCCTGGCACATGCCTGTAATCCTCCACTCGGAGGCAGAGGCAGATGGGTCTCTCAGTAAGATAAAAGCTAGCCTGGTCTACATAGTGATTTCTAGGCCAGCCAAGGCTACACAGTATAAAGCCCTTTAAAAAAACAAACAACAACAACAACAACAAAACCAATGTTATTTTCTCCCCCTTGTCACTGTCCTTACATGTCAGCATGTAACTCAGCATGGTGTACCTTTTGTAGATTCTGCTTTCAAAATCAGCTCCTTGTTCAATCAAGATTATAGTCCTATAAAGTTTGGGTAGACTTTTATCCCACTTTGAAAGCTCAGAGGTTCAAAAGGCAATATACCCAACGCTATATAACTAACATGGCAGCACAACTGGACAAAAATAACTTTCAAACTAGGATTTGATTTCTTATTCTTTGTCAAAAGACAGATGAAGTGGGCGTGGTAGCTCAGCACATGTGACCTGCGGGGCATCTACCCACCAACCCACAGCTCCCCAGAACGCTCCTGAGTGCGAACAGCAGGAAATATTAGATAGAAGGATTTAGAGTGTGGACATAAACAGACAGAAAATACAGAATAGCCTCGAGAGGGCCTGGAACCTAGTCCAACGGGTCCTGACTATCTCTGCCCCAGGGTATTTAGAGAAACACCAAGGGGTGGATCAAAAGAATCACCCCCCCCAGCACAGCCAAGTGCAGACCATCTCAGACACCTGCACTCAGGCCCGTGGTCCTAATCATCTCCTCTATGCAGACCTGCTGGGTAAAGCCACCAGGAACCTGAAAATGGGTCCCCACAGTAATCCCAGCACTCAGGACACTGAAGCAAGAGAATCATAAGTTCAGGGCCAACCTAGGCCACAAAGCAAGTTTTAGGTCAATCTGAGCTACATAGTGAGACTTAGTCACAAAAAGAGGAATGAGAGGAATGACAGCCGTGGGGAGTTTTTCAGGTAGAATTGAATGAACATATTTAAAGTTATAAATTGATATGTACATAGTCCACAAGTGTGGATGTAGGTGAATAAAGGCACAGTTACTACAGTGGAGCAGAAGGAGGCCTGGTGTGGAAGATAGAGGACTCGAGTCTTGATTCTATATAACTGTGGATAATTCATGGCTATGTTTTGGCCAGTAGTCTCCTGAACTGTAAAATGGTGGCCTTGGACGAGGTCCCCTTTAAAGTCCTTGCTAGCTATTGGACTCCTGATTCCCTTACTTTGGAGCTGTGTACCTGTTTCTTTCTCAGAGTCCTCTCTCCAGCTGCCCTCGTCAGTAAGCTAGCCTTCGAAGCTTTGCTCACATATCTCTAGGAATGAGGGCCTCCTTCCTTCCAGAGGTAGCTCTTCCTGCAGCCAGGCAGTTCTGAGTGTCCGAATCCTTACTTTCTGTGCTGAAGTCTTGTAAAAGTCCCACAGAAATGTCCAGCAGTCATATCCTGCCCTCCCCTCCTAGACAGGCTGTCAAGTTTCTAGATAGGACTAAAATGTATCACTCTCTTTCAAGCAAGTAATATATAAATGGATGTCATTTTTTAAATGGATTTGGGATTGACTGACTCATGTAGGCTCACAAAAGCTCCTCCAAACCTTCAGATTTTGTTGCTTTTTAGTGCCACAGTACATTCAGGGCACTTTAACAAATTCACACTAATGTAACCAATACTTGCTAAAGCCTGTTCATAATTAGGTATCCTCCTACCTTTTCAGTGCTTTAGTGTTTCACCACCAACAAGGAGACTTAGAGGTCAAGACAAGATTCAGATATAGTGCTGTTTTGTCCAGGCTTTGTCCCAATGTATAAATGTATAAATGATTAATAAACCAATTAGTGTAAAAGGTATCCTTGATGTGAAGATCAATGTCTTTGAATGTAGTGGGGGCTGTACAACTGAAAGGGATTTATGCCGGTGAAGCAGGGTTGAAGAGAGGGCTATAGAGGCTTTATCTTGCTAATGTACAGTCTCTTTATATGCTCCCGTTTGATAGAGCCTAAAACTAAAGCCAGGAACCCAAGGCAAACAACAGGCAGGCGTCATAAACAAAACCTCTTTATAAGGCAGGCTTGGCACTTCTAGTGATAGAACCCCTTTGTCTCATGACACTGCCTTTAGTGAAACAGGGATACAAAGGCCAGTGCACCAGATGTCCAAGATTGTATTGCAGACATTTAACTCAGAGACAACTCTGCCCAGGGCAACATCAACTGATCTCTGGAGCCAGCTGTGCAATTTTGGTTACAGGTTCTTCCTCAGAATAAGAGAGGGTTGAGTGGAAGCCTCAAATGCCTTTAAGGTATAACATCTCCAAGTTCCTATTCTGTGGCCTTCAGATTTTGCATTCATTTCAAAATAGCTAGCACACCAAGGAATGAGTTGGGTCTAAATTTATTTGAGTAAAAATCCATGAGATGTTTTTGCTTCTTTTACTTAGATACACAAATATGATGTCTAAGCCCAGGATATTAGCCCTAGAGTTTCAGTGTTCCCCAGGGGTGTGGACAGGATGCAGATGATGTCCTCATAGAAGTCCTACTGAAATACTAAGAACTTAAAATGTTGGCATCAAAAATGCCCTCTGAAATGATCTAGTCCAAATGAAGATACTCTCAATACTGGAAGCTGACTCAAAGGATCTCAGGAAAAAGGCCTGAGCTTGGGTGGTTTCTGCAGCCTTAGGAAGATCCTTTGCCCCTGCTGGTAAGCTTGAGACACGCTGTGGTCACAGCACGAGTCTGTGTGCAGTCACTCTCCATGGAGCATCTCCCATCTCTGAAGTTCTCGTGATAGAGATCTCCAAGATCTCCCCCAGCTCTGCAGCTCTGCTTCCTATCCCAAGCATCTAGAGATGCAAAGCAGACTATAACCAGGCTTTCTTTGGGTGCCATAGCTATTTAGATATTGATTTGTATTCTGAGTGTGTATGTCTGGTTTCATAACGTGAAGAGAAGAAAACATTCTCTGACAAGGTTATTCTTAGATGTGAAAACCAAATTCTCCCGCATTCTCCTCGAGCCTTTTGATTCTCTGCAGAGGGACAGCCTACTTTGTAATGTGGTTGCTTTTGTAGCTTAGATGAAGTGATGCATCTTCCCTGGGAAAACTAGAAATTCCAGAGCATGTTCTCCAGGCATATAAACAAAAGCTGCCTGTATTGTTGGCTTGTTAAAGAATTATAAAATTTTAGAATCTTGAAGCCCTGGAGTTTGTGTTCCAACTTGGAACAGACCATAGTCACAGTCTAGCTCTTGCTTTTGTGGTTTTTAAGTGCTCATATGCCCAAGGAGAGGAAGCTTACTACTGTCTTCTATGTAGCGAGAGAGAAAGTAATAGCAGTTCACATGGGCCCAGTCAGCCATTCAGTTCCCATGCTGCTTGTAACCACTGCCCTGTAGGTGGTGCATTTGGAGACAGGTGGCTTCTGACTCATAGTGTCCTACATAGAAAACATGCTAAATTCCGGCAGGACGCTCCACATCTTTCTTTTGTCTTTTGGTGTCTTTTTGTTTTTTATTTGCTGTACTGGAGAGCAAACGCATAGTTTGCCAAGGTTCTGCCACTGAAGCTACATCCCCAGCGCCCTCACATCTTGTTTTTCACCTTTAGATTAAGGGTCAGTAAAATTTCCTATAAAGAACCAAATAATAGATATTTTAGGTTTAAGGATCATATGGTCTCTGTAACAACCATTGTGGCAGGAACAAGTTGTCCAGCCTTGTGGTTGGTGCAAGCCTATGATCCTAGCTACTGGGGAGGTTGGAGTAAGAAGACTGAAAGTGTGAGGCAAGACTGAGTCACAAAGTGAGTTCAAGCCAGCCTAAGCAATCTAATAAGGTCCTATCTCAAAATAAGCTCAAAAAGAGGGCTGGGGATATAGTTCAGTGGTAGAATACATGTCTAGTATGTGGGAAACCCTAGGTACACACACACATGAACACTTACACACATGTTCTGTAGTAAAACAAATTTGAAAAATCTTGTACATATCCTATCTTAGAAATTCACCATTTACACTATTATAAAAGACTTATCCTTTCCCCTCCTAAAACTAAGGTCTAGAGATTTGGCGTTATTTACCCAAGTTTGGCGGAAAGCCAGACCTAAGCCCACATCTCTTTTCTTTCAACAAAAGCCTGCTTCACCCTGCATCATCCCCATTCTTGTCTCTCTGTGTGTGTGTGTGTGTGTGTGTGTGTGTGTGTAGAAAAAGCTCTGTGGAGCTAACAGGGTCCTTGGTAAGTGTCTTATGGGTCAGAACTAAAGCCCAGAAAAGTCCAGCAATGACAGCCAGGGCAACTAGAATAGAACCAAGGGGTGAATGCAACATCTCCCCCACTAGGGCTCCAAAACTAAGGTCCCCACAGAAGAGGGTGGAGGCTTTGGGAGTTCCTGAAGGGATGTGGCCCCTGTGTTCATCAGGTTCCACAGGGTAATTCCATGTGGTGAGTCTTAGGAACACAGTCTTGCTGACATCTGTGTCGAGTTATTCTCTGAACCTAAGATCTTACTCTTCAAGATGACTCAAAGGCAGCAGTGTAATACAGCTGTGAGGGGCTCCTGCCCTGACTTGTGAGCTCTGCTTCTGTCCATCCTTCTGAGATACCGACATGGGCTGGGTTTTAGGTCAGTGTATGTCTTCCTGACTGCCAACTTCAGGTGTTTGAGGCAGAGGCGACCCTTCTCCAACCACAGGAAAGAAGGAAAAGGCCAGATTTACAGAGCAAAGTGGTATTTTGTTTGTTTGTTTTGTTTTGTTTTTTATTTTTTAATGGCATTTTTACCTTCAAACCTGTGAAGAGGAAGGGATTGTGACTGATGAAGGCCATTAATGGGAGATAAGAGAAGAAAAAAAGAATGAAGCACCCAGGATACACATGCGAGACCAGCTTGGGCTTCATGAGACCCCAACTGAAAAACAAAGGAGTTAGGAGAGAATGGGGAAGCAAACAGAGAAAGATGACTCAACAACAGAAGGTATCCTGAGGTGCTAAGTGAGGAACCAGAATGAGAAAATAGCAAAAGGAAGTGAGTGAGTTGAGGGGCGTCTGTCAGTGCATACCTGCCTTTCCACACAGGCAGCTCTGAACCCCAGCTTGTCTCTCAGCTGAAAGGGCCCCATAGGGATTGTTTGGTTCTAGCTTCTGTTTTGGATGAGAGCCCTGAAAGCCAGAGAAATAAAAGATGCCCAAATCATGCTTGCAGTCCTGTTCACCAGGACTGAGGGAGCTGCCTGGGGCCACAGCTCTGCGGGTGGAGCCCTGTTCTCTTGTCTGTCCTCATCTGTGTTTCCAGCTGGATTCAACCCCTTCTTGTTTGAGGAATTGTTACTGGGGACCTGCTGCCTTCAAGCAATGCTGTTCTGCCAACTAACTAGAGGTCTCTTTTATTGCCTTGGTACAGGATATACTGCAGGGACACCATACAAGGTCCCACCGACCCAGAGTAATACTGCTCCACCCCCCTACTCCCCATCACCCAATCCCTATCAGACGGCCATGTATCCAATCAGAAGTGCCTACCCCCAGCAGAATCTGTATGCCCAGGTAGGTACACATGGAGGACCTCTTCTGCAGGAGCCTCCAGCAAGGATGGGGGGGGGGGCATGGGATGAGGAAGAGAAAAGAGAGCTCATGGGTCTGGACAGCTACCTTCACTGTAGTGTCGCCAAAGTGTCACAATATTCCTGCAAGACTGCTTGCTCTGCCTCACTCTCAAAGGGTGGAGCGTGACGTCGTTTAGGTTAACAGAGCCCCAAATGTCGGAGGACCATTAGAAATCATCTAGCTCAACTTCTTTGTTGAACAAGTGGAGAAGCTGAGGCTGCACAGAAAAAGGTCCAAGGTCACCCAGTGAGTTGTTGCCTGGGCCAGGCTATGCTCTCACTTGTTTTGATCTCCCCTCTTAATCTCGCCCCTCCCTTTCCTCGATAAAATCTATGAGCCAAGTAAGAAAGAAAAAAAAATATACAGTGTCTGCTACCAGTGCCCTCTGTGACCTGAGGAGAGCGGTTCTTTAGTGTGCTTATGGCCCCATTTGGACTCTTCTGCTGGAGAATGTATGTAACTAACAGGAGGCAGGCAGGAGGGGAGAGCTGCTTGACACTCCAGCATGGCCGCGGCACGTCCTTCTGAAGAGACACTTCTACATGAGGTGTAAGTGGTAAGGAAAGTACTGCGGGGTTTAAAGACCAGCTTTGTTGCTGAGCAGTGGTGGCGCATGCCTTTAATCCCAGCACTCCAGAGGCAGAGCCAGGCCAGTCTCTGAGTTCGAGGCCAGCCTGGGCTACAGAGCTAGTTCCAGCACAGTTAGGACTACATAGAGAAACCCTGTGGGGGGGGGGGGGCAAAACAAGGCCTAAAACTAGCTCTGTTGGTGCTGGAAAGGTGGTTTGGTGGTTAAGAGCACTTGCCGTTCTTGCAGAGGACCTGGGTTTGATTCCAGGCACCCACATGGCAGCTCACAACCATCTATAACTCTAGTTTCAAGAGATACAATGCCCTCTTCTGGCTTCCATGCAAGTGGTACACAGACATACATGCAAGAAACACACACACACACACACACACACACACACACACACACACACACACACATTTAAACAACTAATAGAAAACATTTTTCTAAACCAGCTATGATGCAGAGTATACTACAAAACTGGGGCATAACAATATGTGCCTTTAATCTCATTATTGGGAAGAAGTTCAAAGTCATCCTCAGCTACATAGTGAGTTCAAGGCTAGTCTGCCTGGAAAATAAGTAAGTAAGTAAAGAGAGAAAACGAGAGACTTGGATCAATTTTTTCAAGTATGGCATAGTATCTTAGCCCTGTGCTTTCTAACCTCTAAGACTACAGTGCAGCTTTTGTTACTTACCATTAAAACCAGAGAATTCTGAATTAGTCTCGCTCAGGAGGCCCATGAAATGTAGCACCTGGGAAGAACCTTATGAGCTGGGAAGGGGAACATCACTTCAGAACACTGTCTCCAGAATGCCTTGGGAAATGTTACCCAGTAATGACAGAATGGACATAAACCAACAACATTCGCACCAGTATGTGAATGCCATTCATAAGCCTGTGTGGTGGTGTTTTGGTGTTCCCCATGCTAAAAAACTGACTGTATTCCTTACTGTTAAATTAGGGGCAGCTAGGGTAGTGCCTTGGAATCAAATTTTGAAAAAATTTTAAATGTTAAAGCCAAGGCTACAAGAGAAAAGCTCTTACTCACTATTCTCCATGGCCGCTCCAGGCAGCAAGATGGAATGAGGAGGGCCTTATGTTTCAGACTGAGCTAAGTCAGCACTGAACTGACCCCAGTTACAGAGTGAGACAAAGCAGAGCCTAGACCTGTGTCCCTAGGCCAGAGCTTCTCTTACCTGGTTGCCTAAAGCCTGGGGAAAGCAGCTCCCCACCCACCTTGTCCCTCCTGCTCTCCGAGAACCATGTGACCTTATCCTCTCTTCCCAGGGAGCCTACTACACACAGCCCGTGTATGCCGCCCAGCCTCATGTCATCCACCACACCACAGTTGTCCAGCCCAACAGCATCCCCTCTGCCATCTACCCAGCTCCTGTTGCTGCCCCCAGGACCAACGGTGTGGCCATGGGCATGGTGGCCGGTACCACCATGGCAATGTCAGCAGGTAAGAGCAATGTCTGCCTAAGCTTCCTTTGCTGTCCTTCAGGAATTCCTCACATTGGAGAACAGTCATGGAACTTGCTGCAGCCCAGCATGAGAAATCATGTGCCAGGGCAGGGGGCTTTCCGGGAAGCCAAGGAGGGCACTCTCTAAACTTTAGACATTTGGAGTCTAAATTATTCGAAGGGATAAGGAAGACTGCACCCAAGATAGGCATACTGAGCGAGGCCTTGGGTAATTGGTGAATGGAGGCCAAGCAGAGAGGTGAAGGTGGGAAGGGAAGTACAAGCGGAAGGGTCAGTGTGGTCCATTCACAGGATGGAAAAGGTGTAAGGCATGTAAGAAGTGGGGGGTGAGAATGGAAGGGTGGCTGGCACCACTGGTGAGGACACGATTGTGGAAAAGCTTGAATGCTTTTGAGTGAGGGAGCTACCAGGGCTACCTCAGCTTGCGATAGGGGAGAAGTGGGGTGGGGTTTGAAGTGGCTATATCTGGATCAGGAGAGACTAGGGAGAGATGTTAACAGTAGGCCTCCCGTGGCAACAGGGAGCCCAGGGAAGGGCACAAAGGCACACTGTTAATTAGCAGGCAGGAGCATAAGGACCATTCCCAAAATTCATTGTAAGAGCTGAGAGAAACAGGAGTCCCTGGTATAAGACCTGCCCTTAAGGAACCTGGGGGATAAAGGTGGGAAGTGTAGCCTTAGAAACATTGGCACTACCATGTAGGGCATGAAGACCAGAGGGTTGTGACTACCTTACAGAAACCCAAGTTTAAAGAACTAGCTAAGCTGCCATCTGAAGGAAGAGGGTAGCATGGTTGTGCTCAGTACACAAGCTACTAGGTACTTGATCAGTGCCAGCCTATTGTTAAGGTCCTGGAAGTTAAGATCCTTAAGGCAGAACAGAGCCTTGCCCTTAAGTACCTAGGTGAGTATATGTAGAAGATAGAACCAGGAAAGATAACAGTTCCTACTCAGTATGTGTGCAATAAGAGAAGCATGCAAATAAAAGGGGGATTTCCTAAGAATAGTGATTCTGTCTTCTAGCACCCCAAAAGACCCCTCACCCTAAGGAGGGAAGCCCGGTAAGGTGGAAAAAGGACAGTGCTCACCAGGTAGTCTGGGGTGATGGGGACATGGACAGGAAGAAGAGCCATGTAAAAGATTGTTTTCCTCCTCTCCATCCTGGACCCAGGCTATGGGTTAAAGGTTACTCAGGTTTCCTCTTCTCTCTTGATGCCCAGGTACCCTGCTGACCACACCCCAGCACACTGCAATTGGGGCGCACCCTGTCTCCATGCCCACGTACAGGGCCCAAGGAACCCCTGCGTACAGCTATGTGCCCCCGCACTGGTAAAGCCTGCAGCCCATCCAAGTGAGTAGGGCCGGGGATAGGGGAGAAGGGAGGGGACACTTAAGGAGCTGCCCTAAAGTCCTGGCTTGAGTCTGGAGCACAGGAGTCACAGAAGCAGGCAGCAGCCATCACTTGTTACCTGCTCCAGGTTCTTTAATGTCCCCCTTCAGTTTAGTTCTCACTTTACAATTGCTACACTCCTCATGGAAGCTCCGATCTTTAGCTCTATTTTTTAGATAAATACACAGTTCAGAATCACTCAGCCAATTAAAATTGAGCTGGGGCTTTAATTCTTGCCCTCTATTATTGAATTCTGTGCTCTTTATGGTCTTCAGATGTCTTTTAACTAGAGGTTGAAGTCTCGCCTAAAGCAGCTATCAGCTCTGATTGCAGCCAAGTAGAGACCCTGACCCCAGCTCCCTAAACTGTCCTCAGCAGTTCAACACAATTTCCATGGACAGAGAGCCTGCTGTTCCCTGAGAAGAATGGAGGGCTCCACTTAGGTCTCCCAGGCTGGGGGAAGGGGGTCCAGAAGTTTCTCCAGTGGTCTGTGGAGTGTCACTCTCTCACAGTGTCCCTTCCTCCCCCAGATCTGGAGTCACATTGTATGCAACTACTCAAGTCTACACCGGTGCTGGAGCAGTCCCCTAGCAGCACCGCCTCTATTTGCAAGAAGAGACAACGGAAGTGCAAGGGTCACTTTATGCATCTTTAAGGATTTTGATTTTGATTTTTGGTTTTTGTAAAAGCTGCTTTTTCTAATCTCCTAGGAGCCTCCCCTCGTGCCTCCCTCTTAGCCACTGCCCTTCTGGCTCTAGCCCCTCTTCCTCCCTGACCAGGTCCAGTCCTCTCTGCACTTCTTCCTGCCCTAAGCATCCTGTCCCTAGGATCCCAGTCTAGTAACAAGCAGAGAGTGAGGTTTATTGCGATGGTTCATGTAAAGGCTAGATTTCATCTGGAGAGCATAACAGATGTGGCCCTCAGGTTCTGGGGTAGGAACTTGGAACTGTTGAGAAGGCCACATCTCTGTCAGATTGTCATTTTGCTGAAGCAAGATTCGTTCACATACGAAGAAATACCTTCCAAGAACCATCGCAACAGACCAAGAACAAACCCACCTGGTTATGTAGGAATGTTATCAGCAGCTTCATGTCCCAGGCTCAGACCCTGGGAGAGCAGAGAATTTGGGGAAGGGTAGAGGGAGGAGGGAGTGCGAAGAAAGGGCAGGAGGGTGCTCAGTCTGGTTGGAAAGGTCTCAGGTCACGTTGCTGGGCCTGGACCTTCTGATTTGCACAGTGATGTTAACTGACCTGGCACTTCCTTCAGAGATGCTTTGCCCTCAGACCTGCCAAACTGTTGCATGGTGGTGGGATCCCAGCATCCAGAGGCTTTGGAAGGCCAGGTGCCTGCATAATCTCACCCTCAGCTCGAGCCTCATGGACCCAACTCTGAGGAGCTTCCTCCTCAGAGAGTGGAATTTGTGGCATTTTTCTCCCTTGCCCTTCTGCCCTTCCCCATGCCGGGGCGCACGTGTCTGTCTGTGGGGCTGGCAGGCAGGCCAAGCTCTTGGTTACCTTGTGCCATTTCACGGCCAAAGTGAAGGAACCACATTCCAGGTGGGAGCTGGCGGTTCTGAAGGTCAGGATAGTGAAGGAAAAACAATAGCAATAATCATTTCATACTCATGGAACTGAAGGGACCTTAGCATTCATCATCTCATCCATTCCCCTATTTGACAGATGAGGAAACTGAGGCCCAGAGAAGCGGAAAGGACTTCTCTGAACCTCATAGTAAATTAGCATTAAATGCAGCCTTCCTACCTACTGGCTTTTTGCCTACAAAAATTTAGCAAGGGATGGATTGGCTTGGCTTTGTAAAAATTAAGTCAGCAGTGCCCACATCTGGTGAGCTCTGGGCTTCTTTCTGCTGTTTTCCCTCACGGACTCCAAAGGTGGGGATTGAAGACTAGGCAGAGGCCACACAGGGCAGATGGCAGGAACAGAAATTGCATTTGGAAAGCCTGGGAAGACATCTGGAGTGTTTATCCTCTAAGAAAAGGAGCTGGTGAGCTGGCTGGAAGAGGCTTTGCACTCAGGATAGCAGCCCTCTATCCCAAGAAGAGAGGAAGAATGGGAGCCACCGAAAGAGGAGGCCAAGGAGCAGGCCAAGCAGATAAGACCACATCTGGGAGAAGAAGAGGGACCCCAGGACAGGGAAGTCCTTCCTAGACTCAGCGAGGAAATGGATTGGCGCCACCTTCCTGTGCCCACCTAGCACAGCCAATAGCCTCGCTGGGTGGAACAGGAATATCTTACTGTGTAAAATTGGATCACTGGTAACATTTGAGACGCAAACTATTTTCATTTTAAATTCATGTGAACTTGGACATCACCTTCCTCCTATTTCCCCTAAAGGAAGAAAAAAAAATGGAAGCCCTTGAGCTGGAATGACCTCAGAAACAGTCTGACTATTCCCAGGAGGTCAGAGTCCATCAGCATCTGTGGCCAAGAGCCAGAAGTTAGGGCTCCTACCTTCCTGGCCTTCCAGGAACTTCAGGACCAGGAAGAGAAAACTCAGCTGTCCCGGGGTGCTGACAAGGTTTTCTTTCCCAACAAAGGTTTGCAGTGTTGATCTGCTTTTTACAATGCCTCCTCCTACCCTATTTGGTTTTGTAGAGGTGGATGAAGGTTGCTGTAGATTATGTCTTATATGTCTGAAAATGCCAAAATAGTAATGGCGGTAATAATTACAGGACACCCTTGTATGTGTCAAAGCACTTCACAGCCTTGGACTGGCCCTGGGAGCAAGCAGCAGGGCCAGTTATTCCACCCACCTGACAAAAGTGCAAACAGATTCTAGAAGGAAATTAAATGGCCCCAAAGGAGCTGTATGCTGGAATCCTGGCAGGCTTCCTAGACCCTGTGGCCTTCAGGTGACCTGGTAAAAGAGACAAAAAGAGACCTAGGAATGACTTCTTAACGTTTGTTCTTTCCACACCAGTAAGTAAATGCTGTTTGTGCCCCTCATAGTTCATGTGGTTTATGCCTGAGATGAAGGCATGATCCTGCTATTTAATTCAGAGAGAATCCAAGGCTGAGAAAAGGACAGGGACTTTCTGGTAAGGAATCCCCTGCTGGCTCTAGTCTCTCTAAGTCTGATACACACACAGGCTCATGTTCTGAAGCATCTGTGCTCTGTCCCCCATCTTAGACCTCATCTGTGATTCAAGATCAGAAAGGCCCCAAGGTGGAAATCAAGTGTTGACATGCTGTAGTCTAGAGAACCAGACCAATTAACCTTTTTTTCAGTAAGAGCACAAGAGCCCCAGTTCAGTCTGGCAAGCTTGGGGGTCACGGCACAGGGACTGAGCCCCAGAGTGCAGTGTATGTGCCTTGGGTTAGATGAACACAGACAGCTCTGGCAGGGTCACCCTAGGTGTCATCTAAAGATTCTAGATGGCCCAGTGGTCAAGATAGATGAGGCCAGAGCTGGAAAGAGCCTTTCACCGTAGGACAAGGGATGTGCACATGACACCGTGAGCTGCCACACTGGCATCACTACACACACACACACACACACACACACACACACACACACACGCACACGCACACACACAAGCTGAGGTGGAGGTGGCTCTGTTCACCAGCCCCCCCTTTGCACCATGTGACCATCTTCAGCAGCCCTGGGCCAGGAAGTTTGGGTCTGGAAGCTGGACTACTCCCAGTGAGTAAAAGCCTAAAAGTCTCTTGCCATGCTTTCAAAACAAACAAACAAACAACAAAAAAAAAAAACCAAAAAACAACTGTTTTTCTTCCTATGAGATGAAACACTTTTTCCTTCTTGTTACCCTGACAGTGACTCTGAAGTGCATACCCCTTTCCCTGAGTATTCACCAGGGACACACACATCTATCAGTCCAAACTTCTCTCTGTATGTAAAGTACTTTGACACTGATTGCCAAAACCAATATTTTAAAGATAGGGGGTGAGGTCATGATGCTCTGAAGGGGTAAGAGACTTGCCCAGGGACACACAGCTCATGAGTGAAGGAGCCAAGATTTGAATTCCTGACCCTCTGCTCTTCCTGCTGCCCAACACAAAGGAAGAGTTTATGGAGACTTGGGGGAGCTCTGTCAGCTGAGCAGATTTTTGAGAATTTCTGCTTTAGGCCTAGACTTATAATAGGCCCTGGGGGTAAATCCAGCTGAGAAGTTGCCACAAAAGACCTAACTCAGAACACCCAAGGTGACACTGTCCAGTCCTGAAGATGATTGAGGACAGTCCCAGGCATCTTTGAGCAGGGAGTCTTGCTTCTTGGAAGCCTGAACTCTTACTCTCTGGCTCCTGTGCAGGTCCAACAAGGCACTTCAAGGGCACATGGCATAAGCCTGAACTTCTGAAAGCATGTCTGGACTGGAGTCCTCAGGCTTGCTTGTTCACCAGTGAGAACCAGGTCCTAGAGAGACTAGGCTCCGTGCATCCCAGTGCTTTCTGGCCATCTAGATGGTTCCATGTTTGAGATCTAGAGGTTTCTTTGGAAGGCTTGATGCTCTGTCCTGAATAGCCTTCAGAAATGAGTCATGGGAGCATAAAAGTAGGACAAGTCCCTTGGTCACCAATTCTGGCATCCTTATTGTGCAGACATGACACATCAAACAAGGCATGCTGACCCGGCTTAGTTCCCTGCATATCAAATATCTTGCTCCTGCTATGGGCTCTGTAGTCTTCACAGCATTCTGGCTGAATCAGTCATCATCCCATGTGTGACTCATGTTCAGGGAGCTCTGCCTTTCCATCTTGTGTTAACCATGGCACTGCTGAGTGTGTGGCCCCTAGTATCTTGTCAAGCCTAGGAACCTAGAGAAGGGCAGCCAGGGTAGGAGTGGACAAAGGGAAGCAAATCAGTGGAAGAAACTCAGCCAGGCTCACTGGTCAGATGACACCTGAGTCTCTAGACAGACTTCTATGGACATGCCAGGCTGGCAGCAGGCTTGTCCTTTTCCTATACCTGTTCCCTCTCCTAGAAAACACTTGTGAAATTCAGCATCATGTGGTTCCACAAATGAGCCTTTGAAATTCCCAGCAGGCCAGCTTCAACATTCCATGGCCAGACTTGCCTGAGCCAGACTTGGGTCCCACTCTCTCAGTTTCTCCTGCAGGTATTTACAAACTGTTGACGCCAGTCAGAACGCCAGCCAGGAACACAGGAGTTGAAACTGGTTGCCACAGAGCCAAAGAGCACCTGCTTCCCTGTGGCTGCTATATCCGTAGTCCTTAGGTGTCCCTGCTGTGGCAGTGTGTCCTTTATCCATTCCAGCCCGGGGGACCATTTTCTTTCCCAAGAGAACAGATACAACAGCTCTACAGATGGCAGCAGCCCACAGGAATCAAATGAGTGACATCTGCTTTGGGCTTAACCCTAGCATCTATCCTTGACCTCAGCTCAGCCATGCTGGCTCCAGCCATCTTCCTCATGCATGACAGTCAGACTAAGTAAAGAGTAGGACTGGCCCAGAGACCTCAGGTCAGCCAGATGGACTGGATCTGTCCTGTGAACCATGCTCCTTACAAGGTGAGGCAAGGCTAGGCCTCCTGCACCTTGGAGTTGTCTTTGATCTTTGAAGGCCCAGGGCCTGTTCCCCTTCCAGTCTTCAAGGCATCTGCATCCCTCTTTCATATCACATGACAGAGAAGCTTGTTCTCATGGCATGTAACATCCCTGTGAAGAGAGCGTTGTGTATGATTTTGTATTTTTTAATTCATTTTAACCTACAGGTTGGAATCTAATTTTTAAATTTTATTGGAACTCACATTTTAAAAACAAATAAAAACATTGAAAAATAATAATTATAATAATAAACCTTTGACCGGTGTCTTCCAAGTAGTTTGATCAAATAATTTATAGGTGTTTTCAAAACACAGCCTGGAGCGTAAAGCTTGGAAAGCCCTGTGGCCACACTTGTGTGTATGAAGTGTAAATCTGGCTTTGTTGTTTTGGATTCCTTTGGGTTTTGTTTTGTTTTGAAGATCAGATAGTGATCACTCTGAAAGGTTGAAGCCAAGAGTTTGTAACTATGATATTTACTGTAAGCTGTAGAACATTCAACAACTATTAAAGTTTCCCAAAAAAAAAAACCGAACAAGTGGTTCTTGGGTGAGGGAGGCACAGACCACCTCGGGCCAGTGAGTCCCTGCGCTTCTCCCCCAGGCAGTTCTAAGCTGCTTTTTACCTGTTGTGAGTACACACCTGGAACCCCAGTGCTTTGGAGGCTGGGATAGGGTTGCAACATAAAGGCTCTGTCTCAAAGCCTGGGGGGACGCTCAGTGGTTAGAGCACTGGCTGCTCTCACTGAAGGCCAGGGTTTGGGTTCCAGGACCCACAGTGGTTCACAACCATCCATACCTCCTCTTCCAGAGGATCCTATGACACCTTCTGGTTTCTAGAGCACCAGGCACACACATGGTGCACTTACACGCAGACATTCATATACATAAAATTCATCCACATGAGAGAGAAAGACTGTCTCAAAAAAGCCACAAATCAGGCACAATGTATGAGGCTGTGGAGCATCAGGTTTGGCACGCGGACCAGATAACATGATGGAATCCCGGGGAAGTTGTTCAAGAGCTGACATCTGTTAAGGCTGGAGTATAGCTCAGTGTAGTGTACTTGTGTGGGAGAGGATCCCCGCCCCCCCCCCCCCCCCAGCAATGAAGAAGGAAGAAGAGGAAGAACTAGTGACAGACCCGGCCATTTGTTGAGTCTCATGGCTGGTGCTTGCTACCCACTTCTGCTTGTTGATCTCTGAGCTTCTCATGCTTTGCTGCAAGAGAAGCTCTGCTGTTTGTCCCATATGGGTGGGCTGGGAGAGCAGCTAAGGAGGAAAGGGTCTTGGCTAAGGTAAAGTTGGAATTCACACTTGGTCTGGTCTCGGGTACCACAGTCCATGTTCTGCCCATCTCAGAGGAGGTGGTTTCTTTTTGATATTACTGTTTTCGGAGACAGGGTTTCTCTGTGTAGCTTTGGAGCCTGTCCTGAACTCACTCTGTAGCCCAGGCTGGCCTCGAACTCACAGAGATCCGCCTGCCTCTCTGCCTGCTGAGTGCTGGGATTAAAGGCATGCACTGCCACCACCCAGCCTAGAAGATGGTTTCTTAAAGGATGGACCCCTCTCCTCTCAAAGCAGTGAGGGAATGTCAGGAAGCCAAGGGGAGCTTGGTGGCTTATTACAGGGCCATTGAAGTCCACAGAGCCTCATACAAGTAGTCATTAAGGACTCTTTTTTTTTTTTAATCCCCTGTACATTTGAATCTCCTTCCCTTCAGGGTGACGTTACTGCTAAAGCTGCTCAGGCTTTGTCTTAAGTTACTTTTCTATTGTGAAAGCTCCATAACCAAAGCAAGTTACAGAAGAGTTTATTGGGGCTTGAAGTTTCAGAGGGTGAATCCCTCAGAATGGGGAGCATGGAGCTGGAGCAGTAGTTGAGAGCTCAGATCGCTATCCAAAAGTAGGAGGCGGGCAGAAAGAAAGAGCACGAGAATGAACACACAGGAGGTTACCAAGGTCACATCTCCTAATCCTTCTCAAGCAGTTGCACCAGCTGGGGACCAAGCATTCAAATAAATGAGCCATATGGAGCCATTCTCATTTAAGCCGCAATGGGTTGTCTTGGGCCATCTAACCACTTTTCTTTCTCAGGGCCTGGCCTTGACAGTTCATGTTCCACAGCTAATAGGCCAAAGACTCAACATGTTCAATTGTAGGAAAAACTGGCCAAGAGTGGAGTGGAGCCAGGTGTGTGCCACTGTGTTGACTCTGCATTGCAGAAGGTTCGGTAACATTTAAAGACCTTCCAAGGGCTGGAGGGGCAGCACCAAGACAGGGCCTGCCTTGTTTGGGTAAGGCTCAGTTCCATCCCAACACTGTAAGAACCAGTAAAACCCTCCATGGGGTGGTGCGAGGCCTACTGGACCAGTAGACACACCTTGGCCCATGCTAGAGTGGGAAGTGGAAATTGGTACACCTCCCACCAAGCCTCACTCATGATATCCTCCCAGCCTTCCATTCTGTCCATGATCCCTCGTGGACCTGGTGAAGGGAGGAGAGGGCAGAGAGCTAGAGTGGGAGCCCAATGCCTACTCTTCCCTCCAGCTCCCACCTCTACTCATGGAGGGGGCTACAGGGATTTGTACAAAAGTTTCCAGGAGTAGGTGGGGCTGTGGAGACCAAGAAGGTCACATCTGCATCATCATCTCTCACCACTTTGCCCTGATGTTGGGAAACTATGACACAAGAAGCAAATGAGGAAATAAGCCATTCTTTGAGCAAGCAGGAGCAAGGTCGAGTACTGCTAACAGTGACAGGAGCGTCCTTACCCACCTGGAAGCCTGGACATGTTATTTCCACCCTGACTGGTATCTGAGTGTTTCTCTAATCTAGCCATTCCAGGGAATGGATGGGGCCCCCCCTCCTGCCTTACCCTCTAGGAAACATTCTTATCCTCATGCACAGACCCAAGTGGGCTGTGTCATCTAAATCCTAGATAAGTGGGGTGCATGAGTTGGCTGGCTGAAGGGACAGGCAAATTTGAGAAGCCAAGCCCTGAGATAGAGCAAATGGATGTAAAGTGTGCCCTGTAGCCACGAGGGCCATTTCCTTGAATACACTGAGGGAGACTGCCCACGCCCAGTTCACAGAGTCCCACAGAGGACCGTGTACCCGAAGGATGTAGGGAGGAGCAGGATAGGTGGACACTCAAAACGTGTGCCCATCCTGTCAAAGGTTGCTTTTCTTTCTTTTTTCCCTCCATTCCTGCCACTGCTGGGCCAGCCACCTACCTTGGTTTCTGCCCAGAAAACTTCTGTCCTCAATGAAGCCAGGCTTTCTCAAGTCCTTTAGACCAGGCTTCCACACCTCACAAGTTCTACCAGTTTCTAGTCCTTCAGCCTCCATGGGACAGCCAGTAGTATTTGCCTGTTACTCTCTCTACCCCCGCCCCCCCTTTATTTTGTTTTTCAAGACGGTTTCTCTGTGTAGCCCTGGCTGTCATGGAACTCACTCTGTAGACCAGGCTGGCCTCGAACTCACAGAGATCCTCTTGCCTCTGCCTCCCGAGTGCTGGGATTAAAGGCGTGTACCACCACCACCACCACCACCACCACCACCACCACCACCACCACCACCCAGTACTCTCTCCCATGTTAAACAGTATACCCCACATTAACAAAACCCTAACTTAAGGTCTCACCAGCCATGGTGGCTTTGGTATGGAATGACGTCCCTTGATTTACCTGGTATGGGCTCAGCTCTCACCACACCGCTTAGGGAACTCACCAAGGCCCTGTCCACCACTTCCCCCACCCCCAGGGCACATGACAGCTTCCTGGACTCTCAGCCAACTTTCTCCAAACTCTACACCCTTTCTTGGCCACCAGGATCCTGATGGCTTTTTTTTTTTTTTAATTTTATTTAACTTTATGTGCATTGGTGTAAAGGTGTGATATCCCCTGGAACTAGAGTTACAGACAGTTGTGAGCTGCCATGTGGGTGCTGGGAATTGAACCCAGGTCCTCTGGAAAAGCAGTCAGTGCTCTTAACCACTGAGCCATACCTCCAGCCCCCTGATGGCTTTCTTATTGCCAGGCCCTAGGGCCTGCCCTGAGACCTTTTTCTAGAAATGGCCCCTCCCTGCCCCGTTGGCTATAATGCCCACCTGAATATTTGTCAGCTATTCCTATCACCCAGATCTGTCTCCCCAGAGCTCCAGGGCTTCATATCAAAACTTGGACACAACTAGGAGCTAATCCCCTTCCTCACTTCCCATAAGGAATCCCAGCAGGTCTGCCCTAGGAATCTCTTGGGTCCTTCTGTTTCTCCTCACCTGTTACCCAGAAGCTCCAACAGCTTCCTGCTCCAGGAGCTCCTGTGCTCTATACGGTGACCAGGGTGACCCTCGTCCTAACTGCTGTGGAGAAGCCTCCAGCCCTTCCCACCTGGTGTCTGGCCTCTGCACATGCTTCTTCCCTCTGTCTGGAACACATCCCCCTCCCACACTGAGCTTCTGCATGGCCGCTGCTTCCTGGAGAGCTCACCACTCACCACACGCCTCTTGTGCCCTTGAAATATATTAGCTCATGTCAAGATGTGTAAAATACATAAGACTGAACTGAAACAAAAAAGCTCGTTCATAATTTTCATAATTATTTTATATTGCAATGAAAACATTCTGGATATACTGGGTTAAAATATTAAAATTAAGTTTACCTTTTTAAAAAACTTTTTGGAATGATTATTAGAACACTTTCAACCACACACACGGCTCAGTCTGTATTTCTATTGGGAAGCCTGGCCTCTGGGGACCTTGGTGAGAATGAAGCCACCTCTGCCTGTTCCCCTGGCTTCCTGCGGATGAGGAAGGACACTATGGAGCACACCTGGGCGAGCCCCTGGAAGCGTGAGGTGAGCAAACAGGTTTCAGGGCGGGAACAGGGAAAGGAAGCGCCTCCTGACACCACTTTCCACCTTTTATTACTCAAGTGTGTGGGGCTGGAGATGGAGGGACCGGGCAACAGCAGGTTTCAATAAATAAGTGTGGGATGCTCAGTGGCCCCGCGCCTGCGCGGCCCCACATAAATAATCAGGTCCTGAGCCAGAGCAGAGACTAAGATGGACTGGATTGGCAGTCACCCCTGCTACCCGCAGACACTACCACAGGGGCGTGGAAACCACAGACCAGAGGCACGCCAGCCCGCCCATCCTCCACTCCCCGCAGTGTGAAGGGAGCAGGATGGCCCGGGGCTCTGCACCAGAGCCGTGTGCAAGTCAGGCCATTCCTCAGTTTCATTAAAAACAGCAGGGTAGGGGCAGGCACATGCATAAGCCCCTTCTGTAGGCATTGCCATAATAGTCCCACGAGAGCCTTGAAGGCCAAGGCCCAGAAGCAGCAAAAATCAGGCCAGATAAAGCTATTAATGGGAGGGTAGCAAAGTCAAGCTCCCCCCAGCAGGACTCAGCCCAGAACCCGCAAAGAGCTGAAAAGGTTCTGGGAACTGAGCTCTCCTCCCCCACTTCACAGTCAGAAAAGCTGGGGCCCAGGTACTCTGCCACCAGCACAGGGCTCTTGGCTACCCCTCCCCGTTGTGGGGCCTGCCAGCAGAGGAGGAGGCGCGGCCAGGGCCCAGGGTGTGGGGGGAGTGGCTAGTTCCCAAGGCACAAGCTGGGGACGGGGACAGACACCACCCCTCCACCAACCCAGACTCCTAGGGGACAGAGGGCTCCTATGATGTGTTCAGGACAGGCACAGGGTTAGGCACCCTTCAGGGGTGTAACTGGGGCTGCAGGGATGGGGTGGGCTCTTGATCTCCTGCTCACGTGCTGTGCCGCAGGCTGCCTCCTCAATGGGGCGGGCCATCCCACCTCCAGGCCGTGGCCTTCGCTGTTTTGTCCACTAGGCCTTTGCATCTTGGTCCTCAGTCCCAGCTGTAGCTCTCCCTGCTGCAGGAAGCCTTCAGAAGCTCCCAGGGCAGGGCAGAATGTAATTCTCGACAGCCCATCAGATGACCAGGTTGCTTTCACTTAGCCGGACCACATAGCGGTTCTCCTGGGAATCAGGATTGAGGGGGTCAGAGCTGAGTCAGGAGGCCATTTGGGCTTCAGAAAAGTGGCATCTACCCACAGCTCCCCATATTGCCTCCTCGGGCCTCTGTTCTGTCAGGGTTGATCCAGGTGCTGACAGAAAACTCCCCCCCAGCTCTCACCTCGGCCTTGTTCTCTGCTGGGGGCTTCAACCACTTAGTATGGCCTCCACCACTTCCCAGCAGTGCCCGCTGCTCAGGGGGAAGGCCAGGCTGTGGGGAGTCAGGAAGATCACCCCCCGAAGGCCCAGCCTCCGTGATAGTCTTCACCTCAGATGACAATGAACTGGTCCGCTGCTCAGGAATGCGAGCCACACGGAACCTGTAGGGAGAGGTGGCACCAACATCCCATGTCAGAGAGGGATCCGAGGACGGAGAAGACAACTACTGGGTCACATGCAGTTTTCAAGGTCACAGACTGAGCCTGCTACGCCGCACAAGAGCCCTTCCTAGCTCCCCAGAGACAAGGCTGCTTGTGCCCGGCTCCCAGCAACCCCACATCTAGTTAGAGGTGGACAGACAGGCCTAAGAAGTCCCAGGTACGGTAACACCAAGACCATGCCTCAGGGACCCGATAGTTCCATGTGAGATAGCGTAGCTGGGAAACGATGGCTTTTTTTGGCCCCCTACATTACACAGAGAGGCCCAGGAAAGGCTAGTCAGCACTAAGTCGACCCGTGGACCTGCCTGTCTCCAGGATGTCAAGTGATTCCCCGACCCGACTATGTCTGTGCCCACCTTACCTGCCCACAGACAAGATGGTGATCTCGCCCTGACGTCCTGTCTTGGCACTAGCCTTGGGGGCCCTGGATGGGTTGGGCAGGAGGGTGGGGGCAGGAGTGCTGGCTGCCGCTGCCTCAGGAGACAGCAGCACCTCTGGCCACTTCTTCTGGCTACAACGGGAGCAGCAGGAGCCAGAGAGTGAGGCCAGGCCCTGCACAGTGTGGAGGTGATGGCGATGTGGGCAGATGTGCGGCATGCTAGGGGAAGCTGGCAGCAGCCTGCAGGAAGAGAGGTAGAAATGATCACTGGGGCAAGCCAGGAAAGGAGACTCCATCAGGTAAAGGGACACAGATGACGTGAAAGGGAACAGACCCAGGTGGGGGACCCCCAGGAGGCAAGCCGATTATCTGAAGGCCCCACCCCTCACCTGGGTACAGGTCTGTGGCTCGTCTGTACCAGCTGTTTGCTGTGATATTCTTTCAACAACTCCTCCAGGGCCGCTGCATTCTCTGTGGGCAGGTGGAGTCAGAGCCCAGCTCCGAAGCGAAGGAGCACCCCACTCCACAGCTCAGCAGATAGCCCCTGCCCACTCCCACATCCCTGTCCTGGGCCTGAACTATGTGCCCTTCCTCCATCCCTCACCAGTCAAGAGGCAAAAGCACCCAGCACCCAGGGCCAGAGTACCAGTCACGCTGAGGCTTCGGTGTGGGGAGGCAGAGCTGGGCGGGACTTTTCCCAAGCATCATCTAAGGCTCCCGGAGGAGACCCTCCACTCCCAGGCATGGGGTGAAACAGGAAGACCCTCTCTTCACCTTTCTTCTCCGTGATCAGGCGCACCAGGACTCCAATGGTGTCCTCGTTGGCATCCTCTGTCCTATAGGCAGGATTGATCCCTGGAGAAAAGAAAAGGAATTCTACAATTCCCGAGCTACACCAGGATCTGCTGGCAGAGGGCGCTACAGGCCTTGCTCAGAGTTGAGCAGCGTCTACTGTGGCGTTCAGGTCACAGGAGCCACAGGCCCATCACCTAGACTTAAAGAAGTTTGCTGTCATCCTTATTACCCAGCACCAGCAGCTCCAAGCGCTCGGCGGTCTCAGGACCATCTGAAAAGCCCATCCCTGCAGACTGCACCAGGCTCTTCTGGGTGGCCGCTGCTCCGTTCCTGGCCTTGAGGGCTCTCCTTGCTTAGACCTCCCAACCCCTTTCTAGGCCCATTACCTCTCTGCACCCCATCCTCTCCATGGAACTACTTAACAGCTCTGGGCTTAAACTCAAGGGTGTGAGAATGGGCCGCTGGGATGGGTCCTGGGCCAGCAGCAGCATTCTAAGATCTGTACCCAGGCAGCGGCCAACAGTTACTCGGCTAGCAGATCCTACATCAAATGGCCCTGACTTGGAGCTGGAGAGATGGCTCAGTGGTTAAGGGTACTTGTTCTCACAGAGGAGAGGATTCTGTTCCCAGTTCCCACATGGTGGTTTAAAACAGTCCGGCTCCAGTTCCAGGGGATCTTATTCTGTCATCTGGCCTCCCTGAGCACCAGGTACACCCTTGCTGCATACATACATATATATATGTGTGTGTGTGTGTGTGTGTGTGTGTGTGTGTGTGTGTGTGTGCAGGCAAAACATACACACACATAAAATTAATTAAAATTAAAAATTAATTAAAATTAAAAATAATAAAATATCCAAGCATAATTTACAAATGACGCTGACTAACTAACCTCCTGTCTACTCCCCTTATAATTCAGTTAGGGGCTGGAAGGGACTCTGGAAAGCTGGCGTAGGAGGTGTTGTGTCTGCTGACTTGACCAGGCTCCTGGGGGCCCAGTGCCTTTGCCCAGGAGCTCTCTACCCTTCAGGAGGCCTTGGTCAGCAGGAGAGGCAGTGGCCCCAGGCCTTCTCCGCCTCCTCCTTCCAGCACTTGTATCTCAGACCACAGCGGAGCTGAAACCCGAGACCTGCACAGCCCCTGCCAGGGTGCGGGCCCTGCCAGCCCTCCTGATGCAAGGCATTCTCCTGCTCCACACCAGAGGCCAGGGGTCACTTTGAAGCAGACAGCTGGAGCCTCCTGCCCCTACGGAGTCCCAACCCTCCGGCAGCGGAGCAGGGCCCCACCCAGGGCCGCAATCTCGCCAGTACCACTGCTTACTGCTCTACCTCTGCCCGCTGCCAGAGCTCGGCCCCTTCCCACCTCCCTGTCAGTCTGCACTGTTCCCATGAGGGCTGCGCACGGCACCCCCAGGCACCCCCAGGCGGCCTTCCTGGTTAGCCCTCGGCAGGCCTCTCCCGTCGGACCCGCAGACCAGGAAGGTCCCCTCCAAAGCCCCCCACACCCCCACACCTGGACCCCGTCAGGTCTTACCGCTGCCTCCTCCTCCAGGGCTGGGCCCGACCTCCTTGTGGGCCGTGCAGTGGTAGCCCTTGCGCTTGAGCAGGTTGCACACCAGAATGCCCAGAAGCCCCATGAGGCAAAACACGGGCACGATGGCGATCACCGCATACTGGGCAGCCGTCTCCTCAGGACCGCCCGCCCGGGTGCCGTTCCCAGACTGCCGAGGCTCGCCATGGCCGCCGGCACCCGCCGCCACTTCCACACCACGCCGGGCCCGGCGCCCCGACTCTGAACACCACAGAGGACGGAAGCAAGGCAGCAGAGGAAAACGTACAAGTCAGTTGCTAGGCTGGTGCTGGCCTTCCTCAGCCCCGGAAAGGCTCTCTGCCCGACCTGCTGTGTCTGCTCACTTCACCCAAGACACAGTGGTAATCCCGCCCTGATGGCCTGCCATGGCCTAGCCTTGGGAGACCTGGGTAGGCCGGGGTAGGAGGCTGGGTGCAGCAGTGATGGCAGCGAGTCCAAGGACCTGAACATAAAGCCGGGGAAAACCGACATCCCCAAGACAGCCCACCCCCCACACTAGGGACACAAAAGCCAGCTCATGGCTTTCCTCCTTGAGCAGGCAATCAATTATCCAATGAGGCTTCCTTGGGCCTCAACCTACATGTGCCCCTCTTGCTAGGTGTGTAGAGTGAACAGACAGACACCTATGGCACACTCCTAGACAGAGGGATGCAGGATTCCTCTTCACAACAGCACATGGAGCAGCAGGAAGAAGTCATGTGCTCACGGGCATGTGCAAAGGCACACGCGCATGCTCATATGCATCTGTCGGGCTCTTATGGAGAGGACGGGGACAGCAGGACCCAGTGGGGTAGGAACCCTCAATCCTAACGGCGGCTGCCAGATGCTGGATGGTCTCTATCACTCAAAAGCAATGTGCTGACCCTGTTGCGGGACACCTGCTGGCTGCCTGTTCTCCATGTGGGCTGGAAAAGGACCCTACTGTCCCCACATGGATGCTGCAGAGACTCCTGGGCTCAAATCCACTGAGCCTACCTGTCCTACCCCACCATCTGCCACTCACCGTCACAGCCACCAGTACTTGGAGGTGCCCTGGAGCATGGCTGACATGGAACATAAGGAACTCCCCGAGGCCCAAACCATCTGCGGGGAGGAAAGATGTCACTGAGGTCCAGAGGTAAAAAAATCGTCCTTAGGAAAAACTGGATTCCTTCCTACCAAGTGCTCTCGATGGCGCCACCCACCCATGTCACAGATGGGAAGGGAGGCCCAGCATGAACCCCACCCTCACCCTGTGCTCACCCAGGCTGGCAGTCTCCACACACTGTATCATGAGTTGCTGAGCCAGCCTGGGCCTCCAACCTCCTTCGGAGGCTGCAGCGATCATGAGACCGGCATGGATGAGAGTCCCATGAGGCCGAGAAGGTGCCTGGGGGGCAGGTTCGGCAGAATGCGCCCTTCCCTGGGTCCTGTGGGCGAGGGAAAAGATTACAAGGCCAGGAGCCAGGCCTAAGGCCCCCGGGCACGGAAGCCTAGGCCTCCCTCTGCCCTCAGGAGTCCTCCTGGGACAGGGCAGCGTATCGCTCACCAGGTCAGGCTCCTTGCCAGGTGGACACAGCCAAGGAGTTATTGATGTTGGAGTGGCCAGAGGCCAGGGCAGCAGCTGGAAGCATGCAGATGGGACACAGAAGACATGGTGACAGTGTTAGGCATGAGGCCTGAAGGCCGTCTACTCACTACCTACTTCCTGGACAGGGCATGAGTCGCCGACCACATGGGCTCCCTGCCAGGCTTCAGGGGCACGCTTAGAGCCTGCCTCGGCCAGCTCTGCTGCACTGCCAGTGTCTAGGTAGAGAGAATTATACCTGCTTCTGGAAACTACTGGAAAGCCCCAGACAGGATCAGGACCTCAAGCCCTTGAGCCTCTGAATTATAGCTCTTTCAGAGGAGTTACACCTCCTCACCCCAGACAGATGAGGAGGAAATGCTTCCGAATTCCTCTGAGATTGTCTCCCTTCCTGCAGCACACCTCCCCCTGCCCCAAGCTGGGCATGTCATTAACTACCCTCTGTTTATCATGCCTAGAGCCAAGTCTGCAGCTGGCGCTTACTTACTATTCTGGGCCCTGGGCTGAGTCGGAGACCACATCCTCCTCTGTGACCTCCCCCTGTACCAAGGCCACCCCATTCATACCCTGCACCTAAACAGAGCGTGCCACGTTCCAGAGGAAGGCTATTCTGGATGTGGGTTAATGGACCCCTCTCTGATGACCTCCCTCTGCTTCCCACTCAAACGAATGGATCGACTACCTGCCTGACTCCTGCTGTGGGAGGACCCTGTCCTCCAATTGGCCCCAGCTGCTAGGGCTAGGGGCACCAGGCATGGAGCAGGGCCAGCTACCCTGAAGGCAGACTGTCTGCTAAGGCTGGAGACTGCCTCCTGGAGATCTCAGCCTGCTATCCCTGCGCTTCCAGAGCCGCAGCAGAAAGACCACACACACCAGACAGACCCCAAGGTGCCCTGACTCCAGCCCCAGAAGCTGAGCCTCCCTATACTAATGCAGACCCTACATCCAGCACGAGGGACTCAGTTTCTTCCAGGTCCCCTCCTGCCCTCCTGGCTCTGCCCCACACCTGCCTGGGGCAAGCGCCTTGCCCCTCAGCCATGCCTGCAAATGCTAGGAAATCCCTCCAGCCCGTGTGGGAATTGCTTGGGAAAGCTGCATCCCTGGCTAGAGTAGAAGAGATGGCATCTGTCTCTACAGGGTCACGACTGCATGCTAGGGAATGCTAGGAGACACTTCAGGGCCCTGAAGGCTTTGGAGTCTTCCAAGAAAGAGGAGAGTGTTTACGTCTGCCAGAGCCTGAAGCTCCTGGGCAGTGCCTGCACCCTCTTCTCTGGGGTGCTGGGGTGCATGCTCAGATTCCAACTCTTCCAGCTTCTCTGGGGGCCCTTCTCCAACTCACCACAAACAGGCAAGACAGGGGCCAGCACAGCGAGGTCCGCTTCATCATCAGGCCCTGGGGTGACATGGACCTAGGGCAGACAAAGGAAACTCAGGGGAGCGGCCAGAGCAGGCGGGCGGCTGCTGTCTCCCTCCAAGCCACATTCAGGACACCAGGACTGCTGCTGGGTGCTGGGCAAGCATTTGCCCTACATGGCAGGATGCAGGTCTGAACAGAGGTAGAACTGGCCTGTCTAGGGCCAGCCTTTTAGGCCTGGCCAGGCGGAGGGAAGCTGAGGGAAGCTCAGGAGGTTTCCCAGAGCAGGAAGTGCTTCCTTCCCCTTCCATAAAGAGCCAGGTGCCCTGAGGCATCAGAGGAGGGCCAAGAGGAAGGAAGCTGGCAAAGGCCTGGGCTGGGGTTTAAGATGGCTACACCACCACCTCTAGCCGGACTCATCCCCAGCCTCTCACAGCTCCCAGGCCACTGTCACACTCGGCCTTAATTCTCGCAGGTTCTGCTACAGGAAGGCCCTAATCCTTCAAAGCCACCCCAAAGGCCTCGATGTGGAGTACTTCTGGAAGTCTGGCTGGAAGGCTGTCACCCTGCTCACCCTGTCACGGGCCTGTTCCTCCTCCACACCTCCCCCAGGGAGGGTCACGATCTAGAACTCAGACATATACACCAGACAGGCTTCTGCACTAGGGAATCAGGAACACCAGTGTCCACAGGGAGCTCCCTCTCAGAGGACACCGTGGCAAACAGATTAAGACACAATGGTCCCACAGTGAGCTGTTTCAGAGAACCTTCGCCAATGCCAGCTCCCCAGCCGAGTGAGGCCCCTGGGGCCAGACAGCAGCACCTCTGGAGAAGTCTGTAGCCCGTGGACAAAGTCAGACCAGCAGGAAGGATTCAGAAGAGGTAACAGAAAGTCCATGTGTACTTCCCACAGCCAGGGTCACAGGTGGGGTGGGTGCTCATCAGGCCTCAACACAGCTGTGAGCAACCTGTGAAACCCCAAGGTGCTCACGGGCCTAGCCCTCCCCCACACCACTGGACCAGGGGGTCACAGGCTGTTTTAATGCCAAGCCTGGCAGAGGACTTGTTGCTCACAGGAGGTTCCGGGTCCCAGGGGCCCCTCTCCGCTGGTAGCCAGGCTTCCCGGCTGGAAACAAGAGTGGAGGAGAGGAAACCTATCTGCCACCTGACCTGGGCCTGGCCCCACAGAGACCTCAGCAGGGTCAGGGATTCGAGTTACAGCCAGGGGAGGGGGAGGGGCTGGAGTCACATCATCCAGGGACTCTCCAGGTCACTGGCAGCCCGCCCCTCTTGGGCTCCAGGCCAACTAAGGGGAAAACCAGGGACAGGGAAGGACAGGCTCCAGAGTCGGTAAAGGCCACACGTGGCAGTCAACACTCAACAGATGGCACTCCTGACTCATCCCTTGACCTGTCCCTCCTCAAATTCAATCACAAAACTGCCTTCCAGGTTCTGTACCACAGTGTCCCTTACACCTTCCCGGGCTCCGTGATCCCTCAAGACCACCTCCCATGGCCCCTCCACAGTCCTTTAGAGGATCTCACTATCACGGACCTGACCACAACCCCAAGTCATCAGGTGGTCCTCACAGCATGCCCCCAGCCCCAGCAGCCCCTTATGTCCCCAGGCAGCCCAGAGAGCTAGGAGGAGGGGTGAAAGGTGAGGGGTGAAAGGTAAGTAAAACCCCAGGAGAGGCCCGGGACCACCCGGACCCTAACAGCACCTTCTGGGTGACCGGAGCCTCAGGGGGAGGCTACGCAGCTACACATCCGCAGACAGGCCAGAATCCGAGTGATCCTGAGACTTCCCAGAGCAAAGTGGGGGTCCAGAGGCCCAGCCTCAAAGTCAGAGCGGGCCCACTCAGGCATACCCACTGACAGCCGCCACCCAGCATCCCCTGCCCTCTAATTATGCACCTTCTAATTACCAGACAACTGCTGCTTACTCCAGTCTGGCTGCGTGGCCCCCACTCTCAACCAGACTGCCCCCCTCCTGCCCCCCTCCGGCCTGCTCAGGCACATGCATACATGTGCGCACCTGCCGCTGCCACCTCTGCACCCCAGTCCTCTAGCACCCAAGGAACCCTCGGGAAGACAAGTCCAGAGAAGCCCCTAGGTCAGGAGGCGTCAGTGGAGGCCCCCCCCCCCACTTCTACTTCTCTTGTCTAGAAGGCCAAAGCCTAACTCCTCCCGAGGGCTGAGCTGACAGAGACGGACACGGCAACCCCAACCCGAGAGGGAAAGGTCACGCCCACAAAGCCCGGACAGCTCCAGGGTAGCTGAGGGAGGACAGGGTTAAAGACTCAGGGTTCTAGCAGTGAAGGAAGCTCGCTCACAGGCCACTCTTCCGACCCCTGAGCATCCACTCATCCACTGATTCCCTATGGGACCTGAGCCCCCAGCTTCCCCAGCTTCCCCAGCTTCCCCAGCTTCCCCAGGCCCGGTTTCCTCATCTGCAGGAAAGGTTGTTTATCTTCTGCGGTAGAAGCCTGTCGTGAAGCTTAACCCAGGTAATGGGCCTCAAGTGGGTCACGGGACTTCCTCCCCACACCCACACCCCAGGGTGGTAATTAAGTATTTGTTGGCTTGCTTGTTCGCTGCTTGTCCCCCAACCAGACAACAGTCAGGGCAGGGGTGTCTGTTTTATTCACCACAGAGCCCAGCACCCGACCCAGGCATGAAACTGGATGTCTCCTCTACCAGGAGACCTCAGGGGGCTTTCTGAAACGTAGCCCTCGGGAAAAGGGCCCAATCGATGAGAACAGAAATTCCCTGAGCACAGGCCAACTAACTAGCAAAGCTGCAGCAGGGCCCCAAAGTGCAGGAGAAGCCGCCCCAGAGAGGAGCAGCCCTGGAGGCCTCACAGAAAGAGGAAGCTGGACTGCCTGCCCAGGCCTCAGGCAGCTTCCTCTTTCCTAGAACCCAATCTGTGGGTTCACCCCTAGCCCCAGCCAAGCCCCCCCCCCAGCACACTCCCTGAGATCTCCCGAGGCCTCTGTCCACTTCTTCTGACCTCTAGGTCGGCCTTACCTGCAGCCTAGGTTTCCTGACAGATGGGGGTGTGCCCCGAGCCAGTTCCCCAACCCTCAGAATGGCGTCCCAGCGCACCCCTGAAAACCTCCGCACACGAACATGTACCCAGACTCCAGCCACCTTAGGTTTCTCTCTCAGCTACCTGAAGCTTCTTTCAAGTCACAGAGATGTGTGTTACCTGCTGTTGCTTCTGCCCAGAACCCTCCCATCACGTTTGGCCAACACCTACTCTTTCCTGCAGAGCGCAGTTCAAAGTCACTTCCTCCTGGAGGCCCCAACCCCCACCCCACCCCTCCCCTCAGCAATGGCGCCATTTGCCCAGCCCCCCCTCCTTCTCACCACACGCTGTCCTCGATGCCCAGTGCTGTGCTGGGTGTGGGCCGCACTGGGGTGAGGAGGAGAAGAGATGTATGTCTTCAGGAGCCTGCCCAGCTACGCCACCGCCACCGAGGAGAAGGAGGGCCAGAGCAACACACTGTGGTAGAGAAGCCCAGAGGCAGAGCTGGTCTTGACTTGTGTCTGAAGGCCTCTGCACCCCGGGGAAACATCACTGAACTCAAGCTTGCTCTCCTCTGCTCTTCACTGGCTGGGAAGCTATGGGACCCAGTGTAGATGGCTCATGCACTACACTTCACCATGCCTCAGTTTCCCACTTGTAAACTTTAAAAAAGGAAGAGCACATGTCTGACCAGCAAGTGTGAAGCATAGAGCAATTCTCTTTTGTATTTATGATCAGCGGTTAGCCAGGGATCAGGCACCCAGGAAATGCCCAGTGGGCCACTCTGGGGGTGGGAGGTAGAGGAGAAGGGTCTGGGAGGATTGGCAGGCAGAGCCCAGGTCATGCCGAGCTTGCACTTTTCCCAGGGCGCAGAGCAGAGGAAGCGAAACCCTGATTTGCCTCTAGGCAGGCAGGTGAGCTGCCAGCCAAGCGAGGGCACCGCGGGCGAGGGAGGTGGGACCAGGGCCCGCCTGGAGCAGGGCAGGGAAGAGGGCAGATTCTGCTTCCTAGCCCATGGCCTTCTCTGCAGGCTCTGGAGGCAAGGGTTGCCTGGAAACACAGCTGGACACAGGCCTTCCTCAGCAGTGGCTACACCAGGCAGCGACAAAGGCAACATCAATAGAGAAATCCAGGTTAGCAAGGGACCCAGTGGTTCCCTGGCAACTGGGGCTGAAGTAGGGCAGTGCCCACACTGGGCGCCAGTTAAGGCTGCTAGGCACTGCCGGCTTCCCTAACAGAAGGGGGCCGACCTCAGCCAGAGACTCTCCCTCACCCTGGCTCACCTCCAATCCATGTCGGAGAGGTGAACATGCCCTGTTCAGACCTGAGTAAGCAGGTTGGGGGAAGTCACCTGTGGGGGTCCCACAGCCAGGCAGGGATGGAGCTCAGGACGGCCTCATCTCTGCCTCTCCAACCCTGAAGCCTAGTCCTGACTCGGCAGGCAGACACGCTCAAGAGTGCGTGCCAGTCTGACGGCGAGAAGGCTGGTGCAGAAGTGTGTGGAAGGTGGCTCAGACAGACAGACGGACGGGGCTCAGCTGAAGGTCTACTAGAAAGACCTGGGCAAGGCCTGGAGGAGGCGTGGTTCCCCCCTGGCAGCCTCGGGGGGCCTCTCGGAAGCGCTTGCACCCATGCTCTTTTGGATACTGTGCTAATTTATACCAGGGCACGCCGGACAGAACACTAGAAACCACAGGCAGCAAGAAGGCTGGGAATTCCCAGAGGCAGGAGGAGCGCCTCCCAGGGCTGCTGCTAAGGCTGAAGGCCCAGAGATAAACAAACGCGGCCTGGGGGCTATGCAGAAAGAAGGGCATCCCCACTCCCGGCTTTCTTCCCATGCCACCCACACTTAGGGCGGCAGGAGCTGGACATGGTTCTGTTCATCACAGCTCCTGGCTGCCACTGGGCCTGCATTTCAGCAGCTCAGGTGGTTAGGCAGGCAGGCGGGAGAGGGCTGAGAGGGCTAATTGACTCCTTAAGGCGAAGGAAAGAGCTGAGGCAGCCAGATCTGGCTCTCCCAGCTCCTCTGGGCTGAGTAGGAAAAGGATGCAGTCTCTCTCTTTCCTAGGACAAGTCTGGGATAAAGGAGACGGTGTCTGAGACCAGACAGTCACCCCTGGGACAGAGCTGGAGCTCCCCAATGACCCCCTCAGGAGTCTTATTTCTTCTCCAGGTCAGGTCCTGCTGGATCTCTCAACACAGGCTTCCATGGTCCACTGCAGAAACTGAGGCTGACCTGGCTGCGGGAGAACCTTGGTTTGGACTGGTAGGCAACTCCACAACTCCGTGGGTGAAGGCACCTGCCACCAGCACTGAATGCCCTGGCTTTGACCTCTAAAGGGAAGAACTGACCCCGCAGGAGGTGTGCACTGACCTCCACCCCTCCACCCCGTGGATACAAAAGAAACAAACACATGTAACAGATTTTTTCCAAGGAAATAAAGCTTACCAGCCCTAGAGAGGAGACTAGCAACATGCAGCTCTTGCCCATGTCACCTCGCCTGGCCCCCACTCACTGCTTTCAAGGATTTGCTTTAGTGGACGCCCACCTTTAAGAACCATGGACCATCCCTGGACTGCCTCCTCTGGCCCCAAGACAGGACAGCAAGGGCCCAGGAGGGAAACACCCAGTCCACCCCTCAGTCACGTGGCTATGCCCCACCCCCAGAAGTCAGCTTGGCTGCTGCCCCGGCCACACACCTCCACTTTTTATTGAGTTGCTAATGAGTCAGGATGGCCCGAGACTACTCAGCATTCACCCTGACCCCATCATCCCATCTGGTTGACTGGAACAGAAATTTAGGGAGAGACTGAGGAGACACCACAGGTCTCCTGCTCACTCTCCAGCTCCTTAGGCTTGGGTGCTGAGGCGGGGGGCCTGGGTGGGCACGGGGACTGTGACAGCGCCAGCAGGGACAAGGCTAGGCTCTGAGACAGTCCACCCGAGCGGAAGCTCTACCCTGTCACTAAGTGGATCTGTGACCTTGAACAGGTCACTCTCTAGAGTTTCGGGGCCTCAAAGGATGTGAAGGGGATATTTGGAATCTCACCTAAGCCATGCTGCCCAAGATCTACCAGTTCTTTTTTTTTGTTGTTTTTGTTTTTTGAGACAGGTTTCTCTGTGTGGCCCTGGCTGTCCTGGATCTCGCTCTGTAGACCAGGCTGGCCTTGAACTCACAGAGATCTGCCTGCCTCTCTGCCTCCTGAGTGCTGGGATTAAAGGTGTGCGCTGCTACCATCACCTGGCTAGAACTACCAGTTCTAACACCACAGCCTCACAAGGGCCATTGGAGGAACTCAGCTCTAAACAAGCAGTGTGCAGTCGAGACTACCCAGGTGCTACCCCGGCACTTGGGTGCCGAAAGCACTCTGTGAGGAAGCCAAGCATGTAAGTCTCAGCAGCATGGGATCCAGGTACCCACGCCAGTGGAGCCCATGTGTACCTGCTCCCTCACAGCTGAGACCACAGAGTCAGAAAAGCAGAGGACTGAGCAGGGACAGTTCGGAAGTTCACATGCAGCCCCACCTGCCATAACTCGGGCAATTGTGCCTACTCGGTCGACCTCATGGTGTAGGGGGAGGATCCAGAACGCACAGGCTAACAGCAACTCTTGTTGTTGTTGTTGTTTTGAGACAGGGTTTCTCTGTGTAGTTTTGTTGCCTGTCCTGGATCTCGCTCTGTAGCCCAGGCTGGCCTTGAACTCACAGAGATCTGCCTGGCTCTGCCTCCCGAGTGCTGGGATTAAAGGCGTGTGCCACCGCCGCCCGGCTAACAGCAACTCTTTACAAGCAGGCCTGAGCCCAGCCCCCCCCCCCCCACTTTGGGAGGTTTTCCTATCAGGGGACCCACTCAGCCATGCGTTCTCCATCCCCTTTGACCCTTTGCCAGTCCTGAGGAGGCCGCCTGAGGGAGGCTGCAAGGAAGCAGAGTGCAGGGCCCATGGGCTCTCAGTTCCTTCCCACCGTGAGCAGACACAGGGCCAAGTCTAGTCCCTTCTCTCCAACTCACGCTCGGACCCTGCCTCTAATTGGCCACAGAAGGCCCCTTCATCCCCCTCCATCTGTGCCAACCAACCAGGCACACTCTGGGAGCCACATGGGCAGTTATTAATAGAGTGCTCGTCTTTCCCAGGGTGGGTGGCCCAGGAAAGAAAGTCCCTGGACACTAGGGTCTCGAAAGTGCCTTCTCTTCGATTCCTGGTTTCCTGGCCTACGTCTAGAAGGACTGAGGACTCTCTGGAGGACAGGGCAAAGATCCATAGCCTCAGGGGCTGAGCACACAGCGGGAGGCTTTCTCTTCTACCTAGCCCAGCCCTACCTGGCCAGCAGCACCAGATCAGCATGCGCATGGCTCCGGGTTCAATCCACAGCGCCAGAAAAAAAACAAACAACCCAAAGAAAGCAGCTGGGCAGGCAGAGAGAGCAGAGCTGGAACAGAGGTTTGCAAAGCTGTGACAGAACCTGCTTCCCTCGCTGCCCAAGTGTCGGGGGATCAAGGGGAAGGGGGGAAAGCAGAGAGGAGAGCTACACCAAGGCTGAGCGTGCCCGGCCTTTCTTGGAACCTCAGTCTCTGTGTAAAGTGGGGCTGAGCCTGCTGGCTTTGCCTCTTGGCCCTGTAAGTTCGGCCCCTCGATGTGATGTTGTCTACCAATGGCAGGCACGGGCACCTCCCGCTAGCGACTGCCACACCAAATAGAAACCCAGCTCGGCCCCCCTGCCATCCCCAGAGGCCCAAGTTCCCAGAACGGTTTGGCTTGGATGGGGCATAGAGCCGAGCTGGGGGGCTCCACCGAGGCTGGGCCAGAAGGGAAAGTTAACCCTTAGTTGGCCCTTCTCCCCCTCTCCTTCTCCTGGCCCTGAGCTATTTCTACCTCTATGCGAGGGATGGAAATAACTCGGGCTCAGCCCCTGGAGACCAAGACAGCTATTTTCAACAGCCCCAAAAAGCACAGCTCCAGTCATTCCAGGGAGGACCGAGGGACAGACACCCTGATCCCCAGCCCCAGGCCTAGCCCGAGCATCAGCACTGCTCGGAATCAGAAGGGCTGTCTGGGAGGAACGGGGATTGATTGGGCAGGGTACAAGCACAAGGTCACGCCATCTGCTCCCCACCCCAGCAAATGGGTGAGTCAAAGACACGGGGATGGGGACCTGTCAAGTATGATGAAGGTCACTATCCCTGTCACCCCTGGGCTGTGTTGCTAACTCCAGCTACTCCAGAGCCGGGACTTTCTAGCTCAGGGGGACAGAAGGAACAGGAGGACCGTGTAAAACACCCACTTGCAATTTGCCAGCCATGTGTGCACACAAATCTCACTGCAAACTCATAATGGGACACCTATGCCAGGCCTGCCAGCCCAAGTGAGAGCTAGAAGCTCAGCTAAGTCATGAGCAGTTACCAGGAGCGTGGTGATCCTCTCCAACACCTCCCAGGGTTAGAAGCCTTGAGCTCCAGTCTTGGCGCTGTCCTGACTCTATGCGACCTTGGATGCCACTGGGGGTCTCTGAGCCTCAGTGACTTTGTCTCTAATTGTCACTGCGTCTCAGAACCACTGTAAGGAATTCAATAAAACAGTGCATTACAAAGTGTTTACAGCCGAGTCTGCCACTGCCCCCTCAAAAAGTCTAAACATTTTCAGAGGATCACAGAAAGCAGAACCTCCACAGGCATATTCTATCAGGTGTGGTACCCACTGCCGCCTCTGGAGCTAGGGAGCCCAGCTGCGCCCATTCTACACGAGTTGCACAGACCCTCTTGTGGGAGCAGGGGCCTCAGATGGACAGAACTCCAAGACCAGACCAGAGACCATTCATTGATGGAGAAAAATATTCTCTCTCTCTCCAAACAGGGAGCTGCTGAAGAGACCTGAGTAGAGAATGTCTTTGGATTGAGATTTCAGGATCTAAACGACCAGGCGGCTTTTCCAACCTTTCACTAGCACGTGGGTGCAAACTTTCGACCACCGTATCACCAGCAGAAATCTGCCCCGCCCCCACTGCAGCCCTTCTGCCTGGAAGGGAAAGAAGAAAGGAGAGGACTGACCCAAAAACAATAGAGGATCCTAAAGTGATGATTCACAGGCCATTCACACTTCGGTGCCGGCTGGGAGACTGAGGCCCAGCACAGGCAGATTCTGATAACGAGACAGGATACAGAAGGCGCGCCGGCCAGATGTTGAGGACTTTGGTGTGTGTGTGTGTGTGTGTGTGTGTGTGTGTGTGTGTGTGTGTGTGTGTGTGTGTGTGTGAGTGTGGAGTGGAGATCCAAACCACCTCAGGTCTTCTCTGTGCTAGAGGTGCGATCCCACCCAGTGGCGCCCAGCTTGGCCTCCTCTTCCTCGGCTAGGTCGTCTCTGGGTGCAAACAACTCACTAATCTGAACTCCTGCAGGGTGCCTTCCGGAGATCTTGATTCCCTAGCCTCCCGATCTTCCTTACCCCCCCAACTGCTGGAAGCTGTCGGGTTCCTCCTTCTGTCTCCTTACTCTGTCCGGAGTCAAGCAGACAAACACACACACACACACACACATTCTCTCTCTCTCTCTCTACTTGGCTCCTTACGCACCCTGTGACCCCGTGATTCAGGGCTTGCTCAAGTTATTTAAGGTTCCCTCTTCTACCTTATACTCACAATTTTTAGTGGCCCTTAGCCCCGGTCAAACTGCAGGCCACACACAGTGACCCCAGTGACCTGGGGTCTCTCCCACACACCATCACATACATACACTCCTCCTGTCTCAGACACACAGAGCCCCTCTGTGTCGCCCGCTAGGCTCGGCGTCACCGCCCAGTGTCCCAGCCACACGTTTACCCGGGCCAGGCCGCCTCATGCGCCGTGTCACCCACAGTCACGGGCTGACACCGTTCAGAACCCCCCCTTCCCGGCAGCCCCGCGTTGCAGCCGCACCGAGGCGCCGCCGTCCCGTCCTGCAACCGGCTCTGGTGTCAATCCAAGTTCCTGGGTCCCACCGACCCCCTCGCACGCCAAGTTCCGCCTGCTTCCTCTCGCGCACCTTCTGACAACACTGCGCAGCGCCCGGTGCGGGGAGGACGCGCAGCCCGGGGGGCTCCGGGACGCGCGGGAGGCGCTGGGACGGGACAGGACAGGGCAGGAGAGTGGGGCTGCCGCATCCGCAGCGCGGGAGAACTTCCTCGGGGCGGCAGAGCGGGGCTGCGGGCCGAGCGCGCCCTCCTTACCTGGCCGGCAGCACCAGCTCCGCTCCGCGTCCGACGCGGCACCCGGGCCCCGTTAGGCGAGCGCTCCGGGCCGGCCGCGCAACCTGCGCGCCTTTTGAATGAATCGCCGGCCCTAGCGGGGAAGCTGCGCGGCCCCGCCCCTCGCGTCACGGCCTCTGGCCCCGCCCCCGACGTCAGAGCCGGGACTTGCGGCCCCCTTGCCCGGCGCCCCCCAGCCCGACGCCCCCCAGCCGGCCAAGGGCTCACCATTCTCCCGCCAGGCCGCGCCGCTCTACATCGCCCCCTCTCGAGCCTCCTAGCCACTGCAGGGGTTGCGCGCCACGGACGGGTGGCGACCAGGATGCTTTTCCGAAGCGTCCCTTTGCGGGGGAGGGGTGGAGGCTGGGTGGGGGCTCCAAATCAAGAAATCCGGGCTTGTGTGAAAAGGGGCTCGAGACTTGAAGGCTGCTCAGGCACTGTCACCACTGTCTGCGTTACGAGAGCCACAGCGGCCACTTCTTGGGGGAATTGTCTTACTTCTGGAATTGGTTGCCGATGAGAACGACCTCAGTGTTTTTTGATGGAGCCCAGGCTGGCTTCTAGAATCCCCCACCTAGTCTGTAAGAGAGTCGTAAGGAATGCTCACCTGGTGGACTCCTTTGGAACCTGGCCCAAACACCGTCTCCTCCAGAGCGGCTGGTGGTACCTCCCCCAAGTAGGACCGAGTCACTCCTCACCCTAACACCAGCGGTGTGGCTCTTTCTGTCACCCGTGCCAGCTATCAGAGTGCCCAGTGGAGGCCAGGAGTAGAAGTGTGATCTCAGGACTTGGGAGGCTGAGTCAGGACGCTCCCGAGTTCCAAGCCAGCGTGGACTACCTATCGAGACCTTGTTTCACCAACACGCCAACAAACCAAAACAACAACAAGGAATGCCCAGAACTATGAGACATCGTTGTAGAAGCCGGGGCTCTACGTGCACTGTGTTCCTGCCTCTGTAAATTGTGTCCCTGGGTGGCAATGGTCTGTCAGGACTGGAAGTAGCCACTCAGCTGCCATAGCCTCCTCTTCCACCCCCCATCCCCACCTCCCCACCCCCCCACCCCCGCTCCCGCCCCAGTCAGTACATTCAAAGGATCGAAGGTGGCCAGGAGAGCAAGACTGGGAAGGAACTCAGACAGCGCGGAGGACCTAGAGCTGGGGATAGAGGCCTGGCTGGGATCGAGATAATCACAGCTCACCAAAGAGGTTGAAGAAGGTAAATAGGTCTGTTGGGGATAGCTGGGCTGGGGTGGGATTCTAAATAAACTGAGTCATAGACTCTGAGCCACAGAACGGAGAAGAAAGGTCAGGTCCCCAGAGTCTGGGAAATTCCAGGAGGAGAACCAGATACCTGAGTGAGGAGAGGGAGGAGAGAGTTTCCATTTCCCTGGCTGAGCCCAGGTTTCGGGGACAGAGCAGAAAGCTCCAAGTTCCTGGTGTCAAAATGATGATTCCAGCAGGCCCAGTGACATGTGCTTTGAATCCCAGAGCTCTGGGGGCAGAGACAACCAGATCTTTGTGAATTCTGGGCTAGCCTGGTCTAGATAGTGACTTGCAAACCAGCCAGGGATACAAAGTAAGACCCTGTCTTGGGGGGAAAAAAGGCCTCAGTCCATTCGGTGTCAATTGTACCCCCAAATCTGGGGGTAGGGGCTATTCCAGGGCCCCACATCACAGTCCATCCAGTAAACCCACAGTGGGGAACAGCGAAGCGCCCAGAGTAGCCTGGATGTCCTCTACCTCTGAATCTTTTTCTTTTCTCTTTTTTAAAAAAAGATTTATTTATTATGTATACAGTGTTCTGACTGCACGTATCCCTGCAGGTCAGAAGAGGGCACCAGATCTCATTACAGATGGTTGTGAGCCACCATGTGGTTGCTGGGAACTGAACTCAGGACCTCTGGAAGAGCAGCCAGTGCTCCTAACCTCTGAGCCATCTCTCCAGCCCTCTTTTCTCTTTTTGAGACATGGTCCCTCTATGCAGCCCTATCTATGTATGTAGCCCAGGCTGGCCTGGAACTCTCAGAGACCCACCTGCCTTTGCCTCCTGAGTGCTGGGATTAAAGGTGAGCGCCACCATGCCCATCTTTCTAAATTTTGTTTTAATTATCTTGTTATATGTATATAGGCATTTTGCCTGCATGTATGTCTAGGTACCACTTGTATGCCTGGTACCGAAGGAGGCCAGAGCAGGGCATCTGAAGTTACACATGGTAGTTAACCTCCATGTCAGTACAGTATGGGAATTGAATCTGGGTCCTCTGGAAGAAAAGTCAATGTTCTTAACCCCTGAGCCATCTCTCCAGCATTATTATTATTATTATTATTATTATTATTATTATTATTATTATTTTAACTTGGATTCTGGGGAGTGAACTCAGGTCACAAGCAGTTAACCAACTGAGGCACCCCTTAGCCCTTTTTGAAATGTTTTCTTGGTATAAGAACATTCTATATGCCAATTTTCAAATTCCAAAGGATGGTATTCCAGGTCCCACTTAATAAATAGTCCAAATAGGAATGTAGATTTGTTTTTGATGGCTAGTCTGACTTTCCCTAGAGGGCCCAGGCCCATCTCTGCTAACAACTCTTTGGGAAACTTTGATCAAATCCCCCCCCCCCCCAATGAGCCTGCACCTCTGAAAACTGGGACACCCAACCCATTGCTCGAAGGTCACCCTCATTCTCTGTGGAGGAGGCCACCTTCACAGTGCAGATTCGCAGGAGTGCACCTGGCTCACCCCTGCACCCTTGGTTGGGAAGGAGCCTAATTATTATTTACTGCTGGTCGGACTTGCTGGCTCCGTGTCCAGCTGACGGTGACTCCCAAACCCTTCCCAGCAGGAGCCGTCCCCAGGAGCCTGGAGCCACTCTGTAGCTAGGAGACAGAGCAAGAAGGTGACAGCCACACAGTTGGGGCTGGCTTTTGATGGCACCTGGAGAGTCGCTCTGCTCCAGAAGAGAGTTAAAAAAATCAAAGGCCCTTAACATCCTGGCATCTCAGGTGACCTCACAGAATCCTGGCACCCACTCTTGAGTGTCTCAGAGACTGTCTTGTGTAAAGCTGCTCACAGCGCAACTGGAGAAGGCCGGCGCTCCAGTTCTTCGTGGCAGGCACTGCAGCATAAGACCTCAGTGGGTTGGAATGAGTTTTTCTAGTGACCCACAGGCAGGGGCAGGGCCTTCAAGTCCCTGCCAGGCCTGCTGAGGTAGAAATCCCCTGTCACACTTTCAGAGCTAGCAGGATTCTGTTGCTTGAGAAATCTTTAAACAGGTGGCTGCAGGTGCCCCCTGCTGGCCATACTAGAGCTCCAAGCTGGAAGTCATTCCTGCTTTTCCGGTTCCAGAACTCTGCTGGTGGCAAACTTTTCAGATCTTCAAGTCCCTTATATAAAATGCATAGAATATTTGTATCCATCTAATCCCCCTACACTTTAAATTCTTTTTAGGTTACTTGTCATACCCAACACAACACAAATGCTATGTAAACAGTTGTTATATTATTTGGACCTGCTCAGGACAGAGGCAACTCAATTTTCCATCCCCCAGGCATGGTGACACACACCTCTAATCTCAGCACTCAAGAGGCAGGGGCAGGAGGATCTGTGTGAGTTCAAGCTCAGGCTGGTGTACATAGTGAGTTCCAGGATAGCCAAAACTACACAGAAAGACCCTCTCTCAAAAAACCAAAATAATAATAATAAATAAAATTTCCATCCATAGTTGGTTAAGTCTGAAGATACAGAATTCATGGATACCAAAGGCCACCACTAAACTTACAAGCTACAGATCTAAGTTTCTTTTTTTTTTTTTCCTTTGGTTTTTTGAGACAGGGTTTCTCTGTGTAGCTTTGCGCCTTTCCTGGAACTCACTTGGTAGCCCAGGCTGGCCTCAAACTCACAGAGATCCACCTGGCTCTGCCTCCCGAGTGCTGGGATTAAAGACATGCGTCACCACCACCCGGCTAAGACCTAAGTTTCTTAAAAAAAAAAAAAAAAATATATATATATATATATATATATATATATATATATATGTGTGTGTGTGTGTGTGTGTGTGTGTGTGTTTATTTATTTCCAGCAGTGGTGACACGTGCCTTTCATCCCAGCACAACAGAGGCCTGGTCTACAGAGTGAGTTCCATGACAGCCAGAGCTACACAGAGAAACCCTGTCTCCAAAAATAAAAATAAAATTTATTTATGTTTCTAGGTGTTTTGTCTGCATGTCCGTATACACATCAGAAGAGGGAATCAGATCCCATGGGGCCATGGGACTAGAGTCAGTTATAGACAGTGGTGAGCCATGTAGGTGCTGGGAATTGAACTCAGGAAGAGCAGCCAATGCTCTTAACTGCTGAGCCATCTCTCCAGCACCCAGGCTTACTGGTCAATGCTTTGCTCTAAGAACCCCAGAAGGCCCTGTCCTACTCCCCCTGGCATGTTTTAGATCCTGTGGGTGTGCCCAAGATCAATGGGAGGGGCTTAGGCCAAGGCAGAACTGGGGCTGGGGCGGGCCGGGACCCAGCGCTGGGCAGGTACTAAGCTGGGGCTGTCTGGGTCTGAGGACTCACTTGGCTCAGCCTACGTTTAAGTCTAGACCCCAGGCCAGGTCTGGAATCCCACTGGGTGGGATTGTGTCCTGACTCTGGCCTCACCGACTCCCTCCCTCGGAGACCCAGCACTCTGCTATGTCTTTGAACTTGGTCCCCACTGGCCCATTTGACTTGTGCTCAGGGAGGAAAGGAGAGGGCTTCTTTGTCCCCTGGGGGTGGGGTGGGGTCTGAGAGAGGAATCTGGAGCCATGAACTGGCCGCCGCAGTGGGGCTGGTGCAGTTAGGTCTACCTAGGTCAGACTTGCAGCCCAGTTACATGGACAGGTGAGGGTCAGGAGGTGCATGGCCATGCCTAGGAAGGAGATGGCTTTGCTGACGTGTGTGAGGTTATGCAGCCTAGAGAACAGGAATTAGGGGAAATTGAGGAATACATGCTTTGGTGTCACACGGATAAAGGTCAAGTCGTAGCTGTATCCGTGACAGGCCGGATAGCCTTAAGCGAGTGACTTTATTTTTCCGAGTCCACTATCTACAGAAGTCCTCGACAGGCGCATCAGCTTCAAGAGGCCCACTGGGACTTGGGGGCCAGGCTGCTCTCACCCTCCCTCCTTCTCTGGCTCAGCACTTGCTCTGGGCACCTTCCCAAGGCACAGCATCTAGGGCTCTGCCTGCATTTATCTCGAAACCTGCTCCCTTGCCTCCTCCGGTCTGTCCCGCAGTCTACTCCTGTCCAGCCTTGGATACCCGTCTACTTGCCTTTGCCCATCAAGGCTCCTCACTGGCCATAATTGGGCCCAAAATAGTACTTCCTCTTGCCACTTCCTGCAACCAGCTTGTGCTTATGGACAGAGAATTGGTGTTTGGCAAGCAGGCAAAAGATGTGAAGGTCAGTGGGGTGCACAGGATCAAGAATTTGCCTCCAGGTACCAGTAAGCAGAGTCCAGGGCTGGAGCTTGCTTTCTGATCCTTGGGTACCCCCGTGCCCTCCCCAGGCTCAGCTCAGGACTAACACAGGGCCTCAGTCACTTTCTGCTTTCCTACCAAGCTCCCTAGACCTACACACCAGTATGCCGAGGCTCGCTCCAAGAGCCTAATCTAGCCTTCTGCCTCCTTTGGTCCTTAAAGATATTTCCTGACTTTTCTGACCCTCATGGCTAGAGTCTGCTCCTTAGTGTCAATCCTGCCTTTCTGTGTGGTGATCACCAAGTAAGTCCCGGGTCTGGGTTTCCTCTTCCCTGTGAGGTAATTTAGCTGAATCCTGACTTTGTCTCTAGCCCAAGGGATCTTCAGGAGCAGCTCCTTGAAGAGATGGTCCTTGGCTCAGACTTGCTTCCCTTCTCTGGGACCAAGCAGGAGTGAGTCTCTGAGCAGTTACAAGGAATATGAGTGTGACTACATGTAACTCTGGCAGCTCTACTCACTCCAGCTACGCTGTGTGGCTACCTCCCTCTCCCCCACGAGGTGTCGGGGATCTGAGCAGAGCACATGGAAATGCAGTCCTGCCTCCTGATAGGTGAGTGACCTTGAGGAAGACATTGAGTTTCCTCATCAGAAAAGTCAACGGTGGCAACAACCTTCTAGGATCACAGCAAGCAGCAAAACGAAACTGAGTTTCCTGCTGTCCTGTAGGCAAGACCGACAGCTCAGGGCCGTAGCCCAGAGGGAGAATGCTTGCCTAGCATGAGCAACGCAACACCCTGGGTTGATTCCCAGCATTGGCGGCACACACTTCAAACCCCAGCAGCCAGGAGGTAGTGGCAGGAGGATCGGAAGTTCAAGGTCACCCTCAGCTACAGACCCCATCTCAAAAAGCAAAAAGGCATACAGCTGTGTCTCAACTGGATTCGCCAACATTTATTTCGTTAACCACGAGTTCAACACTTATAGAGCACTTATTGTATGGCGGGTGCCACAGTAGGCTTGGGAATGAAGCCGGGACTAGGCCCTGCCCTCAGAGCGTCCGTCCACCTTTCTCTCTCTCCCTGCTTAGAGGGGGACTCTCACACCAGGCTCTCACACCCCTCCTTGCTTCTCTCAAACCCCGCTCCTACTTCCTCTCACCCATAATCATGCACTTTAAGGCTGTTCTCTTGTCTGGGAAAACCACACCCCATGGCGTCTCAAGCCTGGGTGGCCAGGAGTGTAAGGCGCTGTGGGTGACGGATGCCTCTTGGCCTTTACATCCACCTGCTGAGCCGTACACTAGTCTGTGTACTTCCTCATACGGATGTTAGACGTCAGCGGTTTCCTATAAAAATACCGATACCCGGGTCCTACCTAAGGTTCTCATTTAATTGGCCTTCGGTGGGCCTGTGCCCCCAGAACCATAGTGGACAGCCCAGGTTGTAAACCATGTTTTAGGGGAGGTGATTCTTCCAGGAGCCTCCCCTGAGGTGAGCCTAAGGCCTGCTCCCTTAGGACCTCCCCATTCACAGCAAACTGGCACAGTCTGAGTGCCGGGCCCCAAAGGCACCTGTCCCCAGGCCAGCCCATGCTCTGGAAAGTGGTCTTCTAAATGGCAGTGCAATGTGCCAGCCCCATTCTGTTTACATTGGGATAATGGTGCAGACGCAGCCCTGTGCGTCTGGCACTGAAAGGGAAGTCTGCTCTGGGCCTCTGTCAGGGCAGAAATCCTGGGGTGGCAGAAACAGTTGAAGCATGGAGGGTGACGGCCACTGAGAGAGACGCAGTAACTGGACTAGTGGCAGGGAGGCAGGGGCCTGAGGTGAGCTATCAAGGTCTAGATCACCGGGCCCTGTGACTGCTGGCGCAGGTCTCTAGTAGAGGGCATGCTTTTGATTTTAGGCCTAGTGAACCTCCTTGCATTCCAAGGACTCTATGTACCAGCCAAGCATCCTGCAGGGGAGAAGAGGTCATCAGACCCTTTTACTGAGAAAGAAGGAATTTGGTCTGGTCACATGGCTGGTGAGTGGCCGTCAAGATTCCAAACAGAATCTGTTCAGTCCCAACTTCTGCATCCGTCCATTTCATCTTGAATGCCACACCAACAGAACCCTCTCCTCACTGAAAACGGTGCTAACAAGATGTCCTGGACACATCCTGTGGTGTGGGAGACCCAGCCGGCCCCTGAAGGATGTGTGAGTTGTAAAGCACGCACCTACACTTTCCCCCTTTTCTTGTCCCATTTTGGGGATTGGGGAGCGGGGAAGTTTTGCCCCGAAGACCAAGTTGTCGGTTGTTTTGAGACAGGGAGGGGTCTCACCATTTAGTACTGGCTTGCCTAGAACTTGCCAGGTAGACCAGGCTGGCTTTCAGCTTACAGAGATCCATTTGCCACTGACTCCCTAGTGCTGGGATGATAGGCATGTGCCATCAATACCCGGTCCAAGCTGGTTTTGAATTCAAGATCATCTTGTTTCAGTCTCCCACAGGCCAAGCATACAGTCTGTCAACTGAACTACCCTTTCAGACCAGAAACTAATTTTTTATTGGAAATTTGTTATTTTGTGTGTAGGGATATTTTACCTGCATGTAGGTCTGTGGCTAGGCAGTGACCCTGGAGACCGGAAGAGGGCATCTGATCCCTAGGGACTGGAGTTACAGATGGTTGTGAGTGGCCATGCAGGTGCCGGGGATTGAACCTGGGTCCTCTGGAAGAACAGTCATCACTCTTAACCACTAAACTATTATTGTCCCAGTCCCAGAAGCCAGTTTTTTAAAGGCAGTCATTAGGACTGAACTAAGCAGAGGTGAGTCATGACCTTTCCTTTGTTGTGGGGGCCAGCTCAAGTCTCCTGGGGATACCATGGTATGAGGGGCTCTTTGTCCCTACGGAGCGACCCTGTGTTGCTGGGCATTTGCATTCCTTGCAGCCTAGTTTAATGGCACACCTCTTTGGACCAGAATCAGACAGACTTGGGTTCTGGTTCTGTTCTGTAGGAGCCTGAGATAGGACTCTATTGGCCTGGCTCCTTGCCTGTATGTAGCATGGCTGCTTGAGATTTCCAAGGCTTTGACTGACTTGGAAGCTCTTGATTGGCACACTACTAATATGTGTATGATTTGTAGGTAATTCTAACATTCCAAATTCCTTTGTTCTTTTGAGGAACCTGGAGCCCAGAGAGGCACAGTGACCTGCTCATGGAAACACAGGAAGCCAGCGGCGACCCTATCATCCCAGCACTCTTCTTCATCTGCTCCCTTCGGTCTAAGTGAGTCAGTGAGGAAGCCCTCATCCTTGGGGGAGACAGAGCCCTGAGGTGGCTGGCAGTAGGCCATTACAGCCCAAGGCCAAGGGGGAGCCATCATTTGGTGTTCTATTTATTGACTCTTTAAATTTCATCATCCGAGGAGAGTTAATACATGACTGTCTGGTAGCAAGAGAAATATAATCTAAGACCGCAATGACCCACCCACCCCAAAGAAAAACAAAATCAAACGGAGCAAACAAACCCTATCTGAAACCAGACCTTTGGAGTTGTAGCTGAAGCGAGGGCCTGAGGGTCACGGCGGCTCCCTGCAGCCTGGAGGTGAGGGAGAGACTGCCCCGAGCGGAAGCGTTCCGGGTTAAAACGGCTATGTCTAGTCCCTCAACTTGGTGGGGGTGGTTCCTCCTAAAAGGACTGCCCCTGGCAGGATGGGGTGTTTAGAGAGGGCCTAGATTCAGTGGCCAGAGAAAGGGGACTCATAGGTCCACCCCAAGGTGACCATCGTGCCAGAGCATAAGACCTGGGGAGGCAGGAGCTGGGGCCAGGGCCAGCTGTGAGGAGGGAAGGCCCTTTTCTCTTACCTGAGAAAGCCCTGTCCCAGACCCACCAATGTTCCCAAATTAAGGAACCTCAGGCACCACCAACACCTTGGAAATGCTGAAGCTGGGAAGCTGCCCAGTGAGAGTCACTGCCCCCGGTCATCTTGTCTGAATGTCTGAGGGCACGTGAGCAATCTCTGCTTCTGGGTTAGGATGGTTGGAGTTTACCTTGAGGGACAGTGTCTTAGTGCCCTGAACATGCAGAGTGAATGTGAGAGAGAGAGTGTGTGTGTGTGTGTGTGTGTGTGTGTGTGTGTGTGTGTGTAATGGATGGGCATTGGTCCTTCCAGGAAAGCTTGGCTAGGGTTCCAGGGTGGCCTCTCACACAGGAACAGGCTTTTATCAGCCTGTGTTTTCCTCACATCACGTCCTGCCCCAGGCCACTGCATAAATAAGTGCTTTGGAAAAGTATTCATCTACAAAGTAACATAAATACTGTACATAGGCAAGGATGCTGTCCCTTAGCTTTTCCGCTGCCCCGAAATCCCTCCACATATTGCACATGGCCTCCCCAGCCGTGTGGGGTCCAGGCCCAGCTGCGTCTTTGGTAGAAGCTTCAGGGACAGAGGTCCTGGGCAGCCTCCACATCTCCACCCTGGTCCCAAGTGGCAGCACCAGGGTGGGCAGCGGGTAGGAGAGGCCTCGGCCTCGCTGGCAGTGTTTCTACCAGGAATGCTTCCACAAAGGTGAGGCAGAGTCCACACGGTATGCCCCTGCTTGGACACTGCTCACGGTCTGCGTGCGGCCTGGGAAGAGGCTGGCAGGCTGAGGGCGGGTGCACAGGCGGGTCCTGGGCCACAGCGGGCAGGCTCACACCCTCCACAGGAGGAGGTGGTTTGTGCTGTCGTCACGGCCCACGGTCTCGCTACTGCTACCACCCCCACTGCTGAGCCGGAAGTCCTCATAGCCATCACCACCACTGATAACCAGCATCTTAGGCCTGGCTGAGGTGGGGCCTCGGTGCCGAGGGGAGTCCCGGTGATCCAGGGATGGCAGCTTCTCAGGGCCTGAGGAACAAGGAGGAGGACCAGTCAACCCGAGGCGACTTGTAGCTTCATGTCCTGTCATCGCTTGAACTCTACACCCCAGTAGACAGTGAGGCACACACTTCCGGTTAACCAAGAATCTCCATGTTGGAAGAAACGTCTACTCTCCTGGCATTAGGCTAGGCTGAGTGCCAGCAAGCCCCTGGATCCTGCCTCTGCCTCCCCAGAACTGGAATTACAGACCCATGCCACTGCACTTGGCTTTTCCTTGGGTCCTGGGGATTTGAACTTGAGTCCTCACGCTTGGCATGCAAGCACTTTATGGATGGCATCATGTCTCCAGCTACCCCATCTCTGACCTTGTGTCTTCTCTCAGGAATGACATTAATTTCCTAGCCACTTACCATCTTTATTGATTTCTGCACATATTTCTGTTAACTACAGTCACGTGCTGCACAATGAAATTTTGGTCGATGAAACTGAAAATCCTCATCCCCTAGGGAAGTTGTAGCCATCTTATGGGCAACATGTCACACCACTCACGTGTCTGGGGAGATGCTGGTATAAACAGACCTACCGTGGAGCCAGCCAGCCGTGTAAAAATGTAGCACGTTCACTCATGTGCAGAATGTTAGGAGTGCAGTGCATGTGGTACTGATTTCTTTTATTTTCTTTCTAGTGTCTCTGTTTTTCTGTTTTTGTTTATGTTTAAGGGACTGATCCCAGAGCCACAGGCATGCAAAGCCTTTTCCTATAATAGGAATATGCTAAGTGTTTTAGCTCTTCCGGAGGACACGCCTACTAGTTACCTTAAGGAAGAGTTTACTGTAAACAGCAGGCCAGTGGGCACAGGTGCAGCCCTGTCCACCCGGTGTTTACTACAGCTCTGCCCTTGATTTCATCCATCACGGCTCTAGGAGCAGCAGGCTGTACCAGCTATATTTACACACGGCATCGCATAGCTGTGTGGGCTTATACTATCTGGGGTTCTGTGAGCGATCTGTGATGTGACACAGCGATGCAATCATCCAAGCACGCAGTGCTCAGAGCACGTGCTGCTGCCGTGGGATGCAGAATTGCACCTGATGCCCTTTCCAGTTAATGTGGCTCGTCTTTTCTTATCCACACAGCTCCTGACTCAGCCTCCTGATTCCCTGTCACTTCCTCTTCGGAACACGTATTCTTGTCCTCCAAAGCGAGACTCTGCTCATCATGACCTCTGTGAAGTACCTCATTTTCCTGCTGTTTCACTTTCTAATCATACTTCCTGCCCTGCACACCACTCTACGGCCTCTTTTCTGTGCTATTTTTATTTCCTGTTCTGGACATCACTTCCGAGTCATTTATACCTCATTTCCAGCTCTGCTTTACTTCCTGGAATATATATATAATTTTAAATTTATTTATCTTTATTATATGTACATTGGTGTTCTGCCATAGGTGCTGGATCCCCTGAAACTGGAGTTACAGACAGGTGTGAGGTGCCATGTGGGTATTGGGAATTGAACCGAGGTCCTCTGGAAGAACAGTCAGTGCTCTTAACCACTGAGCCATCTCCCCAGCCCCACTTCCCGGTATATTTAAGAAACACATATAACAGTCTATATTTCCCATGAACGTATTCGTCCCCTGTTAGTTTATAGCTCACTTCTGTCTCCCATGACACCTCCCTGGATACTTCACGCACACGCACACACAGGAACACACACCCGGTTTCATTTGGGGTCTCTGAAGTCTGTTTCTTCTAACAGGCTTCACTCCTAGCTTATCCATCCTCTTAGAGCCTGCCCTGGCAGAGGCCCTGGATGGGAGCGGCATGTGCGACCCACCTGTATCTGGGGGAGGTGGCGGGGTTGGACAGAGAAGGTTGAAGCCATCGGGCAGCTGGACTGCTGCCAAGAAGCGGACGTGGCCGGTGTGCCCCTGGCCTAGGCCAGCGGGGCTGAGGGGCGCGCGTGGGCAGCTGACGGTACTCGGGGAGGTGGGCATCGTCAGCACAACCCCAGCGCTGGTGCCCACCCACAGCAGCTCCTCACACACCAACAGTGCTGTGATCCTCAGGCAGGCTGCCTTGTGCTGTCGGATGATGGCGTCAGAGCCTGGGGGAGGAACAGCATCGTTGGGCCTGGAGGCTGACCCTTTCTTGGCCTCCCCCAGGACGGGAACGGGAGGTCAGTACCTGCCAGCATCCTGTGCACAGGAGGGGTGACATCCACCTCCGCCAGCTGCTCAAAGGTGTCTGGGTGGTAGAGACAAACGTGGGCACTACCTTTCAAGGTCACCCACACACCCAGGCTGGAATCGACCATGCAAGCCACGCTTCGGCTGGAATCCTGCCCCACGTGGAATGTGTGCTACAGGGAGGAGGGCAGAGGTCAGGCAGCAGTTGGCAGAGCTGCCCCAGGCCCTTCTGCCTGAACCCCACCATTGCCCATCCCACACACAGCTCCCCACAAACCTCTCTAGGTACCTGCCCGGATTGACAGCCGAGGCAGTCTTGGTCCTGGGTCTGGATGGTCAATTTCAAAGCTTGCCCACTTAATCCTCCAGAAGTAAAAAGGGGTGCCCTTTCCCTATGAAACTTGAGTGACTAAAGCTTGTGTGGGTTTAAGAACAGGCATTGGTCCCTCCCTGGACAGATGGGGAAGTGTTAGCCTAGGAGGAAAAAGTCACACCCTAAGAAGGCCCGTGGTCACATACTAGTCACAGAGCCAGGGCCTGACCCCAACCTTCAACTCAGTCAATGAAACCCAAGGAAATCTGTGGCCCCTAGGGACTGCCTAGGCTGGGAACTTATGGTTTGTATATAAATTAAACAGGACTAAAGGCCAAAAGTTTATATTAAGGGATGGTGACATCAGGAAGGACCCTGCTGTCCCCCAAGGATTCCAATATTGCACTTACAGGATCCAAGAGGAGCATGAATGAGGAATGTAAATGGGAATTTGCTGTCTTCCTCATCAGCTAGAGTGGAGATGAGGACCAGAGAAGGGTAGAGATTGGCTGGGTAAGGGAGAGGGTTCAGGGAAAGGTCTGAACCCCTCAGCTGGATGAACTGGTCCTCTGGTCTTAGCTCCTTCTCCTGGACCCCAGCTCATCCCAAATCACCAGTTCTGTTCCCGACCCCTGATACCTCCAGCTGCAGTGTGTCAGGGCTCAGGACAAGAACCCGGTTCTGGCAGCCACACCATAGCCGTCCACCCACAGACACCATCTTGGTGATGGGGCTCCCTGGAGCACCCAGAGTCATCGATTTGAAGTTCTGGGGGTCCCAGAAACGCCCTAGAGAAAGAATGGGTTAAAGAAAACATAAAATTCAGTGCAGTCCCAAATTTGTCCCAGCCTTCCCTGAGAAGAAACCTGAATGCTCCCATTTATTTTATTTTTGGCTTTAGAGACAGAGTTTCTCTGTATAGCCCTGGCTATCTTAGAACTCACTATGTAGACCAGGCTGGCCTCGAACTCAGAAATCCACCTGCCTCTGCCTCTCAAGTGCTGGGATTAAAGGTGTGAGCCGCTACCGCCTGGCGAATGCTCTCATTTATAAGAGAAGATACGGGGACCCCGGGAGTTGCCCAAAGCCTCATAGATGTCTGGGCCTGTGGTCCAGAAGTTCCCATTTGTCCAGAAGAGAGCTCAGTTCCTACCAAAGGGATAAGGGTGGGAGGGTGTGGGGGGCACATACCTGCTTCCCTTTGGTAGACTACAAGGTCTCCATTGGCCAAGGACACAAACACCTGGTTATTCAGGTACCTGAGGAAAAGGAAGTAATGATGCACTCCCAGAGGCTGAAGTGTGCATCCCGGGACCAAGGGACTCACAGGTACAATGGCTCTGGTCCCAAGGGTCACCTCTTTTGATCCTTTACTCTCCAAGTGTGTGTGTGTGTGTGGGGAGGGCCCTGAGGCCGAGAAGCAGCAGTGACACACCCCACCAAGTTAACAGTGTGGGAGACGCACAGCTGGCCTCGGTCCAGGCCTCTGTTCTGCATCTTCCCCAGAAAAGAGGGGCCAGCAGAGCAGGGGCAGATGAACAGAGGTGGCCTATATGCTGGCCAGGAAGCCCCTGGGTGGGAAGGGTAACCCGGAGCCTTACAGGATGCAGGTCACGGAGGCTGCGTGCTGGAGCTTCATGCTGTTCCTGCGATCGCGGATGCTGTCAGAGGACTGGTAGACGTGGACACTGTGGATTAGGGGGAGCATCTGTGACCAGTGGTCGAATCTACCAGCCCCAAGAGTCAGCCCTTCACTTCTCCACCTCCCCTACCCCAGCCACTGACCACCGACCAGCTTCTCATGAGTCTCAGGCCCTCTGGTATGCCCAGCTGGTGGGGACTCCCAAGCCGAGCTCCAACCCCCCCCCCCCACTTCTGCTTCAGGCCACCACATGAGTTCCAGAGCTGTGTCCCAGGCCTCCCCCTGCCCTTACCAGCCATCCTCGGTGCCCAGCCACACGGAACTCTGGTAGGCTTCGGGGTCCACACTCAACAGGTCCTCAAGGCTGCCCCTTGTGAAGGAACCACGGCTGGAACGGCGAAGAGCCCGTCCATCCATTGGGCTGCTGCCGCAGGGACCGCCTGGTCCGAAGGAGCCCGAGAGAGACAGGAAGCCAGGCTCCTGCTCTTCCTCGGAGCTGGTTGTCTCTGCAGTGGCCTCCTTGGAGCTTGGGGTCTCCTCATCTGAAGAGACAAAGATCTCCATCTCTGTTCTCCTCCACCAGGCAGAAATCTAACATCTCCCCAGGCCTCACCGTGTCCCCCCTGGCCACATCCTTCCTGCCCCTGGTCCCTGTATGTGCTAAGGCCTGCTCCTTCTAGTCCACGTCTGGCCATTTCAAGGCCAGCCACACCTGTACGGAGGGACTAGCCACCCTACCCAGTGCCCAGCTCCCTGAAGAGCCTACTCCAAGGTCTCCAGGACCACACCTGTCTGACTCACTGACTTCTGAGTCCTCACTATTTCAGCCTCCTAGTGAGCTGACTCCAGCCCTTGCCTCCATTGTGTCTCCTCCCCCACTGCCCCCTCAGTTCCCGCCCGCACTCACTGCCAAAGCTGGAGGAGATGGTCGATTGGCTGGCTTGGCTCTGCAGTGTCCCGGAGGGGCTGGGTGAAGATTCGTCATCGGAGTCACTGTCAAAGGGTACCAGTTCGGCCTGGGGGTCACCCTTGGCAGGGCCTGGGTCCATCTCCAGACCAGATCCTGAGATGGAAATGTGCAGGCAAGGCTGAGGCCCTGGCTCGGCCAGTGTTGCTGCTTCCTCGTCAGCTGTGGCCTCGACATCTAGTTCGGGCCCAGCGGGCTCCAGGGTGGTCTCTGGGGGACTCCTCAAGGGCTCTGGCTGCTCTCTAGAGACAAAGGGGAAAGGAACACGAGCTGCCGCTAGGAGGCGCCGGAGATAGCATCCTAACCCGACCCCGCCCACCGACAGCCCCGCCCACCGACAGCCCCGCCCACCAGCCCCCAGGTCAACCTCAGCGTTTACTGGGACAGAAGCTGGTCTCCTAGGCTCACCAGGGCCTTACCGCGGGCGACGCTGCAGACCTGGCACCGCTCCGATACAGAGAATGCGGGCAGAGCAAACGGCAATGCAGGCCTCCACGTCTGGTTCCGCTCTCAAGCTCAGCAGGCACACCTGGCCCACGTAGCCATCACTGTTGCACACCCACACCTCTGGTGCTGGCTCTGGGCAGCTGCTGAGGGTGGGGGCAGCACAGGAAAACTGTGGGGAACCCCAATGGACAGGGATAGGGGAATGTTAGAATTGTGCCAGTATCTGGCTCTACCACAGACCCCAGCAGAACAGAGGGGTGGCAGGATTACACACATTTCTCTACACCAAATGCACTATGCTTGTGATACAAATAGCACCCGAACCTGTATGTGCACGTACAGGCACCCTGAATAGGACCATGGATGTATGCATCTACTAATATGTGGTGCTGGTACTATTGGTTAGGTATGAAAACTCATACAAGGGCACGAGGTAGACCTCAAATCTACAGTGTGTGTTCAAAACGCACACGCCCATACACAAATGATACACACACTGTGTGCAAATGCACATACTCAGACACAGGGGGCAATCACCATGTTTCAAACACATATGAGATGTGGTACACAAAACAAAAATTCATACACACATAGCTTTGAATAGACCACATGACCCACATGCACATGTGTGCATGTGTATACGCACGCATGCACGCATGCATGCACACACCTGCATGCCACTGCGAGTTTTCATGATGGGGATGGCCTTCAGGAACTCAGGGTCTAGACAGCTTTTACTGGATGCTGTAGTAGAAGAGACAAGGCAGAGGGAGACACACCCTACTTAGCACCCACCTTACCCTGCCTCGCTCCCACCCCACTCCATTTCCTCCTGTCTGTGAGTCTCCCTAGGGAGGGCCTGCTACAAGGAGAGGTGATGGGTTACACCCTGTTTGCTCCTGGCCTCAGTTTCCCCTTCTGTACAATGAGGGAATAGCCCTGGGTCTCTAAGCTATAAAGCTAATCAATAACTCTCCAGGACTCAACCACACTGAGAAAGAGGAAGGTCTTGGCTGGCCAGGCCTATGCTGGGGCCCCTGTCCTAAAACACTTCTCTCTGGGAGCCCCTTCCCAGCCAGGGAGGAGCTGGGAGCCAGAGCTAACGGCCAGCCCACTGTTTCACGGCAGAGGTCTCAGTCCTCCTGTCCTAATCAGCTGCTGGAAGACGGGAGACTGTAGTTCAGGGAGTTCTCGCTTCTAAAGTCAGGACTGCCCAGAGGCTCTGAGGGGAGACACCAGCACAAACCCTGGCTCACCCAGCTTCCTCTTGGCCTCATCGAAGGCCTGCTCAAAGCCCAGGCGGGCATCGGGGTGGGGGAACTCAAAGATGAAGGAGTCGGTGCCCTCGGGCCGGGTGGCACACAGCTCCAGCTTGGTGGGTGGGAAAGAAAGTGAGTAGGACAGTGCCTGCTTTTCCGACAGGTCCCGGTGTACGGCGGCAGAGAGGTCCCTCAGCGCATCGTCCAGACTCTGTGGGAAAAGAGCCCAGGCCTCAGGCCAAGGTCTCACCACATGAGAACCTGCCTCTCCCTCCCAGACAGAGGAAGGCTGCTTCCGCCCACCACAGACGGGGCTGGCCTTTCTCCCGGTTAGATGTCTCCTCCCTCAGACCTGGGACCTGTCACTTCCCTTAAGCAGAAGCAAGTCTATAATTTTCCCCTTCAGATAAGTGACAGGGCCAACCGCTCTCTCGGGCAAATGCCGAGACTGTCTCTCCCCCAGACAAGGTCAGGGGAAGTCCCGGCCCAACCCTGCCTTAGCTCGGGGCACAGACCTGATGGGGGAAGCCAAGGCTCTCGGAGAGCTTGCTCATTTGGCTCAGGGTGGCCAGGTCCTCATCCAGGCGGCTGATGGCCTTCTGGATATTTTCCCGGTTGGTGGCTTGAGATGCCCCTGGCAGGGACAGAGGAAAGCCGTGGACATGTAAGACAAGGTCAGACTTTGACAGACACACGTCCCTCACTGCACAGCCTGCAGCTGGACATGAGATGGATGGGTCCAGCAAATGGCGAGTTCCCAGACCCAAGCTCTCGGCAACAAGGGTAGCAGGCAGCTTCCAGAAAAGTCCCAGGCCTGGGAGGAGGGCACTGGGCTTGGTGTAGGAGCACAAGCACAGGGTGCCTGACTCCTGGAGAACTTGCTAGAAGAGCACAGATGCCTCGGCAGGTTATGTGAGTGCCAGGAGACACTGGACGCAGCAATGGTGCAGCCTCGTGGGGACTGGCCAGACAGAGCCCTGGCAGTCCCATTGCCCACGGAGAAACCTGCCTCCCGGGAAAGGAGGTCACAAGGAGCTGGTGTCCTGACTCCCCGGTCTTCTCCCACAGCTGACCATAGGCCAGCTCAGAATGTCCACCTCAGGGCCCGGGTGTGTGTACCCTAGAGACTAGCAGATCGATCATAAGGGGCTGTGTCTTCACTGCTAGGCTGGGCAGTTCAGTCTTGAAATCAAGGACAGGAAGTTGTCCTCTCTCCTAAAGGACAGCTCTTGCTATCTATCCTCTCTGCGCCTGTTTACCGTATACACGAGCAGCTGTCACAGGTCACAGAATGCTAAGAAGACCATGGGGTCATGAAGCACTCCACGAGGAACGGGTTCTGAGACCGGCAAGTGATGTCTGGAAGGGTCCACGTGGCCAGGGGCCCTACAGAGACATGCCCATGGAGCTGGCAGGATGGTGTCCCCGCCACGGACACAGAGTCTCTGATACTGCTACAGAGGAGGGTATGTGCAGGGCAGGGCTGTGGACCCAACAAGCCGAGCCTTGGAATACCTGGCATTCGCTTGTGTCTCCTCAGAGTTTATATGTTGAAATACTCCCCCAGTATTGGTGTAGGGGGTGACAAGGTCATATGGGTGGTGTCCTCATGAGTGGGATTCATGCTTTTAATCTCAGCACTCAGGAGGCAGAGGCAGGCGGATTTCTGTGAGGTCAAGGCCGGCCTGGTCTACACAGTGAGTCAGCGCTGCGCTGCCTGAACGAAACAAAACCTGGGACAGCTGGTTTAACCCTTTCACCTAGTGAGGACACTCAGGAGGAACACCAGACAGGCTGTGTCGCATACCGGAATGTTCCAGAACCAGGAGCAATAAATTCCTACTTACGCACTACCTGGTCTTTGGTGTTTGGTTTGGTCGTTGTTGTTACAGGGATCCGGACTAAAACAGTCTCCCATTGCTTCTAAAAAACCACCCTCCTGCTCCAAAGCCAGGCTTTCTTCCCTTTCTCCCCTGCTTCACTCCTGGCCACACAGCTGAATGGCCACACAGGAGTGGGCGAACTCTCCCAACTGCTCTGTTTCCTAGTAAGAAGGGATGAGGTGGACTCAGGCCTCACCGGGGGGCACCCGTGGGACAACCTGGCTCGCCTGAGGCCCCCTCTCAGGCAGGCTCAGAGTCAGTTCTGGAGTGACACTCGGGCAGGCTCTGAAGTGCGGTGCTGAGACTGAGGTCACCACACAGCAAGAGGGGAGGAGAGAGAGACAGCAGCAGAGGTCCTGGGGAGGTGTCCAGCTCCCGGCAGGTTCAGCCCCAAGTCACCAGAACGCCTTAACCAATCCTTCACTGGGGCTCTGCTCCTGGTGTTAGCTGGGAATGGTACCACACCAGCTAAGAGCAGGTCTTCAAACCACCGCTGACTCAATGGCCGACCTCAGTTATGGTGACTGCTTTGCAGCCCCACGTGGGTCTTGCCGGGGCACCAAGAGGATGGTTGGCATGGATACCTGGATCGGGCTGCATGAACGCTAACCCGGTCCTTCAAAACCAGCCCCTCCTATGGGATGGAAAGTGAGACGCAAAAGCAGGAAAACCGACAGACAGGCGGCCAGACGGGCCAGAGTTCAAACACCAGGGCACTTCTCAGAGGAAGAACCCAACACCGGAATCTCTTTCCGACAGACTCAAGTCAGCCCTACCTTTGATGATGTCTGTGTCTTCCAGCGGCAGCTTCCACAGCATCTTGTACTTGCTGGCCGTATCAATGACGCTGGCTGCCGTGTACCTGTGGGTAGCCAATGGGGTGCTCTGGCTGGGGCAGGGAGTAGAGCCCACCATAGATCAATGGCTCTCCTGCCTGCACCACCCAGCCCCACCCTGGCCACTCACAGGCTCATGGAGCTGCGCCGTAGGGAACCTGACTTCCGTTTCAGGGTGGTGCAGACAATGAGGTCGGTGAACAGGAAGAGGGATCGGTCCTTCTTGCCTCCAATTGCCTTCTGTAGGGTTCAAAGCGGGATTCAGGCTGAGTGTGCATAGTCTAGAGGCCGACCCACATGCCCCTAGTGCTCACGGGGTGGTGGTGGTGGTGGTGGTGGTGGTGATGGTGGTGAAGAGGGCGGCTAGCTCTCCCCTACTCATGCAGGGCTCCTACTGCGGTTGGGGGAGAGCAGGGACCTGAGGGCAGCAGGCACCGGGAGAGTGAACTTGGGTGGGTGGGGGTACTCGGGGAAGCAGCCAATGGGATTCTTCTTACCACTTCAATAACCATCTCCTGCCTCAGGAACCGCCGCAGGGGGGCCTGGAGCTGTTGGGCGGGAGACACAAGGGGTCTTAAAAACTAATTATGAATCCACTAACCCTGCAGCGATCTGGTTGTCCCACTCCATAAACCAGGTCGGTCAGAGCAGTGTCCTGTCTTCTCTCACATGGCTGTGCTTGCGCCAGGCCAGGGACACAAGGTCAGACAGATGAGGGGGAGGACACAGAAGGGTGGGGCACTGTGGTCACAGAATCAAGCACACCACAGACCCTGGTCTGGATGTGGACGGCCACAGTCTCAGGGACAGACGCAGACACAGAGGGGGGGGGGGGAGCATGGGGGGGGGCACATACGTCCTCCATGCCCTCGATGTGGGCTTCGATCTCCTGCAGCACACGGGCATGCCGCTCCGCCTCCTCGGCACTCCTCACTCCCTTGTTGATGCGTTCAGCCACCTGTTTGATGTTCCGCTGAGCATCCAGCAGGAGCGGGTGGTCTGGATGGTCTTCCGGTGTGTGCTTCAGAAGGTCCTGGGGTGGGAACGGACACCTGCTTAGCTACCCTCCAGACTGACTGCTGGAGCCGGGGAGACTACTGGGTAGGCACCAGGGAGGACTTTCTTTCCTGTCTGGAGTCTGAGAACAGACACGCACCCCACACTCACGTGCCTCCCTGCCCCACCAGCCCCAGGCTTACCTTCACCAGAAGCTCATAGCGTGGGATCCTCTGCACGGGCTTGATCATGAGGTCGGATAGCGCCTGCTTTTCCTTGTTCTCACGCATGCTTTGCTGAAAGCCAAGGCAGAGTGGAGGGGGTCCCCATGTGAGGAATGACATGTTAGGAAGAGACAGTTCCTAGCAAGGCCCCCCAGCTGAGCTCAGTCAGGGGCAGAGGCTGACCACACTCCCTAGCATCATAGCATCCTGGCAAGAGCCCCAGGGATGTCCCAGAGCTAGCCTGAGGTGAACGTATCTCCATCCCGACCCCGGTCCACATACCTCCAAGAACTTGAGAAAAGCCGGCCTCGCCTCCTTAGCTATGCGCACAGCATCCTTTGCATTGAGGAAGTTATCAATATAGGCGGAATAAATGTTCACTAAGACGTCTTTGGAGAACTGTGGGTAAGGAGGCAGGTTAGGCAGGCTCAGGTGTCCCTCACCCACTGCATGTCCTAGCTTCCATCCATTCAACTTCTCTGTCTTTGTCCAAATGTGCACGTGTTGCACGTATGACACATGATTGAATGTGCAGACGTGTGCGCGCACATGTATACACATGGTACATCTCCTCTGTGTTTGTGTATAAGCGCATGGACATGTGCCTGGGTGTGTGCTGAACCCAGACCTGGTTTGTCCACTTCTGGACAGTCTATCACCAGGTCTCCAGCCCCATCAAATCAGCCAGGCAGGCCTCAGACGCTGCTCGTGGTGGAAATGAACAGAGTCATTCTAGCCGCTGGGACTCTGCCTATGGAGTTCCTCCTCCAGGAACACCCTTCCCAGCCCAGTCAACCCGCTCTGGAGACTGGGCTGCAGCCTGCTCTTATGGGATGCACTTGCTGTCTGACTGACCTGGCACAGGAAAGCCTGGCTCTGGGCAGGGTACATGCTGGTAGCTAATCCTGCTGGTCTGCTGATGGTAGGTGCTAGGTCAGGAGACTTGCTTGCAGGTGAGGACACCTGGGTTCCGGTCTCAATTGCACCAAGGACAGGGTAAGATACAGATCTTAGAGTTCCTGTCTCTGGACAGGACAGGGCTGAGCCTGAGTGGATGAGGGAGAGCCTGTCCTGGGCTGAGCTTCCTGTCAGCCCCCAGTCAGCATCCAGGTCCGGCAGAGGTTGAGCTTTAATGGCACTGAGGGGAGACAACAGCTCTCAATCCCATCTGGTGGCATCAGTGTCCAAGCCGCAAGGACAAACTAAGACCTGTTTAAGTTGAAGGCTACAGTCTACCTCATAATGAGCACATTTAAACATGTTCACATCCCAAGGTAGACAGGATTTTTTTTTTTTTTAAGATTATGTATATAGTATTCGGCCTGCAGGCCAGAAGGTGGCACCAGATCTCATTACAGATGTTTGTGAGCCACAATGTGGTTGCTGAGAATTGAACTCAGAACCTCTAGAAGAGTAGCCAATGCTCCTAATCTCTGAGCCATCTCTCCAGCTCTGGATTATTTACTTATTTATTTTTTTAAAGACAGGGTGTTACAATGTAGCCCTGATTGTCTTTAAACTCACTAGGTAGACCATTTTTGGTTTGGCTTATAGAGTTTTCTGGAAGGATTCTCTACAGTTTTGCTTTTACAATGTGGCTCTAAGTTACCACTTATTTGAATTTGGTTATATCGGTCATCATCAAGAATTCTTGCCGGTGGTGGTGACTCACGCCTTTAATCCCAGCACTTGCAGGCAGAGGCAGGTGGATCTCTGTGAGTTCAAGGCCAGCCTGGTTTACAGAGCAAGTTTCAGAACAGCCAGGACTACACAGAGAGAAACCCTGTCTCCAAAAACCAAAAAAAAAAAAAAAAGTACCTTACAAGTTTTTCAAATATAATTAAAGTTACATAAATAAGTGCCAATTTGGGGGCTGGAGAGGTGGCTCAGAGGTTAAGAGCACTGACTGCTCTTCCAGAGGTCCTGAGTTCAATTCCCAGCACCCACATGGTGGCTCACAACCGTCTGTAATGAGATCTGGCACCCTCTTCTGTATACATAATAAATAAATAATCTTAAAAAAAAATAAGTGCCAATTTTAAGAAGAAACATCGCGTTACATTCACAGGAGTTTAATGATTTTTTTTTTTAACTTTGCTTTTGTGGTTCTTTTGAAATTCTGAGCCTCCACTGAAGGACCTTGGAGAGCTCATGGATGACCGGGCTCCTGGGGCAAGGATATGTGGCAAGTGCCAGGGCCTCTGGTGCATATACTGTGTAGGATAGTGCCCAGATGTAAAAGGCACCAGCGGGTACAAACCAGATCACTAAACAGCCCGCCAGAATGAGGTGAGCATCCATGTCAAGCATATGAACGTGAGGTCTGGGTCAGCAGCAACGCCAGCAGCTGGGTCAAGGTGTACGGCTGGAGTCCTCGCAGCAAGGACACTCACCGACTGGACGAGCAGGGCTCCCACCTTCTGCTGGGCATGCCACGTCTGCACACAGTGCCGGACCTGCTCCAGGAACTGTTCGTGGTGTTCCAGAAGTTCAGGGATCTGGTCGAAGATCTCATCCACCAGCGACGGGTCACACAGCAACGAGTTCTCCGGCTGCTTCAGTGGCTGCATGTAGCCCTGGAGGACCCACAGGGTCAGTGCATCTTCCTACAGAGGTGGTACCCCGCCTCACCGCATAGGTCAGTGCATCTTCCTACAGAGGTGGTACCCTGCCTCACCGCACAGGTCAGTGCATCTTCCTACAGATGTGGTACCCCGCCTCACTGCATAGGTCAGTGCATCTTCCTACAGAGGTGGTATCCCGCCTCACCGGCACAGGTCAGTGCATCTTCCTACAGAGGTGGTACCCTGCCTCACTGCATAGGTCAGTGCATCTTCCTACAGAGGTGGTACCCCGCCTCACCACACAGGTCAGTGCATCTTCCTACAGAGGTGGTATCCCGCCTCACCGGCACAGGTCAGTGCATCTTCCTACAGAGGTGGTACCCCGCCTCACCGCACAGTCTGATCCCCAAACTGGTGCTCCTGTCTAGCTCAGGGCTTAGTCAGAGGAGAGGGGACACAGGGAAAGGATGCTAGATGCATGAAAAGAGCTTGGAGGACAAAGAAGACTGGGTTGGGTGAGACGCTTTCCAGGACACTCCCCCCCCCACCCCCGCCCCCAGTAACTCAATAAATATTTTACTGAGTCATTACCACAGTGCCAGGCACTGTTTCAAGAACCAAAAATCAGAAGTGAACAAGAAAGACCCAAAAGATGACTGTGGTGGAGACTGAGATAGGAGGATCACCATAAGTTTAAGGCCAGCCTGGGCTACATGATGAGACCTATTTCAAAAAAATAGCCAATAGCCGGGAGGTGGTGGTGCACACTTTTAATCCCATCACTCAGGAGGCAGAGGCAGGGGGATCTGTGTGAGTTCAAGGCCAGTGTGATCTATACAGAGTGAGAGTGAGTTCCAGGACAGCCCAAGATACACAGAGAAATCCTGTCTCAAAAAAAAAAAAAAAGACCTGACAAAACTTACATCTAATCAGAAGAAACACACAAATGAGAGGAATGTGGAAAACAAAATCACATTTCACCAAACCTAAGATATACTGTGGTAATAAACACACACACACACACACACACACACACACACACACACACACACACACACACACACTGGTTTTCCAAGACAGGGTTTCTGTGTGTAGCCTGGCTGTCCTGGAACTCACTCTGTAGATCAGGCTGGCCTCAAACTCACAGAAATCAGATTGCCTCTGCCTCCTGAATTCTGGGACTAAAGGTGTGTGCCACCACTGTGCGGTTGCTGTTTATTTTTTAGTTACCTTTAAAAGAAAAAAAAACAAAACCCTGATGACAATTAAATTATGATATGCTACGAATTATATGAGGAACTCTGGATTCACTGAAACGTGAAGGCCTTCCCTCTCAGGATCAATTCCATGTTGGAACTCGGGTGTTAAAAGTGATGACAGGCAGGGCACTGGAAGTCAACTCTGGAGTTACTGGAGGCCTGTACGGAATACTAGTTTAAAAGTCTTTGAATCTCTGGGGCAGTCTTGACTAAAATTCCTGTTTTTCACCACCGATCTGCATTCAGCGTGTTTCCTAAGCATGAACAGCCTGCCTCTCTGCTGGCACGCTTATGGAGAGATCGCCCTCTACTGGCCCATGCTGCAACTGCATCCCAAAAAAGATGAGGGCGGTTCTTGAGAAGGCGTATGTGATGCTACATTTATAAAATAACATTTATATTAAACATTTAAAAAATCTGGCTTGTTTTGTAAAACAAACTTGAAGAAGTCAAGCTGAACAGAACTGGCTGTTCAATCTTGGCTGGTTGAAGAGTCTGAAAAGGCTCAGGGTGACTGAGGCGCTAGCAACTGTTCTCCCCATCAGGGCTCTCTGGCCAGTGCCAGCCAGCACCTTGACTGGTTACGGAGCAGAGTGACACCATTCACCTCTGGATCACCCTGCAAAGGAGCAGGCACACGGTGGGAGCAAGGAATAGCAGATAGAAGCCTGACCATCGATACAACCCCTGCTAACACCCGCTCTCCCTCAAGGTGTATCCGCCCAAAGCCTGGGAGCCACGAAGCCCCACCCCTGAGCGGGAAGTTGAGCAGAGGGCAGCCACCAGTGTAAGAAATAAATGAGCTACTATACAGTATGCCAGGAGGGAGTAAGGACTCTGGAGACAGAAGAGCAGGGACAGCTTGGGGCCAAGGGGAGGAAAATTGCTCAGGAACAGGCTGCTTCTTGGCTGAAAATATTGGGGCCCAAGACAGGACTCAAGGACGGGGTGACACCAGGAAAGGATATAGACTTAGGGCCGGGATTCACCTCCTGGCTGCTGGTGTTGGTATGTGACTCCTTTCTGTTGTTTTGTTTTTAATCTGAACTGACTAAGTAGTCAAGCCTGGTCTTGAATGCCTGGTCCTCTGTCTCCCACTCAAGCACTGAGGTCACGGGCACACACCACCACACCTGGCTCGTTTAGCACCGTTTCCTGTTTTGGAGACAGGGTCTTGCTTTGCATCCAGCCTAGTCCCAAGCTCCCCACTCTGCCTCTACCTCCAAAGTACTAAGATGACAGGCAGGTGCCACCACATGTGGCCGGCCTTACCACTGTTATTTAAATCCTGCTCTTGCAGGAATCCTACCAACCCACTTTGCGTGGCATGGTCACTTCTGCTTCAGCGTCTGTTTCTGAACTTCTGCGTCTTTGGTCCCTCGTTCAAAGCAGCTCATAATTTCTCCCTCACAAGGCTTACAAAGGTTGAGGCAATTGCGCGCGCGCGCGCGCGCGCGCGCACACACACACACACACACACACACACACACACACACACACATACACACGCGCGCGCGCAATATGTGTGAGATGCTGCGTGCATCTGAGATATGCATTTGGGACAAGGGCTATTGTGATCTCCGCTCTACAGCCAGGGCAGGTGAGGCCCAAGTGCACCCACGATCTGTTCCAGCTTACACAGCTGACCAAGAAGCGTAGCCACGTGTGAGCAGCGGAGTCACGCTCCAGAACCCTGGAGGGACCCATCTTCTATCCATCCATACGCCCAGGCTATGGCACCCCCATGCCTTGGGTTCAAGTGACAATCTCCTGTTCGCCTCTCCCTCTCCCCTCCCACCCAGAAACCTCAGTTTGGAGTCTTCACCTCCAGCCCTGCTTGTCTCACAGGGCCCAGCAGACTCAGACGCCAGGCCTGCCTGCTCTGTGTTCCTCTGCTCTCCTCTCTGCCCACAGACACGAGGAGAGACACCATCTTTCTCTTCACTCTGAGAGGACACATGAACAACTTCATTTTACAGGTGAAACTGAGGACTAGAGAAGTGATCCTGTCGCCCTGGAGGAGACAAGTGACTCAAAGCCAGGGCTGTCTGTCCACACAGCCACTAGCTCTTACCTAGGGGATGGCCATGGGCCCTCGCCGTGGCTACTCTTCCTGCCTGACATCTTAGGAATCCCTCCTCAGGTTTTCTTGTGCCCACAGGAGACCCCAGCCCTTGCCTGGCCTCCTGCCCTTCTCCTCGGCAGCCACACTGGGCACTTCCGGTCTCCTCTCCACTCCAGGTTCCTCCACTGTACTGACTGGTTTTTGCTTGTGTTGTGTGCTCGGCCTGTTCCCCTCAATGAGCTCTCTGTTGAACTCCTACCCACCCGTTCAGGTCTCTGCTGGACACTCCAAACCCAGAGTCACCTTCCCCGAGCCCACACAGGGAAGTATTCATCCTATGCTCTTATATCTATGGACATTTTTTTTTATTTTATTTATTTATTATGTGTACAGAAGAGGGCACCAGATCTCATTACAGATGGTTGTGAGCCACCATATGAGTGCTAGGAATTGAACTCAGGACCTCTGGAAGAACAGTCGGTGCTCTTAACCTCTGAGCCATCTCTCCAGCCCCTGGACATTTTTATAAAAACATAGGCAATGTATTTTTTGTGGTGAAACAGACAAAAGATAAAATTGGTCATTTTAACCAGTTTCTTTCATTTGTTTTTTTAAATAGTTTCTCATGCATTCTAGGTTACCCTAACTATCTATTAGTCAAAGATGACCTTGTAGTTTTGATTTTCTTGCCTCTGCCTCCTGAGTGCTGGGATCACAGGTGTGGGCCACCACACCTGGTTTATGCAGCGCTGGGGATCCAACGCAGGGCTTCTTGCATGCTAGATCACCCACTCTTTTGAGCTGGCCCCACTTTAATCAGTTTTAAATGCACAGATTAGTATACACACATTCACACTGTTGTAAACACCTACTTCCTCTCCCAGCTGGAAGCTCTGGACCACTGCACTAACATCCCATATCCCCCTTCCCCAGCCCCACCCTCCCTTGGACACTGCTACTATCTACCATCCCACTTTCTATCCCCGAAAGCCTGACGACTCCAAGCACCTTGGAATGCACACCATCTAGCACCAGTTGTTAGGTGGGTGGCTTGTTTCGATTAGCACAGCGTCCTCGAGGTTCACCAGTGTTGCAGCATGGGTCGGAATCACCCTCCCTTTCAAGTGGAGGACTGCCCGTATATGTATACACACCCTTGAATTCTGTACCACCATCTGTCATCAGATGTGACTTCTCTGGCTAGTGACTGCTACTCTCCTGAATAGCCCATGAGCTCCAGGGAACAGATTCCTGTCCCTCGGGCTCACTGCTGAATGGCAGCCCCTGCCCTGCCCTGCTGTGCCCTGCCCAGAAAACAGTGTTTGGTCTACAGAAGGGCTCTGTACAGATCTGTAGAATCGGCAGAGGGAAGGAAGAAAGACGGTTGATTGTTTCTAGGTATTTATTTCCTGGGTTCTGCTTCACCCTGAGCTGTGTGGCTTGAGTGAGCTCATCTTTAATTGTGCTTGTGAGCTCCATTTCAGCACACATACCCAGGTTCTGGGCCTCTGCAGTACACACAGAGCTGAGCCTCAGTTTACCAACCTGCCATAGATGCACCTATCCGTCCTCTGTTCTCCACCTCTCCCAGGCCAGGGGCCCAGGCACAGACCTGACTTCCCACCTCATGCCCACCCCCCAGTCCCTGGAACCCACCTGACCTGAGTAGCTCACCTCCTAAGTGTCTGTCCCGCTCTGTCCCTCCTACAGCTGGTGCCCTTCCTGGAACTCTGTGGCCCTGGCTTGGTCTCCTGCCATTCAGCTTTCCAGCAGTCACACAGACTTCTCAAGGCACATACCTGGCTCAAAACCCTCTGATGAATCTCCAGGAACCCCACTGTGGTTCAAATCCTTCTGGAGTTCAAGGACCCCATGGGATGACCCCTGCTGGCTCTTGCAACATCGCCCAAGACCTAGGGAGCCTTCCCTGACGGCACATTGGTCGGTCCAGCATCTCCCATGCCTCTAGAGCAGTGGTTCTCAACCTTCCAAATGCTGCGACTCTAATTCATGCTCTGGTGACCCCTCCATCATAAAATTATTTTCATCGTTATTTCATAACTGCAATTTTGCTGCTGTTATGAATCTTAATGCAAATATCTGATATGCAGGATATCAGATATGCAACCTCAAAGGGGTCGAGACCCACAGGTTGAGAACTACTGCTCTAGAGTGTTCCATATACTCAGCAGGGTTCTTCCTTCCCTCGTCCTTGGGCTTCCTGTACCTGGACCATGGCTTGCCCACAGCAGACATTCAGTATTTAATTCTGGTCACAGAAAAGGCACCATCAAGGGTCAAAACAGGGGTCCAGGGCTGCTGAGGGAACATGGAAACAAGGGGGTGGAGACTCCTGCACTGTCTGGGACCCCTATCCTCACCTACCCTGCAGGGGGTGACCTCTTCCTTCAGGGTGGCCACGTCGGGGTTCTCCACATGTAGGTGCTATAAGCCAGGGACACAGCTCTTTGGTCTCAATCCCTGTCCACATGGGTAATCCCACATGCCTGCTGCCCACACTTGGAATGTTGCTCTCAGGCCTAGGCCATGGGCCTCACCTGCATCAGGGTGCGCAGTGACTCCACATACGATTGCTCTGTGTCCAGCAGGGTCATGGTCACGTGCTTCCGCATGTCCTGTGGGGACAGGAGTAGAAGGTGAGTGGTCCTTTGTTCCCCTTAGCTACACGCAAGCTCATCTGCACACTCTGAGAGTCCATCTGGTCCTTTCCCTGCCTGCTTCTCGCTCCCAGAGATAGTTTCCCAAAGGACCCAGGGCCTCCGTCCTGCTGGGAACATTCTCTGCTCCCCTGAGTCGATCCCTGTTCTCCCACCCCAACAGGTTCTGGACAAAGACAAAAGGCCAACAACAATGAACCTTCCTATTTACAAAGGAAGATGCCTGCAGCTACACCCACTCTAGGGACTGACTCTGAAAACGCCAAGTTCCAGCTTGCAGGACGAGGACACGTTCGACCTGGCTGTGTGTCGCAGCATCAGCAGACGACGCTGTCACCTCCTGCTAGAAGAAGACACTGCAGCTTAGGGAAGTAAAGTTGGTGCTAGAAGCCGCAGAGCTGGAGGTGTTAGGGTTCTCACAAGGCTGGATCCTCCCTTGCACCAGCTCTGGGCCTTCATTTCCCCAGCCCTCTTGACCACCTGTGTGGTACAGAGTTTCTCCAGTTCTTCTATTTTCTATTTTGTTTTCTTTGCATGCGCATGTGTGTATGGCGGGGGATCTGTGTGCACACATGTGCAGGTTTGATCACCCATGCATGTGTGTGTGAACACAAGAGGCCAGTGTCAGGTGTCTCCCTCCATTGCCTCCCACATTAATTGATTAATTACTTATTTACTTTTTGACACAGACTCTCTCGCTGAGCCTGGAGTTCACCGTCTCAGCCCATCTCTGCTCTCCAGCACTGGGGTCACAGACGCACACCGCCGGGGTCACAGACGCACATCACACCGCCGGGGTCACAGACGCACACTGCTGGGGTCACAGATGCACACTGCTGGGGTCACAGATGCACACTGCTGGGGTCACAGACGCACACTGCTGGGGTCACAGATGCACACTGCCGGGGTCACAGGCGCACACTGCCGGGGTCACAGACGCACACTGCCGGGGTCACAGACACACATTGCTGGGGTCACAGATGCACACCGCCGGGGTCACAGGCACACACTGCCGGGGTCACAGACACACATTGCTGGGGTCACAGATGCACACTACTAGGGTCACAGACGCACACTGCTGGGGTCACAGACACACACTGCTGGGGTCACAGATGCACACTGCTGGGGTCACAGATGCACACTGCTGGGGTCATAGACGCACACTGCTGGGGTCACACACTGCTGGGGTCACAGATGCACACTGCAGGGGTCACAGACGCCCACTGCTGGGGTCGCAGACGCACACTGCTGTGCCTGGCTTTTACAATTCTGGGATTGCAAACACAGGTACTCACGCTTATCCTCTTTCTCTTTTTGAGACAGGGCCTTACACAGACCAGGATAACCTTGACTTCCTACCCCTCCTGCATCCACTCCCCCAGTGCTAGGGTTGCAGGGATGTGCTACCACATCTGGCTTATGGCACAGCTGGAGAGCAACCCAGGGCTCTGCACGTGTGCTAGGCAAGCACTGCACCAACTGAGCTACGAGTCCAGCCTAGTCTCCTCACTTTCAGAATGGGGGCGTGAGGGAGGGCGACCCAGTCACTGATGCTTACAGAGGACCCAGGAGTTCCCCGGGGGTTGTTCAGCATCTGCACCCCCATCCCAAGGAACTGATTCCTGCCCCTGTCACGGTAAGCTCTATCCCGGGAAGACTTTGGTAGAAACAAGCTTGGGAATGTGTCTGGGCTCGGGCCCCTGAGGCAGAGCTCGCCTGCTGCCAGTCCCAATCGTCCCCAGTCTTCTCCGGGAAACCTTCCTACAGAGCATGCGTCCCATGGCAGCCTCTCCGCCCTGGCAGGGACTCCTGCTGAGCTCCATACTGACACTCAAGACTGGCCCTCGGCCAGGTGTGAGGCTCCCACATCTGGCTGGGCTGTGCCTAGGGCTCCAGCCATCCGGGCCTGCAGGTTCTTCGTCGTGTGGGGATTCCAGAATGAGTGCTTGTGCTTGGGCATGCCTCCAGTCCTCACCACAAGAGCCCCCTAAGGCAGAGACTCCGTGAGGGGGACTGACCTTTGTCCCTGGTCTACTCGGGGACCCAAGTTCTGGGCCCACCTGGCCTCACCACTACTTAGCTTTTGAATGCTATTAGTATCTGTTTTTTTTTTTTTGTTTTGTTTTTTGTTTTTTTGTTTTTTTTTTTTTGGTTGAGACGAGGTCTTGCTCTGTAGTTCAGTACACAGCCCAGGATGCCTCGGCCTCCCTCATGCTAGAGCCACAGCCCAGCATGCCCCGCTGACTGCTCGCTTTTCTGGCCATGATAAGCTCACCTCAGGTGCTGTGCCCTCTGACTGACCTTGGAATTGAGGAATCAGTCTTGTTCCTTCATAACTGACCAGGAGGCACACTCAGCAGTGGACTCCTGAGTGACAGACATCTCCTCGGGACCCAGAAGGCAGGGTTGCTCCATCTCTCCAAGCTCTGGGTTGTATAGATGTACCTTAGGCCCCACCTTAGAGCAGGCCATTTATACTGGGTGCTTCTGGGGCTTTTCAAAACTTAAAGCAGCCCTGGGTCTCCCATGTCCACCCCCGTGCTGGCAGCTCTTGGAACACCTCAGTACCTCACAAGTACGTGTAACCTCCTGTCAGCCTTACACAGCTCCAGGACACAAGAGCTGTCAGCCACTGCACAGATGAGTCAAGTCAGAGAAGTGACGTGACTTGCCTAAGACCGTATGGCCAGGGACAGAGAGAGCAAGGCCCAGAGCCTCTGCAGCCGCCTCATGCAGAGTCTTAGGGCCCTGCACCCCACATTTCTATTTACACTGACCAGCCACCTCAGGCCACAGAGTTCTCCAGCTCTGCCCCGTCCATCTGTGGGACTTTGGTGGCCTTGCTTCCATACCCCTTTTTGAAGTGGAATAATAACCCTTTGGTCCTGGTACCATACAAGCTTGGTGACGGGGAACAGGGAGATGTCCACACACACACACACACACGCACACGCACACGCACACGCACACGCACACGCACACGCACACGCACAGTGGCCCTCACTGGCTCTTCTCATTTCACCTCACTGAGACTTCACGGGAAGTTTTCTGACTCTAAGACAGCCAGACCGGCCTTTGGGCCTCACGGCCACTGTCCCCTGCCCACACTCACTGGCCTGCCAGCCCCAACCTGGGTCATGGTCAGAGAAGTTTCCTGCAAGGCAGGGCTGGCGCTAGGCCTGCTGGCGGGGAGGCTGGGGTGGCGGAGGGAGCTGACGCAGCAGCGACCTCTCGCAGTCTCCTCCCTGCACAGCGGGCTGTCATTCAGCTGTCAGGTAAAGCACAGCAAACAAGGCCAGCTCCTTGTCACTGCATGGAGCACCCTCTGCACGTGTCCAGACACGGGAGCAGTGGGGGGGGACGGGGACGGGGACGATGCAGCTGTCAACCAGATCGGCAGGCCCACCTGTTCCAGGCAGGCCAGCCCTTCAGCTCCGCTTCCCTCCTGATCCCCTCACCACAGGCAGGGCCCTGGCCTGGGGACCAGGGAGGTGTGGGAAGGTGGAAGAGGGTGCGGGTACTGTTCTGTCATTAAACCCAAAGACTGAGACCCTGATGTACCCAGCGTGAAGACACACACACACAGAGAAGCCATGAAGGCAAGATGCCCTCCATCAAATCAAAACTGCAGCCCAGCTATCCAGCAGCGAGCTAGGCCCTCCTGCCCAGAGACCTGCAGCGATAGACACACACACACACACACACACACACACACACACACACACACACCCCCCACAGTACAGCCCCCATTGTGCCCAGAGCATGGAACAGAGTCTCGGCCTAGACAAACATATAAAACAAGGCAGCATCCTTGGGACCCTCCCCCTCCCCCTCCAGAAAGGCAGCCGGAGGCAAGAATGGGGATGCCACCTTTTCCACAGCACCACAGTATGACATCCCAGGCCCCGTAGTTCCAGTGCCGAGATGGTAAAGGGGATGCAATGCTGGGTACCTCTAGCTACATACCTACAGATGTGGCCCCTCAAACCTGAGGGAGGCTAGAAATATGGCTTTCCTGGGGACCCAGGGGACCCCAGCAACAAATCCGCTTTCACTTGATCCACTTTACAAGAGTACTGCCCTGGGCCTTGAACTTTGGTGCCCAGCCAACCCCACCAGCGCGGTCCTCACCATCAGCCTCTCCGCCTTCATCTAAGGTCAGCCCTCCCGAAGCCCAGGGTTGGCAGGCAGGCAGGCAGGCTCCTGGTGTCTGATCCAAGTCCCAGGCCTTGCTCTCCAGCATCTGCCCACGCATCCCCCCCCCCCCCCATGCTGGGTCTGCGGCATCCTAGGCCAAGACCCAGGTTCCCGGCTGCCCCTCCCCCTCCCAGTACCTGGGCCTCCCCCGGCTCCTCCGTAGTGTCAGAGCCCCCGCCCCCGGCGGACTCCCCGGAGGCGGCGGCTGGGCCCAGATCGCGCATGTCTTCCAGCGCGATGGTGAACTGGGCCAGGGTCTTCACCATCTGCAGCATGCGGCCGGGCCGCCGCCGGGGCGGGCACTGCGCAGAGTCGGAGGGCCCCCTCCCACCCGCGCTCCTCCGGGGCCTGAGCCCCGCCGCGGTGGCGGTGGCGGCGTTAGTAGCAGCGACGGGGTGAGCACAGCCGCCGGTGGCGCTGCGGCCTCCTCCGCGCCGGGAGTGCGCGCAGCGTCGCAGGGGGAGAGTCCCGCCCTCTGCGCGCCGCCCCTTATCCCGCAACAAGCCCAGCGTCTGCAGGGCCTGGCACCCCCGCCCCAGGACACAAGTCACACACACCCGCGGACAAAGACGCCCCCACTGCTGCATCTAGAGCGCACGCACGCACGCACGCACACAGATTTACACCCAGGAGCCATGGATGACCAGTCAGTCAGTATAGGAGAGGCCCAGGTGCTGGGTGGATCAGAGGACGGCAGAGTCAAGTGCATTAACAAACACTGTTCCCATACAGATCCCAAATCCTGACACCCAAGGAACCTGACCCAGCACCGCTCACAATCACGCGGACTTCCTTGTTCAACAACTACAGCCTGGCAGACGCAGGGAACTATGCGGGAATCAAGGTCGGATCTCTGGAAACCTCACTGGCTCCAGCTCTGGGAGGGGGGCTCGAATGTGACAGAGGGGCTGTCACCCAAAGCACCCCCATTGAGTCACCCCCAACCCTACCACCACCTCACCCAGCTCAGTCAGTGTTCTGTACCTGGCTCCAACCCTTCCGGCGCCTCTTTCTCCTCAGGACCCCCGCCGGGGAGGGGCTCTGACCATCCCCCATTTGCGCCCCCCCCCAACTCCCTGGTGTTTGTTTAAACGTGACTCCCAAGCTCTCTCCTCAAATCCCAGGAAGAGGCCAGACCCTACCCGAGACCCACTTAAGCAGGACTGGAGTGTGGTGATGAACAGCTTTGACACTAGCTCCCGGTGGGCACTGGGAAGGGGTCCACACAGCCTGCCGCTGTGCCTTAACCCTGCCTGGCTCCATCTCCTTCAGCACTGGGGATTCCCACACTCGCCAAGCTGACACCCTCTCTCCAACCTGTTCTCTCTGGATTTCCTGAGCAATGGGATACTGGACCTCCATCACCCAGGCCAGGCTTAACCTCGTTCCCCACACCCTTTCTTTGCACCCTAGCCACCCCTCTCCCCTGCCTCAGGGCCTCAACCTAAGCCCGTTCCCTCCCCTAGCAATGCCTTTTCTTTTCCTTTAAGACCAATTTCTACACAAACGTCGCCTCCTCTAGGAAGCCCTCCCGGGTCCTCAGGTTAGGTCTTGTGTGTCTTTTCTGTGTTCTTTGGTTTTCCTTATCCTAATCACAGACAGTCTGCAATAATACATTTGGACAACGACTAGATTGACGCCCCCTTCTGCCTGGAGACTGCTGGCTCCCTGAGGTAAGGAATCAAGGCACTGAACACGCGTGACACATGGTTGGTTAACAGACCAGTCTCCAATAGCTCTCCTCCGTTTTCCAGCCAGCCTGTGCAAGCTTCCGGGCATCCATCTGGCATGGAGGTCCCTGCATCCCTGTATCCTGTTCTGCTTCCTCAGCTCCACTCTCCAAACAGTTCAGCCCTCCAGCTCCACACTCCACACCCTGTGCTAAGGAGATTTTTTTTAAAGATTTACTTATTTTTAATTTATGTGTATGAGTGTTCTGCCTGCATGTGTGCCTTCCTGGTACCCACAGAGACCAGGAGAGGGTGGTGGATCCTGGCACCCAAACCAGAGACCTCTGTAAAAGCAAGTGCTCTTAAATGCTGAGCCATCTCTCCAACCCAGGAGCTGATGTTTTTTAGCACCCGCCCTCAAGGTCTCATGTAGTCCAGGGTGGCATTAAACTGGTCAGTGGAGACTGACCTTGAACTTCTAGTCCTTCCCTAAGCACCTCCCCACTCTGGGATTACGGGCATGCACTACCATGCCTGGTTTGTATCCTGCCCAGGGTTGAAGCCAGGGTCTTGTGCATGCCACACAAGTACTCCGCCAGCTTAGTTCCTCCCTAGCACCTCTAATTTTTGCTACCAGTACTGAAGATTGAAGTTGAAACCTCATTAATGCCAAGCAAGGGGCACGTGGGCTTTCTTCCTTTCTTCCTGGGGATGTTGCTTGTTTGAACCTGGGTCTTCCCATGTAGCTCAGGCTACCCTCGAACTCATGATCCTGCTGGGGATGTAGCTGAGTACAAGAGGGCTTGCCTAGCCTGTGTGAGGTCATGGGTCCAATCCCCAGAATCGCCCCCCCTTTTTTTTAAGTGCTGGGCTGGAGAGATGACTCAGAGGTTAAGAGCACTGATTGTTCTTCCAGAGGTCCTGAGTTCAATTCCCAGTCACCACATGGTGGCTCACAACCATCTGTAATGAGATCTGATGCTGTCTTCTGTGCAGGCATACATGCAGACAGAACACTATATGCATAATAAATAATAAATCTATTTTTTAAATGTGCTTATAACTATTGCCTGTGCAAGATGGCATACATCTACAATCTCAGCACTTGGGAGGTAGAGGCAGGAGGCTCAGCAGTTCAAGGTCATCCTCAACTATCTAGTGAGTTCAAGGCCAGCCTAGCCATAAGAAGCCCTGCCTCAGAAATAAATAAATAAATAAACAAACAAACAAATAAAACCAAACAACAAGCCTGGGAATGCAGTTCATCCATCGGTGGAGCTCTTGGCTGGGTATGAGGCCCTGTCCAATTTCCAGCGCGGCAAACAAGCACACAACAAGCCTCATGATTCTCCTGCCTCCTCCTGAGTGGCATTACAAGCATGCATGCCTATGCCTGGCATAAATGAATTATTCTCAGCTACTCCTGAAAGGGCAGGCCATGGGGCTAGGATCCCAGGGCAGCAGGCACAGCACAGACGGATCAGAGCCAATAGTGAATGGACAATCTGTGGAGTCCGCTCTGCCCCCTGGGCCCCCCTGGATCAGAATAACCATTCATTTAGGAGGGAGTGTGACAGGGCTCTTTTCTGGTCCCTGGACTAAGAGCCCAGGATCTCCTAGGAATGTGCTGAAAAGCACATTCACCCCTCCCCCAAGAGATCTCAAACTCTACCCTAGGTTGGAGCCAGAAACCAGCTGCATGCATCTGCCTTTTCCCTTCCCAAGGGACTGCCTTGCCCATACTTCCTCCCCACAGCTTGCTCCTCCTCCTCCTCCTCAGGTGGGCATGTTGGGGGAAGATAGAGAGAAGGAGTATGCCCATGTCCAGGGTGGGCAGCCAGGTCTCACAGATGGCCTGAGGGCTGCCTGCCTGGTCACTGCAGACCCTTAGGCCACCTTCGGCTACCAGAGTACCTCCTCCCATTTGGCCCTCTCAAACTACCTGATCTTGGCCTCATTTCTTCTTAGCGGCTGGGAGGCAGCACATAGTGTGGGAGTCTTAGCAAGGTACAGCTCAACCATCCATCCATCCATCCATCCATCCATCCATCCATCCATCCATCCATCCACCCCGCACCGGTGCCAGCAAGACGGAATTCAGAAGAACGGATCCACCCCTGCTGGCTTCTGGGCATAGCAGAGGTGGTAACCTCTGCATGGGTGAAAGCACTCAGGCCTTGAACACAGTCTGGAGCTCAAGAGACACAGGAGGACGCGGGTGCAGGGAAACAGAGACTCTGGAGCCCTCTGCCCCATGGCAGGGGGGACTTTAGTGCGAAAGGCAGAGGGCGCTGTGTTGCTTCGTGAAGGGTGGCTAATGGGATCCTGTGCCTGTTGCCATGGCACTGGGGGCACCGGTGATGGAAGTCAGTCAGGGAAGGGAACAGCAGCCTAGGCTGAGGCAGCGTATCACTAGAGCTCTTTCAGGACAGCGTCTACTAAGGTGAGGCAGAGGGCGTCGTGTACCAGCACCCAGTGCAGGTCTGGTTCTGTGGTTCCTGAGTGCCAAGCTGGGGTGTTGATTTAATCCCACTCTTCCCTGACCCCCCACCCGAGACAGGGTTTCTCTGTGTAACAGCCCTGGCTGTCCTGGAACTTGCTTTCTAGACCAGGCTGGCCTCGAACTCTCAGAGAGCTGCCTGCCTCTGCTTCTAATCTCTGCTAGGACTAAAGGCGTGCACCACCACTGCCCAGCTTAACCCCCCTCTTAGAGCTCTGCAGATGTTTGGGGCAGGTCACAGAACAGGTTTGTTCTTTACTTTACATTTGTTTATATTTGTTATATATGGGGGTGGGTGGGCACATGTCCATGTGTGGGAGGTCAGACACAACTTTTGGGAATCCATTCTCTCCTTTCACCTGGGGACTGAACTTGGGTCTTCAGGCTTGGCAGCAAGAGACTTTACCTTCTGAGCCATCTTGCCAGCCCTGGGAAGAGTTTTTGTAAGCATGAAGGCCTGTCCTGTTTCCATACTGCATCCATATCCCACCCCAAATATCTCCCTACCACCACCAAAGAGCTGCCCACATCCTCTCTGGTCAGGGGAAGGCCAGAGGCAGAAGTCAGGAAAGGACATGGCCAACACTCACTCCAGGCTAGACCACTGGGCACCCTGGCTCTGAGAGCACCCTTCTGTCAGCCCCAGGGAATCCCTGGCTCCCCAGCATCCACCAGGACTGTTGACAGCTTCCTCATCTCTGAGGGAATCCTGGCATCCTGCTCACCTGCTTCCAGACGCCATCCCCTCCACTGGGCTCCTGAGTCCTACCAAGACCCTGTCTGTGGTCCTGCAGCTACTGTTGGACCAGTTATGATAAAGGTTAGACGTAGGATGGACCGACGAAAGAGTGTGGGAGTGGCAGAATGCTGGAATGCGGGAAGATGCAGGGAGAAGCGGATGATGCTAGATCACCAGCTCAGTGGCAGACGCACACGCGACTGGCGCTCAGTGGATGAGCAGCTGCCCTGAGTTTTATATCATCTCCTGGTTGATTTGTTCCATAAACACTTACTGAGCACCTACCAGATGCCAAGCGTCATGTTAGGAATTTAAAGACACAGTCTAGGGCTGGGGAGACGGCTGGGCAGGTAAAAGTACTTGCCACTCAGGCCTGATGACTTAAGTTCCATCGCCAGAACCATGCCAGGTGGGGTGGCATGCACCCATAGTCCCAGCGCTCCTGTGGTGAGACGGAGAGGGGGGGGCGCGCAGAAATGAGACGTCACCCGAAGCTCAAAGGCCCACTAGCCTGGAGTGCACAGCGTGGCGTAAAGAACAAGAGAGAGCCCAGCTGGTGGAGTGTCTGCTTCACATGCTTTATAAAGCTCAGGGTTTGATCCCCGGCATCACATACACCTGGCTGCCATGGTGGCACTGTGGAGGCAGGGGGATCAGCATTCAAGGTCATTCTCAATAAACAAGATGGAGACCAGCCAGAGGTACATGAGACCCTGTCTCAAAAAGAGCAAAGGCAGTTCCCAAGAGAGACACACAGTTCTGGAAAGTGGGTTGCCGTGGGATAATCCTCTTGTGCACTGTAAAGATTTGTCACTCAAATTGGTTTAATAAAATGCTGATTGGCCAGGAGAGAAATGTCTGGCTACAGTAGGTCTCACCAGGCTGCATGGAGCTGCCCACACCGGTACATGGGGAGCCCGATGAGGATTCCTCACCGTCACAAATGCGGTTTGCACAACTTTCAGGGCCAAGACTCATCATTGCTTTTCTTTTCTTTTTTGTTTTTTTTTGGTTTTTCGAGACAGGGTTTCTCTGTGTAGCTTTGTGCCTTCCCTGGATCTCACTCTGTAGCCCAGACTGGCCTCGAACTTACAGAGATCCGCCTGGCTCTGCCTCCCGAGTGCTGGGATTAAAGGTGTGCACCATCACCGCCTGGCTCATCATTGCTTTTCAAGTGCTGGCTCCTTAACCCCCAGCTGACATCAGGGCTCCATTTCTTGTAACCCTCCCATTTTATAAACCAGGAAAGCAACACTTAGGGATGTCATCTTGTTGGTAAAGGCTAGGGTCCCTCTGGCTGCCTTCAGGTCCCTTTCCTCTGGGGTCGAGCCCACCGGTTATCCAAGTCACCTTTCTCTGGTCTCTTCTACTCCAAATCAAAGACATAAACAGGTTCCCCTGAGTCAGGAACATTTTAGAGGTGAACACAATGCTGTCTGCAGGCCATGCCAGGATTAAGGAGGATAGTCCCTGGGAACCCAGCCCTGGCTCCTAGCCCAGACAGACTGTCTGGTGCTCCTGGCCTCTCCCATATCCATGAAGAGTTGGTACTACAGGTACCAATCTAATAGGCCATCCAGTTCCCTAACGGCTACAACCTCCTCTGCTCCTCAGAGTCATCAAAGAGACAAAAGTTCCCAAAGGATTTCGTGGTATGGAGACCAAGACGGCTGGCGCTGGAGCCATATAATTCAGGTTCAAATCCTCACTGTGCCATTTACTTAGGGTGTGGGTTGGATAAGACGCTTCATTTCCTGGGCCTCTACCCCCTCCCCCACCTCCCATCACTCATCCATTCTCCTTGGTTTCCTAGGTCAGTTCCTGCGCTCTGTAGGCCCTCCCTTCTGGAAGGAGAGGCCTCTCAAGGTTTCCCAGTTCCCAGGCCTCAAAGGCAGCTGGAAGGGAAGTGTCCACGCCACAAAGCTCTCTTGGGACCAGCTGCTCTGGGTGAGGCTTTGTGACCGATGGAAAGGAGAGCTACAAAGCCTAAGGAGCTTCCGAGGCAGAGTCCTGCACAGAGCTCTATGTGCGACTGGAGACGGGACTATGAGTGACGTGAAGTGTGTCCCATTTGTGTGGCCATCTATAGACATGACCGCACAGCAGTCCGGGGTAAGCGACCCTGTGGTTCTGCGGCAGAGGTTAAAAACCGAAGGGTCTTTCAATAATGACCCAAACTGGCCACATTCAAAATGATCACAAGCCGGGCGGTGGTGGCGCACGCCTTTAATCCCAGCACGCGGGAGGCAGAGCCAGGCGGCTGTCTGTGAGTTCGAGGCCAGCCTGGGCTACCAAGTGAGTTCCAGGAAAGGCACAAAGCTACACAAGAGAAACCCTGTCTCGAAAAACCAAAAAAAAAAAAAAAAAAAAAAAAAAAAAAAATCACAAATAGAAAATAACAACAATAGACGGACGGGCTAGTACTCATAAAGCATTTACTATATACTACACATGGACTGAGTCACTTTCTTATCACGGCCCTCCCAGGTCATTGTGTCAGGTGACATTTGTCAAAGCTGGTGTCCCCCTGATAGGATCATCTTCCAGAATGCTGCTGACACTCTTCTCATATGGGGATGAGGCCCAGAGCCCTTGAGACTAGGTGGACCTTTGTTATTCTCTTGAGCACGGGAGACAGGCAGAAGAGAGGCCACGTGGAAAACTTGTTCGGACCCCCACCCCCTCTTTGGTGGAAGGGATTCAACCCAGGGCTCCTCACATGCTAAGGAAGCACTCCGCTACTGAGCTACTAAGCTGTACCTCTGTTCTTTTATTTGTTTTTATTTAATTTATTTATTTTAAAAGGTTGATGTTTGTTTATTACACACACACACACACACACACACACACACACACACACACACATGTTTTGCCCGCATGTATGTATGTACACCACACGCATGCCTGGGGCTCTCAGAGGCCAGAAGAGGGTGTTGGGTCCCCTGGAACTAGAGTTATGGACGGTTGTGAGCTACCATGTAGGTGCTGGGACCCAAACCCAGGTCCTCTGCAAGAGCAATTAGTCCTCTAAACTGCTGAACTGTGCCTCTGGCCCCTATTATTTATCTTTTGAGAGAGGATCTCACTATGTAGCTTTGGTTAGCCTGGAATTCATAAAGATCCTCCTGCCTCTGCCTACCAAGTGCTGGAATCAAAAGTGTATGTTACCAAACCTGGCTTCCTCCAGCCTTTAAAAACATTTTATATTTTGACACAAGGTCTCATTAAGTTGCCCAAGTTAGCCCTGAACTCATCTTTTAGCGATGGCAGGCCTTGAACTTTCCTACCTCAGCCTCCTTGGTACCTAGAATGACAGGCTGTGCCATGAGGCCTGGCAGCCTGATTGTCTTGAAGCCCAGCCTCCATCTTGGGAGGCAGCCCAGGTCACATGCCCAGGTATTCCAACCGACAGCTCTGATGAGGCCCCAACCAAACATCAATATTAACTGCCAGCTTGGAGATGAACGGTTCTCCATGGAGACTCCAGCCCAGGCACCACCTGACCACCAGTGCCCGGAGTGAGAGGAAACGGAAGTCCAGTGAGGCAGACTGCAAGGGGCAGAGCTCGAACACAGAGCTCTCGACATACTGACAGAGAAATGAAGCCAGGATGATTTCTGCATGGACCCACATTTCATCTGTTGGCCCACAGGGGTCTGGCTGAGATCCCAGCATGGGCAAGAGTAGAAAACTAGAGACCCACGGGCTGTAAGGAGCAAGAGGCAGCCCTCCCTCCCCAGACCAGGGCTCAAGTTTGCCTTCTGCTGGCTAAACCTGGTTGGCTCATCTCTCAGCCCAGAAGAAAATCCTTGACCACCACACTCACGGCTCATCCCAGACCCCAGGGCTTGGAATATACCGCCATGTCCTCAATGGGGACTTCACAGCTAGCTGATTTTTTTTTTTTTTTTTTTTTTTTTTGGTTTTTCGAGACAAGGTCTCTCTCTGTAATTTTGGTGCCTGTCCTGGATCTCGCTTTGTAGACCAGGCTGGCCTCGAACTCACAGAGATCCGCCTGGCTCTGCCTCCTGAGTGCTGGGACTAAAGGCTTCCGCCCCCACCGGCCAGCGCTAGCTGATGTTTAATGAGGTAGTTTTCTGCACTGTCCTACATATGCCTCGCGCTATTCCCGAGCACCCTGTGACAGCTCCCCAGTCCGTTCTTCCACATGCTACAGATCTACACTGTACCTGTCTTGCCCTGGGGGCTACCCAGGACCCCAGAAGACAATAACAAAATCTGGGAGCACCTGTCTGCCTTGTCCCAGGAGCACCAAGGTCTAAAAGAGAGCCAGTTCCCACGGGTGTGCATTGATATCACGTTACAGATGAGCAAAGAGAACTTCAGTGGAGTGACCTAAGCTGGGCGTTTTCTCCAAGCAAACGGCGCAGCAGAGCGGTTGAGTGATCTCACCAGGTTGCAGAGCACATAAATAAGAAGTCAGGCCAAGGTGCTGGAGAGATGGCTCAGAGGTTAAGAGCACTGGCTGGTCGGATTCCAGAGATTCTGAGTTCAATTCCCAGCAACCACATGGTGGAGCACAACCATCTAGAGTGGGGCCTGATACCTTCTTCTGGCATAAAGGCTTGCATGAAGATAGAGCACTCATAAACAAACAAACAAACAAACAAATAAATCTTTAAAAAAAAAAAAGAAGATGTCAGGCCAAGCCTAGGGCACCCTGAATTAGGCAGTGGGGGTGGAAGTTGTATCCTCTTTCCTGGATGTCTAAGAAATGTATGGCAATAGAAGGGAAGTCTCAACGTCTGCCTGCCCCCAGGGCTACGTATATAATAGACATACAGTAGGTACATGCGTCTATGGACTGGCCTTCTTGGTGTGTGACTCTGGCTCCCCTTCTGTAAACAGACGAGGGAGGCAGAAAGGCAGGAAGGTTCAAGTGGGTTCTAAATTCCCCCACAAGGTCCCCTAGAGATGATGAGGTCCTATGTGGAGAAAGGTACAGCTGATGAAGCCCAAGCAAGGAACTGGGGCTCCAGGGCTGCACTTCCATCAAATACCCATAGGTGGCAGCAGAGGCCCGCGGGACTGGGATTGTAGGGTATGCGGCTTGAATTTATCTGCCGTGATTTTTTTTTAATGTGTTTTTTTTTTCCTTTTTGTGTTTCTGTCACCCCGCCCCCTTCAGTTTCAAGAAGATACAGCTGAATCTTCTAGGCTGAGAAGGAAACGTTTTTTTTATCCCAGATAGTAGTCAGAAGCGGGAGATGGGGGCTAGAGGGTTGCGTCAGACCTCAACGGATGTGGGAAACATCTGAAGAGCTGGTATGTTCTGAACTCAATCTTCTCTGCCCATTTCCACCTCTCCCTCCCACTACTTTACAGGTACTGAGCCAAAGCCATACCTGAGTGTGAGGCTACCCTAACCTTGGTGGTGGGAGCAGGACTTGCTAACTCTGGCAAGTTTCTATGTTAGGGACCCCCAGGACATACCTGGTAGGCCTGCACATACGCCTGTGCCTTGCCTTGGCTCAGAACCCCAGGATGTGATGACCTCCCCTAACAGCTCTAAAAATCCATTCAGATATCCGAACCTTGTTCAGAACGCTACCCAGGCCACTCAGGGCCCACGTGGTCTAATCCTCAACTGTATCACCTTCTAGCTGCAAATACCTTTTCCTCAGCCTCAGTTTCCCTGCCTGGAATGTGCCAGAACACTATGGCTCAGTGGCTGCTCTAGAAAGAAGGGCCCTCTCCCATCTCTCCACCCAGTTTGGTAGCATGTAGGGAGGCTGGGGTGAGGGGTCGTGGGAACGGAAATTCCTAGGGTCTGATTCCAGCCCCTCCAATTCCCTCCTTCCTTCAGGCCCAGGCACAAATGGGGGAGCTCCAATGTGCACTGTTGATAGAGATGGGGTGTCTTGCCTGTAGGGCGGAAGATGACTCACTGGGCCATGAGCCAAGCACCCTGGGAAAGGCCAAGCCGGCCTCAGGCCAGAGCCCCAGGGAGCGGAGGACAGGGCCTGACTGAGCTGTGTATAAAGCCCAGGGCTTCTCAAGGCCCCCAAACCAAAGGAGGCCACATCTTCCCCACTCACACCCCAGTGCCAGAAAGTCCTTCTGCTCAGACCACCAAAGGCCCCGGGAACTGAGGTGGATGAGTTAGTTCCACAGCTGCTGTGTGCCCTCCAGGCCAGCATGCCAGCCTGCCTGCCTACCAATGTCAGTTTCTCCTCCTCAGCATCGGGTCCCCTCCTGGGCTGCTCCTTGTTCTTGACTGGATCAAGTCCCAGCTAATCTGTGCGCTGCGTCTCCCAGGGAGCCTTAAAATCTTTCCCCTTACCAAGCTCTTGTTCCTCAGTGACCATCCTCACCTCAGAGCAGGGCAGGAGCTCGATGCCCTGTGACGAGTCCCCAGTCCGTCCTTTTTTACTATGCTACAAACCTATGCGGTGACGATCTTGCGCTGGGAAGCCACCGAGGGCACCAGAGGACAATAACAAAATCTGGGAGTTCCAGAGTGGTAGAGGAAGTACCTCCTCTACCCTGACTATGTGTCCTGACTCTCTAAGGCCTGGAAAAGAGCCCAGTTCCCAAAGGGTGCACACAGCACACAGGTGTCCATACAGGCACAGCGAGGCCATCGTGTCCTTGATCAACCCTCCGGAAACGAAGGGAGAGAGGGGCCATTCCTTTCTATTGGACATGCGGATATTAAGTCCCAACACAAAGTGTTTCAGGACCTCAGGATTTTAGGGATTCTCCCTTTGGCCACAAGTACCCAAGCAGCTAGGATATACTGTGGCCTCATTTGCTTCACCCCAAGCCTGTATTCCAGGGGACACTGTTACCCACTGGTTACATCAACCCTGTGTGTCTGGCTCAACCCAGAGCCCAGGGAGGTTCCTGTCACCACACCAGGCCAGCTTTCACAGCTTCCTACCCAGGGGAAGACCCCTGCAAGCCAGGGGCTGTCACTGGGCCCGGGCCACACTGGCAGACGTCAGTGACCTCGGCTTCTCCCTGAACACCAGACCTCTTCTGCTGCTTGTGCTTCCAGGGCCTTTCCGAACTTCTCCCACCAACTAGTGACCAGCCCTGAGGCTGGACAGAGAGCCACTCACAGGAGATTCTTATCTGAGGGTCAGCTGGTGGCAGGCAGAGGCCTTGATCCTCACATCCCAGGACCAAAGGCCACCACCTCCAGGAAGCCATCCTGGCAGCATAGACAACCACTGCCCGACTCTGAACTCCTGGAGCTTGAGCCTTGAGTCCCGAGTTTCTCTGGTCTCAGTTGTCGAGAGTCAGTGGCACTGATTGGTACCACAGAGTTTACAGATGGCTACAGCACCAAGTCTCTGAAGATTTCACATCAACTCGGTGGTACAGCGAGACTCAGCAGCAAGTCAGAACTTGCTGCGTTCCCGAGACAGGCAGTGGGCTGAGACTTGAATCTTCCCTCTGCCACTGACCACTAAGTGGCTGGGACTTTGGATAAATCACTTAACTTCACAGGGCCCGAGGACAGGAAGACAGCAAAGATCTAAAAATAGTAGTTCTATCTACAGAGGGATTCCTCTCTCTGCTTACTAAGCGCTTCGCAGGTGTTGGTTTTAACCTCAAAAGAAGCTCCTGGGTGGGCCCTGTTATTACCTTGTGTCACAGAGGACAAGGCAGGGCTTGAGGTCTCTCAAGCAGACAGGACTCCAGCCCCAGGGGACCTGGGTAGAAGAGGAGTTGGGACAGCTACATCTGTCCAGAGTGCCAGGAGAAGGGCTCCTTGCAGCCAGGGGCCAGCCTGAGAGTGCCAGCCTGGGCTCCCAGCACACGGACTCCACCCACACAGCCTGCTTCAATATTCCACCCCGGGGAGGGTTCCTGAGTCACGGCAGACTCAGACATGGTGATCTCTGCTAGAGAAGGGGTCCGCTGTGCCATCGGATGGAAGTAAAACCCACTCCTATCCTCACACTGGATGGTCTCAGCATCATTTGAAAACAGAGAGACATAAAGACAGAGAGACACAGGGCACACCTGGAGAAGACACCAGAATGTCAACGGTGGGCAGGGGCCAGGGTAGAAGGTACAGCTAGGGGCGCTCTTGATGGCTACCTGCCCTCAGGAAGGTGGGTGTGTGCCTGTTTTCTCCTCTATGATGTATAGAATGTAAAGCGTTTGTTTAACACAGTACCAGGAACCAGGAGGGCGCTCAACAAACGCCAGCTGTTACGAGCAAGACTGACTGCACTGTTCCATTAGGAAGAGGATCTAAGGGACTCTTGGAAGGGAGGTATCTAAGGACAACCCGCCCAGCCTCCTTCAGGAGAGTCCCTGGCAGCCCCTGCTTGCAGACTCCTAGAACTGAGGTGCTCACCCCCTCCTGTGGTACTATAGGAAGGAACATCTTACCCTAGAGAGAGGTCTACCTGGAAGCAAGGTCAGGCGTGCTGGGCCCTCCAGTCTCTGGGTACCAGCTTAGATTGCTCAGGCCAATGGATGGCTGGGGCCTCAGGAGGATCTTCCTCCATCTAGCATTCCAAAATGTTGTGGTCTAGGGTTTTTCTATGGAGTGATTCTCCAAGAAAGGTTGGAGGAGGCTTTCTGGATGGCTCCCACGTCCCCTGCCTAGATGCCCACCTCTGTCCGTCCTGCTCTGTGCCACAAGAGTACCGTTTACGGGCAGGGCTATCTGCCTTTTCCATTTTCTTGTTTGGAAAACAAATGAGAAACCAGCTGGGTCTGACCTCCTCCCCACCCCTCAACTCCCTAGTCCCTAAGGGCGGGAAGCCCTTCTGCCTCCTCCGGACAAGGGCCTGTGGAAAACCCCAGAGGAGAGGCCTTGTGAGCTGGTTGTTGCTATGGCAATGACAGCCCTGGAATTTGACCACTGGGGCCCTGGAGTGGGGGCGGGGAGTTGGTCTAGGCCGTGCTGGGGGCAGGGAGGAGGGTCCAGAAGCCTAGAAAGCCAAGAAGTAGGAGCGAGGAATCCAAAGCCTCTCCAATGGCCTCAGTTTCCTCATCTGTAAAGGGAGTGACGAATGGCTCCCAGGATCTCCCTTTTCCAGTCTAACTGATGGAGGGGGAGACAGCCAGGGTAAGGGCAGGTGTCCCCTTTGATAGATAGCTAGGGACTCCAAGGAACAAGGACTCACTAGATATCAAACACCAAGTTCAGAGCAGTGACAGGCTAGCATCTGAAATGTGATCCGTCCACTCTCTGGCATCCCTGTACCCCCAGAGAGGATGGGGATGCCTGCTCAGGGTGGGGCAAGAGGACACCCCCAGAATGGCCATGGTTAGACGGAGCCCATTCTCCCGAGACAGAGTATAATGTGTCTGCTCCCAGGAACCCTTGCCATTCCTGGATCTTGAGGGCGGGCCGAGGGCCTGCCCCTCCCAGCGTGCTGTGCCAGGCTGCATGGGTATTTTTAAACTGGCGCCCGCCCCTTGGCCTTCCCACCTGCCCACTCCAGGAGCACAATGAGTTCTGCCGCCAGCCTTCTGTGTACTTCCGCCAAGTCCCAGCAAGTGCTAGATCCAAAGCCACCCTGTACCCCACCTCCTCCCTCACAGTCAGCCCAGCAGTCGGGGAGATATCCAGGGTCCCCTTCCAGCTACAGCGCTGGAGGCTCAGAGGATGGAACTTGTCCAAAGTCATGCAGCACAGAATTTGGGGATGCTGTGCCACCAGCTTGTGCCCTCACCTCCAAAGGCCACTGATTATTTTAGTGCCACCCCAGCTTTCATCCCTTCTGTCCCTGACCCTTCGCAGTCACAGCCTCCATCCCCCACTGACCTTCACACCCACTTCAGAAAGATAGCATAACTGTGACTCCTCAGCTCAAAACACCAGCCACAGGGGGTGGGGGTGGGCAAAAATGAGGGTTGGTGCCATAATTCACACTGGGCCACGGGATATATTCCATGTAAAACAAAACAAAAAAACATAAAACATCAGAGGGAAACATGTGAGAATTGTTTTACAGCCTTGGAATGGGAGACTTGCTAACCAGGGCTCCAAAGCGAGCAGCCAGAAAATAATGGCTTGATAAATTGGAGCACTTTTAAAAACAACAAGAAGAAGCCTTTCCGGGCCAACAAGATGGCCCCGTGGGTAACGTCGATGACGGCAAAAGCCTTCTGGTCCCCAAAACCCACTCAAAGGAGACAGAGAACCGAGGCTCCAAGGTTGCCCCTCTGACCGCCATACGCACACTCTGGCATGTGTTCACAGACACTAATAAACTTTTAAAAATTTACAAAAATTAAAACAAGGCATTCTGCAGAACAAAAATACCCCACACAAAGTCAAAAGTGAGTGAGAAATCAGGGAAAGGTATTTGCAACTCATGACTCAAAGAGTGAAATCCTCCCTCCGTGTGTTTAAAGGGTTCCTAGAAATGGCTGAGCCGAACACCAGCAACCAACAGAGAGAGAGAAAGAGAGACAGACAGACAGACAGACAGACAGACAGACAGACAGAAAAAAGAGGCTCAATCCTGCTTGGTATGAGAAAAATGTGGATTAGAACAGTGTGATATCATGTGTACCTATTGGACTGGTAACTGTCCAAAAGTGTAGATTAGAAAGGCAGCCCACGAGGAAATGCCTCTTCCACACATTGTGAGGGGCACGAATCTAAAGGTGGCATTGAAATGTAAATCACACACAGATAGTGTCTTAGCAATTCCATGCCCCAAGAAACTCTACTCCCTGAATAAACTGTAACCGCAAAAGACATGAAAATAGCCTGTATTTTTAACATTATTATTATTACTGTGGGGTATGTGTGTGTGTGTGTGTGTGTGTGTGTGTGTGTGTGTGTGTGTGTGTGTGTGTGTAGACGTGCACGCTTGGTCAGAGTTAACTTTGCAGGACATTTTTCTCCTTCTACCATGTAAATCCTGGGGACTGAACCTAGGTCATCAGACTCGGCGGCAGGTGCCTTTACCCATGGAGGCCAGCCTTGCTCAGGTTTTGTTTTTTTGAGACGGTCTTTTGTTACACAGCCCAGGCTGGCCTCAAATTTAAGACTATCGTCCTGCTTCAGCCTCCTGAGTGCTGGAATTACAGGCATGATGCACCCCACCCAGCTACATATCCTTTAACCTGTGGTACCATACAGTTGGGTAATCACACAGTAAAAACACCATGTACAAAGAGAATATGGACGGCCGCTCAAGTCTTGCTCAGCTGTGAACAGCTGCTTCCTGCTTCCTCTCCTTCCTGCTGGTCAGGGCTTCCCAGACTAAAGGATCTCTGTGCTGTCTCAGACCACCTCCTGGTATCCCTGGCACTGAGCTGTGCCTCTAGCCTATGCACAGAACCAGGTCCCAAGGTGGCTGCCACCGAGTACCAGCAGTGAACACAACAGGCTGATTTCTCTGCGACCCGAGGGCCCAGCCGCTGTCTCTGGTGTCTCCGGGTCCCCTCTCCAACAGTTCCAGTCTCTGAGGTGACATTTCTCCAGAAAGCCCAGCAGTTCACTTTGCATTCAGACCGAGGTCTGGCTTTGCCCTTTCTGCAGAGGCAGGCAGAACCCTTCTTCAGGCCAAAGGGCCATCTTCATCTACTTCAGGACTGCGCTCCCACAGGCTAGTGCTTGGAAATGAGTCCCCAGGCAGGATGAAGGCTCTGGAGCCGGCACTTACAGGGTGACGCTGGCAATTATGGCCCTCTCTGGGCCCCAGTCTGCAGATCTGGAGTGTGGGCCAGCCATCCAGTTCATCCAGTCAGGAATGGGTGGTTATAGAGCAGGGAAGGGTGTCTGCCAGTGAGTCAGGCGGAGGGCCCCGAGACCACATCCCCATTCCGTCCTCAGCCTGAGCCCCTTCCTAGAAACAGCCGTGAGAGGGGGACTTCGAAGTCTTCCACAAGGAGCTCAGCCCATCCCCCTATCAAAATTGGCTCTGGGCCACTGTCAGTAACCCCACCCCCATCCCGAAGCCCCTCTCTCCGTGGTCCTTCCTGGGGCAGGCCATACCACCACTCTCCTCCCTTCAACCTGCTTTCTGGCTTACCACTGCTCTCCAAACCAGCCGCCAGACATTATCACACTTAATTCTCAGAGCAACCCTATAATAGGTGCAGTCATCATCCGCATTCTGTGTGTGCCTACGCCATATGCTGAACCACAGTGAGGTTAAGGACTCATGGCCACACAGTGAAGATGGACAGGATTTGAAAAAGAGCAGGCCCCAGGGCTCTGGCCTTTTTCCTTTTTTAGGCAAGAGTCTTTAAACTCAAGTCTGAACTTGAGATATAGGCCAAGATGGCCTTGAACTCTTGATCTTTCTGTTTCCACCTCCAGGGTCCTGGGGTTACAAGAATAAGTCACTACACCCAACCTCATCCAATGTTCTTAAAGAAGTGGGAGCCTGGCTGTGTGGCAACCAGGCAGGCTGCTACCTGAGCTGGCAAAGCCCGTGTCCTGAAGGCTACATGCTTGCCAGCCTCTGGGCTCCGGCTTTTTCCCAGACATCTTCATTCACACTTCCTTGTTCACTGTACTCTGACAAAGTCCTTCCAGATTCTAACCTAAGTCACCTCACGAGAGAGGAGCCAAGCCTCCTGGGCTCCCAAAGAATGTGTCACTCACTGCCTGCCCCTTGAGCCGCACTGAGGCGGGTTCCCTGCTCTGAAAGCATGTCTGGCTGCCAACTCTTGCCTCCCCCAAAAGGCCTTCTTTGCAGGTGGCGGTAGTGGGCAGATAGACTTTCCTCACTCTCCCAGGCTGTCCTCATGACCAAGTGGGCTCAGGCTAGCTCTAGCAGGGGGTATCACCGGCTCAGAAGGGCACCAAGGACAAGTGAAGTACTCTGTCAGCCAGGCCCCTCTGGAGACCTAGGCCCACAGAACGCTCCCTACCCAGAGCACCTGGCTGGCTGAACTTGAGTTTTGATGGGCAGGCCTGCTTTGCTCTTTACATCTCAATCAGGGCTTCCCTCTGCCCCCAAGAAGCATTTTTTCCACTGAGCCCAAGGCAGTTCTAGGGCACTGAATGGGGAGAAGTGGTCCAGGGAATAAGACACGCCCTTGTCTTCACGTAATTCAATGGCTGGCCTGCCTCACAGTTCTGGGCCAAGGCTCTACTAGAGAAAGAGTTTTATTCTTTTTGAAAACTAAGGAATACTGGCCTTGGATCAAGTCCAGATATTCAGGCCTGGCCATTAAGTCTCTGAGGGACCTAGAGACCTCTCCAGAGCTGGAACTTTCACAGTGGCCAAACACACCAGGGCTGCTCCATCCTAGATCGCTGCCTTCGTAGTTCTTCCTGCCCTGGCCTCCTATGACCCTCTGGCCCTTCAAGGTACGCCTCTGCTTCTCCCAAGTCAGCCTCCCCTATCTTCACCTGCCTCAGGCTCCCGAGTCACAGTTCTCAGTTCCTAGGGGCTGGAGTTCCTTCTTGTTCACACTGTAGCCACAGGCTAGCCCGGTGGACAGCATCTAAACTGAGTTCTAATGGTTACCTAGCTTCCCAAGGTCCATCACCTAAAGCTGACCCCGGAGTTAACTACCAGGACTGATCAGAAAAGTTAGGAGTGCCGGGCGGTGGTGGCGGCGGCGGCGGCGCACATCTTTAATCCCAGCACTCGGGAGGCAGAGCCAGCCTGGGTTACAGAGTGAGATCCAGGACAGGCACCAAAACTACAGAGAAACCCTGTCTCGAAAAAAAAAAACAAAACAAAAAGGTAGGAGGGGTAGCGGAGAGAGCACTCAATCCACCAATCACAGGCATGCTGGGCTTCCCTGCGAGAATGAGGCCCTCTCCCCACTGTCCTGGTTCTGGAATCTACTGCCCAGCACCCTGTCAGGTGTTCAGAGGCTTCTTTCTGTACAGGGACAAATTACTCCATGTGCCCCCTCCAGAAGGATGAGGTCTGTCTGTATCACTTGCTCGCATGATGTCTGGCGACTCCTGTCTACTCCAATATTGCTGCCACCGGAGCAGGCTGGCAGGAAGGCCTGAGAAGAACCAGGCTGGGTCTTCACTTTAATACCTGCACAGGCTGTGGGTACAGGAGCCTGCTGGGGACCTCACAAGAGTGTGTATAATGTGTACGTGATGCGTGTATGCGGTTTGTCTCTGGTTTGTTTCTGTGAGATGGGGGAGGGGACCTGCGATCGAGCCACCCCTCGGGGAGGGAATGGTTTCGGTACATGTTTGCCCTCCAGCCTGTGTCTTCTGCTGGGGCTCCTCTCTTCACGTCCAGTCCTAGCACAGGACCTAGCACCCGCAGCCTGGCCACACAGAAGGGGGTCTGATGACCGAGGGGAGGGGGGTATGTGGCTGCCTGGACCCAGGATCTAAACTTGAAAGACAGGGTTCAGGCCTGGGGGCCCAGAAGAAGCCAGGGCAGGAGGCCTGAGTGGGGGAGTCAGCCCAGGCCTCTCTGGGCTCTTTATCCAAATATGGAAGGTTTTTTTGTCTCCATTTGAGTCACGCCGGCCATGGCCCAAGAGATCTGCTTTCCAGATACTGTGAGCAGGACTTCACCAGCCCTGCCGGGCCTAGCGCCCCTTCCTGGCTACCTCAGCACCTTCCCAACCTCCTGAGCCAGAGCTCCCCACCAGCAGGGAGTCCCACCCCACCCAGCCATGCTCCAGCACCAACAGAAGAGTCCCTGAGCCCACAAATACCGGAAACACACATTCCTCCTGCGGCCTGGACCCAGCCTGTCAGCGCAGGGGAGTCATTCACCAATATTTACCGAGCAACTGCTGCGCGCCAGCTCCTGGAGCTGGGACCACGGACTGTGGATCCAGTGGACGGCGCCGCCACATCCTTTGCTCACCATGGCAACGGCAGTTCCTGAAGTCAGGAACCCAATGAACACCTTCAGATACTCCCTCTTACCCGGTTGCTCCGCCGTCCCAACCTGCACACTATTCACTGTGCCGCGCTCAGGCTCATCCACTCAACACAGAGTGACAGTCCCTACTCCTCACAGGACCCGTGAGAGCATTCAGTGAGTAAATACGTATAAAGTGCTCAGATCAAGCTGAGGATATAACCCAGTGGTTAGAGCACGTGCCTAGCATGCAGGAGACCAGGTCAGATCCCCAGCATCGAATATAAAGTTAATTTTTAAAAAAGAAAAAGAAGTGTTCAGGCCTGTATCTGGTCAAATACTGGGCAAGCTTTTCTGCCGTGACAATTACTGAGCAACTGCTGTGTGCTAGTTCCTGGAGCTGGGACCATGGGCTGTGGATCCAGTGGATGGAGCTGTCGCATCCTTTTGCTCACCATGGCAACGGCAGTTCTGGAAGTCAGGAACCCAGTGAACACCTTGACCTGAGCTTACAGTCAGCTACTGTGGATCTGAGAAAATTCACTCCCCAGCCTTGACAGGAGGCCAACCTGGGTTCTAAATTCCATCACTCATGGTCTCTGAGACCTGGATCAGGTATCTTACCTTCTCTAGCCCCAGGGCCCAATCGCCACCACGCCCTTATGGCTCTTGTGCCAACTTCCACCTCCTGATCCCCCAAAGAGTGACGATAAGGCTGGCAGAGGTATAGGGGTGCTCAGGGAAACTTGGGGCCAAGTAGCCCCAGGGTAGGGCTCTGCTGGCTTCCTCGGACCTCTCCACACCATTTATTTAATAAATAAATGTACACTGGAGTTCCACTGTGTGCCGGGCACAGGAGGGTTGAGCCTGGGCAGCCACCTGACCAGAACTAAGCATTGCGTCACTGGGTGATCCAGGGGCCCCCATTCACACCCCAGGGCAATTGATGAGTGTCTCCCAGCAAGCGGAGCAGGGGTGCTGTAGCTGTGTGTCCTGGACAGGGAGATGAGAAGCTGAGGGGCACAGTCCTATACAGGGCACTCTTCGGGTGCCTTTCCCCCCCCCAGGGGCAGGGAGACATACAGAACATAGCACAACACTGAGGAACCAGAGCGGGTGAAGGATGGGGCTTCAGTGGGGAGAAGACCCAGGAGAGAGAAGGCCTGTGTGGGTAAGGAGAAAGAAGCAGATGCCTGGGAGGCCACAGGAGGCCCAGACCCAGGTGATGATGTAGGTAGGACAAGAAGGTAGTTGGGGATTAGTTTGACCTCCTCCTCCTCCTCCTCCTCCTCCTCCTCCTCCTCCTCCTCCTCCTCCTGCTTTGGGGCCAGGCCCTGGACTATTTTTAGCTGGGGCTGAATTTAGCCATTCCCTCGGAAATTCCGCACCCGCCCCAGGCAACGCCCCCGCTGGCCTTGGGGAGAGGCCTGGAAGTGGCTGGTCCAGGCTAGAGTGGAGGAGAGGGCCATCTCAGCAGCAAGGAGCCGGCAGGGGTCTCGGGCATCTGATGGGGAGCCAGGCTCGTTAAGCACCAAATCTAAGTCTTTCTTCCCCCTTTATTCTCTACCCAGACCCCCCCCCAAGGCTTTCTGAGGGCCACAGTCCAGCACTGCTGGGTTTGGGGTGGGGGGGCAAATATCACCTCAGGCCCCACTGTGACTAATGTGGCCAGGCTGCCTACTAATCCCCCGCACGGCTTACTCTAGCCCACCTCTTGAGAGCCTGAATATTAAGACCCACAGCTGGGATTCCCACCTCACAGATGGGAAAACTGAGGCAGGGTGACTTGGCCTGGATCAGAGGCAATGGGATAAGTCAGCCTGAGCCCCCACCAAGCTCCCTTCATCAGGCCTCTTCCAAAACAGCCAACTGGAGGTGCAGCCTGGCTGTTTGTTCCCTGGGGACCCCCTTGAGTGGCAGGGCACTCCCACCCAGCAGGGAGCCTGAAGCTGGACAGGGCCTTTGGACGGGACTCAGAGTCCTTCACCCTTCCAGAACGCAGAGAAGAGTCCTGCCCGGGAGAAGGGGCGCGACTCACCTTTGGTCTTGCTCCACCGTCTCCTTTTCTGACTCAGGTAAAGGAAGGAGGCCCCCTCCCTCCTCCCAGCTTCTCACAGAGCTTCTAGGCCTAAATTCAAACCCTCCGATTGGACCTCCGAATGCTCTCCGTACACAGTCCTCTCTCTTTTGGCACGTGCCCTGGGCTCGGGCTTGTCCCCCCCCCCCCCTCCAGTCTGAACCTCACGGGGCACCATAACGAAGCACGGATGTAAAGTTGGCAGCGTACCCCTTCAGCTCCTCACCCTCCGTGGCTCCTACTGCCCAGGGGTGGAACTCAGCCTCCGAGGCCTTCAAACTGGCCTCTGCACATACAGTCTCTCCGTGTGCCGCTCACTCGAGACCTCTGTTCTCCACCGGCCTCAGACACGCACAATGGCTTTCTTTTCCTGCCCTGGCTGGGACCGATTCCCTCAAACGCCAGTGAAGCCCATCACTTCCCCTCCAGAACTCTCAGGGACACCCCCCCCCCCCCCCCCCCGCCCCTGTGCCCTGAATCCACAGGCTGGGCTGGAGCTATGGTGAGGACCACAGGGAGGGTTCCTGAGGCTGCTTCACCATCACAGGGTGTCAGGAGGTTCCCTTTCTTAAGAAAGCAGGGCCAGGGTCTAGAGTCTTTCCAGATGGACGACCCTGGCACCCCAGGCCCCAGCCCCTCCTTCCCCTCCCGGCCTCCTGGTCTGCCAAGGCTTTGGTGCTTCCACACACCTACCCAGGGTTACAACCATGTACCAGAACCAAAACCAGCAGCCAAGAACGACGGAGTTCGCAGGACTTTTATTAGGGGGGGAGGGTCCTTCTCATCTTCCCCTCCCTTCCACATCTGTTCCTTAACCTCCAGTGCCCCGTCCTGGGAAAGAACTGAATGTTTGTCCAGAGGTGGGGGAATGGGGTCTCAGCAATCCCAAGAGGCCCAGCTCCGGGGCTGGCTGGCAGCCAGGAGCATGGCCTCCTTCTCTCCTGCTCCACAGAGCTGCAAAGAGCAGGGCCTGTCACCCCCTGGGAACCAATAAACAGGAAACCGACACCAGCCTTACACTTGCTCCCTTGCCTGGAACCTCCCGCCTTCCCACTGGCCCCAGACCTGCCTGCCTCCCCCTGCCCCCAGCATCTCCAGACAAAGGACCAACAACATCCAGTAAAGAGGTCCGGGTTCTTGGGAGAAAGTGGCGGCGGTGGTCAGAATGCTTCACGTTGTGACCAAAGGGTTCCAGCCCGAGAGTGACATCTTAATGCACACACCAAGTGGCCACATTTCTGAGAGCTGTCTGGCTCCGGGGTCCTGGGCTGAGGGGTTTGTGAACACTATCTTTTTGTCCTCATAATTCCTAACTCCATCTTACAGAGCAGGAAACCAAGACTCGCAGTTGAAGTCCAATGTTAAATATTAACATTGTTAACTATCACCCAGCAGGCAAGGCAAAGTTGGCCCACCAGGCACACGGGCTCTGGGCCCAGAAAAGGAAGCAGAGGGTCCAAACCCTGGGGCCTGGAGCTGTGACCCAGAGAAGGCTTTGGCTCAGCGCTGCCTCCCACACTTTGCTTAGCCATCCCAGGCAAGCTGTCGTTAGGGCTGGTGAGGACAAAAGAGAGAGAGCCAGAGAGAAGAGGTCATGGGTATCTCTGCAGGCTGGTCCCTCTCCCTCCCGCCCCAACCCCAAATGTCCAGGCTACTGAGCCATGGTGGTCTCCTGTCTAGAGATTTGTCCTCTGCTTCATGGCTGAATCACAGAGTCTCAGACTCCTATCCTAGCATCTCAGACACAAAGGGAGGGGTTAAGATTGCTTTTTAAAACTTATTACATTTATGTATTTATGTACGTGTGCACATGCGTGACACATAGCATCTATATAGGCCAGGGAACAGGTAAGGTATGGGAGTTGGTTCTCTCCTACAATGTGAGCTCTAAAGATCACACTCAGTTGTCAGACTTGGTGGCAAGCACCTTTACCTGCTGAGCAACCGTACCAGCCTGGAGGGCTGACATTTCTTGAGCATCACTAGGTAGCACACCTCTTGGATGATTTCACTTCATCTTAGCATAAGACACTGTGAAGTCGGCATTGCCCTATTTCGTGCACTGGGGGAATTTCGAAGCGCTTGTCTTGATTCCTACCACACGCTAGCTCGCAGGATGAAGCCAAGCTCTCTCCAGCATGTAGCCCCCACCTTTTCCTCTGCCTCCCAGCTCTCAGCTCTGCCCTTGGTGAAGGCAGGCTGGTCCAGACATGGCTTCTGCTCCCTCCCAAGGCTCACCTTCCCTGCTTTCCCTGGCTCTGAGGTCTTCAGGCACCTGTCCCCCTTGGTCAGCGCTCCACTTCCACATCTCATCAGCAGACCTTAGCCTAGCCACCTCTAGAAGCCAAGCCTAGTCCCAAAGGACTCGTTGACACATGTGTCCCTGCCCTTCCAGGCCTGGGCTCTGACTTCCTTTGAACCTCACCTACCTCAGGGACTAGGACCTTTGCCGAAAGCTCCCTGGATCCAAACCTGCCCTGTGTGTCCCCCCTGGCCAGCAAAGGTTCGGTGTGGACTGCTACATGGCTGGATCCCAAAGAAGCATGGAAAGACGGCAAGGCGGGATTGATGTTGTGGGCCTGAGACTTCCCTAGGCCCAGCATCTACAAGGGGCCTCAGATCACAGAAGCCAACAGCCTGGTTCTTATCTGACTGTGAAGCAGGCAAAATAATAGTCCCCTAAAGATGCTATGCCCCAATCCCCAGAACTGACAAGGCCAGAAGGGCGCTTCAAGTGCCATGAAGGGTCCTGGGTTACCCAGGTGGGCCCGAGTCACAGAGAGTCCTTAAGGAGGAAGGCAGAAGGTCTGGGTGAGAGATGTTTGAAGATGCTATTCTGCTGCCTCTAAAACTGAGGAAGAGGCCACGGACTGAGGATCACTGGCGCCCACCATAACTGGAAAAGGCAAGGGAATTGATTTCCCCCCTAAACCCAAGAAGGAAAGCAACCCGTTGGCATCTGGATTTTAGCTCAGTGAATCCCATATCAGGCTTCCAACCTCAGGAACTACAAAGTGTGGTTTGAAGGCGCTGAGCCGCCATAACCTGTTCCTGTAGCAATGGGGAGCTGAGACACCATCCCACAGCAGCCTGCGAGTCTTCCCCACCTCAAGTCGCCCTGCAGCCTCCTCACCCTCTCCATGCCCGGGGATGGTTTCAAAAGTCTGCCGATTCGGGCTGGAGAGACGGCTCAGGGGTTAAGAGCACTGGTCGCTCTTGCAGAGGACCCAGGTTCGGTGTCAAGCATGGTCACTGACAACAATTCACAACTCCAGGGGACACAGCACCCCCGACTAACTTCTTTGGGCATCGGCCGTGCACGTGGGGCACAGACATACATGCAAACGAGACACTCATACACATAAAATGAAAAGGTTAAAAACCCTTCATAAAAGAGAGTCTGTTTTCCCCAAGCTGAGTTAGAAGTTTTAATGTCCTATGCACAGAAACATCAATATTTGGGGGACAGGCCTCCTCAGAGAAAGCACCATGGCCTGCCCCAGGTATGAGAAAAGATTCTTTCTTCAGCAGAGGAAGCCAAGAGTAGCAGCTAGTGAGTGGAGCAGAGTCCTCAGCAGCCCAGGACCCAGCCTGCTAGCCCTTCCTGGTCTGCAGGAGATGCTCTTGCCCAGAACAGCTGCTGTAGCCCTGGCGGCCCTGGGAGGAGGCATAATCTTGGGGCTCAAGGCCACGAAGGTACTTGTGGCTCCAAGGGTATGGAACTCTTTAAAGGCCTCACGGGAGGGGAAGGGCGAGGCTCAGCTGCATCCCTGGCCTCCTAACTCCCTGGGCAGACCTCCCTGTACTCTGCCAGGTCACCCCTAGTGAGCCCTACAGTTACCAGAGGGCCATCTGGGGGTTCAAACGGCCTGCACATCATGAACTGGGGCTCAGAGCCTAGCAGTCTGGCATTGTCCTTCAACCTCTGTCCACCCCTGGGAGGCCCCAGAGGTGGTGGGGGTACCAACTGTGGGGGAGGATATCATCTCTGATTAGCTTGTGCTTCCCAGACGACCCAGGGCCCCCATTTCAGGGCCTGCCAGCAAGGCGCCAAGCTTCCTGGGCACGTTTCCCAATGAGTGTGCCAGGGTTACGAGTCTTTCTGGGAAACACAGGCTCCCCCTTCCCCCGACTGCCACCGCCATGTCTGCCAACTTGACTCATTGGGAATTCTGGGACCAATGTATGACCCGGACACAGGACACCTAGGGCCAGATTACTCGTGAGCCACAGGGCCCTGGACAAAACTCTGGGGGCTCCAAGCCTGCTTCTTTACCTCACCAAGCGTGGGATCAGATGGGAGGGTCAGGGCCGCTGCGGCACAAGCTCCCTGGGTAGGGGCCACAGTGGCTACCTACATAGGAAACATTGGGGCCCAAGTGCTCCTCTCTAGTCTTTGACCTAAGCTCCCACAGGGCAGTAGGTAGCTCTGTCACCTCACGCTCCTCTGTGAGTGACCCCTCTCACACTTAGTCAGCTGCTGGAGTAGAAGGTAGTAGCGTCTTTTTATTTCTTTGAAACAGGGTCTTACTACATAGATAGCCCTGTCTAGCCTGGGGCTCGCTCTGTAGACCAGGCTGCCCTCGAACTCACAGAGATCTGCCTGCCTGTGCCTCCCAAGTGCTGGGATAAAAGGTGTGTGCCACCACATCCGGCAGGCAGTAGTACCTTGCTCACATGGGTACCAGATGTCTAGACTCTTGGGGCTTCAGCTGAAACGCTCCCCTCCGCAGCTCTGCTGGCCCAGGCTAGCATCATTGCTTACGTCGGGGGCCTCCTGACTTGCTTTGCTGCTTCCATGCTGGACCCTGCAAGCCCCACACGGCAGCTTTCACTCAGAGCCCCCTGACAGTACCTAGCTCTCACTTCAGGTAGACGCCAAGTCCTCCCACTGGCCTACAAGACCTACCTTCTGCTCGCTGACCTCTGACCTCCTACCGCTCAGCTCTATCTACGCTACCCCGTGTCCATTCCTCACACACATCAGGGCCTTGGCATTTGCTGTTCCTTTCTTCCCAGAAATCCACCCCCCACCCCCTCAGCTACCTGACTCCCTCTCCCACTTCTTCTGGGCATCAGATGTGAACACCTCCTCTCACAGGCCTCTCCAGACCCCGTGATCTAAAATAATACCCCAGCCTGTCATCCTCAACTTCTTTACCCGGTTCTGCTTTTCTCCCCCAAACCTTCTGTTCCCTGACAGTGTCCCGCTTTGCAGACACGTGTCTCCACCAGTCTGGGAGGTCCATAAAGGCAGGCCTCTGCCCTGCTGTCTTCCCGCTCTAGAACGGTGCCTGACCTGGCAACGGGTGCTTGGGAAGTCGGCTGTTCAGTGCACGGATGCTAAAACCAAACTTCCACGACAACAGCCTGCCCGGAAGGCCTCCTCCCAGCCCCTGCAAATGCCACCCCCTCCTAGAATCCCTTCCTCTCTCCCAGCTTTCCAGGCCTCAATGCAGGCCTCCCCTGCCAGCCTGCAGACTAGCATCCCAAGCATCTTCCACACAGCCTTCCTTCAAGACAGCGTGTTGCTTCTGGATTCTCAGATGCCTGCCTCAGCTCCCAGGCTGCACGGGATGGCTCCACCCACTGTTGTTCAGCCCTAGCAGTCCGCCGCCGGGAGAGAGGGAAGCAGCAGGGACAAGTCCCTACATTGGGGGAGGGGGCTGGGCCAGGATTAGCTGCAGCCTCTCAAATCCAGCTGGTCCCAGAAACGCTGGGCTGGAAGATGTCACACTCAACTCTGATCCCTCCTCCACCCCTTCCCCGCTGGGTGGACTCATTCCTGGAGAGCACCCCCTTTCCCCCCAACACCACACGGTCCTAGGAAAGACGGTGGGGCAGGGGATAAGCCCTGAAAGGGACAACCCTTCTGCCTGTCCTCCCCCATCCCACCCTCCTGCTGGGTGACAAGACATTAATTATAGATATTTGGTACTGCTCAGAATTCCAAATGTCCCAACCACCTCATCTCCTCCCAACGGAAGCAGCTTCCATGGGGGAAAAAAATCACAGCGAAGAGCCAAGGAGGGGCAGGAGGGAAACTTGTCTCCACGTCCCTGCCGAGGGGGAGCCAGCCAGACAAAAGTGGGGGGGAGAACTGCAGCCCGGGCCTGCAGAAGGCAGGGCAGCTGAGCAGGCTGGGGTTGGGGGCCAGGGCTGCAGTGAGTGGCGGAGGAAGAAGGCCAGCAGTTCTGGGGCTTGGGCCAGCTCTGCCTGGCCTTACTGCGTGACCTTGGACTTAGCATTCTCCTCTTCTGGGTCTCAGGAGTTCTTCCTCCACAACACTAGGCCCTGGCGAATTACACACCACCACGAACACACTCAGGCTGTTACACCACGACGACGCGTAAGTGATGCCCCAGCTGTCCCTGACTTACGCCCTCCTCAGATGGCAGGCCAGTCTCACTTAGAAACTGGGAACAATCCCTTGATTCCTTTTCTTTAAGACACCGATTCACTAGGATTCAGGGTGACTCCCACAGTAAGACAGATACCCAATCTTTCACATGACAAGAAACCATCGGTGCCCGCCATAAAACGGGCACGCAATGAACAACGGCCACTGTTACAGCCATCTCAGGATGCCAAAGTCTCAAGAATCTGGCCATCTGCAATTCTCAGAGACAAGTCACTTCCTGCTTCTGGGCTTTAGATGGCACAAGTGTCAAGGGGCAGAAAAAATAGACTACAAAAGATTACCCCGAAGCCCCACAAGGGAATGCCTTGGTGCAAAGCGTGGCTCGTGGACAACACAATGGCAACGATGGACCTAGCTGGAAAAAACCAGAGGCCTGGAGTAGGAGAAACAGGAAGGCCCACACAGCACAGCCTTGGTGACCCACGAGCTGAGCGGCCCCTCATTCAGTCCCCAGAGAACAGACTTTCTGCCCCCTCTAGGCATGCTGACTCTCCCGGCTCCATTCGCTTGGACAGGCTGCAGAATAAGCCTTCCTCCAGAGCCTCAACGATCAGGCTGCCCATTCCCCAGTGCAAAGATGGGAAAACTAAGTCCTAACGATGACTGTCCAGGCCCAGATGAGTCAGAGGCTAAGCAGTGCCTGGGACCCCTGGGGCCCCAGCTTCCTGCCTCCTCACAATGCGGGGAGATGCTGAGGTAGGAGAGGGGCTCCCCCCAAAGAGATCAAGTCTGTGGTTTTCTGAGACCCCAGTTCTCTCCTCTTAGCACCTGGCATTGGTTTAGGCTCCATAAGCAGAACACGACAATTCCTCTTTCATCCCCTCTTTATTCTGAAGGCCAAGCCACACCACCTCCCCCCACAGTACAGGGATCGTGACAGGAGCCCCAAGCCCGAGAAAGGGAACATGGTCTGCTCAAGAGAAGCCAGCAGGAAGCGGGGAGTGGACAGCTGCTCCCCATGTTTCTGAAGCCAGAAGCAAAGGGATAGCAAGAAATCGAAGGCAGCAGATGGAAGAACTTCCAGGATAACAAGGGGGTGGAGACGGAGGCATGGCCTAGTAGTCCACCAGGTGTCACTGAGGCCTGTGCTCAGACAGCCGTGGGGAGGAGGAAGTCAAGCCTGGCCACCGAGGAGAAGCGGCTGAGGTGGCAGATCCTGTTCGGTCCTCTCTCCTGCCCCCGGGGAGGGAATGGTCACACCACCACCCACCTACAGAGCCTTCTGGGCAGAGCCCATTATCTATCTCCATTGTACAGAAGGGAGAGCAATCCACCTAACAGGGATGAAACTGGGGATCTCCAGTCTGGCTCTTCTAATTACAGACTCCCCCTTCTCTCTTCTGAGGGGAGAGAGGGAACAGGCAGCTGGGCCTGGAGACGTGGGAGGAGCCGAAATGTCAGAGGAAGCCTCTTTCAGGGACAGGAGAAGCCTGTATATTAGAGAACCGCTCCATACCACAGCTCTCAGGAGGGAGGTCACTGGAGAATGTGAAGGGGGCAGCAGCCGGTCCTATGAAACCTTTCTTCCTCTTCGGCCTCAGTGCCTGCCCCCCAGGCTCCCTAATTTCCTGGATGCCCCTCAACTCCCACTGTACCTCCACAGGAAACCATTACCTGGAAAAGGAAGCTCGGCCTCCCTCCCCCCATCCTCCGAGCATAGAACTGGCTCTGGTGCTCAGGCTCCCCTAATGGGGTCTCTGAAGAAGAGCCAGATCCCAAAGTCTCCTCTGCCCACTCCCTGTCTGTCCCTCCCGGCCGCCTCCAGAAAGAGGAGCAGGGCTGGGACAGGGGAAATAGAGAGGAGAGAAACAGAGACAGGGAGTTCAAGGGGCCCTTAAGAGCTCCGAGAAGCCAAGTGACCAAATTAGTCCAGGGTGTAGGGTTTCCCAGCTTCTGAAGTCAGCAACACAGTGGGAGCCCAGGCAGGCCGCAGTTGACATAACCCCAGGCCATCCCTGAGCTCAGCTTCCAGCCCAGAGCTGCAAATCTACTTGCAACTCTCCCATGCCAGGGTTGATGTTGCCTAGAGCCAGTCTGTATCCATAGCCAAAACCTAGGCACAGCTGAGGCAAGAGAAGAGAAGGAGAGCTTTGTGGAGGGTGGGAACGAGCCCCTGAGGCCTGGGATCAATAGGACAGATCCAGAGAGGCAGGATGAGGGGCCAGAGCCTTCACCCTGGCTCACCGACTGCCCTGTCTACAGGGACCAGAACTCTCAAGCCCTCTGAGGGGCCTTTGGGGCCAAACCTGTCACCCTGCTTCCCTAACCACTCTAGCTCGAAGCTCCTCTAACTGAAGAGGGGTATGCTGGCATTGGTCCCATAACTACCCAAATCCACAAAGCAGACTCTCCCAACTCTGCACAATAGCACCTGGATAGAAACTGCTTCATCCACATCCCTCAGACCCAGTCTCACAGATGGGGATGTTAAGTCACAAGAAAGGCCAATGTCAGAAAACTAGAATAAGATCGGGGGTGGACCCCTGAGGCCCTCTGCTGCTCCATAAATTAAGGCTGGTGCCTCTCTCTCTAAGTCTCCCAGGCCTTGAGACAAACTTAAAGGCAAGAACCTGTCAACTGTGACCTGAAATGAGATCAGTGAAGAGCTGGGCATTGAGACCGGAGCCTGGGCTGAATGTCATCACCCTCTCCCAGACTTACAGTGCATTCACAATAAAGAACCGTGGGAATCTCAAGTTCTGAGATCCCCAGGACCTCTGCGGCCACCACCAGGACACCTTGGGGGCAGACAGACCCTTTGACATTAGCAACATCCTGAAGCCTCTTCAGAACCGGGATTAATAGAAGCCCAGTGCCCTTCACGCTATTCCAGGATAGATAAGCACCTGTGGATCTGGACATCTGGCCACTGAGCAGACAACAAAAGTTCCTGTCAGGTTGGTGCCCATGGCTCTCCTGTACCCCCCCCCCCAATCTCTCTACAGGACTTACCACTTGTGGCTTGCTACAGCACTTGCTGGCAGGGGCAGGCTCATCTGGGGCCCTGGCAGCTCCAGCGGGCTTGGTCTCAGCAGAGGGCGGTGCGGAGGGAGGCAAGCAGGGTGGGTCCACAGGACCTGGGGCAGGACCGTCACTAGAGTGGAGGGTCAGCATGTACTGCTTAGTGACATCTTCAAGTGATGGTGCCTGCAATGTGGCATGAGCTCTCGCAGGGAAACCCACAGACTCTGGCACAGCCACAGGGGGGCCCACGGAAGTGCCAGGCTCAGGCACCACAATAGGGGTGAAGGTAGCAGGCACGCTGGCATGCCGAACGTGTTTGGAGGAAGACCGGACGTGCGTCTGGCTACCATTTTGGTCCTGGTTGTCCTCCGCTCTCCGAAGCTCCTGGTGACTGCTCCGGGCCGGGCGCTTCTTGGAACCTCGGCGGATGAGTCGAGGGGAGAGAACATTGGCCAGCTTGGGGTCAAGATGGAAGTCGTGGTGGGCAGTGGAGGAGGCAGGTGGGGCAGGCAGGGCCCTCTCTGACTGTGCCCTGCCTCTGGCAGGACTGGAGTCTTCTGGCTCTGCCCACTGCTCTGCCAGGATAGGTTCACTGCTGGATGGGGGCAGCATAGGCTCCACTTCTCGAATGGGCTCCCCTCCTGGGCCCTCAAATTCAGGCCCAGCCAACTCCCCACGGCGACTAGGGTCACTCAGAGATTTCTTCTTAGGGGTCTTGCCGGAGATCCTGTCTTCTCCCAAACGCCCCAAGGCACCAGGCCCCTGAACAATGCTCTGAATGACTTCCTGGTAATCCTTGTTCTCCTCACTAACCACTGACCAGTCACTGTGGCCACTGGTCAGGCCCTCATCCATCGTGGGGGTCACTGGAAGCCCTGTCTTAGAGTTCAGTGAGCCCAGAAGGTTGCTGTCCACAGAGAACCCGGAGGGCTCCTCAGAGGCGGCAGCCCGATGACGCTGTGGAATAGGGTCACTCAGGGATCTGTAGGCCTCACTTGCCTCTCCACTGCTTAGATCAGCTCCACTAGGGCCTGAGGGTGGGAGTTTGCGTCTCCTGCGGAGAGCACCTGGCGTTGGGGGGGTCTCAGGAGACACCAGGGCTCTCCCACCCAGACTGTCTTCCGTCCCAACCCCATGGAGGTGGTTCATCTGAGCTGAGGTGGAGGAAAGAGGCCGCCATACCCCTGCAGGATGTAGGCTGCAAAAGGTGGCACTGAGAGGCTCGGGGCCAGAGAGCTCTGTCCCAATGCCCTCATCTGTCAGGCTGGACTCAGGGCCAGAGAGCTCCTCCTGAGACCGCTGCCCTTGGGTCATGTCGCCTGCCCAGCCAGGGCTTCTAGGGCTGACATCACTTCCATCATCCTGCTGTGCACCCATGCGCTGTATCTTCTCAAAAACCTGACGGGCCTCCTGCACATACTGATCCTGGACCACGAGTGGCAGTGGATCCTCCTCTGCCCCAGAGCCTGCCAGCAGGAGCTCAGAGGAGCTGGGTTTCAAGGCACTGGTGCGGAGCAAGCGGCGAGCCATGGGCTTCTCTGAGCAGCTGAACGACTTTGCCCTGCGCAGGGTGGCCGTCAGGTCCTTGAGGGTGGGTCGCGTGGTGGGTGATGCTGGACTTTGGGGTGGCATGGACTCAAGTTGCTCCACTGGGCTCCCTGGGGCTGGTGAGTCTCCGCCATCTAGGCGACTGTTCCCGGGGCCCCCACTGGGCTTTCGGACCCTCAGCTCCGAAAGGTCTGAGCGCAGAAAACTGAGCAGCGTCAGCGTCTCGGAGGCGATATCTGGATTCGATAGTGACTTGCGCTGTCGGTTCTTGTCTAGCTCCAATCCTCCATCCCTCAGTGGCCTGGTGGTGCCTACAGGTCCCTTAGTGCGGGACCTAGTCTGGGGCCGCAGAAGGAGCCCTTCTCCGGTCCCAAAACTCGGGGAGCGATACACACCCCAACTCACAGAACTGCGGCTGGACCATAGTTCATCGTCCTTGAGGGTCTCAGTGCTCGAATAGCGACTACTACCTCGGGAGCCAGCTGGGCTGGCCAGGTACGCAGGAAAGCTCACCTTAGCCACACGGAAGGGTATTCCCCCAGTGTCAGACAGAGGCCTTAAGCTCTCTTGAGGACCTGGGACGCAGGGCTGCGTACCAGCACCCCACTCCCGGAGTCCCTCCTCCATAGAGGTTCTTGGAGATGTCGGAGGTTCGGGGCTCCTGACACCACCTGCTGATCCCAAGCCGCCCGAATTTAGCTCGTCACTGTCCTGGCTGCAGCCACGAACCAACAGAGAGTTTCCAGGCCTGAAGCCTCTCCCTCTCCAGCGACGGGCATCCTCGCCATCTGGGTCCTCATCACTGCCAGAAGAGTGGCCGCCGAGGTAGGCCGGACTTTGCGGCCCAAGCTGTGGCTGCGGTCCCTCCTCTTCCTCCTCGCTGGAACTAGCAGCCCGGCTGCGGCTGACAGGATAGGAGGAGGTAATGGAGGAGGAGGAGGAGGCCCGGGCCCCGGCCTGCGGTTGGGAGAAGCTATGCCAAGAATGTAAACCATCCGCCGGACGCTGCGCCCGCTCCTGTTGCTGCTGCCGACGTCGCCTCCCCTCGATCCCCGGCCCGGACAGCGGCCGTGCAGAACGCAAGCCAGCCAGAGGGAAGCACGTTCGAGGAGGTGGCGTTGGAGGCTGCCGGGGCTCACGAACTGGGGACTCCCACGAAGCTCCGTCGGGGCTGGTCGTCCCCAGGGCCTCAGAGTCCACACTTGGTCTCCTGGAGCTCGGGCCGCCGAAGAGTTTGCGCATCTCGGTGACGCTGGGCCAGGCCCCACGCTCAGTGCCTTCAGCTGCTTCTTCTGTCGTGCTGGGGGAGCAACCCTCGTCCCGGGCACCAGCGGAGTCGTCGTCCAAACGCGCCGCGTCGAAGCGCCGGGAAAGCTGGCGCACGGATGGCGAGAGGCTACGGAGCGGGCGCGGCTGCGCGGGGGCGGCCGGGGGCCCCGACGCCAGCTTGGACACGCGCCGGGAGGGCTGGCCCGGGACTGCCGCGGCTGGCCGGCACGAAGCTCGGCGCCGCAACCCGGGGGTGTCCGCGTCCTCTTCCTTCGGCCCGGGTCCGCCGCTCCAGCGCTCCAGCAGTTTGAACGAGACGCTGCGATAAAGTGGGGGCCGAGGTGACCCGTCCGCCATGGTGGTGGCAGTCACTCCGGGGGGGCTGGCCTCGGGGCCCCGCGGCCAACCCCCCCTGCACCCCTGCTCCGAGAGCCTGGATCCTGCACCCGCAGCGTGCGGCGGCTGGGGAGGAGGGTGCGGAGACCTGAGCAGAGGTTTATCAGTCGAGGATCAAGTTTCTGCGGCTGCGGACGGCAGTGGCTTCATCCTGGGCGGCCCCTCTCGCCCCAGCGTCGACCCCAGGCCCAGCCTTAACCTCTGCGAGAGCGGCCAGGGGCATCGCGGCCCGGCCGGCGAGGGGCCAAGGCTTGGTTCCTGCACTCCAAGTCCGCCTGCGAAGCCCGGCGGCCGGCCTGCCTCCCCTCGAGCTCCCGCTCCAGCTCCCTCTCCCTCCTCCTAAGCTGCTAGCTCTCTGCTCCCTTTTGTTGCAAATAAACTTTGAGGCAGAGGAAAGGGGGCGGGGGGCGGGGCCTGGCGCCTAAAAGAGGGGGTGGGCTCCGGGAGCGCGCGAGGCTGGGAACACTGTGGGGGGAGGGAATCAGGGAGGAGCCGAAGGAGAAACGAGATGCTTGAACATTTGTAGACCGAAACGACCCTCTAGAGGAGTCCGTCGGGAAAGCTGCGGGCTGATCCTCCCGGGGGACCCGTTCAGATGCACGGGAGCTCAGAGACTGGACAACTCCGCAGAACGTAGCACCGCGACTGAGCCTCTTTCACGCGGGAACCTCTGCCGGAGGGGCTCCAACATGGCAACCCAAGACCCACAAACTCTGGTACACACCGATACTCAGGTACACGCAGAAACTCTTCTGGCCGGAAAAGAGGTGGGACCCAGGGTGACGTGGGCGGGGCAGGCCCACCCGAGCGCTGGCGGCTCCCCACCTTGCTCAGACCACGCCCCTCGCCCATCCTTCGGCGGCGAATCCCGCTGCACCACGCCCATGTTCCGCCCCGCACTCCAACGCTCCACCTATATCCCACCTCCCTGGGGCCTGTCCATCTCTGACTGTCCCTTAACCCACCCTGTGCTGCTCTAGAAGTCCCACCTCTCGGGACTAGTACACACAACTCCCCCCTCCATTTTCCCAGCTGCCACCCCCCCACCCCACCCTCTTGGCCCTGGCAGCCTCTAATCTCTGCACCCCGCCTCCTCCTCCCTGCGGCCGGGGATACGTGGCTCTTGCGCCCTCTGCGGGCCGGATTCTCCGCTCCCTCCGAGCTCTGTAGAGATAAAACCCCATCCACCCACAACCAACCCTGGAAGAGTTAGGAAAGGTTTCACTTGCTTTCAGGCGTTGCCTGCCCCCTTACTTTGCCAAGCACTCTGCCCTTTCTTCGGCATTCCGCACAAAGGGAGGTTGGACGGGAACGCCCTCATCTTCCTACAGCCAAACCTATACTCCTACCTGCGGCTGCTCCACCCTCCAGACCAGGAAGGTGTAGGTCTCTCCTGCTGCAACAATGATCTACCCTAGAGCTCCCCTCCCGCCTCTACTGCAGCAGTCTGGCAAGTCTAAAATTGTTCTGGTTACTGAGGCGTCAACTTCTTCCCACCCTCATCTGCTTCTGTTAGGTCCCTCTTTGCCCAGACGGTTTAAATGTAGGACTCTACATCTAAATGAGTGAGACTATATGGACTGCCTAGGAGGTACGGGTAATAGTTTATGTATTTTATTTATTTAATCCTCGAGCTACTCTTGGGGATAAATGCTATTAAAGACGCCACAAAGGCCGTTGTAGAAGTCGGAAGGAAAGGGCAGCTCACTTGTGACTCAGATTCAGACTTTAAGGTCTTCAATCACCACACGCCTTCAGACAGCTTTCCCTGACTTCAGATCTTGATGAAGAAGGAGGGTCTGTCCGTCCCCAGCAGCCCTGCCTCTCTGTCCGTGGGCGGTGGGCAGAGCTCAGCCTCCTTGAGAACGGGACAAACTCCCTCCGCTCTGTTGCGTGTAGGTCCGTGGCGCATGCTTTCCCCAACCAACCCCAGGGCCATATCGGTCCCAGCCAAAGACACTCAGCGCCAGTAACCGGATGTGGGGAGCAAGATGGGGAGAGGGCAGAATGCTGGCTGCAGAGTAAGGGAAGGCAGCCTCTAGCTGGACCCCAGGCCGGTTTCCTGCTCACACAACCCCCAGGGTAAGAAGCCAGCCTCCTTCTGGACCACCCATTAGTTTGTAGGAAGTCTCCAGGCGTGGCGATAGCCCTTCTGAGTTGAGACCAGCCTCTTGCCAGTCCCTTGCCCAATTTTATCTCAATTCTGTCTCGAAGGGTGTAAGTGGTAAATCTTGTCCTCACCACTGGCAAATTAGTGGGCAAGGAAGAGAGCCCTGCCGGGCTTGTGCCGCTCTGCCCTGCCTTGCTTGGTGACAATGAATAAACCTCCATGCTTCTTTGGGCCGCAGCTGCCTTGTCTGAAGGGCGAGGAGGGAGTGGGGTCAGGTTCCCCTAAGCAAGTTCAGGTGTGTATGGAGTCACTGTCTCCCTCCGTAATGGTGGTTCCTATGGCATGGTGTGGTCTTGTCTTTTGTTGTACTGGGGTCAAACCCAGGGCTTTGGCATGCTTGGTACTCACCCCTCTACTGCTCAGCCCCAGCCCCAGGTCTGAAGTATGTGCTCTTCCAGCTTCTATGCGCTATTAAAATTTGCCTTTATGTCACTTCTGAGACAGGTCTTTATCCCACATCACAAATAGGCAAACTGATGGAGAGGAACAGAGACTCAAGTCATAGGCCCCAAGAGTCCTGCCACCTATACTTGGCTGAAGTAAGCTAGCCTGGCCTCTAGCCCCACTTGTGAGGAGGGAGGATATTTAAGGATCTTGGCCAGGCAGAGTGGCATCTCACTCCGGCCTCTTTTTATTTTTATTTTGCTTTATGTATGTGGGTGTTCTTGCCTGCATGTATGTGTCTCTTTTGCCTGCCTATATGTGTTCAGATTCCCTTGGAGCTCAGGTCTCCAAGAATGTTGTGAGATGCCATGTGAGTGTCTGTGAGCCTCAGGCTTCTCTTCTGTGGGGGAATGAATGAGTGTGATCTACTCACTCAGCAGGTAACCTTGTGAGGTCAGAGCTGTAGAAGTCCTTGGGAAAAATCAACATGAAAAGGTTAGATGGTCAAGGTCATGTGTGGTGGTAATCTAATTGTATTGAAATATTATTTTGATTTGTACTGAAATATTAATTTGATTGTATGTTAATAAATAAAGTTGTCTGGGGGTCAGAGCTATTAGAGCCATAGCAAGAGTGTGGCGGTGGTGGCACACGCCTTTAATCCCGTAGATATCTGTGTGTTCAGGGTCAGAGCTATTAAAGCCATAGCAAGAGTGTGGCGGTGGTGGCACACGCCTTTAATCCCATAAGATCTCTGTGTGTTCAGGGATACAGCCAGCATTGGAGACATATGCCTTTAAGACCTAGGGGGCTGTACATTCAGACAGTGACGAGGCAGTCATGTGTTTGGGTTTACAACCAATGAGACGGCAGAACAACATACTTTAAAAATACGAACCGACAGGAGGTAGGTCTCTTTTCGCGAAGCTGGGACAGCAGGAGGAAGGGTGAGATTTTAGCTCTGAGCTCTGACCTCTCGGCTTTCTCTTTTACATTGTTTCTGTGTTTCTTATTTAATAAGACGGTTGGTTACATCTACAGTCATGTGCAGGATGGACCTTGGAACTTAATAGAACCATTTGTCCCCGGAAAGGAGCTATCTGAAGGGGAGATCTGGCTTCTGACTCCTTTCCAAAGCCTAACAGTCTCTTGGACACTAACTGTACCCCCACATTAGACCTGGGGTGCATAGGATTTCATTAGTATCTCTTGTTCACTTTACATTCTCATCATTACATTGCTTGGCTGACTCTTACCAAAAAACAAAACAGCCAGGGCCTTTGTAGTAACTTTCGTCTCCTTCCTGTGTCCCACCACTGAGGGGCAGCCTCAGACCCGTCTCAGACCTGTGCTAATCAGCATTCATGTGTTCTCTCTCTCCCTCCTTCTCTCCTTTCTCTCTTTCCTCTCTCTGCCCCCTACAGGATCTCTTGTAACCCACCTCAGCCTCAAACTCTTTGTATAGCTGAGGGTGACCTCGAACCCCTGTTCCTCCTGCCTCTTCCTCCCAGGTGTTAGGATTACATGCAACACTGTGCCTGGCTTTTTTGTTTTATTTTAAGAGGTACTCTAGTATGTGTGTGTGTGTGTGAATAAATGTTTTGTCTGTCTGTATGTATGTGCACCATGAGTGTGACTAGTGCCCAACGCGGCCAAAAGAGGGGTTCACTTATGAGCTGTCATGTGGGTACTGGGAACCGAACCTGGGTCCTCCACGAGAGCAGTAAGTGCTCCTACCTGCTAAGCCATCTCTCCAGCTCCCAGTTTTGTCTTACTTGATTTTATTGCAGTTACACAGTCCTCACACTATTTTCATTCTAGTATTTTTGTTGATGTTGGTTTTGTTGTTGCTTTTGGTTTGGTTTGGTTTTGGCGTCAACTTCCTGTCCTCCTGCCTCAGCCTCTAGTTTCTGAGGATCATTATGGGCACGTATTGGATTTTTTGTTTGTTTAGTTTTTCTTTTTAATAATTTATTTTTTTATGTGCACTGGTGTTTTGCTTGCGTGCATGTCTATATGAAGGTGTCAGAAGCCCTGGAACTGGAGTTACAGAGAGCTGCGAGCCGCCATGTGGGTGCTGGGAATTGAACCAGATGTTCCCGAAGAGCAGCCAGTGCTCTTAACCACGGAGCCACCCCTCCAGCTCTCTCTTTGTTTTTCATTCTTCCTTTTTTTTTTTTTCCAAACTCTGGCATGATCGGACACTGGACGTCCTGGGAATTGAACCCAGGTCCTCTGGAACATCAGTTAGTGCTCTTAACTGCCAAGCCATCTCTCTCCTCTTTTGTTTGTTTTTCAAACAGGGTCTCACTGTGTAGATCTGGCTGGCCTGGAATTTGCTATATAAACCAGGCTGGCCTCAAACTCATAGAGATCCGCCTGCCTGTGCCTCCCAAGTGCTGGGATTAAAGGTGTGTGTCACCATGTCCCACTTGGATGCTTCTGAGTTTCACTTGGTTTCATTGCTCTCTGTGTGTGAGTATATGTATGTGTTGCTAGGATTGGACTCTGGACCTCATACATACTAGACAAGTTCTATACCACTGAACTAAATCGCCAGCACACATCCCTCCCCCCTTTTTTTTGAGACAGGTTTTCAGTAAGTTACTCAAGCTGACCCCGAACTCATTCTGTAATCTTGTCAGGCCTTGATCTCAATCCTTCTACCTCTGCCCCTCAAGTAGCTAGAATTATAGACTTCTGTAATTGCTTTAGTTTTTTGAAATACATATGGGGTCAGCAGGTAAAGACACTTGTTGCCAAGACTGACCTGAGTTTGATCCCTGGGGCCCACATGTTAGAAGAAGAAAACCAACTCTTGAAAGTTTCTGATCACCACACACACAATAAATAAAATTATACACACACACACACACATACACACACACATATATATATATATACACACACATATATATGTGTATATATATAAAGGCAAAGAAACCAAGTGTCATAGTCCAGGCCCACCTTCAACTATCTGTGTGGCTTGAGCTGGCCTCCCACGTGCTGTGAGCCATCGTGCCCCGCTTTAGTTCTTTATACTTTGGAGAGACTTCTTGTTCTTTAATATTATACTGCTAAGGCTTAAGTGCTGCATGTTGGCATAATTAATTCTAGACGCATGAGCTATTCTAGTGTATTGATCCATCGTCTTAATGGATAGCCAGGGATTGGCAGTATTGATGAACTTTTGTGTGGCTTTGGAACTCATGGACAAAGGTGCTTGTGGCAAAAGTGTGTAAGCATTAAACATTCGGAGGTGCTGTGGAAGCCAGGATGAAGTATCCCTGTCATCAGGAGGCGCTGTGGAAGCCAGGATGAAGTATCCCTGCCTTTAGGAGGCGCTGTGGAAGCCAGGATGGAGTATCCCTGCCATTAGGAGGCGCTGTGGAAGCCAGGATGGAGTATCCCTGACATTAGGAGGCACTGTGGAAGCCAGGATGGAGTATCCCTGCCATTAGGAGGCGCTGTGAAAGCCAGGATGGAGTATCCCTGCCATTAGGAGGCACTGTGAAAGCCAGGATGGAATATCCCTGTTGTGGTTTTGGGTAATCTGGTCTTCTGTTTTATGACATGTATGTACTCCCACTCAGCCTCAAGTCACACTGGGGCTGACCCTCCCAGGTTATCAGCCATCTTTAAGATGCCTCCTGGTTATTTCCAACCCGTCAGTGGCTCTTAGTTTCCTTCAGGTTCCAGCCTACATCTTGACCGCTATCCCAATTAAACCACTGCCTGGCTTTTACCTAGGGGGTGACGAAATCTGACTAAAGGGTTCGTTTTGGCTGGGACTGGGGACATGGCCTAGAAACAAACAAAAGCAAACCAACAAACCCCACAAAATCACATTTATTTATCTCTTTTATGCAAAAGTTTTGGCAAGTGGATGGGAACACGAGCTTCCCCCAGGCTCTTCCTCCTTGTAAGAAGTGGGTCCCAGGGATCAAGACCTTGCCTTTGCGTTAGTGATCGTGCACCAGCAGACCCCTCCCCTTGTAAACAGAAAGGCTGGGGAGAAGACCTTCGTTGGATTTTGCAGTGTTAAGGATTAAGCCCAGGGGCTAGCACACTCTAGTTATGTGCTACTGAGCTGTAGCCCCAACTCTTGATTGTCTGAGACAGGGCTTCACCATGCAGACCAGGCTGGCCTGGAGCTTGTTACCCTCCTGTGACAGCATCCTGAGTTCTGGGATAACAAGCATGAATTGACCAGCCCCCACCCCCACCCCGAGACATCGGTGTCGTAGCTTCGTGGTTGACGTAGAACTTCTTGAGGGCCAGACCCAGGCCTGTTGAACCAAGTTTGACTCTCTGTATGGTTTCGGGTTGTGGGGAAAGCTTCTGGCACCATGGTCCCAATGGTAAATATGCGGCTGCCAGTGCCTCGGCGTCTGCCCTGGGGCCTCAGACTCTCTGCCTCTGCCACTTGGCGGTGAGCTTCTGCAGGAGCTCATGGGGCTGCCTCCGGAACTTCTGCTGTGTGAAGTAGAAGAGGATGGGGTCCAGTACACTGTTGGCGCTGGCAAAGGGCCGAGTGCCTTTGTAGGCCGCTGCGAAGGTCTCCAGTACAGGGCAAGAGACCCCAGGCGTGGACCGCACAGCCAAGTAGGCGGTCTTAGTGATGTGGAAAGGCAGGAAGCTGATGGCGAAGACAGCCGCCACCACCACAGCCATACGGGCCGCCTTGCTGCGCCGCTCTTGGGCCACAGGTCCTGCTGGGCCATCCTGACGGCACAGGCGGCGGGCCATGCGACAGTAGCAGGCCAGTAAGGCTGTGAAGGGCAGCAAGAAGCCGACGACCGTGAGAGCCATGCCATAGGGCAGGTAGCGGGTGGAAAGGATGGGTGGGCTCAGGTCGTAGCAGACAGTGCGGTTGCGCTGGATGCCCGTGGCAGCGAAGACGGCTGTGGGCAGGCACTGAGCTGTGACAGCCAGCCAGACGGCTCCACACACCACCCAGGCAGCGCGGCGACCCCCACGCTTGTGCCAGGGGGCCAGGGGATGGCAGATCCCGAGGTAGCGCTGGAAGCTAATGCAGGTGAGGAACAGGATGCTACCGTGGAGGTTGGCATAGAAGAGGAAGCGCACGAGGCGGCAGGCCAGGTCTCCGAAAGGCCAGTGGTCCCCTCTGGCGTAGTTATAGATGAGTAGGGGCAGGGAGCAGGCATACAGCAGGTCTGCCAGTGCCAGGTTCAGGGTGTACACAGCTGAACGGGTCAGGGTCCGGCGGGAGGAGCAGATCTGGGCGATGACACAGATGTTCAGTGGCAGGCCCACCACCAGCACCACTGAGTAAACCGGGGGTAGCAGCAGCCGCTTGAAATCCTCACGGTAGACGCACGTGGTGGGCGGCAAGCCAGGCGCCTGGATGGTGCCATTGTCCTGCTCCATAACTGCCCAACTGCTTTTCCTATGCCGGGAGAAGCTGGGGAAGTAGTACACATGCTATCAGTGGCCTTCAACTATCTGAACAAGTAAGTCCTTAACTTGGTCACCCCTTAAGGCTCATCACCCCACAAAGATCCATTCAGATCTCATATCATGGAAATGTGTGCTCCAGTAAAGCTCAAGCTTGAAAGAAATCAAAGCCGTTTTCTTTCTCTAGTATTGATTTCCTCTCAGCTTTTCCCAGTGAATTTCTATTCATCCCTCACAACCCTAGTCAATTGTCTCTTCTGTGAGGGGGGCGTTGATGGGCTTGGGTTCAAATCACAGCTGTGTTGCTTCCTGCCCACATGATCTTGGGGTGGGGATTTACCTCCTCACTCCCCCTACCGGAGGAATAAGGGAATGTTGTCTTTAGGTTAGAAGCACACACGGGACTTCTCCGGAGCTCCCTAGGGGGTAGGGATGCGGTAATGGTGTGTACCTGTCTCATGCAGATGGAAGACCTTTTAGGAGGAAGACCAGGTTTGGTGTTCCTCCGCGTCTTCAAGGCAGATTGGGTCCAGGACAGAGTGCTCTGGTGGCGCTTCGTTTACCCCTGTGGACAGTGCACACACCGAGAGCTCCCCGAGGGAAACGCCAGCGTCCTCAGCCTGAATTCCACCTTCAAAGCCATCGTTCTTTCAGTCTCAGCTTATCTGTAACCCAGGAGAGGTGACTCAGGTGCTGCGGGAAACTTCCTTCCAGTCGACCTTAGCGGGTGGGGGTGGGGAGGCTGGAGCAGTTCGGGTCATTCACTACCGCTGCAGTACCCAAATCAGGAGGCTCACCACTCTCTGTAACTCCAGCTTCAAAGGATCCAATGCCTCTGGTCTTTGCACACACATGAACATGCACAAGCACCCATGCAGAGGGCTCAGTGGTTAAGAGCACCGGCTGCTCTTCTAGAGGATCCAGGTTCAATTCCCGGCACCCACATGGCAGCTCACAACTGTCTGTAACTCCAGTTCCAGGGGATCTGACACCCTCACACAGACACACAAAAATTATAAAAATACACCAAACCAAAACAAACAAGCAAAAGCCGGAGGTGGTCCCTGGTGGCCAGAGTGAAACTCCAGTTCTCAAGGGGGAACCAATCAGGATTCAGGCTGGCCAAGCGTCACAGAGATGGAACCAATCAGAAGGCAAGCTGGCCAAGCATCAGAAATGGAAACTAGATGTAAATGTTAATAAGTAAATAAAAAGCTTTCCCAAGAGAATGAAGGTCCTGGCGGCTGAGGAGGGTTTTCATTAGTAGGAGTAGTTTTCATTAGTAGGACACCCAAGTGGGGACAGGGTGGGACAGGCATGGGTGGGAAGGGGCTGTGCCCCTGTCCTTCCTTAGGGGGGCTGTAGCTCTCTGGCCACACATGGAGGAAACTGTAGTGGCCTCTTGTTTCTCCAGCCTCTGGGGAGACTGGTCTTTCTAAGACTATCTCCTTGGAAGGAGCAAGAGCTGCAGAAAAAGCCTTTGAGTAGACCTCGGGCATCATCCACTCCCCGGATGATACTCCGCTCTGTCTCTGAGGACCAAGGGAGCTGAGTGTTCCTGCTCTTCCTCACTCATCCCACTGTTCCCAACGGCCAGTGCGGCTGAGACCTAGCATCCTCTCTGGCCTGTCCATCTTTGCTGATCTTTTCACAGATGCGCTCGCTCCTAGTCCACCTCGGTTAGCCATAACCTCAGCACCCCCAAGCTCATGAGCCCATGCCATCCCTCCTTTGAGTCCCCAGCTGAGCAGACTCCACCCAGCTTGCCAAGGGGTCCAGCCACCCCTGTCCCACCCCTTACTGGCCTGTTTCCTCAAGACACAGATACTCACAGGCAGCATCTCATCACCATCTCGGGTCAATGGTACCAAGTGTGTTGGGGCAAAGGACCCTCAGACATGGGGCTGCCCACGCTCCTGTCCTCAGCCACGCTGTAGCATCTCTGAAGTGACTTTGGACAGCTTCCTCTGCTTCCTGACCCTGCTGGCTCTGACTGAAATAGCCCTAGGGGAGGCACCTCCCTGCCACCCCCCACACCTTAGCCTGGCGGAAACAGACTGGAAGAACACAGAGCCAAACAAAAGGCATCCTTCCCAGAACTCTCCAGCCATGGGAGGAGGGGACAAGGGGACAGAAAGAGGGATGGGGGGGAGGTGAGCAGACCCAGCCCTACAGACCCAGCAGATGCCTTCCACCCAGCTCTCCCTCAGTGTTCTCATCTGTTAAATGGGCAGATGGGTTATGACATTTCCCGGTCCTTCCCTTAGCTGCCACACCTGGGTCACCAGGAATCCATTCACTTCTCTGGTCCTGCCCTCCTGTACCCATCCTCCGTTCTCCACCCACTTGGTAGGTCCTCTCCTGACATTCCTGTCAGTGCCTCTCTCGAGATGGCAATCCACTTCGGAACTTGCTTACCCAGCTACTTCTCACGCTTTCCTTCCCACGTGTCCTTTTTGCCACAAGCCTTTATTAAGCACCTACTGTATGCCATCAGCTCCCCCCACATCCCCCTATAGCAGTCTCAGTCCCTTCTACACAGAGACCCAGGCTCATGAGAGTGGGGGTGGTGATGGGCACAGAAATGAATCCCTGGAGCTGCTGGAACAACTGGAGGGTGGGAGGTGACGTCCCACTGTTCTTCAGGGGGAGGCAGCATTCAGAGAGGGTGACCTGAAGATGGGCTCCGGTGGGGAGCCACTGAGGCAAGTCAGTGGGGGTAGGGCGGTGCAGGGGATGGATGTCAAACTGGTAAGTGGGGGGCAGGGCTTGCATCCTGCTCTGCTCCCACACCCATCTGCCTCTCTCAGCTGCTGGCTAGAACATCAGAGTTGCCACCTGCATGTCGGGATACCATAGACAGGACTTCTTACCCTGTCACTTGTAGAGAAGCTTCTAGAATGTAGAGGTCATCCGGGCACTAGCTTACCCCAAGCCCACTTCACAGGACTATGGAATCCAGGGGGAGCCAACCCTTTGAACCAAAGTGAGATCATGATTGAGCTGCAGGTAAACACTTGGCCAGCTGTGTACAAATGGGGCACCTACGGTGTATTTGTGTGTGTGCCAAGAGATCCAGCAGGCTCCGTGATCTGTCCTCCTTCCCAGTAGCTAGCTTCTTGTGGTGTTCCCAGGACTGTCTCCTGTGACCCAGGGTCAGTCAGGGATGAGGCCACTTTGAAGGCCTAAGGAAGATGGGGTGCTGGCCCTGGGGCAAGGCTTGGGTCACACCTCGAAATGGTTGTGGCTCCTCCAGGGTCTGGAGTCATCCCTGCAATGAGAGCCTGCAGCCATGAGATGGCGCTAGTGGACAGCTGACGAGGACAAGGCTGGTGCCGCGGGGACCTCCTCCCGTCAGGTTGGCACTGAGCAAGCCCGGGACATGTCCCTAGCCCCGTTCCTCTGGCCCTCCTAAGGTTTCCTCTATTTATACACCCCAACAAGCTCAGGCCTCTGTCTGATCCTCACCCTCGCGATGTGGCTCACCGCAGCCATTTGAGTGTCCAGCCAGGACTATTGCCCTGATGCCAGGCATCTTCCGCCCATCTCTACCCCAGGCACCTGAGTGCACCATCAGCAGAAACACTGAAGCCCCTCACACCACCGAGGGACAACCTCTACTTGCTTCCTTTTCTTACTTAGTCCAGATCACAACTACAAGGACAGTTCTGCAGCATCATCGACTGAAGGCCAACATCAGGAAGAACTGACTCCGTGCTCTTGGTGCTACTTAGATCCTGGGGTCTCAGGATGCCCTTTGACTGACCCTCCATGTCTAGAGGGACGAGGAAGCCTGTGGGACAGGGGCAGGAGCTGGAAACTTGAGTCACCACCTACCAGCAATGCCCTGCTGCTGCGGGACCTGTGACGAGGCTTCCAAGCTTCCGACTGCCTCCCTGCCGGGAAACCCCCTTGCTGTACCCCAGCCCCGTGAATTTAGCAGCAGAGATACAGGATGGTGGGGTCAAGACTTGGCTTCCTTCATCTGAGTCAGGCTGAGACCCACCATCAGCCTGCTGTGTGGCTTAGGGCCAGCTATCCACCCTCTCTGAGTCTGAGAAACTTATGGTAGCATGTTCCCTTCCTTGCAGAGACATTATGCCCTCTCCAGGCACCACCCAGCCCTGACTCTGTGTGGCATCCAGCCTGAGGGCCTTGGAGCCTACCTCCAGCCAGCCTGAGGCTGGTTCCTGATGCCAGTCCCCGGCACCTGGACGACAGTGGACAAGGGACAGAATCCTTATTAGGACAGTTAGAATCCCTCCAGGCTACAGCTGTAAACCCAGCAGAGGGCTGCAGGGGGGACAGGGATCTGCTTTCTCTTCTCTCTTTTACTTCCCCTTCCCCCTCTGCCCAGCAGGGACCAAGTGGAACCGAAAGCTCCATTTTGAGCACGAAGAGGCAGCTGCAGCCTGGGTCTGGGCCCCCTTCCTCTGTTTCCTTTGGTCCATAGCCCTCTTTCTGGGACCACTGCCTCCACCCAGCACTTCCAATAAAGGTGTGGAGGCACCCTGCTCTGTGCCTGGACCCCCAGCTCTCCCATCCCTTCCTCTCTCTGTGGACCCAGTGACTTCAGGACCAGTGAGTGCCTGCTGCTCAGCTGTAAGGACTGTGGTTGGCTGCAGACCACTAGTGCCCCAGACCTGTCCATCCCCCAGGAACCAGGCTTCGGGTGGTGATGGGAGATGGCTCGGGTCTAGCACTTGCCCTGCCGTGCAGGTGGATCTGGAGGAGGCCTCATTTCAGAGCCCGGAGGATGTGGGAGAGTGACCTGCCCGCGTGAGAGGAGTGTGTGACCACCTCAGGGGTGGTGAGACTCCCCCACTGGGCATCTGGAAGTCCAGGCGGGAGTTTTGAAGAATGGTTGAGAAGGAGAAGAGTTTTTGTAGGGTTGGCAAAGCGGGGAGGCATGAGACTGTGTGCCAGGCATGGTGCTAGGTCCTGGAGATAAAACCACGAGGGAGGGCAAAGCTGGGACTGTGTGCCAGGCATGGTGCTAGGTCCTGGAGATAAAACCACGAGGGAGGGCATTGTCAGAACCCAAGGGTGGCAGTGAGCACAGGACAGGGAGCACAGGACCCCTGAGAACACCGTGGAACTTCTGGATCCAGCTGTGCCTGAGGCTTCAGCCTCCCACTGGACTGTAGTGGTACATGCTTATAAATTCTTACTTTGCCTCAGTCCACTAGACCTGGATTTCTGTCCTTTGATATCAGCCGTCCAAAGCCAGGCATGGTGGTGCAGGCCTGTAATCCTTACACTTGGGAGGTAGAGTCAGGGGCATTAAGAGTTCAAGGTCATTCTCAGCTGCATAGAAAGAAGAGCTGGGGATGTAGCTGTTAGTTCTTCCTTAAAGTTCATAAAACCCTGGGTCCAGTCCACGGTGCCACATAGCCCAGGCATGGGGAGATGGAAGCAGGAAGAGCCAAAGTTTTAAGGTCATCTTCAGCTATGTGAGTTCAAAGCCAGCCTGGCATACATGAGATTTTATCTCAAAAAGGATGGGGGGGGGGAAGGAAGGAAGGAGGGAAAGAAGAAAATAAGAATAGAAGAAGGGCCTGGAGAGACGGCTCAGTGGTTAAGAGCTTATACTGTTCTTACAGAGGACCAAAGTTTGGTTCCCAGTCTCCAGATCAGGTGCTTACAACTGCCTAGGACTCGACTCCAGGGATCTGATGCCTCTGACCTCCGCAGGCACCCATACTCATGTGCACATATGCACACACATACACATAGTTAAATTGTGTGTGTGTGTGTGTGTGTGTGTGTGTGTGTGTGTGTGTGGTGTGGTGTGTGTGTGTGGTGTGTGTGTGTGTGTGTGTGTGTGTGTATTTCTGGATAAGTTTTCTCTGTGTAACAGCCATGATTGTCCTGGGACTCACTCTGTAGAACAAGCTGGCCTCGAACTCACAGAGATCCCCCTGCCTCTGCCTCCTGAGTGCCAGGATTAAAGGCGTGCATCACCGCTGCTCTGCTTTAAATATATAGTTTTAAATCACCATTGCCTGTAGTTCTGATCTGCAGTGGGGCCTCCCGCTCCTCTCCCACAGTTTTGGTCCAGGAGCCCATCATCTCTGCCTGGGAAACTAGAACGGGAGGGCAGGTGGGGACACAAAACTGTCTGGTGGACACGATGGCAGCCAGGGAGCTTCTCGGAGTGACCGCTATCATCTCAGCAGCTCCTGGTGGGACCTGGAACTCATCTGGGCTCCACCTGCTGTGTGTCTTAGAGAGGTCACTTTCCTCCTTGAGCCCCATCTTCCCTGATACTCACTGATAACTTCGTGGCTGATTAGTGGAAGCTCTGGTACCAGGATCTTACATGAGATGGGCTTTACTGGTCCCACTTTGCAGATGAGGAGTCGGGGGGCTGTTGTTTGGATGTGGTGTCTCCCGACAAAGCTGATATGTTAAAAGCTTTGTCCCCAGCTGGTAACTCTAGATAGGTGACGGGATCGCCAGGCCATTGACCTTCTCTATGAATTAGCTCGTGCACCGTTCCCGTTGGATGGGATATTAGAAGGTAGGGACCGGTTGGAGAGAGTGGGTCAAGAGGGTGAGATTTTAAAGTACGGGTCTTGTTCTCCTCCTCCTCTTCCCCCTCCCGCTCTCAACCTGCTGGCTGCCGCCAGGGAAGCGGCCTTGTTCCGCCATGACCTTCTCTATGCCGTTTCTGCGTTACTGCAGGCCCGTGGCTCTGAGCCAAGAGATGGCAAGCTTGGGAACCGTGAACCGAAAGAAATCCTTAAATGATTGTCTCTCAGATTTTGTCACCGTGATGACTAGGCTCAGACAAGGTGGTGACATGTCTGAGGTGACAGTGAGTCAGTGGCCAGTTGGGAGCTGAATGCAGATTTGAGTAACGATAAAGTCTGTTCTGGGAAGAGAAGTGACATTTCCCTATCAGAAACCTGAAGCCAAAGAGGTTAGGAGTTTGCCAGTGCACACAATAGGCCCCTCATGGCACCACTTCCCAGGAATAGGTTAGGACAATGGAGGTTAAGAGTCAGGGCCCATGGGGCCTGGATCAGACACACTTACTCCCTCCCCCCTCCAACTGTGTGAGACACTGGAGACAAGATCGACTTTGCTTTTGGGTCTCCAGTTCCCTGGGAACCCTGGGAAAGGTTGGATGAATGAATCTGTCCATGAAGATAAGCCACAGAGCTCTATCCTTGGTGTTATTGGGTTCAGTGTGTGTGTGTGTGTGTGTGTGTGTGTGTGTGTGTGTGTGTGTGTGTGTGTGTGTGTGAATATATGTGGAGGTCAGAGGACAATTTCTGGGCATCAGTCTCCCCCTTCCTCTATGTGGGGCCTGGAGACTGAGCTCGGGTTGCTTGGTGGCAATCACCTTTACCCACTGAGTGATCTTGACTGAGGATGTATTTGTTGGAGGCTAGGGGAATGAGCACAGGAACTGTACCTCTAAGCCTGCATGATTCCCCAGCCCCAACCTTAGGAAGAACTGTTCACCCACACTGAGTGTTTTTGTGGGTGAAGACACTGAGGATCGAAGGTATCTGGCTCCGTGTACAGTTCTCTGTGGAAGGCTGGACCAGAGGGAGCCTCGGAGGACCCCTCACTTCTCATGAGAAGTGAGGTCCTGCTCTAAACATCCTTAGCATCTCCTGAGGCCTGAGCCCATCTAACAGAGACAAGACATTCACTGCCACCCCCCCCAGGGGTCAGTGACAGGACTCTGGGTTCTGGACCGGCTGAACCAGATAGGCCTTAAGATCATCTGACTGAGACCCCTCTTCTCCCCCAAGAGGAGACCCCTGAAGCCTCTCCAGTGGCGTGTCTGGCTCCTGTTTGCATCCTCCCCTTGACAGGGAGCCTACTCCTCTGCCAGGCTGCCACAGGCTATGTTGAGAAAGCTCACTGGGAGACATGCTTGGTCACACCAGGCCCTGGGATAGGCTACTTAGTTACTGGTTCTACCCCAGTGCAGCCTGGGACCCGAGACACCTTGTGGAGTTTATGCCAAGACCATTTATCAACTGCTCTTCATTCCCACCACCGGATTCCTGAGCTCACACCCAGATCCAGGGAAGCCTGGACCGCACACCACGTGACAGTAGAACGTCAAGACAAACCTTGTAGCCAAGTGTGGTACATACTTGGAGTCCCAGCACCAGAGAGGTCAGGATATCTCCTTCATCAAACAGCTCTCAGCCTCCACTGTGGACCTCATTGGCCTGGGGCCCACCCATGTAGGCGGAAGAGGGTTTTGTAGGCGTCTGAGGTTGGCCTGGGAAGGACATTAGAAGGGTATCAAAGTGAGGGTGACTCCTGACTCCGTGTGAAGTGTGGGGCGGGGGGCGGACGGTGACAGGCAGCTCCTGCTGTGGGCATGTGTGATATGCATGAAGAACCCAGACCTCTCTTCCTTAGGGTCACTCAAACGACATCGTCCATGGGAGGCCTTCCTCTGCTACCCCAGCTAAAATCACCACCTGCTACCTATGTGTGGGATTTCCTCAATCTGTTATAGGTTTCTCCTCAGCACCTTTAGATGTTTTATTACATTTACTTATTTATATGTGTGCTTTTTTAATACCTATTTACACGTGTGCACACATGTGGCTAGAGAGAGTCATGGTGTAAGTGTTGGAGGTCAAAGAATAACTCGGTGCTCTCCTCCTAGTATGCATGTCTGGGAGATTGACCTTAGGTTAGACTTGGGGGCTAGCTCCGTTACCTGCTGAGCCATCTCAGGAACCCCCTCCCCTCCACATCCCTCCTTTTTCTTTATCTCTTTCTTTCTTAATTCATTCTTTCTTTCATCCTTCCTTTCTTCCTTCCTTTTTTTTTTTCCTTGAGGCAAGGACTCTTGTAGCCCAGGCTAACCTCAGACTCACTATGTAGCTGAAGATGACTCTGAACTTCTCATCCTCCTGCCTCCACCTCCCAGGTGTGAGCCACCACACCTAGCTTATGCAGTCTGAGGATGGACCCAGGGCTTCGTGGATGCTCCATAAGCCCTCTGCTAACCGAGCTGTACACCAGGCCCATTTTGTTTGTGTTTTCAAGGCAGGGTCTTACTCTGTAGCCCAAGCTGACCTGGAACTCGTGGTAATCCTCCTGCCTTAGCTTTTCATGTGCTTGGATTCCAGGTGTGCATTACTGTGCGCGGCTGTACGCGCCATCTTTGAACACCTGTTCTACTCATTTGTTGATTTCCTTCTCCACCGGGATGTATCACCAGGTTTTCACCTTTCCTTTGTGTCCTGGGACATCGCCTGGCATACAGTAGGTGCGCAGTAAGCATTTTTGGGAGGACTGAGTTCCGGGAGTGGCCCAAGTACCTGTACACAAGTATCTTAGGAACAGAAATCTGCTGAGGGCGCAGGGAACTTGGCTTGAACTCCGTGCAGCGAGCCATCTGACTTACAGTGTGTGGTTTGGGGGATCGGGAGCAGCAGAGATGAAGTGTATGTACAGGCTGCTCCCGGAGCTGTTTCTGTCTGGCTTTATGAGCAGTATGGGATATGAAGAGTCCCAGCTGAAATGGGGAAGAGGCTGCCTGCCTGCCTCGGTTCTCTGCCCTGCCCTCTGCCGTCTCTAGGCCTCTCCTCCCTAATCTGAATCTCTTCCAGGCACCCACACTGGCTTCTGTGTGCTTAGCCAGCGGTCCCAGCTTCTAGCATTACATGATCACCACTTCTGTGTGGGGCCTCTGATCCAGCCTCTGGCGCAGTAGCACTCGGGCCTCTCTCTATGCCACCTGAACCCCACCCCAGGACCCAGACCTACGTCTACACAGCTAGTGAGTTGGTATCCCTCAAGCATGGCACCATCAGGCTGGTTCAGCCTCACACCTTGCTAAGCACGGCTCGAGCACGTGACTTGGGTCCCGCTGTCTCCGCCCCCACCGCGGGCTCTTCAACCTTTTGCCTGATCTGGCATGAGCTCACTCCTCCTCTCTCTTCTAGGCCTGCTTTATCTCTTTTCTCACTTCTACATCTTCAATCCCAGCAGACCTCAAATGGACCAGCTTCAACTTCCTGCCACCGAATGAACCATCTGCTCCTTTCTTTCCTCATCTTGCGCAGTCCTGCGGGCCACGCCTCCGCCGACCCTTCCACGCGTGCGTGCCTTAGCTCCCCCTTATGCTGGTTCCTTACCCTCAGCCAGCACTTCCCTTTCAGCTAAAGTTCTCCACTGACCTCATATGTCTCTCCAGCTGTGCCTCTTCCTCCCTCATTGTGGGCGAGCCCTCCACTTCCTGTCTGCACCCACTTCTCACACCCCTGTGGCCAAGCACAGGGCACAGTGAGGAGGAACAGCAGGGGCCCAGTCCCCTAGATGAGGTCGGTGAGATGAGACTGAGGAGCTCATAAAGAAACCTCCAAAATGATCCAGCCAGCCTGGAGGGTGACTGTGGCTTGACATATCCCAGCAGCACTTAAGCAGATGTGGGGCGAGGGGGAGGGGGCAGAAGCACTCCTCCCACGGCTTCCTGGAAAGGGCCTAGGCCCTGCCCGGACCCTATAGGAGGGAAATGGGAACTTTAGAAAAGAGGCTGCTAGGCTGGGTGGGCATGGTGGCGCACGCCTTTAATCTCAGCACTCTCGAGGCAGAGGCAGGCGGATCTCTGTGAGTTTGAGGCCAGCCTGGGCTACAGAGTGAGCCTCAGGACAGCTAAGGCTACACGGAGAAACCCTGTCTTGGAAAAAAAAAAAAAAAAGAAAGGAAGGAAGGAAGGAAGGAAGGAAGGAAGGAAGGAAGGAAGGAAGGAAGGAAGGAAGGAAGGAAGGAAGGAGGCACCAGGACCTCTGGGACTGGGTGTCTCTGTGGCACCCTCCGGAAGCACCTCAGTCAACCTGTGGGTACCTTCACACCTCCAGTCCCATCCCCACTCCCACTGCTTTGGTCTAGCTCCCCCGCTCCCAGAAAAGCAAGGTACTGGTTCAGGTTTCTGGGAACTTGGAAGATTCCAGGACTTGGTCCCCCCCTCAGGCCCATGTGGGTCATCAGTCTGTGACAGCAGAGGGATGACCTTAGAATTCATGCGTTCTCATTTTGCAGGACAGGAAACTGAGCTCAAGGGAAACCAGGCACTTGGTTCAAGGACAGCTTGGCCATCTGCTTGCTGGGGTGAGTGTCAGGGCAGCAGACTCATGAACCCCAAAGACATTCAGCTAGACAGGGCAGAGCTCAAACGGGAGCAGGCTCTGGCCCCTGCCTGGCTCTGGCATCCAGCTTGGCTCCCAAGAGGCACTTCCCTCCCGTGATGGGCTGTGTCTCTGCAACGCCAGGCCGAACAGGGCAAAACAGGAAGGAACCATGTGCCATCTGTTCCAGAGTGCTGTGGACCTGGTTTCTTCTTGGGTGGTGGAACTCAGGGTCACACCCAGCCAGTTGGAGTGGGATGTCTCATCAACAGTACTCAGCTGTGCGGTGTCCTGGTCCTGCATCTCCCAGCCCTCGCGGTGGGGACATGTGCTCTGGTTTTGGAGCCTACAAACTTGACCAAGTCCCTGAATATCTAGTCTTTGCTTAATCTGCACCCTATGCAGGGTGGGGAAAGGGGTCGAGAGAATCTATGGAATGGCAGGAGGAAAATAGTTACTATTTCGGTCGGGATCAGCTCAGTTGGTAAAGTATTTGTCTGGCATTCATGAAGCCCCGGGTTCAGTCCTTAGCACTGTATAAGCTGTGCATGGTGGTGCACATCTGTAACCCTAACATCTGTAACCCAGGAAGATCCAGAGTTCAGTATCATCCTCAGCTACACAGTGAGACTGAGGCCAGCCTGGTCTAGATGAGACATTGTTAAAAAAAAAATCCTTCCACCCTCCCAAGAAGAGGCTAGTAGACTGGAGCCTGTTGGTCGCCTTTTCCTTGTTGGGAGAGTTGAGGCTGTTCCGCACCAGCTCCCAAGCCCTGCTCCTCCTCTGTGTTTTCATTCGTCAGCTCATCCTCTTTCCACAAACCAGCAGACCTGGCTCAGCAAAATCCGGACCTCCTCAGGTCTTCCTTGTCCTCGCTAGCTTCCCAGAGTCGAGTTCCACGGAACTCAGGCCTGCTGACTTCTCTTCTTAGCACCGACCCACCCTGCCTCTCACACGCAAACTTCCCAGCCCCGATCCGCTCATTTCCTGGGGCCAGCTGTGCTCTCCTTTGCTCCCTGGCCAGCACTGTTTCCGTCCCTAGCCTGCTCTCTTCTCATAGTGGTAGCTGCCAGGCTCCCACTGGGAAAAAAAAATGCATTGCTAGGACAACCAGGTCCTGCCCTCAGGAGCTCAGTGTGGACAGGGGCACTTCCCATAATTCTAAGCAGACATCAGTGTCTGGGTCCTTCAGGAGACTTAAGCAGGAAGGGATTCTGCAGACAGGGAAGCCTCGGCAAGGAAAGAGCCAAGCGAATAAGGAGATCATGGGCATCTCAGGTAGTGTAAACAGAGGGGGCAGAGGCCGGGTGAGGCCCTTGAAGGTGGCGAGCAGAGCAGGAGATGCCAGTGTACTCGCAACTATGGATAGAAAAGACAGGGACTAGTGATGACCATGAGACAAATAATTGGAGCTTACGTGTGCCCATTCGAGCCTCATAAAGACCCTGTGAGATAGAACTGGTCATTATCTCCTCCGGATGAGAAAGCAAGACACAGAGAGGTTAGTTGGCCCAAGGTAGTACAGACAGAGGACCGACTACTGGCTATGAACTCAGAATCCATATCACTACAGCGCACAGCTGTGCTAAGGAGGGTCTGGGATGGCGGAGAATGCAGCCCTGGGCTCACCCTTTATCAGTTACGGATCTCCAGAGGAGCTGCCTCCTCCAGGGAGTCTTCAGAACCAACTAGAAGGAATCTCCCTACACCCATGGGAAGTCCAACATGAGCATTGTCCTCTGAAGCAGATCCCCCCTGACCAACCTGGGATGCCCATCAGCTTCTTCTGTACCTTCTGGGGAGGAATGTCTGCCTGTCCAGTGGCTCTTCCTATTCAGTAGTAATCTTACTCCACCTGACCCAGAGCTGACCAATCGGAGCATCCCTCCAAACTCCTCACAGTTATTGCTTTGGAGGTAATCAGTTAGACCATGCCTCAAGAGTGCCCGGAACGGAAGGCTTTCTTTCTTTTCTCCTACGTTATCAGCTGGGAGGACTGTGACAGGTTGGTGCTTCTGGGAAGAACTTAAGTGAGTATGTAGGAACCCAGTGGAAGGTAGGAGAAAGAACGGAAAAAGAGAATGTGATATGATTGCTGGGTTTCACTGGATTAGACCCAGACCTTCTTTTACGTGAACTGACCAACTTTTTCTCATCCAAGACAGACATTGGATACATTTGCAATTAAGTGGATTGGATATTTGTGATTAACCAACCCTCGCACTCTGACACTAAATAAAATGGATTCATTTGATTTCATCAAACCTAATAATCTTTGCGCAAAAAGGGACATTATCATCAGAGGAGAAAGCTCCGAAAAATGAGAGATGGTATTTGAAAATCTTGTCTAGTTCGGAGTTAATACAAGTTCAAGGCTAGCTTGGTCAGCAGAATGAGTACCAGGCCAGCCAGGGGTACATGGAGAGACCTTGTCTCAAACACAAAAACAAACCACACACATACACACACACACACACACACACACACACACACACACACACACACGAACAAAACAAAAACAAAATCCAAACTTAGTGAAGGACTTGTATAGACATTTCTCCAAAGAAGATATGCAAATTGTTAATAAGTACTGAAAGGATACTCGGCTTCTTAAAGCCGAGCGGTGCCCATTACAATGACTATTACTGAAGCGGGCATGGGCACCAAGGAGATGGCTCAGTGAGGAAAAGTGCTTGTTCCTTGAATGCGTATAAGAAGCCAGATGTGGTGGCATGCATCTGTGGCCTGGCACTTCTGCGTAAGACAGGAAGCAGACAGGAGAAAGTCTGGAAGGTCACTTCCATGCAGCGCAGCAGCGGAAGAAGAGAGACTGTCTCCAAAACAGGGCGGAAGGAGAGGACTGACTCCCACGAGGTTGTGTGTGCTGTGGGACATGATCACCTCCACCCACCTACCCATCCACCAGTGTACACACACACACACACACACACACACACACACAAATAATTCTTTAAAGCCCAAACCACAAACTAGAAAATATGAAGCGTTGATGAGGAGATGGAGAAATCCTAATTCTCCCCATTACTGGCATGAATGTAAAACTGTAAAAAAAAAAATGGTATGGAAGTTTCTTAAAATAAACAAACACACACCTCAGGATTAGCAGATTATCTAGCAATTCCACCTCTAGGATCCAAACCAAAGCCTTAAAGAGGAAGTTCTGATAATGAGCTGTAACGTGGATGAACCTTGAACATATTGTGCCAAGTAAAACAATGGACACTTGTACTGACAGGAAGACCTTAGGAGTCCCCAAATCTAGAGACAGAACAGTGGTGTGGGGACTGTAGGGAAGTGGGGAGCCATGGCTTCCTGGGTACTGAGTATTTTGTGCTTGAGACCCGTCTTGCTGTGTGGCTGAGACTGGCCTCAGGCTTGCGACAGAGCTCTGCTTTTGTGTGCTTTTTGGTTGATAAGGTTCTGGGGATGGATGTTGGCAATTATTGCACAATGTGTATGTGCTGAGTATGACTTCCTTGTATGCTCTCAAGGGTTAAATGGGCTGGAGAGATGGCTCAGCTGTAAGAGCACTGGCTGCTCTTGCAGAGGACCTGGGTTCAGTTCCCAGCACCCATATGGTGGCTCACAACCATCCATGATTCCAGTTCCAGGGGATCTGATGCCTTCTTCTGATCTCAGGCACATGTGATGCATTTACATATGTGTAAGCAAAATACTCACACTCACAAAATAATACAATCTAAATTTTTTTTTAGTTTAAGTGAGGTTAAAATGGGTGTGGTGTCCTGGGCCTGTAATCTCAGAGCCAGGCAGTCACTGGAGCATTACTGCAGGTTCAAGGCTAACCTGATCTGTGTAGCAAATTTTGGCCAGTTGAGCCTACTCTGTGAGGCCCTGTCTCAAAACAAAACAGAAACAAAGCCGGGCGGTGGTGGCACACACCTTTAATCCCAGCACTCGGGAGGCAGAGCCAGGCGGATCTCTGTGAGTTCGAGGCCAGCCTGGGCTACCAAGTGAGTCCCAGGAAAGACGCAAAGCTACACAGAGAAACCCTGTCTCGAAAAACCAAAAAAAAAAAAAAAAAAAAAAAAAACCCAGAAACAAACAAACAAAAAATATGACAAACGTTTTGTTGTGTATAGTTTTAAACAAATTCACAACAACAACAACAAGAAACAGACAGACAACGGATGAAAGGATGCCAGCCCCGACCAGCACATCCATGCTCTGGGGACAGCCCTCCCTCCATTGGTTCAGCAGAGCCTGGCAGAACTCATGAGCAGAGGAGGCTGTCTTTGAGCAAACAGCGTTGGAAGACAATGACAGCGTCAGGTGTGCCGACTGTCTGGTACAGGAAAGATGTCTTCTTCTGAGACAAAGTTCAAGCACGTTGACTGCCCATCACAGAAGACACGATGCCTAAGCTCCCCGTTCCTTTCTTGTTCCCCCAGCCCACCATATGCACAGGTATTATTTGGCCGCCTTTGCCTTGGTCTGGTCTTGGGGCCGATAGTCTGCTCATCCCTGGTGCTGTGAGGAGCAAAGTTGCATAACTACCAGCTTTATGTCTTTGGCCAGCATCCATGAAACTGGAGCAGGCGAGCATGGTGGCTAATACATGGTAGAAAAAAAAAAAAAAAAAAAGGCTCTTCCGGGTTCTCGATTCCCTTTGCATCTGAACCTCGGGGTGGGGTGGGGGGCATAGGGAACCTGTTTTTACCATGCAATGGCCCAATTCAAGCTTGCCTCTGAAAGGTTAGCTTCTCTAAGGATCCACCATGGTCCTCCTCTTGGAGGCTGCTTCTCCCTTTTCACATCAGTTGCCCAGGAAACCCAGCAACGCTTCTCTGCTTGCTGTATAGTCAACGCCAGTCTCAGCCTGCTGTCTTATGGTTTGGATCTTAAATGTTCATATTTTGAAGGCTTGGTCCCTAGTTGACGGCACTAGTGGGAAATGGCAAAAACTTGTTGAGATGAAGTCTAGTTTGAGAAAGCAGGTCATGGGGAGGGGGGATGCCTTTGGAGGGAACACTGGGGACCCCACCTCTTCTCTCTCTCTCTGGTCTACCAAGCATTCCTGCCCTGATGCTCTGCCCAACAACAGGCAGGCCAAGGGACCATGGATGATTATCTCCATTACCCTAAAACAGTAGTTTTCAACCTGTGGGTCATGACCAAATCAAATGTCCTGCATATCAGATATATTTACATTATGATTCATAACAGTAGTGAAATCACAGTTATGAAGAAGCAATGAAATCATTTTATGGTGGGGGGGTCACCACGACATGAGGAACTGTATTAAAGGGTCACAGCATTAGGAAGGTTAAGAACCACTGCCCTAAAAGAAACCCTGTGTTCATTAGTAGTTACCCCCTGTTTCTTTCCCCCACCTCCACCCTCCAGACAAGTAAGCTCCATTTTGTGTTTATGGATGTATCGTTTGTGGAGATCTCATGTCATTGAAGTCATACGTGTGCTTTTTTGTCTCTAGCTTATTCATGTCTTTAAGGCTCATTCATATAGTAACATAAATCAGACTTTTCAGTTTCATTGCTAAATAATCCATCATTTAGACATGATAAATTTTGTTTATTCATTGATAAATTTGTGGACATTTGGGTTATTTCTACTTTTGGCCATTATGAATACTGCTGTTATAAGTATTTGTGTATAAGAGTTTAAAAATTAAAGCTGGGCAGTGGTGGTGAATGCCTTTAATCCCAGCTCTTGGGAGGCAGAGGAAAGTGGGTCGCTCTGTGTTTGAGGCCAGCCTGGTCTACTGAGAAAGTTTTAGGACATCCAGGGCTACACAGAGAAACCCTGTCTCAAAAAGCCAAAAGAAGAAGTTTAAAATTTATTTATTTATTTATTTTGGTTTTTCAAGACAAGGTTTCTCTGCGTAGTCCTGGCTTTTCTGGAACTCACTCTATATGCCAGGCTGGCCTCAAACTCAGAGATCCCCTTTCCTCTGCCTCCCAAGAGCTGGCATTAAAGGTGTGTACCACCACTACTGGCTTAAAATTTATTTTATTATTTTATGTGTGTGAGTGTTTTTGCCTGCATGTATGTCCACTACTTGTGTGCAGTTCCTGCAGAAGCCAGAAGAGGGCATCAGATCCTGGAACTGGAGTTACAGGTGGCTGTGAGTCATCATGTGGGTGCAGGGAATCGAACAGAGTCCCCAGAACAACCAGTGCTCTTAACCCCTGAGCCGCTTCTCTAGTCTAAAGGCTGCAGAAGTGTGTGTGTGTGTGTGTGTGTGTGTGTGTGTGTGTGTGTGTGTGTGTGTGTGCAGGTGCCTGAGGAAACAGAAGATAGCATTGGATCCCTTGGAGCTAAGGTTCCAGGCAAGCTGTGGTCTCCTGATGAGGGTGCCTGAACCTGGGTCCTCTGCAAGAGCAGCAAGCAGTCTTGACTGGTGAGTCATCTCTCCAGTAGAGACAGCGTCTCACAAGTGTAGCTCAGGCCATCCTCGAGCTTGGGTCTGTCCCTGAATTTCAGCATCTCAAGTGCCAGGACTCTGGAAAGTTGCCACCACGCCCGGTTTGTGGAGGCACTTTCACTTTTCTTGGGTAAATACCTAGAAGTGGAACCACCGCTTCCTATGATAATTTTGGGTTTAATTTTTGAGGAACTGTTTAATTGCATTCCTAAGAACTGTCCAGTTTTATGTTCTTACCAGTAGTTTATGAGAATTCTAATTCCCATCTTTGCTGAAAGGTTTATTTTCTTTCTGAGACACAGCCTCGTGTAGCCCAGGCTGGCCTTGAACTCACTATGTAGCCAAAGATGACCTAGAACTTGCGACCGTCCTGCTTCTACTGCCCAACTGCTGGGATTACAGGCATTATGCCCTGTATTGTATGCTGTGGTTTGGACCTCGGGTTCCCTGCACGCTAGTACATCTACCAACTGAACTCCATTCCCAGCCCTGCTGACATTTCTAATTGTCTTTTTCCTCATAGTCACCCTACTGGGTATGAAGTGGTGCATTGCGGTTTTCACTTGTGTTCCTCTAAATGCTCTTTTTGTGTGTGTTTGCCATTTTTATTGTATGTATTTCTGTCCTGAGGCCTCACATTGTTTATGGAACAAGTCCCCCTTGACATAAGAGATAGTCCTGGGTTTGAATCCTCCCTCTGCTTCTACAAGTTCTCTGGCTTTAAGTTTGACATTGAGCGCCTGTGTCCCCGCTTATGAACCATGAGTTAGAGCTTTAACTCAGATAGGTCTGTAATAAAGCTGGGGTGGGGACCTCAGTGGATTTCACCATGAACCTGGGTGTCAGAAGGGGAGATTTCCAGTTTAGCCAGGAGGCCTGGGCTAGGGCATGCTTCTAGCATAATTTTTACTTGCTTTACTATTGGAATATTTCACAAGAGGGATTAGCTTCTCTGCGTCTCTCCTCTCCCTCTTGGAGACATTGTCACCTCTGTTGTGTGGTGGGGTCCTGACAAGGCTGTCAATGGGAGACCCTGCACCATGTCAAGAATTGGTGAATGTTGGGTAGGTTCTGACATGTTAAAGTTTTGTTTATTTTTGTTTTATGTGTATAAGTACTTTGCCTGTATGCATGTATGTATGTGCACCCATCCCTACCTGATGCCGTCGGGGATCAAAAGTGGGTGTCAGGTACCCTAGAACTGGAATCACAGATGGTTGTGAGCCACCATGTGAGTGCTGAGAACCAGGCCTGGGTCCTCTGTGAGAGCAGCAACTCTCCAGCCCTAGGTTTTGATGTCTTTTGAGCCTGTGTTTGCCTCAAATTTCAGCTCTGCCCAGAGAAAATTCTCCTCCAGGGTGCCCTTCCTAAGGACCTACAAACCATGTTACATACATGCTCTCATTTTACCTGCCCTAGGAGCTAGTCAGGTAGGCCCTGTGATCCCATTTACAGATGAAGAAACTAAGATTCTAAGGGGTGTAGTAAGTGTATGAGAATCACATGGCTGGCAGATGTTAGATTCCTATCCAGCTGTTTCTAAGTCTGTCTTCTTTCCCCTGGACTCAGATGCCCCTTAGCACCTCTGCCTCCCTTTGCTAGAAGGCACAAGGCACTCAGGACCCCAGGACTCACTGGAACAGCTGCTCCTGTTTCTCTGGGGTGACAGAGACAGTGTTCCCCTCGCTCTGGATTAAGAGCCTCTTTCTTTTTTCTTTTTTTCTTTTTTTTTTTTTTGGTTTTTCGAGACAGGGTTTCTCTGTGTAGCTTTGCGCCTTTCCTGGAACTCGCTTTGGAGACCAGGCTGGCCTCGAACTCACAGAGATCCGCCTGCCTCTGCCTCCCAAGTGCTGGGATTAAAGGTTTGCACCACCACTGCCCCGCAAGAGCCTCTTTCAATGTCACAGAGAAGTCCCACCCTATCCCAGGCCGTGGAAACCAGTGGGATGCCTGGTTCAGCTCCAACTGCTGCTTACTTTGTTGTTGTTAATTACATATTTTATTATTTATGCGTGAGCATGTATTCACGTGCATGCGTTTGTGTGTAGTGTGTGTGTGTGTGTGTGTGTGTATGAGTGGTGTGTGTATGAATGTGTGTGTTGTGTGTGTCTGTATGCACATATGTGTGTGGTGTGTGTGTATGCATGTGTGTGCATATGTGTGTGTGGTGTATGTGTGTGCATGTGTACATGTATGTGTATGTGTGTGTAAGTCAGAAGACAAGTTTCAGGAGCTGATTATCTTTCTGCCATCACTCCCCCTGGGTTCCAGGGATTGGACTCAGGCTGTTAGGATCTGTGGGAAGTGCCTTTACCCGCTAAGCAATCTCACTAGTCTACACTGCAGACTTCTTGCTCCTGGGCTTGTTCCCAGCCTATGAGTTCTTAAGGGGACAGTGGGTTTCCTGGTTCCTGGGGCTCTGGTATTCAGCACACGGCTGGGCACAAGGGCCCCTGCTGCAGTCTGTGCCATATCCACAGACCAGCATGTGTCTGGCACAGTGCCTGTCTCCCTCACAGCTATTACGGTCAGATCCAGCAGCGAGCAGGGAGAGCAGGTAAACACGTCATGCCCACATGCCTGGCCAGGATTCTGGCCCTAACTAGACACCAACAGTCAGAACGGAAGAGTCGGATTCTCGGCTGCCAGGTCCACCCAGACTGAAGTAGAAACCTACTTCAGAGACAAATGGGGAAATGGCCCAGGGACAGGGGGGCTGAGGGGGGAAGACATGCAGCCAGCCCTAAGGACTCAGCTCCATGAGAGCTGTGAGAGGCCCCAGGTCCTCTGCCCAAATGGGAGCCCATCACAGGCTCTACCAACTCATCCCCCCTCCAGAGACACAAGAAACTCAGCTCAAAGTCCTAGGTCTGAGCAAGGTCTCATTCAAACTGACCTGGAACTCTGCAAATAGGGCTGGACTTGAACTCCTGACCTTCCTGCCTCCACCTCCCAAGGGCTGGGATTCCAGGTGTGTGCCTCTATTCCCAGCTTTACTCATTTATTCATCTAAGTAATTTTTTTTTTGTTTTGTTTTTGAGACAAGGACTCACTCCGTAGTCTAGGCTGGTCTTGACTTCACCATGGAGCCCAGGCTGGCTCTACACCCATGGCCATCCTGCGTAAGCCAGAAAGGATGCTTCAGTTTTTCAGAATTCCAGCTCATCCTGGCTGCATGCACTTCGTGGGAGACACTTTCCATCTCTTGGGTGCTCAGTAAACTAACAGGCACTTTCTAATTTTATCATGTGTCTCTGTGTATGATATATGTGTAAGCATGTTCACATGTGTGGGGACACATGGGTGTGTGTTGCACAAGTGTGCAGAAGCCTGAGGTTTGGTGTCTGAAGCCTTCCTCAGTTGCTCTCCACCTGTTCATTGAGATGGGTTCCACCAAGCCCAGACCTCGTCAGTACAGCTACTCTGGCTGGTCCTGCTTTAACCCTCTGGGCTCTGGAATCACAGCTGGGCTACTTCACTCACTGGAGATCCGAACTCTCATCCTCACACTTGCGTGGCAGATGCTTTAACCACTGAGCCACCTCCCCAGTCCCACATTTTCATCTTTGTGTCAAAGGAGTCATTTGCTCTTTTGTTCAGTTGTTCACTCGGCCAAACAGCCGACACTAGCGAGGCTGCCACTATGAAGAACTAAATTTTGGAGTTAGGAGTTGAAATCCAGTATTCCTGTTAGCAGGCTGGATCCCCCAGATCCTGAGACAGGCGTTTTCCCTCACAGACCTCTATCTCCTTGTCGGTGAAATGGGATACCTGTAGCACCTCCAGAAGACAGTGGATGTCACAAAGATTCAATGGGACAGTTGAGGCACCAGCCAGCTCTGAGCCTCAGAGGGAAGGCAGTGGCTGCTGGGCCTCACAGAGGAGCCAGGCGGATTCCCCAGCCCTGCAGAGAGTCCTGCAGGGAGCTCCAGGTCGAGTTCGTAGGACCAGTCTCGGAACAAGGCAAGGGGACAAGTTAGAGACAATAGTGTTAGTTTCTAGGGCCCCTGTCCCCTTCCTAGTAAACTAACAAATAGTAAGGAAATACATACATACATATACATATACATATACATATACACATACACATACACACACACACACACACACACACACACACACACACACACACATATATATATATATAGAGAGAGAGAGAGAGAGAGAGAGAAAGTCTCATTTCCCCAGGCTGGTCTTGAACTCCTTACACAGCTGAGGATAACTTTGAACGTCTGACCCTTGTGCTTCTACATCCCAAGTCATGGGACCTCAGCTGTTCACTCAGTATCATGTAATGCTGAAGATCTAGCCCAGGCCTTCACTCAGGCTTTGCTGCAAGCTGAACCTCCTCCCCAGCCAAATGGAGTCTCAGCAGTGTAGAGAAACTCCCACTGGCAGACCTGGAGAGTGTGTCCAGGCACACTCACACCACACATGTTCACAAGCTGCACACTCACACCTTTACCTTTCACTCATGAGCAGATGTACCACCAAAGGCACAGGACTTGGTACCTGCCTGTAATCCCAGCACTGGGAAGGCTGAGTCAGGTTCAAAGCTAGCCTGGGCAACAAGCAGAAAGTGCACTCTTCATAGCTTGCAAAGGCCCGTTCATTTTCTCATCTCATTTGATACTGAGGGATGGAGAATAGTCTCTAAGTTGTGTGAATTCCATGGACCTTCAGGAGGCCAGTACCGAATCCAGGACCTCTGTCTGCCTTCCCTGGGTCAGGTTCAGCAGAGTCAAATGTCAACAGAAATTCCGAGAAAGGTTTACCCTATGCCCCAGGTACATCTATTCACTGTCCTCTTCCCCTTAACAAGTCATGCCTGGACTCAGGAACCCGTTTTCCCAGTGCGGTCAACTTCAGGCTCCACTGTATCTTGGCATCCTTCCTGCTTGTTCCTGCCAAGGCGCCCGAGGAGCTCTGAGAACCCCACCCAGCTCCTCCCCAGGGACTCTCTGGACTCTCTAGCATTTGACAAAGAACAGGTTTCCAGTTGTATGTTTGTTTGTTTTTGAGACAGGGTCTTACTGGCCTGGGACTCACAAGAGATGCACTAAGTGGAAAAGGCTGGTCTTGAACTCACAGAGATCATCCACCTCTGCTGGAATTAAAGGTGTATGCTACACCATCCAGCACAGAACAGTTTTTAAATACTCGGCTACTAGAATTCACAGAGTTAGAAAATTGTCCCTAGTAAGAAGTCCAGGCCCAGAAAGGAAGAATATCTTAGGATGTTCAGAACTCAAATTCAGACCTCGACAACTCCAAATCCTGTCCTAATCCTGTTCAAATCATATTCCACGGCCCCACCCAAGGCACAGCCAGGTCCTTATGTCCCCATCTCCTCCACTCCAGTCCTGTGTGCAGCCTAGTTCTGGGAAGGAAGAAGGAAGGAGGGCCCACACCCACCCACACCTGCTCAGCCCGCTGCACCCAGCCCAGGACTGCAGTGGTGTGCAGGGGTGGGGGGTGGCAAGCCCCTGAGGAGGGAAGCACCCTCACCTGGAAAACTCACCCCGACTCAGCAACCTCCTGAGTAAGGCAGACTCCTGGAGCAGCCCCCGCCACCGGGCAGCTCCTGTGCCACAGAGTGCAAGAGTCTGGGAGGTGGCAGATGAGGGAACTGATGTTGCCGGCAGAGGAAGTGATACTGTCTCACAGAGCTCTGCATGGCAGGGCCAGGACTCGATCTGGAGATCTTGCTCAAGTGTCTGGCTGACTCGGCCACTGCCCAGCTAGGAGGCAGTCATCCTCATCTCTGCGTCCTCACCCAAGCAATGGGTCCCATCAGTTTAGCCGGAGGGAGCATTCAGGGCCCAGGCCTGGACACAGGAGGCTCCTAGCTACACACCAGCTCCCCTCCTGGTCTCTCTTGAGTTTAGGCAGAGCCTTGCTCCTGCTCATTAAACGCCACAGGGAACAATTACCCTGGTTTCTCAGCAGTGCCTGGAAGGCCCATTAAGAGAGACCCAGACCCCAAGATTAAGAAATCTGTTGACTGTGACTCCAACCAGGCAGGTCTAGACACGGCTCCCCAGGGACTAAGGATGTATCTTCAGAGGGAGGGTAGCTCGGAGGAGGTTAACACCTGGGTGGCTCTCCCCCTCCCCAGCCTCAATCCATACTGGAGCCTGGGCAGGACCAGAAGGCAATGGGTAGCTCTGTCTGGGTCCTTGACCGGCCTGGGCAACCCCTCCCTGTCACAGGAGTGTTCCTTCTTCCCTCCCTCCTATTGTTTACAAGTACCACGCCCCTGCTCTCTTCTGGTGGCATTCAGGATGACGGGAGGGCAAAACAAGGTCTGGGACCTGAGGTGAGAACTTGAGAGAAAAGTTAAGAGAGATGTGGGGCAAAGAGCCAGGGGCTTCCTCAGGTGGGCGTAGCAGGACTTCCTAGGTTTTCCTTTCCCCGTACCACCTCCTATCTCTTTTGGAGAAGCCCACCCAGTCTGGAGGAGGCCCCGCCCTACAGGATCTCGAAGCAGGCCGGGGCACCTGGGTACTGCTTCAGTTCCCAATGCCCTGTAGGCTAGGCTCTGGAGACGCCCTCTGCAGGCCAGGAGAGGAAGTACATCCTCTGGCACCCGCAGAGGAGGTGCTGGACCAAGAGGCCTTGTCTGGGTCACAAACCACAGCAGAAGTGTCCTTGCTGTCCCTCTGGTCCTCTTCCCTGGCATGTAAAAGAGGAGCCTCACAGCAAGAGACCTGTGAGGGAGCTTAAGAAGCTCCAGGCGGAGGAAGATGAAGAGTCCCCACATGACTGATCCCAGCCTGCCCCATCCCCAGGCTCCGAACCAAGCCTGTTCCCTACACCCTAAGCCCCACAGGCGGAGGGCACTTTCCCCCTAGCCCAGGCATGGGGTGGCTTTGGTCAACTCTGCTTTAGTTTGCTGTATGACCTCAACCAGTGTCCATCCCTGTCTGGATCACAGTTCTCCCATCTGTAAGATGTAAAAATATAATAAGTGAAGACACTTGCATCTTGGTGGTGCCATGAAAAGTGGTCATCAAAGCAACAAAAATGTGGTGTGCAGACCCAGGTGACGACAGGGTGTTACACGCTGCTCACATTCTGAGACCCCGGGCAGGCCCCCACAGAGCAGGCCCATTCTCTGGATGGGAAATAAGTGTGACTTCAGAGAAAAAGATGCCATCACTCCAAACAACAGTAGGCCAATGACAGACAGGTCCCTCTGCCCCTGTGTAGAGAAGATAAGGGAGGATCCTGAAAAGGGAATACAGGAGGGGGGTGGATTAGATAACCCCAAAGTATCTGAGGGCCAAGTGGGAGAGGGCATGGAAGCCAGTGTGGAGGAATGCGGGGTACACACGCCTGTGCGGGGCTCGTCAGGAGTGGATTCCCATTCACGATGTGCGGGGTGCAGTGCTTGCATGCCCCTACTGCCCACATACCTCGCTCCGGGGTACCCTGGGACCCCCAGTCCACAGCAGTGTTTTTCCAGGCCCACGATCCTTGCCACAATCCCAGGGCAGCCCAGATGCCTAGGGAGATTTGTAAGGTGGCAGTCACCACAGGCTCCTTGACTTTCCCAGGAACAAAGCGGTTGCATAAGAGGAGGAAGAGGAGGAGGAGGAAGGCTTAGAGGATTAAGCAGGCTGGGCCAGCTCAGTCCTGGAGGTGGCCTTCTCCAGAAGGGCCAAAGCCTCACTGTTCTCAGACCTTCAGTAGCCTTCCTCATGCGCTCTCTGGCTGGAGCCTCAAACTGTGAGTCAGGTGTTCCCACACAGCCAGGCTCTCCTGAGAGCCCATCTCTTATGAACACTACCAGCTCAAGCTCATGGTCTCCCTCCCGGCCTTCCTTGGGCGCATTCCAGAACTGTGCTCTCTGCAGTGAGAGATGAGATGAGAGCTCTCTTGCCCACACAGAGCAGGGACTGAGAAGGAGCCACTGGCAGGGACGATCTCTTGTATAGCCTAGAACCTTAAGACCTCTATCCAGTGGCTCCTTGCCACCCTCAGGATATGAGAGAGACAACAATATTTTCAGTGCTCTGTCTGGAATAGGAGAGACCTGGCCGGGCTCTGTAGGAGGAGATGTGGCCCCCTGGGCGTTGGCATCACTTCAAGCTCTTGGCTAGTAAGCTGGGTGGTGTACTCAGACTGAGGGGAGGTGGGATGCTCTGGCTGAGCCACGTCGCTCCTCCTCCAACCCATCCCACCAGGATCTGGGGGCTGCTGGGGGCCATCTTAGGGAAGTACAGACACCCAGCCGAGGAGCAGAGAGCCTGTGTCCATGGTGTAACCCACACTGAAGTATGTCCATCACACTCAGACTCAGCCCACAGGTCTACAGCACACACGCATACCTGCATACGTGTGCACGCATGTCCAGCTCAACCCACGCAGGGTTTAAGCTTAGTTCAGCAGGATAACGCAAGGCTCTTGCTGAGCCAGCAGAGAGATGGAAGGAACAGATCTGAGTTCTCACAGGGCTGCTAGACCTTTGCTCCCTCACGGACAGGTCATGAGGTTTCCCACAAACACAGGCCACTTAGTGGTGTGGTGGGCCCACCCTTTCCGATCACCCCATGAAGGCCCTGGCCAGACCACACAGAGAGAACAAGCAGAAGCCCCTCAGAAAGCGGCTCTAGACATCCCCACGCAGTCCCCCTCCGCTGGCGCAAAGCGATGCGCTAGACCCGGGGACATGGTTCAGAAGGCAGAAGCGCTACCCGCACAGCCTGGCCTGAGTTCAGAACCCGTGTAAAAAGCCACATGCGGTGGGATGTGTTTGTAATGCTGCAGCGAGATGAGAGGTTTGAAAATTCACCGGGACAGCTAAGCCTGGAGTACACAGCGCAGCAGCGGAAACTAGAGAGGCCCCGCCTCAGCAAGGTGGAGGGAGATAACGGCCTCCAGGACGTGGTCCTCTCGCCTCCATGTGTGTGCGCTGTGGTGCCGACGTATGTGGGCACACCGACGTGAAAATGAATGACATGCTTAAAAACTCAGTCACTCTGCACTGTAGAGGTCAAAGGCCAGAATGTGGGCTAGTAGGAGCTCAGAGGGGACAGGGTCATCCCCAGGCAGAGGAGGCCTCTCCCGGCTGAAGCCTCGCTCTCCGCTTTCTCGGGCTATAGGTTCTTTCCTGCCCTCTATGCTTGGTGGGCTCCTCTGGGTGACTTAGTGATGGGCAAGAGGGTCACACAGTGCTTGCTGGATGTGGCGGCGCTGCCGGTAATGCCAGCGCTAGGGAGGCCGAGGCCCATTCTGGGCTAAATATGGAGACCCAGTCTCTGCACAGACAAAGACTGATGATTGTTGTCTGGAGCTCAGCTCAGAATCCAGCCTCAGGGTGGGCATGAGGGCACAGGCACTAGTCCAGGCTCCTCTGTTCCCTTCTGGATCTACTGGAGGATTCTGGCCACAGATCAGCTCAACTTACGTCAACTGAAAGTGTGAACTTTGCGCCTTGGAGCATCCTGGGAAGTGTCAGAGCTGCAGGCTGAAGCCCCGCCCCAACTTACTAGAAGGCATCTCCAACATTAGAGAGCTTAGCTACAGAACACTCCAGAAAGAATCAGCGCCTCCCCAGTGCCCTCTGGGACAATGTTCATGATGGGCCCGGAACTGTTTGTTCTGAGGCTGAGACTGGCCCAGCTAGCCCTCCCACACCAGCCAAGGGAGTTGATGTGTTATCCTTCACTGTTCGGAGTGATTTGTCTGACACTCTCAAAGCTTCATAGTGGCAGAACAAGGACTTGAACCAGTCCATGCCCTCCCCATGTGAGCGGTGTCTCATGACTCATGCGGCTGAAGAGACAATAGAAAAAAGGAGAAAGTCCAAGAAGCCAGTGGACTCTCTCAGAAGAGTTAGTCATTGATTGCCTTAGACTTACTCCACTCCTGTCCAGAGGGAGCTGGGTGGCTCAAACAATAGCCAAGTGTGCCACATGATCCGGGACATCAGAGGCAGAAACACAGGCTAAGATGGAGACCAAACATCCTAGAAGCCAAAGTGAAAGAGAAAACCAGAAAGGATTTATGGCTCCCCGCCCCCAGATCAAAAGAAGGCAAATATTTGCTTGAGGGGGCGGAGCCAATCACTGGGATAATCCTGTGTTCATTGGGGAGGGCAACACAATCAGTTAAACATTAGCTCCAGCTGCAAGAAATAGAGATGATAGGTAGATAGATAGATAGATAGATAGATAGATAGATAGATAGATAGATAGATTAGATGATACATGAGACGACAGATTAGATAGATAGATAGATAGATAGATAGATAGATAGATAGATAGATAGATAGATTGATAGATAGATGGATAGATAGATAGATGGATAGATGGATAGATAGATATAGATGATACATGAGATGACAGATTAGATAGATAGATAGATAGATAGATAGATAGATAGATAGATATGAGATAGATAGATAGATGGATGGATAGGTTAGATGATAGATTAGATAGATAGATAGATAGATAGATAGATAGATAGATAGATAGATAGATAGATGATAGATAGATAGATAGATAGATAGATTAGATGATACATGAGATGACAGATTAGATAGATAGATAGATAGATAGATAGATAGATAGATAGATAGATAGATGATAGATAGATAAGTGATAGATAGATAGATAGATAGATAGATAGATAGATAGATAGATAGATAGACAGACAGAGACAGACAGACAGACAGATGGATAGATAGACAGATAGATGCAAAGAGACTACCCCAGGGCACAGGAAAAGGACAAGGCTGTAACATTTCTGAGTCACTCATACAGACCCTCCTGCAATCCTTATGCTATCAGGGATGTGTGTGGTGAAACTTCCAAGCACAAGAGCTACTGAGGTGGGATGGAAGTTTTTTACCTTGAGCCAAAGAACATTCAGAAGAACATAACGAGAAAGTCCTTTGTCGAGCTCTGTAGGAAGTTGTGTTCTATGAGGGGCGCACCGTGTGCCCCATGAGGATCAGAGCACTGTGTTTTGGGGAAACATTCTGGTCACCTTTCAGCCTAGCCTCAGGCGATTGATGGAGGACTCCAGCACACGGGAGCTTTTCAGGACCAAGGCTGGTGGGTGGACAATGGGATTGAAGGGTTTTCCTCCTCCTGCCTGGGGTCCTGGGGTTGGGGCTGAAGGTCCTGGTCACTGGGGCAGGAATGCCAAGGTGAGGGCCTTCAGGAGAGGGGCACTCACGACACGACATTTAGTTGGAGTTAAGTAAAGAACTAAAGAATGCATAAGAATGAGTGCTGGGGGGGGGGGGCGGGGAGGGCGCGGGAGGGGGGGTGGTGCGGAGTCCAGGGGCCAAGATGCCAGCGGACTGGCTCAGAACTGTTCTTTCTTCTTTGTGATTCTCTTTCGATGCCCTACTTTCTAGCCCCCTGGTGAGGTCAGTGTTAGCTGTGAGGAGTGGAGAGGGTGCCATGGCCAGAGGCAGTGAAAGATTCCACAGAGCGAGCTCATGAAGGGTGTGTATGGCACGCAGGAGCTGCATACTGAAGGGCTTAGTCGCCCACAGGGCCTTGTCCTGTGGCGTCTCTGACAAAGCACAGGAGGGACCTGACCTGGACCTGCAGCCATGACACTCCAGCGAGGCAGCAGCCTGCCTCTGCCGCCAAAGCAGTTAAGTTACTTCCTCACCTGTTGCCAGGTGCCTTCCCCTATCAGCAATGTGATGTGTGCACCCCTTAAAAAGGCAGACAGCTCTCTCCCTTGCCTCTCTTCTTCCTCTTGCTTCTTCCCTGTCTTTCTGTCTGTCTGTCTGCCTGCCTTTCTCATGTCCGCTTTCCGACATGGCCTTTCACACGTTCACTCTCCCCCTCCTGCTCCCCCAATAAACCTGTAGACTAACTCTTGTGCTGGTGTGTTTGCTTAGTGGCATACCCGAAAGGTGCCCACTTCGCCTTTTCTTTTTTTTAACCCTTTCCCTCTTGCCTCAGGGCACAGCAGGACGTGGGGAAGAACAGGTGTCAGGCACATCTGGAAGTGGGGAGGGTCGCCTAGGGTGACTGTGCTGTGACCGCATCAGTTCAAGATCGTTAGAGCCGGGAGGAGCTGAGGGACCCCTGGGAAGGATGGGGAGAGCAGCGGAGCAGTGTGCTGGCTGGAGAAGCCACTTTGCCAGACAGGGGCGGAGAAATGGGGGCTTAAGGGAAGAGGCAGGGGAGGACCCCAGAGCTGGGGTCCTGCCGTCAGGGTGGAGATAAGGGAGCTGACGGAGAGGCTGGGTGACTGGATGGGGAAGGGGAGGGGCAGGATGTGTCCAGGAGCCGACTGTGGGGAGCCTGGTGCGTGAGCCCTGCCTGCCCTTCACACCTATCTCTCACTACTTGGACCTGGGCCACCCCCATCCTCCTCCTGCCTCCCAGCTGTGGGAGCCAGGACCTCTCCACTCATTCACCACCTTCGGAGTGTTCCTGCCTGGACTGCCCCTGAAGCTACAGCTCCGTCCTTCAGTCCCACCGTTCAGACAGGGCTGGGGTGGAAATGCCTCCGGGGAAGGGGTGAGACCCAGCCCCACCTGAACTCTCAGCCGTCCCTGTGTTCTCCTGGAGGACAAGCCAAGCCACGGGCTGTTAGTCTTAGTTCTGAGGTCAAGTTCTCCATGGGTGGAGGCTGGGAGAGGAGGGGGATGACCAGGTTGTTTTTGCTTCTACTCATGGGACAACCCATTCACTAGCCATTATTCAGCTAGTGTCTGAGGACTGCCCTCCACCGTGGCGTTCTGCCACACGCAGACTTTTGGACAGAGGATCATGAGCAGTCTTAGTCCTGTTTGCCAAGTTTTCAGTCCAGGAGAGGGGACCAGACTCCATAAAAACCACACAGTTAAAGCCCAGCTGCGCATGCCCACTCCTGCAGCTCCACTGGGGTCTCTGTCCACTCAGGCCTGGTGGGGGAGGCAGGTATGTCTCAGAGAGGACAGGCTGATCGTTGGGGTTCCTTTTGCTGCATTCCTTATTCTTCCTAATGGCCCTCAGAGGTACCCAGTGTCTCCACAGCTCTTTCCTCTTGAACAGTACCCAGATGTTCCCCTCCACTGAGTTCAATTCCCCCCTGAGAGACACGCCCAACGTGTGCCTCCACTGTCTGGTGTGTGTGGTGAGGGGAGGCTCTGTGCTCACTGTCATCATTCCTGGGAGCACGGCCACTTGACCATCCTTGGTCCAGTTTAGCTGGAAGGAAGGGGACCTTTCCTGGGCTTCTCCAGTATTTCTGCGAGCCAACCTCCCCCATAGCTTGTGAATGTCAGATTGCCGAAGTGGGAGGTGGAGAGGTGCTGGGTGCAGAATTCTGGAGCATTGGAGTGCGAATCAGGGCATATTACTGTCAGAGTATAAGGTTGGAGTTTGGGCTACAGACATTAAGATTGTTTGGATAGTCATAGACTAATAGGGTTATTATACTGAAGCCCTGACCAGGAAGGAACTATTTATTCTAAAAGACATTTACACATAGCTGGAGTGGTGGCATACTCCTTTAATCCCAGCACAAAGCAGGGGCAGGTGTTTCTCTATAAATCTGAGGCCAGCCTGAGTGAATTCCAGGTCAGCTAAAGCTACATAGTGGGACACTGTCTCAAAGAAACCAAAACAACAACCAAGAGAGACCCTTGTCCTCTTCCTGCGGATACCAGGTCATCGCCCTTTCTCACTTACAAGAGGTAGTGTCCTTCACAGGCATATGGGAGTCAGGTTTTGACTCTAACCTCCAAAGAAGACTTGGAAAAGGTTTCTACTCAAGCTTCAAGACCAGAACTAACAACTACCAATTCTTCTGGGCCCAGAATAGGGAGGAATCTTATACCTCACAATACCCCCTGGGAGTGTTTTCTCTCAGGGCTGGGAATGAGGCTCGGTTGGTAGGGTGTTTGCCTTGCACACGTGAAGCCCTGGATTCAATCTCCAGGGTTGCAGAACCTGAGCGTGGTGGTACATGCCTGTGATGCCTGCTCTCAGGAGGTAGACAGGATGAGACAGTCCACATCCTCCTCCGCTGCACAATGGATTCATGGCCAGCCTGGGATACACGAGACCCTGTCTAAAAACACAACAGGAGGGCAGATCTTGCAGGCCAAGGGGCCCATATCTGGAACTCAGCACTCTGTAATTTCAGCACTTGGGTGGCAGAGGCAGGAGGATCAGGAGTCTCTGCTACATAGTGGGTACCAGGTCAGCCTGATCTATACAAGATCCTGTCTTAAACCCCCATAGTCCCCCCAAAACAATTAGCAAACAGAAAAATGAGGGATCTTTAAGACTGTTTTCCTGGGTTGGGGATTTAGCTCAGTGGTAGAGTGCAAGGCCTGGGTTCGGTACTCAGCTCCAGTTTAAAAAGAGAGAGAGAGAGAGAGAGAGAGAGAGAGAGAGAGAGAGAGAGAGAGAGAGAGAGAGAGACTGGAGGCAGTCTTGGGCCAGGCCACCGGCGACTCTGGAAAAGATCCAGACCTGTCTCACAGCTAAATTTACATGTGTCCTTACCTTTGTGTTGTGGCTTTTTATTTATTTATTTTTGAGTCAGGGTCTCTCTATGTAGTCCAGGCTATGCTGGAGCTCACTACGTAGAGCAGGCTGGCCTTGAACTCATTGTTATCTTCCTGCCTCTGCCTCTCGAGTGCTGGGTCTAAAGACATGTGCCACACCTGGCCCTCTTGTGGCTTTCTGTAATTTCTTTTTTTTTTTTTTTTTTTAAAGATTTATTTATTTATTATGTATACAGCATGTATGACTGCAGGCACCAGAAGAGGGCACCAGATCTCATTATAGATGGTTGTGAGCCACCATGTGGTTGCTGGGAATTGAACTCAGGACCTTTGGAAGAGCAGTCAGTGCTCTTAACCTCTGAGCCATCTCTCCAGCCCGGCTTTCTGTAATTTCTAAGATAGCCCTAGGCACGGTAGGGTGGAAGGTAGACCTCCATGCCTCATGGTGTGGCCAAAGTTACTAAATCCATTTTCTTTGGCCAATTTCTGCTTCCCAGTTGCTTTTTGAAACACGGGGAAAAGGAAGCAGTGGGTTTATGGATCTAAGCATCAAGTAACATGAGGACTAGAACCATACATAAGTATATCCAGAATTACAGATGAAAGAAAACCAGGCCAGAAGGGTGGCCGGCATCACCGGTCCCACCTCCTAACAGCTGAGAAGAGAGAACGGCCTCACTGGTGCTCAGCAAGTCAGGTGAGGGCCACACCTCCTGCTCAGCTGGGCTCCGTCCTCCAGACCCTGTGGCACAGCACAAGGGACCTCTGGGAAAGAAGTAATCCTTGCTTGGGGGCAGTGGACAACAGACACAATGGCTGGTCCTGCTTCTGCCTGAGCCTTCCAGCAGCCCATTACAGCACCCTGACCCAGGAGGTCTATTTACATGCCCTCCCCCAAAATATTTCCACAGCTCCCAACACTGCCTTTTATGTCCCCTCTGGGCACACCATCTCCAAACTGGCCCTACGAAGTTAGCAGGAATAGGAGCTCTTATGCTGCCAACACAAATGTCTCAGCCCCAGAAACCAAGTCTAGCCTGAGGGGTTTCCTGGTCCACGTGGGCCAGTAGCTCAACTCTGATCTCATAGCCTTCCCCCCAGCTCCCAGGAACTGCCTTGGGTCAACGTCAAACTTCTGCATCCTGCTCATCTCAGTGTTCCTTGTTCTGGGGAGGGGGGCACTAGCTTCTGCCCCTCAGAGTTCCCAAGCTCACGATCTAAGTGCACAGGCCATCTGTCTGTCCCTCACAGTGGTTATCAGAATGGACCCATCTAAAACCTCATTTCCCTTCAGCCTTTCTGCCACGCTCTGTCCCCAGCCAAGCAGTTTCCCCTCTTAGCGTGGGACTTGGAGCCACTGAGAAAGCAACTGAGATGACACAGTTTGGGGACAGGATGACTCCACAGTTGCCCAATTTGGAGGGCTCTGAGATTCCACCTGTCCTGTCTCTCAAAACTATTGACTCGGTGAGAAGTGAGTTCCTGGAGGTGTGCAGGGACCCATTCATGCGGGGACCTCCATCACTGCTGTCGTAGTTTTGACAGCAGCTGCTAAGTGTTTTAATGACTCAGGTACTGTGCAAACACTTTATTTATATGCCGGAAGTTGGCCAGTCCTCACAATAACCCTAGGGTAAATACTATTAATATCTCTATTCTACAAAGAAAAGAACTGAGGTACTGGGGGGCAGCACCACCTCCCCCAAGTTCTGTAAGTAAAAAGCCAGAGCTGGGACTGAAACACACCGGGATGTCAAGGCCACCCTGTCATCCCAGGCTGCTACGGAAGCTCCTTCTCTATGATAGCCCCTCAGGGTCCTGCAGGTGCCTTAGAAGTGAGACCCTTATTCTCCCTAGAAATTCAGGTCTTCTGGCCTTTGCATGGAAGTCACCAAGACACCCTCCTGCAGCACACACCACATTCCTGACTAGGAAGCCACGAGCTGTGGCGAGCGTCTCAGCCCTTTCCAGTCAGCTGAGGGTGGGGAAGCTGTCTGTCTGTGGGGTGCTGGAGGGCTCCTATCACTGGGTAAACACTGCCAAGCCTAAGTCCGATCTCCAGAGGAAGCCTGTGAGAGAGATGCTTTCACCTGAGAACAAACGCAGAGACACTAGAGAGGAAGCCACGGGAATTTTGGAGATAAAGGATGAGGTTTCAGAGAAATGTCTCTTGCATATTGAAGGGGCAGGAGATGAAGACGATCAGGGAGCCTGGCTGCTGACATTCCTCTGTATCCAGGGTGAGCTTGCACTCTCCCAAGCCCCAAGTACAAAATCGAGAGTCATCTGCGATTTCTAAAAACTTTTCAGGACCTGGTCAAGGACAGTAATTCTAGCACACCGGTTCCCAACCCTTTGGGATTAACTCACCCTTTCACAAAGATCAGTGGAAAACACAGATATTTACATTACGATTCATAACAGTAGCATAACAGTAGCAAAATTACAGTTATGAGGTAGCAATGAAGATAATTTTATGGTTATGGTCATCACAACATGAAGAACTGTATTAAAGGGTCACAGCATCAGGAAGGCTGAGGACCACTGCTCTAGTACTTTGAGAGGTGGATGGAGGCAGGATCATCAGGTGTTCAGGGCTAGTCTAGGCAACAGCAGACCCTGTCTGGGGAGAGAAAGGGGAAGGGGAGAGGAGCGGAGGAAGAGGAGGAAGGGGAGGAGGAGGAAGGGGATGGAGGCTTCCAGTGGTACCAATACACAGATGCTGATCGCCTTCCATCCTCCAGCTCAGCACCTGGCAATGGCGCCTATACCCGACAAAGCAGACGCCTCAAAACCCCACCCGGCAAAGCAGTCACCATGGTGTTCCAGCACCCGTGCTGTGGAAGCCATGTGTCACCCTGGCAAAGTCACTCCTAGCCATAGACACCACACACTTCTTGGAGTCACTTAGGCTCCACACTCTGTCCGCCACACGTGGCACACCAGACTCACACTAACTGTTCACAGCAATCAGGCACTGTTTACACCGTCACTCCAAGGAACTGTTCACCTAGTTCTCCCCGCCACCACCCCGGGGGAGGGGACCACCAGCCCACAGCCGACAGGCCTGTCCTGCACCCCCTGTGCCCACGCCGGCAGCTCCGGTCCCTTTGGTCTCCACCACCACGGTTTCCCGCCCCGCGTGCGCGCTCACCTGCGCTGCGCAGCACCAGCCCGCGCAGTCCGGAGTCTGGGCTGCCGGCTCTAGGAGGCGAACCCGCCACCTGAATGAGGGTCCTCGCGAGGTGCGGCAGCTCTGGTCCCAGGAGTCCCTGGAGCCCTGCGGTACCAGAGCAAGATGGCTCGGGAGAGCCGCTGTGGCTCGGTGGCCTTGGCACCCTGCGTTGGAGTCCCGCCCAGGCAGGACAGGGCTGGGCTGCCCGCCCTTGGTGGGACAAGGAGGCGGTGATAGATTGTTAAACACGCAGCAGGCTGCAGAGGAGGGCTCCTAGGCGGGGAGTGTGCCGCTGTATTGAATTCTGGATTCTCTAGCTGCTTCAGCCCTTTCCTGGCCTCAGTTTCTCCACCCCCTCTCCCTCCCTCCTTCCTTTCCTCCCCCTTCCCCTTCGGGATGTGTGTGTGTGTGTGTGTGTGTGTGTGTGTGTGTGTGTGTGTGTGTGTCTGTGTGTGTGTGTGTGTGTGTGTGTGTGTGTGTGTGTGTGTGTGTGTGTGTGAGAGAGAGAGAGAGAGAGAGAGAGAGAGAGAGAGAGAGAGAGAGAGAGAGAGTTAATGGTGATTTCCCCAACTTCCCAGCTCTGAATTTTATAATTTTATAATTCTAGGATGGTGAGGATGGAGTGGGGGAAGGGGGCTGTTTTAGTATAATTTTACAATTATCTACTATGTGTCAGGGGCTATGCTTTCATTGTATTATTTATTTATTTATTTATTTATTTATTTATTTATTTATTTATTTATTTATCTGTATTTTGAGACAGTCTCTTGCATCCTGGGCTGACCTTGAACTTGATATGTACCCAAGTCTGACCTTGAACTTCTGATCCTCCTGCCTTCACCTCCTGTGTTTTGGGATTATAAGCAAGAGAGAGCGCATCGGGTTTGTGCGGTGCCGAGGACCCAATACAGGGCTTTTAGCACCTAGTCAAACACTGGACCAACAGAGCCACGTCCTCAGCCCTAAGACAGCTTTTTGTTTCTGTTTTTGTTTTTCCAAGACAGGGTTTCTCTGTGTAGCCCTGGCTGTTCTGGAACTGGTTCTGTAGACCAGGCTGGCCTCCAACTCTGCCTCCAGAGTGCTGGGATTAAAAGCATGCACCACCACAGCCCGGCTCTCATGACCCCTAGTTTGAAAGTGGGAAAGCGGAGACACAGAGAGCTGAAGTGACTTACCAATGTCACATGGCTAGTAAGTGGCAGACCTAAGATTCGGAGCCAGACAATCTGACTCCAGAGCCCGAGTGCGGGGTTGTGACGTGTCCTGCACCACGGGCAGCTTCCCGGTGCTCAGGACACCCAGGAGCTCAGTGTTACCCATCCATTTTACCCAGAAACAGAGGCTCTGAGACTGTGGCTTGTTCTGGGCCACTCAGCTGGTGAATCAGCCTCAGACTACAGTTAGGAATGGCCACCAGAGCGATGCTGGAGATGGTGACTGTCAGGGCAGCAGAATAGGACAGTGCCTGACATACAGCAGGTGCTCCTCACTGTCACTGTCCTCCTGATTGTCACCCTCCCTCCTGATTGTCACCCTCCCTCCTTTCCCTCCTCCATTCTGACTCTTAGGATCTGGCTAGTGGAAAGGGACCTCCAGTTCCCTGTCTCTGAACGTCATCCTTTGACCTGTGGGTCCACACAGAGTCATCGGGGTTGAAATGCTTCAGTCTTCTGTAATGACAGAGTGCACTAACTCGTGTGTTTGCTGTCCACTAATGTAGCCTCTAAGCACAGGAGGCCAACAATTTATATTTAAATTCAAATAGGCTGTGGATCGGCATGTAGCTCAGAGGCTGAGCAGGTGTGGAGGCCCCGGGTTCATCTCCAAGAGCCGAGAGAGAGAGAGAGAGAGAGAGAGAGAGAGAGAGAGAGAGAGAGAGAGAGAGAGAAAGAGAGCCTGCCCCATATGACTAATAGATACCATATTGGACTGTGTAACTTCATAGTATGAAGAAATGGTGATTACTAATTTTTTAAAGAATTGTGATGATATTTGGAAAAATTAATTGAGAGTTTGGACAGATTAAAACAAATGATGTCTGAGACGGCTTAGTGGGTAGAAGCACTTGCTGCCTGATGACTTGAGTTTGATCCCAGAGACCCACATGATAGGAGGAGAGAACACAGTCTCACCTTGTCCTCTGACCTCGCATGTGTGTGGTGGTGTGAATGCCCCCTTCCCACAAAGAAATAAATAAATGTAAAAACAATTTTAATTAAAAATTAATGAACACATAAAAATAATAAAGGAATAGACTATATTTTAATATTGAAGAGTGACTACACATGATGATACACACACACACACACACACACACACACACACACACACACACGATGATGGAATACACATAAGAGATAAAATGAATGAACTAGAACAACACATCAAAAAGGCTAAAATCACACAAGCATAGTGTGATTAAAAAATATATGCACATGTAGAGAGAAGAGTACCCATAGTATGACATCATGCACATAAGTGTGCATGGTGTGATGGCACAGGCCTTTAAGCCCTGGGAAAGCAGGTAGGCCACTCTGAGTTCAAGGCCAGCCTGGTCTACATAGTGAGTTCCAGGCCAGACAGGACTACATAGTGAAGCCTTGTCTCAAAATAAAAACATAAATAAACAAACAAGTAAAAACAAAACACACAACATAGTATCACACTCATACAGAAAGTACGCAAAGACATAACTGGGCATGGCCGGCAGGGTGGATGTTGTCTTTGAGGGAAGGAGGATTGACTGACTGCAGGAGCTCCATGAGACTGTCTGTGCCTTTCCTTCCTGACTCTCCAGCTCTGTGAAGAGGAAGAGGACGGGTGGGGCTAGCATAAGGAGGGTGCACCTCCTAATCAAGCTTTCTCTGGCCCCCAGCACCCCAGACGCTGTGACGATTCCCCCAGGCCCCCGAAATGCCCCATTGTTAGCCTCTGTCATGCCCCATCACTCTGGTCCAGTGCTGCCTCTCTCTGGGCAGTCACTGTGTCTATGATTTATGAGCCAGGCTCCCCACATTTGGCCCAGTTCTCTGTAGATGTCTGAGTGAAGGAATGAACAAGGATTCTTTGGAGGCTTGAAGCTGTCGTCATTGCTCATTTATTTATTTATTAATGCCTGTGATGTGCCCTTGCCTATGTAGGGCACTGGGTGGACAAAGGTGAAAGTTCACAGCCATTGGTCCCTAGAATTGTCCAATGCAAGGGTGACTAGAGTAGAATGTGGTGGGATTTGGGACAGAGACATGCGCAGAGGTGCAGGAGATGCCCAGCCTCAGGGCAGGGACAACAGGACTTCAGGACTCAAGTATCTTAGGCTGAGTATTCAATATGACTAGGGCTCTCTGGACAGAGGCAGGGGACATGTTTCTGGAGAGGGACAGCAAGTAACTGACCTGGGGTGAAGCTGAGCACAATGAATTCTGGGAACCCTGAGGCAGAGGTTCAAGTACAAGTGGTTTATTTGGGAGGTGATCCAGGGGAAGGAAGGAAGAAGGGCTCTGGGTGGTGACTGAGCAGAGTCCTGCCGGGGATCAGTGCTGCTGGGAATCTCTGGGGTGGGGAGCTCCATGGAACATGTCTCTGATAGGTCCCTTCACCCTCCACGGAGGGCAAAAAAGCTAAAACGTCTGTCTGCCCGCGCTGGCCGGCACGGGTGCAATGCTCCTAGAGCCTGTGTGCTGTAAGGCTAATGTAAGCTGTTGGGCAGAGGCTGAGCTGATCCCTGTTGAGGAGCAGAAGGGGTAGGTGTAGCTGGGCACAGATGACTCCACAGCAGCTGGCTTCGGGTGAGGGCGTGCTGGCTTTCCAGGTAGGCCCTTGAAAAAGTCTGCAAGAGCCAGAGTGGAAGATGGAGCTGGACCTGGGGCATCCCAACTACTTCCTAGTATCCTCCTGCTGTTCTCAGGCCCTTCCTTCCTTCCCTCCTTCCTTTCTTCCTTCCTTCTTTTTGAAACAGAGCCCCGCTGTGTGGCCCTGGCTGACTGGCCTGAAACTCCTTCTGTAGAGGTGGTTGGGGGTGGAAGTCACAGAGATTGGACCAGGCAGAGCTGGCTGGAGACACAGGTGCTGTACCCAGGCTGGTTGAGGTGGCTTCTGTTGTCTTTGGAGTGGAGAGGTGAATTGAAGGTAGGAGAAGAGATGCCCCTGGTTGAGACCGAGGGAGTGCAGCCAGCAAAGTGAGAGGAGAAAGAGTCTGTCACTGTCACTGAGGTTGAGTGAGTGGCCTGGGGGGATCTGCAAGAGCTGGCTCCGGAGCCAGACCCAGCCCTGAGGCCCCAGGAGAGGTCAGTAGCCCTCCCTCAAACTATGTCTGGCAGTGAACTTCCTTCCTCCCCCACACCCCCCCAGCTCCAGTCAGCCCTCTGCCTCAGAGCCTGGAAAGACTGGCCAGAACAGCTGGCAGGCACCCAGCAAGACGTGCTGCAGAACAGGCTGTGTCTGGCATTTCCAGAAACTCCTGAATCTTTCCCTAGCCCTGTCATTCCCAGCCTTGGGGTGCCATGCTTTCAAAAACAGGCATGTACCCAGCACCTCCACCCTACTTCTTGAGGTCCAGGAGCCCCAAGATGGCTTCCATGTGCCCTGTGGTCCAGCAGCAGTGACCGGCCTTTGTCCTGGGGAAACCCCTCCTCGAAGTTGCCCCCTTCACAGTTCATGGCATTCCAGCTGCCCACACAAGTGTCAATCACCCACCCATAACCCAGGAATTCCTGGCCAGGCAGCTCTTCCCCAGGGCTCTGGATTCGAGACCCTCCCATCTCGTGCCCACCAGAGCGCCTCTCCCTTGAGTTGCCACATTCTCTGGAGAGTAGAGTCCCTGGCAAAGGAAGGGACACCCATAGACATCTGCTGACCAAAATGCCGGGGGTCTCCTGACCTCTGCAGCATTCTGGTGGCCTGGGCTGGAGAGCCACTGAGGGCACAAACACAAATCAACCCAAGAGTTCAAGCTGGGTGTGGTGGAGAACTCCTGTTATCTCAGCAGTGGGAGGTAGAGGCAGGAGGATCAGGAGTTCAAGGCCATCCACAGCTATGTAGTGAATTCAAGGGCAGCTTGGGATTCATTGGATTTTGCCTAACTAACTAACTAGCTAACCAACTAACTAACCAACTTAAACAGAGCTGTTCACAGTGAGGCTTAGCATGGGAACATGAGTGGAACATCTAAGATTCAACTGGATATTTTCATCTGGTAAAAGTTTAAGTAAAGAAAAGTCAGTGTTTTCAATCCCATCGGCTCTTTAAGTAAGAACTCTGTATCAGCAGGTTGGGAACCAGTGACACCCATCACATGTAGACAAGGAAGGCTGGGTCAGTCTAGAAAAATTCCAAAAACTCCTTCATGGATGTGGTGATGACACTTTTTTTCCTTCTAGCATTTTCATTTTATGCGTATGAGTGTTTGGTCTGTGTGTATGCAGTGCCCACAAAAGCCAGAAGAGGGCGTAGGATCCCCGGAACTGGAGTTACAGACAGCTATAAGCCACCATGTGGGTGGAATGAAACCTGAGTCCTCTGGAAGCAAGGCCGAGTCTCCCTACAACCTCCCAAACAGTGCCAACTGGGGACCAGTGTTCAAATGCTTGAGCATAGTATAGAGGACATTCCTCATCCGGGTCACCACAGTGGGTGTGTATTCTCATGTACTCGTATCCATAAACCACGTGTGCTGGCTGGTTGTATGTGAACTCGATATGAACAAGAGACACATTGGGAGAGAGGATCTTTTTCTGTATAACAGTCCTGGCTGTCCTAGAACTTGCCCTGTAAACCAGGCTGGCCTCTAACTCATAAAGATCTGCCTGTCTCTGTCTCCCAAGTGCTGGGATTAAAGGCGTGCATCACCAACACTGGGCTGGAAGAGAGAATCTTAATTAAGAAAATGCCTCAACTCCACCACCACCACCACAAAAGATCGACCTTTAGGCAAATCTGTGGTGCATCTTATTTATTTATTTATTTATTTATTTATTTATTTATTTATTTATTTATTTATTTATTTATTTATTTATTTTTCCCGAGACAAGGTTTCTCTGTGTAGTTTTGGTTCTTGTCCTGGATCTCACTCTGTAGACCAGGCTGGCCTTGAACTCACAGAGATACGCCTGGCTCTGCCTCCCAATTGCTGGGATTAAAGTCGTGCACCACCACCATCCAGCAGCATCTTCTTAATCTGTGACTGATGTGAAAGGGTCCAGCTCATCATGGGTGGTGCCACCCCTCGGATAGTGGTTCTGAGTGCTGTACAAAAGCAGGCTGAGCAAACCATGAGGAACAGGGCAGTGAGCAGCTCTCCTCCATGGTGTCTGCTTCAGTTTCTGCCTCCAAGTCCTGCCTCGACTTCCCTTCATGAAGGACTATGGAAAGGATGGATGGCCATTTCCTTCTGAGTCACTGTTGTTCTTAGTCTTTATCGAAACAACAGAAAGTAGACTAAGATACCACACACACACACACACACACCACACCACACCACATGCACCTATATAACATAAGAACACAAAATAAATTATTGTTGGATGTGGCGGTTCATGCTTGTGACCTCAGCACTGAGGAGGCAGAGGCAGGAGAATCAGGAGTTCAAAGCCAGTCTTGACTACATAAGACACTGTTCATAATAATAATAACAACAAATATATACTCAAGAGGCCATGGCAGGAGGATTGCCTTGAGTTTGAAGTGGCCAGCCTGGGCAAATCCTGAGCAAGTCTGGGCTGTACAGTGAGACTCTGTCTCAGAAAAATCCAAGTGACTCTTCTCTTGAGCTGCCCACACCCATATTTTCAGGTATGTCTTACTTTCTTCCTGAGAGTTTGTCTTTCTCTAAATCCTCATGCTGAAAATCTATGCTCAGGGCTGGCAAAGGTAAAGGTGCTCACCCTGCACACCTGGAAACCTGAGTCCCCACATGTAAAGGCGAGGGAGAGAACTGACTTCATTCATAGTTATCCTTTGAGAGCCTAACACACCCCTCCCCCACAATAAATACAATTTCTGTTAAAATGACTCTTTCTCTTTTCTTTTTCCCTTTCTCTCTTCTTTCTCTCTTTCTCTCTTTCTTTCTTTCTTTCTTTCTTTCTTTCTTTCTTTCTTTCTTTCTTTCTTTCTTTCTTTCTCTCTCTCTCTCTCTCTCTCTCTCTCTCTCTCTCTCTCTCTCTCTTTCTTTCTTTCTTTTCTTTTTTTTGAGACAGAATTTCTCAGTGTAAGCCTGGCTGTCCTGGACTTCACTTTGTAGACCAGGCTGGCCTCAAACTCACAGAGATCCACCTGCCTCTGCCTCCTGAGTGCTGGGATTAAAGGCGTGTGTCACCACCGCCCGGTGTTAAAATGTCTCTTAGTAAATTCCAACTCTGCTTCATTAAACAAAGCCCCAAGGGTCTGGGGATGTAGAGCGCTTGGTTGGTGGAGCATTTGCCTTCCACACACAAAGTTCTTGGTTCTAGCCCCAGTCACATAAAACCAGGCTTGGTGGCGCACACAAAATCCCAGCCCTCGGGAAGCCGACGAAGGAGATTCAGGAGTTCAACATCATCCTCTGCTACGTAGGCCAGCCTGAAATAGAAGAGACACTCCCTCAAAAGGAAGAAATAAACAAGGTAGCCAAAACCGGAACTTTCCCTCGTCGCTTCCATTCTAATGTAATTTGGACAGGATACATGTTCAGCCTTTCCCTTCTAATTCACAGTACAGAAAAGCCTACTTGCATGCTAGCAACCCAGCTGTACCGTGAGTTTTTCATTTGTCTGCTTTTATTTTAATATTTTGTTTGTTTAAGACAGGGTCTTGTTATATACCACAAGTTAGCCTCAAACTCACTTTGTAGCCCATGCTAACCTTGAACTCTTAGTCCTCCTGCATCAGCCTGTCAAATGCTGGGGTTACAGAGATGTGCTCCAACGCCCCTCTCTTTCTTTGCTTTTGGGTAGAATCATGAGTTTCACTGTACATGCTCATATTGTACATTTTAAAAATCCAGAAGGGTGGTTGGAAGGATGGCTCAGTGGTTGAGAACGCTTGTTGCTCTTGCAGAGGACCCAAGTTTGGTTCCCAGCACCGTGTCTGGTGTTCCACAACCACCTGTGACTCCAGATCAGGATGATCCAATGCCTTCTGGGAAAGTTTTAGTATGTGAAAATGACAAATAAGAAGAAAGGTATGCTTCATTTGACTTAAGCATTCCATAATATATACAGTGGATCAAAATATCAGATATTTCAATAGTCTATATAACTTTTATGTTTATAGGGAAGAGAATTATGAGTATCTGATCTGTGTCTGTCTCAGTCCACTGTAGATCTTACCCTTTTAAAAAAGAAAAGATTTTTTTTTTAACTTAATTTTTTTCAGAGCTGAAGACAGAGCCCACAGCCTTGTGCTTGCTAGGCAAGGACTCTATCACTAAATCCCCAGCCCCTAAAGATTTGTTTTCAGTTTCACTCATGTGTATGTCTGTGTCTGTATGAGGGTATGTGTACTAGAGGAGGCCACAGAAGACCATGTCTTTCCTCCTGTATCACTTGATCTTATTCCCTTATTATTGTATCTGGAACTAGGCTGGCAGTGAGCAAGTCAGAGTGATCCTCCTGTCTCCACCTCCCGCAGGGCTGGGGTTATAGATGCATGTGATGACACACAGCTTTTTACATGGGTCCTGGGCATTGGAATCCAGATCCTCAAACTCAGGTCCGAGGGCTCCCTAGGCAAACCCTCTTAACCACTGAGCATCTGGCTGCAAGCATTATTTCTGATTTGTTCATACTTCTCTTTGTCTTTAGACTACGTCCCCCTTAGGAAATGATTAACTCCAGGAAAAATAAAAAGTTCTACAAGAAAGAGAGTGTAGTCATTAGATGCTGCAAGATGTTGCTGGGAACAGTACTTTCAACATCATAAAAAACGTGAACAGTAACATTAACTGCAACCCACGCAGAGAGGGCAAGATGGAGGGAAGGGCCCTGCAGATGAAGGCTGGCGGGGGAAGCAGGTGCCCGGAGGCCAGAGCGCTGAGTGCCCAGGGCTGTGCCCTCCTCGGGGACACTGCTCAGCTGCTCTCATTTCTCTGGCCAAGACGGAGGCCCATTTCCTAATCTACTTAATAACGGGCAAATAATCTGGCGTCTGCTCAGCTCAGCCCATGGTCTTGGAACAAATGGACCCAATTAAAAGGCCATCATAGGGGAATTTAGGGGAAGAGGAAAACACCATTGATCAAATCAACTCCCAGCTGCCCTGGGACTGGTTTGAGTGGAAATGACAAGTCCTTCCCTCACTGTGCCTAGGCGAACCGGGAGGCCTTCTTACCATCTGGGCCCCTCCTCCCCTCCTCCCCGCTTCCAGCTGATAAGCTCTAAGGCACCTCACTAGGCTTCATCACGTTCTTGGCTTCAAGCTGGGCTTGGTGGTGCAGGTCTGTAATCGCCACTCTGGAGAGGTGGGGGTAGGAGATTCAGAAGTTCAAGGTCATCCTTGGCTACATGAGACCCTGGGAAGCCAGTCTGGGCTACATGAGATCCTGTCTCAAACAAACAAATAACCAATCTTGGGCCGAGGATGTGGCTCAGTTGGTAGAATTCTTCTCCAGCATGCATGAACCCTTGGTTCAATTCCCCGCACCTCATAAATCTAGGCATGGGTGGCACATGCTTACAATCCCAGTACTAGGGAGGTACAGCCAGGACAATCCAAACAGTAATGTTATCCTTGGCTGCATGGCAAGTTTGAGGTCAGTCTGGGATACAGGAGACCTTGTCTGAAAAAAAAAAAGAAAACTGCAACATCGCAACCGCCCCTGCCCTGCCTCCAATCCTTCCTGCTCTGGCTTTTCTCCCACAGCAACTGTCCCTTTTAATAATCATCTAATTTGTATTTTCATATTATTGATTGTTACTCCCCTGCCCTTTAGAGGCGGAGGCAGCATCTATGACTTTTTTATTCACTAGTGATTTATTTCCAAGAACATTGAAAGTACCTCATGCATAGTAGGTTCCTTTTCTTTCTTTCTTTCTTTCTTTCTTTCTTTCTTTCTTTCTTTCTTTCTTTCTTTCTTTCTTTCTTTCTTTTTATTTTATTTTATTTTTTTGCTGAATGTCATTTATTAAAGGAGGGAGGAGGTCTTAAATACAGGCTTACAGCACAATGGGAGAACCCCAGAGGGCAGAAGTTCGCTACCGATGTTTTATAATCTTGCATCTAAGCTTTTTTGTTTTGTTTTGTTTTGTTTTGTTTTGTTTTGTTTTTGAGAGAGGGTCTCTCTATGTAGCCTTGGCTGATGTGAAGCTTGCTATGTAAATCAGGCTGGCCTCAAACTCACAGGAATCGATCTGTCTCTGCCTCCCGAGTGCCGGGATTAAAGTTGTGTGCCACATAGTATTATTATTGTTGCCGTTGCTGTTGTTATTGTTGTTAGCAGAGGGAATGTAGATTTATTAAGAAAAGGGGTGAAAGGTTCCCAGCAGTGGGTGGGGTCCTGGGGCTCCGGAGAGCCTGCTTTTGGCTGCCAGGCTCAGCAGCAAGTCCTTTACCCACGGAGCCACCTTACTGTCTCTTTCTCTTTCCTTCTTCTTTCCTTCCTCCTTCCTCCCTCATCTTTATTAGACAGGCTCCACTTAGCTCACGCTCATCCCTCACTCTACTATGCAGCAAAGGTTGACTTTGAATGTTCCAATCTTCCTGCCTTCTCCTCTGTTGTAGAATAGAATATTACTTTAACTATGTAAAGGTGTGTTACATTTGGGTTTTTTTTTTTGTTGTTGTTTGTTTGTTTGTTTTTTCTCCAAGACAGGGTCTCTCTGTGTAGACTTGGCTGTTCTGGATCTTGCTCTGTAGACCAGGTTGGCCTCGAACTCACAGAGATCTGCCTGCCTCTGCCTCCCAAATGCTGAGATTAAAGGCATGCACCTCCACCGCCCAGCTTGTGTTACATTTATTTTTATTTTTATTAAAGATTTGTTTATTTATTTTGTATACAGTGTTCTTCCTGCATATATGCCTTTGTACCAGAAGAGGGTGTCAGATTCCATTATAGATGGTTGTGAGCCACCATGTGGTTGCTGGGAATTGAACTCAGGACCTCTGGAAGAACAGTGAGTGCTCTTAACCTCTGAGCCATCTCTCCAGCCCCGCATTACATTTGTTTATGTTGCATTTGTTTAATTATGTAAAGATGTGTTGCTGTTTCACCTTGCCTGCCTAAGGGACCTGATTGGTCTGATAAAAAGCTGAATGGCAAGCCGGGCGGTGGTGGCGCACGCCTTTAATCCCAGCACTCGGGAGGCAGAGGCAGGCGGATCTCTGTGAGTTCGAGGCCAGCCTGGGCTACCAAGTGAGTTCCAGGAAAGGCGCAAAGCTACACAGAGAAACCCTGTCTCGAAAAACCAAAAAAAAAAAAAAAAAAAAAAAAAAAGCTGAATGGCCAATAGCTAGGCAGAGAAAGGGTAGGTGGGGCTGGATGGCAGAGAGGATAAGTGGGAGGAATCTAGGCTTGGGGGGAGAATGAGAGAGAGAGAGAGACAGAGAGACAGGAAGAGAGAGACAGAGAGAGAAAGGATGAGAGAGAAAGAGAGGGAGATGCCTGGGGCCAGCCAGCCAGGCACCCACTAGTCAGCCAGACACAGAGTAGGACATACAGAATAAAAGAAAGGTAAAAAGCCCAGAGGTAAAAAGTAGATGAAGAAAAACAGGTTAATTTAAGCTATAAGAGCTAGTGGACAAGCATAAGATAACATAAGATAACATATCATAAGACAAGCATAAAATGGCTCAGAGGTTAAGAGCACTGGCTGCTCTTCCAAAGGTCCTGAGTTCAAATCCCAGCAACGACATGGTGGCTCACAGCCATCTATAATGAGATCTGGTGCCCTCTTCTGGAGCACAGACATACATAGAGGCAGAATGTTGTATACATAAAAAAAAATAAGGTCAAGCAATCATAACTCATAATAAGTCTCCATGTCATGATTGGGAGCTACTTGGTGGCCCAAAAGAAAGCCCGCTACACACCTCCCTAGTGCTGGGATGGCAGGTGTGTGCTGCCACAGCCAGCTTTGTATTTACTTTGTAAAGAGAGCATTAATGTATAACAAGTACCTGCAGGAGTTACCCCAGGTGGTGGTTGGTCCTGCCAACTGAATCACGTAAGAGACATATCTCTGGACTTATCTTTGAGGGCATTTCCAGAGAGAAGTACCCGAGGTGAGAAGTTCCATCCTGAAGGTGGGTGCCACTGTCTCATGAACTGGGATCTCAGACTGAAGGAGGAAGGGAGCTGAGCGCCAACATTCATCTCTGTGCTGTGTGGCTGCAGACACGCTATGACCAGCTGCCTCATGCTTCTGGACCACGCTTGTCCACTGTGATGGACTGCATCCCTGCTCATCCACTGTGATGGACTGTATTTCCTCTTGTCTACTGTGATGGACTAGATCCCCTCTTGTCCACTGTGATGGACTAGATCCCCTCTTGTCCACTGTGATGGACTGTATCCCCGCTTGTCCACTGTGATGGACTAGATCCCCTCTTGTCCACTGTGATGGACTAGATCCCCGCTTGTCCACTGTGATGGACTGTATCCCTGCTTGTCCACTGTGATGGACTGTATCCCTGCTTGTCCACTGTGGTGGACTGTATCCCTGCTTGTCCACTGTGATGGACTGCATCCCCTCTTGTCCACTGTGATGGACTAGATCCCCTCTTGTCCACTGTGATGGACTAGATCTCCTCTTGTCCACTGTGATGGACTAGATCCCCTCTTGTCCACTGTGATGGACTAGATCTCCTCTTGTCCACTGTGATGGACTGTATTTCCTCTTGTCCACTGTGATGGACTAGATCCCCTCTTGTCCACTGTGATGGACTAGATCCCCTCTTGTCCACTGTGATGGACTGCATCCCCTCTTGTCCACTGTGATGAACTAGATCCCCTCTTGTCCACTGTGATGGACTAGATCCCCTCTTGTCCACTGTGATGGACTAGATCCCCTCTTGTCCACTGTGATGGACTGTATTTCCTCTTGTCCACTGTGATGGACTAGATCCCCTCTTGTCCACTGTGATGGACTAGATCCCTTCTTGTCCACTGTGATGGACTAGATCCCCTCTTGTCCACTGTGATGGACTGTATCCCCTCTTGTCCACTGTGATGGACTAGATCCCCGCTTGTCCACTGTGATGGACTGCATCTCAGCTTGTCCACTGTGATGGACTGTATCCCTGCTTGTCCACTGTGATGGACTGCATCCCCTCTTGTCCACTGTGATGGACTGTATCCCCTCTTGTCCACTGTGATGGACTAGATCCCCGCTTGTCCACTGTGATGGACTAGATCCCCTCTTGTCCACTGTGATGGACTAGATCCCCTCTCAAACAGTGAACCAAAGTATATCCTTTCCCCTCAAATTGCCTTTGTAAGGTATTTTGTCACAACAGAAAATAACCAATGCATCTAATGCATCTCATTTGTTCCTCATTGCAAAACTGTGCATTCATTAGTGTTGTGGGATGGTCTGTATGTCAAATGTGTTCCTCTGATTGGTCAATAAATAAAACACTGATTGGCCAGTAGCCAGGCAGGAAGTATAGGCGGGACTAACAGAGAGGAGAATTGAGAGAACAGTAAGGCGGAGGGAGATACTGCCAGCCACTGCCATGACAAGCAGCATGTGAAGATGCCGGTAAACCACAAGCTATGTGGCAAGGTATAGATTTATAGAAATGAGTTAATTTAAGATATAAGAACAAGTCGGGCGGTGGTGGCGCACGCCTTTAATCCCAGCACTCGGGAGGCAGAGCCAGGAGGATCTCTGTGAGTTCGAGGCCAGCCTGGGCTACCAAGTGAGCTCCAGGAAAGGCGCAAAGCTACGCAGAGAAACCCTGTCTCAAAAAAACCAAAAAAAAAAAAAAAAAAAAAAAGGTATAAGAACAGTTAGCAAGAAGCCTGCCACAGCCATACAGTTGGTAAATAGTAGAAGCGTCTGTGTATTTATTTTATAAGTAGGCTGTCCGACTTCCAGGGCTCAGCAGGACCCGAAGAGAAAACTCTCCAGCTATTCATTCATTCATTCATTCATTAAGTGAATAGCTGTGTGTCACTTACAAGCCAGGCATTGTTCTGGGTACAGAGAGAGGCATTTCTCTCTGGAAACTTTATTCGAGCAGCAGGCAGATGGTAAAGGGGAACTATGACTTGAATACAGCTTGGCCTTTTTGTATGATGAAGAAATGGAGATGCGATGAATGAGGAACATGAATGTCAAACGGCATAGATGCCAGAGTTGGGGCTCAAACTCAAGGCTGTGTGAGGTGGGACTTGAGGGGTTTCCATCTGTCTTTGGGTCAGTAGAAGCTTGGGGATGAGCAATGGGCAGGTCTGGGGGGAGAGCAGGAGAGGCCTGGAGCTCTCGCAAGACTTCTCTCTCACCTTCGTACATCTTGTTCCACCCACTGGACCAGCGCTTCAGCCCCACTCACACAGAAGCCATGTATATTTTATCTACTTCCGTGCTTGGGGCATCCAAATTACAGGATGAAGGCTTGAAAGCCAGCATCACAGGCTGCTAAGACAGATGTGCTGGCCACACTTCTCAGGGGACAGAGTGCAGCTTTGGGAGCCACACTGTGGGAAGACAGAGAAGTTGGGGGGAGGGGGCCTCTGGTGGGATGCTGTACTAGAACGAGGCAGAGAGAAGTGCCCAGCCTGGAGACTGGTTGTGGCTGCACCCTTTTATGGCTGTGACCCGAGGAGCAGACATACTGTGTCTCTAAGACTGAACACTGAATAGGGCTTTCCCACTGTAAATGAGAGCCCAGGACAGAACAACCTCCATCCTTGGCTGGGGAGCTGGGAAACAGACATCATGGCAGAGACAGAGTCAGCCACCATCCCCTAGTTGGCTAATCACAAGAACCATATTGTGTTGCGGCTGGAGAGATGGCTCAGCAGTTAAGAGCACTGCTGCTCTTCCAGAGGATGGGAGTTCAAATCTCAGCAGCCACATGGTGGCTCACAACCACTTAGTAGGATCTTATGCTCTCTTCTGGCATAAAGTCGATATATACATAAAATAAATAAATCTTAAAAAACATATTGTGTCCTCTGTGTCAATGACTCTTACTATCCCATCCTTACCCCTTATCCAGCAACAACCGGTCTGCCAAACAGGTATCTGTCCCAATTGGTAGAAATAGATGACCCCAGTGCCTCAGCAGGATGTAGCCACCAGGGGGCAGCAGTGCAGCGTCAAAAACAACCCTGACCTGCCATTGCCGAAGAACAGCTTTGAAAGCGCACACAGCTCTAAGAATTGACAATTGGGTAAAAGTTAAGCTTTGGACTGCCTCCATCCGCATCCCTTTGCTGCAAGGAATTGTGGGGACAGGAAGTGCAAACCGGAGGAATGTGTGGAGTGAGGGGGGAGAGACAGCTAGATCCTGTTCATACTCCTGGGTCTTCTGCCAGCCCCCTTCGCGCCCCTCCCCCAAAGCCTGTCCTCTGCCAGCTCCCGGCTTTATTATTATCAGCATTACATTTATTTATTTAAAGATGGTGTGCACGTGGGTGGAAGTCAGAGGACAGTTCTGAGCGTCTGTGATTTTCCACCACGTGGGTCCCTGAGATCCAGCTGGGGTTGTCAGGCTTGGCGGCAGGCATGTTTATCAGCAGAAACTTTTCTGGTGGTGGTGGCGGTGGTGGGGAACATGGCATCTCACTACTATTCCAGGCTGGCCTCTAACACAATATGCAGCTAAGGGTGACTTTGAACTTCTGACCCTCCCGACTCTACCTCTGTGCTGGGATCATAGATCTGTGCCATTGTCCCAGCTTTACGTGGTGATTTGATAGTGGTTGAACCCAGAGCTTCGTGCATGCTAGGCAATCACCCCACCAATGGAGGAGTGCATTCCCAGAGCCATCTCCTGGTTTTAGTTAGACCTCCTGGCGGCCCCTGGGTTTAAAGTTGGGTCTGACCTCCCACAATGCCTGTCCACCTGTGCCTTCAACCTCCAGGTACCGGCTCCCCTCTCACCTCTATGGTCCCTCCAACACCAACACACACTTAAGCATGCATACGTCCACCCAGACAGCACACGTGGTACGCCAATCCATGCCAATCCATGTAGGCTTGTGGTTCCCTCTTCTTTGCTCACACAGAACGGTCACCTCCCTCTATTACTCTTTGCTTTGTTCCTAAGAGCCAAGGTCAAAGGTGGAGCTTGTGTTTTCTTGGTTAGGCTGGTGAGTAGCAATCCTCAGCTGCCCAGCAATCCTGCCTCTGCTCTCCCCTCCCCGAGGGTGGCAAGCTTCTATATGACTGCTGGGACCTGGATTCTGGTTCTCACTATTGTGCAGTAAGCACTCTTAATGATGGAGCTGTCTCTTCAGCCCGAAGGTTTTTGCTTGTTTTGGGGTTTGTTGCCATTGTTTTCTTTTAACATGAAGGCATGTTGGTATCTGGAGCCCTTCACCCAGGAGGACACAGTCAGAGAAGCAGGGTGGTAGCAGTACCAGAAAATACATGCCAGTTCCGAGGCATGACAACATGGTGGAAAATTAAGAGGGTGTAGGAAGGGGAAAAAAAAAAAAAACTCTAACCCCAGAGTCTGCATGAAACCTCTGGCCAGCTGAGAATGAAGTGCCTGCCTTTAATCCCAGCACTCAAGAAGCAGAGGCCAGCCTGGTCAACATAGCAAATTTCAAGCCAGCTAGGACTATAAAATAAGAGTCTGTTTTAAAAAAAAAATCACACAATTAGCATTTGCTGTGAAGGTTGCTGACATGGAGGAAATGGAGATATTCTTTTTTGTTTTGTTTTGTTTTTTGAGTTAGGGTTTCTCTGTGTAGGCCTGGCTGTCCTGGAACTTGGTCTGTAGACCAGGCTGGCCTCTACCTCCCAAGTTCTAGGATTAAAGGTGTGTGCCACCACTGCCCAATCAATATACCTTTTTAAAAATTTTTAAAATTTTTTTCTATTATCAGCTTTATACAGTTTAAATTCTTATCCTAATAGTGAAATGTTTCACTGAGGCTTGCCCAGTGAATGAGTAAAACCAAAACTTATTATAAGCCACAGTCATTCTAGGGTCCCCCCTGCTATATAGCCTCCCTGGTTCTGTGGGTTGCAGTTTGATTAGTCTTTGCTTTATATCTAGAATCCACTTATGAGTGAGTACATACCATGTTTGTCCTTCTAGGTTTGGGTTACCTCACTCAGGATGATATTTTCTAGTTCCATCCATTTGTCTGCAAATTTCATGCTGTCATTGTTTTTTTTCTGCTGAGTAGTACTCCTCTGTGTATATGTACCACATTTTCTTAATCCATTCTTCAGTTGACGGGCATCTAGGTTGTTTCCAGGTTCTGGCTATTACAAATAATGCTGCTATGAACATAGCTGAGCATGTATCTTTGTGGTATGATTGAGCATTCCTTTGGTATATGCTCAAGAGTGGTATGGCTGGGTCTTGAGGTAGATTGATTCCCAATTTTCTGAGAAACCGCCATACTGATTTCCACAGTGGTTGTACAAGTTTGCACTCCCACCAACAGTGGAGGAGTGTTCCCTTTGCTCCAATCCTCTCCAACATAGACTGTCATTAATGTTTTTGATTATAGTTATTCTGACAGGTGTAAAGTGGTATCTCAGAGTTGTTTTGATTTGCATTTCTCTGATGACTAAGGATGTTGAGCATTTCCTTAAATGTCTTTCAGCCATTTGAGATTCTTCTGTTGAGAATTCTCTGTTAAGCTCTATAGCCCATTTTTTAATTGGATTGTTCAGTATTTTGATGTCTAGTTTCTTGAGTTCTTTATATACTTTGGAGATCAGTCTTCTGTCAGATGTAGGTTCTGACAGAGGACTGATTTTTTTAGTTATATGTGTGTCAGTATGTGGTATGTGCATATGAGTGCAGGTACCTGAGAAGGCCAGAGGCATTGGATTCGCCTGGCACTGGAGTTACAGGCCTGACATGGGTGCTGGAATTGAACTCAGGTCCTCTGTAGGAGCAGTCAGCACTGAGATAATAGCCTTTTAATGGAGATGTGGAGAGGTTTTCAAATAAGAATGCTAAAATAACAATGAACCATGATTAAGGGCTGAATGTATACGTCCTCCTTTCCCAGATATTTTCTGGGACTCTCACAAACAAGAGTATAAATGTTTGCTTGTAGTAAAAAAAAAAAAACAAAAAAAACCCAAAAAAACAAAAAAAAAACATCTTAAGTAACCATGCAACCCTGGACTTCACCATATCAGTACTAACAATGTACATCAGGAATCACCCTATGATCTTAGTTACATTTCTTGTCAACCCTTTGAAAGGTAACTTCAGAAGCCACTAAAATTATATATATGTGTTTGGTTGGAGCCTCTGGCTCACCCCTGCACAGTCCAGGAAGCCCCATTTCTGTCTCTCTCTCCAAACCCTGCCCGCTCAGAGAGTCTCCCAACAAAGAAAAGGCACCAAAAAGCCAGCATTTGCACCAGCAGCCCAAGTCCCCACCTAAGTGGTCAGCTTTTGACCATACTTGGGCACAAACCCAGCATGTAGTGGACACATCATCACCCCTTGCCTACAATCGATAAAACTTTCCTACACTGGCTTGGGTGTGTGACTTCTCTGGCCTCATTCTCTGAGACTGGTGAACTCACCCCGGAGTTGCTTTGCTCAATAAACCTGCTGTTATACTTTTTCAATTCTGTTTGATTTGGCTTACTACATTGATGGATAAACTTACTAACAGGATAGTCAGATTTTTCTTTGGACCACCAGCTCACAAATAATGACATGGAGAATTACTATTAATTATGAAAGTTTGGCCTTAGCTTAGGCTTGTCCCACTAGCTCTTATAATTTGAATTAACCCATTTATTTTAATCTGCATTCTGTCGAGTGGCTCATTACCTCATCCCTCCACACTGCCCATGCTACTTCCTCTGTGTCTGGCCGGCAACTCCACCTTCTTCCCAGAGTTCTCTCTCTACCCGGAGTCCTGTCTATCCCTCCTTCCTAGCTATTGGCCGTTCAGCTCTTTATTAAACCAGTTACAGTAATATATCTTCACACAGTACACACATATCCCACAATATTTCTACCTTTTTGTCTAAATAAGAAGGAAAGGTTTTAACTCTTAACATAGTAAAGCTATATACCTACATATAATATGAACAATTATCAGGTAAGAATTGCATTCACAATGTCCAGTTCATCTGTATTTGGCATATTTAGAGAAAATACTCTATTATCTATCTTATCTTGATGAATTTAAAGTTTTATACCTAAACCATTTTCTGTCATAACTTATATTACCATCCTAAAGCTATCTTTTTAGACCTCAAAACATTTTCTTAGATAATTTAAACTTTTATGTCTCTCAACCTTATACACTTTATTTCTCTTTCATGAGTTTCTTTTTTGAATTTGGTAACAAGGAAAACAGTAACTATCTAGTCTTCAGTCCCCATCAGAGACCCAAAAAGGATAAAATATTACCTGAGTAAACAAGAAGTGAAGAGCAAACAGCTTCCAAAACTATAGAAACAACAGAGACATCTGGCTGCCTGGACAGTCACCCAAGGTTCCTCTGCAACATTGGGGCATCCATCTTTGGCCTACAGGCCTAGAATATCTGACAGACTTTTATGTGAAGCAGGGATTTTGAAGGACTGTCCTGCCTTATCTTGGCAAAGTTCAGCAGTTGCTTTCTTTTGTGTCCTGCTTGTCCAGTTTGGACAGCATACTGTCAGCAGTTGAGGCAAGAGCAGTTTCTTGCCCAGTAGTTAGCTTTGTCAGGAGCAGATGTATCTCACTGTCATGAAAAGCCTTATGTTATTAAAACATCTTAAATGCCATATTCTGTAGGTCTCTGGAGAGTTTGAAGACCATCTGTCTATCTAAAATATATCTGTTTGACCTTGAAAACATACCTAACAAGGCCACAAATTTGACTGTTAAATGACTAACTACTAACTTGTATTTCTTAATTATCCTAGTTTGTAACAATAACTTTCAAGGACTAGAAATTTACATTACATTGTTAAATAAGCTGGATAGGTACAATAATTTAAACAAACATAGAAACACATATATTATAACAAAAAATAACCTTACATTTGTATCAATATGCAAAAATCCATACTAATGTAAAATATTTGAGACTAGTGGTCATTCAAAAGTAGACTCAACAATCTACCCTTCTATCCAATCATTTTTATACTATATTTCCCCCCTTTTCCCTTCAGAAAAGGGTCCCTGAATATAATCTCGTTTGTTCAGCTTTTTTTCTGACTATGATCAATAACAACTTGTAACCAACCCCACTAAACCACGACAAATATCCATAACCACTGAACAACCAAAAACTGCTCACCCCACCTCTTGGGAATGTGGGCATCATGTTCTCTAGACCGCTTCCTGTTGTCTGGGGGCAATGGCATCTTTAGGGGAACCTGAGAAAATTGAAGTAATAGTCAAGTCCTGGGGAAACTAGTAGTGTTATTATTTTTGTTTGTTTAGTCTCTGTGTGACAGGAGAGTGTAGAGCTCATCTAAAGTCTTGGCTGGACAGTCTGAGGCTGGACCATCTCAGCTTTGAAGTTGTTCTGGATGGAGAATTTTGAGGAAGCTGCAACAGAGGTACTCTGAGAGGCTGGATCATCTGGGCTACTTGTCTTTATTGGTGTCTGGTCCTTTTTTCTGAAAATACATAAACTTTTAAAGGTAACATATATATCTACATTAACACAAGTATGGAATGTGCAGTGTGCACAAGTCAGTTTAAGATAAGATTTTTTTGTTTCATATTTGAGTAGGTTAAAGGCATCTATTAATTTTATAAGTTTAATTGGACTGTGTAACCAAACCTTTATCCATACCATATGAAAGCATGGTGTGTAAGTATAAGTCATGAGGACTCTGTAGACAGCAAGACAACAAGATTTATCAGCTGGGCGGTGGTGGACTTTATTAATTTTAAACTATTTTTTGTATGACTATCTATACCCATTTTCTTTTCCTTTTTTTCTTTCTTTCTTTCTTTCTTTCTTTCTTTCTTTCTTTTTTTTTTTTTTTTTTGGTTTTTCAAGACAGGGTTTCTCTGCATTGCTTTGTGCCTTTCCTGGAACTCACTCTGTAGCTCAGGCTGGTCTTGAACTCACAGAGACCCATCTGCCTCTGCCTCCCAAGTGTTGGGATTAAAGGCATGTGCCACCACCGCCTGGTTCTTTTTCTTTATTTATCATCTAAGTACATTTTAAAGCATATTCTACCTGTTCAGAGGTTTTCTCCATCTAGACCTGACTTTCTGTATGTCTGCAGTATTCTCTGACCACAAGAAAAACCTTAAACTGCCATGTCAGCCGCCTCATGGCCCAGCTTAGGGAATGGTGTTGGTGTATGGCATTGGTGGCTGGCTTCTGCCCCCAGGCCGTGGTCGGTAGCCTCATCTCTGTATGCCGAGGACCAGCCCACCTGAGAGACTGCAGGACTAGGAAGCCCCATTCAGCTCCTAGTTCAGAACTTTTCTTAGCTTTCTCAGGACACCTATGTAAACAGATTTTTCTTTGGACAGCTCACGAATAATGACATGGAGACTTATTGTTAATTATGAAAGCTCAGCCTTAGCTTAGGTTTGTCCTACTAACTCTTATAACTTAAATTAACCAATTTGTTTTAATCTACATTCTGTCCAGTGGCTTATTACCTCATCCCTCCACACTGCCCATGCTGCTTCCTCCGAGTCTGGCTGGTGACTCCACCTTCTTCCTAGAGTTCTCTCTCTACCTGGAGTCCCGTTTATCCCTCCTTCCTAGCTATTGGCTGTTCAGCTCTTTATTACACCAATCACAACAATATATCTTCAAGTGTACAAATATCCCACAGCATCAGGGGGCAGGGCATAAAACCTATTAATTTGGTGATTTAAAATTTTTAAAATGAAAAAAAAAAAACCTTTTTAAGATAGAGGCTCTAAGCTGGTCGGTGGTGGCACATGCCTTTAATCCTAGCACTTGGAAGGCAGAGATAGGTGGAGCTCTAAATTCGAGGCCAGCCTGGTCTACAGAGGGAGTGCCAGGGCAGCCAGGGCTACACAGAGAAACCCTGTCTCGAAAAACAAATAACAACAACAACAACAACAACAACAACAACAACAACAACAAGATAGAGGCTCTATGTGCCAAGCTGGCCTCAAACTCACTATGATACCAAAGCTGGTACTGAGTTTCTGAGTACCCTGCCTCTGCCTCCCGAGTGCTGGGATTACAGATGTGTACCGCCATGTCCAGTTCTGCGTGGTGCTGGACATCAAACCCTGGGCTTTATACAATGACAGACAAGCACTCTACAACTGAGCTACATCCGAAGCCTGTAGGGGTATGCGTGCATGTGTGTGTGGGGTGTGTGTGTGTGTGATTATTTTAAAGACAATTAATCTTGACTTTCTCTTGAAAAGACCCCACTTGGGTGTGTCATGTCCTTTCCCTGAACACTTATTTACTTATTTGCTGTGTGTATAGGTCGGAGACAACTCGAGGAGTCAGTCCTCTCCCCCATCATGTGGGTCCTGGGTCGGATGTGGCACTGGGAACCTTTGCCCACTGAGTCGCTTCTCCATTTGTCTTTGTATTAACGCTTGAGGCTTAATTGCATGCATAATAAAACCCAGTTCTGGTTCATACTGGTTCACTCTGAAATTCTATCTTATTGTGTAAATTTCTAAAAATCACATTATATTTAGTGTGTGCGTGTGTGTGCGTGTGCGTGCACGTGTGCGTGTGTGTGTGTGTGTGTGTGTGTGCGCGCGCGCGCGCGCTATGGCATGTATGTGGAGATCAGAGGACAACATGGGAATCAGTTCTCTCCTTCCATCATGTGAGTCCCAGGAGTCAAACTTAAGCTGTCAGGCTTGGTGGCAGGCTCCTTCCTTTTTGTTTTGTTTTGTCTTGTTTTGAGACAGGGTCTCCTTGCATAGCCTTGGCTGGCCTTGAACTCAAAGAGGTCCTCCTGCCTCTGTCTCTCCAGGACTGGGACTTTAATTTTTTGGGTCTTTTTTTTTTTTTTTTTTTTTTCCGAGACAGGGTTTCTCTGTGTAGTTTTGGTGCCTGTCCTGGATCGCGCTCTGTAGACCAGGTTGGCCTTGAACTCACAGAGATCCACCTGCCTCTGGCTCCCGAGTGCTGGGGTTAAAGGCGTACCCAGCAGGACTTTATTTATTTATTTTTTTATCAGAGGCGTGGGCAGTCAAGCATAGCCATCCTGCTAGCCTAGAAATTCTTTGCAGAATTTGACTCTGCAGTAAGTCAAGAGTCCTGGCTTCGCCTGAGTGGAAGCCACTGAAAGGAACCTTTCAGGCAGCAGGGAGCCGGGTGTATGAGCCACTGCCTCAGGCAGCCTCTGCCCACTCCCTGCCCAGCGGCCTCAGGAGAGCGGTGCCCAGAGGAAGACAAGGGGAGGAGACAAGTGCCAGGAAGGAGGCTGAGCATTGATTCAAGCAGGGACTGAAACTTCAGATTCCAGTGAACTTTATCAGTTACCCAAAGTGACTCAGAGCGTTGGAGCCGGCCAAGAGTGCAGTGTCCAGACAGGAAAGGGAAATCGTGCATCAGCCAGCAGCAGCTTGGATGGGAAGGACACAACTGTTCACACTCAGGCCTCAGGCATCTTTGCTGTTCAGTAATGTGGGAGAGAAGGATTAGCCCTGCAGCCGGCCGGGTGGGGATAATGGTGGCCTGGGCCCATACCTGCCCCTGCCCCTGTGCCCTGTGTCCTGTGTTCCCAGGGGACTCCTCTCCCTAGAGCTTTTCCTTGAACTCTGAACTCACCACAGACTAAGCTACTGTCCTTTTTTTATTATTATTATTTTATTTTTATTTTTTTTTTTTTTTGATTTTTCGAGACAGGGTTTCTCTGTGTAGCTTTGCGCCTTTCCTGGGACTCACTTGGTAGCCCAGGCTGGCCTCGAACTCACAGAGATCCGCCTGCCTCTGCCTCCTGAGTGCTGGGATTAAAGGCATGCGCCACCACCGCCAGGCTGCTACTGTCCTTTTTTTTTCCTTAAGATTTATTTTATGTATATGGTAATGAATGCTTTGCCTGCATGTATGTATGTGCAGCAAGTGTGTGCTTGGTGTCCACGGAGGCCAGAAGAGGGGATCAGATCCCTTGGAACTGGAGTTGGAGAGGACTGTGAGCCACCACATGAGTGAGTGCTAGAAACTAAGTCAGTGTCCGACTCTGCCAGAGAAACAAGTGTTTTTAACCGCGGAGCGGCTCCCCAGGCCCAGCTGTGGTCTTTTCTGAAGCTGCTTAAATCCTGAGGACAGTGATTTCTCATCGATCTGGAGACTTGAGGTCACATGACTGGGTTGTTCCCAGTTACAGCACACCAACTTCCTGTGGCACCCTCACAGGGCAGGAAGAGATGAGAGGACTTTCTGGGATTCCCTGCCCCCTTCCCCGCCCCCCAAGACAGGGTTTAGAGAAACCTGTGTAGCATGGCTATCTGGGCTCTCTTTTCACAACTCTTTTGTTAAACATGCGTTGTGTGTGTTGTGGTACCATGTGTACCGTGGTGCGCGTGTGGAGGTCTGAAGTGGGCTCTCTCCACCACGTGGGCCCAGTGATCAAACTTAGGCTTCTCGGCTTGCTTGATGCCACAGGATAAACCAGTTGTGGAATGGAAACTCTTTACTATGAGTCAAAATAAACCTTTCCCACTGAGGGAAAGACTTGATGTATGCCTGTAATCCCAACACTCAGCAAGTTGAGACAGGAATATCACATAGCCTGAGCTATATGAGATGCAGTCTCAAAAAAAAAAAAAAAAAAAAAAAAAAACAAAAAAAAACCAAAATAAAACAAAACCAACCCCCCACCCCAAACCTTTTTTCTTTATAAGTTTATTACTTTTGGTATTTTGTTACAATAACAGAAACCTGGCAGATAAAGGCATTAATTCCATTCTTGAAGTCTCCATCCTCACAGCCTAGTTACCTCACCCGCCAAGGCTCACCTCTCCAAATTTGATAATTAAAATTTCTTCAGTGTTTGTTTGAGACAGAGTTTTATGTAGCTGGTCTTCAGTGAACTCTCATAGTTTCCAAGGTAGGCCTTGAACCCCTGATCCTCTTGCCTCCCCTCTCCAGTGGTGGGATTACACTGGCATGTGCCATCACATCTGGCTGGCAATTAGAATTTTAGCACATGAATTTGGGGAGGACACATTCAGTCCCTGAGATAAAAATGATACTGGAAATTCAGGCCTTTGCTCTCAGCTCTTTGCTCATATGAGAACCAGAGATTCGGCCAAGTTAATCCCACCCACCCCCACCCCCGACACACAGCTAGACTTCTAGGAGCCCCCCTCCCCCGGGCCTCTGAAGGCAAGCTAGAGCTAATGAAGGTGGCTGAGGAAGAAGAACAGCCAGAGAACTATGGGCTCAGGTCTAGGCTTCACCCTGACTTCTGTGTGACTTGGGACACGTGTAGGCTCTGCTCTGGCTGCTGTGTGAGCTTGGACAGGGCACAGCCCTCTCTGGGCCTGCAGTTCTCTGAAACAGCCAAACAAGGAAAGCTGTTTGTAGCCATCAGGTGTCCACAGCCCCAGGAAATTATGTCAGCGGGGAGGTGAGGAGCAGGGTAGGGAGGCCCCAAGGATGGGTACTGGGGATATTTTGAGACAGGCAGATCCCCCACGTCACTGCTGGACAATGGTCTGGGGGGAATCATTGTGTGGTGAGTGGAAAGTCCTTTTTATACTCCATTGCTGACAATAGTCCAACACAGTGGGCGGAGACCCTGGGGACAGGGTTTGGTCCTACAAGTGACTGGCTCATTGTTCCTGGCTGGGACAGAGCTGAAACAGGACACCCAGCTGAGCTGGTGCAGAAACCAGGGCAAACTCAGAAAGCCCCTTCTGAACAAAGACAGGCTAGACAAAGCCAGTTGTCAAGTATTGGGAAACTGAGACCTAGAGAGCCAAAGCATCTCGCCCAGGTCTTGCCCACACAGGCAGAGGGAGACAGTCAAGACCCTCGGGCTCCCATCTCCTTCCTCTGCCCCCAGGTCAGCCTGGCGAAACTGCCCTCCTCACCCACAAGAGCAGTCCGCTGTGTGGCACTGTGTGGTACAGTGGAGTCCCTTCCCCTTTTGGTGGGCTTGGCAATCCTTAGAGAACAACAGTTGTGCCTGGAAGGTCCAGGCTCTGATACCTTAACAAAAGAACCAAAACCCAGAAGCAACACCTCCATATTTGCCCAGAGAGGGCAAGTGGGAAGCCTCAGGTCACAAGGAAAAGCTGCCATTTGTTGACTTCTGTGACCCATCTCTAGGTCAGTTCTTCCATTCTAGATCTCAGAGCACATGACTGAACAGAGAGTGGCCGTAGACTACCATGGTGGGCAGAAGCAGTCAGGGGATGTACAGCCAAGCCTACTCTGTGGGTGGGTAGAAGCTGACCTTCAAACCAAGTCTGTGTGCTGCCCTGCTTCCCACTGCACTGTCTGGGTCTGAATCAGGGGACAGAATACTGATAGACCCTCCTGCCCTGTGGCTGCGGGATACTAGAGGATCCCTGGGACCTCTGGGGATTTGAACTTTTTCTTGACTCAGTCACCCTTGGCATTGTTACCTGAAGCTTGCCTGGACCAAGCCCCCCTCCAACTGCGGGCTCCTGATCTCTCTGCTAGTCAGCATCATTGATAATATCTATCCCACAGACTGGTTGCAAAGGATAAGTAAGCCGCGTGTAAGTCCCGTCTGGTGCCTGAGACATAGGCCCGAACATGAGCTCCAGACCCTATGACCCATTCTAAACAGACCAGCCCAAGTCTGCCATGATGACTGAAGCCTAGGGCTGGCAGAGTGCCCAGACTGGAGCGACCAGGCATGATGGACATGTTGTCCAGGATCTTTTGATCTTGGAGGACAAGGACATCAGTGTCCTCTAGAGATCCTCCCCTCCATCCAGGACTACCCAGGGAAGAGACTCTTGGGTCTGAAGGGCCATGCCCGGTCACGTGGTATTTATTCACTGAGAGCAGCAGCTATAGAGACCAGTATGCATTTACCCTTTTTGTCCAGCCCGCCCCCTTCTGGTTCCCCTGTGTTAACTCCCTGGTCACAATTCTCCAGCTCTGGGCAGCGCAGGGGGCACAGGACATTCATGAGATCACTGACCTGTCCTGGAGGGTTGTGGCATAAGCAACAGGAACAACCCAAGCCCCTGGCTGATGCCCAGGAACCACACTGACCTTGGACATGGCCCCTCTCCCCTCTGGCCTTGAGTCTGCAGCTGGCCTGGACAACTCTTGGGCTCTTGTCTAGTGCCTGGGTGGCTCCTGTGTCCTTTCACAGTGGCCTTCAGGAGCCAGCAGCCCTATGACACGTTCTCAGGGTGGGGAGTGGGCAGGGAAGGCCCAGAGGGCAAGAAGAGATATTTTAAGGATAGGCAGGTCACCTCACGTCATTGCTGGACAATGGTCTGGGGCTGATGGAAAATCTTGGTCTTACTCGAGCTGAAAATAGCACCAGGCAGAAGGATCAGGAATCTTACCCGCCGGGCAAGTGGCCTGGACGCTGGGCAGCAAGGCTGGATGTCCACCCCAAGGGGGCAGGCAGTCTGATTGGCTCCTGGATGTGGGACCACAGGCCTAGCCCTGGTTCCCTGAGGAAAGACAGTGGCTACCACAGAACTAGGCCTGTGTCCTCTGAAATCTGCATGCAGTGGTCCAAAGAAAACCCCTGGGGGTAAGACAGTGTGGTCTCTATCCACACAGGTGCTGCGGTCTCTGGTCTCTAGAGCAGCTGCAGGTGAGGGGGAATCTAGGGGGACTCTGGTCCATAATGAAAACAGCCCTAACCCCAACCACAGGTCAACAGTCAAGGCCTCCACATCATGGTGTGCGTCTGTGTCTCAAGTCTCAGCACAGCACTCAGCTTCTCTGGAGGAAGGGTCTGCCTGTAACCTGGGAGGTGGCTCTGCCTGAGCAGTGTTAGAAAGAGACAGGTTCAGGCCTGCAAGGAAGACCGGGACAGCCCATAAGTGGAGTCACTGAGGCGCAGAGGGACTCCAGGCACATTAACTGTAGTATGAACACAGAATGTGGGAGGTGGGCATCTTGCGCTATTCCGGGCAGACTGAGGCTGAACTACGCAACGCAGAATGATTATGTGGGTCCTGCTCTGTGAGGGCTCTTGAGGTCACTTGAGGGCGCTCTGGAGGTAAGCTGTATAAAAAGACTGCTTATAAACCAGCCACATAGGGGGCTGCGGTGAATCCCTTGAGCTCAGGAATTCCAGGTCATCCTGAGCAACATCTTAATACAACAACATGCACAGAGAGCAACTGGGGATGCCTCGCCTCTAATGGCAGAGAGGGGACAGTGGAGATGTAGGAGGCGGATGAGGTGGATGGCGGACGAGGTGGATGGGGAGACCGTCCTCACAGGAACCTCCTATCCTTGAGGTGGAATGAAGTCTGTCACCTGTGTCTATTCCTGCCTAAACCCCAGATCTGGCCCCATCCACTTTCTTGCATTCTAGGGGACCCTCCCTGACTAGGGGTCACACAGTCCTAGCTACACAGCATGGGCTGTGCTCAAGTACCCTGCACCTGCTTTTAAGAACCAGTCGTTGGACAGGTGTGGCACCTGCCTGTAATCCCGGCACTTTGGAGATGGAAACAAGAAGGTAAAGAGTTAGAGGTCAGCTTCAACTACATGGCAAATTGGAGGCCACCTTTGGTTCCCTTTTAACCAACAACGCCCACACCCCCTCCGCTCCCACTTCCCACAAGAAAGAACCAGTTGTTGACTTTCAGGAATTTTGCAGAGAGACTGCCACTGTGTTGGTCATTTGAAATGTTACTTTTGCCCCCCCATAAATAAAGGCCCCTCCCGGTTCAGTTACATAGTTGACATTTACTTACATCCCAAGAACTAGAACCCTACTTGACTCTTCTCCATGCTTGGCACAGTACAATACAGAGACAAGTGGCTTAAAAGCAGGGTTGCCCTGGGGATCTGAAGAGGGGTCCCTGGAGGCTCCTGGGAGGCAGTAGCTGGAAGGCAAACGGCGGGGATCACAGACATTTGTGTAGGTGACGGATGCTTCCCAGGCCATGCCCTGTCCTCCGACCATGCGGCGAAGCACAGCCCAAAGGGCAGTATAAGTGACGTTACGTATAAGTTACGGTTTCCACCCGGCTCCCAGCCCGGGGAAGCCTCCGGATGGATCTGAAACCAGTTCTCAGGTGCTTGTCTCTTGGCCTGAGGGTCTTCTCCCAGCCAAGTCCACTGTAGAGCCCAGGTCCATCCCAGGGGACCATGGGAACTCAGCCCTGCTTACCCACAAGAGTCCTCTAGTCACTTGTGATCTCACTCCTAGCCCAGGTAGCTAGCCCAGACTCCGCTGTGTCTTCTCTGGACTTGCTTCTCTCTTGGATTTAGGAGGCTGAACCTCAGCCTGCCTGAACCCCAACCTTGGCAGGAATGGCAGCTGTCTGTATGGGAGTCAGGTGTCACTGCCTTTCTTAAAATACGATTTCCCAACTCACACATACAAATGACTGGGGACTTTGGGGTCCTGTTGCTCTTGGGACCACAGGATGAGTATGCCCAGCCCCTGCCAAATGAGAATTGCTGATGATCCGTGGGAGGACACCAGCCCATTTGAACAAGCCTTGGTCCCCTACAGCTTCCCCACATGAACGAGCACATGCCTGAGGGGCTCTGACCTATAGTCGAATGTCCTTAGTCTCGTTCCCAGCTGGTGTGGACTCTGTCCGTCTTGAGTCATCACTGCTGATCGACACATCTTTCCTCACGGTGTCAGTTCTGTGAGACCTGTGAAGGCCCAGCCTGCGACGAGCCTGGGGGTTGGGGGTGGGCTCTGTGGGTGGTTTGGCATCACGGGCAAAACGGACAAGTCTCTGCCCTGCCAGGAAGTAGAGCACAGGGTCAAGGCAACTGTTGGCGCTGGCCAAGGGCCGGGTGATCTTGTACGCCATGTTGATGGCATTGAGGGTGTGGCAACTGAGGTCCAGGGACCGGAAGGAGTAGTAGAGGGTGCGGGTGACGTGGAAAGGCAGGAAGCAGAGGGCAAAGACGGCCAGCACCAGGGCAATGGTGCGCACAGACTTGCGCTTGGCCCGAGGCAGGCCTCCCGTGGTCCCATAAGCCGGTTTGAGCAGCCTTCGGGCCATGAGCACGTAACAGACCAGGATGACAGAAAAGGGCACAGCAAACAGCAGACTCAGCATGACGGAGCTGTAGGCCACAAAATGGCTGAAGAGCTCTCGGGCCGAGGTGTCGTGGCAGGTGATGCGGGTCCCCCGGACACTGGTGGTGACAAAGTAGAGCACAGGTGCCTGGCAGGCCAGCACCAGAACCCACACCACCGCAGCCACACGGCGGGCATAGCGGGCCCGGCCCCAGCGCAGCGAGTGCAGAGGGCGCAGGACACCCAGGCACCGGTGCACACTGATGCAGGTGAGGAAGAGGATGCTGCAGTAGAGGTTGGTGTAGAAGAGGAAACGCACCAGCTTGCAGAGCATCGTGCTGAATGGCCAGTGGTCACCCTGGGCATAGTAGTACACCAGCAGCGGCAGAGAGGCTGCGTAGAGAGAGTCCGAAACGGCCAGGTGAAACATGTACGTGGTGGACGCGTTCCAGGTCTTGAGGCGGCACAGGAAGATGTAGAGAGCCACGACGTTCAGGCACAGTCCGAGCACGCACACCACGCCGTAGGACACGGGCAGCAGCACGTACTTGAAGTCCTCGTTGAAGCGGCACTTGTAGCCCAGTTCATCCCCCTCCCAGGTGCCATTGATGGTGCTGTTCCAGGGGTCCAGGTCTGCTGCCATGGCCCTGCGGGGGGGGGGGGGGGGGGGGAAAGGGAGGTGTGAGAGGAAGCCATCAGGACTGATGCTCAGAGGGGCGGTCCCCTCGTTAGGATTCGCCTAGGACAGGAGGTATAGCCTGGTGACAGAACACTTGCTTAGCATGCAGGAGGCCCTGGGTTCGTACCCCAGTAACACACAGACTAAAGACTTGCCTAAGCCAGATGTGGTGGCACACTCCTATAATCCTAACACTTGGGAGGCAGGGGCGGAATTGTGACTTCAAGACCTCCTTGGGCTGCGTAGTCAGTGAGGGGTCAGCCTGGGCTACATAGTACATAACTGTCTCAAAACCAACAAACAAAACAACAACAGATCATCTACAAAACAAAAAACAAAGACAAAAAACAAAAACCCACTTGCTTACCCAAGTCAAAACTTTTATTGTCATGTGATCTGCACCTCTCCTGGACCCAGAGTCTCCTAAAGCCTCAGAAACTCGTTAGATCAATGAAAACCAACATCACATGATTCTAACCTCACAGCAGGACAAGCAAAGATAGTCTGAGGGCTGACTCCCGCCGGTCAGCTGTTTTGTAAATGAAGCAGTATCGGAGTACAGCCACGCCCATCGTCGAGTTGAGTGGGTGTCATCAAGGTCATGTGGACTTTAGAGTCTCAAATATTTACTCTAGAACCTGCCGACCCCTGCTCTAAACCCCTGGACCACAGAGTTCAAGATGGAGGACTCAGAGCCTTGGAACTGAGACCTGGAGGTTCCAGAGGAGTTGAGGAGTTGTGATATTTGATCACACGGTGTAAAGACATCTCTGTTTTACCTCACCTGCCTAAGGCACCTTTTGATTGGTTTAATAAAAAGCTGACTGGTCAACAGCTAGGCAGGAGAGGATTGGTAGGACTTCCCCAGAGAGAGAACTTAGGGAAGAATCTGAGAGGCAGGGGATTCGCCCACAAGACAAGGAGGAAGTTGGATATATGGTATGGTAATGAACCATGTGGCAGAATGTAGATTAATATAAATGGGAATGGGTTAATTTAAGTTTTCTTTTTCTTTTTTCTTTTCTTCTTCTTCTTTTTTTTTTTTTTTTTTTTTTGGCTTTTCGAGACAAGGTGTCTCTGTGTAGTTTTGGTTCCTGTCCTGGATCTTGCTCTGTAGCCCAGGCTGGCCTCAAACTCACAGAGATACACCTGGCTCTGCCTCCTAAGTGCTGGGATTAAAGGTGTGCGCCACCACCGCCCGGCTAATTTTAAGTTTTAAGAGCTCGCTGGGAAACAAGCCTAAGCTAAGACCAAGCTTTCATAATTAATAAAAAGACTCTGTGTCATTATTCAGGAGTTGGCTGTCCAAACAAAGTCCGCTATACAAAGGGGTATAAGATTGTAGGAAGTAGCCTCAAGACTGGCCCTCTTCTGTATCCCAGTGCCACTGCCCACTGAGGCTTCTGTGGCCCGGGCATCCAGCATGCCTGGAGTCCTCACAGACTCCTAGCTTTTACACTCATCCTCTATTCTCTGGGAGCTGGAAAATTTGCAAGGGTCTCCCTCTTCCATTATCCAGTTTCTTGTTTAACTTTCTTTTTAGATTGTGTGTGTGTGTGTGTGTGTGTGTGTGTGTGTGTGTGTGTGTGTGTCTGAGTGTTTCGCCTGTGTGTATATCTGTGCACCAAGTGTGTTCCTGGTGCTTGCAGAGGTCAGAAGAGTCACTCTAACTGAAGCTATGGAGGTGCTTTGTGGGTGCTGGGAACAGAACCCCAGTCCTCTGCAAGAGCACCAAGTGCTCCTAACCACTGAGACTTCTCTCCAACCCCTTGTTCAACTTATTTCCCCCCCCCCCCCCAGATTTTCAAGACAGAGTTTCTCCGTGTAAACCTGACTGTCCTGGTTAGAGTTAGAGTTAGGGTGACTTAGAACTCAGAGATATCCATTTGCCTCTGCTTACCCTGCCTCCCCCAACCCCAGTACTGGAATTAAAGGCATGCACCACCACCACCCGGCCTCAACTTTTTTTTTTTTTTTTTTAAGGTATTACTACTATGTTCTGGCACTCTCTAAATCTGTGTACAGCAATCCTGTTCTCCACCGTGAGGGGACAACCAGATGGAGCAGTGACCTTTCTGAAGAGTCCAAGGCAGTCTGGGGTTGCTTCTGGAAGGGGAAGGCATGAGGTTTCCTTGGTGGAACAAACAGCTCTTCAGGCCTCCCCTGGTACCTTTTGCGAAGCTTGCCTTCTCACCCTCTTTGGGTCTTCTACTTTCTCCCCATTATTCACAGGACCTAAGCAGCCAGTGGACAATGAACGCCTGGAGGGCTGGCGGCCACCTTTCCTCCTCTCCGAATTCAGATTAGCGTGAGGAGACCCACATCTGCCATCCCAGCACTTGGGAGGCTGAGGCAGGAGAGGAGCAGGGGTTTGAAGCCAGCCTGGGCTACACAGAAGGACACTGTCTCAAAACAAACAGTTGGGGGAGCTGGTGAGATGACTCTGAGGGGAATAGGCACTTGCTGCCAAGACTGAGGTCAATCCAAGGTCAATCAGAGGACCCCTAGGGGTTCTCCGACCTTCACAAGTGTGCTGTGTACATGCGCACGGCAGACATTCACAGACACACAAAATAAAAATAAACAAGTGACATCACAAATACAAAGTAGGTGGATGAAAGAGAAAATAACAACTCTGCCTGGGCAAGAGTAGAAAAGTTTTGCCCCAAGGGGCCTAAGGCAAGACTTGGCCTAACTCTGAGGTAAGTAGTAGGTAATTTGCTTCCTTCCCCTTCATTTTCCTGAAATAATAACGTTGTATGGCTACAGAGAACAAGATTGTGTGGCTAAATCTTAACTTATTGAACAGGTTCAAAATAAGTAAAGAACCTTTTTATTTATTTATTTATTTAATGTATATGAATGTTTTGCCTGTTTTGTTTGTTGTATGTACATGCAACATGTGTGTGCCTAATGCCTATAGAGATGAGAAGGTGGGTCAGAATCCGTGGAACTGGAGTTAGGGATGGTTGTGAGCCCCCAAGTGGGTGAAGGGTCCTCTGCAAGAGTAGCACTTCTTAACCACTGAGGCTTTCTCCAGCCAAGAAATATTAATTTAGCAACTTATGTGCGTGAGTTTGGAATATACGCGTATGGTCCTGCAGCCTGAATGAGGCATCCGGTTCCCTGGAACTGGAGTTACAAGTGATTGTGAACCGCCAAGGGGGGATCAAACCTGGGTCCTCTGCAAGAAAACCGTTAAGCTATCTCTCCAGCTCCAAGAAATAGTAGTTTTTTGTTTTGTTTTTGTTGTTTTTCGAGACAGGGTTTCTCTGTGTAGTTTTGGTGCCTGTCCTGGATCTTGCTCTGTAGCCCAGGCTGGCCTCGAACTCACAGAGATCTGCCTGCCTCTGCCTCCCGAGTGCTGGGATTAAAGGCGTGCGCCACCACCGCCCAGCCCAGAAATAGTAATTTTAACAGCAACAAAATGTTCTTAAACCGTGGTATTCCTCCCTTGGAGGCACTTTAGGGAATTCTTTTTTCATTTTTCCATAATCTACATTCTCTCTGTTTAAAGCAAAGCAGAACAAATCACAATAACCACATCACTCTCAGCTGCAGGCAGGGAGCGGGCGCCCTGCACTGAAGGACCACAGCAGACTCTACATGAGAGTCCCAGGTGAGAAGCCCCCTCCCTCTCAGGTGTCAAATCCCCCACCTTGGAGAATGGTAGTTCCCAACCTCCCCTCAGGAGAAGACAGAGTGGCTTCTAACCTGTCACCGCGGTCACCTCTGCAGGGCTGTGCTACCCCTGCCCACCACTGGTCTCCACAACAAGACAGCATCAGGCCTCTCCTTGCCTTCTCTCTAGCCAGCATCACTAATTTCCTGCTGTTCCCAGCTGGTGGAATCTCTGACACTTAGAGGCAGGGTGGAAACTTCCTTGTTCCCAGAACCAAGAAGCTTCCCTTTCCACCTGTTTTAAGACATCCTGGCCTCTGCCCTCCAGGCCAGCTGAGAACCCTATCACAATGGCCCTGGTCCAGACTGACCTTGCCTGTCCTCTCCTCTGGGCTCAACTCACTAACCTGTGAAGCCCATTTGCTGGTCCCTTAGCACCAGTTCCTGATCTCTCCTCCGTTGAGACCTCACCTCAGCTCCATGGAGACTGCTCTGCCTGACTTGGTCACTGGCCCCCTCACACTGGCTGGCTCTGCTATGCCCAGTTCTGGCTGGCAGTGTCCCAAGAACGCCCAGTTTAATGGAGAAGTGAGCCCTAGAGAGCCCTTCCAGGCCTCCTCACCTTCGTTCACACTGTACTGACTGTCTCAAAATCCTTTCCAGAACGATCCTGTAAAGCCTCATCCCACTCATTTCTCCAGGCTCTTTCTCAATGTCCCTTATCACTGAAACTTTCTCAGTCCACCAGTCCCTCAGGCCATTTCTCCAGCCGTATGGTGATTTGTCTTTCAGCCCCCACTCCAACACATTTCTAGGAAGGCTGGATCCACATGATAATTTTCTCTGTACCTACAGCCCAGCGAGAGGCCCAACCTGCAAGCAGTTGTTGGAAGAAAGAAAGGATGAATGAATGAATGAATGAATGAATGAATGAATGAACGAACGAACGAACGAACGAACGAACGAACGAAGAGTAAATGATGCATCAGAGGCTGTGGGAACCCAGAGGAGCTGAGCACACACATCATGGTGCTCAGCCCACCTAAGTCCTTCTCCTGCAGAGGGATCCTTAGGTTACCTCTTTTGTTCAATACTGACAGGACCCAGAAGACCCCACCCTACCCTTCTATGCTGCAGCCAGGGAAACAGTCTGGGGTTGGTCAGCAGGCCAAGGCAACCCCATGCTTTCCCCGGCCCTCTCTGGCTCAGTCTGAACAGTGCCACATTCTGCAATCCCCTCTGCCACCCTTCCTGTTCAGTAGGGATCTGATTAGGTTTAAGAAGCTCCCACAGGGCAGCGTTCAGTCCCTGGTAAATACCTACCCAGAGGTTAAGCTATTTGTTTTGGTTTTACTGGAAGGGATTGGAAAAACTAGGCTTGACACTGAGGGCTGTCTGGCTGCAGAGCCTGAATTCAACAGAGCCTGGGATAGAGGAGCAGAGCAGGGTCCCTGCCTCGGTCCTCACTGATGTAAGCAGAAGTCAGTGCAAACACATACAAAATGCCCAGCCTCCCAGCCAGTGACCCACCTCACACACCCGGACCTGATGAGCTCCTGCTCTTGGTGTGGCAAGGATGCTCAGTGTCTGCTCCGGTTCTTCACTCATAAACGCTCAGGCCTGGACCAGCTGCTGGGACTGAGGCAGGAAACAGGAAGAACAGGTTCCCAGGCCTGGGGCCGCGCCCAGCCTTCAGCATTTTTCAGGGCAAGCAGCTGCCTGGAGGGCTCCTGCAGACAGACACCCAGAGATGAAGACGCAAATGTGGACTCAGAATCTGCCAGCCAGGCCATGCTTGCTCGCTCTCTCCCGCAAATTGCCTCCTCGGCTTTAACTGTGGACTGTGGCCCCAAAGAAGCCAAGAGGAGACCCGGTGTGCTTGCCCTGGTCACAGTGCCCTCTGCACGCCCACACACCCTGCTATCTCCTGCTGGCTCATATGTTCCAGGAGTGGGCTGTTCAGAGCCTCCTTCCCAGGCGCCCCCTGTCACAGGAAGGAGACTTTGTGAAAGATCTCCCCTAGTAGCTTCAGAGCTGAACCAAGTCTCCAGTGTCCCTTCCCTGGCCCTGATTCTGCACTCCAGCCCCACAGCAGGAAACAGTCAATACCCTCCTGGCCGGGCACATAGTGCAGAGCAGGGCCAGCATACCTCTGCCAGGACAGGTGTCTAACTAGAGTCCCCTCCTCTTCCCTGCACATCTGGACATTCCTCCACAGCTGTTATAAACACACACACACACACACACACACACACACACACACACACACACACACACACCACTTGAGCACACACAGGTCCAAATGCACACAGACATCCCAAGCACACACTTTCACATTCATGTGCACATGCAGGAGACATATTGACATGGTCTAGATGGGGCCGGCTACAGCCTCTGGAAGCTACCTCAGCTGAATTCCCATTTGACAGAGGAGGGAACTCCAGGACAGAGCTGAGCTGGACGCCCCTCATGTACAGCAGACACAGGGAATTTGCTAGACAGAGGATAGCTGCCTCAGGGAAGGACCCCTCTGTATGGACAGGTCCCAGCACCCACCAGGAGCCTCCAGCACCCACGAGGAGCCTCCTGAAAATTTTTTTTTCTTTTGAGAAAGAGTGTTATACATCTCAGGCTGAGCTCAAACTCACTGTACAGCTGAGTAATTGGCTTTCTGATTCTTCTGCCCTTACCTCCTAAGTGCTGGGATTATAGATGTGTACCACCATGCCTTGTTTATGTGGTGCTGGGGCTAGATAACCCAGGGCTTCTAGCATGCTGCGCAAGTACTCTGCCAACTGAGCCACACACACACCCCTTTTCTTTGGTCCTGGGATTTGAACCCAGGAACTGAAGTCTGCTAGGCTAGTGCTCTACCACTGAGCTATGCTTCCAGCCTCTGAATATCTTTTCCCATCTGTTTACCTTCTCAGCCGTAGGGGAGTGGAGCCCTCAGGCTGGAGGTGCAGTGTAAAGATGGGGAGCAGGAGGAGACGGGTGGCTGCAGGATGTAGGACCAAGAGAGGGTGCACCTGGCCCTGGCCTCTTAGGCTGACACCGGCCACAGTGTGGGTTGCTATCTGGCTGTCTGCTCAAGAGTCTGGTGGCAAGATGAAAGAGCTCCCCTTTTCACCCTGCCCCACCCAGGTGCGCTCCTGAGGTCTATCCTCAGGAGGTGCCTGACCAACCAGCTAAGGCAGAGCACACCACTTTCTCTAAGGGCCTCTACCATCCCCCTAGGTTCCCGTCTCTCAGTACTCCACCCCATCTGATGCCCACCACTCACCAAGTCCTACCAGTCCAACCAGTGGAGTTCCTTAGACATGCTTGTACATTCTTTGCACCAAAGTAGAGACCTAGGACTAAGCTTTCCCTCTGAACCGCTCACCATCCTCTTTGCTTCTGTCCTTGCCTCCCTCTGCCCAGTCCAGCCTTAGCTCTCCAGCCACATGTCTTCTTAATGTCTACCTTTGAACACATGCCCTTGAGTTCAAACCCTCCCTGGTACTGTCAGGTAATAGCCAAGGTCCTCAGCCTTGCCCTCAAGGTCCTAGAAGAACTGGTCCCTGTCGTCTTCACCTTCTCCCTCATCCTCCTGTCTCAGTACGACTGAAGCAGTCTCATGGTGCCATCTCCCTCAGTGACAACTTCCCTTATCATCTACCATCAGCCTGGTGGTGAGAAGTGAGCATTTTCTGTACCCATTTTTTTTTAAATGTTAGGTGGCTTCATAAGCCGCTTCATTTTTAATCTGGAGGTTCCAACAGGCTAAAATAACCTCCTCAGGGCCACAAAACTAGCAAATAGCACAGAGCTCTGCTGTGCCCCTGCCCACTACCTCCTACCCTGCCTTGCCAAGCCCAGATGCCATCCCCAGGGAGCTCCCTGGCCATTCATCTTTGACCCCCCACCCCCACCCCCAAGCCCTCCAGCAGAGGAGGTCTGCTGACTCCAGCCTCGTTCCTTCTCACTAGTCCCAGGCTAGTAAGTCTAAAGCCAAGAGGAGGAAGCAGAGCTGTTTCTAAGCTGGCAGCGGACTTTCTTGGGTGGTTGGACGACATTCCAGCTCCTCTACCAGGGTGGCTCTGGAATGTGCCACCTGCTAGGCTGGTGGACCCTGTCCAGCTTGGCAGGAAAGAGTATTATCACACCCCAGAGACCCCCGCTACCTACCTGCCTCTGCAGGAAGAGATTTTGAGAGGGGAACTGAGGACCTGGGCTTAGAACAGCATCAAGACGGAGGAGAGAGCACAGGGTGGGTGGGGAATCTGTTCTGTCCTTCCCGGCTGTTGGATGGACAGGGCTGTCAATCTCACAGCCTGCATGTCAATCTCCTCTTAACAGAACAGAACTTGGTTGTGAGCAAAATCTTCACACACACACATTACACAATAATCAGAGAGGAGGCTGCCATGTAGGGTAGAGACAGGAGGGATGGGGTGCCCCCAAAAGATGAGAGGGGCAAATAGTCCTGCAGGAGTTATGGGCGAGGCTACAGTGGCAGGGTACAGCCAGGCTAACACAAGATCAGCACCTCACACTCCCAGACCCATCCTTCAGGAGGAGGGAGGTCCAGAGCCCTCCCAGATTTGTCCCCGGTGACTCTGAGATTACATTCTCCCCGAATCTCAAGACGTTCACTGTCAAGGTCAGGGAGGCACACCCAGAAGCAGACACTGACAACTCAGGGTGATCGGGGCTGAAGGAAGCCGAGGAGGCCCTGCTGGGAAAGGAGGCAGTGTGGTGGGGAGGCCCCCGCTGGGGAAGGTTTCCTGGAGAAGAGGGCACCTGACTTGTGGTTAGAAAGATGAGTAGGCATCAGGTGGGTGGGAAGAAGGGAGAGCGCAGATCTGGGCAAGGTGACCTGAACTGCTGAGCACCCCGTGGTTTGAGCGGACAGGGCAATCCAGGCAGCGCAGGATTAGGAGCCTACAAGTCACTGCCTGTCCCCTCCCAAATGTCCTCCAAGGGGTCAGAGGATAGCAGGTCTCTCAGCTGTGCCTGGTGTGTTACACCAAGAGCACTGAGCACCAGGCCTAGCCTGGGGCCCCAGCTCAAGGGTGACACCTGATGGTATCTCCATTCTGGCCTGCCCCTGTGCTCTGCGGCACTTTCCCTAAAGCTCCCGAGATCTCAGCTGTGGGAGCACTCACTGAGGCAGAGGAGCACTGAGGGCTCCACAGAGCACAAAGCTGAGACTCTAAGGAGAAGGGGCCTACCTAGCCAGGGCAGGACTCCAAATTATTGATTCTACCTGGCCCAGCTCAGCGGAGTACAGTACAGGGCTCCAGAGATGGACTAATGGGCTCAGAACCACAAGGTCCAGGACTCCATCCCCACCAAGCACACCCGAGTGCCTCCAGCGAGACCCAAGAAGCAAGAACCCTGGGTTCAGGCTCCAGCTTGGAGCCTGGGATGCTGTGCATCTGGGTTTGATCAGGTCCAGTTCCTGATGGTGAGCTCTCCACGGGTCAGACTGGAAGAGTCACAGATCCATGGTGCAGCTCATGAAGAATGAGTAAGACCAGGGAGCCACGCGGGTGGGGGCTCACGGGGAGCAAGATGTGCACAGTCCTGACTTGCAGGCGCTAGCTTCCCGTCATGGCAGGAAAAGGCTGAATTCTAGGGTCCTACAACACTTCTCATCATCTGGGTCCCCAGCAGAGAGAGAGAGGTCATGGTCCAAGCTGTGATCATTGGGGAGGGGCAGGAAGCATAAGAGATGAGAGAACCCAGGTTCTCATCACAGGATACACAGGAGGCTGTGGGACAGACCGTCTCCTCTGAGCACGTTTGGAATATTCCCAGGTCAGTGCCTCTCGGAGTCTAATCCCAGGAGTGCCGGAGTCCCATGCTGTTCCTTTAGTTCACTTGCCAAAGCAGGTGAGGTGTCCGAAGTTCTGTTTCTTGTGGCTCCAAAAAGCCTTGGCTAAGATTCTCAGAACCCCGGGAGTTTGTGCTTAGAGGACCACAATCGTAACTCACAGTCCTCCGAGCGCCAAAGCTCCAGCAAGCACCTGTCAGTGTCTCCAAATGCGTGGTTCAGAGGATGAACTCTGCCAGACCCTCTGAGGAGTGTCCAGTCAAGCTTTGGGAAAAGACCCAGGGATGGATAGGTCATCTTGGAAGATCCAACCATATCCAAAGGGAACCCAGGGTCAGGGAACTCAGGGGTCACAGAGACGAGGACAACTTGACCTTGGGGAGGTGGTCAGTGGAAGCTCCCCCAAGGAGCTGCCCTTAATAGATAACCTGGGGCTGTCAAGCGGATGGAGATAGGGAGGGCGGATACCCCAGCTAAGACTCAGTGGGTGAGGGTACAGGCTATTGAGGAAGTGCCAGGAGATCGTGTGTGGCTGGCTTGGAGGGTTAGGTGGCATGGAATGTGTGGGGGCCAAGGAATTCATATGAAAGGGCTCAAATGCCAGGCTGAGAGCTTGTTCTCCCACTTAAAAAGGGAAGGCGTTTTCAGAGCTGACCCTTACAAAGATGGTACCACGTGGAAAGCAGTTAGCGCCAGGGAGTGTGGAGGGCAGGTGACCGCGGAGGAGACTGCATACATAATGGTGCAGGCAGAAGAGCAAGCAGTTAGCGCCAGGGAGTGGGGAGGGCGGGCGACCGCGGAGGAGACTGCATACATAATGGTACAGGCAGAAGAGCTAGTGTCTTGCTCCGGGACTCCCTGTGAGCCTCCTTCCTGACCCAGGTCCAGGCCTGGGCAAGTCTCTCTAACAATGAACTGGAGGCCAGGCGCACTCTCCAGGGGGCTGTATCCGTACAAGCTGGAGGGAGGCCCAGTGCCTAGGCCTCTCTTCTGCAGCGACAGTGACAGGACCCCAAATGGAGGATCGTGTTGGGTCCAGCAAAGTCTAGGATGCCTCTCTCTGCATCGGGGAATCCTGCCACTCATTCTGTAGCAAGACTGAAGTAGGCCTCAGGGTCTGGCTAGCTGGGCGATGGAGGAGTCTCTCTCTCTCTCTCTCTCTCTCTCTCTCTCTCTCTCTCTCTCTCTCTCTCTCTCTCTCTCTCTCTCTCTCCCCACTGAAGGGCTGGGATGTAGCTCAGTTGATAGAATGCTTACCTAGAATGCAAGAAGCCTACAGGTCCACACTATAAGCCTAGCATTCTTCAAGAGGTGGAGGCAGGAGGATTAGAAGTTAATGACATTCTATAGGCTGAGTTCAAGGCCAGTCTAGGCTGCATACACACACCCTGTCTTAAGGGTGTGGGTGTGTGTTGCGTGGGGTGGGGGTGGGGGGATGGACCCACTATGGTGGCTCTTCTTGAAACAAGGCCTTTCTCTTCTGAATATCCACTGCACCCGGTCGCTCATTTCCAAACTACTTCCTGGCACTTGCCACGTGCCCCCCCGTCTGTGCCAGGTGATGGGGCAGAATGAGAAGGCAGCCATGGCCCGGCTTCATAACACAACTAACTGGCTTCTCTAGAGATTAAGGAGAGTCCTGCAGCCAGGTTCTTCCCATCAGGCCCCACCGGTGGTTAGGAACCCAAGGGCATCTCAGCGGGAAAGTATGGGTTAAAGGGTGCACAGACAGGCCCAGGGAAGGCAGTCAGGGGAGAGAGGAGATGCCATCAGAGGACACTTCTTACTCAGAGGGTCAGCAAGGTCTTCCTGGTCTTATGAGCAGACCTGGGGATAATGGTAGTTAACCCAGAAACAGCTGGGTAATTAGGCCACAAGAAAGCCCCAAAGAAAGGCTCCTGGGGGCAGTCAGGCATGGTGGTATACGCCTTTAATCCCAGAGCTTCAGAGTTAGGTTACCAGCAGATTTCTGTGAGTTCGAGGTCAGCCTGGTCCACGTAGTGAGTTCCAGGCCAGCCAGGGTTACACAGTGAGAACCTGGTATTCAAGTTCCCTTCAGCCTAAAAACAAGTGTCATGGCCTCATCCTGAAGCTTTGGTCCTGGATGGGAAGGGCCTCAGCTGGGGCAGGTAGGCAGGAGTCCCAGGTTTTATCTGGCTTAGTGACCTTGGACAAGACATTCTCTGTTTTCTCATCTACAAAATAAAGGTAATCGTTCTTTTCTCATGGAGCCTTTAGGAGGAGAAAATGAGGAATTTTTGTAAACTGTAACAAGTAACAAGTCAACGACATTCCAATAGGGAGCATAAGCACTTGTAAATAAAATGAAAGAAAGATTTCAGTCATGAAACTAAAGTTCTCACGGTGTCACCCATGAGGCCTTGGTGATGTCCTCACGATTTCAACTGGTTCATGGGGAGTGTGGGCAAGAGGGGTACTAGAAACGCTACAATCTCACTCTGCATGCTAGGCAGCCATTTTTGAGGATTGCTCAGAATGCCGACCTTTCCATCTCCTCAAAAACCCAGGAGACTCTGAAACATGGAGAAGAGTGGCCGGCCTCTATGGCAGGGCTTGCCTCCATCCCTCATGCTGGACCGGACTGGCACTGGCTGCAGGTTCAGACTCTCCTTCCTCCCGCTCCCACCGCAGATAACCGACACTTCCCTGAGGCCCCACCTGATCTTCAAAAGCTGTTATTCCAAACTTGATCCAAATCCAAAACAAGGCTGCCCACCCACGGACTCTGGGGATGCCTTTCTGAGAACAGAAGTCACCGAGCCCTGTAAATCCCCAAACTGGAAAAGCTAGTTCGCAGTTCCCAGCAGGATCTACACTCGGGTCTAGCTCCTGGAGATCACACACACACACACACACAATGAGGTGGGCACTGTCTTTCTTTTAACTGACCCTTCCTACAGCACCACCTGCCAGGTTAAAAGTTTCCAGAAAGATTAAAGTCTTAACCGTCCTTACATGAAACTGCACCACCACCACCCCTCCAACGCCGCCGCCACTGTCTTCCCTATCTCACCTACACCCCCCTTCGCCCCCCCTTCCCCCGCCAAAGCGGGCCACCTAGAGTGACTGGGGGTGGGAGGAACGCAAGTACAAGAACTCTCAGGATTCCCGGGGCTCTGTCCACAGACTTATCCTCAGGGGTACACACACAGACAAATTCAAGTTCAGCCACTCACACCCCAGGGGTGTGCGCATTCGCCCACTAACGCACAGATTTCCCCAGTACGCTGGTAAACACACCAGAGTGTCACTCACCAAGATCCACGCTCCAGAGGAGACAAAGTTCAGCAGCACCGGCAGCCGGCTCTCACCGTCTAGTTTTGCTCAGTACTAGGGCTGGGAGCCGGGCCCGCGGGACAGAGTCACGTAATGGGCTCTCCTGCCCGGCCCTGAGTCGACTGGCGCGCCAGTCCCCAGGCCGCACCCGGTGGCGACCTCTCCCGGCGTCCGTTCCCCTCTAGGCTGCCCCCCTCACCTCCGCGATGCGCTGGTCCCCTCCGGGAGCCACAGCCGCGGTTCCTGGTCCCCAAGTCCCATGCCCAGTCGCGCAGGGTCCCACGTGCCTGGAAGAGCCGCCGTCCCCGCCCCACCCAGCCTGGCTCTGTACCCCATGGCTGGGCGGCAAGCAGGAGGGCGGGGCGGACTCTGGGCAGACGCTGGAGCCGTCCGTCCGGGACAGATGCCTCCAGTCTGTCACCCGCTTGGGGACGCGGCCTGGCTGTGTACCGCCCCGCAGGGTCAGCGTGTCCGCAACGGGTGTTGCGCAGGGAGGGGAGGGAGGCGACCGTTCTGGCTGGGCAGAGGCCACCTGCCTCGCTCACCGGATCAGAAGGGAGGTTTTCAGAGACGCCCAAGTTTTACAAGGTTTGCTTGGTGCTGGCGTGGCGGGGCCCACCGATGGACCTCTATGCTAACCCGCAGCCTCCCCTCCGCTGCCTCTCCTCCGCTGCCGCCCCTCCGCTGCCTCCCCTCCGCTGCCTCCCCTCCGCCGCCGCCCTAGCCCATCTCACTTCCGGATGGACCTGCTCCAGACTGCCGGTACCGGGAAGGGTCTTTATCCCTTTCAGCACCTCCATCTGCTTTCCCTCTCTCTTCACCTCGCCAATAGGTCCCCGAAGTTCCTGTTCAGTTTGGTCTCTCATCTTGTATTGCCTCAATTCTTCTCTCTGCCCTGCCCTGAAGACCGTCTCTGGTCATGAACCCTATTTATGCCCCAGTCCTAGTTTGAGTGCAAAAAGGGCAAGGACCACATCAGCCATCTCTCAACTGCCGTCCTATGGATGGATGGATGCACGAGGGTCTGCACCCTCCGATTTCTGGTCCAGGAATCTGGAGTGTAAGCTCTAGGCCAGCTTTAGTACCGACAGTCCCACTCAAGGACTCATTTTCTGTGAAATGGAGCCGGCAATTCTCCTGATTCTACTTTCACTGTCCATCCTCGGAGTCTGGCCACGTTTAGAACAGGCGTTTTCCTATGACCGGAGAGCTTGCTCTCTGCCCTAGGGCTGTAGGCCTTGCTAGCTGTGTATCAGCTGACCAGAGCCTTGCTCCCAGCCTCAGGAGGGGCCCAGAGGGGTGTTGGCTGCAGCCTTGTCCAGAGTGACCAGAGTGACAGCCTTGTCCGGGGTGGACACACAGAGCTGTGTGGCTGGTTGAGCCTCTCTGCAGCCTCCTGGGGTCTTCACTTAGGAGACACAAGCAGCTTCCAGAGAGCTGGGTATCTCTACAGCCACACTTGCGGCTTTAGGATCCTAGTGCCCAGTTTTTGGTTATTGAAGCCCCAGCTGATCTGTTTTCCTGGTCTCCCTTCGGAGCCGTCAGGCCTCCAGCTGTTCCTGTCGCTTCCCCTGGGACCCAGGGTTGATCCCAGCCTCTGGAAGACCCACAGCGTGGCCAGTGGCCAGTCTTGGACTTTGCACTCGCTGTCACCCAATTCCTGATTTTACAGCCAAAGAAACAACATCCCTGAGGTAGATGACATCTGAGCTTTCATGTCAGGTGACCTAGTAATGCCTGAGGAACAGGTGGAAGGTTCAGAGGACCTCACAGCCTCCTCGTATCAGACTCAAGTCTTCCTTCACCTTTTCTGTGACCACTTTCTGAGTCCCAGTCTCTCTCTTTCTCTGTGGTTTCTTTCTTTCTTTATTTTTTGTTTTGTTTTTGTTTAGCTAGGCTCTCCCTGTGTAGGCCAGGCTGTCACAGTCCTGCTCACAGTCACAGGAGTCCTCCTGCCTCAGCCTCTTGAGTGCTGGTATTATAGGTACGTGCTACCAAGCCTGGCTCTCGGTCTGCTTTTCTGAGCAACGTGTTAAATAGTCCTTACTCGCTGTTCGGATTCAGTGTCTTTATTTAAGGTCTTGCCCATCATTCTGTGCTTCACCAGTCAGAGGAGTATCCCCGCTCAGAAAAGCCTGGGAGGCGAGGTTCCCTGACACTTCCCCAAGTCAGATTTTGTGGATCCCTGAATCCAGCAGACTCCCCCCCCCCCAGCACTGCTTCCCTTACCATCTTACTCCATCCCGAGCACCTTTGCTTTCATATTTTTACTTACACACGACTCGAGACTTTACGACGGAAAAGAATTTAGAAGCTCTATTGATCCAGTCAGGAAATTGAAGCCCAGTGAGTCACAGTAAGTACCATAGGATGGGGAGAATGGCATTGAGGGCGTCTCCCTGGACCTCGCAGCCAAAGCAGACTAATGGTAAAGCTCAGGCACTGTAATGGTCCCCATGAGGTGTAACGAAGCCAGCCATGGGGGCAACTGCATTAGCAGCAGCAGTTCAGGAGGGGATGGGCAAAGCCCCGGCCCCGGCTCCCCCAGCCCACCTCGCCATTAGAAGGCTTCCTGTCTCTCCAGCCCTGAGCAAGCACTTGCCTCCTGGCAGGCATCCTCATCTTCCCTCTCTGACTTCTCTCATCTCCCCTGAGAAAACCTTCTGCTCTGAGAATCTACAGTGGGGGGTGTTGGGGAGGAGAAGGCCCTGCCTGGCCTAGCCTCCAACCCTCCGACGCTGTCTTTGATAGAATGGTGCCTCTGCCTCCCCTCCCCGACACGTCCTGCTTCACACACTCTGGGGGCTTCCACCGCCTTAAGGCAGCATTTTCCCAGCCTCCGCTCCTAGTCTTTCCCTCTCTGCCTCCCCTCCCACCTCCACTTAGCCAGGCAGTCTAAAGTCCTTACCCTCACTCACCTCCTGGGGTGCCGGCCACGCCCTCTGCCCCTGGTGTTTCTCTCTGCTTGGCCTCCTTCCTCTGGACCCCCAAACACTGATCTTCTAGGACCTCCTCCAGATGCTGAACCTCCCAAACACTGATCTTCTAGGACCTCCTCCAGATGCCGAACCGCTCAGCACACTGTCACTAACCTCCGCCCCCCACCATGGGGATCTATTTGTAGGTGGGGCCCAGTCCATCCTACACACAGCTGGATGTCCCTGTCACATGATCTGTCTCCAGGACTCTTCTCTGTGCTGGTTACTGTGCTAAGGTATCCTGATCCTCACGGGGACCCTGTGAGTCTGGTGTTACCATTCCCGGGGCATATTTAGGGAAACTGAGGCCCATGCAGTAAGTATGTTGTGGGCCTAACCCTGGAACTGTACATGCTGGGGGAAGACCTGAACAGAGTCCTTGGATCATCGCTGGGCCCTGGTGTTGGGGCTCACCCCGGCAACTCCCCTATGTAGACCTGGGCTGTCCAGCTTGTCTTCCTGGCTCCTGGAGACAGCTGCCCAGAGCCTAAATGGTCCTTTCTCCCACCCTTATTCTTTCTCTCTCTCCCTCCTCCTTCGGAACTGGAACTGGGCTCCTCAAGTTTCCCTGACCAGGGCCAGGGCTTGAAAGGCAAATGAATCCTGGAAGCTCTGGCTGTTGGCATGCCAGGAGGCGGGCACTCCAGAGAGGCAGCCCTGAGAAGCAGGAAGCCTTGGCCAAGGACCCTTTCACCTCCCCAAAGCAAGATCAGCTGCCTAATTTGTAAGACCTTGTACAAAATGAACATGTGGACCCTATGTTTAAAAAAATTATTAAGAATTTTAAGATGGTGACAGAAGTATTAAGTACTGGGCCAGACGTGATGGCACCTATCTTTAATCGGCAGGCAGAGGCAGGTGGATTTCTGTGGGTTGGAGGCCAGCCTGGTTTACAGAGTGGGTTCCAGAGCAGCCAGGGCTACATAATAGAGAGACCCTCTCAATATAGACAGGCACTAATGGCCGGGCGGTGGTGGCGCACGCCTTTAATCCCAGCACTCGGGAGGCAGAGCCAGGTGGATCTCTGTGAGTTCGAGGCTACCAAGCGAGTTCCAGGAAAGGCACAAAGCTACACAGAGAAACCCTGTCTCGAAAAACCAAAATAAATAAATAAATGAATAAATAAATAAATAAACAGGCACTAATGGTACAGCTCTTACACCTAGGAAGTCAGCCCTGCCCTCAGGCCTTTCTTTCCTCATCTGTTAAATGGGCTAATGGCAGCCATCTAGCCAGGCAAGGTGAGGGAGAGAAGGAGACAGGACCTGCATGAGGGTTGAATAGGGGTCTTCATGGACATCACTTTTTAATGTGTGTGTACAGGTGCACATGGAGAGATGGACACATGTGTATGCACACACATTGAGGCCTAAGAACACCCCAGGGTTCATCCTCAGGGGTTCCGCCCACCTCTTTTGAGACAGGGTCTCCCACTGACCTGGAGCTCACCTGTTAGGCTGCATTGGCCAGCCAGTGAGCCCAACAGATCTTCCTGTCTCTGCCTCACCAGGGCCGAGATTACACGTGTGTGTCACCATGTCCATTATATTCCCATGGATTCCAGGGATCCAGTTCAGGTCCTCATGCTTGCTAAACAAACACTGTATGAACTGAACCTCCTCCACCCCTACACACACACACACACACACACACACACAACCCAACCCACATTTTGGTAGATGAATTCTTGACAAGAATTTGCTTCTTTTTAAAAATGTATTTTATTTGGTGTGTGTGTATGTTTTGACATATATGTCTGCCTAGCACATGTGTGCCTGGTGCCTGTGGATGTCAGGAGACAGCATCAGAGGCCCTGGGACTTGAGTTAGATGGTTGTAAGCTGCTATGTGGGTTCTAAGAAGCAAACTTGGGTCTTCTGAAAGAGCATCAAGTACTCTTAATACTGAGCCTCTTGATTCTTTTTATTTAAAAAAAAAAAGCTTTTTAGTTTTTGGGGGGGGGGGTGCGCGCGCTACACACACACATTCCTGCACTAAAAGGCAGTGTCTTCAGAGGCCAGAAGGAGGTATCAGATGCCCTAGAGCTAGCGTTACAGGTGCTTATGAAACAGCTGATGTAGATCCTGGGAACCAAACTCAGGACCTCTGGAAAAGCAGCAAGTTTTCATAACCACTGAGCCATCTCTCCAGCCCCATGAATTTTATTCTCCTTTTCAAGCACTCAACCTGGGTCAGAGAATTAAGTCACTTTATCAGTGCTATACAGAGATGCAGTGTGGAAATCCAAGATCAGAGAGGCGGAGAGGAGGCTGTGGGATTGATAGAGAGGCATGCAGAGATGGAGGAGACAAAGACAGCCATTGTGCAGACACAAAGACCTGACCATAGAGGCCTCATGGGAGTTGGGCTGAAATCAGGGATGGAGCATAGTGGAGCTATACATGGTAATCAGGGAGCTGCCGGGTTGGGATCGGGGTGATGGGTGGCATGCAGAAGCCAAAATCAGCTCTGGGGCTGGGCCCCTAACACCCTGTTCAGCCCCCAGACCCACAGTCTTCCACTAGCGCAGACTCCCCCAGCTCCTCTCTGGCAGTGCGCCCCATGCTACTCACTTCGGGGTCTCCTATCTCATTAAGGGCAGTGCCAATCTCATAATCTGGCTTTTGTATTCCCCATCACCCCAAAGCATACAAAACATAGTCCCTTCGTGCTCCCTTCAAAGCCTTCTGTGGTTTTTCATTGTCGCCCTTCCACAGTCGCCTGCCCCACTCCTCATCAGCCTCCCACACCACCATCACGTGGAACATCCCACCATGGTCCACACCTCAGTCCTTTTACACACACGGCCTTGTGCCTGTGTGTGCTTCTCCTGTCCTGAGGTGTTCTGCTCCAGCTGTACTGTGGGCTGAAATCCTCCAGCACTCAGCAAGTCTCCATCTCCACTGCTGGGCTTAACCTGTCCATTAACACACCAGTCCACTCTCCACAAACGTCGGATTTACCCACCGTCTGCAAGTGCTCGCCCCACGCTGATTTGTGCGGTTAGCTGTTTACATCCACAAAGCCCCACCGGGAGGCGGGCCACATTTGAGCTGAGTCTTACAGGGTGGTGACTGCACCGGCCTGGCTGTGGAAAGCAAGTGGGGAGAGCCAGGGAGCGGTGACACCTGCTCGGAGCTCCTGCAGCAGACACTTCCGGTTTGGTTTCTGAGGTCCAATGACAAAGGATGCAGAGCAGCAGACGCCATTGTCCAGCTGGAAGATTCATAGACTCCCAGGGCATCTGGGTGTGGTGGTACACACCTGTGATCCCACCCAGCTAACCTTTTTCTTTTCTTTTTGTTGTTTTAAAATTTATTTAAAACTTACCTGTGTGCCCGTGTGAATACGTGCACACGTGAGTGCAGGTGCCCTACGATTCCAGAAGAAGGCATCAAATCTCCTGGAGCTAGAGTTATAGATGGTAATGAGTCACCTGATGTGGGTGCTAGGAACTGGACTCAGGTCCTCTGCAAGGGCAGCCAGTGCAAAGAGCTAGAAGGAAGGCTCAGCTGTTAAGAGTGCTTGCTGCTCTTCTAGAGGACGTGGACCCGAGTTCAACACTCAGCACCCACACTGGGTGTCTCTTAACCTCCTATGACTCCAGCTCCATGGGATCTGACACCTTCTCGTTTCCATAGATACCCCTACCCATGTGTCATACACACACACACACACACATACACACACACACACACACACGCTCACACCCACTATGGCACATGGAAGTCAGGTGACCGCTTACAGGAACTGCTTTCGTTCCTTTCCACCATGTGGGCCCAGGTCCTCAGACCTGGTGGCGAGAACCCTTATCTGAGCCATCTTGCCCCCTTAACTCAACTTTCACATCATGTAGGCTTCTTTTGTGAAGCTGACCTCCTGCAGTGAGGGTCCCTGACTCTGTCAACCCGGATGATGCTGCACTTGGGGAATTTGGGCAGAGGAGTTCCACCCCTGGGCGAATCGCACTGTCGCACCTTGCCCTTTGTCCTACTGCCTATCTAGCCTTCCCTCCTCTTCAGGCACAGCCTGTCCGTGATGTCCCAGATCTTGTAAAGGCTCAAGAACATCTTGAGCCCAATAAAGTCCTAATTGTGTTGGTGGCTGGAGGATGCCCAGGGTGCTGGGGGCAGGGTAGAGTTTGGTGGAAATATTGTTTGAATGTGTTGTGACGTTTTAGTTTTTCTACAGGTATGTAAGACAGGGTCTCTCTGCGTTCTCCACATAGCTCTGGCTTTCCTAGAACTCACTATGTGGACCAGGCTGGTCTTGAACGCTACCTCCTGGGTGCCAGGATTAAAGGTATGCACCACCACACCCAATTTCAAAGATCTTTTTAAACTAGGGATTGAACCCAGGGCTTTTCATATTCTAGGTCTGTGTTTTTACCTCTGAGTCAAATCTCTAGCCCCTGTGAAGGATTAAGTCTGCAGTTTGCATATACTTTAGAATTTGTTCTTTGTGTGATCTATGGATGGTTTATTCATTTTTTACTTTCTTTACTACTGTTGTGTGTTGTGCATGTGATGTATATATGTTAGGGTGGTTCTGGGAGGTCAGAGGACAACTCTCAGGACCTAGTTCTTCCTGTCCACTGGGGCCTCTGAGGATCCAGCTCAGATTTTCAGGTTTACACAGCAAATACTTACCTGCTGAGTCATCTCGCAGGTCCTGTTCTATGGATATTTTAAAAGGAGGTGTGTGTGTGTGTGTGTGTGTGTGTGTGTGTGTGTGTGTGTGTGTGTTTTAATAGGATCTACTTATTTTATTAGTCTAGTTCTAAAACACACACAAGAAGCATACACCTAACTTTAGGTCAATATATGTCTGTATTTATTCTTAACCTTTGCATCCCTTTATACTGACAGTGGTGTGCCTGTCCTTCTATTTTCTTTTCATTATTTTGATGCTCTATGTTTAATATAGAAATTCTCTCTGTGTGTGTCTGTATATGTGTGTCCATGCATGTGCATACAGAAGCCCTTGGAGCCCAGAAAAGGAGATGGATTCCCTGAGGTGAGTGATGCCATGTGGGTGCTGGGAAGCAAGCTCCAGTCCTCTGCAAGAGCAGCTAGTGCTGGAGCCATTTTTCTATCCCTGAGTGTGTGTGTGTGTGTGTGTGTGTGTGTGTGTGTGTGTGTGTGTGTGTGTGTGTGTTAAATGATCTCATGTAGCTCAAGCCGGCCTTGAACTCCTGATCCTCTTGAGTCTACTTCCCAAGTGCTGGTATTGCTAGTAGGTGCCGACTGGCGTCACAATTATTGTTTCTAAGTCACTATTGACATTCCTTACTTTATTTCATTTGCTTTTACTTAGCTTCATTTGTGCTTTGTCACATAAACTTTGTATGCCATTTAACTTTTTTCTTTATATTTTGGATGAGGAGCTGGGGAGAAGGCATAGAGGTTCAGAGCACCTGTTCTTGCAGAGGACCCCAGTTTGGTTCTCACCACTCACATAGTGGCTCACAACCATTCCTAACTCCAGTTCCAGGAGATCTGATGCCCCTTTCTGACTTCCTCTGGTACCAAGCGTGCATATGGTGCATATACATACATACAGGCAAAATGCCCATCTACATAAAATAAAGTGAATAGATCTAATTTAAAAATAAAATAAAATTTTGAATGAGGAGCCGGAGATGGTCCAGTGATTAAGAGCACTTACTGCTCTTCCAAAGAACCCAAGTTTAGTTCTAAGCACCCACGTCAGGTCACTCACAAACACCTCTAACTTCAGCTCCAGGGGAATCCTCTGGTCTCTCTGGACACCTTCACACACATACACATACCCACCCATACAGACAAATACATGTGCATATAATTTAAAATAATAAAAACAAGTTTTCAAAAATAAAAGTTTGAATGAGTAAGATATTTCCATGGTCCAAAGTTTAATCTTTATATATTTTAATTTTTTTTGGAACTCACCAGGTAACTGAAAATGCACTTGAACTTATGAGCCTCCAGCCTTTGCCTCTCAAGTTCTAGGATTATATTGCGCCACCTTGCCTCCTTCACTCCGTGCTGGAAATCAAACCCAGAGCTTCATTCATGAGTGCAAGGCAGCACTACCCACTGAGCCACATCTTCATCCCGCACCCCTCGTCCCCACCTCGTCCCCATGTAGCACAGGCTAGAACTTGCAGCCCTCTCGCCTCTGACTCCCTAGTGCTGAGACTTACCACCACGAACTGCCACACCGGCCACAGTGTGTCTCAAAGAGCTGTCCAAATCAGTCTACTGGGGGCCTGTAGGGATCCACTGTATAGCTGCATCCTCATGTATTTAACTCTGTATTGATGGATTATTTTTCTAATACAATGTTGTGATGAGAAACTGTACACATGTTTTTTTGCTCAGGTGCCAGCACATACAGAAAAATGTCATTGCAATGCTGTTTCTAGATCAAAAAGTGTATGCACTTTTAGAGTTGTTGCCTTCTCCTCAGCCGGCATGAGAGTCCTCACGTCCTCACTGACGTTGTGATCTAGAACTACTGGATTCCTTCAGTCTGATAGGTGAAAAATCAAGTCTTGCATTTCTCTCATATCAGATGTGTCTTTTCCTAACAAAAGAATCTATGAAGACGTCCCTTTTCATTATATCCTGTAGATATCTTTGTATCAGGCTGTTGGTTCTTTTTATCTTAGGAAGATTATCCCTGTGTCTGTCACCCGAATTGAAAATCGTTTCCCTGAGTTTGTCGTTTGTCTTGAGACCTCACTCAGGGTTTGTAGAATCTGTTTTCCCTGGTGTGGTAGTCACTGTTCTGTTACTGTGAAGAACATCATCAAGGCAGCTCATATAAAAGGAAGCATTCAATGGGGACTTACAGTTTCAGTAGTTTAGTCCGTTATCAGCACGGCAGCACACATGTCTACAGAGCAGCACCTGAGGGGTACATCCTTATCCACAGGCCAACAGAGAAAGCAACTAGGCCTGACATGTTCTTCGGAAAACCTCAAAGCCCACCCCCAGTGACACACTTCCTCCCACAAGGCCACACCTACTCCAACAAGGCCACAGTCTCCGAATCCTTTCAAACAGTTTCACTCCCGGATGACTAAGCATTCAAATATATGAGCCTATGGGGACCATTCTTGTTCAAACCGTATCTGGTTTACATTTCCTAATTTGTTCTTTTATGATTTGGGGAATTTGAGACATAATTAGAAATGTCTTTGTACTCCGAATGTCTGATCCCTTACGTTCTCCAGTCTTACAGGGCTGGGCATTGAATCCAGGGCTTCATACATGTTAGACACCCTGCCATGGAGCCAGCTCCTCCGTCTAATATTCTTTCAGACCTTTTTACATATATATTTAACACAGTTGGATATTACATTATTATAAGTATTTCTTCCAAGGACTATACTGTGCGGCTGCACTTTTTTTGAATACAGGGTGTCATGTAGCTTAGGCTAGTCTTGAACTTAGCTAATTATGACCTTGAGTTTCTGACTTTCCTGCCTCTGCCTCCCAAGTGTGGGAATGAAAAGGATGTGCTTGAACTTTCTTTTTTTCTTTTTCAAACCTGGGGATGTGTGAATACATGGTTATGGTGCCACATAGCTGTCATTTCAGGTGCTTACAATACCAAGTCAGGAAGATCTGAAGTTCAAGACTAGCCTGGTCAACCCTGTCTTAAAACAAACAAACAAACAAACAAACCATAACACTGTCATCTTTGCCATCATTTATGTGTATCTATTTCATATTTGATGTGGTCTCATTCACTTCACTATTTTGCTTAGATTCCTCATGTTTTAACAACAACTTCTCCTCCTCCTCCTCCTCCTCCTCCTCCTCCTCCTCTTCCTCCTCCTCCTCCTCCTCCTCCTCCTCCTCCTCCTCCTTCTTTTCAAGACAGGATTTCTCTGTAGCCCTGGCTGTTTTGGAACTTGCTCTGTAGACTAGGCTAGACTCAATCTCAGAGACTCACCTGCCTCTGCCTCCCGAGTGCTGGGATTAAAGGCGTGTGCCACCATCACCTGGCTTGTTTTTATTTTCTATAATGATTTGGGAAGTAGAAATCAAGTTTGTAATTACATAAATCTTCAAATCAGTCAAGCGCATACATTGAAACTCCTATTATCAAATTGCCATGTCAATATGCCTGTGTCAGCTGTTTTTCAAAAGTCTGTTATCGCCCAGTGTTCAGATGATTCCAGTCTAGATGGAGAGAAGTTTGGCAGGCTTAAATTAAGCCAGCCAGGGCCAAAGGGAGTGGAGGAAATCTCAGGGAGACAAGGAGGGGGTGAATTTCTCAAAGTAAAATCCCCAGGGCCTCGAAGCCTTTGATACCAACCCTGGGAGCATTGCCAATCTGATATGTGCAAAATCTTGTCTCCCTGGAGCTGTGGTTTGCACTGCTCTTTGGAGTGATCTCCGGCATCTTTTCATACATCTGGGGGCCGTTCTCCTTCCCATAGCTGTGAGCAGCCCGTTCATATTTGCTTCTCTCTTGGGAAGTCCCAGCAAATAACCACATCAAAGCTCCCTGGACTGTGTGTTTGCAGAGTGACAAATGATTCTGAGGGGTTCATTCTGTCTCTCACAGAGTCGTTTCCCGGATAATGAGCTTTTCATCAAAACCTTCAGAGCGATTTTCTCCCTCCTTGTGCTGTGAGATCTTTGCCAAGGCCTATTGTAGTTTTTGTTCACCCTCTCTTGGTCAGGAGGAAATAAAGCTGACCGGGCCCCACCTCCTGACACTCTCAACTCCGTGCTGTATTGCTTAATAACGGTCAATGTCTCAACCCCACCATTAGACAGCGTGGACACCGAAAGAGAAGCTGATGGGTGGGTTAGAGGAATTACCGTCATCACTAGCATCATACTAACCGGCACTTAAGCAGCATTGGGTGTGAATTCATTCACTAATCATATGTTTGCATATGTGTACACTCCAAATATATATGAACTACGTTCCCGTACATAAGTGGAATTCTCATGGTGACCTTGCAAGACAGGTAATGTTATAATCCCCATGTGACAGGTGACAAAGTGAGGCATAGAGAGGACATATAATTTGTCCGAGATCACACCGGTTGAGTCAGAACTCTATGGTATCTGGCCCCAAACTCCACAGTCTTTTCCACTCTGACTGGCTTGGAAGATCACTCTATGTATGAATCACTGGTCAAAAGCCTGTGTGTGCTCAGCATTGCTGTGGGATCCCCAGGACAGAAGTATGCACTAACAATCAGTCCGTTTTCTCTACCTCAGGACCACTGGCGGTCTCCTTGTGAGTTCATTTCACCCTCTCATTCTTTCTTTCAACAAACGTCAGTCGAGTAGTCATATGGGACATGTCCTGCACTAGGTGTCAGGGATGCCAAGGTAAATTAGCTATGGTCCTAGTCTTCAAGGGACCTGAAGTACAAGAGGACAGGAGACAGCTCACAGTCAGTTAAAGGCACAGCATGACAGACACAGGGAGGAGCAGGCAGGGTGTTATCCACATCTGTATCTAGTCAGCAATTTCCCCCTTGTACTTCGCCCTGGGCCCTCCTTATCTTCAGTTTCTGTAACCTCACGGCAAGCTTTTGTGGTTTTGTGTGTCTTCCTCCACCTCTCCACTGGGTATCCAGATTGGGGCTGATAAATGGTGTATTTGTCATCCTTGGCGAGAGGCGGGGAGCCAGAGGAGTCAGGCTTCTGCACCGGACAGGCGGGCACTTTAGAAAGGGTGCTCTAGCTGCAGTGTGGGATTACCTGGAATGACAGTGATGTGGAAGGTGGCCCAGTCAGACGGCTCAGTGGTCCAGGTAGAATGTGGGAGCTGAGGAAAGACTGCCAGGGAGGAGGGACGACAGTGGAGGACGCCAAGGCCGTGGAATCGAAGGGCTTTACTAGTTCAGTCAGCGACGTCTGAGGACCATCTAGGTATCAGGCACTGTGCCAAGTGCTGGGAATTCATCAGAAGCAAGCTAGGCAGTCTCCCCCGGCACTCAGTCTGGAGGGGAAGGAGGAGGACTGGAGCCACAGAAGATACCAGACAATGTGACAGGAGTCCAGGGCTCGGGAGGGACGTGAGGAGTAAGGCCACGCTGATGCCGGCCAATGTCTAGGTTCCGGCCTTGCCGCAGGTATAGGCAGTGGGACCACTGCCTGAGCTGGAGAACCCGGGAAGGCAGAACCCCGGCCGGCGCTGTCTGCCTGGGTCCCTAAGGCCGGGACAGGGCAGAAGCAGGGGACACAGTGCACAGGCAACTGCTCAACCAGTGACAGTCATTCAGCTGTGGCTCCCGTCCAGACCCCAGCTTGACCTTGCAAGAGGAAGATGGGGAGTGGTCCAGGAAAAAAGTTTGCAGCTTCAGGAGGCCCCGTGGTTACTCAATGCCCACAGATGGGTGGCCAAGACTTCCCAGTTACCCAACGGGCCTTAGGAGGCAGCTGCCACTCTCCCGACACCTTCCAACTAATGCTGACTGCCAAGGCCCAATGTATTTGGACCTAGGCAGTGGGACACTCAAGGACATTCTGGGGCCATGAGTACGGGCCCCATGGTTTGCTAGAAACTTTCTTGGAACTAGAAAGGTTAAAACCCCAAACAAACCAGTCCTGTAAAGTCTCTGTGTGTGTGTTCCCAGAGGTAGGCCTGGCTCCTGCACCCTGTGTGTGTGTCTTCCTACTGTGGCACTGACCCCCCCCCCCCAACTGGATATAACCACTTCCATCCAAGCACAGGACTGGCCATTACCCTTGGTATCCCTAGCCTCTGACCCAGACAGCCAGAAAGTGTTTCAGTTTAGTTCAGAGACAGCTAGGTCCTGACTGCAAGAGGCTTGTCTTCCCACCCCCAGAAGTCCCCCAGGAGCCGCTCACATACCAGACTCGTTCTTGGCACCAGGTGAGGATGCTCAGAGTCATAGCCCTGAGTGGATATGCCAAGGTTTTAAAAGCATCTGGCTCTAGGAGTGCGAAGGTACCAACTTGATGCCCATGATCCTCTCTCCCCAGCCAATATCCGATAGTTTCAGACTCGGAGCATCTTTGAATCCGAGGGCTAGAGAGCCTGTCTCCACTCACGGCATTCAGACCCTGATCCCAAATGCCCTCAGCAATAGGAACTCCCCCAACCTTGGACCTGAGGTTCTGTGACTTCCATGAGGGTCTCTTTTCTCTGTCCTAGGGCCAAAAATAGCTCAGTGAAGCCAGGACAGAGGTTGGGGCAGGGACTCGGCCATGCCTGAGAGGTAGGAAGTCAGCAGGAGGCCACTTCTCCAAAGTCACGGTTACAGTGTCATCGTGGATTCTGATTACCTAACCATCTGTGGGCCACGGCAAGGCCACTAACGAGAAGGAAGCTGCAGCCTGTCAGCTCTTCCGAGGCAGTGAGCCAAGGGCGGGTGAGCACACCTGCACGTCCAGGCTGCCAGACCTGCTGCTAGATGTTTCTGAGCCTCAGGTTTCTCCTTCCCTTTTTCTCCGTTCTCTTTTTTCCTTTCTTTTATCCACCCCCACCCCACCCCCCTTTTGAGATAGGGTCTTGTGTATCCCAGGCTGGCCTCAGACTTCATATGTATCTATGGATGGTCTTGTGCTTTTGATCCTCTTCCTTTACCTCCCTGGTGCTGGGATTTTAGGTAAGGGCCAACACAGTTGGGCTCGTTTTGGTTTGGTGTGGGTTTGGTTTGTTTTTTCAAGACAGGGTTTTTCTCTGTGTAGTTTTGGGGCCTTGAACTCACAGAGATCTGCCTGGCTCTGCCTCCCGAGTGCTGGGATTAAATCAACCAGAGTTGGTTTTATATGGTTCTGGGGAGGTCTACTCCAGGCCTTCATGCATGCTAGATACTCGTTACCGTCTTGTTAGGGCTACTGTTGCTATGATGAAACACCATGATCCTATGCACCTCGGGAAAGTAAGGGTTTCTTTGGCTTACACTGCCATATGGACAGGAACTCAAGCAGGGCAGGAACCTGGAGGCAGGAGCTGATGCAGAGGCCATGAGGGGTGCAGAGGCCATGAGGGGTGCTGCTTACGGCTTGTTCCCCGTGGTTTGCTCAGCCTGCTTTCTTATAGAACCCAAGGCCACCAGCCCAGGGTTGGCTCCACCCACCATAGGCTGGGTCCTTCCCATCAATCACTAATTAAGAAAATGTTCTACAGGCTTGCCTACAGCCCCATCTTATGGAGACAACTTCTCAGCTGAGAGTCCCTCCTCTCAGAAGACTCTAGCTGTATGCCATCCTCCCTCCCTCCCTCCCTTCTCTCTCCCTCCCTCTTTCTCATTCTCTCCCCCTTCTTTCTCTCTCTTCCTTTCTCACCGTGTAGCACAGGCTATCCTGAAACTCACTATGTAGCTCTGGCCATGGCCTCAAATTATTGGCAATTCTTTTGCCTTCGTTTTCTGAATGAGGAGATTATAGGTGAGGCATTACACCAGTTTGTTTCTTCTTCTTCTTCTTCTTCTTCTTCTTCTTCTTCTTCTTCTTCTTCTTCTTCTTCTTCTTCTTCTTCTTCTTCTTCTCCTCCTCCTCCTCCTCCTCCTCCTCCTCCTCCTCCTCCTCCTCCTCCTCCCCCTCCTCCTCCTTCTTTTTTTTTGTGTGTTTTTTTTTTGACTCATGATCTCGTGTATCCACGCTGAACTCAGATACTCTGCATAGCCAAGGATGACACTGACCTCCTGTTCTTTCTCCCTCAGGTATTGGGATTAAGGCCTGTGTCTCCTCCATTCCTACCAGGTCCATTTTGTTTTGTTTTGTTTTGTTTTTTTGCTCACACAGTATAGCCTAGGCTGGCCTCCAATAAGTGGATGGAATGCTTTTGTACACAGGATCAGTACAGTGCAGCACCTCAGAGGAGTTCAGCAAATATGTATTCTTGTGTGTCCTCCGTAATCAGTGTGGTCCACGCACACAGCCCATCTTCCCAGGACTCTGTAAGCCTTCTGCAGGCTGAGGGCCTGCGGCAGCCACCCCATGGTAGATGGAGAACAGGCTGTGCAACTTCAACAATTGCCCACTCTGCAGTCTGTACCTGTCTCATGGTTTCCCCGGGGTCTTTCTACCAGAGAGAGAGACAGAGAGACAGACAGAGACAGAGACAGAGAGCACCAGGACTCTCTTACTCCAGAGCCATTTATTTGTAAAGTCTTCAAGTTGGCCCTCCTATGATTACCAAAATGTCCCAAGTGCCTGTGAGGAGCAGGACTGATGGTGTGATCCAGGAGAGAGGCCAATGAAGGCAGAAGAGACCTGAGGGAGCCACACCGAAAGGCCAGAGCCCAGCCGGAAGTGGCCAGGCAGGCTTCCGGTAGCCCACAAGTCCTGTGGTTCAGGCAGTTCACAAGGAGTACCATTTTGCTCTTGTCTGACTGTTGAAAGAACATCTCTGCAATGCAGAACTCTTGAAAACTACAGAAAAGTATACACTGGAAATACAAATTCCCACTGTTCTGATTATTTGGGTAATTGATGTTAGGATTTGGTGTGGAACTGAGAATGAGGTTCAGTAGGCAGAGTGCTTGGGGAGCATGCAGCCATGCTGGCACATTCCTGTAATCCCAGCACCTGGAAGGTATAGGACCAGGGGTTCAAGTTCATCCTCACCTACATGGTGAGTTTGGAGGCAGCCTAGCTCTCTTGAATAAGACTTTGTTACAAAAATAAAATAAAATAAAATAAAAATATAAAAGCAAGGCCAGGTGTGGATGCACATCTTTAATCTTAGCACTCAGAAGAAAGGGGCAGGCAGATCTCTCTGAGTTGGAGGCCATCTTGGTCTGTATAGTGAACTCCAGACCAGCCAGGGCTACATATTCCTGCATTTTTAGCAACAATTAAATTTTAATTCCATTCTGTCCAGCCTGTCATTCTCTCACAAGCCCTTAACTATGTGGAGATTTAACTGCCTCTTCTTGGGAAAGAATGGGGAGAGGGTAAAGAGGAGACAAAGCTAACCCCCCAAAGGGCTGGAGAGTTGACTAACAGATTAAGAGTACTGGCCATTCCTCCAGAGGTCCTGGGTTCCCAGCATCCACATGGCCGCTCACAAGCATCTGGGACTCCACTTCCAGGGGTCTGGTGCCCTCTTCTGACACCCTTGGACACCAGACATACACATACATGTAGGCAAACCAGTCAGTCATACACATAGATAAAATGAATCTTTAAAAAGTTTATCTAAAAAATATGTCGGGGGTGGTGGTGGTGGTGGTGGTGGTGGTGGTGGTGGCGGCGGCGGCGGCAGCAGCAGCAGCAGCAGCAGCAGCAGCAGCAGCGGCACATGCCTTTAATCCCAGCACTTGGGAGGCAGAGCCAGGCAGATCTTTGTGAGTTCGAGGCCAGCCTGGTCTACAGAGAGATCCAGGAAAGGTGCAAAGCTACACAGAGAAACCCTGTCTCGAAAAATCAAAAAAAAAAAAAAAAGTTTATTTAAAAAATAATCTCAAGTACACTTATTCTTTCTATCCCTCTGCCTCCCTCCTCCTAGCAAGTCTGTTTCTCAGTATTAAAAAGCCATAGACAGGCAAGTCACCTACCTCTCAGGGTCGCCTAGGTACCCTGATGTCCTTCCAAGTCTTTTTCCTACTTGTTTCACACATCCAGCCTCAAGGGGAGAAAGCTGAGTCCTGACTGGGACAATCCCCTGTCTGCAGGGCCAGCCCTATGGACCCTGGACTGCAGAGACCCTGTTCCGGCCCCTCTGCCCACTGGTCATGAGATATGATTTCCAAGCCTCTGTAGTATGCTCATTTCGTCTTCACTCAGAGTGGACTCTGAGCATCAGAGAGGTTCCAGATATCGGGGGCATGTGGCGTAGTGAGGAACATGGGCTTGGAGAAGGCAGTTCTCTCCACCTCACCTGCTGTGCCTCAGGGCAACCCCACCTTGGCTCCACGCCTGCTCAGCTTGAACCCCGGGCTCCTTTATGCGTTATTTGGAGTTAAATCAGCTGGTTAAGCTTCACCATCAGCTTGACTAGATTTAGAATCCCACACCTCTGGGTGTGACTAATGAGGGAATTAACCGAAGAGGAAAGGCCAACCCTGAACACAGAATCGGTGGCACTGTCCGGTGGTGCGAGGCCAAGAGTGGAGAAGCTGAGCTGAGCATCCCCTCCTTCCTGACTGTGCATGACATGTAACCGGCCTCCTTGTGCCCCGTGACCCCTCTGAGATGGGCTGTGCCCTCAAACTGTGGCCCAAACCAGCCTTTCCCTCCTGAAGTCGCTTCTGCCGGGTACTTTGTCACGGCCACGAGAGAAACACATACACTAGTCTGCTCCTACCCTGTGCTGGGAGAACTCTCTGGAGACGCAATCTGAAGCTTTGCTCACTTCATAGATATTTGCATCTGGTTCTCTCTACATATTTGCATCTTGAGTCTTAACTTACTTCCCTGTTTCTTGTCACCTGTGACCTTGACGTTTGTGCACCGTGTCTTTATTGGGCTGATTGACAGATGTTAACAGGAACTTGGTCCGGGACAGAACTCCCTTCTGGCAGGACTAGGTTCATACTCAGAGATGTAAGTGTAATAAGATTCTGGAGCAACAGTCCCATCTTTTAAAATCTGATTATGCATTACCAGCCATCTAGAGAGCTGAAATCAGATCCTCAAGCAAATACTCTTAACAGGAGTGTTCACAGCAGCACTATTGACAAAGCCCAAAGGTTGAGAGGACCCAAATGCTCCTTAGTGACTGAGTGGATAAACAAAATGTCGTGCATATGCAATGACTATCAGCCATCAGCAAGAATGAACAGGTATGTGCCACCGCATGGGTGACCCTCGAAAGCATTATACCACCTGAAAGGAGGCAGACCCTCCCCACCAAAAAGTCTCTTTACAAAAACTCCATTTATATGAAACATCCAGAATAAATCTGTAGAGGAAAAAAGCAAATTGGTGGTTGCCAGGGGCTGAGAGAAGGCAGGCACAGGGGGGACTGTGTCTTGAGTTTGGAGTGTTCTCCGTGACGGCAAAAATGAGGAAGTTGAGATCAGTGGCTGCTCTTCCAGAGGATCCAGGTTTCTAGCACCTACATGATGACTCACAACCACAGGGGATCCAACACCCTCTTCCAACCTTCATAGGCACCATGCAGGCAGGTGCACAGACATATATGCAGGCAAAACATGAAATAGGAATAAATACTCTTAAAAGAAAGAAAATGGTGGTTGTACAATTGCCATGTCTGTGTGCATGCAGAAAATGCCTCTGAACTATATACTTCAAGTTTCATGTTATGTGGGTGCCACCTCTATAAATACTATAATTGCAGCTGGGTGTGGTGTCAGCATTTGGGAAGCAGAGGTAGGGGGTCTTTGTGAGTTCAAGGACACATAGTAAGCGTTTCAAGCCATACAGAACTACACAGTGAATTCTGCCCCCTTACCTCCAAAAGAAGAAAGAGGATGAGGAAGAAAAGGAGGAGGAGAAATCAAATCATACTGCAGTCAGGCAGCCTTGTGCTCTGTACTGGGGATATCTTTGCAAAATCTGACCTCTACCGAAATTAGTCCAAAGCTTTAAAAGCCGAGTTGCGCCTGCTAAACCTGGAGCTCAAATGCAGCCCTTTGAGATGATCTTTCTTTGTGGGCTCTCCCGCTAGTTATTACCAGTGCCCCTGTGGACCAGCGCTACCCTGGTCTCAGCGTTCGGGGACTACATCGCTTTAGGAACCCTGCCCTCTCTCTGAGATGGCTTCCAGTGGCAGAAGCAAGCTTTGAACTTACTAAGTAACCAAGGGTGACCTTGAATGTGTGTGTGTGTGTGTGTGTGTGTGTGTGTGTGTGTGTGTGTGTGCGCGCGCGGTCGGGTCCCCTGGAACGAGAGTTGCAGGCAGCTGTGAGCTGCCCTCTATGGTTGCCAGAAACCCAACTTGGGTTCTTCACAAGGGTAGAAAGTACTCCTTGCTGCTGAGCCTTCTCTCTAGTTTTCTTAATAAAATTTTTTTATATTTATTTGTTGTCTATATGAGGGGGGAGGTAGCATGCTTATGCCAAAGTGTTTGTGTGGAAATCAAAAGTCAACCTTTGGGAGTCGGTTATCTCTTTCCATCATGTGGGACGCATGGATCCAAGTCAGGCTTGACATCCAGCACTGTTACCCACAGAGCCATCTCTCCAGCCCTGCCTTGTTATTTTGAGGCAGAGCCTCTCACTGGGACCTGCCGATTCAATTTAGCTAGGCTAGCTGGCCAGCAAACCCCAGGTATCCGCTTGTCTTCATCAGATTCCCAATGCTGGGATAACAAGTACGTGCCACCAGCCCTGGACTTTGAATCTGAGTCCTGAGGATTGAATTCAGGCCCTCATGCTTTCAAGGCAAGCACTTCACTGACTGACAGCCATCTCTCCCCCCAGCCCTCTTCTTGGCTGTCTTGGTGGCTGCTCTTGGTAGGGGGGTGGAGGGAAGTCATCCTGCACCTAGAGCAGGAGGCTGCAAAAAGATGGGAAAATCTTTGGAGTTGATGAAGTTGAGGTGCCACCTTATTACGCCAAGCGTGCTGGGCTACAGGCCGACTCTGATGATGACCAGACAGAGCATAGCACAGCTGGTCACCCTTGCCACCCGCCCCGCTTCGAGGAGATCGGAAATGGAGTATTACGTTACATTGTTCAATACTGGTGCTCATCGCTACAGCAGTAGTGAGTCTGAGCTGGGTACAAGATGTGGAAAATACTAGAGAAGGCACACTGGCTGCTACTGATCCAGGCCGTTCCCTTATCATTAGAAACAAAGCAGAACAGATGGGTGCAAAATTTTTCTTTATATCAAAATAGACAGAGCTTGTTTTCAAAACAGGAAATGAAACTGTCAGTGTTATTAAAAACAAGGGCAGTCGGTGCAGGTTTCCAGACCATTGAAAAGGGAAGCAGAGATGAAGTCTCAAGGTAATGTGGTATGCTGGACAGGATCTGCGACACAAAAAGACATTAGTTTAAAACAGAGGCCACTCCTGGCTAAGTCTGATAGCAAACGTGGAATTCTAGCACTTAAGAGATAGAGGCGGCTGCGGGGTGGTAGCACACGCTTTTAATCCCAGCACTGGGAAGGCAGAGGCAAGCAGAACTCTGTGAGTTCGAGGCCACCTTGGTCTACAAAGCAAGTTCCAGACAGCCAGAACTACACAGAGAAACCTGTCTGGGGGTGAGGGGTGGGGTGGGGGAAGACCAAGGCAGGAGAATCACCAAGTTTGAAGTCAGTGTAGGCTACGCAGTAAAACCCTAACTCAAGTAACAACAACAATAAGGTAAGACGGTACAAAGGAACTATAGACCAATTAGCTGTGACAATGTAACAATATTGGCTCCTTAGTTACAATGGCTGTAAGATGGCAACAGCTAAGGGCACTGGATGGGAATACAAGAGCTCTCGACACTGACTTTGTAATTTTTCTGTAACTGTTAAAACTCCTGCTCTTGGGAGGCAGAGGCAGGCAGAACTCGGAGTTCCAGGCTAGCCTGGTCTACAGTGAAAGTCCAAGGATATCCAGATCTACACAGAGAAACCCTGTCCCCCCTCCCAAAAAACACACACACACAAAGAGAGAGACATACAGACACATACACACATGCACACACACGCAAGAAAATAAATGTAATTAAAAACAAAGCAAGACTTTCTGTTTGCTTGTTCTGTTCTGTTTTGTTTTTTGAGACAGAATTTCTCGGTGTAACAGCTCTGACTGCCCTGGAACTCACTTTGTAGACCAGGCTGGCCTCAAACTCACAGAGAAAACAAGACTTATTTATTTCAAAATTTATTTAAAATTTTTTACCTTAAGAATGCTCTTAGCTGGGGACGAGCTTGGTGATGATGTTCTTGCATGCACTTAGAAGATCCTTGCTTCAATCCTCAGATATCAGTATGAAAACTGTCTTTTAAAATGCATCCTTGTACCACTGAGCTAAATCCCCAACCCCGAAATTTTAAAAAAATTAATTAAAATGTTGTGTTAACATTTGTTTGTTTGCTTGTTTGTTGAGACAGGGCCTCACTATGTAGTTGTTCAGTTGTCTTGGAACTCATTCTGTAGATCAGGCTGGCCTCACAGAAATGCACCAACCTGCTTCTGGCTCCCAAGTGCTGGGATTAAAGTGTGCGCCACCACATCTGGATATGTTATATTAAAATTTAAAAATGCATGCTTCCATATGTTTGATCTCCAGCACCATCTGAAGCAAACATGAGACAAACCATTTCTCAAAAATTCTTAAACAGGAGCTGGAGAAATAGTTCAGTGGCACTGGGTGTTCTTCCAGAGGACTGGGTTCAATTTCCAGCACCCACATGGTGGCTCACATGTACCTCCGCTTCAGAAGGTCAGACACCCTATTCTGGTCTATGCAGGCAATTCCCATACCCTTAAAAATAATAAAAATTCTTCAACAATCGAGCATGGTGGTGTCGGCCTTTAATTCCAGCACTCAAGAGGCAGAGGCTGGCAGATTTCCATGAGTTCAAGGCCAGCCTGGTCTTCAGAAGGAGTTTCAGGATGGGCTCCAAAGTCAGAGCTGCACAGAGAAACTCTGTCTTGAAAAACAAAACAAAATATCATTCTCCAGGTGCTGACAGTCTCCATGAGAAGCCATCCCCATTTTCAAGTTCCCAGATTGCCTCTTTAACAGACCCATGATTTGGGGGGTATCCTTGTGGGTGCTTTGTAGTACAGTGCAGGAGAGTGTGCAGAGACCCCATTTTCCTGATCACAAATCTTGTCCATGGGAAGCTCAGGTGAGCCGCCTCACCGCTTGCCCAAAGGGGTGTGGCCTCACCACAGATAGTTACAATCTAAGTCAACAGCAGAATGATATCTCTTAATCTGGCATAATACCCATGTAGTTCCCGCCCACTAACCCTGGGGTCATTTCCTCCTCTAGTGTGCAAGCATTCCAGCACTCCTAAGTAGGGATCACATGATGCTTTGGGCGGTGCTTTCCTCAGACACAAATGTGGGTCAAGTCTAGATAGTGGTGAAGGAAGAATGTTTGCAAGAGAAAACTTTAATTTCCAATTCCGATTCTATCACAGATTAGTTTTTTCTCAGTCCCTATAACCTTTGATTCCCACAACTGTAAAATAAGGGTGATGATAACGTTTATTTTAGATAAATGCTGGAGGATTATGTGAGATGATTTGTGTAACATGCTAAGAACATACCTGGTACAAAGTAATCATTCAAACACGGTGTCTGACTCACACCGCCAGCCCCCCTCATCTCTCAGGGGTTTGGTGCAGTTAGATTGAGGAGACTGGACCAATAAGCATAGGCTGGAGTCTCCTTTTCACCGTGTTGAACTTGCAGGCAGATTACATGAACGGAGGGTCTAACCTGCTGCTCTGCAGTTCTCATAGCTTAGCATGCTGCGGGCTGGCTCTCCATTTTCTGTAATATCTCTGACAGTAGCCCTGTGAACACAGTGGTGAATTCAGTTGTTCTCAGGGATACAGTTCAGCCCCAGACACCCTTCTGAGCAGTTGCGGGGGCAGGAAGATCTGAATCCCACACATCCTAGCCTCCCCAACCTAAACCTATTGCCTCTCTTAAGTGTAACAAAGGAAAGATCAAGGCGCAGAATCTGGTAAATTCTGCCTCCTACACCTGCTGTGATTATCCTCGTGGAGAAATACCACTTCCCGATTAAGGAAATGTCAGCGATACTCCATGGTCATCAAGAGCCGCGGTCCTGGGGAGGCCAGATGACTCAGTGCGTGTGGGAACCAGATGCCAAGCCTGACAACCTGAGATCAACCTGGGAATCCAGAGAGAGTCGTTCTCTGAACTCCACATGTGTGCTGTGACACATTGTCCCCCCACCACAATAAATGTTTAAAATCAAAACACAACAGCCAGGCTGTGGTGGGCACGCCTTTAATCTCAGCACTCAGAAGGCAGAGACAGGTGGATCTCTGTGAGTTCGAGGCCAGCCTGGTCTACAGAGTGAGTTCCAGGACAACCAGGAGAGACTCTGTCTTGAAAAACAAAAAACAAATAAAAAGGATTCTTATCATATCACCAACAAAACCCTGGTCATTTCACAGTGCCTCTATTGTGTAATTCATGAAGCAAATATGATTTGTGGAATATAGTTCCATGTTGAAATAAGGGATTTCCACACATAATCTTAATTGAATCATCTCAAGTTCATGGCCTTAACACACAGCTCTGCCCAGCCCTGATCCAGCCATGCAAATGTGTCTCCCTCCTGCTGAGATTCACTCTGCTTTTGTTTGTTTTTGCTACTGTGAACTTTGCAAGGATGAGTTCTAAAGGGATGAATAAGAGAACAAACTTGGTAACCTGGGATGGCCATCAGGCATGCCAAAGGTCTAGCTTTGCCCGTGACCTAAGAGCTGGCAATAACGTTGGGCCGTGACCAGGAACACAGACAGGTTCTATGAGGAGACAAGGACTTTAAAAAGGCTTCAAATTCCTGTCAGGGTTTTTGGATAGAGCTAATGAGAAATTCATGTGCTGCAGAAAAGTGGCACCTGTCACCAAAGCCACAGTCCATCAGTGACGTAGAAATGAGAGAGAGGACTGGCTAGATCCTGGAGTCAAGAGGAGACAAGGGCCAGGTGGAGGCTGTTGGTTAGGAGGCTGTCAAGGTCTCATGCATATCTTTATCTAACAGGACTTTATAGGTGGCAGGGTCATGTTGGGTGAATCATTACATAAGTGCCTTGCATTCGTTCTAGTGAGAACATGCCCTGCACCAGGCACGTACCTCCAGCGGCCTGGGGTGTCCAACAGGCCCAAGATATGGGTGATACGGCCTGGACTTCTGGAGTCAGTCTGGTGTGCTAGACATCAGCCCTTTAGCTGAAGAGCTGTGGGGAAGAACAAAGGGGTTCACTTAGGAACAACAACCGGGCCGGAGACTGGGGGTCTCAGGGCAGCCATAGCCAGGCATTGTGTCCTGACTGTGTATCAGCCCCAGCAGTACACTGGTCTCCAGTACTGCGTTTGGCACACAGTAGGTGCCTGGCACATAATGCTTAGAGGATGAAAGATGCTGCCCTTGAGGCTTTCATGCATACCCAGGAAGCATCTTGCCCTGTGTGTTGGTTAAACGGCGCTGCTCGTGGCTGGCTGCCGCCTGCAGCGGCCATGCCGGCGGAGGAGAGTGCTGATCGGAAGAATCACAAGCTGTGGTTACCTTTTAGAGCTTTATTGGGGCGGGGGGGAGGGAGGGACAGATGGAAGGAGAGAGTGGAAAGAGAAGGGGGGCGCACAGAGGGCCCACCTGCTTTTTAGGCTGGGACACCATCGCAGGCTGATGACGTAATTAAGGACAGAATCTCTTACACTGTGGTAGCTACACATTTTGGCTTGATGTAGCAAAACATGTCCAAGACCAGGTAGAGGTTATGATGGGGGGATGGGGGACACAGGGCTGGTGTGAGCCTAGGCTGCAAAGGGATGATGTGTGTGCATGCACAGAGCATAGCTGTCCCACAAGTGCTGGGAGCCGCATGATTCAGGGTAGGGCGTTGGACTTCAGGAAGGGTGGGGAGACCAGGGAAAGCACCAATGAACCTCAGGAGGGCCTGGCCACATCCCTGCCTTCCTGTTTCTTCCTTCCCTGGTTTATAGCTTCTGGGCAAAGGCCATGACAGAAACTCCCAGACAAGTAACAGTTTTGTTTGCATCTGCAATATAAACTGCAAAGATTGATGGAGTTAAAGGCGGCACGGATTTCTAACTGCCTCAAATGAGTAACAACACCTCAGCAATTGCTCAAAGGCAGAGGGAATTCCTCATAGCCCAGGCCTGGGCTGCTGCTTTAATCCAGAGATGCTGTCTGCAGGGGACCTGGCTCCTTCCATTTGGACCTTGACTGGCACTGTACCATCCCAGATCATGGCCCTGAAGGGACCTGGGTAAACAAAAGCTCTAGCCCCAGGAACCCCTAGAGAGGGTAGGAAGTCACTCCCTTTTCTCATAGCGTCTGGTGACTGTGATTAGCGCTGAAGTTGCCCTGAGTACCAGGCTGTCAAGAGAGAACAATGTAGCCTGACTGGTCCTCCCTGTGCGTCTGGAGCCAGGCTGTATTGTTTCCCATCCAGCAGCTCTCTATCAATCCATCTCTCATGGCAGGTTCTCAGCTCAGGGCTAAATAGGACAATGGAGGAAGGAGACCCAGCCCATGCCCTCAGGAAATGCAGATCTCTAAGGCCAGCCCCAGGAGCAGAAGCTTCTTATCATGCCAAGCCTCCTGGGTCACAGGGTCACAGGATATATCAGCACTGCCTAATTCAGTCTGTGACCTCTCAGTCCCCAGCCCCATCCTCCTCCATGCCAGCCACTGTCCCTTCATTCACAGAGAACTCTGGGCCTTCTCTCACACTGACATTTACATCTGCAAGGTCTTTCTTTCTTCCACTCCAGAGCCAACCCCTCTGGGAAGGCTACCTGTAGGCCCTCCCTGCTCTGTTCTCTCTAAGCACCTCTCGTTTATTCCACTCACGGCACAGAAGGGTGCTCTGTGGAAGGGTCCAAGGCACAAAGCCTCCAGTCACATTGACCAGCCAGGCCCTGTGAAAGGGCAGTGAAGGATCTCTCCACCATCCACACTCCCCGGAGGCCAGGGCTGTGTCTGACCACTGCTGTTAGAGTCCAGAGCCTGCTACAGGGAAGGTCCTCAGTTGACTGAGTGGCTCTGGGGGAGGAATGTGACTGATAACACCCTGGGGATTGTGTGGTACAATGGAGCTCCCGCAGGAGGCTGGGGGAGTTTACACAGGGTGCAGTCCAGGGCAGGGTTAGGGCCAAGTGAGGGTGATGAGGCTAGAAGAGTAGGGCTGTGCAGGAGACCGAGCAGAAGCGTGTAGAGGTGAGCTGGATGTGGGCGAAGGAGCTCAGGTGCTGTGTCTTGGCATCTCAGGGCCTCTCTGCCTATCTAGGTAACTATAGTTCTCCAGCCACAAGTCCTTACCCCCTCCCGTCCAACAACACCTAAAAGAAGCCTGTGGTAAGGCACTAGAGGACAAGGCAGGCAGTAAGAACTCGGGCTGAAGCAGGGGTGTTGGTATGCAACCCCAGCTCTCCAGAGGCGGCGGCAGGAGGGTTTTGAATTAAAGGACAACCTGGAACACATAGCTAGAGTCTTGTCTAAAAATTAACACACACACACACACACACACACACACACACACACACACACACACACACTCTATTTGCCTGGGAGTCTAGGATCCTTGTCCTGTGTGGAAATCCCAGCTCTAACATCTTTCCCACCTAACGCTGCCAGACACGGGAATACAAACATCCAATGAAGTCTGAGCTACAGATAAACAATGACTAATTCTTTAGCATAAGTAAGCTTGGGGCATGCTTCTAACAAAAGAGATGCATTACTTGTCAAATTCCAGTTTAACAGAGCTTGCTCTATTTTCATTGGTTAAACCTTGCAAACTTTCCTACACTTACACCCCCTCACTTCAGAGTCTGTCACTCACTCTTGCCTGGAGCCTCCAGGGAGCCCATCCAAGGTTCTGGGGTTCCTGCAACATGCAAGACTTCAGAGCTGCAAGGAACACTGGGGATCCATCCCTTCTCCCATCCCATATATGTGGAGGAGGTTGAAGCCCAGAGGGGACAGGCATTGGCAAGGCCTTGAACACCCCTCAACCAATTAGCTGCAACTTGGGCCTCCCAGAGACCAGAACTAGGGGTGTTCCCAGCTTAGGAACTGCCCTAGCTCCCCCAGCCATCACATGGAAGCAAGGTTCACACTCCCGCCCAAGGCTGCTTCCCGGATGTCCTAATACCCCCAGGTGAGTCACCTTCCCCCACCAGGCCAAAGGTGGCACGCAAAGTTCAGAGAGGCCCTGGGGCTTTGCCGAGCTCTGGAAAGGTGCCAAGAGAGGGTGGCACTGAGAGACAACCCTGCAGCCTTGGTGGGTGGGGCTGATCCTCAGGAGAGCCACCCTCTAAGAGGCCGGAAATCATCCCAAATCCACTTAGCAACACTGGCCCTCAGAGCTCTCTCTCTCTCTCTTCAAAAGCTCACTGAAATTGCGCACTCCGCCTTGCTTGCTATTTCTTCATTTCACTTCACATTACCCTGTGTGTCTCTCTGTTCTGTCAGTCTCCATTACTCTCAAATTCCCATCATCGTCCCTGGGCCATCAAACAGGCCCTGGCACGGAGGAGGTGCTTAATAAATACTTGTTGAAAGCGGCAGTCTCACTGACATTCACGCTGCATGGGGCCCGGGACCCGGTGCTCAGTCCTCCCTCCCTCAGACATGTTCAGTATCCACCTGAAATGGCATGAGATGGGGCGGTGCACTGGGCAGGTTTAGGAAGCCGCCTCTGTGTTCGCTCCAGCCTGGGTCCGGGCTGAGAACTCAGCGTCACAAGGGAAGGATGAGTGAGGTACTGGCCGCCAGAGGGTATTGGCTGCTGCTTGTGCGGGCCTGGGCTCCCACCTGCCTGCCCCCCTCCCCCAGACCATACTAAGTACCCAAGGGCAAGATGGGTGTTGATGATTTCCTAATACCCATCTTGTATCGGGTACAACAACAACAAACCAAACCAAAACAAATAAACAAACAAACAAAAAAACCCAAAATCTCAAAAGTTATGAACCTGGAAAGGAGATTAGAGTTAATGAGGGGTTCCGATAGGAATGGAAGGGGGAGGACACAGGGGGAGAATAATTAGAACGCATTGTTCACATGTGTGAAATGCCAAATAATGAAACTCACCAGCCGGGTGGTGGTGGCACATGCCTTTAATCCCAGCCCTGGGGTTGGGGGGGTGGGGCAGGTGGAACTCTGAGCTGGAGGCCAGCTTGGTCTACATTGTGAGTTCCAGGACAGCCAGAGTTACACAGAGAAATCTTGTCTCAAAAAACCAAACAACAAAACAAAAAAACCAATCAATAAAAAAATGGTTAAAAAAAAAAAATGAGGAAGAGGAAAGAAATGCAGAGAAGGGAGACCCCTTCGACCCTCCTCAAGGTCCCTCCCCAGATCCCAAACTAACATGTGTTTCTCTTCCCCTTCCTGACCCAACAAAGCACCATGTAGCCCAGGCTGGCCTCAAGTTCACTATATAGCTGAGAACTTGAACTTCTGATTCTCCTGCCTCAATCTCCCACATGGGTTAACCATATATATATATATTTCTGAATTTCTCTCCTCTTCCTTTTTTAAATTTTTACATTTTTATCGATTAGTGTTGTACTAGCCATTTTGGAACTCACAAAGTAGACCAAGCTGGCCTCAAACTCAGAATTACTCCTGCCTCTGCCCCGGCCCCCACCCCTGTGCTGGGATTAAAGGTATGTCCAGCTGGTGAGTTTCATTATTTGGCAATTTCACACATGTAAACAATGCGTTCTAATTATTCTCTCCCTGTGTCCTCCCCCTTCCATTCCTATCAGAACCCCCCATTAATTCCAATTTCCTTTCCAGAATCATAACTTTTGAGGTTTTGTTTCTGTTTTCTGTTTATTTGTTTTATTTTGATTTGTTGTTGTTGTTGCTTTGTTTTTGTTTTATTATTAATTTATTTATTGAGGCATGGTTTTATTATGTAGCTTAGGCTAGCCTCAAACTCCTGGGCAATATTTCTTCCTGTGCCTCTTGAATGCTGGGATTATGGGTACATGTTACCCATAATAATCCCATAGTTTAGGGGGTGCAGACAATCAAACTCAAGGCTTTTTGGACCTTTGGCAAGTTCTGTATTAATTGAGCCACACCCCTAGCCTCATCAACACATATTTCTTGAACCACCTTGCTGGGCTTAGCTGCTGGAGTCAGGAGCAGGGCACTGGGATAGTTGGAACAGTGAGGATTTCACTTGTGAGAGCAGAGAGATGGAGCCACACCTGGGAATAGCCGGGGAGCCCAAACTCAGAACAGCACTGAACTGCCTCCTATAGCAGAATGCTGAGCCAGGAACTGAAGACTGACTCCGTGTACTTGACACGTGCGTTCTTTCTTTCTTCCTTTCTTTCTTTCTTTCTTTCTTTCTTTCTTTCTTTCTTTCTTTCTTTCTTTCTTTCTTTCTTTCTTTCTTTCCTTCCTTCCTTCCTTCCTTCCTTCCTTCTTTCTCTCTCTCTCTCTCTCTCTCTCTCTCTCTCTCTCTCTTTCTTTCTTTCTTTCTTTTTTTGTTGATTTTTGAGACAGGGTTTCTCTGTGTAACATTCCTGGCTGTCCTGGAACTCACTCTGTAAACCAGGCTGACCTCAAACTCATAGAGATGTGCCTGCCTCTGCCTCCCAAGTGCTGGGATAAAGGCGTGCGCCACCACCGCCTGGTGACATGCGTTCCTCTTCTTTGCTCAGCGACCTCTGGGCCAGATGACCTAGTATCTAAGCCTGCCAGCTCAGCTCTCCATGGCTTCTTTCTTCCCCTCTTCCTGCCCAGACCTTGGTGCTGGGCTCTCTTCCCCTACTCTGGGGTAGGGCTCCCTTTTCCAGAGGTTTCAAGCCTCCCCTTCTGCTCTGTCAGACCCTTTGCTGAGTCTATGGCCCATCCTTCCCTGGGGCCTCAGTTCCCTCATGGTCTATCTTGAGAACCAGTTCCATGTCATTGCTTTTTCTCTAGACCACCAACCAGCTCCCAAATAAAGACATGGAGACTTATTATTAATTATGAATGCTCGGCCTTAGCTTATGCTTTCTATTCATCTACGTTTCTCCTTTCATTTATTCTGTATGTCCTGCTTTGCTGCTTCCTCCGTGGCTGGCTGACTGGCCTCTGGCACCTCCCCCTCTGTCTCTCCCGAGCCTAGATTCCTCCTCCTACTTACTCTCTCTGCCCGGAAGTCCTGTCTAGCTATTGGCCGTTTAGCTTTTTATTAGACCAATCAGGTGCCTTAGGCAGGCAAGGTAAACAAATGCAATACACCTTAACATAGTAAACCAATGCAGCACATCTTTACCTAGTTAAGCAAATATGTTGTAAACAAATGCAACATATCTTTACATAGTTAAACTAATATTCCACCGACAGTCCAGGTACCTCCTTTTAGATGTCTTCTCCCAAGCCAGTCAGATGGCTTAACTGAAAAAGGCTGCCAAGCCTGATAGCCCCAATTCAATCCCCTGAACAGACATGGTAAAAAACAAGAACCTACTCCCATGGGAGTTCTCCGACCTACACATGAGTGCCATGGCACACATGTATTCATGTACGTGCACACGCACACACACACACACACACACATGCATTCGCATACACACAAATAAATAAATATAATAAATAGTAGATGCCTCTCTCATGATAAAGTCAAAGCTCAACTCTTCATCTTTTCCAACTGCTCCTCTGTCATTTTCAGCGAGGGCATCTCCGCCCAGCGGGTCCCCTGGGTCAGGAGCGACCAAGCCTTTCCTCACTCCTCCCGCACCCATCCAGTCTTTCATGGATTTGGGCCACTGCTCCGTGGTGTCCTCGAATTGTGTACTTTTCGTGTCCCACAGCCTTGCCCACGTTCATGCTTCATCTTTTCCACTTGAACTTTGAAGGCAGAGGGCTTCTTGGGCCTGCTCCTTCCACTTCCAGTCCACACTCCCAGAGCAGCCAGAGGTGGGTCCCAACCATATCACCCTTCCATGTCTCGCCATGGCCCTGGGAATGAGCTTTATCTGTTTGGCCTGGCACCAGAGGCCCTCCATGACCTGGGCTCTGATGGCCTCAGCTCACCTCACCCTGTCTATCCGATGACTACTGAGCATTCTCCAGTTCTCAGCCTTGGCTCAAGGTAGTACCTGCTCCATACTGCCTCTCTTCTTCTATTTAGATTCCTCCATTTTCAACCATCTGGTGATTCCTCTTTGGGAATGAACTGGGTAAACTCTGTGTGTGTGTGTGTGTGTTCAGAATCACTCAATATTCTATTTATGTGTTTGTAGTTACTAGAGTTAGGGTCACAGCCTGATTCCTCATAAAGGAGGCCATCTACCCTCAACAGGCCAGTTAAATAGACAAGCATCAATGAAAAGCAGAGAAAGGAGGTTCTTTTAATGGGGCCACAATGGAAAGATGAACCAAGAGGTCCAGTGAATCCCAAGTTGATCTTCAGGGTCCTGACACGAGGTTTAGTCTTAAACAGAGGGCTAGAGGTATGCTGAGCTCAGCAGTTCTGGTCAAGGTGAGGTCCTGCCCATCATTGCCTGGGATTTACTCCGTCCTTCCTGCAAGATGTTGTAACAAGTTGTCAGAACTGCGTGAAATCTCTTCCTGGAAGACAAGTTTCTCCTCTGGCTGGCACTAGATCTCAGCATTTTCCTTCTTCCAGCATGAGAGTCCTGGAGAGATTCTGACCTCTTGGGGACCATTATCTCAACAGTCAAGGCGAGAAGCCCAATGCTCTTTAGAAGAGCTTCATTTTTGCCAGGGTGGTTACAACTGCTTGTTTCAAAATTACTTAAGGTTGACCATTGAGTATTTCTTGAGTGCCAGCCAAATGCACACAGACCCCCTCTCCCCCTGTACATGCCCACCTGCAGCCAGAGCCTGGCAGCAGCATGTTCAGGGGGCAGGCAGAACCCACAGGGGACTTCAGGGGGCCAGAGTGAGATGGTGAGGTAGCTGGGAGTCGGAGGGAGACCCTTTTGGCTTGGGCAATGCAGACAGATGTGAGGTTGGGGGTTCAGAGCTAAGGTTTTGGGATCCAGCATTTTAGGGCTTCCTTGGCTGCTGGAAGAGAGAGGACTCGGGAAGGTTGAACTACAGCTCACTGGCTGGCTGCCTGGCAATTAGTATCCCACTCAGCCAACCTTCCATGAGTGAGCCCGCTGGAGACCAGCTGAGGTCAACAGGAAGAGAAAGTTGGGGCGGTGGGAAGGGCTGAGGAGGAGCAACAATCCAGAGACAGAAGGGGCAAAGGCTGGGGGGGGGCACAGCTTCCTCCCGACCCCTGCTTGCAGCTCCTTGCCCTCTGTTTAGGTCAGCCTCAAGGTCAGTTCCTTTTCAGACTTGGCCACACGGTCCAGAGGGAGCAGGGTGGGGAACACGGGAGGCTGGGGCAGGGCAAGCTTGAGGTACTACAGGCAGGGTCCTCGTCGACACGGAGCATATCACCTGGGTGGGCACCTGCATGATGAGTCCCCAAAAGTTTGTCAACTCCTCTCACGTCCTCTGTTCCTTCCACCTAGCTTGGGAGCATGTGTCCCAATACCTGTCTCACAGGAGAGGGTTGGAGACGTAGCAAAGGCCCAGCACTCAGGAGGCTGGTGCAGGAGAATTGTAGCAAGTCCAAAGGCTAGCCTAGGCTACAGAATGAGACCCACACACACACACCGATCTCCCCAATACACACAAAGAAAGAAGTGCTGAGGATATATCTCAGTTGGTAGAGGGCATGCCTGGCATGCACAAAAAGTCCTGGGCTCAACCCCAGCACCTCCTAAAACAGCTTGGTGGTTCCTTTCTATAATCCCAACACTTGGGAGCACAGTCAGGAAGATCAGGAGTTCAATGCCATCCTCTGCTACATAGTGAATTCATGGCCCCCATGGGCTACAAGAGCCCTTTTCTTTCCAAACTCTCCCTCCAAAAAAGCAAGGGATGATGGTACGCACCTGTAATCTCAAGACTCAGGAGGTAGAGACAGAAGGATCAGGTGTTTTGGGTCGTTCTTGGCTACATAGTGAGTTCAAGATCAGTCTGGGCTATAGGAAACACTGTCACAGACTGAATCCTAAGAAAGGGAAAGACTATTTGTCAAGCTGGCATTTGGGGGGCACCCTGACAAGGCCCTTCCTTCCCTTCTCTGTCATTGCCCTCCTACACTGTCATTCACAGGTCACAGGACATAGAGCCCAGCCGGGGAGGCCTGGGTTTTAGTACCAGCTCTGCCATGACTGCCTGTGTGACCCTGGGCTAACCCCTCTACCTCTCTGGCTCTGGGGCTCTGCAGAGGAAGTATTGAGCTGGCAGCTCTCCAGGGATCTTTGTGAACCTCTCTGAGCTCGGTGACTTTTAAACACCATGCCATGTGTCTCTTTGCAGAGAGGCTGAGCATGTACCAGGCTGGGAAAAGATGGGTCTTGTCCCATCTGAGAATGACTTCCTAGGCAGTGGTGGGAGAAGATGGACAGAGGACAAGGATTCTGATTTCACCTCTTGAGCCAAAGCTGGGTCTGGCCTTCCCAGTCCTCCGAGACCCCGGCTGACCCCACCACTGAGAGGCTGGGAACTGACCCAGGCTGGGCTGAGACGATGGGCTAGGAGGCCCTAAAATTAGCTCCAAGGCAAAGGGAGCAGGAGCTGGCCCTAGCTGTGGACTCCCACAGTGCCAGGAATGGAGTCCTCCCCCAGCTCAAGTGGAGAGGCCAGCCAAAGCCCCAGCAGGGACCTGTCACCATGCTGGGTGCCAAGAGTCACAAACTCCTATAGACACAGGTCAGAGGAGCTTGCAGGACAAGCAGGACCCAAGCCAGGTCCTTGGGCTCTGAGTTGGCTCCCAGTTGCCAGCCTTTTAGAGCCCTGGAAGGTACCAGGGAGGAGACTTGCTATTTATGTCCTCCTGGGACATGGTTGAGGGGACTGACCTGTCCTCTCAAGGCTGAATTAGATAACCTCGAACCTTACTGCCAACTCCCAAGAGTGTGGGAGGATCCAGGAGTAGATTGGCTTGCCCCAGGAGTAGGTTGGAGACATCAGTGATCAGCCCCAAAGTCAGGGCCTTTCCTCCACCCGGAGGTGGTGACCCTACCTGCTCCCTTCTCTGCCTGAGTGCTCTGCGGGCCTTATGAAAATGCAAATTCTGCTGGGCATGGAGGTGCATGTTTGCAGCCCCAACTGAGGCAGAAGTCCAAGGTCATCCTGGACTTCATAACCCAAGTTTGAGGCCAGCCTGGGCTACGGTGAGACTTACACTCAACCTCCAATAAAAGAACAGTTGAAAGTGTTGGGACTGAATCAAGAAATGAAATACACACAAAAAGAGTTAGACGGCGCTGGAGAGATGGCTCAGTGGTTAAGAGCACTGACTGCTCTTCCAGAGGACCCAGGTTCAACTCCCAGCACCCACATGGCAGCTCACAGCTGTCTGTAACTTCAGTTTTGGAGATCAGACACACTCACACAGACACACATGCAGGCAAAACACCAATGCACATAAAATAAGAATTCGTCATTAAAAAAAATCATCTTTAAAAAAAGAAGAAGAGTTAGACAAGGTTGGCTACGCAGCTCAGCTGGCGGAGCGCTTGCCTCACACGCACGAAGCCCTGGCCTTGATCCTCAGCCCTGCGTAAGCTGAACACGGGGCAGCAGGCCGGTAACCTCAACAGGAGGGAGGAGAATGCAGGAGGACCACAAGTTCAGGGGCATCCTCAGCTACACAGTGAGTTTGATGCCAGCCTGGGCTACTGGGGACCCTGTCTCAAGAAAAGAAGAAAGGGGAGGGGAGGAAACGGAAACAAAGTGGAACCTTTATTGAACACAATGCTCCAGATGAGGTGCCGAGGAGAGTGTTATACATCTTTCCTTTTTGATTTGGGTTTTGGTTTTGTGGGGCAAGATCCCACAATCCTCCTGTCTTGGCCCCTTGAGTGCTGGATTATAAAACATGGGCCACAGCGTCCAGCTATAACTTAATATGTTATTTGATTCTCTTAACAACTCCAATGAGCAGACAAAATGGATACTTAAGTGACTTGCTCCGGATCCCACCGCGTAGAAAGGGCTAGAATATCCACTTGAGCCTGTGTCTATCAGGGCGCTCATCCTGTGCCTGTAACCTTGAGAACACAGTGCAGCGAGGAGGCCTTGGGGAATGCAGGAGGGAAGCCGTGATGAGGACTGGGTGGATGAGGTAAGGGTCACGCACAGTGATTCAGAAAAGCAAGCTTTGAGCGTTGGGAAAGGGGAGGATGGCAAGTCTGGGCTTGAGATGTCTCTCTGCTGGCCGGCTCCTACTTCCTCCTCTGTGAAATGCTACAGAGGAAGAAATGTGAGGACAAGAAATGCTCCACTCCAGGCCTGCCTGGCACACAGTAGGCGTTCAGGATGTGTGAGCTGGCCCTTTCCTTCCCCTAGTAACTTGGACTTGGGAGTGACTTGGACCCTGGCTGGCTGCAGCTGGCTCGCTGGGTTCAACTGAGGTATCTGGAGAGGAACCAAGGAGAGATATCAGGGTCACAGTCCAGAAAGGTCCCAGGAAGCTGATCCTGTCAGACGCTCAGAACCCGCCCCCCAACCCTACCCTTTGGCTCAGACTGAAGAGGCAGCCAGACTAATGGGCCCAGTTTACAACAAAAGCCTTCTGGAAAGTAAACACCCCCCCACCCCACCCCCCGCCCCTGCACCTTCTCCATCTTATCTCACCTCCCCGCCCCACCCCACCCCACCTCCTTCCTTGTCAAGGCCCTCAGCTTTGTGGGACCCAAAAGCCTCACTGCCCAATAGGCTAATGCCCCTTGGAGACCTAATCTGGCCTAGGCTGGGCCGGATGTCAGGCCTGGCCTCTGAAAGTCTCTAGTGACTCATGTGCACTTCCTCCACCTACAGGCATGACTTTGTGTCTGGAGAGGGATGTGTCCCTGAAGCTGTCATCACTTGGTGGTTCTTAAGGCGCAGCTGGCAGCTTCACTGGGTGGATCCTCTCTTGTCTTCCATAGATGTGTGCTGCTAGGTAAGGAGCTGCCCCCCGGAGCCTCTGTAAAAGTGGAAAGGGCAGAGTGAACATTAGCTTCTCCTGGGACAGAATGGAGAGCCTCTGTGGATCCTCCATCTAAGCACATGATGGCCAGTGGAGCCCCAATTCCCCTGCGGAGAGATGGTTCTCACTGGGAGTCTGAATTTCTAGAGGATTCACTAAATCCATCTCCATTTATCCTATGAGAAGTCTGGGGCCACGAGAAGGCCATCATCACCAGCCAGGGTCACCCAGAGAAGAGACAGAGCAGTCTCCTACCCAGGTTTCTGAGAGAGAGCTTTTAGGAGGATGTAAAAGATGGAAAGATGCCTCTGGTGCCACCCTGTGGCAGAAAGGAAGAAATGCAGGGCTGGGTGAAGCTGTGTTGGTCTCCCAGGATGGGGCAATTCCTCCACAGAGGGACCCTCTTGGTTAATAGGGCCCCATTCCCTCCAGTTACACAGCCCCTGTTCCCAGTGTCTCCCCCCCCACACACACACTAGACTAGGAGCTCCTCAAGGGCAAAGCCAGGCCTGAATCATCACACCACTTGTAAAGGCATTGTGAATGTTTGAGGAAGTGATTTAAGCTGAACTCAATTCAGTATGAATTGGAAGGAAACAGCATGCAATGTGGGCAAAAAATTCTGCCCGAGTGTTTATTGAATCAACGTTTGTAAAAGCGAGAATTGTGTTAGTCATTGTTGAAGTGGGTGATGGGTGCAGCGGTTCCTTATGCCCTTCCGTTCCTTTCTGTCTGAAATGTTTTTAAACAAAGGAACGAACAGAAAACATCCAAGTTCAATGATAAAATCTAAGTGAATGAATGATGCTGCAGCTGTGCAAAGGAGAAATGTTTAGAGACATCAGAAATGCTAGCATGAGGTTTACTGCTGAGATCATCCTTAAAAGTATTTTAATTACATTTATCTATTCATAGATACCTGTTTTATTGATAGGTATCCATATACCATACAATTTGCCCATTTAGAGTGTACAATTTACAATTTAAACCAGGTTTGGTGGTACACACCTGTAATCCTCACAGGCAGGAGGCTGAGGAAGGAGGATTGCCACAAGTCTGATGTTAGCCTGTACTACAAAATAACTTTGAGGCCATTCTGTGCTACATGGTGAAATCCTGTCTCAAGAAATGACACCCAGCCAGGTGGTGGTGGTGATTGCCTTTAATCCCAGCACTCAGGAGGCAGAAGCAGACAGATCTCTGTGAATTGGAGGCCAGCCTGGTCTACAGAGTGAGTTCCAGGCTGTTACACAGAGGAAACCCTGTCTCAAAAACAAAAACAACAACAAAAAAGATACCCAATAACAATAATAGTAATAATGATGATGAAGTACAGGTCAATGATTTTTTATTATATCCCCCAATGTTTCCCCACCATCAATTTCTAACATTTGCCAAGAAAACTCCATGTCCATCAGTTAACAATCACTCCCCTATTTCTCTCACCATACCCCAACCCCCCAAATCTACTTTCTGTCTGTATGGATTTGCCTATTCTGGATAGTTTGTATAAAAAGAATCAGAATCATGCAATGTACTCCCTTTTGTGTCTAGCTGTTTCTGGATAGTGTGATGTTTTCAGGGTTCATCTAGGTCATAGCGTACACAGATCAGAAATATCAGTGCTCCATCCTTTTCCATGACTAAATAATACTCCACATGTGCTCAGGGAGATAGTATCTTTTGTAGTCTAGGCTAGCCTTGAATTCACTGTGTCGTGGAGGATGGTCCTCTTGGCTCCACCCCCTGCCTGTGCTGTAGGCCACAGGAATATGAAGCAGGAATTCAGCTGACCATAACAAGAGCTAATACCTGGAAGAAGCAGGGCTCTTCCAAAGGAAAAAGCCAAGCCTCAAGGAGTCTTGGTGATATTAGCCTTTTGAATATATATTAGCCGGTTCCAGCAATGATTTTCTTGTGTGCTATTTTATCTGCGACACCTCTCAAACATCCAAAGACAAGTGGCAGAATAGCATTCCAGATCACCTGTTGTCTCTTGAATTAAAGCAGCCTTCTAAAGCCTTTTAGATAAACCTTGGTTGTGGTGTTGACTTTGAATCTGTGGACCAGAGATCTAGTTTGGCTGTCGTTGGTTTTCAGGGCTGGCTCCTTGGATACCAGATGACCTTTGACAGTGCCGAGGCTGACAAGGAGTGACTGTGCACTAGGGTGCACTCCCACTGCACAACCACACTGGGTACTATAGCTTCCATTCCTGTAAAGGGCAGCAGCTCAGATTTCATTGAATGGGTTAGATTCTGCCCCTAAGCCCTCATGGATGTTGACACTGTCAGCTTAGAGGAGAGCCTCAATGCTGGAGGCCACAAACCTGGACCTCCCTGGCATTGGAAGCTTAATCCAGCTGGGGTTGCAGAGCAAAATATTTGGCCTTAATATATTCCCATGAGACCAGCTGGCCTGCCCCTGTCCCCAAGAATGTCAAGACAAAGGATGCCACATGACGAGATGGTTCAGTAGGTAAAGGCATGTGCCTCCAAACCGGATGACCTGAGTTTGATCTTCAAGACTCATGGTAGAGAGGATGACTCCCATAAGTTGTCCTCTGACCTCCATACATGTGCTATGGTACAAACATACACACACACACACACACACACACACACACACACACAAACACACACACTCAAATAAATAAGTAAATGTAAAAAATAAATAAGGATGAGTCAAACAAACGAAAGATGCATTTATTTTGTTTGATTTTTTTTAAGGGTCTCATGCAACCCAGACTGGCCTTGAAGTCACTTGGCAGCCAAGGATGAAGGTGAATTTCGGTTCTGCCTGCCCCCACCTCATGAGTGCTGGGGCTGGAACTCAGGGCCTCCCACGTCCTAAGTAGACCTGTACCGATCCCCAGCCTCCAAGAGCTGTATCCTGAGTATGTCTACAGTTGTTTGTTAGCTGGTTTCTAGTTGAATTCGTTACTCAGTTGCTCATGCTTCATTCATGCTGTGACTTACATGTCATGTCAATGTATTTAACTACTAAGTGCATCATCCGCCAACAACAAAACAGACCTTTATAAAACTGAAGGGGGCTGCCATCAGGAACAAGAAAAGACAATTGAAGAAGGAGGAAACATTTGTATATCATGTATCTGAGTGAGTTATATCTAAAATATGTAAAAAACTCTTATAATTCAATAACGGATGGCAAGTTAGTTTTAAATGGCCAAAACATCCGATGAGACATTTTCCAAAGGGCACGGACAAATGGACAATAAACATATGAAAGGATGCTTGATTCTTGCTAACCATCTGGGAAATGCAATTCAAACCACAGTGGAAATCACTCTGTCCCCTTGAGGACGGCCATAATGAAATAGTCACGCAATAGCTAAGGTTAGAAAGGATGTGGAGAAATCAGAATCCTAATAGATTGCTGGTAGGTGTGTAAAATTGTATGGTTACTATTATACTTTGAGTAGGGGGAAATCTAGAAGTTCCTCAAACAAGTTAACACAGAGTGACGACTGTAAGCTTGAGCAGTTTCCCTGTTAGGAAGGTCACAAGTCAAGGTCAGCTTGGTTTATTCTACATGCTCAGGAGAAATGAAAAGATAACATCAGGTGAGAGAGATAGTTCCCCAGTTAGGCATGCTTGTTGCTCTTCTAGAGGGCTTGAGTTGTTTTCAGCACCCAAGTCAGGCAACTCACAGCTGCCTGTAATTCCAGCTGGCATCCACAGGCACCCACGAACACATGGCATACACTTAAACAGACGTATACACATAAACACAAATAAAATATGTCTTTTAAACGATACTGTCTTGCCAGATGGTGGTGGCCCACGCCTTTAAGCCTGGCACTCAGGAGGCAGAGGCAGATGGATTTCTGTGAGTTCAAGGCCAGCCTGGTCTACAGAGCAAGTTCCAGGACAGCCAGGACTGTTACACAGAGAAACCCTGTCTTGAAAAAAATATATATAAATAAACAGATAGATGATATTGTCTCTCCCTCCCCCCCCCAAAAAAAACAGACCTCCAGTCTTTCTTTTTTAAAGATTTTGTAAATAATTTTGTGTAGTGTGTGTGTGTGTGTGTGTGTGTGAGAGAGAGAGAGACAGAGACAGAGACAGAGAGAGACACAGAGAGAGAGAGACAGAGACAGAGACAGAGAGAGACACACACAGAGAGAGAGAGACAGAGAGAGAGAGCAGAAGGAATCAGATCCCTTGGAACTGGAGTTACAGGCAGTTGTAAGTTGCCAGATGTGGGTGCTGGGAGCTAAACTCAGATCCCTTGCAAGAGCAGTACGTGCTCATAGCTGCTGACCTATTTCTCCAGCCCCAAGAACACCGATATTTCCAGCAGAATTACTCATAATAGTAAAAAAGTGGACATACCCCAAATATCCATGAACTAATGAACAGCTGAACAAAATGTACAATCAACAGAGTATTATATCCAAACAACAGAATATTATATGTCCTGAAAAAGGAATATGGTACTGATTTATGTTACGAAATAGGTCAATCCTGACACTGTAAGAAAGGGTCACTCGGCAGTGGTGGCACATGTCTTTAATCCCAGCATCTGGAGGCAGAGGCAGGAGGATTTCTGAGTTTGAACAGTTCTGGGACAGCCAGGGCTACACAAAGAAAGTCTGTCTCAAAAAAACCAATCAAATAGAGAGGAAGGGGGCCTGTCACAACGATACCATTTACATGAACTATCCAGAATAGGCAAATCTGTGGAGCTAGCAAGTAGATTGGTTAGGTATGAGGTGCAGGGAGCAGGGAAGCGGGGCCAGGGGAGTGATTTCTAGCAATGATCTAAAGTTGAATGTAGTGATGAGCGTGTTTGTCTGTGAATATTCTGCAAGCAGTGGTCGCCAGGCATGGTAGAACACTACTGTTGTCCCAGCTGCTAGAAGGCTGAGGTAAGAGCATCGCCCGAGCCTAGGGTATTTATTCATTTACTTATTTTCAGACAGGCTCAAGATGACCCTGAACTTCTGATTCACCTCACTTCCTAGATGCTGGGATAGAAGCACTAACAGCTGGGGCTGGAACCCAGGGCCTTATGCACGCTAGGCAAACAGCCTATCGAAAGCAAGACTCTGTCTCAAACAAGTAAACAAGCAAACCAGACCTGTAATCCCAACTAAGCGGGAGGTTGGAGCAGTCTGCCTGAGCTACAGAATGAGTTCAAGGCCACGCTGAACAGTTAGCAAGACCCTGTCTCAGAAACAACAATCAGGTTAGGAGCCCTGCCGGTGAGCGCCTGGCCCTGCTGAGCCGTCTCCAGGCCCCGGTACTTTCTTAAACATTTTTTGGGGGGGAACAGAAATACAATCAATCCTCAGTGTACATGGGGGACTAGTTCGAGGTACCAATACTGATAGCTGCTCAAGTCTCTTCTATATGCTCTAGTGTGTGCATATAGCTGTGCATCTTCCCCTGTAGGATGTAAATCATCTCCAGATCACGTGAGATACCTATTGCAATGTAAATCCTATGCAAATAAACTGTATTGTTTAGGGAATAATGGCAAGAGGAAAAAGTCTGCAGATGTACAGAAGCTTCTGCGCTTTGAGCATTTAGATGAGGGGTGGGATGAGTCCATGGATGCAGAACCAAAAATGCAGATGGATGATTAAATGCCAAAATACCAACAGTGGGGAATTTAAGGTACAGGGTTACAGATTGTTTTCTTTTATCATTTTTCCTGTTTTCATGAATTTTCTTCAGTGAACAGAGGAAATTGAAAGGTGAAAAATGCTAGTGTATGGGGCCGGAGAGATGGTTTTGAGGTTAAGAGCATTTGCTGCTCTTGGAGAGGACCCAGGTTCTCCTGGCCTCTCAGGGCACCTGCAGGCACATGGTGTACATACAGACAAGCAGGTACACATACACACATGAATTAAAAATAACAATTCTAAACGCCAGTTGGAGAAAAAAGTAAGCAACTGTTTTCATTTTAAAAGAAGGAAGAGGGTCGGGGAGAGCTCTTGGTAGAGTGATTCGATTCTTTTTCTTTTTCGATTCTTTTTTTTTTTTTTTTTTTTGGTTTTTCGAGACAGGGTTTCTCTGTGTAGCTTTGCGCCTCTCCTGGAGCTCACTTGGTAGCCCAGGCTGGCCTCGAACTCACAGAGATCCGCCTGGCTCTGCCTCCCAAGTGCTGGGATTAAAGGCGTGCGCCACCACCGCCCGGCTTCTTTTTCGATTCTTAACACCACAGATATAAAAGTAAAAATCAAAGCAGCCACGTTTATACTCGCAATCCCCTCTCCATGCTTAAAACAATGTACGTTTGAGTGTCTGTGTGAGTGTGGTGTGTTAACATGTTATACTTGCATGTGTGGTGGGCACGAGTGTATGCATGTGTCTTTGCACTTGCATGGAGGCCAGAGGAGAATGCAGGAGAATGTCCTTAGTCCCTCAAGACAGGGCCTCTCACTGATCAGCAAGTCCCAGAGATCCTCCTGCCTCTGCCTCCCAGAACCCTGGGGTTACAGGCTGTTTGTTTGTTTGTTTGCTTCTTTTGCCAACGTGACACAAGCTGGAGTTATCTGGGAAGAGGCATCTCTGTTGAGAAGATGCCTCCATCCTGTTGTCTGTCGGAATGAATGACTATGTGGGAGGGCCCAGTCCCTCTGCAGTGCGCTCCTGGGCAGATAGGCATTGGTGGTGTAAGAAAGCAGGCTGATCAAGGCCCTGAGCAGGGAGCCAGGAAACGTTTCTTTGTGGTCTCTGTTTAGCCCTGCCTTCAGGTTCCTGCCTTAAGTTTCTGCCCCAACTTCCTTTCATTGATGGACTCTAAGCTGTAAGGAAAAAGAAACCCTTTCCTCCCCAAGTTGCTTTTAGTCATGGTATTTCATCACAGCAACAGAAACCTACTTTTTTTTTTTTTTAAACATAGTGATTAGATCTGAATTTAGGTCTTCATGCTGGTACAGTGTTCTCACCCACTGAGTCAACGAGAGGGTCTCATGTAGCTCAGGCTGACCTCAAACTTGCTATAGAGCCAAGGATAAACTTGACCTCCTTATCCTTCTTCCTCTACTTACCAAAAGCCGTGGTTACCTGCCTGGGCCAACATTTCAGGCTCTCCATGAATTTTGCAGCTCGTTCCTGAACTTAGAATATCACTTGCTCGGTCCAACTCCAAACCTGTGACCTTCACCTTGCGGGTCCCCATCAAATTAACCCTGATTCCTCAAGGCATCTCATCCGAGTGGTCCCCCACTCTTGCACTTGTGGCCTGCCTGCGTGAGAATCCGGTCTTTATCACCAGCGCCCAGCTCAGTCCCGCCATCCCTGGAGAGCTCAAAATATAGTGGGATCTCCCTCAGGATTCAAGTCCCACAGATTGGGCCCCAGGTGGCGCTGTCCACCCGGGTAAAGATGGAGGAAGCCCAGAACCCAGAGCCTCTGGCATGGGCAGCCAGCAATGAGGCCTCAAATTCCAATCCTGCTTCTCCTCACATCACCCAGTGCATTCATGCCTGGTTTATTACCGTGTGTGTGTGTGTGTGTGTGTGTGTGTGTGTGTGTGTGTGTGTGTGTGTGTGTGTGTGTGTGTGTGTGTGTCCAAAGACGACTTTCAGGAGTTGATTCTTCATTCACCCTTTGGGTCCTGGGGATTGAACGCAGGTTGTCCGGCTTTGCAGCAAGTACCTGTTACCCGCTGAGCCATCCTACCAGCACCAGGTACGTGATTTTACAGTTCAGCGTGTCAAGGCTGGATGCCAGGGGAAGCAGGGAATCCATAGGCTATCCCTACTGTTCTTGGGGGAACCTAACTCTCCCAGAAAAGGTATGAATTACCGTTATTCCTTTCAGATTGCCACCCAAGTCTCTGAGAGGAGATAGCCTCTCTCTCTGATTCAGACCCTTCTTCCTCCTGTTGATGGTGAGTTGATAAACATGGCTGTGAAGTACAAAGTCTGATTCAGGTCCTGGTCCTGGTGTGCTCTTTACCCCAAGCTTTAGGGACCCTGAGTGCCACAAGCAGGCCGGCCCTAGCACTCTGGACGGGAGAGGCAGGAGGTGTGGCCAGTCAGCATCTTGGCCAAGGGCAGGCTGCCCTGGGAGTTGCCAGAAGGAAAACATTTTCCGGGAGCCGGAAGGGCTGGCAGAGCCCGGGCTCGGGTGGAGAGACCACAATGGACCCTTGTGTGATGGTTTGGCTTGGACTCGCCCGCAGGCCCAGCTCCTGGGCCAGGGTGGACCCTGTTTTCTGATCTGCAGCCAGAATCAGCTCCTAAACAACACACCCTGGGCCCTGACAGGAGCCAGAGCTTCGCTTCAAGTCCAGCGGGTGTGAAGCTCACAGGCTGGGGTCCAGTGGCTCACTCTCCTCTGCCAGCCTTCCTGGAATCCTCCTGGCTAAACCACTTCACGTAAGCTTGGAGGGCCAATCTTCACAACCAGACAGGCGTCCACTGGGAGGTTTCCTCTTCAAACCACCTAAGGGAGCACAAGACAGACCACAGGTCCAGCCTGTGATGACTTTGATACAAAGATCCCTTGAGTCCATCTGAGAGGCTTGGCTTCTCAACCTGATCTAGCCTCAGTTTCCCCCTCTGCTAAGAGAGTTGGTAATTCTCATTTGAGGGACACAGATGCTGGGAAGGTGTTTTAAATATCTGTCATATCCTCTGCCTCAGGAAAACATCCATCCAAACAGCTTACAGCATCCTGACCATACTGTCACAGTTAGGGCCCTGGGCTCGGAACCTCCTCTGAAGAGCCGGCAGGAAGCCCTCCTGACTACCCAGTGGACTGCACCCAGTGTTCCCTTCTCTGAACCTTGAATTAGGACAAGGGGCCTGCTCTTGTAAGGTTCATGGTCAGATGAGCAGTTGATGATACCAAGGTCCCCAGAGGATCCTTCACATCAGTTATCTTTGTAAAATCCAGAAAACTCTCTCTGTCTCTGTCTCTGTCTCTGTCTCTGTCTCTGTCTCTGTCTCTGTCTCTCTCTCTCTCTCTCTCTCTCTCTCTCTCTCTCTCCAGACAGGGTTTCTCTGTGTGTAGCCCTGGCTGTCTGGAACTCACTCTGTAGACCAGGCTGGCCTCGAACTCACAGAGACCCACCTGCCTCTGCCTCTCTAGTGCTGGGATTGAAGGTGTGCGCCACCACCACCCAGCCAGAAAACTGCTTTAAGCATGAAGAAAGTCTGAGATTGTAGCTCAGTTGATAGAGTGCTTGTCTAGCATACACAAGCTCTTTAACCAGCACTATTTAAATTTGAGTATGATGTCTCAAAAATAAAATATAAACAAACAAACAAAACTTCCTTAAGCAGAATGGGCAATGGTGGCACAGGCCTTTAATCCCAGCACTCAGGAGGCAGAGGCAGGCAGATCTCTGTGAGTTCAAGGATATCCAGGGCTACACAGAGAAACCCTGTCTTGAAAAACAAAAACCAAACAAACAAACAAAATTTCCCCGAGCATAAAAAGAGTTGATACCTGAAGGGATTGTAGATAAACTGATCACAGTCCTGTAAATCGATAAGGTTTGTTGGGCCTGGAACTCATTACCTAGGCCAGACTGGCTTCAAACTCATGATAACTCTCATGCTTATGCACTGACTCCTCTTATCCCTGAGTCATGAGCCCCCCAGAGACCACCAGGAGTCCGAGTTCATATGCAGAAGCAAAGAGCCTTTATTGCAAGCTCGAGCTTGGGCTTCCCGTCCATTCCGACACAGCAGTTGGATCAGGGAAAGCATCCAGCTCAGTGAAGGCAGGCTTTTTAAGGAGTAAAGGATGGGGGTGGGGTAGGGGAATTCTGGATTCAGATGGGAGTTGAACTCCTGATTGGGCAGGAGTGAAGTAACAGAAGTTTTGTCAAACAGTGATTGGTACTGGCGTTGCTGCAAGGAAATTGGCAACTTTTGTACAAGGGATGTAAGCCATCCTTTCATGTTCTAGAGCATCTAGTACTTGTTTGTCTCAATTCTGGCTGGTCCCCCGCAGGGTACAGTTTGTGGCTTTTCCTGGTTATTGTAAGGGTGAGGCCTAGTCCCAGTTAGTTAGTCTGCAGCCTGTCATGGCTGCACTAATGTTAGGCCACTTCAACTCCCAAGTGATGGTGTTGCAGGTGTGAGCTATCCTCACCCCACACGATGGCTACTGTTTAGGAGAAGGAAATAAAAGAGAAATAGAAGATGCTGCACTCGGATCAAGTTAAAAAAAAGGGGTTGAGATCGGAGAGGACGGAACATAATGAGATGCACAGCTGTAGATTTTGTGTCCGGCTGCATAGCAGAAGCATGAGGTCCAGAATGTAGAAGGTGACTCCCGGGGCACGCCTTTGACGCTCTGACACATTTCTTAGGAATGTCAGGACTGCAGGCTCAGCCCAGGTGAGCAGACCCAGAGAGGTCATGTAGTCGTTATCCCTCCAGCATAAGTAAAGCTGTTCTAGGGCTTTGTGGGAGGCAACTTTGAGCCCCGGTGGGAACGATGGGCATGTCTCCGTTGGAGTAAGAATGACAATCTTCTAGAGCCGAGCGGCAAAGATAGCAAGGGCCAGCGAGTCCAGCCAGGAAGCATAGGGATGTGATGTCGACCCCTAGTCGATGGAGCCCCTGTGTTAGGACGGGGAGGGTCTAATTTCTCTCTCTCTTTCCTTTTTACCGAGTTTATTTGTGTGGGAGGGGTGCGCGTTTGCCACTGTGCTCACGTAGAGGGCAAAGGACAGCTCTCAGGAGTCAGTTCTCTCCTTCCTCGTGTGGGTCCTGTTGTTAGGTGACACACACCTCACCTTCTGAGCCGTACCAACCCCAGGTCTAATCTCTTAAATAAGTCTTCAAAGTTGGAGTGTCAGCGGAGAGCGCCTCACCTGAAACTACTGGGTGTCAGCGAGCCAGGCACCAGGCTATCAGCTGTTTGTTCTTCCTGGCTTTATTGCTAGGTGAGGATCAATGTACATTGTGGGGGGAGGGGGCACCTACTGTCAGTGGGAGGTGGAGCCCTGCTGCTCCAAGGTCACTTCTGTTGATCTTTGTTGCCGTAAGCTGACAGCTGGAGCCTGTTGCTGGAGTTTGCCCCTGGCTCCCTCTCTCCGCATATCTTGACATTACCGACTCTGGGGCCCCAGCCCAAATACACCTTGAGAAAAGACAAGGGCACAAGTTGAAGAAATGGACAGACATTGGCTTGAGTCTCTACTTTGCTGTGTGGCCAAGAGCAAGGTGCTTTGCCTCTCGGAACCTCTTTTCTGTGATTGCTAATGTGGGCAAGCACCTTTGCCTTTGAGGCTGTTATTCAAATGAGAATGTGTCAAAGGCCTGTTGCGTAACAGGGACTCCGGGAAATGGGACTGCTCTGTCCTCTGCCCTGGAGACAATGACACACAGGAGCTGAGGGTCAGGATCTGGTGGATGGGTTTGGTGGCTCCTGGCTGAGACCTCTGGCACCTTTCTCCTATTTGTTGGGTTATTTGCGGTGTAAGGCGGAAGCACCAGATAGTCCCGGTTAGTTTGTCAACATGACACAGCTAGAGTTATCTGAGAAGAGGAACCTCTGGGCAGCTCTGTAGCGAATTTTCTGGATTAATGATTGATGTGGACAGACCTAGTCCACGGCAGGCAGAGCCACTCCCGAGTTGGTGGGCGTGGGTGGTATAAGAAAGCAGATGGGCATCTGGCTTGGTGGCACACGCCTTTAATTCCAACACTTAGGAGGCAGAGGTACAAGGATATCTGTGAGTTTTAGGACAGCCAGAGCTACATAGAGAGACCTTGTCTCAAAACAAAACAAAACAAACAAACAAAAGACCAAAACTACAAAAAGAAGCAGGCAGAACAAGCTGCAGGAAGCTAGCCGTAAACCACATTTCTCCACGGCATCTGCTTCAGTTCCTGCCTCCAGATTCTGTGCATTGAGTTCCTGTCCTCATTTGCTGTCATGGTAGACTAGAGGCTATAAACTGAAATAAGCCTCTCCTCCCCAGCCTGGTTTTGGTCATTGTGTTTATCACAGCGATGGAAAAAGCAAGCTTAAAGGGGGGCGGGGAGGGGGCCGGTAATCCCCTGGTTGGGTTTATCTTGCCTGAGCATGGCAGGGAAATGGTCTAATGGTTTATTTTGGGAGACAGGACCCGTGAGAACCAAAGTTACATTTTAAGTTTTAATTACTATGCCTAAGAGATCTATGAAAAAAAAAAAATGCCCCTGATCTGCAAGCCTCTTGCCCAAGGACAGATAGTTTCTGAAATGCTGGAGGTTATTATTTATGAGAGATAACAAGCCACATACATATTTTTCATTCCCCTAAACAAGTTTGTTTGACCCATTTGACCCATCTGCACCAATGTGCGTGATCACATGTGGGTGGGAGGTTCACAGGCTTGGAGGTACGTCAGATGTGTGCTTGGACCTGATGGGAAATGCAATGAATTGTGTTTTTTTTTTTCCTCCTTAAGCTGCTACAAACTGTGATTCTGGGCCATTTCCCAGGAACCTGGTTATATAACTGTCCAGAGCCTATCCACCTGGCCAGCATTTAATTAAAGCTTGCCTCAAATTTGGCTTTAAATTGTGGTCGTGGTCTTATTCTCCATCAGTGGGAGTAACAGACCCCAGCTTGACACTGAGCCCTGCTGTTGATGCACTGAATGACCCGACATGCCCTTCTCCCTTCTAGGCCTCAGTCTTCCTGTCCATGAAGTTGCAGTGGGCACTGAAGCCCCTTTGGCTCTCATGGTCTAGGCTCCGAGGTCCCCACAGTCTCACATACACAAAAGTAGAGCTCCTGAGTCTGGGCTCCCGGTCTGCTTGCTCCTAGCAACCCTCTCCGCTCTCCCACTCTCCCTGTCAGAACTTCTGAACTCCAGCCTCAGCCTCTCCTTCCTTCCTTCCTTCTCCAAAACCAAAGAGCTGGTGACACTGCCCCCCAGTAACTCTCTTCTTAGCACCACGTGTCTGAGGTCTCTCCAGAAGCTCCTTCTTGGAAATCTTAAGGTCTCCTCTACTAGGGGCCCATCTTGACTTCTCACTCACTCACAATATATTGGGGACATGCCTATAATCCCAGCATTTGGGCGTGGATCATACACAAGTTCCAGGACAGCCAGAATTGTATAGTGAGATCCTGCTTCACCCTGCCCCCTAAAAAAGACACGCCAGAGGAGTTCCCTGAGTAATGGTGAGTACTGTGGGGCATATAATCTCATCCTCCTGCCTCTGAGACACCCCTTTTCCAGAAGCTCTGTGGAAACACACAGTGCCAGTTGAACAACAGGCACAGAGAAATTTAGTTTGTTGCTTGTCCTTGGAGAAGTAGCTGGAGCACCAAGACATCGTGAGCTCTGGCATATGAAGGGAGAAGAAGTCTCTGCTGGGTGGGTCTGGTCTTGCCCAGTCGGCAAAGAGCAGGTTCACAATGTCACACCCGTGTGTACCCATCAGAGGTCACCTGGGGGGCAGTGACAGACTAGCAAGCCAGGCCCTTGAGCGTCATCCCCAGGCTGTGCCCTGCCGCTGCCTTCCATCAGAGAGAGGGCTGCCCACGTGGGAAACCCAATTTACCCTGCTGGACCTCTGTCAGGGTCAGCCTCATCTAGACTTTAGTTTCCTCCTGAAGACTCAGCCAGACACAGACTCCAAGCTCTCCTGACCGTGTTGGCTGCCTGGCCCACCAGGGAATGAGGAGTCTGTGGAGGTGTGGTTAGGTGGCCCCTTAGAGTAGGGTGCTCTTCTGGTCACACCCTCAAGCTGAGTTCATCGCCACAGCAGTCTATATGCTCATCAGCACATAAGTGTCCCCAGGGGGAGGGGTTGAGTCATCCTGAGCCCCAGGGCCCGTTTTAGGACTTGGCACAAAACAGACACTTAAAAGTTCCTTCCATCTCTGCCCTATTTTGGGTCTTCCCAGCGTTGACCCATAAGGGCTATAGCGGGACCTCTTTCCAACAGAAACAAAGAGGCCTAGAGTGGGCAGTCCTTGGCTCCAAGGGTGGAATGCTAATGTTAGCCCAAAGCAGATCCTGAGGGGAGCAGGGACACAGATCTGTGGAGAAAGCTTTGACAGTCCCTGGTTCTTTTGTTTCTGCCCAAAGTCACTCCCTACGCGATTCCTGGGCCCAAAGCATATGGGCGATGCCTGTGGATGGCTGGGTTTCTAGGTATTCAGCTCCAGTGCCGGGCCTCTTCTGGGCTCCCCCTCCTGGGGTGCTTTCCTTGTCTCTGCCTGGGAACTCTCCTGACTCTGAAGGCACTGACCAAGGAACACCAGAGTGACCTTTCCTCAACAAGCTCCCTGTACTACTCCCTGAAGACAGGGTCTCAATCTGTAACCCAGGCTGGCCTTGGACTAACAGGGGGCGAGCCTTCTATCTTAGCTGGGCTTGTAAGTTGGACTATAGCTGTGATTACAGGCAGGTACCACCACATCTGGCCACATGTTTATCGGTCTACCTCGCCCTAGAGTTCCTGGTGTTGTTTCATCTGATGCCCAGGGAAGCTGTTCTAAGGGACAGTGAACACTAGCCTCTGTGCCTGTAAAATGGGGACAGACGGGGAGGGGCTACATGAGCAGTGCAGCCACCTCGGGGCACCCATGGCAGGCTGTAAAAAAAGGCTGTGCTGCAGTGGAGAGGCCGGAGCCTCCCTGCTGCAATCCCAGCCCCGTGAGCAGCTGAACGACGATGTTGACATGAGAAGGGTAAAGGCCACTGTCCTGCACTGGGTGACTGGGTGGATTCCCCTTGAAGTGCACCACAGACACTGAAGACCAGCCACAGCCACACAGGGTCCCGGAGGAGTTAAGACTGCCCACTGCCCCTGCAGTACACCAGTGTCACCCCAACACCTGGGGACAAATGCGTGCTTCTTTACGTACGCAACCCCAGGTGTGTGCTTCTCCACACAGGGAAGGCGCATCTCACCGCAGGTGCTGGGGAGACGCGGGCTGTTCCGAATCAGCAGTCTCTATTACGTCATCATTTAAAATGTGTGGAAAAGTGGCTAAGCATCGTTAATTACTCTTTAATTACTGTTGAACGGCTGTCCCCACTAAGACGCTTGCACTGATTCCTAACAACTCTTAACTAAACTCCACACTTCACAGTAGTGCCTTCTTTCTGTCCCAGGGCCCAACCCAGGTTCATGTCACACAGTCTTCATTCGGCCCCCCCCCCCCCCCCCCCCCGCCCCCGCCCCGCCCCCGCCTCCCTCCCCACAGAAGTTATCTGTGGGAGAATTTGCCAGGTGTGTGCTTCTCCACACAGGAGTATGAAAGAAAACAACAGCAAAATGCCAAGAAGTCAGTTCAGGAGGAACTGACTTCTTGGCATTTTGCTGTTGTTTTCTTTTTCTGAGACAGAGTCAACCTAAGTAGCCCAGTGTAGTCTGGAGTTACTGTGTAGACCAGGCTAGCCTCAAGCTTGCCGCAATCCTCCTGCGTCTGCCCTCCAAGTGCCGAGATGAAGGTATGATCTAACATACTCCAATCCAAATACTATTATTATTATTATTATTATTATTATTTTTTAAGAAAGTGTTTGTCTCTTGTAGCCCAGAAAGGCCTTGACCTCACTATTTATCCAGGGCTGGGATAGAGGTTTGTGCTTCCTGGGCAAGCATGACCCACTGGGCTACCCCATCCCCCAAATTGTCCCCCACCCCACCCCCAGGGTCTCACTATGGAGTCTTAGTTGGCCTAGAGCTGGCTGGCTTTGAGCTCACAGAGATCTGCCTGCTGCTGCAACCCGTGTGCTGGGATTGAAGGCTATGGCCACCATGCCCAGCTTTTGTACAGGCCATGGAGTAGAAGGGGTTTTTGTGGCTTCCTTCACTTTCACAGTTTCTCTTCAGGGAACCCCCACGGACAAGTCTTCTCTTCTGAAAATGCCTAGTCCTGTTTCCCCACCATCTTGATCCTCGCTCAAGCTCCAGGCCCCCGGCTCTGTTTTGGGGACTCTTGACCATCCCCCCTTTCTTCTTGGGTCCTCTTTCTTACAGTAGTGTATTTGACTCTACCCTGCTACTCTGGACTGCCATTTTTGATATAGATAGATAGATAGATAGATAGATAGATAGATAGATAGATAGATAGAGAGACAGGTTCTCACTCTGCAGCTCATGTTGGCCTGGAACTTGCTATGTAGACCAATCTCAGAGATCTGCCTGCCTCTGCCTCCAGAGTGCTGGGATAAAAGACAATATATTACCATGCCCAGTGACTTTACTTTTTACTTTATTTTTCATTATGTAAATATGTTTGTGGGTATGATTTATGTATGATGTGAGCGTGTTTGATGTATGATGCAAGCGCCATGGTGTGTGTGTGTGTGTGTGTGTGTGTGTGTGTGTGTGTATGTGTGTGTGTGTAAGTCAGAGGGCAACTTTATGGAATCAGTTTTCTCCTCCCACCTTTTACCTGGGTTCCACGGACTGAACTCAGGTTGTGGGAGAAGTACCTTTACCTGCTTAGCCATTTTGACAGTCCCCAGTTCATGGCTATTATTGTGGGAATTATGAAATATCTGAAATCTTAAGTCCCACTCTCCTCCCACAATAGGAGCTTGAGGCTCTCCCACCGTGAACAGTGGAAATGGAACCTGGGCCTTGGCCAGAGTGCTGTGCAGTGGCCTTGTGCCCCTGGTGCTCTGTTCTGTGAGGAGTGTTGGGAAATATCTCAGTGAGAATTCACTGTCCCATTACAGATGCTGGGCTGATAACCCACTGAGGTAGAGAACAAGTCTGCTGTGCGTGCATGTGTGCGTGAGTACATATGTGAGTGTGTGTGCGTGAGTGTGTGTGTGTTGTTTCTCCAAAGTCACTCAGTTCTCCTCTACCCTATTCTTTTAAAAATAAAATTTACGTAACTTCCTCATCCTCAATCCAGTTTACAACTTCACTTCCCTGGTGACTTTGCATGCCTGGATTACATGCCTGGGAGGCTGAGAGTGGATAACTGTGAGTTGAGGGGACAGCCCAACCACTTTCGTTTATTACTAACCCAAGGGAGGAAGGGGCTGGCAAATTCCCCACAGATAACTTCCCTCTGGTGGGCAGAGGCCCCTGGCCTCCTCTGCTTCAGTCTGCCCTGGGTGTTGATGTGATGGTCCCCATAGAGGTGACATGTGTGATTCTTTAGGGCTCTTCTCTTCTCCCTTGACCTCCCCGACCTTGCCAAGTGTTCCTCCGGGTAGTGGCAGTCTGTCCTTTTGTCCCCTAGGGTCCAAGTTTTGGGGTTACACGGCGTGGCCCAGTGCTTCCTATCCTTCTTGTAGCCCCAAAAGCTTTTCTATGGAGCCATGTGGAGTATGGAAAGTGGGAAGACTGTTCCTCGTTTCCTCCCGGGCCCATCATACCCTGGTCCTCCTGACAAGGTGACAAGTTTGTTCACAGTCACCTCTAGAGACCCCCTTCTTTCAGAACTCTCTGACCTTTGAGGACCCTTCGGACACAGCCCTGACACCCTCAGGGGACGCTTTGGACACAGTCCTGCTTCTTCTCGACACTTCTGTCCAGAAGAGCAGAGCAGAGCTGCAGGACTGTGGCTCAGTAAGTGACCCCTGGGAGAAGCCCTCTCCCCTTCCTGTCCACATGTCCCCCTTCTAGTCTCTCTCTGAAGGGGTCTCTTAGATGCTTCTGCTCCCCAACCGCCTCACCTTGGTGTTGATGAGAAAAGGGAATGACGGACCATCTGGAATCTCCTCGGATAAAATGTAGACTCATTGGCATTAAAAGGCCAGTGAGCTGGTGGGATTTTCTGAGGAAATTTGGGGCCTGGATCCTTCTCTTACTTCCTCTGCTCTCAGAGGTAGGTCTCAGCCCATATCTTTGTTTCCCCACACTATTAGTCCCTGTTTGCCTCAGCCGTAACATCCCTCCTCTCCTGTGAAGAAAAGAACGGTGCATTGCTGGAGCCATCTCACAGGAGAAGCCGCTGCGTGAAAGCCTTCCTGGTCCAACAGGTTACATTCATGACTCGTTTCTTTAGTTTGTCCTTCAGTGAAAAACAATTTCAATTATTATTATTGCTGTGTGTGAGAGGTCGTGGGTGCAGATGTAGATTAGACATAAGTGCTCCCCTTTCACTGTGGAGCCCGAAGATCAAGCTCAGGTCATCATCAGCTGCTGTGGGATGTTAATGTATGTCCTGTGGGAGCCCTTCTTGGGTTCCTTGTGGCGTTACCCAGCAGGTTTGCATAGAGGATGATTAGGACCATGGGCCTGAGTGCAGGTGTCTGAGATGGTCTGCACTTGGCTGTACTGGGGGATGGTCTGTATGTCAAGTTGCTCTGATTGGTCAATAAATAAAACCTGATTGGTCGTGGCTAGGCAGGAAGTATAGGCGGGACTAATAGAGAGGAGAAATAAAAGAACAGGAAGGCAGAAGGAGACGCTGCCAGCCACTGCCAGGACAAGCAGCATGTGAAGATGCTGGTAAGCCACAAGCCGCGTGGCAAGGTATAGATTTGTAGAAATGCGTTACTTTAAGATATAGGAACAGTTAACAGGAGGCCTGCCACGGCCATACAGTTTGTAAGCAATATAAGTCTCTGAGTTTGCTTGGTTGGGTCTGAGCGGCTGTGGGACTGGCGGGTGACAGAGATTTGTCCTGACTGTGGGCAAGGCAGGAAAACTCTAGCCACAATCAGCCTTGTGCCATAAGTGCTTTTACCTGCTGAGCCATATTGCAGGCCATGGTCTGTCATTCTTCTGACCAGTATGTTTGGGGGTCTGGGACATGCTAGCAAGTGTCAATTTTCTGATAGTTGAAATCTACCCAGGGGAAGAGACTAAAGCCAGGGCTTTGAGTTAGCTGTGGAGAATCTAGCCAGCCTGCTGTTGGTCACTGCTGGCCTTCTGCCTGCTCGAGCTGCCCCCCCTCCACCCCCTCACCCCATCCCCACCCCCGTATCCCCTCTGGCTTCTGCATGCTTTGATTCTCTGACTCACCTTTTCTGTCTTAGTTAGGGTTTCTGCTGCTGTGAAGAGGCACCATGACCACGGCAACTCTTATAAAGGAAAACATTTCATTGAGGTGGTAGCTTATAGTCTCAGAGGTTTAGCCCGTGATCATCATGGTGGGGAGCATGGCGGCGTGCAGGCAGGCATGGTGCTGAAAAATTCTACAACTTAATCCAAAGGAAACAGGAAGTGAACTGAGTCAGTGGGAGTGGCTTGAGCATATATGAGACCTCAAAGCCCACCCACAATGACATACTTCCTCTAACAAAGCCACACCTCCTAATAGTGCCACTTTCTTTGGGGGCCATTCTCTTTCAAACCACCCCACTTTCTAAGTTATTTTAGCCAATAGAGAAAATCTGGGGAACAGAATCATCCAGTATCCTAATAAGAAACATGAAAATACACAGAAGGTTTTTTTTTTTTTTTTTTAATTTTTTTTAATGGTTTTTCGAGACAGGATTTCTCTGTGTAGTTTTGGTGCCTGTCCTGGATCTTGCTCTGTTGCTCAAGGCTGGCCTTGAACTCACAGAGATCTGCCGGGCTCTGCCTCCTGAGTGGTGGGATTAAAGGCGTGCGCCGCCGCTGCCACCACCACCCAGCTGTATATATAGAAGTTTTATATATGAAGGAACCTTTAAATGTAGAACCTGGAGCTCATGGTGGCAGACTTGTAGCCACCTCCAGACCTGAACAGCCAAGGAGAGAGAGAGAGCAGCTATCAGAATCTGGAATGAGAAAGATCTCTGAGAAGTATTTTGAGGACCAGTGACTTTTACTGGAGGAACAGAACAAGCCCAAGGCAGTGCCCCAGGGAGGGGGGTCTGGGAACAAATAAGCACACTGACCACACTCTCTGCCCTCTCTTCGCTCTCCAGATGGCCTGCCCGGAGCTGAGGGAGATTCCGAGTCAACCCTCTAGCTTTGCTTACCCTCAGTGGCTTGTTTATGTCACCTAGCTCAGAGGTCACATCGATTAGCAGCACATTCCCAGCTAGCTTGGTTCTAGATAAGACTTCTTACATGTGGCTCATGGTGCTAATGTTTGTTCAAGTTGTTTTTCAAAAATGTGAAGATACCTCAAACTGGTGGAATCTTCCCACCCTCACGTGAGTCTCTGTAAGTGTCTGATGGATGACCTTTTTTGACTTCAGAGGGCCTCAGACCCCACCCTCCAATCACACCAACACTGCCATTTTCTGAAGAGCCCTGAGGTTGGATTACACATGTGCAGGCCACTGATTGCTTCACGTTGTCTTGCCCCCAGGCATCTTTCCACACACCTCAGACTACCCAGCTTCCTTACCCTCTAATTCCTCCAAACCCTAGCCTAAGAAAGGCAGGTTTGAGGTTTGAAGAACCTGTTTCCTCACATTTAGTCACTTCCATTTTGTTGTTGTTGTTGTTGTTGTTGTTTTAAATGTGTGTTTTTGTTGTTTTTAATTACGTGCATGCCTGTGTCTCTGTGTGGGTACATGCATGTGATCATAGGTGCCCAAGGAGACCAGAGATATCAGAACACTCTGGAGCTGGAGTTAAGGTGACTGTGAGCCTCCTGACATGGATGCCTGAACCAACCTCTGGTCCTTTGGAAGAACAGTATGCTCCTCAGTTGCTGAGCTACCTACCTCTCAAGCCTCTGTTATTTAGAGATCTCACTGTGTAGCCCTGGCTGCCTGGAACTCACAATTTTCTTGCCTCCCCTCCCTCCCTCCGTCCCTCCCTCCCTCCCTCTCTCCCTCCCTCCCTCTCTCCCTCCCTTCTTTCTTTTTTACATTTATTATTTAATTAATATGAGACAGGGTCTCATGTAGACCAGGCTAGCCTTGAGCGGCTAATCCCCCTGCCTCCGCCTCTCCAGTGCAGGGATTATGGGAATGTGCCGCTGAGCCTGACTCCTGGTTCCCTCTTTCTGGTTTGCAAAGCTCATCGATTCAGGTACTGCCATCCTGTCAAACAGGCCTGATTTAATAACGTTTCCCTGAGCCACCCCCAACCCGAGCCACCCCCGACCCGAGCCACCCCCAATCTGAGCCACCCCCGATCTGAGCCACCCCCGACCCGAGCCACCCCCAATCTGAGCCACCCCCGATCTGAGCCACCCCCAACCTGAGCCACCCCCGACCTGAGCCACCCCCGATCTGAGCCACCCCCGATCTGAAGCACCCCCGACCTGAGCCACCCCCGACCCGAGCCACCCCCGACCTGAGGCACCCCCGATCTGAAGCAGAGTCTGTAGAAGTCAGCTTCCTGGAACGTAGCAAGATGGGAGGATAGGGGATGGAAGACACCTACCAGTGTGCTTCCGGTTTCCATGGATGTCTGAGTTTTCTTCAGGAAGGCTTCCCCATGGGTTGTACCCATGGATACTCACTCTGCTTGGGCCAAATTGTTCATGCTGGAGTCAAGCACATCAATCCTCAGGCTCACAGCTCAAAACTCAGGTCTCTTTAATTTTTTTTTTTCTTTTTTGGTTTTTCGAGACAGGATTTCTCTGTGTAGTTTTGGTGCCTGTCCTGGATCTCACTCTGTAGACCAGGCTGGCCTCAAACTCACAGAGATCTGCCTGCCTCTGCCTCCTGAGTGCTGGGATTAAAGGCGTGAGCCACCACCACCCAGCATCTTTAATCTTAATACATGAGGGAACATATTTTTCCTTTTTGATGTCTCTAAGTTTTATGAATCCTGGCCTCTCCTAGTACTGGTCATTCTTGTGTGTGTGCGCAAACCCGTGTGATTGTGGGATGTGTGTTTGTATATGTGAGCGTGAGGATCTATGTGTACTATGGCATGTGTGTAGAAGTCAGAAAACAACCTTGGGTGTCAGCCTCTGCTTTCCACCTTGCTTGAAGGGTCTTGCTTGTTCTCTCTTCTTTGTTCTATGCTGCGTGCTTGCGTGCGTGCGTGCGTGCGTGCGGGCTAACTGGCTGCCCAGGGGCTAATTGGCTGCATGGGGCTAACTAGCCCAACCTTGTAGGGATGCCCGTGTCTCTGCTCCCACCTCTCCTGTAGGAGTACTGCGATTACAGAATGTCGCTATAGCATCCAGCTTCACAGGGGCTTGGGGGATTCAAATTCAGGTCCTCACACTTCCATAGCGATTGCCGTATCCACTAAGCCACCCTCCCACCCCAGCACTAGCTACTGCTATTCAGGGATGGAGGCACCGTCTTTGGAATCCACATCTGACTCCCACCACCAGCACCCAGAGCCCTAATGTGTACTGTCTCAATGTGATGCTCTAGTCACACCATCCTACTGGGCTGAGCTCCCACAAACATACATCTGTTCTGGTAGCAACGTGGTCCTGAGCCAGCCCCACAGCAACGGTTGCAACTCCAGGAAATCCTGTCTATGAGGCTGAAACCAAGAGAGGAGGGAGCAGGGACCCAATTCAGCCCAAAGAAACTGCCTCTTCTATTTCACCTCTTCCTGAAAAGACTCCAGTTTCTTAATAAATCACATGTCCTTCAAACTGGACTAAATGGCAGTTGCCAGCTGGGGGACACGTGAGGAAGTTCGCCGGCTCCCTGACACGCATCTCCTGTGTGTCTTTTTCACTGGCTGCTTTTAGCAATTTCCGTTTCTGCTATCAGCACCCTGGTTTCCTTTGGGAAACAGCCCCGCCCCCACTCTCAGCTCAAGGAGTTCCTGTGTAGTGGACTCCGCTCTGTCAGCTCCAGCACTGGGAAATAACCCAGTCATGAGACTCAGTCTGGGTGTTTTCCTCAGAACTATCGGAAAGACACACTCTTTCCAGGAAGACTGATGACATTAAGACGGAACTCTTGGGAGACATCTTGTGAGCACGTGAGAAGAATGGTAACTCAGAAAGGGACCAACCCAGAAAAGGCAGACTAGTGAGTGAGGTGGGAGCAGAGTCTTGGTGACTAGATGTATGCACATGGATTTAGCCATTCTCTAAGCCAGCCTCCTCCTGGGCCTCACACTGATGTAAGGGAACAAGCCTACCCTCCTCCCTTATGCCTCTGGGTTTTGTTTGATGCACTTAACCCATTAAAGATAAGCTTAAAAAAAAGATAAGCTTCCATGATTTGCAGTCAAAGGGGTCCTAATTAGGGGCTAGGATGTGGCTCAGTTGGTAGAGGGCTTGCCTGGCTAGAATTCATGAGACCATATGTTCAACCCCTAGCACTACATAGAACCAGCATTGGGGAAGTAGAGGCAGGAGGATTAAAAGTCCAAGGTCATCCTCAGCTACATAGTGAATCTGAGGCCAGCCTGGGCTACAAGAAACCCTGTAACAACAACAATAACAGAATCCCAATTAGTACACCTTCTGCAAAATCCATTCTTACTCAGACCAGAAGGAGGACCTCACAGCTGCACCTTCTCTAGCTCTAAGGTAATGCTCAAGGCCATCTGTATTTGAAGGGCACTTCACAGGGGAGAAGAGGAGGGTACATATTTGGTTCTATATTTAGGATCGTGATTGAAAACCAGACTCAGCTGAGAATTGAATTTCCAGGTGGGCATGGTGGCTTAAACCTATGACCCCGGCACTTGGAGAGTGGAGGCAGGAGGACCAGGCTTCCATCAAAATTCTTGGGCAAGATGCCCCTGTGAAAGGATCTAGATTCTATCCCTGACACTGGGTGTATGGGGGAACTGTTTTCCACAAACAAGATTCCCTCAAGCTGCCTAGTTATGCCTTCCTTAAAGGCTTGATAGAAGTTGTTATATATGAGCATATTTATTTGATTTTTAAATCATTGAGCATGGCAAGGATGTGAAATGATACTATAAAAATTATTTATGTACCCAAAGGGGAAAAAAACCTGTCAACTTGAAGCTATCTGTCTTTTAGCTTTATTGAGGTGTAACTGAGAAATAGAAATCATCTATTGTCAAGGCATGTGCTCCAGCTTGTTTTCTATCGCTGTGATAAAACACTGACCAAAACCAAGTGAGGGGAAGGGTTTATTTCAGCTTGTAGTCTATAATCCATCATGAAGGGAAGTCAGGGCAGGAACTCAAGGCAGGAACCTAGGAAGCAGAGGCCATAGAGGGGTGCTGCTTACTGGCTTGCTTCCTATGGCTCTCTCAGCTCCTTTTTTATACAACCCGACTACCCAAGGGTGGCACTGCCCACAGTGTGCTGGGCCCTCCCACATCAATCATTCATTAAGAAAATGCTCCATAGGCTTGTCTACAAGACAATTTGATACGGACATTTCTGTAATTGAGGTTCCTCCTTTCTAAATGACTCTAGCTTGTGTCAAATTGACAAAATACAAAAACAAAAAACCTAACCAGCGGTGGGCGGTGCATGTCTTTAATCTCAACACTCAGGAGACAGAGCCAGGCGGATCTCTGAGTTCAAGGCCAGCCTGGGCTATAGAGTGAGTTCCGGGAAAGGCCCTAAAGCTACACAGAGAAACCCTGTCTTGGAAAAAAAAAAAAACCCACAAAAAAACTAACCAACCAACCAAAGAAACAAACAAACTAAAAAACCCTAGCCGGGCGGTGGTGGCACACGCCTAATCCCAGCATTCGGGAGGCAGATCTTTGTGAGTTCGAGGCCAGCCTGGTCTACAGAGTGAGATCAGGAAAGATGCAAAGCTACACAGAGAAACTGTCTCAAAAAAAAAAAAAAAACCCCACACAAAACCAAAAAACAAACAAACAAAAAAAGGAAACAAACAAACAAAAAACCCTAACCAGCAAAGCATACAATGTGAGGTTTTTATATATGTGTGCATTGTAAAATGTTTACTATAGTCAAGCCAACTGGTTTATCTACCACCTACTTAGTTACTTAAATTCTCTCTAAAACAAACAAAAATTCTTGCCTTGCATTGTATTTCTAGACAATAAAACAGATAACTAACTGGCAAATCATACTCTTCACTGGAGACTACCAATTCTCAAATTCTTTTCTCTTTTAGATTTACTTTTATTTTTTTTATGTGTGTGAGTGTTTTGCCTGTGTGAGTATGTGTGTACCACGGGTGGGTCTAGTACCCTTGGAGACCAGAAGAGGGTGTAAGGTCCCCGGTAACTGGTGTTACAGAGGATTGGGAGCCGCCACGTAGGTACTGGGAACCAAACCCAGGTCCTCTACTGTCCTCTATTGTTCTCTATTGTCCAGGCTGACCTGATAACGTTTTATGTCGGCCAGACTGATCTTGAACTTGTAGCAATCTTCCTCAGCTTCCTCAGGGCTGAGCTTACAGGCCTGAGCCACCATGCCTAACTCCAGAGTCCTCACTGAATGATTTTTCTGTTTATATTGGCCAGTTTATTCTGTTACATAACTGTTCCCTCAACCCTACTGATAGAGTGGGCCACCCTCTTCCTTATCCCAGCCCAGCCCCTGCTTTCATAGGACCTCTACTAACTCAGACTCCTCTCCACTCCCTCTTTTTTGAGGTGTTTGTTTTTGTTTTGTTTTGAGACAGTCCTGACTGTGTAAACTTGGTTGGTCTCAAACTCACCATGTAGGCCAGCTTGACCTCAAACTTGAAATTGTTCTTCTGCCTTTGCTTCCCGAGTGCTAGAGTTACAGGCATGCATAATCACTATGCCCAGCTAATGCTTAAGTGTTCCAAGTAACTGAACACCTGCATTTAACTTTAAGCAACGCCTGATCTTAGGGCTAGTTTGTGAAGTGTTTGCCTTGCATGTATGAAGGCCTGGGTTTGATCCTCAGAACCCATCTAAAAGTGAAAAAGAGAACCAACTCCACAAAGTTGTCCTTTGAGCACTACATAAATGATGTGTATGAGAGAGAAAAAGCAAAGAAAGCTAGTCATGGTGTCCCATGCCTGTAATCCCAGCACTTGAGAAGTAAAGGTGAGAGGATCTGGAGTTCAAAGCCAACCTTGGCTACAGGGTGAGTTCAAGGCATCTTGTCCCTGGATACCAATTTTTAAAAAGCAAATGATTGAACAAATGGAAGAAATCAGTTGCTCCAGTAAATGCAAGGAGAGTGCACAAAGATGAATTCATTCATTGATTAGTTGCATGGAGCTTGGGTGCAAGAAGGAATAACAAAGAGAAATGAACAGGCTGGCTGAGGTTTGATGGATAAGAAGATTCAGACCCTTGTTTCCTGCTCTAGTCTCTTCCTTTGCTCTATTTTCTTTTTTTTTCCTGTGTGTAGTCAAGGCTTTGTTTTTCAACCCAACGTTGTCTTCCATTGCCTAGGCTAGCCTGGAACTCCCAACTCAAGCAGCCATCCCTTGCCTCAGCCTCCCAAGAAGATAAGAGTACAGGCATGCACCACCATACTTCAACTTAATAATTTTTTATATGATGGGTATGAAAAACACTTGAGGTTAAAGATTCCTCTTACATAATTGAGATTTTATTTTAGGCAATCTGAATGCCAGGCATGTGCTTACAGTGACTGGGTGACCCAGGACAGATAGGACACCTGAACTGAGCACCTTGGCTTAGGGAGTGGAACCGAGGGACTCAGCTAGCATTGGGTTTGTCTGGCCCAGAGCCCATACCTCATCTGAGCTGCTCCATTCTGGGTGGGCAGAAAATGCTTTCTTCTTTGAGAATAAGTAGATGTTGCCTGTTTGGTAAGAAAATCTCCCTCCTCTCCCCAAAGTATTTATCTTCTCAAGCATCTTTCTAAATTGCCTAAGTTCCACCAATAGAATCATGCTTTTCACACACAGTTGAAAAACTGGTGAGCTGGGGAATTCCAACCTCTTGTTCAGATTGCCTCGCATTTGAAGCAAGCAAATTTCCTGGTATCATGCAATAGAAGTCACAGAAGATATGCCTATGAGGTTCCAAGTAGCTAGATTAATCCTCTATCAGGCTATTGGCTCTGTGAACTAAGAATTACAGTAGAAGACTTTTAAAATACTTTCTTATTTTTCTTTTTTCTTTTTCAAGACAGAGTTTCTCTGTGTAGCTTTGTCCAGCCTTTCCTGGATCTCACTCTGTAGCCCAGACTGGCCTTGAACTCACAGAGATTCGCCTGGCTCTGCCTCCCGAGTGTTGGGATTAAAGGCGTGTGCCACCACTGCCCATCCTTTCTTACTTTTCAATCATGTGTCTACTTGTGTGTCTGTGTGTGGATTTGTGCATGTGAGTACAGTTCCCATAGATGCCGGAAGAGGGCATTGGATCCTGCAGAAACAGAGGTACAGGAGTTAAGTAAGTCCTGGAGCAGGAGTTAGGGGCAGTTGTGACTTGCCTGACAAGGATGCTGGGCTCAAACTCTGGTCCTCTGGAAAAGTAGTACACACTCTTAAGGACTGAGCCGTCTCTCTAGCCTCTCCCCACCTTTAGAGTGAGTTAGATTCAGATTTTTGGCTCTTGCACCAGGCCAAAAGTCAAGTTGTATATTTTCAAGACTGTTACAATCTGTGGTCTTCTGAATTAACATTCCCAGTTAGTCTCAAATACTCATAACTGTTTTTTCAGTAATGGGGATCACATTCAGGGCTGTGTATGCAAATGCTAGACATGTGCCCCACCACGGAGCTATACATCCAAGCACTCATTTTCTTTGTTTTTGAGTAGGCTGACAAAAACAAAACCTGCCAGACACACATCTTTAAAGCCAGCACTTGGGCTGGGTGGTGGTAAAGCCTTTAATCCCAGAGGCAGAGGAGGTGAATCTCTGTGAGTTCAAGGCCAGTTTGGTCTACAGAGTGAGTTCCAGGACAGCCAGGGCTGTTACATAAAGAAACCATTTCTTGAAAAAGAAAAAAAAAAAGGTAGCATTTGGGAAGTAGAGGCAGGAAGGCAGTTCTCTGTGAGTTCAAAGCCAGCCTGTTCTACATAGCAAGTTCCAAGCCAGCCAAACAAAACAAAGGCTCTGGGTAGAGTGTAGTGCCTGAGATGCCAGGAGGCAGGAGGCTAGAGTTAGTGAGCATGAGCTGCATAAAAAGACTCTATCTCAAGAAAACGGAATAATACAAAAAGCTTTTTTTTTTTTTTCCCCAAGACAGGGTTTCTCTGTGTTGTTTTGGTGCCTGTCCTGGATCTCACTCTGTAGCCCAGGCTGGCCTTGAACTCACAGAGATCCACCTGCCTCTGCCTCCCGAGTGCTGGGATTAAAGGCGTGCGCCACCACCGCCGGGCACAAAAAGTTTTAAAAGGTGGGGTTGTATCAAAAGTCAAACAAAACTAGTTATCTGACCTGAGATGTAAGATAGCAGCCCAACTGACCAGCAGGCTGGTAGCAAGTGATGCCTCCCCTATTTTAACCCTAAACAAAAGAAGCAACTTAAAATAACCAGGATGCTAACTAGCCAGTTCTTTTCTACTTTGTTTCCTGTACCCACTTCAGGAGGAAAGCAATTTTGAAATGATCAGTTTGCTTTGTGTATTTTGTTTCCGCTTTCCTCCAACCTTTCGTCTCTATAAAACTGGCTCCCGGCTGGGGCTGTAGCTCAGGGGCAGTGCACTCGCCTCGCACTCGGTTCAGCACTACTGAAAAACCAGACAGACGAGAAAGCTAGCCTCTTCTGTGTGACTCCCTGAAACACATGCTGTCGTGTATGGCCTGCTTCTAGAAGAAAAAATACAACCAGTTAACCTCTGTAAAAATTCTTGTTTACATTCATTCCTTACTGTGTGTATGTGTGTGGTCCTGTGCAGGACACACGTGAAGTGGTCAGAAGACAACCTGTGGTCGTCAGGTCTCTCCTTCCACCTTCTTGTCAACTTCAGTCGTTAGCCTTGGTGGCAAGTGTCCTTACCCACTGCATCATTTTCCCATTTTACCACTTGATAGCTCCTTACATCAACTCTACATATCAACCGAGGCTCCTTGTCCTGAAGGGAACTGGCTGGGTACTGGCTGAGTAAACCGTGACAGAAGGCATGAACAGGAAATACAAAACTTTTTTTCTTGGTTTTGTTTTGTTTTTGAAACAGGTCTCATGCAGCTCAGTCTGGTCTTGAACTTTCTGTATAGTCAAGGATTACTTTGGACTCCTGAACCTTCAGACTTCATTTCCTAAGTACACCAGGCCTGGACTGAGATCTTTTTATAAATGTGTCTGTGTGTGTGTGTGTGTGTGAAAGAGAGAGAGAGAGAGAGAGGGGGGGGGCAGACAGACAGAGAAACACAGAGAGAGACAGACAGGCAGAGTAATAGAGATGTGTGGTTGTGGATACATAAGAGCCGAGGTGAGGGGCTGGAGAGATGGCTAGTAGTTAAGAGCACTGACTGCTCTTCCAGATGGACCTAGGTTCAATTCCCAGCACCCACATGGCAGCTCACAACTGTCTGTAACTCCAGTTCCACAGGATCTGACACCCTCACATAGACATACATGAAGGCAAAACACCAATGCACACAAAATAAAAATAAATAATAAATTATTTTTAAAAGTATTTTTTAAAAATGCCCCATGGTGGCTCTGTAGAAGTCAGAGAACAATTTTGTGTAGTTGATTCTCTCCTTTAATAGCCTGTCTTAATTACTTTTCTATTGCTGTGACAAAACACAATGACAGGGCAACTTACAAAAGAAAACATTTAATTTGGGACTCATGGTCCAGAGGGTTAGAGTCTGTGATCATCATATCAGGGAAGGTGGCCAGGCAGGAAGGCATGGTGCAGGAGCAGTAACTGAGAACTCACACCTTGAGACAATAACTACAAACCAGCAGCAGGAGAGAGAGAGAGAGAGAGAGAGAGAGAGAGAGAGAGAGAGAGAGAGAGAGAGAGAGAGAGAGCTAACCTGGAATGGCCTGAGCTTTTCTTCAAAGCTCACCCCCAGTGACACACCTACTCCAGCAAGGCCCCACCTCCTAATCCTTCCCAAACAGTTCCACCAACTGGGGACCAAGCAATCAAATATATGGGGCTGGAGAGATGGCTCATCAGTTAAGAGCACTTGTTCTTGCAGAGGACCCAGGTTTGATTCCAGCACCCACATTGCAAAATTACAACCATCTGTAATGGGATCCGATGCCCTCTTCTGGTGTTCAGTTATATTTCAGACAATGTGCCCCTATACATAAAATACATAAACAAATCAGTCTTAGAGGAAAAAGAACAAATAGATGAGCAGTGTCACACCAGCCCTCCTCCACTCCAGGGCTCAGAGTACGAGTGTTCAGGCGCACATGACCTGTGAAATCTAAGTTCACCATCTTATTAGTATCATTTTTAATTTGAGACAAAGTCTCACTGTGTAGCTTTGCTGGCATGGAACAAGCTATGCAGGCTAAGCTGGCCTTGAGTCTGTGGAGCTTCTCTTGCCTGGTCCTCCCAAGCGAAGGGATCACCCGCTGCCACAGCCTGCTGCTCATTTACAGTCTTGAGCTCTAACATTTTTTTTTTTCCCAAGACCAGGTTTCTCTTTGTAGTCCTGGCTGTCCCGGAACTCACTCTGTAGACCAGGTCGGCCTTGAACTCAGATCTGCCTGCCTCTGTCCCACAAGGGCTGGGATCCAAGGCGGGCACCACCCCCTCCCACCTGGCTCTGAGTCTTCACCCTATTGCTGAGTCTGGTCACCGCTCTCAAGGGCATTCCTACCGGTAAGTTCTCTTAAGGTACCCGGGGACTATGTTTTTTTTCCTTTTGTCCTTCTTCCTTTAGATTTCTTTATTCTACTTCACGTGTTTTGCCTGCCCGTATGTGTATGTGTTGCTTCAGCATTCCATTGGGTGGTAGAGAGGCAGGCAGCCTTTGTCAGGTCCTTAGTGCTCTGTTCTGTTCTCCAGGGTCCTGTTTACATTTGATAATCTCAAGTGACTGCCAAAGCAGAGATGGCCTCCTCCAAGGTGACTTGTGTCTCTAGAACAAAGGACAAGAAACTGTCCACCCCTGTAGTAGTTGGCCTCCTCAAAGTCAGTTCTTCAGAAAATAAGGACTTCAGTAACCATGGAGGGGCTTTACCTTGTGCCAGCTTGCCTCAGGGACCTCTGTGTGAGACAGGGAAAGGGGGAGAGACACTGAGAGAGTGTCCTTAGACATGAGCACCCCCCACATACACACCTCAGCCTCCTAAGACCTTACCAAGGCCCTTTGCCTGCAGTGAGCAGGAGACTTTGTGGAACATTGCCTTTGATAGAAAGATGTGGGTGCTAGTAAAATATGTTTAAAAGATAACCAAAACAAACCTCCAAACAGGACCAGGACATCTGTAATCTCAGGGCTGGCTTCAGGCCAGCATGGACTTCAGAAGAATAAGACTCTGTCTCAAACAAAGCAAAAAGGGCCAGCTAGATGGCTCAGTGGGTGAAGGTGGCTGATGCCAAGCTTGAGAACCTGAGTTCAAATTCTTTTCTTTCTTTTTAAATATATTTTTATTTTATGTATATGTGTGTCCTTGCATGTATGTCTGTGCACCATGTGCATGCAGTGCCCTTGGAGGCCAGAAGAGGGCGTCTTATGGAATTATAGATAGAAACGTATTGAGGTTGAACACAATGAAAAACTGCTTCCCACCCACTAGGATGACTTTTTTCCCCCTCTAGAGTGCAATAACAAATATTGCCAAGAATGTTGAGAAATTAGTGCACCATTTATGGGAAATGGAAACCAGTACAGTCACCCTGCAAAGCAGTTCAATGTCGCCTCAGAAAGCTGAAAATAGTCCACATTGTCGGACAGTTTCATTTCTGGGGATAAAACCAAAAGAAGTGGGGATTCAAAAGGACACGGACACCATTTGTAGCACCATTATTCAATAGCTGAAATGTGTAAATAGCTCCACCAGACATCAGTGGATGAGTGGATAAACCAAGTAATGTACAGCCAAAGAGCGGAGGACTTCCTGAACTTTAACCATGCATGAGAGGGCTGAGAAGACGGCTCAGCAGGTAAAGGCGTCTGCCGCCAAGTCTGACAATCCGAGTTCAGTCCTTGGAACTCACATGATGGAAGTAGAGAATCAACGTCTGCAAGTTGTTCTCTGACCTCCACACATATGCAGCACACACACACACACACACACACACACACACACACACACACACACACACGGTAAAAGGATTAATGGATTAATTTAGGTTAGTGCTACAACATGAGTGACCCTTGAAAACATTACAGTAAGTGAAATAAGCTAGGCACGAAAGGTAAACAAGTAATGATCCCATTTATATGATGCTAAATAAAAATTACCGGGGAGCCATTGTTTTAAATTAAATTTCTGTGCTAGGCCCCAAAAGACTACTTGAAGATGAAATGGAGTCGCTCATCCTAAATTCCAGTCACCAAAGCTGAAACTGAGCTGTTTATGTGACTTTCTGTTTATACCACAAATAAGGAACCTGAAGTAACCTGATGTTAACTAATTTCTGCAAGGAAAGGTGACGGTCTCTTCTTGGTTTTGGCTTCTGCCTCTGCTCAGCCTTTTCTAGCTCTAAAACCTCCTTTGCTTGGCTCACTGGACCATTTTGAGGCACAATGCCTGATTCTAGAGTCAACAAGAATCACTAGGATTTTGACTTTGAACTAATTAATTAACATATCCCAGGCTGGCCTCAGACCTCTGATCCCCTTGCTTCCACCTCCTGAGTACTGGGTTTCTCGGTATGAGTCACCACACTTTTTCTATGTGGCTTATTTAACCTTATTAGGCTTCAAACGGGGTGTCTCTGTATGTTCTAGGGAAGTGTTCTAGCACTATGCTACATCTTAGTCTTATTCTTACTTTTTACTTTGAGAAGTCTCACTAAGTTGCCCAAGGTTGGCTTTTAACTAACTCTGTAGCCCAGGCAGTTCCTAAACTTGTGATCCTCCTGCCTCCATTTCCAGAGTAGCTAGGATTACTGGTCTGCTCTACCAGGCATTTATTTACTTATTTATGTAGGCAAGGTCTCATACTGTAGCCAGGCTAGTCTAGAATTTTACTATATTGCTTAGACTGGACTTGAATGCAATGCAATCTTCTTGTTTCAGCTCCCTCTTTTTTTTTTTTTTTTTTCATTTTCTTTTTTCTTTTGCGTTTTCAAGACAGGGTTTCTCTGTGTAGCCCTGTCTTTCCTGGAACTCACTCTGTAGACTAGGCTGGCCTTGAACTCACAGAGATCAGCCTGCATATGCCTCCTGAGTGCTGAGATTAAAGGCGTGTGCCACCACTGCCAGGCTTGCCTTGGCCTTTTCAGTGCTAGGATTATAGGCAAGTCTTACTTAGGATCTTGAAATTAAGCGGGGATTTTCTCTTCTGACAACAGGGTACTTAAAACAGGCAAATCATTAAGATGAAAAGCATAATCAGAAGGTAGCAGGGGCTGGGAAAGGAGACCAGGGTGTTCCTAACTAATAGTTACAGAGTCTCTGTTTGGAGTAATGAGAAAGTCTAGAAATGGATCACTGGCGACAGTTACATAACATTGTCAGTATACTCAATGGCAATGAGTTCTGTGTCTGAAATGTTCAATTTTATGTCTTACGCATTTTACCACATGCTTAAAAACTACTGAGGCTACTTATCTTGGCAGATATTTGGTAGCTGGATGGGGGTGCGAAAGAAGCCTGTTCTCAGTTCCATCAGCTTCCGCAGGCAGAGAGGTGGGACATAGGGACTACCCAGTCCCCCTGCACACAGGCACAGCCTCTTCTATTTCCCTACTAGAAACTGCCCTGACCAGAGGCTCCCAGGGACTAGAGTCTTCACCTCCCTGTCCACTGTACAGATGAGGAAACTGAGGCCACCTCTGCCCTGGGAGCAGATCATGTTAGACTGGGCAGAGTGTCCCCAGGAGGTAATGACAATGAATTCTGTATCTTTAACTGGGTTAGGGTGGAGACAGGCCACTGAAAGCCAGGATGGTTCCACACACAGATGGAGATGGAATCACCTCCTCCTAGGTTTGGTGGGGACAGTCACTGAACCTAAAGAATTTCCCTGCACTCCATCTCCCATCCTAGTCTTTCCTCCTACCTGGTATTGTGACCACTGTTCCAGCCTGTGTCCCCAGGAGACCTTTTAGAGAAAAAAAAAAAATAACAAGATAGCAATGGGTCAGAACGTAAGGTTCCCAGATTAGCTTATCTGGCCAGCAAACTGTCACACAGAGACAGTGCTTTCTGCAGGCTCGGGGGGACATGGAGTTGGAGGGATCCGAGGTCTGAAGGCTCCCGGAGAGTAGATACTTCCTCCATCTCCAGTGATCTTCCAGGCCTGAAATCCCCCGGCCAAGCGACAGGGCTTCACATTTTCCTCCAGAAAAGTAAAGTAAGAGAGATTTACCAGAGCTCCACATCCAACGGCAAGTTCCCTCTAGAGCAGTTCAACGAAAAAGCCTGAGGGCCAGCGGTAGCTCTGAGCAGTACTGTCACAAAGCTGTGCCAGAACAGGGCCGATTTCAAGGAAGCTTTGTTCAGGCAAAGACTCTCAGTCCCAAGAGTATCCTCTCTCCACATTCTGAACTAGCAAGGGCAGTAAGGAGTCCGGGGAGAGAGCCGGGGGGCGTGAAACAGTGACCGCGGCTCAGTGTGCGGACTGAGGTCATTAAAGCTGTCGGTTGACCAAAGGGAGACCTGGGAGGGCTTCACCACAGAGGTTGAAATCCGGGCCACCTCAGGGTGGGAGTGAAGGCACGGGCTTGTTGGAGATGATAGTTCTGCCACTGCCAAGATCTCCTGAGCTGTGAGCTCTCGGCGTTAACCAGGATGGGGACAGGGCCGAGTGGCTTTGAGTCCTTTCCAGGGGTGAGGTGGCGCGAATGCCTCATAGGTATCCTTCAGAGGGCACCACAGGGCTCTGGCCTCCCAGGAGTTAGGATGCTGAGTTGCACCACCCTTGGAAGTAATCCCGGGACACTGGGGCTGGGGCTGTACTCACGATGCCCAGCTTGGTGGCTTTCTTCCTGCTCCTCCTAACCCTCTGCAAGCTGCTTCCTTTACACCAGCCAACACCTGCCCTCCTGGAGACACCACTTTTCTGCCTGGAGTCTCCACGATAGCACCCAGGGCAGCCGGGGAACCCAAGGAGCAACGGAAAAATGACTCAATTACAATTTGGGATCCCGGTACCTTGGAACCAGAAAGGGCTGCAGGGTTTGGCTAACCCAACTTTCCATTTCACAGGGAAGGAACTTAGATTCCGACTCCGGCAGAGAGACTCAAAGGCTGTGCAGCAAGTTGGAAAGAGACCTGACGGCAGGGCCTTACAGGGAAGAAGCCATCACTTTGGCTAGAGTAGGAAGTCTCAAACCTGATAAGTCTCAATGTGAGATCCTGCCAAGCAGTCACCTTAAGAGTGGTCCCAGTTTGCTGATAAGCCTAGACATGGGTATTGACAAAGAAGGGCCTTTTTAATAAGACACTCTGCACTTAGTCAGAATGTTGTATTAATTTGTTTAGATTATCATATAGTATAAGTAGCAAATTTAGTAAGTTAGGTAGAAAAGTCACAGATATCATGAACAAGGCAGGGAACTTTAGCTAGGGAGACCAGTTTGGGAAACCCTGGGTGGAAAGGGCAGACAGAGAAGAGACCAGGTCTAAACTGCCGATGGGTTATGCTATGGAACTGTGTGGGGATGCATTCCTGCCCTTTGCCCACCCCACACCCTGGTCCTCTCCTATTGATAGGCCAGGGAGCGTCCTTCCTGTACTTTCAATCACATGGGGACCTGCAGGTTCCAGATAGCTCAGAGTCCACCAGGGCTAGATGAACCCCTTCACTTGGGGTTTATAAGGCCCCTTGGGACTTGTGTTTTTGTTTGTAATGTGATGGAGTAGACTTGCCTGGGGCCGTTTGTAGGGCTAGAGTTAGAGGAAGGGCACAGGGGCAGCATTCTTTATAGTTACCACTGCCAAGTGTCGTGGTATATGTAGCTAGAGTTTTTCTGCCTTGTCCACAGTCAGGACAAAGCTTTGTCACCCGCCAGTCCCACAGCCACTCAGACCCAACCAAGTAAACACAGAGACTTATATTGCTTACAGACTGTATGGCCGTGGCAGGCTTCTTGCTAACTGTTCTTTTATCTTAAATTAACCCATTTCTATAAACCTATACCTTGCCACGTGGCTGGTGGCTTACCAGCGTCTTTACATGCTGCTTGTCCTGGCGGTGGCTGCAGTGTCTCTCCCTCCTTCTTCCTGTTTCCCCAATTCTCCTCTCTCCTTGTCCCGCCTATACTTCCTGCCTGGTCACTGGCCATCAGTGTTTTATTTATATAGAGAGATATCCACAGCACTTCCCCTTTTCTTCTTTTTTTTAAATGGAAGGTTTTAACTTTAACATGGTAAAATTACATATAATAAAACAATTATTGAGCAAGAATTACAGTTACAATATTAAAGAAGATGTCCTATCTATCTTATATTTGTGAGTTTAAGGTTTTATATCTAACTTATTTTTTATCATAACTGAGGAAATTACAACTATCTAGTCTTTAACCACATCAAAGACCTGAGAAGGAACATAATGGTACCTGAGAAATGGTAGATGGATGCAAGCAACATTCAGGAATCTTGCAAGAGTAGACCAAGACAGCTGGCAGCCTGGACAGTCACCTAATGTTTCTCAGCATTGTTGGTGCATTCAAATTGGCTACAGGCCTAGAGTATCCGACAGACCATTTTCAGAAGCAGGAATTCTAAAAGACCATCTTACCCTGTCTTGGCAGAGTACAGTGGTCGCTTTCCTTGTGTCCCGATTGTCCAGGAAGGACAGCATTGCATTCGTACTGTCAGCCGTCAAGGCAAGGGCAGTTCTTTGCCCAGTAGGCCATTTTGTGCCATGAAGACAAACTTCCAAATGGAAGTGTCTTAGAAGCCCAACATTCTCTCGGGATCAAATTGGTGCAGCCAGGAGCAATTGTGTCTCATGTCAACAGAATTCCAAGTTATTAAATGCCATATTCTCTAGGTCTATGAAGTGTTTGAAGATTACCTGTCTGAAATATATCTATGTATACCTAGAAGACTTAACTAACATGGCTACAAATATGATTATCATAGATGACTAATTATTAACCTATTTTTTAATTATCCATTACAATTTTAAATGAGTTACATAAACATAATACCTCAAACAAGAATATATATATATATATATATATATATATATATATATATATATTATAACAAAGAGATTATCACCTGATCCTTGTGGAAGCCCTGAGTGTTCCCCCAGCTCCAAATTCCTTCTCTCCCACAGTGATCTCATTTTCATTTTACCATTACCCGAAAACGATTGGAAGACAACTCCGTTCTTTTATATGACCCTGGGGCCCAGTAGCTCATCTGAACCAGAGCAAGTACCAAGTAACTGCCTGAGCAAATTAGTGGAGAGCAAGTACACTGGACAGAATGTCCCCAGGGCATGTCATAGGTCTGCACCTGAATACCCAGAAGGCAGCAGGAGCCAGTGCACATCAGGAGGTCGAGCTTGCACACAGCAGGCCTTGGGAAAGGCGGCTAGCCGACCTTGGTAAGGACAGTGGCGGGGCTCAGGCCACTTCTTTTGGTTTGCTTTCTGCTGTCCTCCTTGCTTTTCTGGCTCAGCAACGCCCAGGATTCTGGGCATGTCTGGCCTTCTAAAAATACCCAGGCTGCCCAGAGCCTCCCAGATGTCTGAGCGCTGAGTCTGTGATTTCCCTGCCTGTAATGGGACAGTCCAGACAGACATGAGCAGCCTGGGGTGGCTCAAGCCACTTCCTCTGCCTCCCACCCACCAGCCCACCAGGAGCTCGGCCCCACCTCCTTACCCTTGCAAAGCAGAGGAGTCTAGATCCCATAGACTGCTGACTCCAGGCCTTCCTCGGGACACATGAGGAAACTGATGTCCAAAGACCCATCCAAGGCACTGGTGACACTCAGGCCCTCCCAACCCCCTCCCCAGCATCCAGGCCCCACCTGCTGGTGCTTTTCTTCTGTATGGAGACCTGGGCTTTGAGTTCAGTCTGATGGCCCCGTTTATCAGTGGGAAGCTCCTAACAGCAGAGACCAGAGGAACTCTGAGTCTCATGGTGCCCATCCAGAGGTTACACCAGTGAGTGGAGACTGGTAGATAGGGCCCCCTTGGGAGATAGCACTTTTGTATTCTAGTCCAGGGTCAGTTGCCATGACGACATGCCCTCCTCAGTTCCTGCCATCCTGAAACAATGAGTGAGCACTCACTCTCCTGGGAGTTCCTGTTTTCCCATGGTATGGGAGAAGGACACACCCTCCTCCTGGTCGCACTCCACTCTAGGTTCTTAGCTTCTCTTTCCTGCGTGTCTCTGATCACCTCTCTCCACACCCCCAGCCCCAGCCCAGTTCTACAAATGATGCCACTTTTGTCCTCTGGTTCTAGACGTCAGGGGTGAGCAACCCCTCTCCTAATTCACTACATGACCTTGTGCAAGGAAGGCGCTGGCCTTTTCAAGGTTGCAGTTTCATTACCTCTAAATTGGAGAAATGAGCCAGTCATGGTACTACACCTCTGTAATCCCAGCCCTGGGGAGTCTGAGAAAGGACGAATGTGGTGAATTTGAGGTTACCCCGGCCTACATAGCAAGTGCCAGGTCAGGCAGTGCTATAGAGCAAGACCCCATCTCAAAAACCAAACCAAAACAAAAAAGGCTGAGTGTGGTGCCTCCTGCCTTTAATCCCAGCCCTCGGAGACAGAGGCAGCCGGATCTCTGTCAGTTTGGGGCCAGACTGGTTCACATTGTGAGCTCCAGGCCAGCCAGGACTAAACAGTGAGGCTCTTCTCAAAACATAATTAATGAATCAATTAATTTAAGGGCGGTGGTGGTGCATGCCTTAAATCCCAGCTGATCTCTGTGAGTTCGAGGCCAGCCTGGTCTACAGAGCAAGACCCAGGACAGGTACCAAAACTATACAGAGAAACCCTGTCTCAATAAAAAAAATTAATTTAAAAAAGTGGAGAATTGGTCTGGGGTTGTAGCACGGCGGTAGAATACTTGCCAGGCATGCTCGAGAGCTCCTGGGTTTAATTCACAACATAAAAACAACACAGCGAAGCAGAACGAAACACTGTACAGTTACTGTCTCTGTGCATCTGTCCTCTACCAGGTGGGCAGACGAGGGCCAGGGAGCTCCAGGGCCAAGTACAGGCTCTTCAGAGACAAAATACCTGGGAGAGTTTGTTGACTGACAACGTTAGTTAGTAAAAACTGGGAGAAAGGCAAAAATGACGTAGCTGTCGGGCAGCCTGGACCAGGAGGGGTTGCAGTAACTGGCAATCTGCGTTACTTCTTGCCCTTCCCCCGCTTCTCTGCTTGGTGGCTTAGTGGTCCAAGATCCCAGGCACGGGTCTCTGCTTCCCTGAGAAATCTCACTTTCTGCCGCTACAGTACACCCCTCTGTAAGGTCTTTTATTTTTATTTTTATTTTTGAGACCAGGTTCTCAGTATGTAGCTCTGGCTATCCTAAAACTCATTATGTAGACCAGGTTGGCCTCGAACTCACAGAAATATGCCTGCCACTGCCTTCTGAGTGCTGGGAGGCGCCATGCCTGGCCCTGTTTTTCATTCTTTTGACAGGATCTTACTCTGTAGTCAAAGCTAGTTTAGAACTCTTTATGTAGTGTTATAGAATATTAGTTTAAGATGTACTACATTGTGTTACATGCTGTGGAAGATTTGTCTAACAATGCAAAGATGTGTTGTTTTTTTTTTTTTTTTCTGAGACAGGGTTTCTCTGTGTAACAGCCCTGGCTGTCCTGGAACTCACTCTGTAGGCCAGGCTGGCCTCAGACTCACAGTGATCTGCCTCCCAAAATGCTGGGATTAAAGGTGTAGGCCACCACCACTGGTCACTGTAGGGTTCTTGAATGAATCTCTCTTTCCTCCCATGATGAGTTTCTCAAAGTCAAGACCCTGTTGGATCTCAGAGACTAAATACTGCATGCATCTAGAATTTATCCAAAAAAGGTTCTAGAAAAAAGGGGGAGGAGCAGTGTGTGTGTGTGTGTGTGTGTGTGTGTGTGTGTGTGTGTGTGTATGTGTGTGTGTGTTTTAACAGAGAAATGGAGAAGCCAGCTCGCCCCTTTCTCCAGTGGCACCTCTCAGCGTCTGTGGATTAACTGTGTACTGCTGAGAAGGACTGGTCTAAAGTAGTCATTGTGCCTGGACTCTTCTCTCTGCCGAAGAATGCAGACCCTCAGCATGGAAGGCTTCTGGATATCTGAAGATGTTCCTCAGCCTCAGTGGGAAGTCACTCATGCTACTTTACATTTTCACTTCCATGGTTAAGCCCTCCAACCTGAGCCAATCCCCCTTTAAGCCAGAGCCTCTCCATCTTTAAAATGAACAGGTTCTATGAGGACTAGAGGGCCCATGCTTTTCTGGGTGTTTCTTCTGTCCCCAATTATACAGGTGAAACAAAGTTTCAACAAGACCCTACTCTCCAGAGGCTGAGACAAATAGGCTTCCTGCCACAAGCGTGCAAGGTTTTTCTTGTCCTTAGGGAGTCCAGAGTGGAGACCTGATGCTGCCTGGCCTGAGCCTCCAGGAGGAACAAGACCATCTGGGAGCTGGCACAGAGGCCTGTAGCCTGTTTGCTGTCTAGAGAAGAGGTGGAAAGGAAGCCTGATTCGGAGTGAAACGGAAGTGCCTGAGGTCTGACAGTTGCTCTCTCAGTCTCTGCAGCCAAAAGGGAAGTAAAACTGTCGGGCATCTGCAGCTTTGGCCCTGAAAGTTCATGGGGCAGCAACAGGTGAGGAGCCCTAGTGATGGCTTGTGTCTTGTCTGTTTCCTGGCTAGGTGTTATCTTTGCAGAGTAGGCTGGCTCAAGGATTCAGGAGGAGGGTAAAGGAAAATCTACGGGACAGGTTCACGATGTTGGGCAAATCTCAATGCTTCTCTGACTTCAGTGTTTCTATTTTTTTTTTTTTAAAGGGAGGTTTGGCTAAATTCACCCCTGCAATAAGGATGTCTGGAATTGTGGGCAATGGGGATACAAGAGGCAATTGGTTTACAGGAGTCTGGCCTGTAAGCCTATTGGCAAGGGACTCAGCATTATGAGGGTAGTTAGGGAGACAGGGGATAATGGTATTTTTGGTGTGAGAACCAGGGGAGGGTCCTCTCAGGGGGAGCTCCTGGGATGGTTCAGTGACTTGCCTAAGGTCACATAGCTAACCAGTATCTCAGCTGGGGCCCAGGTGCTGAAAGAAAGAGGATTTCAGAAGAGGCTGCGGCCAAAGAGAAGATGTTCTCTGTGTGTCACCAAGATCCGAATAGGGTTAGACCTGGGCGGGCTACTTCTGAGTTAGGGGAAGAAATGCACCCTCACAGAAGCAATGGCTTTGACAAGCCCGGAGGCGCACACCTGTAAACCCAGCACTTAGAAGGTTCAGGCAGAGGGTAGGTTGTGAGCATGAAGCTAGCCTGGGCTCTCTGGTGAGTTCCAGGCTAGAGTGGCCTATAGAATGAGATCTTGTCACAAAACAAAACAAAACAACAAAAACCTTAAACAAAGAATTCTTATTATTTTGTTTTTTGAGATGGTGTTTTACTATACAGCTCTGGTTGGCCTTAAAATCGGAGACCTGCCTGCCTCTACCTTCTGGGTGCTGAGAGCTAAGGGCAGGCAAGAACACCTAGCTATGAGCAAATTATTAATAAGGATGGTGTTGAACTGGCATTTAATGGGGAAATGGGAGCTTAGCATGCAGAGAAAAGGGGGAAGGTGGTGAAGGCAAGGGGAACAGCATATTCAGAATTTATTCAAAAGGGGGAAGTTGCTAAGAGAGTCTGGTGAGTTGTTGGACAATGTGTGTATATGGTGTGATCGGCACAACAAAACGGTGGACTCAGGGGTGAGGCTGGCTGGGCTGGCTGGTGCCCATCAATAAGCTTACACTTAGCACTCACCTTGGTACCCAGGAAAAAGCTTACACTGAAGAGTGGGCAACGGAGGGGGCAGAAAGGAGCACTCTAAAGTTTATCCTTGACTGTATCCCTTCTATAGATGAAGGCATCATCTACCAATTTCAAGCAAGTCCTTTAAGAGATAATCAAAATAAACGGAAAATCCTGGATCTTAGGTGGAAGGGTTTCTGTAGCCATTGAAGGTTGTAGCTATATCTTGTCGGGTACCTTATTCCAAAAGGTATTTGAAATAGGCCACCAAGAAATATTTGAACAATAGTCTTCAGATATTCAGCCAATATTCAAAGAATAGGTGTGGTGATCCCTTATATACCCTTGGGAGGTAGAGGCAGGAGGATTAGGAGTTCAAGGTCATTCTTGGTTACATAATGAGTTTGAAGCCAGCCTGGGCTACATGAGATCCTATTGTAAAAAAAAAAAAATGAAGAAAAGAATAAAGAATAATTTGATTGGTTGTATGTAGTTGCTACCAATATAGACAGTTACATGTGTTAATTGCTTTCAAATTAACCAGGATAGATAAAAGAAGGATGATGAGGATTAAGAGTCACTTCTCTGGAATATTTTGAATGGGTTCTTGAATAAAATTTGTGGGTGTCAACAAAAAGCAAAATCCCAAAAACTTTGGGCTTCATTTGGAATATAATGGGGTGCATTTAAGCAGAGGAGCCCAAGGGCAGATGACTTGACCCAGATGGCTAGGAAGGCAGAGGAGAAGAGTATGTGGTTGGGGTCAGGCCGGGGTAACAGCCAAGAGGCTGTGACAAGAGAGCTGAGGGTGTCAGGCCCAGCCCCTGTTGAGAAAATGAAACATACAAAGGTGTGGAGGAAATGAGAACTGAAATGTCGGCGCTCCTGTGGCTTTGGTCTGGGCAAGTGTGGTTAGCGAGGGAAGCGAAAGGGGCTGAGTGGCTGGCAACCCAGCTTTGAGGGAGAATCTTGTGAGGGTGTTGGAGGCCTGTCTCTGGCCAGGGGTCCCATTCCAGCGTGGGGTAGGGTGAGGGGCTATACTTTGAGGACAGCCAAGGGGCAATGGGCAGCACTAGATCCTGTTTCCTCCTGCCCAGACTTTGCTCTTTCTCCTGATATGAGTGCCCCTTTCCCCGCACCCTAGGGTTTCTGCCAGGCCCCGCCAGGCCCTCAGAAAGCCTGCCTGAAACTCCGTTCCTTGGCTTCCTGCTGCTTCTGTTCAGTTGTCTGAGTGCTAGAATGACCAAGTTCTGCCTCAAGGCACGTTTTGTTCTGTGCCTTGCATCACACCAGCAGCTTGCTCTGGCCACAGTGCTCCATCTCTTCTCTGCCCACAAGAGGTTTTTCAAGTGATAGATCAGAATCAGACCCCAGGGCTCCCTGGAAATGCTAGCCCTTTGTGTGACTGTCCTGAAGCAGGAATAATGGAGGGGCTGCTCACTTGGCTTTGCATTCTGGGGAAAGTCTTGAGCAGACTGATCGGAATGGCAGACCCAGGTGGAGGATCTGTGTCAGCCTGCAGGAGACTTCAGTGAAGAAATGACTGTACCCGGGTGTGCACAGGCCAAAAGAATAATCAAGAGGATGGTAAGGCATCACCCAGAGCCTGGCCACTCTGGAAACTCTTACCTCGGGCCTGGAAGGGTTTAGTAATTCTGTTACTGGAACCTAGGAAGAGGTAGTGCTGCCTAGTGGGATGGGGACCCGAGAGGGAGCCGTGGGAAAACATGTCAACCCCTCTGCTCTCATCCTCAAGCCTCCTCATTGTTCTAACCAACCCCAGTGGAAGCTGGCAAGGAGGCCTGGAGGCACAGCCTACAGGGGTCAGCCTCTTGAGACACAGGGTAGGGACTGGGAGTGTGGAGCTGAGAGGTAGCATCTCCAATGTACCCGAAAGACTGTGGCTCAGGTGGCCTTGGCAGTCACTTTTCCCGGGATCAGCACTGACTTAGAGGAGATCTTTTTTTCTGCTGTCCCAGAGAGGAAAGGCATTTAGGAAGCACTGTGACCCTGATATTAAAGAACCTGAGACTATGGCTGGGGACGCAGTTCAGTGATAGAGCACTTGCCTAACATGCACCAGGCTCTGGTGTGATCCCCAGCGATGAAAAAAACACAAGAAAACAAAACCCCAAACCAGGGCCTGGCAATAGCCACATGGGTCTCCTGGGTAATTAAGCCAACCTCTACAGAGACTGAGCCCTGAGGGGCAGACCTGTGCCAGAGTGAGGCATCGTGGATACACTGGAGGGTGGGGTTGTGAGAGCGTGTTTGAGAAGTTCCAGTATCTTGTGTGTATAGTTAAGGTCACAAGGCAAAATCAGTAAGAGCCAAAAGCCAGACCAGTCATTCTGAAAAATCGGTTGCCCTAAGCTGTTAACTAAGACCCCAAACAAGTACCCAGTATGCAAAGAGGAAAGGCTTGGGTGTTAGTGTGACCCAGCCCTAGGCGTCTTGTGCTTCATTTAAGAAAAAACAAAGTACATTTTTTTCTTTTTTAATTGAAAATTGATTTTTATACAATACATTCTAATTGAGGTTTACCCTCCCCCAAATCCTTTCATAATTTCTCCATCTAACTAAATCTTTCTTTTCCCATACAGCCCTTTCTTTCTCTCTCTCTCTCATTAGAAAATGAACAGGCACCTAAAAAATAATAACAGATAGAAACTGTGTTTAAAAAAACAACAACAACCAAACTAAATACATCTTGCCCAGCAGTGGTGATGCACACCTTTAACCCCAGCACTCAGGAGGCAGAGGCAGGTAGATCTCTCTGAGTTCCAGGACCCCCAAGGTTACACAAAAAAAAAAACCCTGTATTGTTTGTTTTTTCTTTTTTAGAGGGCCCGCCACCCAGCTCCCAAATAAATCACACACGGAGGCCATTTTTAATTATAAATGAAAGGCCTTAGCTTAGCTTATTTCTTGCCAGCTTTCCTTAACTTTACATTTCCCCCTCTACCTTTGGCCTCTGGGTTTTTCCCGTTCTCTTACTTCTGTAAATCTTACTCTTACTCCATTGTTGGCTGTGTAGCTGGGTGGCTGGCCCCTGAAGTCCTTCTTCTTCTCTGGCTACTTCTTCTAGATGTCTCCTTCCTTCTCCCAGATTTCTCCTTCTATTTATCCCCTCTGCCTGCCAGCCCCACCTATCCTTTCTCCTGCCTCACTAGTGGCCGTTCGATTCTTTATTAGACCATCAGGTGTTTTAGACAGGCAAAGTAACACAGCTTCACAGAGTTAAACAAATGCAACATAAACAAAAGTAACACACCTTAAAATAATATTCTACAACAACCCTGTCTCGAAAAAGAAAACAAGCCCCCAAAACCCAATAAAAAGAAAATAAAAACAAATTAGAATAGGACAAAACAAACAGAAAAAAAGGCCAAAGAAAAAGCACATGAGACACACATAAACACAGGGAGCCATACATTTTCACACACAGAAATCCCATAAAATCATGATACATAAACAAAAGACCTGTAAGGTTAAAAAAAATGCCCAAAGTATTATGAGGGAAAATCCTCCAAAAATACCATTGAGTTCGTTCTGTGTCAGCCATCTACTGCTAGGCACGGGGCCTGCCCTTAAGTGTGGTTTGTATACCCAGGGAGATTCCACTGGAGGAAACAAAATTTTCCTTTGTGGGAGTTAAAGATAGTTTCTGGATTAGGGATGGGAACTGTGTTTATTTCCCCTCTCAGTGCTAGGACTCCATCTAGCTTAGATGTATGCAAACCCTGTGCAGTTAAAAAAATTATTTTATGTGTATGGTGTTTTGCCTGTATGTGTGTCTGTGTACCTGTGCTTGCTTGCTGTGTGAGGAGGCCAGAAGAAGGTGTTAGATTCTTTGCAACTGGAGTTACAGATGGTTGTGAGCCACCATATGGGTCCTGGGAATTGAACCCAAGTCTTCTGGAAGTACAGCCAATGCTCTTAATCACTGAGCCAACTCTCTTTGTCCTTCTGACCCATCCTGTCCTCTCCTTATAGGCCACCCACTCACAAGCCACTTCTGGAAGGAGTTACTATAAAGTCACAGGCCCTGTGTAGCCGACAAGGAGGGAAGGCTACATAGGAACGAAGGACCTGCCTTTGTAGGAGGGCCCCCGGCACACTCTACTTTTAGCCTGTTTTCTGGGCCTCTGTTTCTATGACCTGGCTGCCCATGTTTAGTATTCCACTGTTCCACTCCTGGTCATCCTCTGAGTCTTCAGGCCTTCAAAAATCTATCCCTTCAGCAGGCCTTCTAGATAGGTACACTGTCCTTGGTTTTATGGATAAAGACAAACTAGATCTTATTGAGGCCTCTGGGCTTGGGGGGCAGGGAAACACTGATAGCATGGGAGAGGCAGCCAGTACATGTGCCTATAACATAGTGAAATAAACACCATAAAAAAATCATTGCTTATTCTTTTCTGTTTTGTTTGAGTTGGGTCTCTCTGTGGAGCTCAGAATGGCTTTAAATTCAGGATCATCTTGCTTTGCCATTGTGCTTGGCTTTGAGGGATATTGCTTTTATTTGTTTGCTTTTTAGACAAGGTCTTGCATAAGCCCTGTTTGGCTGTCCTGGAACTCACTATGTAGGTCAGGCTGGGCTTGAACTTACGGTGATCCTCTTGCCTCTTGACTGCTGGAATTATAAGCATGTGCTATCACATTCCCCCAACCCCCACCCTTCACCCCACTCCAGATGGACAGATCTTATGTAATCCAGGCTAGCTTTAAACTCACTGTGTAGCTGAGGACAACTTTGAACTCCTGATTCTCTTCCATCCACCTCCCAAGCCCTAGAATTACAGGCATATACTCCCATGCCTAGCTTCGAGGGGCACTACAATTTTTCACATTGTAGGACAAACAACCAAGAGGGGACCTGTTAGGGGCTCACTAGTTAGGGCTGCCCCATGGGCCCCGGCCCATCCAGCCTGGGGTTTTGCTTTGGCTGCTCCTCTGCTGGGAGTACCGAGTTCCCAGGCATCAAGGTCCACTTCCAATGCAGCCTTCTGAGTCCCTGCTTTTATACAGAGGCAGCCTTTCCTCACTGAGAACTCACATAGCACTGTGCTTTGGAATTTCTTAGACTCAGACCTTGCCTGTTTGTCTGCTTTGGGAGCTCCTGAACACTATACGTACAATCCCCATTCGCTCAATTCAACTTGGTGCCTAGTTCCCATGAGGAGGGGGCTGGGTGAATCCAGCAACTCAACTGGAGCAGTTAACCCTGGGATACAGGAGCAGGGCCATCTGGCAGTCTTGCTTCTTACTAATTCTATGATCTCAGGCAAGTTACTTAACTCCATCCTTAAAACCAAGATAATGGAAGTTGAGAGAATCAGTGGGTGAACACATCAAAGCCTTCAGAGCTGTGTCTGGTGCTCCCTAAGCATCCGGAAAACGTTAGCTATTATTATGACAGCTATTGTTAGGAGCCAGCTGGGTGTGCTTATAAACAACTCCTTATACCCCAGCAAACCGGTGCTGACACACACACAGTCTCAGAACTGCCACATTTTTATGTGGAAGAGGGTGGGTAACCCATTGGATGTATAACCCATTTTAGAGATGGAAATGACCCCAAGGAAGTCAAGGGCATCCATCACATTGCAAGAGCTGTTTTCTCTGTGTCAGCCATTGCTTTTCCTCCCACATAAAATTACTGCACAGGATGTAGCCCAGTACAGTAGGTAGGGTGCGTGCCTCGCATGAAGGACATCCTGGGCTCAGTCCTCAGCATGGGAGGAATTGTGTGTGGTGGCACATGCTTGGAATCCCAACTCTTGGGAAGTACAAGTAGAAGTACCAGAATTCAAGGCTATCTTTGGCTGAGTTTGAGTTCGAGGCTAGCCTGGAATACAGGAGACCTTGTTTCAAAGGGGGGAAAAATTACTCCATCCTAAGAGAGGGTTAAACAAGAGTTCCCACATGGTTCTCATCCTCAGCAAATCTGGCAGAGTGCTTGGATTAAAAGAAACATTTTGCCAGATTCCAAGTGCAGATGTGATATTTTAGGGGGATACTATCATCCAGTGGCAGATCAGCATAGCAGACTGACTTTTAAACTGGGGGCACATTCCAGTGTGCCACTTAAGGACTGGGCCCTTGGGCAAATTACTTATCACTGCCTCATCTATAAAATGGGGCTAATGACAGCACCTACTTCAGAGATGTTGTGAGAATTAAATTAGGTATCTGGGTGAAATGCCTGGAATGTTGTCTGCCACATGGTAGCTATTATAAGGCATGGCTAGTATTAATATGCCCAGTGTACACATGCATCAGACGTAAGGTGTGTGTGTGTGTGTGTGTGTGTGTGTGTGTGTGTGTGTGTGTGTGTGTGGTCAGATTTGATGCTCCTCACCCCAGGATTGGCTCTGCTTACATCGTGGGCGGCATCTGTCTCATGGGGAGACTGCCACCTGCTCTTTCCCTCTGGAAGAGCTTTCCTGAGCCAGGGAATTCCCTCCCATGGCGACCGACAACCACTCCAGACATTCTGATGCCAGATGCTCTGCCTACAACAGCGCAGTGGGAATTAAACCTTGACTTGGCGGCCAAAGCTGGTCTAGGAAGTCAGGCAGTCTTAGAAACCGGGGGCATCTACTTAGAGAGGCTGAAGTGGGAGGGGGGCATGGACGTGGAGGGGCTGCTCGGGCTGAGGGTGGTGCTGCAGACAGGGGAAGGGCGGGTGCCCAGCGAGAACAGGCAGGATGCCAGGGTGTCTGCCAGCCTCTGGGACGATCATTTTGGCTCCCCGCCCTCCAGCAGGCAGCAGGGAGCAGGAAAGCTTGTTTTGTTTAGGCATTAACTGGGCAGGCTGTGGGAAAATAGGCAGGCAGGCTTCCTAAGCTGGAAAGGGTCTACTTCCTTCACAAGGCAGGTCATGAAGTTGACAATATTGCCACTTCCCCATCTTGCTGTCCCTATCCCATAATCCCATCTTTCTCCTTTGGTCCCTGCCTGACTCTTCAGTAGAGCCTGAGGGGCACCCTCTCCATGGAAGGGCCATATACTGGTAGCTGGGCCTTGGAAAAGCATCTTAGTGGATCCCTAGTGTTACAGATAAGGCAAGTGGCTGAGGGAGAAGCAGGGACTTCCCAGGTGCCCACAGTAAGAGAGCCACAGGCCTCAGAATCTGGTTTAGGCTCAATCTTCCCTCATGGGAATAAAAAATATATAATAAAATTAAAAAAAAACTTTTTAAAGATTTATTATTATTTTTATTTTGAGACATGGTCTCTCTGTAGTCTTGGCTGTCCTGGAACTCACTATATAAACCAGGCTGGCTTTGAACTCAAAGAGATCTATCTGCCTTTGCCTTCTGACTGCTGGGGATTAGAGGGACACTCCATTATGTCCGGCTTATTTATATTTTAAAATTTATGTGTCTGAGTGTTTTGTTCATAGGTATATCTGAGCACCACTTTTGTGCCTAGTGCCTGCAGAGGCCAGAAGAGAGTGTAACTGGAGTTACAGATGGTTGTGAGCTGCTGGGTGCTGGGAACTGAACCATGGTCCTCTGTAAGAACAGCCAGTGCTCTTAAGCATGAGCAATCTCTCCAGCTTGGGAGATTCTTTTTATGATTAAAAAATTATTTATTTTAATTTTTTCAAGATAGGGTTTCTCTGTGTAGCCCTGACTATTCTGGAACTCCCTCTGTAGACCAGGCTGGCCTTCAACTCAAGAGATCTGCCTGCCACTGCCTCTGAAGTGTGGCTACCTTAAAGGTGTGGGCCACTGTTGTTGGTTACTTTAACTTTTTGGCTCTTTGGGGGCCTGCCACCAGCTCCCAAATAAATCACACACAGAGGCTTATTCTTAATTATAAATGCCGAGCCTTAGCTTGGCTTGTTGCTAGCCAGCTTTTCTTAATTTTAAGTTATTCCACCTACCTTTTGCCTCTGGGCTCTTTCCTTTCCTTATTTCTGTAATCTTAATTTCACTCTTTCTTCATGACTGGCTGTGTGGCTGGGTGGCTGGCCCTTGAAGTCCTTCTCTCCTTGTTCTCTGGCTCCTTCTTCCCCCAGACTTCTCCTTCTATTTATTCTCTCTGCCTGCCAGCCCTTTCTATCTTTTCTTCTGCCTTGCTATTTGCTGTTCAGCTCTTTATTAGACCATCAAGTGTTTTAGACAGGCACAGTAACAGTTTCACAGTTAAAAAAATGCAACATAGCCGGGCGGTGGTGGCGCACGCCTTTAATCCCAGCACTTGGGAGGCAGAGGCAGGCGGATCTCTGTGAGTTCGAGGCCAACCTGGGCTACCAAGTGAGCTCCAGGAAAGGCGCAAAGCTACGCAGAGAAACCCTGTCTCGAAAAACCAAAAAAAAAAAAAAAAAAAAAAAAATATTCCACAACAGGCCACCACTGCTGGGAATGATTTATTTATACATTTACTTTTAGACAGGGTCTCACTATATAATCCTGGCTGACCTGGAACTTGCTATGTATAAACAGGCTGGCCTTGAACTCACAGAGATCTGCCTGCCTCTATCTCCCAAGTGCAGGGATTACAGAAATGTACTATTAGGGCTAGCCTTATTTTGTTTTGTTCTGAGACAGGGGTCTCTCTCTACAGTCCAGGCTGTCCTGGAACTTGCTATGTAGAACAGGCTGGCCTTGAACTCACAGAGATCCTCCTGCCCCTGACTCTGTAGTGCTGAGATTAAAGGCGTGCACTGGCCTTAATTTTTTTTTTACACGTTTTATTTTGTGTGAACAGCATGCATGTGGAGGTCAGAGGACAACTTGTGGGAGTTGGTTCTCTTCTTCTACCATTTGGGTCCTGGGGATTGAACTCAGATGGTCAGGCTTGGCACAGGCACCTTTACCCACCAAGCTAGCTTGCCAGCCTGGCCTCCTCCTCCTCTTCCTTCTCTTCTTTAACAACAGAACTAGAACAACATGGGCCAGCAGAAAGCACTTTGTATAAATGGTGGTCCCATTTAATTCCACCATAACTCTGTTAACATCCATCCTCCCCTTTCGACAGAACAAGGGAAACCATTAGAAAAACGGCTTTCCGACGCCGAGAACCCAGAACGAGGCAGAAGAGGGACCATGCCATCTAACGCAAGGGTTTTGCTCGCTCCCTGAACTGTCGTGCTTCCACCCACCTGCCTGCCTGTTCTTCTCCCTGATACCTGGTTTTCAGAGTGGTAATCACAGTGCAGCTCCAGGTGGAAGCTCCCGCTGGCACACTTCACACAGACAGTCACTCAGCTTTCTCTGCTGCATCCCAGATCAGCAGTCATTGGCTTGCCTGCCTACTCAGCCCTTTATGTTTCATATACCTGACATTTCATTTAGCCAGCACAGCAGTCTCCCTAAGAGGGAGACAGGAAAAAAAAATCTTAGTTATCCTCATCCTACAGAAACGGAAACCAAGATGGAAGTGACATGCCTGGAAGCAAGTACCTGGCAAAGATGAGGTTAGAACTTAGGTTTCATGTCTCCTGACGTCAAAATCACGCGTCTGCCAGCTCCAACCATAGCCCTGGGATGGACACTCCTGTCCTTATCCCCTAAACTGTAATTCTCATGGGCTAGGGCCCCAAATGACCAGGTCACTTCTTCTACCATTGCCAGCACCTTAAGAATTTGCCTCTGGACTTAGATCTCTGATACCATTTGACAGGACCGGGCCTCTGACTTTCCTGGACTTTCCATGTCCCAATCACTGTTGTGACCTTTGGTCATGCATGGAGATTGGGAGCTCATTGGGACAGAGCCTTGGGCTCACCCCAGAGATCTACTTGTGGCTAAGACCAGAATAAAGACCTTGTTGAGGAACAGTTGCTGGAACCTAAGGCTTGGTTCTGCTACCAGCTCACTGTGTGCTGTAGGGAAAGCCCCTGGCCTGTTCCGGTGGGTGGACTGGCATTCTGTCTTGAGGAGACAGGTATACTCCCCAGGCTGACTGGAGGCAGTGGTGAGGGAGTCCAGTCAAGGAAGAATGACGAAGGGCAGTGGAAGTAAGGAAAGGTGACCAGGGGAGTAATGAGGTGAACGAGAGGAGTGTCTTCAAATCCAAGCATCTTCAGTAGCGTCCTCAGTTGGGTTGGTGAGGCCCAGGCAGGGAATGACTAGAGTCTGGAGGTGCTGACAAGAATTCCTGAGAAGCCTGTGCCAGCTAGGTGGGAAGATAATGACAGAGAAGAAAAGAAATGGAGAGGGCTGTGGAAGTGTGTGCGTGTGTGTGTGTGTGTGTGTGTGTGTGTGTGTGTGTGTGTGTGTCCGTGTCCTGCAGTGCAGCATGGGCAGGTGGATGAGAGAGGCTTCTAGGAATTATGTTGAATATCAGTAGAATTCGCCTTCCAGTTCCCACTTACATACCTATACCAGGCCAGCTTTTAATCCTGGCTCTGACTTTCAGTCACCCTCTGGCAGGTGCTTACTACAGCTTTAGAATCAGAGGGAGCCAGAAACCAGGGCTGGCTCTCCTTTATCGGCTCTGTGACCCTGGGTAGTTCATTTCATGTTTGAGCCTCAGTCTGAGACAATGGGGTCCTATGTACTATGAGGGGATGTTGTGAGAGCGGAAACACTGTAAAAAGCATACCCATTTCAATGTCTGAAGCATGGAGGCACAACAAGTGCTAGCTGTTAATTTCTTTCCAGAGTAAGAATTCCACATATGGTCTCTTTGATGGAAAGGAGCCAGTACCTGAGTGTACAGCCCCAGGGATGGAAACATTCCTCCCTCCCTCCAGGAACTGGTCTGCCTGGAAAACCTTCCTGAGATCCACAGAGATGTGTTAGTTGTCTCTGAGGTCACAGAGCATGGTGCTCTGTAGATTTCCCTTCAATAATCTCAAGAGATCTTACTAGTAGCATTGTGCTTCCTTACATTACAGAAGCAAAACCCAAGTCTCCATACTTGTCGGAAGAGGTCTATTTAAGTCAGGCTTCTGTAGAGCTGCTTTATTCCTGAGATGTGAGTGACCTTTTCAGTTTTATGCATGACACCTGACTTAAGCAAAGGAGGGTTTATTGTGGCTTATGGCTTAAGGGGCTACAGACCACCATGGAAGTCACATTGTACCTGCAGTCAGGAAACAGATTAAAGCTGTCACTCAGCCTGCTATCTCCTTCCCCCTTCTCACTCACCCTGGGACCCCAGTCCATGGGTATGCTGCTCACATTCAGGGTGGATCTTCCCTCTTTAGTTAAAACTCTCTGCAAACAACCTTAACAGACAAGCCTAGAGGTGTGTCTCCTAGGTGACTCCAAATCCAGTGGAGTTGATAATAAAGACTAACTCATCCTACTGGGAGAACTCTCCCGATTCCTTTATATAGTCTTCATAGAGGACAATGCCTAGTAGAAGGATTTGGGTTATGATTCCAAACCCATCACTTCAGGGCAAGTCATTAATTTCTTTTGGGTCTTTGGGTCCTTATCTGTAAAAATGAAGAAAATAATAATATGTCATAGGGTTATTGTAAACATTAGTTTGAAGAAACCATTAGAAAGTTTAGGATTTGGCTGGGACTGGTGGCACACACCTTTACTCCCAGCACTCTAGAGGCAGAGGCAGACAGATCTTTGTGATTTCAAAGCCAGCCTGGTCAATAAAGCTAGTTTCAGGAGGGCTAGGGCTGTTACACAGAGAAACCCTGTGTTGAAAAACCAAAAAAAAAAAAAAAAACCAAAAAAAAAAAAAATTCACCACTACTACCAAAAAAATCTAAACAACCCTCCCAAAAAACTTTAGGATTTGAAAAATGAATGTTGCAAATTAAATATTTAAAAATGATTTATTATTTTAAGTGTATGGATGCTTTGATTGCATGTGTATATGTATCATGTATGTGCCTGGTACCTGCAGAGGTCAGAAGAGGGCATCAGATCCCCTTGGAACAAGAGTCACAGATGGTTGTAAGCACCATGTGGTGTGCAGGGGATTGAACCTGGGTCCTCTGCAAGAGCAACAAGTGCTCTTAACTGCTGAGCCTCCTCTCCAGCCCATTTTTTTTTTTTTTTTTGGGACAGGGTTTCTCTGTGTAGCTTTGCGCCTTTCCTGGAACTCACTTGGTAGCCCAGGCTGGCCTCGAACTCACAAAGATTCGCCTGGCTCTGCCTCCCGAGTGCTGCAGCCCATTTTTCTTTTCTTTCTGTTACAGTTATTGATTTATTTGAGACAGGATCTCTGTAGATAAACTGGGCTACCACAAAGTCATGATCTTTCTACTTTACCTTCCCAAGTGCTGAGATTATATTAATTAGATATTTGATATCATGCATTGTATTCTTTACTGTATGTTATAGATGGGCTCCAATATCCACTGAATGCACAGTAAAACAGTGTCTAGGCTAGATACTAAATCTTCTAATATCCAGCAACTTTATATCCTCAGTATTCACTTCCAAGGAAGTGACAGAGGATAACCCCTGGGCCAGAGCAGCTGCACCTAGCACTAGAATTTAGCAGACCGTGGTTAGGCACTTGCTGTGTGCAGGACACTGCATCTGGGCAGGTGATGTCACCACTCCCCTTTAGTCTGGAACTCTGGATGATTCTGCCTCGCTCACTTCTACATCCTACTATTTGGTGTGGGCTTCACATAAAGGAGGGCAGCAGCAAATATTTTATCAGTGAATGAAAAAATGAACATTTATTGAACATTGACCATGTGCCAGGCCTGCAGTTGGAGACATTCTAATTAGTACAAGTCTGTAAGGATAGTTTATACCCCCATTTTGCAGGCGAGGAAACAAAAGGCGAAGGAGTACAAGGCTCAGTGGTGAGGCCGAGAAAGGGGCCGTCTCCCTACCTCTAGCAGTTGCCCCACGGTGGTGTTCAGGACTCCGGGTTCCCAGGCACTGTTCCCTTGCCCCAGGCCTTCCCTGATCTGATTGAGGACTCAGGTGGCCAACGGCCTCAAAGAAAGCAGAAATAGAAGAGTAGGTTTTCTAGTTTATGCACAGCTCTAGAGCTGTTACTTCCCCACACAGCATGTGAGTTAACTCAATGTGAAACACCTGGGTCCAAGTCCCACTTTTCCATCTTTTGGCCAGAGGCAGTAAGTTATCTGGCAAGTTCCCCTGGTCTAGGCAGGCCTCATGGACCTTCCTTTTTCGCCTGAACTGTGTTTCTGAGAACAGTTACCCGGGACTGCAAGTTCTGTGTTGAGCGTGCGTGTGTGTGTGTGTGTGTGTGTGTGTGTGTGTGTGTGTGTGTGTGTATCCAGCTCACATAGCGGCTGTGTGTGGATCTGAGGCTCAAAGCAGGTGCTGAGGAATGAGGAAGAGGTTTTTCTACTATTCCAAGCAACCCAAGGGAGACTGATGCCCACTCCTCTGGTGGTCTGGATAGTAGAGCAGGAAGGTGCCTGAAGGGATCCTCCTGAGATATGAGCACTGTCTTTGTTAGATGAGGCTGAGTTCATCCAACTAGTTCCAAGTGGGTTGACTCAGAAGTTCTGAGTCCCAGACAAGAGCTTCCTTCAAAAGCTCCCCCATGGCTCTTGCTGTCCCTCTGTTCTTATTCTTCACCTACTCCTTCCCTTTCTTTCCTCTGCCGAGCCGGGGATGAACCCAGGACCTCTATGGCTGCTAGGCATGGGCCCTAACACTGAGCAAAGCCCACTCCCCACCCCGAGTCCTTGCTTGTTTCTTTATAACCCATAGAACCCTCCCTGATTCAAGGAGTCTAGTCATGCCACGTGACCTTGAGACCATCTCCACCTCTCTGACACTCTGACACTAGCCTTCCCATCCGTGATATGGGAGTGCCCGACTTAAGAGCTTTTCCTTCTTTTCCAGTCGACTCCACGTTCTCTGGCTAAATGCTCTGTAATGGAGGGCCATTCACTCCTTTGCCTAGCAATTGTAGGTTCTTCCCACCTGCCCTCCTCCAACGGCATAGGCCTGGCACCTGCGGCCAGTTGTAAAGGGACTCATTCATGCTCAATTTCTCAGTGCACACACAAAAAAAATGCTGACGAGGGAGGGTATCCGAGGGGCAGCAAAACCGGAATTCTCCTCGCTACCCTCTCCTCCCTGCAAATCATCCCACTGCGAGCGCAGCCCCCCTACTCCTGAGAAATCCCATACAAACGGTGCAGCCGCACACGCCGGGCTGGAGGCGGGGGCGGCCTGTGCGCGTGCGTCGGCGCCGAACCCTCTCCCGCCCACGTGCGCGCTCCCGGGGGGGGAGGCGCGCGCCCCAGCGGGCTGGCGGGAAGGCGCGCGGGAAGCCCCCAGCTGCCTTCTCCGTGTGTGTGGGGGGAGGGAGCCTGGGCAGCGTCTGGAACGTTCCACTCGCAGAGAGAACCGGGGGGGGGGGGAGGAAATCTCCCGAGCCCCGCTCCCGTTTCCATCCTTCCCCTCCGCCGATCCATCCATGAAGTCTCCCCCCCTCCCCGCTGCTCACGCCGAGATCCGGAGCCCCGTGGCGCGGCCTCGCTCCCCCCTGAAGCAGGCGGTGGCCAGAAGCGCTTCCCGCTGCCGCCGGAGCGGGGCGCTGCGGCGCGCGCCGGGGCCGGAAATTCCCGCGGCCTGAGTGGTTGGCGGAGCCCAAGCGGGGAGCGCAGCCCCGCCTTCCTCCTTCCCGGGCCGGGCGGGGGCGTCGGGCACGGCGAGGGCCTGGCTGCCCGGAGCGGGCGGGTGGGTGGGTGGGTGGGGGGCCGCCGCGTCAGCCAGCTGCAGCCGAGCCGCGGCAGGCGGCCAGCGCGGACCACGGCGGCCGCTCCTCCTCAGGCGCCCGGCGAGCCGCGAGCCCCGCAGCGCCCCCGCTCGCGGCCCCCGCCCCCCTGGCCGTCCCCGCCTCCTTCCCTCACACACCCCCCGGGCCGCCCGGGCCCCAGGCTTTCCCGGCGCTCCTCCTCCCTCTCTCCACACTCTGCTGCGACCCGGGTGCTGCCGCCGCCGCCGTCCGCCAGCCTCGCTGTCTCCGGGGCAAGTTCTCCTCCTCCTCAGGCTCTCCTTTCACACACACGCGCGCGCGCGCGCGCCCGCCCTGGCTCGCTGGGCCGCCCCCTTTTCTCCAGCCCTGCTCACCCTCCCAGTCCTTTAAACGCCGCCGTCGGGGGTGGGCGGAGGATTGATGTCCCTTCAGCATCATGCAGCCGCCGCCGAGGAAGGTAAGGGCGCCGCTGGCGGGGGGGGCTTTGGAGATTTTGGGGTGGTGGTGGTGCGTACAAAGAACGCGGCTGGGGAGACCGCTGCGCCCCCTCCCCCTTCCCGCAAGGGGCCGTGACCGCTCTCGCCTCTTGGCTTGTCACTGAGTTGCCGCCTGCTCCAGGCAGGGGGTCGCGTGTGAGGTGTCTTTCCGACCGAGGGGCGGCCGGTGCTTGTCCACTGCACTGGGGAGGACATCCCCTCCCCCCCTGACATTCGCTGGAGTTTTTCGGGCATGCATATGTGTGTCTAGCTGCATGGCAGTGCTGCCCAGTGCAAAGTGCATTCTCGGGGCTGCACGGAGGGGAGGCGGGGGGGGGAAGCCCCTGTAGATTCGCAGAGCCTTGTACGTGTAGGATTGTTTGGTCTGTGCCAGGTTCGAGCCCTCCAGTTGCTTGTCGACACCCCACCCATTGGCACATTGGTGCGGCGGCGAGGGGGGGCGGGTGTTGTTTCAAGTCTAGCCCCAAGATTTGGCCTGTTTTTCCCACGGGGCTGCGGAAAAGAAGTTGGTACGGTCACCGCCCTCCCACCCCAAGGGAAAGCAAATTAAGGATTGACGGGTCCTGCCCCCCCCCCCCAGCCCCGCCTCCGGCTAAGGGGCCAGGGAAACGGTGGAGCTTCCAGTCTGAAAGCCAGAACCTGGCGATGCGTGGCTTGAGCACTACGGCTGGGGTTCGCATGGCCTGGGTGGCAGTGACGGGTGCTCTGGGGCTTGCCAGCAGCTTCCCCGCTGCGCCGCCCTCTCTACCTTTCCCGGCGGCTAAGGCTGTGTCCTTGTCTTTTGAAATCTTTCAGATGGATACTAGATATCTGCTCTGAGCAATGGGTAGAGACAGTTATATCCTCCTCTCGTGGGCAAACATTGGCCACATGAGTAACTCATCGTCTCTGTTTCCTTTCCTTTCCCTTCCTTAATCTGCGTTTCTCCAGTTAACTCATTCCTCCACCCCTTCCCCCTGCACGTGTACCCCACCTCTTCATGTATCTTGGCTCTGGTGGCCAGGATTCCACCATAATCGCAAACCAATTGCAACCCCCGGGGTCCGGCGTGGCCGGGGAGGCTCTGGCCAGCTGGCTTTGGCGGTTCTCGCTGTTTGAAGTGGGGCTGCCACCTGGCCTGGCTTACTGGGTTAGTTTAAAAGCCCTGCATATGCTGGAAGGTCACTTTTGCGTTCTCCTTTGTGAGAAAGAGATTGTGATTTGATGCGCTGTCAGAATGGAGGGCATCATTCTGAGACGGTGTGCCTCCTTGCAGACATTATGGAATATTTTATGTAGTTTATTCATGCACATTATTTCATGATTGTGTAAATTTCAGTCGCTAGGTGTTAGATACTGTATGATTTCTTTCATCTGTGCTCACTGCTCCTGATGGTTAATATTTGTATCTTTGGCAAGAAAGAAGGCAAAATGACAGTTTACACTCTTTTAAACTGTAATTTTTATATTTTTGAATTTTTATTCAGTACCTGTTTTAGATTCTTTGGCTAACTTTTTTCATTAATCATAGTTAATTAATAAAACTAGGTGGCAAATAATGAATTTTTTAGTCTTTAGGGAGAGGAGAACTGGAAGTATACGTTCTAACAAATACTGTTTTCTTAAGTTGTAGTAAAAGCTTTCATAAATACATGCTATGTTTTAGGTGAAAGTTACACAAGAGCTGAAGAACATTCAAGGTGAGCAGATGACAAAACTTCAAGCCAAACACCAGGCGGAGTGTGACTTACTTGAAGATATGAGGTAAGATCACAGTAGAGCATTGGAGAACCTCGGTATCTGCCGCTCAGGACCTTTGAGTCGCCAAGCCCCAGGATCTGATGATGGAATTTCCTTTTGGATTTCCTGCTTTCAGGCTGCAGAATTTTGACTCAGAGGTCAGAACTGGAACTAACACAGTGCGAACTTTCCCTCAGTGTACACATGCTATTGAAAAATAAGGGCCTTAAGAGTCTATCAGTTTGTCTGAAATTCAGGTGAAATTCTTGCATCTTTTCACCAAGTTGTGAGTTATTTATTGGCTTAAACAATTCTATACAGACTTTTAAGCTGATACTTATGGTTAATGGTTAATATCTGGGATGAGCCAGTTACCCCAGATAATTTAACTGTTTGTTAAAACATGGCAAGTGTAACTTTGTTTAAATGCCCAATTCAGTGAGAACTAATTGTCATGTTTTATTAAAGATACCTGTATTCATAATCAAGGGAACTCTGAATTTAATAGGTAAGATATTGCACTAACATTGTGAGAATGAGTGTTGGAGCTGAGCATAGTGAGGTGGACATGGAGGCACAGAGCTAGAATCTCAGTAATCCCAGCTCTCTGGAGGCTGAGGACGGAGGAGCCCAAGTTCAGGGCCAGCCTGGACTTCAAAGGGAAACTCTTTTTCAAAAAAGGGGGGAAAAAGAGGATATTGTAAAAATGAGCAGAAAGTAGGAATTATTTTATTAAAGGAATTGCCACTTTTTAAAATTTTATTTTTTGAGACAGGATTTCTTTGTGTAGCTTTAGAGCCTTTCCTGGAACTCACTCTGTAGCCCAGGCTGGCCTCGAACTCACAGAGATCTGCCTGTCTCTGTCTCCTGAGTGCTGGGATTAAAGGCGTGTGCCACCACCGCTCGGCTTAAATTTTTTTTTATTTTTATGGGACAGGGTCTCTCTCTTGTAGTCCTGGCTGTTCTGGAACTCACTCACAGAGATTCTCCTGCCTCTGCCTCCCAGTGCTGGGATTAAAGTCATTCACCACTTGGCTAGAGAGATGGCTCAGCAGTTAAGAGCACTGGTCTTTCTTCCAGAGGACCTGAGTTCAATTTTCAATGCCTACATGGCAGCTCATAAAAGTCTGTAACTTTTGTTCCAAGGGATCCGACATGTTCACACAGATATATACATGCAGACAAAACACCAGTGTACATAAAATAAATAAGTCATCAAAAAAAAAAAAAAAAAAAAAAGTGCCGGGCGGTGGTGGCGCACGCCTTTAATCCCAGCACTCGGGAGGCAGAGCCAGGCGGATCTTTGTGAGTTCGAGGCCAGCCTGGGCTACCAAGTGAGTTCCAGGAAAGGCGCAAAGCTACACAGAGAAACCCTGTCTCGAAAAACCAAAAACAAAAAACAAAAAAACAAAAAAAACAAAAAAAACAAAAAACAAAAAAAAAAAAAAAGTGCACCACCATGCCTGACCTGCCACCTGTAGTACAAGCTGACAGTTAAACAGATATTTTTATAAAGGATAAAAGATGATTTGCATATTCAAATAGAGCAGCTCCAATTCTTACTCCTATAATACAATTATCAAATTAGAATTAAAGTCGTAAATCATCAGTTGGCTATTTTTCCCATAGTATCCTAACATCATGTTCATGAAAAACATTACCATATATTGTTAAGATAAAATTATATATGTTTTGGATAGCTGAGCTATTTATGGCTGCAGGACTGGTGGGTGAGAGATTTGTCCTGACCGTGGGTCAGGCAGGACTGGAGAAAACTTCAGCTACAGCTCAAAGATTTTTAAGAGATTTTACTCATGCTTACTTTAGATACTTTTTATGAGCATTTCTTCTATACAACTGTCTTTTTAGGATTTCCAAGGCATATAAATGTTTTCATTCATTTTGAATATACCAGCGTTGCTTTTCTGACTGGAAAGAGCTCTATTTCAATTATGAATTTGTTTCTCTTTTAAAATAATTGTTTAGGATTGTGTGTGTGTGTGTGTGTGTGTGTGTGTGTGTGTGTTTGTTTGTGTATATTCCATGTGTATTTAGGTACATGTGGAGACCAGAAAAGGGTGTTGAATCTCCTGGCGCTAGAGTTGCAGGCAGCTGTAAGCCACCTGCTGTGGGTGCTGGGAACTGACCTCAGGTCTTCTAGAAGATCAGGAAGTGCACTTAACCACTGAGGCATCTCTCCAGCTTCTTGTTTGTCTTTTTATGTCTTTCTCTTTTGTTTTCTTCTTATGGTCTCATGGTGGGGGTATTTGCTTTTTTTTTTTTTTTTTTAAGTTTTATTTATTTATTATGTATATAGTGTTCTGCCGGTATGTATGCCTGCAGATCACAAGAGGGCACCGTTATAGATGGTTGTGAGCCACCATGTGGATGCTGGGAATTGAACTCAGGACCTCTCTCTGCAAGAGCAGCCAGTTTAACCTTTGAGCCATCTCTCCAGCACCCAGGGTATTTGTTTTAAGTTGTATTGGTCATTGAACCCCAAGGCCTGGTATACATTAAGCATGTGCTGTATCACTAGGATACATTCATAGCTTCCACAAGTGAGGTTTTCGATTAAAAGATTTCTCTGCATAATACTAAAACTTGATATTGTTAAAAATTCAGTTTTAGACATCTGTTAAGCCTAGTAAGATATTTCATATACATCTCTAGATAAAAGAAGTAATCAATTTTTAGAAAGATCTCAGGAAGGAAAAGTTAGTGTGTAAGTAGAGATCTTTCGTGTGGCGTATTATGAAGTCTCATTGATGGTTTCATCTGAGAACCTCTTGATTTCACGGTTCTTTTTTTGTTTGTACCATAGTGCAAGAGCTTAAGGTCAAGAGTCTGGACATTGTAGTTACTCAGTCTTGGATTTCTGTCCAAACTTTTTCTTTTGAGACAGGGTTTCTCTGTGTAGCTTTGCGCCTTTCCTGGAACTCACTCTGTAACCCAGGCTGGCCTCGAACTCAGATCTGCCTGCCTCTGCCTCCGAGTGCTTGGGATTAAAGGTGTGTGCCACCACCGCCCGGCATGCCCATACTCTTTTACTTATTATCCATACTGACTTTTGAGAATTGACTTAATCTTTCTAAACGTCAGTTTTCTCAGTTGTAGAATGGGGCAATATTATCGTTCATTCTTACAGGTTATGCAGATCAAATGACAGTATATACAAATGCAACATAATTAATCTAGGTTGATAAAGGCTCTTGTTCCTGCTTTGCTACTGTTTGAACTTTTTCTAATTCATCCGCTCTCTTTTGCATTATTATAGCAGTATTCTAATTGTCACAGCACTATCTTCATGTTTTCCTTTCTTCAATCTCTCTTTAGTAGTCTGTCTTCCACAGTGTAATTAGTTCCTCTTTCTGTGGCCGTCTAGATAAAGGCCCAATACCTTGTTATAGTATAATGGCTGCAGACCTTTTTTGGCTTGATTATTATCATTTTATGCATTGTTTTTCTTTGGCCATTCAGGACATCTAATTATCTGTATACTCTGTAGTTGTGGTTTTCTTCTTCCTCCTCTTTTTCTTTTTGTCATTTTCATGTAGGTTTTTGCTTTGGACCCTGGACTGGCCAGGAATTTACCCTGTAAATTGACCTTGAATTTGTGACCAATCAATCCATCTGTTTGCTTCCTGAGGTCTGGGATTATAGGTTTCTCTGTGTAGCCTTGGCTGTCCTGGAACTTGTTCTATAGACCAGGCTAACCTCAAAGTCTCAGAGATCTGCCTGCCTCTGCCTCCTGATTAAATGTATGCACCCACCACCACCGCCAGGCTGACCATGGTAACTCTTAAAAAGAAAGCATTTAACTGGGGCTTGCTTACAGTTTTAGAGGTTTAGTCCATTGTCATCATGGTGGGGATCATGGTGGCATGCAGGCAGACATTGTACTGGAGAAGCAGTAGGAGTACTACATTTGGATCTACAGGCAGTTAGGGGGAGAGAGACACACACAGAGAGCCTGGCTTGATCCTTTGAAACCTCAAAGCTCACCCCCAGTGTTGCACTTCCTTCAAGGCCACACCTACTAATCCCTCCCAAATAGTGCCACTCTGATGACTAAGCATTCAAATATGTGAGCCTGTGGGGGCAGTTTTTATTCAAACCATCACAGTGTGCTTGTGTGTTCCTGTGCAGGTGAGAGGTTGATGTTTTTCTTCAGTTGTTTGCCATCTTGTTTATTTTGTGTGTAGGTATGTGGTGTGTGTGTGTGTGTATATGTATGTGTATATGTGTATGTCCCCGTGTGTGAAGGCCAGAAGTTGTTGTCAGGTGTCTTTCTCAGTCATTTCCATTTCAATTACTGAGAGATAGGTTCTCTTCCTGAACTGCAAGATTACTGACTAGGCTAGTCTAAATGATCCATCTCTGGGATTACAAACAAACTGCCAGGCCTTGTTGGCTTTTTTATGAGGGTGCTGGGAAACCTGAACTCTAGTCCTTATGACTGACAAGCACTTTATCCACTGAGCCGTCTCCTTAGCCCTTCTCCATCTTACGTTTGATACAGGGTCTCTCACTGAACCTGGAGCTCATTGATATAGCTTGACAGGCAGGCTGGCCAGCACACCCTAGGGATCTTCTTGCCCTCACTTTTTAGGCAAACACCACCACATTCTGCTTTCACATGTGTGCTGGAGATCTGAACTCAGATCCTCATCTTTCACGGCCCATTACTATTTTTGACATAAAGTATATCTTTATTATATGTAAAACGTATCTGGGCATGGTAGTTTATGTATGTAATCCCGGCACTTGGGAGACTGAGATAGGAGAATTGCCATGAGTTTGAGGCTACCCTGGGTTACAAAGCAAGTTTCAGATCAGTTTATGCTACCGAGTGAGACCCTGTCTCAAAAAACCAAAACCAACCAAATAAATAAAAATTTAAAAGCAAGAGTCTGGCAGTATACCAGGCATTAGTGGAATATTTTAAAGGAGTCAATGCACTCTTTTTTTCATTCCCATATAATTGTAAGTAGCATATACCATTACTTGCTAAAACATGCTTTTAGGCCTCTCAGTCTTAGCATCTGCGCTGGTTCAAAGATGCTTTTGGTTTGACTCATTTTGTGAAATAAAGTGATCATGCCATGTGTCACCAGATATTGTTACACAATTAAACTTCTACTTACACAGAACAAAAGTGTTGAAGATTTTTTGTAGTTTCATGTAATAGGAAAAGCTCTATATTTCCTCTGTGGAAATATGATACCTTATTGAATGTGATAGTTGTGTCTATGAGTATCCTTAAGAATACATTTTAAGCTGTGCATGGTGGCATATTCCTTTAATCCCAGCACTTAGAGGAAGAAAGCAGACAGGTCTCTTGAGAGTATGAGGCCAGTCTGGTCTACATAGTGAGTTACAGGATAGTCAGGGTTATGTAGACAGACCCTGTCTCAAAAAACAATTAAGCTCTGCTTGGCAGTTTACACCTTTAATCCTAGCATTTAGGAGGCAGAAGCAGGTGGATCTTTGTGAGTTCAAGGCCAGTCTGGTCTATACAGTGAGTTCTAGGATAGCCAGGGCAGTTACAGAGAAACCCTGTCTTGAAAAAAAAAACAAAAACAAAAACAAACAACCAAACCAAACCAAACCAAACAACCAAACCAAACCAAACCATACCAAACCAAACCAAACCATACCAAACCATACCAAACCAGAATACATTTTGGGGCTGGAGAGATGGCTCAGAGGTTAAGAGCACTGACTGTTCTTCCAGAGGTCCTGAGTTCAATTCCCAGCAACCACATGGTGGCTCACAACCATCTGTAATGAGATCTGGTGCCCTCTTCTGGCCTGCAGAAATACATGCAGGCAGAACATTGTATACATAATAAATAAATAAATCTTAAAAAAAAAAAGAATACATTTTAAGACAGGCATGCTGTATTGTTACCATGCCTGTAATCCTATTATTTGGGAAGCAGAGGCAGGAGTATCTCTGTGAATTTGAGGCTGTCTTGGTCTACAGAGTAGTCCCAGGTCAGCTAGGGTTACATAGTGAGACACTGTCTCAAATAAAACCAATAGTGAAACACTCAAGAAACAAAACAGGCATTTTTAAGAGCTAGATACGGTAGCACATATCTTTAATCTAAGCACTTGGGAGACTGAGGCAGGATTGCAGAAGTTTGAAGTCATCCTGGGCTACATAGTGATGTAAACTTGTAACAAAACCCAAAAGCTTGTAAACCCCAAACAAACAAATCCACCTGGAGGCTGCCTGGGCTACACTGCTACAAACTCAAAAAAGCAAAACCAGGGGCAGGAAAGATGGTTCAGTAAGAACACTTGCTGGATGGACCTGTGTTCCGTTCTCAGCACCAGCGTAGTGGATTATAACTTTTGGTAACTGCAATTCCAGTGGATCTGACACCCTCTCTGGCCATTGTGGGCACTGCATACATGTAATGCCCACACATTCAGGCAAAACACTCATATATATATCTTTCTATCTATCTATCTATCTATCTATCTATCTATCTATCTATCTATCTATCTATCACACACATTCAGGCAAAACACTCATATATATATCTTTCTATCTATCTATCTATCTATCTATCTATCTATCTATCTAAACAAACAAACAAATAAATAAATAAATAAAACAAATAAATAAATCTTTAAAAACAAAACCAAACAGTGCATTTTACAGAAATGTTTAATCTCCATAGGAAGAGCTAAGATGTGATTGTTTTTATGTTGTTCATAAACTCACTAAAGCCTATAAAATACTTCAGATAAACAAGACAAGTTGTTCATCTGAGAAAAATAAAACAAGGACTGGATAGTTGGCTCAGCTGTTGAGAGTGCTTGTCAGTCTTGCAGAGGACCCACTTTTGGCCAGCACCCACACAGTGGCTTACAACCATCTGGGACTCTAGTACCAGGCGATCCAGTGTACTCTTCTGACCTCCGTGGGTACTGCATGCATGTGGTAAACATACATACATGCAGGTAAAACACTCATACACACAAAACAAATAAATCTTAAAAACACAAAACCCCACTTTACTATAGGTTTGTCAGTTGGCTCAGCAGGTCGAGTCACTTGCTGCTAAGCTTGTTAGCAGGAGTTTGATCCCTGGGAAAGAACTACTGCAAGTTGTCCTCTGACCATCACATGCCTGCCATGGAACTTGCAGGTGAGAGTAGATTGGTAGATTGGCTTGTAAGTTCACTTAGCATAAACAGGTAGCCATTTAGAAATGATAGGAGTTAAGATGTGTCTTATGAGCTGGGCATGGTGGCACATGCCTTTAATGCAGCACTCAGGAATCTGAGGCTGGTAGGTCTCTCTGAGTATGAGGCCAGTTTGGTTTATACAGGGAGCCCTAGGCCAGCCAGCCAAAGTTACATAGTAAGACTCTGTCTCAGAAACTAAAATGAAATAAAAAAAAATCTGCCTTGGGTAGAATTATGATGTAGAGGATGTTTTAAACCAGGTCCACCTAGGAGAGATGACTCAGTGGTTAAGAGCACTGATAGAAGATGCAGGTTCTATTCCCTGCACCCACACTGAGGCTCACAACCATTTGTAACTCCTCTTCTGGGGGAAATCTGTGGCCCTCTTAAGACCTCTCCAGGGCCAGCATGCATGTGCTACACTGGCTTAAATACAGGCAAAACACTCAAACACAAAATATATTTACTTAACTTTAAATATTTTAAACCTAAACCCTTTAGAAAGTGTAAGTTTATGTGTGGCTTTTTAATATGCCATGTTAAATGTATTGTGATGTGATAAACACATTAGTAGATGTATCTCCATTATGCATCTTCAGGTTTTGAATACCTGTGAATTTGTTTGGAGATGAGTAGTATGGAAACTTTAACTTAATTTGATTTTCTTTTAATTCTGACATCAGCTGTCATGATAATCTTATTTTTCAGAGTGTATCCCTATTTCCCTAAGCTAATACAGCAGTAGCTCTGTATTAGCAGCAGGTGACTTTTGGTACATTGAAAGATCTCAAAGCAGTCCCTTTAAGTAGTAGAATACAGTATTTCCCGCTTAAACACCAGTTTAGGCTTCTGGTTCTCTTTCTCCCTCTTTCCCTCCAATGTGAGTTGAGTCTGCATAACAGTTTTTGGATTTTGGAGCATTTCAGTTTATTCAGTTTATTTATATTATAAAACCTCCCAAGTGGAAAAATTTTAAATTGTTTTTGAGATAGGCTCCTACACTATAGCCCAGGCTGGTCTTGAACTCCTGGTAGTCCTGCTGATTTTCCTCCCAATTGCTGGGATTCTAGGCATGTTTTTATCATGCCTGACTTCTTTTTCTTTCTAATATGAAGGAATGATGAATAGTAACAATGGTTTTCTTTGTTTTTGTTTTTTGAATGGGTCTTTTTTGTTTTGTTTTGTTTTGGTTTGGTTTGGTTTTTCGAGACAGGGTTTCTCTGTAGTTTTGGTGCCTGTCCTGGATCTCACTCTATAGACCAGGCTGGCCTCCAGCTAGCAGAGATCCACCTGGCTCTGCCTTCCGAGTGCTGGGATTAAAGGCGTGCGCCACCACCACCTGGCCCTTGAATGGGTCTTATTGAGCCTTTGGAATAGCTCAGTGGGTCCTTCTGCTGAGCCTAATGACTTGAGTTCCATCCCTGACACTTAGATGTTGGAAGGAAAGACGAACTGTCTCAAGTCCAGGCTGGCCTGGGGCCTCCTTGTGTAGCTGAAGATGATGACCTTGACCTGATCGTTCTGCCTCTGCCTCCTTAGTGCTGGTCTTCTAGGCCTGCACACCATGCCCCATTTGTACAGATGACGTTTTTATGATGTTAAAAGAAGCTAAAGAGCAAACCTAAGATTCAATGAGATGTGAACAGGAGAATTTTATGCCAGATGTGGCCGGTTCCCACCACACTCCCTTCTTTTTTTTCTGGAATCTGAGGGGAGGAGGTTAATTAGGACAGTCCTTTCCTTTGCTGTCCTCCCTTCTCATTTCTTTAGGGGTGGGTTTTTGAAAGTCACGTGTTAGGAGTGAAGTATGAAAAGGAAAGGGAACTCATTTGTTGTTAATCAAGGACATTCCATTCTTTGCGGGGATTTCACACTGATGCATTTCCTGTTGAAATTGACTGTCAACAGTGTTCAAGCATACTTTACTTTTTGTTGTTGTTTTAAGACAGGATCTTCCTACATAGCCCTGGCTAGCCTGGTACTTGCTACATGTATCAGGCCAGGCCAGGCTTGCAGTGATTCTCTCACTTTTACCTCTTGAATGCTAGGATTACAGACATTTGCCACCATTCACAGCCTGTTTTTTTTTTTTCTCCTGAAACAATGTTTCTCTTTGTAAAACACCCCCCTCCCCCCCAAATCCTGGAACTTGTTCTGTATGTTACATAGTCCAGGCTGGCCTTGAACTCAGAGCTCTGCCTGCCTTTGCCTTCCAAGTGCTGGGATTAAAGGTGGGCGCCACCACTACCATGTACCTATACACACTTGTTTTACTTTTTTTTTTCTTAAAGGAATAAAGGCTCTTGCCACCATGTCTAACCACCTGAGTTTGATCCCAGGGACTGACATGGTAGAAGGAAAAAGTGTGCTATGGCTTTTTTTTTAATTTGTAAAAAGTTTACTTTAAGTACATTGGTTTTTTTTTTTTTTTTTTGATTTTTCAAGACAGGGTTTCTCTGTGTAGCTTTGCGCCTTTCCTGGAACTCACTTGGTAGCCCAGGCTGGCCTTGAACTCACAGAGATCTGCCTGGCTCTGCCTCCCGAGTGCTGGGATTAAAGGCGTGCGCCACCACCGCCCGGCCGTACATTGGTGTTTTACCTGCATATATGTCTGTGAGGGAGTCCAATCCCCTGGAACAGGGGTTACAGACAGTTATGAGCTGCCATGTGCTACCTTATGGGTGCTGGGATTTGAACCCCAGTCCTTTGGAAGAACAGCCAGTGCTCTTAACCACTGAGTTATCTCTCCAGCCCCTACCTTTAAAATTTATTTATTTTTGTTTATGTGCATTAGTGTTTTGCCTGCATGCATGTTTGTGTGAGGGTGTTAGATCTTGGAGTTACGGACAGTTGTTAGCTGCCATGTGAGTACTGGGCATTGAACTTGTGTCCTTTGGAAGAGTAGTCAGTGCTCCCTCCCACCCCCCACAGGGTTTCTCTGTTTAGCTTTGGCGCTTGTCCTGGATCTCGCTCTGTAGACCAGACTGGCCCCGAACTCACAGAGATCTGCCTGCCTCTGCCTCCTGAGTGCTGGGATTAAAGGTGGGCGCAACCACTGCCTTGGTTTTTTTTGAGCTGAGTATCGAACCCAGGGCCTTGCGCTTGCTAGGCAAGTGCTCTACCATGGAGCTAAATTCCCGCAGTCAGTTCTCTTAACTGCTGAGCTATCTCTCTACCCCCCCTGTTTTACTTTTTAAAAGTTTGTTATTTACTTATTTTCTTCTCTGCTCTCCAAGGCCTTAGACCAAGTAAGTTTCTAAATACTAGAGCTTGTGTTTTTTCCTTTTTAGTATGGTTTATCCATGTGATGTTAAATTAGAGTGTAGCTTGAGTTTTTCTGCCTGGCCCACGGTCAGGACAAATCTCTATCACCCGCCAGTCCCACAGTTGCTCAGACCTGACCAAGTAAACACAGAGGCTTATATTGCTTACAAACTGTATGGCCGTGGCAGGCTTTTTGTTAACTGTTCTTATATCTTAAATTAATCCATTTCCAATAAATCTGTACCTTGCCACGTGGCTCGTGGCTTACCAGCGTCTTCACACGCTTCTTGTTATGGCAGTGTCTGGCAGTGACTCCTTCCGCCTTTCTGTTCTTTCTTTTCTCCTCTCTGTTAGTCCTGCCTATACTTCCTGTCTAGCCACTGGCTAATCAGGTTTTATTTATTGACCAATCAGAGTAAATTGACATACAGACCATCCCACAGCATTAGAGTATACAGTTAGAGTATATAGTTAAAAACTATTTTTCTGCTGTGGAATGTCATTCTGTATGCTGTGAATGTGTGTTGCTCTGATTGGTTGATAAATAAAATGCTGATTGGCCAGTAGCCAGGCAGGAAGTATAGGTGGGATAAACAGACAAGGAGAATTCTGGGAAGAGGAAGGCTGAGTCAGGACACACCAGCCAGATGCAGGAAACAAGATGACAAGGAAGAACTGAGAAAAGGTGCCAAGCCACATGGCTAAACATAGATAAGAATTATGGGTTAATTTAAGTGTAAGAGCTAGTCAGTAATAAGCCTGAGCTAATGGCCCAGCATTTATAATTAATGTAAGTCTCTGTGTGTTTACTTGAGGGATGCAAGTGGGAGAGATTTGTCCTGACCGCCAGCAGAAAACTTTTGACTACATTTTTCTAGTAAATGTTCTTAGGAGGTCATCATATAATATGGAGAAGAATTTTTGAATCATACTAGTTTATTTTATAGATGAAAGTGAAAACAGGAGATTAAATAGGTCATATTGTTGGGAATTTTTAATTTATAGACTACGGCACTCTTATTTACATTTATCTTTTTAAAACTTTTTATTTTTATTCTTATTCTTATTTTTTGTTTTTTTGAGACAGGGTTTCTCTGTGTAGTTTTGTGCCTTTCCTTGGAACTCTGTAGCCCAGGCTGGCCTCGAACTCACAGAGATCCCCCCTGGTTCTGCTGGGATTAAAGGCTTGGCCACCACTGCCTGGCTAATCTTTTATTTTTTTATAGCCCATTTTTAAATTGTATTGTTCAGTATTTTGATTGGCCAGTGGCTAGGCAGGAAGTATAGGCAGGATTAACAGAGAGGAGTTCTTTATATACTTTGGAGATCAGTCCTCTGTCAGATGTGGGGTTGGTGAAGATATTTTCCCATTCTGTAGGCTGTCTTTTTGTCTTATTGACCATATCTTTTGCCCTACAAAAGCTTCTCAGTTTCAAGAGGTCCCATTTATTAATTTTTTCTCTCAGTGTCTGTGCTACTGGTGTTATATTTAGGAAGTGATCTCCTGTGCCCATGCGTTCAAGAGTACTTCCTACTTTCTCTTCTATTAAGTTCAGTGTAACTGGATTTATGTTGAGGTCTTGGATCAACTTAGACTTGAGTTTTGTACATGGTGATAGAAATGGATCTTATTGTAATCTTTTACATGTTGATATCCAGTTATGTCAGCACCATTTGTTGAAGATACTTTCTTTTGTCCATTGTATAGTTTTGGCTTCTTGGTCAAAAATCAGGTGTTCATATGTGTGCCGATTAATGTCAGGGTCTTCAATTCGATTCCATTGGTCTGTATGTCTAAAACCTTTTATTTTTTTTAAGGTTTATTAATTTTATAATTCTTATGTGTGAGTATTTTGCCAACACATATGTCTGTGTACCACATGAGTGCCTAGTGCCTGCAAAGATCAGAAGAGGGCTTTAGCTCCTCTGGGACTAGAGTTACACACAGTTCCTAGTCATTACGAGGATGCTGGGATGGAATGGGGGTCCTTTGAAAGAGCAACAAAACTCTTAAGTGCTGAGCCATCTCTCCAGTCCTGCAGTATCTTTTTTATCTGTGTCTCTCAAATTTTAATCTAAGAAAATCATCATGGGGCCTGTCGAAGTATTTTTCCTGTCAGTTATGCATTATTAACCCATTTTCTTTCTTATTTTTTTCACTAATTGAGCTGTTTTCCCCCTGCCTGCCCCAGAGATTGAATATACTAGGCAAGTGCACTACTGTGGGGCAACAAACCCCAGTGAGGTAATTCTTGTGTGTGGCACACTTTGTGGATGGCTAAAGTAATGCAAAAATAAGGACTTTGAAGGTAGAACAGAGATTGCAGCTTACGTGTGCCACTTAACTGAGTAGGTAATCTTGGACAAGTTACAAAGCTTTTCTCAGCCTTGTGTTTTATATATGTGAGGAAAAATCAGTGTTTACCTTTTTGCTGTAAATTAAATAAGATGTGAAATGCCAAGCAGGTATTCAGTTTTGGTAGCTCCTCTTATAGTTGGAAATTGAAGTTTGGGAAGAAAAGTATTAAGGTGACAGAAGAAGTTGTATTTCATCAATTATAAGAAACACTTTCTCTGACATTTTTTAAAAAAAGATTTATTTATTATGTATACAGTGTTCTACCTGCATGTATACAGGCAGGCCAGAAGAGTGCACCAGATCTAACTACAGATGGTTGTGAGCCACCATGTGCGTTCTGGGAATTGAACTCAGGACCTCTGGAAGAGCAGCCAGTGCTCTTAACCACTGAGCCACCTCTCCAGCCCCATCTGTTACATTTTCCTAAGCTGCATCTTTGTTGTGATGAAGTTGGCTGTGCTTTAGTTAATCATTGTCTGTTAGTGCACATAGTGGTGGAATAGGCATCTACAAGCTTGAGTGAAAATCCCAGATCATGGTTGGAATAGAAATGTTGCATCCAAATGGGCTTTTGATGGCTCATAATATAACATTATGTGGCAAAACAGGTTCATTGACTGATTTAAGAAAGTCATTTAGAACTGGGTATGTAGGCTTGTATCTTTAGTCTCAGTACTCAGGAGGCTGAGGCTAGAGGATCCTTGTGAGTTTGAGTCTCCAGAATCCAAAGAGCTAGGTGAGGTGGTGTGCACTTGTAATCTTAGCACCATGCAGTCAGACATAGGTAAGTCAGTGCGGCTCCCTGGCCAGCCAGCCTAGCCAAATTGTCAAGCCCCCAGGCCAGTGAGAGACCCTGTCCCAAAAGGTAAAGTGGAAAACTACTGAAAAATGACACCAGAGGTTGTCCTAGCCTTCATCTCCATGTGTGCTCATGTGCATGCCTGCCCCCATGTTAACACATACATATGTGCAATTAAGAAGTGACCTAATCAGAATATAGTATATATCTGTGTATGAAACTGCCAAAGAATAAATTTAATAAAAAAAAGTGATTCAGGAGAGTTCAACTGAGAATGTGAGTAATTTACCAATTTGTTTCTTTTGTTATACATGTAAGAATTTATTACATCATAAAAATAATTCTCTCTCTCTCTCTCTCTTTTTTTTTTTTTTTGGTTTTTCCAGATAGGGTTTCTCTGTGTAGCTTTTGGAGCCTGTCTTGGAACTTACTTTGTAGACCAGGCTGACCTTGAACTCACAGAGATTCACATGCCTCTGCCTCCCAGAGTGCTAGGATTAAAGGTGTGTGCCACTACCGCCTGGCCTAAAAGAACTCTCTTAATAAGTATAAATATAAGCCCCAAGTGATTAAGGTGATCAAGTGTTACATAAATTTTACCAGCAATTTTTTTCTTTTGTGTGGTTTATTTATTTATGCATATGAGTATTGTATTTGGAGGTATGTCTGCATGACAGAACAGGGCATCAGATCGAATTATAGATGGGTGTGAGCCACTATGTGATTTCTGGGAATTGAACTCAGGATATCTGGAAGAGCAGCCAGTGCTCTTAACCACTAAGCAATCTCTCCAGCCCTGCAAAAATTTTTCTTAATGAGAAATAAAATAACATATCATGAAATCATTGGTGTTTAGATATCCTGCAAATTAGTAGTAGAGTATCAGCTTCTGGAATCAAATGCTCTGGTCATTCACCAGTCAGTATTGCTTCTCATTCAGATCTCTTTCAGACTAAAATGAAAAAAATTAAGTAATTCCTGAGAGGGAAATTTTCTTTTTTTAATATGTGGATTGTAAGGAAAAGATCAAATAGAAGAGAGGAAAAATGATTTAATTTTTAAATTAACATAGTTAACTATATGTATTAGGGTTCTGTAGGGGTACGGAACTTATAGAATGAATCTATATCTATCTATCTATCATCTATACCTGTCTATCTAGAGAGAGAGGGGATTTATTAGAATGACTTATTGGCTGTTGGTTCAGCTAGTCTGACAATGACTGTTTACCATTGGAAGGTGCAAGAATCTCAGTGGCTGTTCAGTCCATGAGACTGGATATCTCAGCTGGCTCTAAGGCCAGGCCAGTAAAGGAATAGATTTGCCAGAAAAAGAGAGAGAACATGAGCTAGCAAAGAGTGAAGAGTTTCCCCCTCTCTCTCATGTCCTTTTTTTAAAGATTTATTTATGTGCTCTGTCTGCATGTATGCCTGCAGGCCAGAAGAGAGTATCAGACCTCATTACAGATGGTTGTGAGCCACTATGTGGGTGCTGGGAATTGAACTCAGGACCTCTGGAAGAATAGCCAGTGCTCTTAACTGCTGAGCCATCTCTCCAGCCCCTTCTCATGTTCTTTATATAGGCTGTCACCAGGAAGTATGGTGCAGATTAAAGGTGGATCTTTCCACCTCAAGGTATTTGTATAAAAGTAGGGTTCCTACTTTTTTTTTTTTTTTTGTTTTTTCGAGACAGGGTTTCTCTGTGTAGCTTTGCGCCTTTCCTGGAACTCACTTTGGAGACCAGGCTGGCCTCGAACTCACAGAGATGGGTTCCTACTTTAAATGATTTAATTAAAAAAAAAAATGGCCTCATAGGTGTACCTAGCTGTTTGGGTTTTATTTAATTCTAGATGTTGTAAAGTTGACAACTAAGAATGGCCATCACACTAAATAAATTTAAATACATGCTTTCAAATTATGGTCAGTCATGTAGGGAGGAGTCTAAGACGAAAATATAACTAGCAGAAGAGGATATGCAGTTTGAAAGGGCTATTTAATGAAGCTTTTTTTGGGTCACTGACTACTGCTTATTTGACAAAGAGCCAAGGTTTTAATAATGCCTCTTCCTATTGCTATTTAATGGCTTATTAACTTAGAAGACATTACTCATAGATCTTTATCTGTTTCTAAAATTTAAAGATTCAGTTCTTTAGATTTTGGATGGGGTCATCATTGCAGCTTAATAATGTACACTTGAATGAAGATTTCTCTCCCAAGCCAAAGGGAATAAAACTAAGAGCTAGTAAATTTGTTCATCACTAGGATTAAGCATAGATGTGTGTTGAGTAATTTTGGGAGCACTTTTCCGTGACTTGATCCTTTAGCTACACACAAATGAGGATGAAGGTGATCTCTGTTGGTGGGGCAGAGTGAGAGACTGTACCAAGCACTATGTAGTTGCTTACCATTGTACTACCAGCCCTACTGCATAGTCTTCTATTAAATACAGGACTTTGGACACAAGTCACTTAACTGAGTCTCATATTTCTTGTCTATAGTAATTATAATACTTTACAGGTTATTTTGATAATTAAAGTAATACATGCAAAATATGTCTTGTACAGTGTATGTAATATAATATATTCTTTACAAATTTATGTGAGTTGTAGTTTGTTTTGGTTAAGCAATTGGTAACATCAGTTGAAATTATGGTCTGTGACTATTCTCTAAAGAGTTAATTTGTGGATTGAGAACTGTAATGGACCCAAAGATAAACTGATCCAGTGATACCAAAACCTCTTTAACTAGAATCAGTGGTTCTGGGTACTGTAATTATTATTATTATTATTATTATTATTATTATTTTGGGAGACAGGGTTTCTCTGTGTAGCCCTGGCTGTTCTCTCTGTAGACCAGGCTGGCCTTGAACTTAGAGGTCCGCCTGCCGCTGCCTCCCAAGTGCTAGGACCAAAGGCGTGCACTACCACACCCAGCTCTCCTGTTACAATTGAATAAGATAATATGAAGTAGGAGGAAAGACAATTTCTTCTTTTTTCTTTTTTTTGGTTTTTCGAGACAGGATTTCTCTGTGTAGCTTTGTGCCTTCCCTGGAATTCACTCTGTAAAACCCAGGCTGGTCTCGAACTCACAGAGATCCTCCTGCCTCTGCCTCCCAAGTGCTGGGACTAAAGAAAGGCGTGCGCCACCACCGCCCAGCGACAATTTCTTCTATGCAGTTGATGCATTTGTTGTTGTTTCCCTGAACCTCCTCATCCCAAGTTTTTCCTTCCACTCATGAAAAGTTTTAACTAAAATATTCCAGTAGACTTTGCATGGTATCTCATTGGCCAATTTTTTTTTTTTTTTTTTTTTTTTTGAGCTGAGGATCGAACCCATGGCCTTTTTTTTTTTCTTTTCTTTTTTTTTTTTTTGAGACAGGGTTTCTCTGTGTAGCTTTGCGCCTTTCCTGGAGCTCACTTGGTAGCCCAGGCTGGCCTCGAACTCACAAAGATCCGCCTGGCTCTGCCTCCCGAGTGCTGGGATTAAAGGCGTGCGCCACCACCGCCCGGCGTTCGAACCCATGGCCTTTTGCTTGGTAGGCAAGCACTCTACCACTGAGCTAAATCCCCAACCCCTCATTGGCCAAATTTGTTTCACGTGTCCATTCTTGTCCTTCTGCATGGTGGCTGAGAATGTGACCATCTTAGATTGGGTCTTTGCCAAGAGATACGGTAATGATGACAGTGACAGGGCTTTCATCACATAACTGTTTTGCCCAGTTTGCTGCTGGGCAAAATGGGTCATAGGGATTCATTTCCAATTTACTGTTACTGATTCCTGTGGAAGTGTTAATGCATTGGAGTTAGAATACCAGGGACATTGTTGGAATTCCAGTTGTCTCAAGCAGGTTGTGAATCACGGATTCCATGTAAGCTGTATCTACTCCCAACTCCCTTTGAATTCAGTATCTTAAGTTAAGAGAAGGGTTTTATATTTGCCCTACATAATGGCCAATACGCCATTTGGCTCTTAGGGATCCTTTTTTAGGAATATAGGAGTGGTTAAAATTTTTGCCACTTCTAGAACATTGACAGTTCACGGAAATGTCGATCTAAGAGCCCTGTAGGCAAGTTTATTTTATTTACTTCCTTTTACTTCTTGAGTGAGAGGTTGGTGAAGTGGCTGTACAGAAAGTCAGGAAAGACAAATACGAGCTAGAACTGACCCCGTCTGGATCATTTCCCCTTCACTAACAGGATTGACAGTTCAGTCTTGAAGGATACAGTGTGAAGGAGGGTTTTAGCTGAGGAGGCCTGTGACGGCAGGTTGGTGTTTTCCTTTATAAGTCCTTGAAATACCCATCTGAACCTGCAGTTGTCGTTCTGGGCCGTTTCGTCAGTCTCAGGACGACATGAGCAGCTGTTCCTTTTCAGTGACCGATACCGCCGAGTACAGAACTTTTTATCCTGTGGACTAATCGCTGATACCTTATTTTGCTTCAGTATGTTGCTTGGGCATGCTTTATTTTAATGTTCCATTTGATCTCCTTTTTGGCATTTATGTATGAATCTAGTCACCCAGGTGTTTTTTGTTTTGTGAGCTTTGAAATAAAATAACCCCAATTCAAAAGAAAATGTTATTTTTGGTATCATGAAATAAGTATTACTGTATCTGTGGGTCCAAGGAAACAGTTGGAGTATGTCCTCTGGATTATATTTTAGTGATACTTGTTTTTCTTCTCTGATGGCTAGAAGGTGGGACAATCAGCAGAGACTCTGTTGTATATCCTTTTTTCTGTGTTTTGAATTTTGAACTGGGTGAATATTACCTACTATCCAAATTAAAACTGAGTGACCTAGTAATATTGGTGAATGTTTTACTGCATGTCTATTAAACATAATATTCCTTAAATATTCGTAGCAGTTATTGCTGAAATGTAACCTTTGGCATCTAATTATTATTAGTGAAGTTATTTTCTTTCTTTCTAGTGAAGTTAAGTTCCTTCCTTCCTAAGTTCAACTGGCCTTGAATTTGTGGCAGTCCTGAGCCTACCTCCCAAGTGTGGGGGTTTCAAGTGTGTGTTGCCATGCTGGGCTAATAGTTACTAAAAATTTAAATTATGTTTACCTATTTATTTTTCCCATTTTTTTTGTGTATGGTGTGCATGTGTATGTATGCACTTTTTTGCATGTATATGAATGAGTGCATGTGTATTTGAGGATGAGGATGTGTGAACATGTACATGTGTGAGCATGCATGTGGAGGACCAGTGTTAATGGCAGAAACCATCCTTGATCGTTCTTCTACTTTATTCTTTGAGGCAGAGTCTCTCAGTCAAACCCAGAGCTGGCTTATGTGGTTTGTCTTGCAAGCCAGTGTACTCTAGGCATCTCTTATCTCTGCCTTCTGGGTCTAGAATTCCTCGTGTGTTTACATGGTTTTCTGGAGATCCAAACTCTGATCCTTACACTCACTCAGCACACACTTTAACTGCTGAACCATCTTCCAAGCCCCTACATTTATTTATTTATTTGTCGTGAGTACATATGTGTTCATGAACAAATGATGATAGTATGCATATAGAAGTCAGACGACAACTCAAGGGGGTCAGTTCTCCCCTCAACCATTTGGAATGGGGGAATCCCAACTCTGGCTGTCAGACATGACTGCAAATGCCCTTACCACTGAGCTGTCTCGCTGGCCCCAAACTAATTTTTGATGGAAAATAAATCAGAGCCATTTGTGTTGGTACATGTCTGTAGTCGCAGTACTCAGGCTGAGACATAATTGTTTACTTGATGCTAGCCTTAGCTATTGCGAAATCTTGTATCAAAAGAAAAAAAAAAAAGAATGTACCATGGTTTCCTCTGGAGGATAAGGGTGGGACTTGACTAGGAAGTGCCATGAGGAAGCTGTCTGGAATTACCATCTTGTATCTTGACTGGTGTTTAGGTACATAGCTAAACACTGGTACCAGACATCTTGACTGGTGTATGATTGTCAAAGGTACAGTAATTTATACACAATATTGGTATTCTTAGTTGTATGTAGTTTCCCATAACAGGCTAAGAAAACATTGGGCTGCATGCTGAAAGATTTAGGAGCAAGTGTTTTTAGTGTATATTGTTACAGTTTGCACCAAAAGTAAAACGGATGGCTAGAGAGATATATGTGATAAAGCAGGTATTATGAAGTGTTGTGGCAGAACTTAGGTAATAGCTATATGGGTGTGAACTGCAAAATTATTTTGTTATGTTTGAAAAATTTCACAGTTAACTCTTGAAACTTTCTTTTGATCTCCCTGCTTGTGTTTGGGAACTAAAGCCAATCAAAACTACCTGTAAAACATTAAACTTGTACTGAAAATTACTAAATTATACAACAACAAATGTTGTACGTAACAAAGGTATAGCTCACTTGTACAACATATGCCTAATATGTTTGAGACCCTGAATTTACATCCTCATGTATATACTTTCCCTTCTACTCTCCCATATCCATGTATTTTATGGTTCTTATTGTTTGAGACAGGGTCTCATGTTTTATAGCCTAGGCAGCCTTGAATTCACTGCAGCCCGTGCTGGCCTCAAACGCAATATTTTCCTACTATTTCTGCCTCTTGAGTACTGGGATTACAAGGGTACACCACTATACCCAGCTTAATGAATTTGTCAGAAAAGAGAATAACCTTAAAAATTTATGGGATTTAGTATTCATCTCTACAAATTAGAAAAACAACAATAACATAATGTGTTTTTAAAAAGTTACAAGAGCTGGTATGGAAGTGCTGTGGGATGTCTTTCTGTACACTGTGAATATGTGTTGCTCTGATTGGTTGATAAATAAAGCTACATTGGCCTATGGCAGGGCAGGATAAGGTTAGGCGATACATTCAGACTGAAGGCGAGGCCAAGAAAGGCAGAGGGGGAGACGCTAGCCCGCTGCCCAAGGAGCACCATGCCAACAGACTGGTAATGCCACGGCCACATGCAAAACATAGATTTATAGAAATGGGTTAATTAAGGATGAAAGAGCTAGCTAGCCAGAAGCCTGACTTAGGCCATACAATTTGTAAATAATATTAAGCCTCTGAATGATTATTTTATACACGGCCGTGGGACCGTGGGACTGAGCAAGACTGGAGAAATCTTCCAGCTACAGGTAGCACATGCCTACAGGTTTCAGCATGTAGGAGGCCAAGGCAGGAAGGTTGAAACTGTAATATGTAGGGAGACTGTATTTCAAAAGACCAAAAACTCAGCTTATCAAATGAAGTAATAGGAAAGAATAACTATCATAAGTCAGGGGGTACTGTATAGTGTTGAAAACTATCAAAAGTCTATTGACACATGTTTATGTATTGATGATGTTTAGAAGACCTCTCATTAAAGCCATAACAAGACACCTGTAACCTCATGTGGTGGTTTGATTTATGTTATGGGCTTGGTAAGGTTGTAGTAAATAAATAAGTTATTTAATCATATACTAATCTCCTTGTTGCTATGAAGGAATTTTGTGGATGTGGTTGACATTTACAGTCAGTTTACTTAAGGTAAAGAAATTACCCTCAGTGAAGTTAGTATGCCTTATTAGTCATTTAAAAGGCCTTAGTAAGAGCAAAACTGAAAGTTTCTACAAGGAATTCTCCTTCAAGGCTATAGCACTAATTGCCACCTGAGTTTCTAGTCTGCCCCCCTGCTCTACAAATTTCAGACTTGTCAGCACCCCCCAGTTATATGGACCATATTCTCAAAAATCTATCTATCTCTATTTACCACTTACCTATATATCTTTTTCTCTTTTTCATTCTATTTCTCCTGAGGAATGTTGACTGATTCACTCCTCAATATCAGAAGACAGTTTAAAGGACTGAGAGTACAGGATTAGGAAAAAAATGTCAAATTTCCTACCATTTAAAAACAGTAATGGCTGGGCAGTGATGACACACACCTTTAATCCCAGCACTCAGAAGACAGAGGCAGGTGGATCTCTGTGAGTTTGAGGCCAGCCTGGGCTAGGGCAAGTGTAACACGGATTTCTAAATGTCTTATCATAAAAAATCTGAAACCTGATATTGGAGTGAAAGCTGAAAGATTGAAGAAGGAGAGCAAGTCACAGCCACTACCTCTTACCTCACCAATTCCTCAGCCTGAAAGAGCTCCAGCCAAAAGGGCTTCAGCCGAAAAAGCCTTTAGTTCCTGTCTCCTCACACCTTATATAACTTTTTCTGCCCTGCCATATCACTCCCTGGGATTAAAGGCACGTGTGTGTGCTTCCCAAGCAAAGGCATGAGATCTCAAATGCTGGGATTAAAGATTTGTGCCACCACTGCCTGGCTCTGTTTCTCTCTTAGACTGAGTCAGTCTCTGTAGTTGGAAGTTTCTCTGGTCCTAGGGCTGCTGCTGCAGAGGCTGCGGGCAGGAGCTACAGGGAGTATGTGGTCTTTTGTCACGTGGGCACCACTTATTACCATCAATCCACATGAGTCTATTAAATGGGTAACAGAATTTATTAAGATATAAATTGAGGAAATACACTCACGAATACAGAAGGGAGTAGACAACTGAAAGTGTCCTCTGTTCTGTTCTGACTGGGAGGGAATCCACCTGGCAGGCAGGAGCAGGGAGAAGGGGCATGTGACCCTTCTCCACCTCCTTATAATTGGTCAGGAACAATGGTAGGAAGCACCACCTCCTTTGGGCTGAATAGCCCAAGGTCATGGGCGGAGCAAATACCACTACAAATTTTATGTAGGGTGGCTTTGAACTCACAGAGATCCAGATGGATCTCTGCCTCATGAACGCTAGGATTAAAGGTGTATGCCACCACTGTCTGGCCTCTATGTTTAATCTAGTGACTTGTTCTGTCCTCTGATCTTCAGGCAGAGTTTATTAGGATACATAATGTATCACCACAGGCGAGTTTAGGACAGGCTCCAAAGCTACACAGAGAAGCCCTATCTCAAACAAAACAAAACAAAACAAAACAAAGCAAAGCAAAGCAAAGCAAAACAAAACAAAACAAAACCAGTAAGGATCTTAAGCTTGGAGGTGAATGACTATAATCCTAGTGTTCCAAGCCAATTTGGCTACACAGTCAGGCCCTGTTTGAAAGCAAACAAACAAGCACACACCAGTTAGGACCTGAGAATAGATACAATATGTGAGAACTGATGAGTTGGGCAAGGCTGCTAATTATAATAAAGTGAACATTGCTTGTATACACTAGAAACCACCATTTATAAAAGTAAGAAAATGATTCCACGCTCAAGAGCAATAGTAAACACGCTGACTCATAAGGATTCTCAAGATTAAATCTTAAGTGCTTGCCAAAAATTTATGGAAAGAATTAAAAAAATAACTTCCGAGGGGCTGAAGAGATGGCTCAGAGGTTAAGAGCACTGGCTGCTCTTCCAGAGGTCCTGAGTTCAATTCCCAGCAACCACATGGTGGCTCACAATTATCTGTAATAAGATCTAATGCCTTCTGGTGTGCAAGCATAAATCCAGGCAGAACACTGTATACATAATAAATAAATAAATCTTAAAAAAAACTTCCTGAAGCTGTAAAAGACGACTTGAACTAATGTAGAAATACATACTAATCTATAGATAAAGATTCATTTAAACATCAGTTCTCTAGCCTGTAAATATAGTGGCATTCAAATACAGTTCTTAAAAAGACTTTCCCCTCATCACATTTGTGAAACAGATTCTCAACTTTAAAATAGTGAAATCTGAGAACAGTCAAGACAATTCTGAATTATCAGGTGGTATGTGGGAGAATTACATTATCAAATAAGAACCTGAAGTGCTGTTCTGACAGGGGATTATTACTGTTTTTACAGGATGGGCTCTGTGGCTCAGTCTCTTGCTAGGCTGCTTCAAATAAATGTGTTCTCTTTGCTTGCTTATTTATTTTATTTTATTTTTTTTTGCCTTTCCTTAGACATGGCTTTGCTATGTATCACTGGCTGGCCTGGCACTTTCTGTATACAGCAGGCTAACCTTGAATTTGCAGCAGTCCTCCTGCCTCAGCCTCCCAAGTGCAGGGATTACGGTCATACACCACCATGTTTGGCTTTATTCTGTTTAATATATGAAATCATAATGTTTTTCTATTTAGAATTTTACCACTGAGTACTCTAGCTCTCATGTTTTAAATTAATTATTTGTTTTGGAGACAGGGTTGAGGCTGGCCTTGAACTTCCTTTGAAGCCAAGACTAGCCTTATACTCCTGTTCCTCATGCCAACACCTCTGCAGTGAAGGGATTATAGGCAAGTGCCACTGTGCCTGACTATACTGGTTTTGCTCCCCCATCTTTTTCTTGTTTAGTAGAAGCAGAGTAAAGTGATATTACCTTGTGTGCTATTTAATTGCAGCAGGTGTAAAGTGTACATGGTGTTTCTCACTAATGCCAAGCATTGGGCCAAGTGAGCTGGGCTGGAATTACACAGATAGCCACTAGCTTCTATATTTCAGCCTGCATTTAAGATGAGTTCTGTGCATGGTTGGAAAGTGTGACTGTCAGGTTCTTGGCAGCTGCTGAGAGGTTTTGCATTTTTTACTTATAATTTGCAGTAGTAGTATTTACTAGGACTCCGGGTATCTTGTTTTAGACATTGTAAAAAGGAAGGTTATATGGGTGCTTTAAAAAAATTAAAAGACTAGTCAGTTGAGGTGGGGCATATCTTTGATCCTGCAGGATGCAGAGGCAGGAAGAGCTCTGTGAGTTCAAGGCCTATATAGTGACCTCCAGGACAGCCAGGAAGACATAGAACCTGCCTCAAAAACAAAATATAAAACAAACAAACAAAAAGGCCATGACAAACCTTTTCTTCATAGCTTGGGGGACAGCTAGAAGACTAGCATGTCAAATTAATGTGGCTTTTTATAATTAGATCTAGATTTAATGAATGTCCAAAATAAATTTGTACAAATATAAATGAAAAGGGGGTAGAAAGATGACTCAGTGGTTAAGAGTGCTTGCTGCAGTAAAGATGCATGGACTAAAGGGTATACTGTGTGACTCACTGTGTCACACTGCAGTTTCCATGATGAGATTGTTCTTTCTTTTTTCCTTTTCTCTTAAATCTTATTTTATTTTATGGGGGGTGGGTTACAAGGGCAGAGGGCAGATACAAAGGGATGGGAAGATGAATGGGATCAAGATGCACGATGTAAAACCCACAAAGAATGAACGAAAAGTTAAAAAAGTGCTTGTTGCTCTTCCAGAGGACCTGAATTATGTTCCTAGTATCCATGTTGGGCAGCTTACTTCAGATGCATGGGTTGTAGTGTTCTTTTCTGGCCTTTGGGTACCTGTACTTACATGGCACTCACAGAGAAACATAAGTATCAATAAAAATGAGTCTTAAAAAACAGTATGAAGGATGCTGATAATCCCTTTCTTTTCCTTTTTAATTTTTTGACACCTTTAAAAAAAAGAAGTACATTTTCCTTCACTTGGCAGGAACAGTATCTGTAAGTTTTATATACATTAATTTCAATTTAATTGAAAATTTCTGTGTCAGCATAAAGCTTAATGCTTGTGGATATAAAAAACATTGTATGATAGAGATAGGTACTAGGCATGGTAGTACACACCTTGAATACCAGCATACAGGAAGGAGAGGCAGGTGGATCTCTGTGAGTTTGAGGCCAGCCTGGTCTACGTAGCGAATTCTCTGGACATCCCGGGGAGAGAGGGGAGGGGGAAGAGTGGGGAGGCAGGAATGCAGGTATTTTCAGTGTGTGTAGTTGTAAGATAAATAGGTGTTTTGGGAGTATAGAAAACGATACTTGGTCTAGAATCTGGTTTCATTTAGTGATTTCTGTAAGAGATGATGCCTAAATATCTCATAAAAATGGAAGCTGGTTAAGTTTTCAGAAATGAGAAAGCCTAGCTTTTGTGTGTGTATGTATAATGTTTGTGTGTGTAGGTGGTTGCATGTGGTGTGTGAGTCTTCAATGAGTGATGTCTTCCCCAGTGCTTTTCATGTTACTTTGGAGACAGTGTTTTTCATTGAACTTGGAGCTTACTGATTCAGCTAGACTAGCTGGTTAGCCAGACCCAGTGATCCTCCTGTCTCCATCTCCCCAGCACTTGGATTTTTACCTGAATACTGGGAATCTGAGTTCAGTTCCTCATGTTTGTGTGGCAAGCTGAGCCGTCTCCCTACTCGATACACATTTAAAAAAAGGTAGTGTTTTGGGGTTTTCAAGTAGTAGGGGCTTAAGAACGATAGTACTTACTGCTTTTTTCTTTTTTTTTTTTTGTGACATTATTGAAGATTTTGTTTATATACAGTAAAATTCATCTCCCCACCCTTTTGTTTTTGAGATGATGTCTTACTATGTACTATGTTCAAGGCCTGGCTAGCCTTGAACTTGATAGGTAGATCATGTTGGCCTTGCACTCAGAGTGCCTCTGCCTCCCAAGTGCTGGGAATAAAGGCACGTGTTTTAATTAATTGATCAATTTTCTAGTGCTGGGAATTGGACCCAGGGGCTTGGATTTGCTAGGTACCTGCCCTACCACTGGGCTTATATCCAGTTTGTTTGATGTACTTGTTGGTTTCTTAGTTGAGAAAATACCTCCATCAGATTGCCTGTGGGAAAATCTCTGGGGCATTTTCTTCATTAGTGATTCATGTGGGAGGGCTGGGTTCACTGTGGACAGTGCCACTTCTAAGCAGGTGGTCCTGGGTTATATAAGAAAGCAGGCTCAGCAGAATGGGAGGAGCAAACTAGTAATCAGTGTTGGCATTACAAGTGTGTACCACTATACCAAGGCAGTGAGCGTGTTTTTCTTCTGGTCCTCCTGCCTCTTCTTTATTTAAAATGTTCTATTTATGGTCCTCCTGTTTTAGTTGAGTTGAATTGAATACAGTGGTTTTTCTCCCATAGCATTTATTGGGATTTCAGATATTGGTTGTCCACAGTGGCTACTGTTGTCCAGTTTTATAGTACTTTTCCTTAAGAGCAGGGTAGCATGTATGAGTTTGAAAAGAAAATTATTTCAGTGGGCATGCATGCTTATCTATAATCCTAGCTCTTTGGAAGCTGAGTTAGAAAGGTTGCGATTTCAAGGCCCACGTGGACTACATAGTAGGTTCCAGGACACACATATACACAGACAGACAGACAGACAGACAGACACACCCCTGGACTACAAGCTTCCACAGTAGGTTCCAGGTGTGTGTGTCTCTGTCTCTGTCTCTGTCTCTGTCTCTGTCTCTGTCTCTGTCTCTCTCTCTCTCTCAAGCTTCCAGGACACACCACACAAACACATAGGTTCCAGGTGTCTCTGTCTCTCTGTCTCTCTGTCTCTGTCTCTTTGTCTCTCTGTCTCTGTCTGTCTGTCTGTCTGTCTCTCACACACACACACACACACACACACACACACACACACACACACACACACACACACACACGGCAGGCCGTACTTTGTCCTCAGCCAGGCTGAAAGGCAAGTCTGCTTGCAGTACAGACCTGCGCTGCTGCACCAGCGGTCAGTCCACTTGCTGCCAGCATGGCTTGTTTGTAGAATTCCTAATTCATTTCTGGCTCCACTTCTTCAAAATACGCAGGAAATGCTCTGCCAGCTCATAGGCCCAGTTTTTCTTGTGGCAAATGCTGGTTTTAAGTTTTATGACTCAAGAACTGCTGTGAGGAAATGTAGTCCCTCCTTTGCTTGAGACTTGAGGCCTCCAGTCTTCTTCCCTTTCTCTTTGTTACCCAGATGTCTGTCCTTTTGGCACATTTTCTGCTTACAGGTTGTATATCTTCTGGTTTTGTGGTAGATCAGAATAACATCTTTTCTTTTTTAAAGACAGAATCTCACCATGTAGCCCAGGTTGGCTGTAAACTTGAAGTACTTCTGCCTCGGCCTCCTGAGAGCTGGGATGGTAGGTATTAAACCACATGCCTTGCTTTACGTTTGTTATTTTTTGGTGTTGTTTTTATTTTCTATTGCTTTTGAGTGGTTTCTGAGAAGGAAAGAATTTGGACTTTTTTCCCTGTCATTTAAGACTATAGCAGTTTAAAATATACATTTTTTCTTAGAATTTTCTATATTCAACTAGTCAAAATGTTGAAACTAGATAAAACATAATGTAAATGTGGAATATATTTTTACTTATTTAATAAATAAATTTATAGTATTTGCCATGTGCTGTTTGTTCCAAGTACTTTAAAAACATGTACTAATTACTTTTTATAATTCTATGAGGTAAGCTCTCTCTTTCACACTAGTACACATTTGTGCTGTCCTCCCACACCATGGAGTCTCTTTATATAACTTAGACTGACCTGGAAATCACTTTGTTGCACAGGTTAGCTTTAAACTCATGGTATTTCTATAGCTTCCTCAGTGCTAGGATTGTAGATATGATTGTAGACAGAAAGATTCTGGCTTTATTGTCTTCTCAATTTATTGGTAAGGAACTGAAGTATAGTCAGGAAACTAAGGGAATCTAGTTCTTTAGAAACAAGAGTCGTTCCTATTTGTCACTGTATGACGGTAGCATTTGTGGGCCTTCTGTTAGTGAATCCTTTCAAAGCAGGGTTCATGTCTCAGTCTTTATGCTGGCACACCTTATTTTATTGTGCTTCAGAGTACTGTGAATTGTTTTTGTTGTTGTTTTATTTGTTTTTTAAAAATTGAAACTTTAAGAATGGATGTGGTAGTGCATGTCTATAGTCCAGATACTTAGGGAAAGTCTGAGTCTACTTTGGGAAAGCCTTAGCAATATAGTAAGAATTCACCCCACAAAATAAAGTGAGATACACTGAAAGTAAAATAAATAAAATAGTAAATTAAATTTAGTTAAAGGTTTGTGATCACCTGCTTTAAATAAATCACTTGGTACCATTTTTCCAGAGGCTTGTTACTTTGTGTCTTACTTTTTTTAGTTTGTTTTGTTTTTCGAGACAGGGTTTCTTTGTGTAACAGCTCTGGCTATCCTGGAATTGTCTTGCCTAGGAACTCACAGAGTTCCTCTCACTCCTGAGTGCTTGGATTAAAGGCATGTGCCACCACTGCCTGGCTCAAAGTCACATTTTGATAATTCTTGAAATATTGACAACTTGAAATATTGACAACTTTTCCATTATTATTTATATATTGCTCTGTAGTCATTGATCCTTCATGTTATTAGTATATTTGTTTTGAGGTACCATACACTGTACCGACATCAAAAGGAGAATTTAGTAACTGTTACATGTGTTCTGACTGATCAGCTGATGCCAGACTTTCTCATTCTCTGCCTTCTTATTCCTCAACTGTATTAAAATCAGCCAGTTGAAAGGGAGGATTGCATGTGTTTCACTTCAGGACAAAAGCTAAGAATGATTAAGGTTAGTGGGGAAGGCATCTTGAAAGATAGGCCTTTGTGCCAAATAGTTAACCAAGTTGTGACTACAAATGAAAAGTTGGTAAAGGAAGTTTAAAATTGCTACTCCAGGGGACACAAACGATAGGAGAAAGGGAAAGCACAGAAGCCTTTTTGCTGCTATGGAGAAAGTTTCCATTGTTTGCTTAGATCAAGTCAACCTCTGCATTGCCTTTGTCCAAAGCCTTACCCAGAGCACACTCTGCTCCCTTCAAGTATATGAACACTGGGAGAGGTGAAAAAGGAAGCTACAGAAGGAACATTTGAAGCCAGCTAGTTAGCTCATGATGTTTAAGAAAAAAAGCCATCTTTATGTTAGTAGAAGAAAGTGTCCAAGGAAGCAGCAAGTCCTTGTGGAGAAGCTACAGTGTGTTATTCAGAAGGTAGAGTTAAGACCACTGAAGAGGTAGGCACCCTGAATGAGGGGTTTTTGAGGCAAACAAAAAGCCTTATATGGAGGAAGCCTAAATCTAGTTCCTCCATAGCTAGAGAGGTCAGGCTGACTTGTTTAGGGGCCGTTGCAGATGGTGACTTCAAGTTGAAATGAATAATCATTTATCATCTAAAAGTCCTGGGGCCTTTAAGGATTACGTTATATCTGTTCTGCTTTTTGTAGAGAGCTGTAAGTGGAGCAACAAAAAGCATTTGTTGTTTTTTGTTTGTTTTTGGTTTTTATGAGACAGGGTTTCTCTGTGTAGTTTTGGTTAATGTCCTGGATCTTGCTCTGTAGAGCAGGCTGGCCTTGAACTCACAGAGATCCGCCTGGTTCTGCCTCCTGAGTGCTGGGATTAAAGGCGTGCACCACCACCACTGTTCGGCCTCATTTGAGTTTTTTAAACTTACTGTTGGGACTTATTGTTCAAAAAAAAAAAAGGATTTCTTTGACAAGATTACTGCTTAGACCCATGTATGGTGGTGCATATCTGTATTTATAGCACTGAAGAGGTAGAGGCAGGAGGAGGGGGAGTGTGAGGTCATTCTGGGCTACTTGACAAGACCTCATCTAAACAAACAGAAAAAAAACCCAAAAACCTGGTGTCTCTATCCAAAATGCACATATACATGCATACAGATGGATGGATAAGTAAGTAGGTAGGATTGCTCTGCTTGTTCACAGCATTCCTGGTCATCCAAGAACTCTGAGGGTTTAAACGATGCTAACATAGCATTCACTCGGCAACTTATGCATTAGAAAGTAATTTTTATTTCCAGGGCTTCTGATTTAAGAAATTCTTTTTGTAAGGCCATATTTGCTGTGGTTATTCCTCTGATGAATTTGAAAAAAATAAAATGAATACTTTCTGTGAAAGACTCAGTATTTTAGGCCATAATATTTTTTCTAGTGACTAGAGATAACATTGATGAAACAAATTAATTTTTTTGGTTTTGGATTTTTGATACAGGGTTTCTCCGTATATCAGCCCTGGCTGTCCTAGAACTCACTGTGGACCAGGCTGACCTTGAACTCACAGAGATCCACCTACCTCTGCCTTCTGAGTGTAGGAATTAAAGGCATATGCCACCTCTGCTGGCTAATTTTTTGTTTTTTAAAGAAATTTCTAGTCAGAAACCATAACTCTGATCATATTTTCTCATGTGCTGAGCAAAGTTTCTACCTCTGAGCTGCATGCATAGCCCATAAGATCCTCTATTCTAGATGCCATAAGAACATTTATATGGAGATGCAGAGGTTAAGAGCACCTATTGGTCATTTAGAGTAGTGGTTCTTAACCTATGGGTTTATGACCCCTTTGGGGTTACAGGGGTCACCTAAGACCATCAGAAAACAGATATTTACAGTATGATTCATAACAGTAACAAAATTAGAATTATGAAGTAGCAACAAAAATAATTTTATGGTTGGGATCACTACAACATGAGGAACTGTATTAAAGGGCCACAGCATTAGGAAGGTTTCTCATTCACTGTTTTAGGATCCCAGTTAATTCCCAGCACCCACATCAGGTGCCTCCAGCTTCATGAGGATTCAATTCATGGGGATTCTTGTCTCAGGGCGTGCACGCACGCACACACGCACGCACGCACGCACGCACAAACATTAAGAAATAAATAAAAAAGAACATTTGTAGCTAGGTGTGGTGGCACATAGTTGTAATCCCAGCACTCAGGAAGTTGAGTTAAGGAGATGGGGAGTTTGAGGCCAGCATGGACTACCTAGAGTAGTTCTTGTATTTTACTATTAAATTAAAAAATATACTATGAATACAAAATATTATACTTGTTATTGAGATCATTCTTATAGTTCCTCAAAAGTTAAAGCGAAATTATCATATGATTTAGCTGTTCTACATTTATACACACACACACACACACACACACACACACACACACACACACACACACACACAAGATCATTTAAAATATATATCTCAGGCCAACAAGATGACTCAGTGGGTAAATCCTGATGACCTAAGTTCAATCATCAGAATCTCTATAAAGGTAGAAGGAGGGAACCAGTGTAACAAAGTTGTCCTCCAACCTCCACACTGTGCTATAAGCATGCACTATTGTATGTGTGTGTGATGTGTATGTGTACAGATAGAAACTTAGGTGCTTATGGCAGCATTATTTTTAATAGCTAAGACGTAGAAATGACTCATGTCTATCACTAGATCCAAGGATAAACAAAATGTGGTGTAACCATATAGTGGGATATTCAGCAGTTAAAAGAAATGTTTTGAATGTAAATGTAATGTAAGTGTAAAATGAATATAAATGTAAATGAAGTGTTAAATTTAAATTTAAGTTAAATAAAGTTAAATTTAAGCTAAATGGGGTTGGGAGGATGGCTCTGTAGAGTACTCATAAGCATGAGGACCTGAGTTCCATCTTCAGAACACATGTAAAAATGCCAGGTGTAAGTGGTGCATGTATGTAATTCCAGCACAGTAGAGACAAGATAGGAGTAGTTGGTAGGCAAACACCATTGTGCCCAGCTGTAAGTGTTAGCATGTGAGCATGTGAGCCATAGAGTCTGAAATAATGCATGTATAGGAAGTATATTCTTACATCATAGCTTCCAGTAGCCTTATTCTTGTTACTGTAACTCCTGTGAAAAGAGACTGTGCTGGTGTGGTTTTCTTTGTCTGAGCTCATTCCCCTCCCCCACCCCCACATATCTTACAAGGCAGTATTTAAAGCTGTGTTGATTAATTTACATGAGGTTTTAAAGTTCTACTTTTGGTGATTAATTTTTGTTTGTATTTCTAGGACTTTCAGTCAGAAGAAGGCTGCTATTGAAAGAGAGTACGCACAGGTGAGTGTGGGCTGCAGCCCCTCTGCTTTGGACACCTCTGCTTGACTTAAGATCAGATGTCCTGTCAAGGAGAACCTTGGACTCCTTCTGCTGCCTGCCCACTTGTGACTGTCTTCCTTTGGTGCCCTTAAATTTTTTCTTTTTCTTTTCTTTTCTTTTTTTTTTTTTTGATAGAGTTTCTCTGTGTAGCCCTGGCTGTTTTGGAACTCTCTAGACCTTTGCCTCCCCAAGTGCTGGGATTAAAGGTGTGCACCACCACCACCTGGCTGTTCCTTTCTGATTTTTTTTTTTAAAAAAGACAAGCTCTGACCGTGTCATTCTGGCTGGCCCTAAACTGTCTATGTAGAACAGGCTGGCTTCAAACTCACAGAGATCTGCCTACCTCTGCCTCTTGAATGCTGGGATTAAAGCCATGTGCCACCAAGCCCTGCCAAAATTCATTTTACTTTGTTTTATTTTATTTTTGAGACAAAGTCTCATTGTGTAGTTCTGCCTAATTCCCTTTTTTGGATCCATTTAAATCTTAAAGTAAGGCTTCCTTATAATAAAGAAGATCATAGATGAGGTTTCTCACTTGAACCTTGGGCTGGCAGAGATAGTCTAGCTAGACAGCTTGCTCCAGAGGATCCTCTGTCTTTACTTCAGAGTGCTGGGATTACAGGAGGCCACATGCTGGCCTCATATTGACAGGGGTGCTAGGGATCTGAACTCCACTATTTAGCATTATGTCGCACTAATGCTATATAAGTGATGCTGAGCCTAATAAGATTTTATGATTTGTTTTGATGGCTGTGGTAAGTTAGGAAAATATCATAGATATGGGTCAGTTTCATGGTTGAATCTCCAGTATTGATAATAGTTTCTTACAATTTCCAAAAATTATTTCGTCTACTTTTTTTTTGCTACTCTTCTGAAAATATGAAAGTTTGTTACACTGAAATATTTGGCAAAGCTTAGAGAAAAATCAAATAGAGTTTAATTTCATTTTGGGTGTACCAGTGTTTTGCTTTCCCGTGTGTCTTGTGTACTGTGTCTGTTCCTGGTGCCCATGGAAGCGAGAGGGCATCAGATCCCCTAGGACTGGAGTTATAGACAGTTATGAACCTCCATGTGGGTGCTGGAAATCAAACCTGGATTCTCTGTAAGAGTATCTACTACTCTTAGCCACTGAGCCATCTCTCCAGCTCCTATATATAAACATTTTAAAATCAGTTGGAAATTTCAGCATTTGCCATTATTGTGGGACTTTATTGTATTATTATATTATTGTATTACCTCTGTCATTGCACTATCTAACAGTCTTTTTGGGAGATCCAGAATTTCAGCTGTTACTTATTGTTGGTGTATCATCTGTTATCTAAATAGGAAGACTGGGTTGAGAAGATGGTGCAGGGAGTAAGTTGCTTGTATAATTGTGATGACCTGAGCTGATCCTTGGAACCTACAAACAAGCCAGATGAGGTAGCATGTGTCTGTACTCTCCAGTGCTCCTACAGAGGAATGGGAGGCGGAGAAGAGAGTTCCCAGAAGCATACATGTGCACAGATAAGAGACCCATGTCTCGAACACGGTGGAATTTGAGGACTGACAGTAGAGGCTGTCCTCTGACCTCCATAGGCACTCACACTCACATATACCTACTTCTTACACGCAAAAGATAAGTAAGTAAATAAATAAGTAAGCAAGATTGTTTTTTATTGCTAAAAGAAATGGGGGCTGGTGATGGAGCTCAGAGTACTTGTTCATCATGTGCAAGACTTTGAGTTTGATCTCCAGCACTGAAGGAGAAAGAAAAGAAGTAAAGAGAAAGGAAAAAAATAATTCTAATTTAGATGCTTGAACTTTTAATTTTCTTTATTACTTTACCTGTTTTTTTAATTTATTTAAAATTTTTATTTTAGCATACAAAGTAAAGGGTTTCATCTTCATACATATTTGTCATTTGTTCCTCTTCCCCAATTTATCAATTTTAATTCACATATATATGTGTATGTGTATTGCATGTATGTATGTGTATGTATGTATGTATGTATGTATGTATGTATGTATATTAATGAGACAGAGTCTCCCAGTTTATTTCTGGCCGGCCTGGACTTTGACATGTAGAGTAGACTGGCTTCTAATTTAGAGATCCTCCTGCCTTTGCCTCCCAAGTGCTGGGATTAAAGGCAGGTGCCACCACGCCTGGCCCATTTCATTGTTTTTGATATTATTCTGTTTTGTTGTATATATGTTGTGGTACTGGGGATTGAATTGGGGGCCAAATACATGCTAGACAAGTGTTCCATCACTTTGCTATATTCTCAGCCTAATGATATACTATTTAAAAATTACATGTTTATTTTAAATCTGTTTTCATATATTGAGAAAGTATTTACCAAATACTCTTCTAGATACTAGGGATACAGCAGTGCTCACAAAAGGAGTGGAGTGGGCATAGTCCTTACACTTACGTTCTTTCTATGGATGTATGTAGTCTTCCAGGCCACTATACTAAATTTTTACTGTTCAATGCCATTGACATGGCATTATGGTTAAATGGTCATTCTTAAATGACTCTTAGGCAGTTATTACTAGTAATACTGGTTATCTCTTAATAGAAGATTGAATAGCCAAAAAGATTTGAGCATTTAAGAGATTCAGAGAACATATAGAAGTCATTTTAATGCAAAAGTATTTTAAAAAGCCAACTTTTGCCCTGTGGGGGAGAAGAGGCAAGGTCTTTGGACTTCACTGCTCTTTGGTCAATCTTTTTTTTTTATTTTTTATTTATTATTATTATTATTATTATTATTTTGGTTTTTTGAGACAGGGTTTCTCTATGTAGCTTTGGTGCTTGTCCTGGATCTCACTCTGTAGACCAGGTTGGCCTTGAACTCACAGAGATCCGCCTGCCTCTGCCTCCCGAGAGCTGGGATTAAAGGCGTGCGCCACCACCGCCCGGCTAAATATGAATATTGAATTATCTCCCTCTGCCCCCCTCCCCCCCGCCCCCCCAGACAGAGTTTCTCTATGTAGCTTTGGTACATGTCCTGGATCTCGCTCTGTAGACCAGGCTGGCCTCAAACTCACAGAGATCTGCCTGGCTCTGCCTCCCAAGTACTGGGATTAAAGGCGTGTGCCACCACCACCCGGCACTCTTTGGTCAATCTTTTATGAAGCTTATTTTATTTTTGCCTTAAACTTGCAAATGAAATGCAAATTGCCAGTCTATTAAGAAGCAGCAGCAGCAGCCAGGTATGGCTCCTGCTTCTGATTTCAATACTTTGGAGGCTTTCATTGAATTTCAAGAGAGCTTGTGCTACAGAGTGAGTCTTTCCAACATCTCTCTGTGTGTGTGTGTGTGTGTGTGTGTGTGTGTGTGAGAGAGAGAGAGAGAGAGAGAGAGAGAGAGAGAGAGAGAGAGAGAGAGAGAGAGAGAAGTCATTTGAACTTGAGACAGATCATTTGAAAAATGTTCCCTCAAATACATGTAATACATGTAACATAGCTTTAGGGGAATGTTAGGAGGAAAAAGAAAGAAGAGAGAAATGTTGCTGATTCTCATTAGACTTGGTGGAATTTGAGTGGTGAACCCTTTCAGGTTGCGTGGCAGTTTCAGTTTTCTACAGGAATATTAATGTTTTAATTTTTAGCTGTGGTTTGTGAAGTTCACTTTGTAATTCTCCAGAAATAACAGAATGTCTGTTTATACAAACATAACAAATGGATCTCTGAAAATAGAGTAGCCCCAAAAGATCATCAAATAGCACTAAATCTTGGGGTAAAATCAAGCCTGGCTTGAAGATAGCTAGCCACTAAAGTGTTTGTAAACTCATTTTTAGTACTCAAACTGAAATCGCCGCAGGCAAGTTCTGTGTATTAATGTACTTCCTGTAGTCTTTGGCAGAATGTTGTTAGTGAAGGAAGGATACAAAAGGTTACTGTGGTTGGAGAGAAAGAACAGGAAAAGATTGTGGACTTTTAAGGGCGGCTCCTTACTGAAGGACAAACACAGAATAAACATACTCATGCTGGCAATTACCCTGTAATATCACTCTATAACACCTAAAACTTTGTTATTTAAATTTTTTTTAAGAAATAAATTTACAAACAGTACAGCATGGTACGCATGATTGCATAATTGTGATAGGAATTCTCTTTGGTGAATTCCATGTGTATAGAGGCTTAAAGTGTAGCCAAGCCACTTTAATGCACTTAACTTTTCTGTGCTATTAGAGAAACACATGCACTGTATACTTGAAGCTTTTTTCTTCTTCTGTGCTTATTCTGTAAATAGGGAGACAGGGTCACTACTAAGAAAGCTCATCAGAACAAAATTGAGGGGATTACTATTTATATCGATGCTTTTAAAAAACGACTTCATTGTAGTATCTTATTTTCTTTGGCTTACAGAGGTGTTAGAAATACAATTGGAAGAAACAGGCTAATATTTGTCTCACTATATATTTTTATATAGTTTAATTTTTAACGTTGTAAAGCAGTGTTAGAAGAAATTGTTGATGTGAATAAATTTCGTCTTCCTGGGCACATAGATTTGCTAGACTTTCATCTTTCCATGGCTGTTCTGTAGTACATCTTTTAAAGAAGTGAGTAAAAATAACTGCTTAGCTGGGTGGTGGTGGCAGTGGCACATGTCTTTAATCCCAGTACTTCTGAGTCAGAGACTGGTGGAACTCTGAGTTTGAGGCCAGCCTGCTCTACAGAGCAAGTTCCAGGACATCCAGGGCTACATGGAGAAACCCTGTCTCAAACAACAAAACAAAAAAATTGCTTATTCTGCTTCTTTTCTTTTTCTCTCCAGATCCTGTTTCTATTAATGATTATTGGTTAGGCCAGCATAGAATAGTGGAGAGAGGGAAGAATTTAGGCTAGAGCTGTGGTTTTGAAACTCTTGTAGATAAGCATGCCTGTTTTTCCTTCCTCCTTCCCTATCCCTCTGTGGTGTGTCGTCCCCCCCCCCCCTCCGTTTCTCTGTGTAGCCCTGGCTGTCCGGGAACTCATGGTCTTCCTGCCTTAATGGGGAGGGATAATTATCCCAGTTAGGATTAACAAGTGTGTGTCACTATGTCTCAATGCTTATTTTACTTTTTATGCTTTTAATTTCTTGCTCCTTTTTCTCCCCAGAAAATTTTAGCTGGTTTGTTTATAATTGTCATAAAGGTGAACTGTTGAAACATATTCACTGAAACATTTTAACTTTCATTAGTGCTTTACATCTTGCATTTATATTGAAAAATCATACACAAATAAAAATGGAAAAACTGCCAATACCTGATTTCTGCTCCCTATTTTCCATTCACAGTCATATGCTTGATCCTATGGGGGAAAAATAATTAACATGTAGAATTACTGAAAACAGAAAGAAGAGGGAGAAAAAATTTTTTCAAGAATGAAATGTTTTCTCTCACAATGGTACTCTAATGTAAGTTTTATGTATATGGAGACTACTACCTGGATATCTTTTGGTTTAATAGGTTAGTACCTTCAAAAAGGCCAACCAGATATATCTCACTTGCCTCCTTACAAAGCACTAATAGCTACACTCTGGAGCACAGGCCTGTTTTGAAGTACTGAGCAATTTCTCACACCAGACACTGGGAAGGGAGTCTGTGAATCACAAGTTCAGTAGACTTGCAATAGCATCTGATTTCAGGGAGTGCCACTGTACCATGCCTTTAATGATGAGATTTCTTCACCCCTATAGTAGAGGGGGCACTCCTGTGAGTGTTTTTTTTTTTTTTTGTTCTTGTAGCCAGTTGTTTCTGGGTATGTTACCACCAGTGGATTTGCTGGCAGTCCACTTTCTACAAGCCATGGTTGGGCACCTCGTTACTTATCCCCCTTCTTTGGCTGAAGCTTGGCGAGTGAGAGGGGGTGTGGTGGCAGCGGCTCTTAATCCTTTTTTATTAGGCATATTAGTCTGCACCTGTTTCCGCTAATTTGTTTGAGTCTATAAATTGAGTTTGAGTCCCCTCCTCTAATTGATCAAAACCTGTTTCTTTGTTTTACTTTCTCCTATCTCACCTCTGTATGTGGGTTCCAGTTGTGCAGTCTTCTTTCTAATGTAAGTTAAGATAGATTGAGGCTTTAGATGTCAGGCATTATTCTAAGCATTTTATATGCATTAATTTTTGTTTCCCATTAACCTTTTGGAAGTAGTTACTGCTATTCTTTTTACAGTTGCAGACACAGGGCAAGTAAGTAAAGTTGCTTTCTCCACTCCCTTCAAATAATCTAGTCTTTGAGCATATTAATAAATGGCTTGCTTGCTTGCTTAATGATGTGAGTGTGGGGTCATGTAACAACTTTGAGGAGTCAGTTCGTAATTCCACCTTGAGGCAAGGTGTCTCTTGTTTCTGCTGCTGTGCTGTGTACTCCAGGCTGATATGTTCTTTATCTTCAAGCATATCCTCTTGTGTCTGCTCCTTATTTGGCTGTAGGAGTGCTGGGATTACAGTGTAAGTCACCATATCTAGCTTTTTATGTGGGTCCTGCGATCAAACTTCGGCCATCAGGTTTGTGTGGCTACTGCTTTTATCTGTTGAGCCACCTATGTTCACAAGCACATTTTAAAAGGAAAAAAAATAAAAGGACCAAATAATTTTTAAAGATTTATTTTTATTTTTTTATTCATGTGTATGTGTGTGTCTATATGAGTTGTCTTTGGGGGTGCTTACTGGGATCAGAAGAGGGTGGGAACCAACTCCATCCTCTAGAACAAGAATAGTGTTTTTTGTTTATTTATTTATTTATTTATTTATTTATTTATTTATTTATTTATTTATTTATTTATTTATTTATTTATTTATTTTTTTGAGACAGGGTTTCTCCCTGTATAGCCCTGGCAGTCCCAGAACTCACTTTGTAACTTTCTAGAGCAGGCTGGGCTCAAACTCTCAGAGAATTGCCTGCCTGTGCCTCCCAAGTGCTGGGATTAAAGGTGTGCATCACCACAGCCGGGCAGAATAAGTGCTCTTAACTGCTGAGCCATCTCCCCAGACCCATAAGCAAGGTTTTGATACAATATCTGGTTAATATATTAAGACTTCTGGGGGCTGGAGAGATGGCTCAGAGGTTAAAGAGCCCTGGCTGCTCTTCCAGAGGTCCTGAGTTCAATTCCCAGCACCCACATGGTGGCTGACAACCATCTGTAATGTGATATGCTACCCTCTTCTGGTAGACAAAACACTATGTACATAATAAAGAAATAAATCTGTAAAAAAAAAAAAGACTTCTGTTGGTCAAGGATTATTTGAGAGAGAGGAAAACCTATCCTTTTTGTTCCCATGAGTTTTCATCATTGTAAACAGTGTCATTGCTTTCAGATTGCCAGAATTCTTAGTGTTAATAGTTAACAAAAAAGAGCACAACCTGGAAACTTGATTTTTGAGACGAGGCCTCTTACCTATAGCCAAGGCTGGCCCAATTCACTATGTAACCTAGCCTTGCCTCACTCATACTCCCAATAGTGCCCCTGTCACAGTTTCCCCAAGAGTGGGATAATAGATGTGAGTCACCACGCGCCCAACTATTTCATGTTTTATGGAGCCTTAGTGATGGTTGTAAGGACTGTGGAAACTGATTAGAAATTATACTTCTGACTGGTAGGTAATATAAAAAATAAGATATAAGTGATTATTAATTCTACTAGAAAATGAAACAAGTCCAAAGAATAGCTGCTCTCATGGAAGAATTATGCAAGTAATAAATTTTGTTAAAATACCTTTTTACTTTTTTAAACATTCATTTTTATTTTATGTGTATGAATATTTTGTCTACGTGTATGGCTGTGTACCATATGTGTGCCTGGTGCTTGTGGAGGCCAGAAAGGGGCATCAGATCCCCTGGAACTGGAGTTACAGATGGTTGTGAGCTGCCATGTGGATGCAAGGACACAAACCCAAGTCCTCTGGAAAAGCAACAAGTGCTCTTCAACTTGGAGTCGTGTCCGCAGCTCTGAACACAAATCTTGAAGGCTGCTGAAGCCATCCCCCAATGTTTTTCTGGAAAACCTTTCTGTTAGGCATTGTACTGGTTATGTTCACACATTTTTAGGTGTGTGTGTGTGTGTGTGTGTGTATACATTTAAAGATTTATAGCCAGATATGGTAGTGCACACCTTTAATCTTTCACTTAGGATGCATATGCAGGAGGATCTCTGAGTTTCAGGTCAACCTAGTCTACGTGTCGGCTTGCTGACTGACCAGGGTTATATAGTAAGACCCTGTCTCAAAATTGCTTTTTAATTTACATTTTATTTATTTATTTATTTATGTGTGTGTGTGTGTGTGTGTGTGTGTGTTACAAAGACTCTTCTGCATTTCCCTGAGTAGTTATTTACATTCAAGATGCAGATCAAGTGTCACCCTACCATGGACTGTCATCTGCTGCTCTGGATTTGAGAACTCTCTAATTCGCCCCAGTTATAGTTTCTTGTGTATAGCATATCATTTACTATTCTATTATGCTGCTAATGTTTGGTGAATGTTTATTAAATGAATGGAAAATATCATTTCAGGTTTTGAAAATTAATAATTTCTAATAATGGCAATAAAATAGGGTAAAACTAAATTCTTCTATCATGTCATAATCAGCTCTTTGGACCTGGAAGTGCTAAATTGATTCATTCAAACAAAGGTGAAATAAATTTGCCATAATCATAGTTTTTTTTTCTTTCCTTTCACTGTTGATTATAGATGAACTTGAAAATCTTGGGAAACAAAAAATAATTTTTGAAAAGATTACATTTAGTTATATAGGTAGTGTTCCTCTTTTTATATTTTCTGGTAGTAAAAAGAATGCTGATAGAATTCAATTTACAATTTGTTTTTATTGAATAGATTCTGTTTACTTGTTGAGGCTTTTTTGTTCCTTTCCTTTTCTGAGGCAAAGTCTCCCGGTATAGACCACTCTGGCCTTGAACTCACAGAGATCCACCTGCTACTGCCTTCTGAGTGCTGGGATTAAAGGCATGCGCCACCACATCTGGCTTATTGAGGTTTTCTTTCTTTCTTTTTTTTTTTTTTTTGAGACAGTGTTTCTCTGTGTAGCTTTGTGCCTTTCCTGGAACTCACTCTGTAGCCCAGGCTGGCCTCGAACTCGCAGAGATCCACCTGCCTCTGCCTCCCAAGTGCTCGGATTAAAGGCGTGTGCCACCACCACCGCCCAGCCGAGGTTTTCTTAAGACAGGTTCTTTCTACATTGCCCTGATTGACCGGCTCTGATTCTGTAGCCCAGTTTGGCTTCCCACTCATGATTCTCTTGCCTCAGCCTTCTGAGTACTGGAATTGTAGATGTATACCACCATGTCTGTCTGTATTTCTTGTCTTCTTTCTGTCGTGCTGAGGATTGAACTAGGCTATTTTCATGCTAGGTAAGCATCCTAATAAGTTACAGTCTCTCAGCATGCTGGGGTGTGTGTGTGAGGTGTTTTTAAAATCAGTCTGTGTGTGTGTGTGTGTTGTGTGTGTGTTGTGTGTGTGTGTGTGTGTGTGTGTGTGTCTGTCTGTCTGTCTGTCTGTCCGTCCAAAGTCTCTACATAGCCTTGGCTGTCCTGGAACTCACTTTGTAGATCAGGCTGTCCTCAAACTCAGAGATCCGCTTGCCTCTGCCTCTCAAGTATTAGGGTTAAAGACATGTGCCACCATATCCAGCAGGAACACATCTCTTTATGTAGTTTCTGAGAGTGCTGATACTTCAGTTTTTGAGTTCAGAAACTCAATTTTATCATTTTACCTGGAGGAGATGTTCCAGTAAAGTGAAAGGACACAGTCTATTCATATAATTTGGGGATATAATTTAGCTATTTTAAGGTACTCGGTAAGTAAGTTCATGGATCAGACTGTTTAAAATAGGCATACAATGTGAATTGACAAGTGAATTTGAAGACAGTTATTTGGGAAGGGAGAGTTCATGACCTGAATTCCAGCCTGGTCTACAAAGTGAGTTCCAGGAAAGGCGCAAAGCTACACAGAGAAACCCTGTCTCGAAAAACCAAAAAAAATAAAAAAAAAAAGTGAAATGTATAATGTGACAAAATTTCCCATTTAGGCCATTTTCAAGTGCATTGTTCAGTGAATTCATATATATTTACAATGTTGTACAACTGTCACTATCATTCCCAGAATACCTCTATCACTTTAAACAGAAACTATGTGTTAGATAATCATTCCCCACTGTCTCTTTTCTCAGCCCTTGATATATCTCATCTACTTTCAGCCCATATATTTCCCCAGTCTGAATATTTCACCTAAGTTGAATAATAGTATTTGCTCTTTCTGAGTTCAGAGTTTATTGTTCTTAACAGGTATTTCTTCCTGTATTTTGTAGGATTATCTGAGTAATGGTTGACTCTCCCTATCCTCCATCATCGTCTTTTTCTCCTCCTCCTTCTTTTGGTGGTTCTGGGAATTAAACCCAGAGCCTTGCACATGCTGGGCAGTTATTGGGATGCTAAACTGTACTCCCAACACCTATATTATATAGACTGTATAGCCTGTCAATGAAGATTTTTTTTTTTTTTTTTTTTTTTTGTTTTTTTCGAGACAGGGTTTCTCTATGTAGCTTTGCGCCTTTTCCTGGTACTCACTTGGTAGCCCAGGCTGGCCTCGAACTCACAGAGATCCGCCTGGCTCTGCCTCCAGAGTGCTGGGATTAAAGGCGTGCGCCACCACCGCCCGGCGAAGATTTTTAAGTGATAGAAACGTATTTTTATTTCTAAGTTATATACATGTTCTGTGTACTAATACATTGTAGATATTATCTGTATATAAAGCTTAAAAAATAAAAAACTTTAAAGAGTGAAATATATTATCTCTGTCTTTTGATGGCTTCCTGTTGTGATCATCTTATATTTTAAGTATGAATGCTTAGGTGTTTATTTCTTGTCAGAATTTTTTTTTCTTACTTTAGCTTTTATTTATTTAGGCCTCTACAAGAGCACCAAGTGCTCTTAACCTCTGAGCCAACTGTCCAGCCTCAAGACTTATTTTTTATGTTTTATTTTTAATTATGTGTGTAGGTGTCCCTGGGGGCAATCGGGTCCTCTGGAGCTGAAGTTACAGGCATTTGTGAATTGCCTGATGTAGGTGTTGGGAACTGAACTCAAGTCCTCTGCTAGAGGAGTGTGTGTTCTTAATATCTGAGTCATCCCTTCAGTTACCATTACTGTATTTAAAATTATTATACTGTCATTATCAGATCTGGACTATTATGTTACTTTAAAATTGAAGATGTAGGTTCAGAAAAGTGGCCCTGACACAATTTGAGCCTTAGTATCTGATTAAAAACATACACTCTTTTTTTCTCTGTCACTTTGTAGACTCCAGAGGTCACTTTCTGATAGTGACAGTCTTTATATTTATATAATTTCTTCTTTATCTCACAATTTAACTTTGTAAATTCTGAGCAAGTAAAAATTGGTCAAACCTTCAGTATCTCCCTTTTCTAAATCCTAAGTTCTATATAATTTTGGTGTTTGTATTTCTTATTTTAATCAGAGACTAGAATCTAAACTAAACTGTACCATTCTATTCCCCTGAGATTGTTTAATAGTTGAAACCAGGAAGCACCAGAAATTTCTCATGGAAGTTTCAGGGACTTTAGAATTTTATCTAGAGATTTGGAATGATGAAAACACCCATTCCTGTCTATTAATAGCTTCAAGTAGATTAAGCAAACAAAGCCGCTGGATGATTACCACTTTTAAGCCCTCCCAGAAAATGAGGTAACTAATAAAGACTAACATCATTCATTGTTTTTCTTTTTTTCCCTCTGGTTCTTTCTCTCTCTCTTTCTCTTTCTCTCTCTCTCTTTTCTTTCTTTCTTTTTTCTTTTTTTTTTTTAAATTTGAAGAGGGGACTTGTAACTGTAAATTTCTCCAGTCCTGCCTGGCCCCAAGACGAACCTCTCTCACCTGTGTGTCCCGCAGCCACTTGGTCCCAAATAAACATATAGAGACTTACATTATTTACAAACTGTATGACTTATGGGTCAGGCTTCTTGTTAGTTAGCTCTTATAACTTAACCCATTTCTATTAATCTGTATGTTGCCATACAGATTAATTATACATACAGATTTATTAGAAAGCAGGCTGAGCAAGCTGTGGGGAACAAGCCAGTAAGCAACACCCTCTATGGCTTCTGATTCAGTTTCTGCCTTGAGTTCCTGCCTTGACTTCCCTTAGCAATAGAATGTGGCCTGAGAGTTATAAGCAGAAAAGAATGCTTTCCTCTATAAATTGCTTTTGGTCACTGTGATTTACCCTAGCAATAGAATCTCTAACTAGGACACTTGGGTTCCATTGATCAAACTCAGGTTGTCAGGCTTGTGCAGCGAATGCTTTTACCTGGTAAACCACCGTGCCTGCCCAAACTTTGATTTAAATAACTTGAAAATATTTCTTTTAGGATCCAATTCTGTTATTTATATTATAAATTACCTTTCATCAATTTTTAAAGCACTAAATAAAATTTAACAGAATTACGCTCTTAATATTCATAAAACTAATAAAAATGAATCAAACATTGACTCAAGACACTTTGTTTTATAATGAAGTGTTAATAAAAATGCTGTTTATTCAAGTAAGTATTCTTTTTACCAGCTTAAACATAATTCAGTGAGTTATTAAGTAAGTGTGAGCTCATGGTTTCTTTTTTTTTTTTTTTTTTTTTTTTTTTGGTTTTTCAAGACAGGGTTTTTCTGTGTAGCTTTGCGCCTTTCCTTGAACTCACTTTGGAGACCAGGCTAGCCTCGAACTCACAGAGATCCGCCTGCCTCTGCCTCCCAAGTGCTGGGATTAAAGGCGTGCGCCACCACCGCCCGGCCTGAGCTCATGGTTTCTTAAGCTAATATTTGAGGGTAGATAGAAATTGACTATCTTCAAAGGGTTTATAATCAAGTAGTATAAATACATATTTAAATGACTGTAGTATGAGACAAAATGTAGTTTCTTGGTCAGAATTTTATGCTAGCAACATGGCAAGTCATGAGAAGCAATTTGTACTAGTAATGATCAGGACAGAAAGACCCTGTGACTATGACAGGGTTAATTACTATGGGAACATGGTACACCTATTCATGTACATTGAGGCCCTCTGGGCTGTTTGGTCAGTTCCTTACCTGCAGCCTATCTTAGATATTTTTAGATTTTATGCTTTAGAAATTTTTTTTTTTTTTTTTTTGGTTTTTCGAGACAGGGTTTCTCTGTGTAGCTTTGCGCCTTTCCTGGAACTCACTTGGTAGCCCAGGCTGGCCTCGAACTCACAGAGATCCGCCTGGCTCTGCCTCCCGAGTGCTGGGATTAAAGGCGTGCGCCACCACCGCCCGGCTGCTTTAGAAATTTTAACTGTTGAAAGTGGAATTCTGGCTGGGTAGTGGTGGCTCCCACACCTTATTCCCAACACGGGAGGCAGAGGCAGGCAGAGGCAGGCAGAGCTCTGTGAGTTTGAGGTCCGCCTGGTCTACAGAGTTCTGAGACAGCTAGGACTACACAGAGATACCCTATCTTGAAAGACAAAACAAACAAAAAAGTGAAGTTCTGGAGAATAAAAAAATGCCAGGAAGTGGTGGCGCACGCCTTTAATCCCAGCACTCAGGAGGCAGAGCCAGGACGATTGATCTCTGTGAGTTTGAGGCCAGTCTTGTCTACAGAGTTTCAGGGTAGGCTTCAAAGTTACACAGAGAAATCCTGTCTCTAAAAACCAAATAAACAAACCAACAAATAAATAAATAAATAAATAAAATTAAATTAAATTTAAAAAAGTTTTCTAAGTTGAGAATATAGCCTGATGAATATGGTTTGGTTATCAGTTGTGTTACTGGCTTTGCAACTTCAGACTTTAACTACCCTATGCTTCAGTTTACAGTCTATAAGATAGGATAATAGTAAGAATGCCACATGGAATTATATTTCTTGTTAAGTGTGCTTTCTCATGAATAGATACTTTGTAACAGAATAAATGCCTGGTGACTGTAAGATGAACCAGAACATTGCCTGTGTGTGTATACATAAAAACTTCACTTGTGGAGGAGTGAAATTAGAACCATCTTGAAAACAGTAGCAGGAATGACTGGAAATTTGATTTTTCGAGACAGGGTTTCTATGTGTAGCTTTGTGCCTTTCCTGGAACTCAATTTACAGACCAGGCTGGCCTCAAACTCACAGAGATCCATCTGGCTCTGCCTCCCAAGTACTGGGATTAAAGATGTGCGCCACCACCGCCCGCCCAGGAATTTTTTTTAAAAGCAGGTTTAAATTTATTTTATTTTTTTTTGAGACAAAGTTTTACTTTTATCTCAGGCTGCCCTTCAACTCAAGATTCTCACCCCTTGGCCCCTTGAGTGCCGGAATTACAATTGTATACCATTGCACCTAGGTAGAGTAAGTTTTAAATTGGGGGTTTAAGTCTGTGTCCAGAGTTGTAGGTAACTGGATCTTTACTTTCAAAACTCCTCACCCCCAGAATACTAGTTTTTTTCTTTGTTTTATTTTCTATTAATCTTTGCTGTTGGTGACATCTTTGTATCTCTGCATTGGTAATTCAGAGCATTTGAATGTTTTTCTGAATTAAATTTGGCACATTCCAGATTTTTAAAAATGTATCCAAATATTTTGTATTCTATTCTTCAACTGATACATTATAGGAGGTAAAGTGTGAATATACTTTGTTGTCTTTTGAGTATTTCTATCTAGCAAAGTTGAAAGAATATTATAATTAATGCTCAGATACCTTCCATACAAACCATAACATGTAGTATATTTGCTTTATTCCATGTTTAGCCATTTATTAATCCTTCTAGTATCAAATATTCATCTTGGTTTTGGTACATTTCAAACTAAATTTTGGCGATCTGGACATAGCTCAGACATGCTCCTTGTCCACTCCTATCTAGCTGTGTTGCACAGGCTTGCTGTGGATCCCTGGACTCAAGGAATTCTCATCTATCAGCCTCCCAAATAGTTGGAACTAAAGGCTCACACCACTGTGCCTGGCCCCCTTTTAATTTCATTCATTGGGTGTTCTCATACTTTCACTTTTCTCTTGGAATGCTTTATTTTAATTTTAAGCTGCTTTCACCAGGGCTAGTTCTGTTACTATGCCTTCTCATTAATTACATTTATTTATTTTTTTCTGGGTTGAACTTTTTTTTTTTTTTTAATTTAGAGGTACTTTTCTGTGGGATGGGAGAAATGGCTCAGCTAGTAAAGGCACCTCTTGCATGATAACCTGTTTGATCCCTGGGACCCACATGGTAGAAGGAGAGAACTCTGATTTCCACATATGCTCCATGTTACACATTCATGCGTGAATACATAAAATAATTTTTCAAAAAAAAAAAAGTGATTGGGGCTGGAGAGATGGCTCAGTGTTTAAGAGTACTTACTGTTCTTTCAGAGGACCCTGATTCAATTCCCAGCATCCACTTAGTAACTCACAACTATCTACAGCTCCAGTTACAGATCTGACATCCTCTTCTGGCCTCCACAGGAACCAGTCACATACATGGTGCACAGACATACATGCAGGCAAAACATTAATATACTAAAAGAATAAAATTATTTCTTTAAAAAAAGGGATTAAAGATACTTGGCTAAGGATGTAGCTCAGTGGTTAGAGTGCTTACCTTGTGTGAAGCACTGGGGTCCATATCATCACCTAAATAAGTAAACAAAATATAAAGTGAAAAACATGTTTCATAATCATTTCAATAACTTTCTTGAGTATTTTGTGGCTTAAAGTTAGCACTTTATACTTGTAGTTTTTAGTATTTAAGGATATGATTTCTAAAGTTTTGTTTTTGTTGGCAAATTCCTCCATACCATTAGCCATCAGAAGTATTGCTTGCTTTGAAAGTACTTGGAAGACTTCAGCTAGGGTAGAAATTCATCATGGGGAGAGGTCATGTTTCACTTCTGTCAGGCCACAGTTTATGAAGAGTTAGAACCCAAGTACTTGTTGATACATCAATTCTATGATATAAGTGATCAAAATATTCTAGCACTATTGTTCTGAAGTTGAAAATTTAAAAACATCACAGCTTGTATTTGTTAACAACTTTTAAGAATTTCTATTCACTGTGTATATTGTAAAAGAATTTTTTTAAAACCATAGGAAATTATTTAAGAGGTGTTTAACAGTGTGAGGCTATTCCCAGAATAGCAGGATATCCTTTCATTTTCTAGGTTTTGCATTTGTAATTTATAAAAGACTGTAATGACGTACTCTGGACATACTTTTTCACAAAAGAATTTTATTTTAAAATAATTGGTTTAGATAGCCATTGATGAATTTACATATTAAGATTAGGTTATAAGTAGCAAGTAAAATCCAATTATCAATACAGCAATATCTTCTGTACTGTTTAATTGTGGATGCCTTTCTTTCTTTGGTGGGGGAGTCAAGCAGTTTTATTCAGAGGTTTGAAATTGGGGAAGGGTTGAAGCAATATACATGATCTGATGTCCTCAGTAGGTTAGATCTTCCTGACCTTCTCATTACTCTTCTTTTTTTTTTTTTCTAAGTGGTTATTTTATTTATGATTTTGTTAGACAGACATTTTGCTATGTAGCCCAGGTTGGCATTGAATTTACACTGTAGGCCAAGCTGGTTTCATAGGGCACTATAGTCATTAGCTTTTAGAGTGCTAAGATTGTACTATACCCAGCTGATTAATACTTCTTAATATAAATGTCAGGTATCATTTGAAAAAATGTTGAATAAAGATGATGTGGTCATTTATATATGTAATCTTAGCACTCAGCAGGCTGAGGCAATAGGAGTACCACAAGTTTGAGGTCAGTCTGGGCTGCAAGTTTGAGATCCTGTCTCAGACTAATAGACAAAAACAAGTGCTGAATGAACAGTAGGCAAAAATCACATCAGGAGTTCTTTTTTCTGCTCCACACACATATACTTCTATAGTTGGAACACCTTTTGTGGGAATTTTTTTTTAGATTTATTTATTTCATTTTAAGTGTATGTATGCATGTTTTGCTTGCATGTATGTATGTTCACCTTGTGCATGCTTGGTGCCCATGGAGGTTGGGAGAGGGCATCAGATCCCTAGAACTGGAGTTTTGGATGGTTGTTAGCTGCCATGTGGGTGCTAGGAACCAAATGTAGGTCCTTTGCAAAAGTAACAGTTGTTCCTAACCAGTGTACTGTCTCTTTAGCTTCTTTGTGTATATTCTTTTGTTTCTTCCTGATTTAGTATTCATTCCCTTGTCTGTATCAAACTTACTTTGATTCTTTTAGAATCAGAAATAAAGAAATAGAGATTTTAGGATGCCAGGAGACAGAGACCATGTGAGGTTTTATTTCATTGTTGTTTGGGTTTCAATATAGAGCAGTGCTGGCCTCATATGCATGATATGTTCCTCCAACTACTGATTCTCCTGTCTTCCAGGTGCTGGGATTACGGGTGTGTACTGCTGGGTTTTATTTTATGATACTTAATTCTGGACATAGGGCCTTACACATGCTGAAAATAATGGAGCACACTTTATGTGTTTATGACAACTGATCAGTGATACTGGAGACCAATCCATAGAACTAACAAATCTCATAAAGCTTTTAGAAAAACTTACAACACAACGATAACATGACAATTCCTTTAGTACATGTGTGGTTTGAACAGGAGGTTGTAAAATCTTTTCAGCTTCACTGCCGCCAAACATAACTTCAAACTGTATAAGAAACGAAATATTAGATAGCCGACAACTGTGGTTTAGAGTTAGGTTCTGAACAGCAGTATACACTGATAGTACAGCTGCAAGGTCAGGAACCAGAAGGGTCAGGAGCTTGAGGACAGCCTACAGTCAGACCCTAAGAGCAGAGGTTGGGGACGATTCTATGTATTATGTGTCTGTTTAAAGATTATTTCTAGTCTTACCTTACAAATTTGGCAGAACATTTTCAATATTTTTCTCATCAAAAGAATATCCATATATAGGGGATTATAAATATTTGATCTATTTTTTTAACTGAGAGATAATTTATCCCCATGTTGAATAAACTGTTAGGAGTGGTTACTAATAAAAGATTAACACAGGGCTGGATAAATGGCTCAGTAGTTAAGAGGCTCAGTCAGTAAAAGCTTTGCTGTGTAAACATAGCAACCTGAGTTCAATCCCCAGAATTCACTTTTTCGGGAGGTGGTAGAGCATACCTTTAATCCCAGCACTTAGGAGGCAGAGGCAGGCGGATTTCTGTGAGTTCGAGGCCAGCCTGGGCTACAGAGTAAGTTCCAGGACAGGCTCCAAAGTTACGCAGAGAAACCCTGTCTGGGGTGGGGGTGGGGGGGAGAATGAGAGAACCAGCTATTTCTCTAGAGGACCTGGGTTCAATTCCTAGCACCCATATGGCAGCTTACAAGCTGTCTGTAACTCCAGTTCTGGGGAATCCATGGCACCAGGCATGCATGTGGCGCATGCTAACAAAGTCCCCCAATACCATAAATTATGCAATTTCTCTCATGTGAGGAAATAACAGAGGTCAGCACACCTGGAGTGCAATGGATGAACCTTACCCTGGGAAAACCACCTTTTTGACCACTTTATTTTCCCTGCCAAGTAAGTCTTTAACATGTCTTTAAATCTATTCTTCAATTCTCAAAACATACTTGAGTCTGATATTGCTACACTAATGCTGTTAAAATAAAATACAGTAACAGTATACATTATAGCTACACAGTGCTGTTGTCAATCTAACCTAGATTAAATTAATATCAAGAACCATTTTATGTCATATTAAAAAATTAAAACTTATATACACTTTCACTTTAATGTGGTGTAGAAGCGATTCTAAATAGAAAACTGCAATTAATTTCATTCAGGTTTTTTTTAATAATTGTAGAAGAGCAGCTGTAGCAGTATTGTGACTCCCTATATTAATAGGTGTGCTGGTTAGTTCTTATTATCAACATGATGGGATTGACAGTCACTCAGAAGACAACCACTGAATCTGTATGTGAGGGTGTTTCTAGAGAAATTTAACTGAGGCAGGAAAACCAACACTGAATGTGGGCAGCACCATCCTATCTGGGATTCAGGACTCAAGAAAAGAAAATGGAGCATCTGTGTTCATTTTTCTGTTGCCAAGTGTAGACACATTGTGACAAGATGCCTCACCGTTCCATCACCTGCTTTCCCTCAGAAACCAGGAGCCAAAGAGTCTTTCTTTCTCCGTTGCTTTTGTTAGGTGTTTTGTTGCAGTAACAAGAAAAGTAATAGAACAGACAAGAAGACAGTTTCAGTAACAATATTAAACATTTTGCCCAATTCTTCTTTCCTACATCTGTTTATTGAAACACAACCTGTCTATAAATTTAAAAATTTTTAAGCTCACAGTTAGATCTTTTAATACAATTTACTGAATAATTCACCTTATTAGGTTTTCTAAGGTATCCATTTACAAATTAGTGAGAGAGAATCCTTCAAAACAAACAGCTCTAGTATACAAAGGGTAGCAAATCATGATTATTTTACTAAATCAAGTTTGGAGCACAGATATCTATTTGTTTCCCAAATGTCTATGGCTACTTTCACTATGGCAGAGATGGTTAATTTGGCAGAGACCAGATGGCTTTCAAAGTATGAACAATTTACTGTTTGGTCCTTTGGGGGCAGGGGAGGGAGTTGACTAAGTTCTGCTGTGGATGGCTGAGCATAACCCATTGGGATGACTTCTCATTGTTTTCCTTCCTCCAGTTATTCATTAAAGTTAAGACAGAGGTAATTAAACACCTGACCTCACACTGAAGATGAGAAAAAGTCAGACTTGGCTGCCTGAGCAGCCTTGTAGTTTTTCTGCCTTGTCTTGAGAACCCAGGGGAACTACTTCCTCAGATTTTAGTTCCTCAGATCGTTTTGTTTGAGACAAAAACTCACTATGTATAACCCTGGTTAATCAGAAACTTTATATAGATCCAGACTGGCCTCAAACTCAGAGAATTCTGTAATTAAAGGCATGCACCACTAAGGCCGGATATTCCTGAGATCTTAATTAAGATATGAAGACAGGCCGGGCGGTGGTGGCGCACGCCTTTAATCCCAGCACTCGGGAGGCAGAGACAGGCGGATCTCTGTGAGTTCGAGGCCAGCCTGGGCTACCAAGTGAGCTCCAGGAAAGGCGCAAAGCTACGCAGAGAAACCCTGTCTCGAAAAAAAAAAAAAAAAAGAAAAAAAAAAAAGATATGAAGACAGAATTTTCCAAAGCTCTAAACACCAAAAACCTTGGGGTCCTCAAAGTGGCCAAAATTATACTGAAAAGTTCAGCAATAGCACCGACATCTTGTTTGGCCCCATGTCTGGCAGAGCCTTGCTTTAGATAGTAAAAGGCCTAAAATACATGTTTAGGGTGGGAAGTTGAGGAATTACAAGCAGAAAACCTCCACCCCTGTCTCAGCAACTGTGACTTACAAAGCAACCACATCTGGAAGCAAAATCAGTTGCTAATTTACAGTCAGGGCCATGGCTGGCTACAGAGGTTTGAGGTACCTGTTTTCCACTGTCATTTGTTTCCACTTCTTCAACAAAAACACAGAGTGCTTTAAACTGATAATGTTGAAAATTCATTTTTTGGTTGCATATTTACTCGACATATTCAGATAACCAGTGTTGGTGGATTTTTTCTCTAGAGCAAGTGAAGTGTGTGTATGTTTTAAAGATAGTATCCCAAAGAGCTCTTGTATAAGAAGTATGGAAACCCTAATATTTATATGTGAAGCATCAAATATCTGCTTCTATTGGTTTGGTAATTTAGTAGTTTTTAATTTAAATTTTTTGTTTTGAACTTCTAAGTATTTTCTACATAAATGCTACTTTTGTTTCATGGTCAGGGCATCTCTGCAAGTAGCACAATGTAGTTATAACAGTCCTCTACCAGTCATACTTTATGTGTAAAATAGAATGGCCTTTTGGTTTTCATGTCTTCAAAGCAGTTCCATTGTCACTGTTCGTTTCTTTCTTGCTGCCTCGGTAAGAGAACGTGTATCATTCCTTACCAAGGATGAGCAGACATGGTTTTTGCTTTGTATAGAGATTAAAATGTAAAATTCCTTAATTGAAAAATTGTTTTTTTTTTCGTTTTGTTTTTTACTCTTTTTCTCTTTGGAAGGCCCGCCTAAATGCCCAGTTTTAGCTTGGCTTGTTTCTTGCTAACTTCCCTTAAATTATCTCATCTACCTTTTGCCTCTGGGCTTTTCCTGTTCTCTTACTTCTGTTTATCTTACTCTTACTCCCTGGCTTGCTGTGTACCTGGGTGGCTGGTCCTTGGAGTCCTCCTCCTTCTCTGGCTACTTCTCTCTTCTCCCAGATTTCTCCTTCTGTATAGTCTCTCTGCCTGCCAACCCTGCCTATCCTTTCTCCTGCCTCACTATTGGCTGTTCAGCACTTTATTAGACCATCAGGTGTTTTAGATAGGCACAGTAACACAGCTTCACAGAGTTAAACAAATACAGCATAAACAAAAGTAACACAGCTTCAAATAATATTCTACAACAAAAATTACAGATTTGATTAAAATTTAGATGGTTAATAACATGACAAATTATGAAAATAAGTGATAACATCTTTTAGATTGATTTATATTTTGATTGTTGTTGACAAACCAATCAAATTTAGATTGCTATAAAAGCTTCTACGTGCCTCTCAATTTCCATGCTCATCTCTTATAAAACAAAGTATTAATTTGAACTAGGCAGTGGTGGTGCATGCCTTTAATTCCAGCACTTGGGAGACAGAGACACGTGGATCTCTGTGAGTTTGAGGCCAGCCTGGTCTACAGAGTGAGTTCCAGGCAGCTAGGGCTATACAGAGAAACCATGTCTTTAAAAAAAACAAAAACAAAACAACAACAAAAAGTACCAGTTTGAGCCGGGCGGTGGTGGCGCACACCTTTAATCCCAGCACTCGGGAGGCAGAGCCAGGCGGATCTCTGTGAGTTCGAGGCCAGCCTGGGCTACCAAGTGAGCTCTAGGAAAGGCGCAAAGCTACACAGAGAAACCCTGTCTCGGAAAACCAAAAAAAAAAAAAAAAAAAAAGTACCAGTTTGAGAACATTTGTTCTTATATAAGGTATGCATGTGGTAGCAAAAGGAAGCGATATTTTGATTCATTTGTTATATAGAATAGAAATTTCTAACCTTTGGTGAAATTAAATCATAGTATTGTTTTCTTTGCTTGGAGCTTGTTGTATTGCTTGGCCACATATCTGTGTATGAAGATGTAATACTCAAGAAATATAAAAGGGCTTTAAGGCAATTTGGAGATGTTCTGTTGTATTCTCATATGGATTGGAAAGACTTGCTTAAGGACAGTGATTAAAGTTAGTGTCTGTCTATTTATTTACTGGATAGAGAGCAACATTATACTAAGTACTTGCATTTCTATTTTTGTTTTTTAAGCACTCCACTGTCTTCCCCTGAAAGGGACCTGTTTAAGAGCCTTCTGTTGAATTGTTAATAAATATTCATATATATCTGCATATGGTCTCTCTAACTCATCTACCTTATTGTATCATTTTCCCACCTATTTTCTGTATTACTGAATTGCTTTAGTTACTTTTATGGCTCTTTGGAGTAAAAAATGGTCTGAAGGTGATATGGTCCAACTCTTTGCATCCATTCAATTTTTTTCAACATAGAGAAGATTTTGACAAACTGTCGCCATCTGGCATGACACCTGCTTTTGTGAACAAAGTTTTATTGTACGCCAGACACACCTATTTACTTACATGTTATCTATTTCTTTTTTATAGTGAGTAGTTGCCACAGAGACCTGATCTGTAAAGGCAATTTTTTTTTTTTTTTTTTGAGACAGGGTTTCTCTGTGTAGCTTTGGCTGTCCTGGAACTCACTCTGTAGACCAGGTTGGCCTCAAACTCACAGAGATCCACCTGCCTCTGCCTCCTGGGATTAAAGGCTTGTGCCACCAGCGCCTGGCTGTAAAGGCAAAAATCTTAAGTTTCTAGTTGTTTTTGCAGAAAAGTTGCCACAGCTGAATAAAGGTGTGGTAACTTCTAACACAGTTTGTTTACTATTTCAGCAACTCTGAAAGCATTTTAGGGAATTTGAAGACTTTTATGTTTGTTTCTTCTTTCTACTGATCTATACCCTGTTCCTAGTCTTCCCAGTCCCCAAATCAGTAGTTAATCCAGCTCTCTCTCCTATGAAACCTAGTTTAAAACTGTTCACATATTCTGTTTCCAGTCATTATTCCACAGGCATTGACATACAGATCAGAGCAATATATTCTTTTGGGTGTGACTGCCTCAAACTCTTCATGTTATTTTTTTTTCCTGTCAAGTTTTACTGTGTTGTTCATGTAGAGGCACTCAGCTGTTATGACTGTTAATACAAACAGTATTACATTTTGATGACATTAGCGGCTACCGAGGTTAACCTGAAAGCACTGTGACTCTCATCTATCTTGCTATTCAGTCACCCTGTTTTATATTGAACCTATAGCAGGACTTTTTCTCCTTTGAGATTCCATTGTGTTAAGCTTAGTACATTGTGCCAGTACTTTGAGGAGCTTTTGCATCCTGATTCTGTCATTGGCGTATTTACTGTTCCTGTTTGCTTTTTGTCATGTGAGAATTTGATAGCAACGGGTTACTTCATCAACACCTTACTGCCTTTGCGGGGTCATAGTGAACACAATGAACTTGTTCTGGAAATTTCCCACAGAATTTATTGTAAATAGAATTATTGCTCTACAAATATTCCCAGCTTTTCTCTTAAGATAAAAATCCCTGCCTGACTGACTTTGGACTTGGGCTGATAGAGATGGAGGTAACAGTAGGCCATATCTGAAATGAGCTTTAAGAGGTACTGCAGATTTTTCCCAGTAGTCTTGAACTATTATTACTGTGAGAAGAATTGCCCCAGATAACTATTCCTCTTCAGAGTGGGTCCTGGGATGAAAGATGTGTAAAGTAGATCTGGACTTGAAGCAGAGGTGTTTTATAGCCAAACTGGCTCATGAGCAGAAAATTAGTACTGATTGTTGTAACTCGTGGATTTTAGAGTTGTTATATAGTATTAATTTAGCAACATCTGCCCATTCACAGCAAAACAAATCACCTTGTTTTTGAAGAATTATTTCTCAAATGCCTATGGCCTATAAATAACAAATTAAGCCACTACCAGATCATCAGTAGTAGAGTGCTTCTCTGGCATGTATAAGAACCTAGATTCAGTTACCACACCCTCCCCCATAAGAGGATAATGTTAGATTCATTCTGTATCCATTTCTAGTAAACAGTATTTTTAACATTGATATTTTCCCCCAAACACAAAGACTTCAATCAACATCAAGTTCAGAATGAGGCTATAAGTTACTCAACATTTATATCCACATTCTATTGATTGAAATTATTTAAAAGAATACTACAACAAACATTTGTCATGTTACAGTTGTACTTTCACTTTAGTAATCAGAAAATGGCATCCTTACGAGCAAAACATACCTGTTTAAAATTTTGATGAACATTAATAGGTTAATTTAAAAGTATTAAAAGATTTATTTTTATTTTATGGATATGGATGTTTTGTCTGCATGTATGTAAGTGTTCAAATTACCTGCTTGGTCCCCAAGGATGTCGGAAGAGGGCACTGGATCTCCCTAGAACTGCAGTTATAGCCCCATTGTGAGCCACAATGCTGGGAACTGAATCCAGCCTCTGCAAGAGCAGCCAATGGTCTTCAGCCTGAGCTATATCTCTAGTGGCTTAAAAACTTCTAATAGATAAAAATTTAAAACTATCTTGCCAGTTTACTACTAATAAGCTATGAGGGTCTGGTATATATTATCTTTATTGGGAATAAATGTTGCTACTCATTAAATCTTAGGTCAAAGTGTGACAAAATGATGTTTAATTTTAAATTTCATGTCTCTGAATACTGGGGTTTGTGCATCTTCTCATTTTTGTAGTTGTTTGGATAACTAGCTGTATTGACTGTATCCCCTTTTGTTTGTTTCATTTTGATGGATTGTTCATTTTTGAGACAGTTTCACTGAGTGTCCTAGGCTGGCCTTGAATTCAAGGGCAGTCTTCTTGCCTTAGACTCCTAGCCCTGAGATCATAGGTTTGTAAGTCTTATATGCTTCCCATTTTTATCCTTTTAAAATCAAATCTTGTTCTCCATCTAACATCACTTCAGAGACCTTTTGAAAGTACTTGCAGGAATTCAGGCAGGAAACCTTTTAACCCCCATTGAGGTATTTCTGTGTATGTTTATAGCCCTCTTAGAAGAATTTCAGGACTTCCCCTCCTGTGTTTTCATCTTGCTTCTTCATGATCTGTGATGCTTGGAGAAGCAGTAAGTGGGTTTTTCTGATACTTTTGTAGGACTTCTTCGAATTATATCTCAAATCTGGGCTGAGCACTCTATACTTGTTTAACTTGCTTGTGAAATTTACAGCAGATTTCCTAACCCTGTGGTCATCAGTGATTTCAGATTAGCCAGTGCAGAACCATATTTCACCATCTACGGTCAGGAACTAGAGGGTGGTAACAGATCCTTTGACTTCATTCTGGCTTTTTCAAACTTATTGATTTTTTAAATTACTCTCATGATATCAATCACATTTGTGGTATTCATAGATTACATTCGAAGTATTCATTCGAATATATATATATATATATATATATATTTAATTTTAAATGTCGAATGTCATTTCTTGAAAGGGGTAGGAGGTCTTAATTACAGGCTTACAGCACAATGAGAGGACCCTGGAGGGCAGAAGTTCGCTACTGATGCTTTACAATCTTGCATCTAAGCTGTTAACGCCCATTATTCAGGATACACAGACAAGGAACTTCCCTTAGGCATTCAGGAGGGTGGAACCTGGCAGAGAATTAGCATTGGGAGGATATCAAGGTCAAGGTCCGCAAGCAAGGCAACAGTTACCCAAAACGGGGGCCAGGGCCCTGCAGGTCCCCCTTTTATTAAAAAATGAGCTTCTGACTTGGGTTGCGTGGGATGTCAGCAGGTCACCTTACCCGCCATGGAGACGCCTGCCCAGGCCACACAGGTGCTTTGTCTTAGGTTGGTGAGTGCTCCCCAGGCATTACCTGTCTCTGAATACTCATTATCATACCAGCTCAATTGTATGTGAGCTGCATGGTTAATTGCTGCCAAAGATCTCAAAGTGGCACTGGGCTTGCAATCTGTGTGTTCGATACAGAAAAGACCAACAGAGGTCTTATCTCACCCATAGCCAGTAGGCTAAAGGCAACTGAGCCATTCCCTTCCTTATCAAGCCATACTGTACGTTGGAGTCCTTGTAAGATAGTATCCCAAAAGCAACTGGAACTTGAGTTTATAAATTTATAATTTTCAAAGCCAATCGAGATGTATATAACTACTGAATTAAATTTATCATGCCCAATAGAATGAAAGATTAACTAACTGTAGTAGCTACTTTTGTTGCCAGGGTCTCCACTGTGCTGGCTGTAGTAAGCAATTATAAAATGGTAATCCCAGAAACAGTAGCAGCGGTATGCTCCATTGTTATAACAGCAATAGCAGCAGCAGCAATGTCAAATTCTCTTCTGGATTGTGTGGACATCCACTGGCATGGATACAACTCCAGGAACACGAACCACCAAGGCCCGTTTTTCTTGATCCGAGCATGACTTTGGCTGGCAGCTCTTCTGGAGAATCCAATCTCATGGCTACAGTTCCTAGGCTTACATTAATGCTTGCCAAAGCTGGCCATATTGGGCTCTCAGTCTCCATTGGCATCAGAAGGGTAGATTTTTTTCATGATGACCCATTAGGTCTCTGTCATGTTGGGCTTCAGCAGCAGCCACAGAGTGCATTCAGTGCTCAGGAATCCAAAGAGGAACCTCATTGTCCTGAGGAAAGACATAATCCAAACTCCAGGTCCACACCAACACTAGATTGGGTCTCCTCCACGTGCTAGTAGAAAGATATTCTGGCTTTTTTTTTTTTTGGACATTCTGGCTTTGTATAAACAGATTAAAGAATGAAGTGATCATTTTATATATAATATGAGCCTAGTTTATTTTATATGTACTGTTTTACTCACAAATCATCTAATTAGTGTATCTATTTCTAATTTGCTTTTCTTTTGGCAGTCCATGGGGGATTGTTGTTTGGCAAGCTCCTTGACACTAAGCTCTTTTCTTACTTTTTAAAAGTTTTGAGATGGGATCTTACCAGATTGTCCAGGCTGACCTTGAACTCACTACTGTGTAGCACAGGTAGGTCTTGAGCTCTTTATGATTCTCCTGCCTGACCGCCCCCCACCTCCCCAAGTCCTTGAGTTTATAAGCCTGGCTTGTCTGCCTAATTTTAATATAGTACTGCTAACATATACATACATACATACATACATACATACATATATGAACATATATGTATGTGTGCATATATAACCATTGTCAGGCTTTGCAGCAAGCAACTTTATCCACTGAACCATCTTGCCAGCCCATGAGCCATTTCACCATAATAGATAGTGTGGTAATGGAATTTTACACTGGAACCTAAGAGTGGAATGCTTTCAGTATCTGCTGTGTTCCAGTCAATGTGGTACAAACACTTTATAGTCTCATTTGGTCTCCTAGAAGAACAGTAATGCTCAAGGAGGTAGAGTTGAAGACACTTGTAACCGTGCAGATTGAAGATAATCTTTACAACTCTTTTTCCATTCAGCTGAGCAGCCTTCATTGCTAAGAACTCCCTCTTGAGCAAATAGTGCTGCAGCCCAGATTATTATGAGAAATCCACAGAGTCTGCTTAAAGGATAAAGGAATTTATTAGGGAGAGAGACTCATTATAGCATTGGAGATTTATTGTAGCGTTCTGGAAGTCCAAGGTACAGTCCCATATTGTTCTTCCATCTGTCCCAGTATCAAAGCCCATGAGGGAGAGAAGAGGGCAGGGTATGTGAGTCTCAGGTCTTAAGGTTAGCCCCGAGCCATGGCCCAGGGGCCGTACTTCAAGGTCATACCTGTTACATCTCTAGGGGCAATGCTTCAAATTCATAGATTGAACAGGTACCCACTACATCAGATAGCTTGATCAGGCAGGAATTCTCTCATCATCATTGATAGTAGCTTTGACTTCTACAAAGTCAGGAGACTTAAGGTAGTTTTAAATTAGTGACAGGGAAAAGTGTAATTGTACTTTTTGACAGTGGATAAGAAACCTTTTTTTTTTTAAATCTGGATTTCTTTTTGAAATTTGTTGTTATAAAACATAATGCCACTATATGATAAGTAAAAGTGGAGTAGACTTTGTTTTGTTTTTGTTTTTTCTTTTTAGTGTTCTAGGTTTCAAACCCAGAGCATTTTGCATATTAGTCAAGCACTCTACCACAGCCCCAAAGAAGACTTTTTCCTTTTCTATCTTTTTTCTTTTTCTTTTCTTTTTTTTAGAAAACAGAATCTCATGTAGCCCATTCTAGCCTTGAACTTGTTATGCGGCTAAGAATGATTTTTAAACTCTGACCTTCCTATCTCCATCTCCTGACCCCTGGGATTGCAAGCATATACCTGGCTTATGGGGTGCTTGGGATAGAACCCAGGGCTTCAGATGTGCTAGGCAAGCATAAATACTCAGTCTACTAAGAGTAGGCTTATGTGAATAATTTTTTTTGTAGTTCTGTGCTTAAAAGTTTGCTTTGTGTGTATATGCAGAAAAGTAGTATGTGTTTTATGATGATTGGCACATGAAATGTCACAGCTAAGAAAATAGAAATTTAAGAAACCAAAACCAGACTTGTTTTTACCAGACTTGTTTTGCCTTATCAGTTTGAGTATCCACTCTGTACATAGTTTTCTAAAAAAAAAAAAAAAAAAAAAGACGGGGGAGGGGAGGGTACTTTTATTTTAACACAGAAGCATGGTTCCATTATTACTGTGGAGTTGTATCCCTTCAGAGGTGGCAACTCTGAATATATTCATAGTAACATCTTGAAACAATTGTAGATATACTCTTATTGGTAAATGTTCTTTGTTCATAAAGGTAGACTAATTGCTTTAACCAATAACTCCCACATCATTGGAGTTTAGCAAAAAGTTTTCTGGCTCAATAACAGCTTATTGGCAGATTTTTAAAAAATTTTAAATTTGTTTTATTATTTTTTGTGTGTATCACTGTGCCACAGTGCATTGGTAGAGGTTGAGGTCAGTTTTGTGGGGTTGATTTTCTTCTTCCATCTTTACTTGGGTTCCGGAGGTTGAACTCAGGCCCGCAAGCTTCTTTACCCACGGAGCCATCTCTCTCTGGTCTTTTGCAGGCAGAATTTAGTTAATGGCTTTCCATGTAATGATTTAGTGATATAGACAGCTATGGGGCTTAAGTCTTGTGCTCCCCCACCTCTGAATTTTTTGCATCTAGTTAACCAAAGAATAACCAGGGGACCAATTACAGGGAAGAAGTTCTGATAGAGTGCTAAAAGCAGCACACATCAAGTCTCCTCACATTCCATTGGCCAAAACTCATCACATGATCACATCTAATTTTAGAGGTGATTGGAAACTTATGTGTGTGTACCTTGAAAAAGAGAAGAATCAGAATTTGAGTAAAGCTAGCAGTCGCTAGCTGACATGTTTGGTTAAAAAGTGTAGAAGTACTACAGAAATGGATACTAATGAACACTATTGAATTAAATGGGTCACTGAAGAAATCAAAAGATTCCCAGAATTTAATGAAAATGTAAACGCAATATATCCAAATCTGTGAGACACAGTGAAGGCAGCTAGCTCTAAGAGGAGTTTATAATGTTAAGTGCCTACATCAAAAGATGCCATACACACACACACACACACACACACACACACACACACACACACACACACACATATATATTGGGTTTTTGAGACAGGGTTTCTTTGTGTAATTTTGATGCCTGTCCTGGATCTCACTCTGTAGACCAGGCTGGCCTCGAACTCACAGAGATCCACCTGCCTCTGCCTCCTGAGTACTAGGATTAAAGGCGTGCGCCACCACTGCCCAGCCCAATATTTTTTTTTTGTTGTTTTTTTTTGTTTTTTTTGTTTTTTTTGTTTTTCGAGACAAGGTTTCTCTGTGTAGTTTTGCACCTTTCCTGGAACTCACTTTGGAGACCAGGCTGGCCTCGAACTCACAGAGATCCGCCTGCCTCTTCCTCCCAAGTGCTGGGATTAAAGGCATGCTCCACCACCGCCCGGCCCAATATTTTTTTTATCTGAAAATATTATTTTATCTATATCGTGTACATGGGTGAGCTCTAAATGAAACAGTAAAAATTTAACTAATTAGTAGTAATTCAGCTAGTTAATTTCTTTAGTTTCACAAATGGTTGGTATATCTCTTAACTAAGATGGGAAAGAATGGTTAAATGAAATAGAAAATTTAAATTAGTGGCGGCTCATGTCGTGAACCCCAGCACTTTCGAGGCAGAGGCAGGTTAATCTTTGTTGAGTCTGAGGCCAGCCTGGTCTGTATAATGAGTTCCAGGCCATTTCTCTGGCCTACACATCTGGGGGAAAAAAACCTGAAAAAGAAAGTTTAAATTGACTACGACTTGGCAGGTTGCTGGAGATGGCAATGGACAGAATAATGACTACCTGATTTTGAAAGCTAATATATATATATATCACTGTACATGGTGGTACATGTCTTTAATTCCAGCACTCCACAGAGACAGAGAAAGACAGATCTTTTAAATTAGAGGCTGGCCTGGTCTACATAATCAGCTCCAAGCCAGCCAGAACCACATAGTAAGACCCTGTCTCAAATGAAACATAAATAAATGAAAACTAGTATTTATTTATACTTACTGTGCAATAGAACCTTTGAGTGTTCTAATCTATGATTCAGATAAGTAAAACTTAAAATATTAAATAATAACCTGCTACACTCAGATTTAAGCACTATACTTCTCTAGTAATAAGGTAATTCTTTTTGAATAGGTCATGTGATCTGGTACTATTATATTAGTTATCTTCTGAGTTTTCTCTCCTCCCCTTTAATTAAAGTTTAGTAAACACCTACAATCATATAGCACTATGGGAAAGTGGAAAATAGAATTCGAGCTCCTCCAATTTAGCATAGCAGTATAAAGTGTATACAGACACCTTGATAAACTCCATCTAACCTTGAATAATGTGATGGTACGGTTGTGTGAAATAAATATTTTAATTATGAAAAGTCAGAGAAATAAATAAAATGCCATGAATGAAAATGTACATTGAATAGATAATCACCATGCAAATTCTTATCTATTGTCTATGTAAAAAAAAGTCTAGCATTGCTTTTCTTCAACCAGTGTACATCTTTAAGGAATTTTCTTTCTTTATTCCTATTTTTAAACTTTATATAAATAAAACAACATTAAATGTTTTCTTTTAGATTTATTAATTTATATTCATAAGATTCAACCTATATTATATAATTATAATTTGTTTTTATTGCATTATAGTTTTACAAGTGATAAATATACACTATAATCTTTCTACTATTGGTAGACAATTGTTTTTCCATTTATTTGGCTTTTTATAAAAAGTACTGCTCCTATCATTCATTTGTATATATTGTGGTGCACATGTGTATGAGTTTCTTGATGTCCCGAGTCACAGGATTAAACATGTTTTTACCTGTACTAGAGAATTTCCTAGAGTAGTTGTTGAATAAAAAAAAGAAAAAGGAAGGACATAACTGCTCCTAGGTATGGTGGAGGAGAAGGTTTATTGTAGGTAAAAGGGAGAACATACTGAGAGGCAGGGACATCTGGGAGAGCCCAGAGTGAACATGACCCTGAGCCAGGCCATGTGAGGAGAGGGGAGAGGGGAGTAGTGACCAAAACAGTTGGATTATAGTGAAGGTAATGGGGGAAGAGCAGCTCAGTCCTTGGGCTGGAGAGGTTTAGGGCAGGGGGTAGGGAATGCCAGTCATGCCCTCTAACAGGTAGAGAACTGAAAGATACTTGGAGAACCTGGCAACCATATACATTGCTTCTGAATATTGTAGAATCACAAGTCACACTGTAAGAAATTGTGAAAGAATATTAATTTTTTTAGAGGGTCTCAGCTGGTGGTAGTGGCACACACCTTTAATCCCAGCACTCAGGAGGCAGAAGCCAGAGGATCTCTGAGTTCCAGGCCAGCCGGGTCTAGAGTGAATTCCAGGCCAGTCAGGGCTACACAGAGGAACCCTGTCTTGATAAACCAAGAAGAAAAAGAGAGTCTCACTATGTAGGTCTGGCTGGCCTAGAGCTCTTTGTAGATTAGGCTGGCCTTCAACTCACAGAGATCTACCTATCTCTGTCTTCCCAGGCCTGAAATTAAAGTCATGTGCTACCAAGCCCAGACCAGATGGCAGAAGTGGGCTGCCTGAAAACTACCCATTCAGAAACTGAAGACTCTGATGACTTTACATCAAAAAATAACCCCCAAAATGTTAATAGCATGCTGTAAAGCAATAGTATTCACTTGTCAGTGTTGTATTTTTGGGTTTCATGTGTTACATTGATTGTGTCCCTGATGAGAAAGAAAATATTTCACATATATGAAGAATGTTTTCAAAGTAAAACAAAAGAGCAAGTGCTCAAGGGTTTCTAAGTTCCTGTTTCTTACTGGCAGTGGAACAGGTATCTAAGAGATGAAATGTGACATTGATTAGAAGGGAGAGTGTTCAGCCAGGGCATCTTGGGGATGAGGATGGGATAAACTGTTCATGGATTTTGAGAAGTGTACATCAAACAAATACACACGTGTGTATGTGTAAGTGTTTATATATCTCATACATACTGAATTAGTGCTCTTGATGAAAACACTCTGCCTCCAGCAATTAGGGAGGGAGAAAAAAAAGCCCCAACACAACTCTGCTTGTTTTTCCACATGACTGCTGAACAATTGCAGCTTCTACTAGGAACCCTTCTCCTGTTCCTGGGAAAATACCCAGTCGCTGACATTTGCATAATCGTCTTTAGGGCTATTGTGGGTGGGTTGGGACTGCTAACCCAGAGCTCTAGACTAGCCACCTGTCTGAATCAAATGAACTCAGCCTTTGTGCACTATTATCTGGTTCTCCTAAGTGTTACTTCTCAGTAATGAATAATTTGGTTAAAATGTTATGAAATGGTTATTTAGGAAACATTTCCATCGAACCTAATTTCTTCATTTTAAGGCAAGAGAAATTTCCTTTTCTTCCACTGGCATAGCTATATTTAGCTGTGTTCCTCTGCCTTAGTTTTGTAACTACGCTTGTGAAATTATCCTCATGAATATTAACTAGGGATGTGATAATTTTAAAAGAAACTTTGAAAATGATTTATGTTCATCCTTCTATAAATTTCAAGTGTTGGCTAATGTTTTCTAACAGCAGCCTACTGCACTTATGTGAGGAACTTAAACACCTAAGTAAGGAAAGAAAGAAGAAACATCTAAAGCCCTGAAATGGTAATGAGTTCATTTTCCTTGGTAAAATTCATACATGAATTTAGGAGGTTTTTACTTACTAGAGTACATATCGCTAGTAAGAAGTCTCTGTTACTCATCTGCATTCAGCTTGTGATAAATATATACATGCACATTGAGTTTTGAGTTTACTTTGTTTTACTTCTCTGTGTGTGCTCCTATGCATGCAATATGAATGCATGAATATGAAGGCCAGAGGTTGATATTGGGTGCTTCTCTAGTGTTCTCCATCTTTTTTTTTTTTCCCCCCCGCTTATAAGAGTTTATTAGAGATAAAGGGACAGAGAGTGCTCAGGCCTGTGGGAGAGACACGTGCGTGAAGAAGAAGAGGGACTGGGAATCATGGCACTCCGCTTTAAAACCGGCTGGGGGTGTGGCCAGGTCACGTCACTACTCCATGCATGTGCGTAGATCACATGGTCACGTTGCGCGCTTATGTGGCCATGTAACGTCACAGATCCTGGTCACGCAAGATGCCTTGACCCGGAACTTGCTAGGCGGAGGTGTCCAGGTCCGGCGGGTATCCTGGTTACGAGAGACACCCTGACCCGGAAATGCCTATCCTGACCTGGAATTGGCTAGGCGGAAGTGTCCGCCTGGTATATGCGACTGTGGGGGCGTGTTGTGAACCCTTCATTCCCGACTCTTTCCTTTTTAAAAAAGAAAAAAATTGTGGTTGACTGGGTACGGGGGCGACGTTTCTCTCAAAGACTGCTTCCAGCTGAATAGTGGGCGTTGGTTGGCTCTTGGGGTGATGAGGGGTATCTTGTGAAGTCCTGGGATGATGGTGGAGGTCCTAGAATGACGTTCTGCCGTCTCCTCATTCTGCAGCTGTCCATCCGTGCTGTGGTTGGGGACCTCCTGTGCTGCTGCTGCTGGGGACCTTCTGTTTAACAAGATACTGTTGACATAGAAAGAGCTTAGAGAGAAAGAATCATTATTATTTTATTTTGGAGTTGGCATTTGTCTGAGGTAGATTTGGCCTGCCCAGATAGAGGCATGTGACATTTACCTGAGGTAGATCTGGTCTTAGTACTCTGCTTAATTTCTATCTGAGACAAGCCTCATTAGAGGTAGCTCATTTAAGGCACCTGTTTTCCTTAGACAAGCCTTGCTGGAAGTAGTTTATTTAAGGCACCTGTTTCCCTTATTAAGTTAGCACTTAGGAAACACAGGTGATCAGTTGCTGAGTATTGAACAATGGTAAATTGTTGTATTACATTATTATTACCGCCTGGATATTCTTGATGGTCCTTTTGCCTCTGGCTCTGTGTGGCCCTGGTTGGGAAAGGAAGAGGTGATACCTGATTCCTCTGGAATTGGTGACAAGGCAGTGGATCCTGATGTCCTCTGGAGCTTGAGAGTGAGAGGCCCTGTTTGTTTCACTGTATATGAAGAGAGATTTTTCTGGGATGAAAGTGAGATAAAAGGTTTTAGGTGAGACAGGTGGACCCAGTGAGGAAAGCCCTCGAGTTTAGCAGCTGTGGGGGTTACAAGAATTACCTTAAGGCGGGGTGGGGGTGGGGGGTTACAAGAATTACCTTAAAGGGTCCCTGCCACTTAGGGGAAAGGGATAAAGGGCGCTGGCCTGGAGGAAAGAGAAGAACCTGATCCCCAATGTGTATTGGAGATGGGCAAGGATTGTCACACGGCTGAGGCAGTGAACAGTCCGCATGTGTTCTCCATCTTATTGCTTGATGCAGAGTCCCTCATTGACCCTGGGACTCACTGATTGACCAGACTGATGATGAGGTCCAGGGATCTGCCTGTTCAATCTCTTCCCTTCCCAGTGCTGGGGTTATAGATGTGTACCACCATGCCTGCTTTTATGTGGATGCTGGGGATCTGTGTGAATGCAAGTTCTCATCCTTTTTTTTTTTTTTTTTTTTTTTTGGTTTTTCGAGACAGGGCTTCTCTGTGTAGCTTTGGCGCCTTTCCTGGAACTCACTCTGTAGCCCAGGCTGGCCTTGAACTCACAGAGATCCACCTGCCTCTGCCTCCCGAGTGCTGGGATTAAAGGCATGCACCACCACCGCCCGGTGCAAGTTCTCATTCTTATCATTCTTATGTGACAGGCACTTTACAGACTACACCATCTCCCCAGGCTTCCATTCATCTTTTTTAGTATATGTGACAAACTCTCATATTTCTTGTACATAATAACCACTGAGTTGAATTTATTGGTAACATCAACTTGTAATTGATAGATTCTGTAATCATATATGACAATCCTCATTTTGAAATAAGTAAATGATAAATTGATAAACTCCTTTAAAAACAGTTTACCAAAATTTTTGTCTGCTTATGATAGTAATAATTACTCAGCTTTATTAAATATTTATTGAATAAGTGAGAGATTGAATACTACTGAGACATTATCAAATACCTTTAGCAGAATGTGCATTAGGTACTTTATATTCATTATTTGACATGAGAATCAAATAGCTTTTGAAGATATATCAGTATTTATTTATTTTAAAGATTTATTTATTTATTATGTATACAGAAGAGGGTGCCAGATCTCATTACAGATGGTTGTGAGCCACCATGTGGGTGCTGGGAATTGAACTCAGGACCTCTGGAAGAGCAGTCGGTGCTCTTAACCTCTGAGCCACCTCTCCAGTCCCAGTATTTTTTTTTAAACATTTATTTTTATTTTTACTTAATGTGTATGTCACATGTGTGTGAATATTCAAGGAGGCCAGAAGAGGGTGTGTCATCTCCCAAAGCTGGAGTCACAGTCCATCGTGAGCCACCAGATGAACTCTGGTCCTTTGGAAGAGCAGCACTGGGCTGGAGAGATGGCTCGAGGTTAGGAGCACTGGAAGAGCAGCAAGGGCTTATATATTTGAATGCTTGATCACCAGGGAGTGGAACTATTTGAAAGGATTACAAGGATTAGGAGGTGTGGCCTTGTTGGAGGAAGTGTGTTACTGAGGGTGGGCTTTGAGGTTTCAAAACTCCATATCAGACCCAGAGTCTCTCTCTCTCTGTCAATGGATCAGGACATAGAACTCTGCGTTACTTCCCTAGTATCATGTTTACCTGAGTGCTGCTGTGCTTCTCACCATGATGATAATGAAATAAGCCTCTGAAACTTTAAGCAAACCCCCAATTAAATGTTTTCTTTTATAAGAGTGTCTTGGGCTGGGCAGTGGTGGCGCACCCTTTAATCCCAGCACTCAGGAGGCAGAGGCAGGTGGATCTTTGTGAGTTTGAGGCCAGCCTGGTCTACAGAGTGAGATCCAGGAAAGGCACAAAGCTACACAGAGAAACCCTGTCTTGAAACCCCCACCCAAAAAAAGTGTCTTGGTTGTGGTGTCTCTTCACAGCAATAGAACAGTGACTAAGACAGCATTTAAAATGTGTGGGGTTTTCTGTTTTGTTTTAATTATCTTTTTACAATACTTTATTCTTTTGAAATTAAAATACTATTTTTCTTCTTCCCTTTCTTGCCTCCAACCTTTCCTATTTACTCCATTCCTTGCTTTCTCTCAAATTCATGGCCTTTATTTCTTTAATTGTTGCTATATGTAACCCTGAGTATATAAATGAAACTTGCTCAGTTACTTGTTTGTGTATAATTTCAGGACTTATCATGCAGACCAGGCTGACCTCAAACTCAGAGATCCTCTGCCTCAGCCTCCAGAGTGCTGGGATTAAAGGTGTGCATCATCATGGTTATTCCTGGCTTAATAAAAAGTGAGAAAAAGTAATTCTGTGAGCACAATATTCCTGGGGAAGACTTTTTGAGGATTGAAGTACGAGTATCTTTTGTGTAGTGGTTAGGTTCTGTTACATGAGATAAATATATAAAAACATACTTGTTGTTCATTGGACTGAGGATTACATCCAAACAGAACTGAAATCTGTAGACTTTATTTTGCATTTAATAATAATGAGTTTTCAGTCACATTAATCATAATTATCATTTGTTAGGTAATTTGCTGTATGCTAGGAATTGTTCTGATCATTAGATTTTAGGCTCTTTTATGTACACATTTTCCAGTTGAGTAAACTGAGGCTGAGTTGTTAATTACTTTATCTTGTCATTTATAAGTAGTAGGGCTGAAATTTGAACCCACATTTGTTTAACTTCACACCATGAATGCCTGGGCTTGCAAGACATCTCATTGGGTAAAGGCACTTGCTGTTCAAACCTGGCACCCTGAGTTTGATTCCACTAACCTTTGTGAAATTGGAAGGAGAGAATTGACTCCACAAAATTGTCCTCTGATTGCTACATGTGTTCCTCCCCTTCATCATGTGCCTGTGTGTGTGTGTGTGTGTGTGTGTGTGTGTGTGTGTGTGTGTGTGTGCATACTTGTATATGCTAATAAAAATGTTTTTAAAAGACCATGTACAATGTTGTGAAATACTGTATTTGTCCTGGGTAGATTATTGTCAGCTTGACAAAAGTTACAGTTATCTGAAAAGAGGGAACCACAATTGAAACATGCTTCTATAAGATTGGCCTGTAGGCAAGCCTCTGGGGCATTTTCAAAATTACTGATGGATGTGGGAGGTCCACTGTGGGTGGTGCCACTCCTGGGCTGGTGGTCCTAGGTTGCATAAGAAAGCAGACTGAGCAAGCCACAGAGAACACAGCCAGTAAGCAGCACTCCTCCATGGCCTCTGCATCAGTTCTCCGCCGCCCCCTTCCTGCCCTGACTTCTAGATGATGCACTACAATCTGTAAATTCAAATAAGCCCTTTCCTCCTCAAGTTGCTTTTGGTCATGGTGTTTTATCACAGCCATAAAAACCCTAACTAAGACATACTAGGATAGAGATTACAATGTCTGCTTTTCAATTTTATTGATTGTTATATTTTGTTGTTTCTTACCTTAGAAACAATTCAAAATTATTTTCTTGGTTCTAATACTTGTATGCTTTTAGTTGTGTTAATTTTTCCCCTTAAAGCTCCCTTAGTATTCAACTCTCCCTGGAAGCTTTGAAGATCTTGTGATCTTAGTTCTAGTAAAGGCTGACTTTCTTTCCTGTCTATCCTGGTTCACTGTTAGTTTTTAGTCTCCTCATCTAAAAGTGAATATCAGTTTAAATATTTGACTATTCTTATTTTAACAATGACTTTTTAAAGAATAGTGGACATGTCCAATACTTACAGTAACATTAGCATATAAATTGAAAATGTCAAGGCAATATGTAGATGTATCCAATCGTATTATTAAAATAAGAAACACAGAGCCAAGGTAAAAGAGAAAAGCCGAGAGGTCAGAGCTCAGAGATAAAATCTTACCTCCTGCAGTGCTCCTAGCTTCCCCGAGAGAGGGAGGTACTTCCTGTGTCCCTGTTTAAATAATCTTTCTGTTCTTCCTTCTCATTGGTTGCAAACCCAACCACATGACTGCCTCATCACTGCCTGTAAGTACCGCCCTCCAGGTCTTAAAGGCGTATGTCTCCAATACTGGCTGTATCCCTGAACACACAGAAATCTACCTAGCTCTTCTAACCACCACGCTCTTACTATGGCTCTAATAGCTCTGACCCCAGGGCAACTTTATTTATTAACATAAAATTAAAATAACATTTCAGTACAAATAAAATATCACCACATTTCCCCTTTTCTATTTTAATAAAAAGAAAAAAGGCAAAAGGTTATAACTAACAAAAGAAAAACTATATACAAAAGTACAATAACTATATACAATATATACAAGTAACAAATACCTAAACGATGTCTAGTCCATTTGTATTTGACAAATCAGAGAAAATAATTCCCTTATCTATCCTATTTTAGTAAGTCCAAAATGTATCTAATTCACTTTCTATCCTAATTAATCTTCAACTATAACTAACTAATCTTCAACTCCCTCAGAGACCCAAGAAGGAAATAATATTAGCTAACAAAAATAAAAACAGGAAGTGCACAAAAGCAACTTCCAAAAATTTTGTGAGTTGACAGAAACAGCCAGCTGCCTGGACAGTCACCTGAGGTTTCTCCACAGTGTTGGGGCATCATCTTCAGCCTATAGGCTTATGGTATCTGACAGACTCATTTGTGAAGTAGGTTGTACACAAGGTCAACAGTTCAACCTCACATTGGGTGAGAGCAGTCCATATACCAGAAACACCTGAATTCCACTAGTGTCATGTCATAATTCAGGATTTTAAATTCTGGAAATTGTTGACGGTTTTTGAATTCAGCTGTCCATTCTTCTTGGCTGTGTATATATGGCTTCATCTAAGCATCCCCTTCTCCACATCCCTCTATCACCAGCCCGGCTAGCTCAGTCGGTAGAGCATGAGACTCTTAATCTCAGGGTCGTGGGTTCGGGCCCCACGTTGGGCGCCATTTGTTGCTAGAGGGCTTCTCTCCAGGTTCCCCAAGCCCCACAGTCCCACAATCCACTTATAAAATAATCACTCAGACGCTTATATCACTTATAAACTGTATGGCCGTGGCAGGCTTTCTGCTAACTGTTCTTTTATCTTAAATTAACCCATTTTTATAAATCTATACCTTGCCACGTGGCTGGTGGCTTACCGGCGTCTTTACAGGTTGCCTCTCCTGGCCGTGGCTGCAGTGTCTCCCCCTTCAGCCTTCTGCTTCCCAGAATTCTCCTCTCTCCTTGTCCCACCTACTTCCTGCCTCGTCACTGGCCACCAGTGTTTTATTTATATAGAACAATATCCACAGCACTTTATGTCTTCAGCAATACTTGAATGAAAGCCTTGTTGAGCACGTACAAGCCTGCCTTGCTTTGCCTAAGTCTGTGCCTCCCCTCCTCACCCCAACTCATTTAATTGTAGTCAAAAGTTTCTGTCCCTCAAGCTGCTCCCAAATAATCACACAGGGACTTAATACTAATTATAAATTCTTGGCCAATAGCTCAGGCTTGTTTCTGGGTAACTCTTACATTTAAATTAACCCATATTTCTTATCTATGCTTTGCCATGTGGCTTGGTACCTTTTTTCAGCTTGGCATACCCATCTTGTTTCTATGTGTTTGCTTGCAACTCCTCTGACTCTACCCATCTTCTTCCCAGCAGTCTCTCTTTGGCTTCCCCCCTAACCTTATCCTGTCCAGCTATTGGCCAATTAGCTTCTTTATTAAACCAATCACAGTGGCATATATTCACACAGTGTAAAGGAATATTCCACACTTAATTATCTCAGCATCATTGAAGTTGGTCTATTACTATTTTTATTTTTGAGATAAGGAAATGCAAGATCAACACAAGTAGATGAACTTAAAGTTCAACTCGTGTATGTATGTCTTTGCTCTTCACCAGTGTGTCAGAGATTCTCAATAATAGCTACTCAGGGGAATTACTTGTCAACTTTGTTAAATTGTCAGGTCTTATTCCTACTGCAACAGTCTAATCAACAAGTAACATTTACTTCAGGTACGGATGGAGTAAATTTTGTAAATTTTGCTTTAAAACTTTGTATCCAGAACATTTTCATTTGTAGCTGGGCACTGTGGTGCACCCCTGTAATCAGTCCCAGCACTGGGGCTCTAGCAGCAGGAGGATCTTAAGTTTGAAGCCACACTGTCTCTAAAATCCAAGGGCTGGTCAGGTAAGATGGCTCAGGGGGTAAGGGCATTTGCCACTAAGCCTGAGAACCTGAGTTTGATCCCTGGGACCCACATGACAGGAGGAGAGAACCAAGTCTGAGTTGTCATTTCACCTCCGTATCTGCACTGTGTGTATTCCCACATCAAATAAACAAAATAATAATCTGTTTAATGCTACAAAGGGCTGGTGATGGAGCAACTACAACTTAAAAAAAAGAGTGACTTTCATTTGTTATTCACTACTACCTAGTTTGTCAGAATTTACCTGACCGTCAGTAAATAAAATGCATAATGTTTTGTGATTCATTTATCAAAGTTGAAAAACAATGAAAAGCTACACTTTCAAAAAGGTTGATGCCTTGGTGATTTTCTCTCTTCACTCTTGAGTTTTGAGATATTATGTTTTATTGATGTGGTTCCTAACTTGAGATGTTTCTGTAAAACTAGGAACTTTGATCCTTGTTAGTGTAAGCTCAGACTTTGACACTTGCTTTTAATGTTAATAAAGTATTTTTGTGAGTCGTCATTTGTATGTTGTAAGCTTGAACAGTTAGAAATTGCTTCTTTAAGGATGAGTAATATTTAAACACACACACACACACACACACACACACACACACACACACACACACACACGAAAGGCTGCTGGTGGTGGTACATGCCTTTAATCCCAGCACTCAGAGACAAGTGGATCTCCACGAGTTTGAGACCAGCCTGGTCTATAGAGCGAGTTCCAGGACAGCCAGAGTGGTTACATAGAGGAAACCCTGTCTCAAAACAAACAAACAAAAAAAGATTAGTAATATTTACATTTTTACCAATAAAATCCAATTAGATATTCTACTTGACAGTTTTAATGTCTCCTTCTACTCCCAGGCAGGGTCTCACTATGTATCCTTGGCTGGCCTGAAACACGATATTTAGACTAGGCTTGCCTCAGAGATTCACTTGCCTTTGCTTTTTGAGTGCTGAGATTTAAAGTAGTTATTCATGTTTATTTTATTTTATTTTTTGAGACAGGGTCTCTACTAATCATGGCTGTCATGGAACTCATTATGTGGATTAAGCTAATCTTGAACTCACAGGGATCCACCTGCTTCTGCCTCCCAAGTTCTAGGATCTATAGGCATATGCTACCATAGGCTGGTCTTTCTTAAAAGATGTTTTTTTTTTTTTTTTTTTGGTTTTTCGAGACAGGGTTTCTTTGTGTAGCTTTGCGCCTCTCCTGGAACTCACTTGGTAGCCCAGGCTGGCCTCGAACTCACAAAGATCCGCCTGGCTCTGCCTCCCGAGTGCTGGGACTAAAGGCGTGCGCCACCGCCGCCCGGCCTTAAAAGATGTTTTAAAAATTCAGCTTTAACCCTTATGTAAATGCAGTTTAAAATTTTGTAGGAAAAATGGACTCTTTTTTTTTTTTTTTTTTTTGGTATTTTGAGACAGGGTTTCTCTATGTAGCTTTGTGCCTTTCCTGGAACTTGCTTTGTAGACCAGGCTAACCTCGAACTCACTGAGATCCACCTGCCTCTGCCTCCCGAGTGCTGGGATTAAAGGCATGTGCCACCACTGCCCAGCAAATGAACTTTTTTAAAAAGGGTCTTTTTTTTTTTTTTTTTTTTTAATTTTACAATACCATTCAGCTCTACATATCAGCCATGGGTTCCCCTATTCTCCCCCCTCCCACCCCCTCCCTTTAACCCCAGTCCACCCCCCATTCCCACCTCCTCCAGGGCAAATCCTCCCCCAAGGACTGTGATTAACCTGGTAGACTCAGTCCAGGCAGGTCCAGTCCCTTCCTCCCAGACTGAGCCAAGTGTCCCTGCATAAGCTCCAGGTTTCAAACAGCCAACTCATGCAATGAGCACAGGACTTGGTCCTACTGCCTAGTTGCCTCCCCAACAGATCAAGCCAATCAACTGTCTCACCCATTCAGAGGGCCTGATCCAGCTGGGGGCCCCTCAGCCTTTGGTTCATAGTTCATGTGTTTCCATTCATTTGGCTATTTTAAAAGGGTCTTTTAAAATTTTATTTACTAATAAATGTCTCTGACATTTTCATTTCTATTTGCAGTAGTTACATGATAAGTGGTTTTTCTTTAAAACAAGTAACACTAAAATGTTTCTGTGTCATAGCATTTTCATTATCTTAGATTAATGTGATTTGGGGTCCTAAAGACTCCTTCACTTGTTAATAAGAACTCAGAGTTAAAAATAGACAGTAAGTGACAGCTGTTCTGCAAGTGACATTGTTAAAAGAAAAAACACAGAACTGGGAAAAATATTTGCAAGAAAATTATATCAGTAATATGGAAAGAACTCTTAAAACTGAATAATAATAATAATAATAATAATAATAATAATAATAATAATAATAAAGTATCCTGTGCTGGCTAGTTTTATGTCAACTTGACCCAAGTTAATAGTCATCTGAGAGGAGGTAGCCTCAGTTGAGTATATATCTCTATAAGAATGTGCTATAAGCAGGCCTATAGAGCATTTTCTTAATTAGTGACTGGTGGAGGAGGGCCTAGCTCATTGTGGGTGGTGCCATTGCTATCTGGTGGTCCTGGGTTCTATAAGAAAGCAGACTGAGCAAGCCATGAGGATCCAGCCAGTCAGTAGTACCCTCCATGGCCTCTGCATCAGCTTCTGTCTCCAGGTTCCTGCCCTGCTTGAGTTCTTGTCCTCACACTTCTTTTGATGATGAACTGTCATGTGGAACTGTGAATGAAATAAACCTTTTCCCCCAAGTTGTCTTTAGTCAGGATGTTACATCAAAGTAATAGTAACCCTAACTAAGGCACATCCCATCTTAAAAGTGGGCAAAAGACTGGAACAAACAACTCTGCTAAAAGAAATTTAAAGATGGCAGATGAGCAAGCACAGATGGTCCAGCATTGTGTCACTAGGAAATCACTAATGAGACAGTTGCATTCCCAAATTGTGAGAATGCCAAATACTGCCTAGGGTGTGGAGAGATAGGGTGCTTTGTTGCCAGTAGGAATCCAAGATGGCACTGCCACTTTGGAAACAAAACTTTGTTATATGATCAGCAGTTATTAGCCTTTACATTTAAGCCAAATGTGTTGAAAACATATATTCACACAAAAATCTTGCAATGAATGTTTATACCCTTTTTGTTTATAGTTTCCAAAATTTATAAACAACCTAGACATCCTTCCATAGGTGAATGGATAAGGAAACTGGTAAATCAGACAATGAGGAGTTAAGCCACTGAAAGACATGGAGGAATTATGTAATCATATTATCAAGTGAAAAATCCTAATAGGGAAAAAAAAACTTGTATGCTGTATGATTACAAATACATGCTGAAAAGGCAAAATTATATAGATAGTAAAGGTCAGAGATTGGAAGTGATTATGGGGATGAGGCAGGAATGGAGGCACCAGAAGGTTTTACAGTAGTGAAACTTACAAAGTAGTGGTAGATACATGATGTCCATTTGTCAAAACTAATAGCATGGTATTTCTTAAATAGTAAATAGTAATGCAAGCCATGAACTTTAGTTAACAATGTACTAATATTTCATAATTGTAACAAATGTGTCATACTAAAGAAAAATTTTAATAATAAAAAATGGTATGAACAGCTGAATGGGAACCTTGTACTTCCTGTTCAATTTCTTTGCTCTGAAAAATAAAGGCTACTTTTTTTTTTGGATAGGGTTTCTCTTTGTAGTTTTGATGTCTGTCCTGGATCTTGCTCTGTAGACCTGACTGGCCTCAAACTCACAGAGATACGCCTGACCCTGTCTCCCAAGTGCTGGGATTAAAGGCATGCACCACTGCCACCCGGCCTAGGCTACTAATTTTATAGTGTATATGTATAGTTGTTCACCAAAGTGAGGAATGAATTAGCTCATCAATTATATACTGAACAAAGATTGTGAACTATGCCAGGTTTTTATAGTTCTGTTCTTTAAAGAACTCATTTACAGCTGTCAATCAAAATGTATAGTGATTTGAAATAGCTTGTGTGATTTTATCTGATTGAATTGAGTAGTCTGGAAGTATTATAAACGTTGTGAAATGGCCTGAATTAGAACATATACTTAACTATCTGGTTGATCTTATATAAATTAATTAACTTTTAAAAACATCTGTTTACCATATTAGATGATGTTTATAGAAGTTCACAAAGAAGTGTGAACATCTCAAAATGAACAAACTCTCAGATGTTAGCTCCAGTGATTAGTTGTGTATGTGTCCAGCCAATAAGAAAGGAAAGAAGAATGGCTCTCCTTTGATTGAACTGTCCAGACACATTTATTTCTCCTGAATCTCCACCTCTGTTCCCAGATGGCTGTGCTGAGGCACACGAGATACCATTTGCTTGCTGATTAAATACATTCCAGCTTCTGCTTTCGAGAAGGAACTGCTTTTACAGCTGTCTTTGACATCAGTGGGTAGCTCAGTCATGCTGACTACTGTTAACACTTTTTATTGCTTGAAAACAACAGAAACCAAATCATTTCTCCCCCAATAAAAACCTTGTGACAGGGCCTTTTAAATAGTTACCTGCTACTCTTTACCCTGAAAATAGGATGTTAAATTTAGGAGACATTTTAAATGGTACTGTTTTGAGGATGTTTGCTGACTTTTAATATTCTGAAAAAGCTAGAATTTTGCACATTTTATTCTAAAATTTTCGAAGCTATAGTTTGTGTTTTCCAATTGATAATTTTTTTTCCTGATGCTAAGGTTAGAACCTAGGACCTCAAGCATTCCAGGCAAGTGCTAATCCTAGTTTTGATAATGTTATAATAAACTGGGCCCTAGACTACATAAAACTGGGCATGACAGCATATGCGTATAATTTCAACATGTGGAGGCGGGAAGAGTTCAAGGTCATCATTGGCTCTGTGGTGAATTTGAGGTCAGCCTGGGCTACATGGGACCTGTCTTAGTTACTGTTTTGTTGCTGTGAAGAGACACCATGACCAAGACAGTGTATAAAAGTAGCAGTATAATTGAGGGCTTGCTTGCAGTTCCAGAACACGGGGTTAGGCCATGATCATCATGGCAGGGAGCAAAGCTATAGGCAGGCAGACATAATGCCAGAGCTGTAGTTTGGAGCTCACATCTAATCTGTAAGTTGTGGAGAGAGGGAGGGGGAGAAGGTAGAGGGAAGGAGGAGAAAATTGGGCCTAGCATGGACTTTTGAAATGTGTTAGCCCACCCCCAGTGACACATGTACCTCTTCCAACAAGGCCACACTTCCTAATCCTTCCTAAACAGTCCACCAACTGGGAACAAGCTTGTAGGGGTCATTCTCATTCAAACCACCATGGGACCCTATCTTAACAGGAAAGAAAAGAATAAGACAAAAATCCTGTTGAACCCATTGAGCTATCTTAAACTACTTAAAAATACTGGAACTATATTACATTCAGTTTGGGTTTTTACTTGGTACCAGTAAATCTGTACATGACCATCTATATAAACCGAAGATAAATACTCTAATAGCATTCTAGAATCTTTTCATTGGTTGAAAAGAACATTAAAACAGACAAACAAAAAACCCGAAGTAACAAGTCTTTGATGTGGAAAACCCAGAAGTCCTATAATAAGACCCCAAAGCTATTTTTTTAGAGTTTTGAATTTACTAGAAAAAAATACAAAGGTAATAGAGGTATCGTCCCCAGATTTCTGCATTATATGTTAGCATTGTTATGATACATTTCTCACAATCAACATTAGTGCATTACCACAAATAAAGACTTTACACACTGAGTTAACACCATCCCGACCCCCACCCCCATATCCTTTATGTCTATCAACATTACATTTAGTTTTTGGTCTCTTGAATGGTCTGTGACAATGGTTCATTATATATATGCTGTGTTGGTGCTGGGAATCAAACCTAGATCCTCTGGAAGACCAATCAATGCTCTTAACCACTGAACCATCTCTCTAGCCCCAAATTACTGCATTCTTGGCCAATGGGAAGCTTGTTGACTCCTGAACCCTGTTGACATGTCTCCTCTGGGGTGTGTGTGTCCGTGTGTGTGTCCCCTTGCCTTATGGCATTATAAGATGGTTCAGGAGCACATGGTATATTTCCTACCCTAGCTCTCGAAGTCAGCCTTTTTGTAAGGAACCCTGATCTTGTCACTGAACATATAGTTACTGCTTTGCTGTCATTGCTTCTAGGACTTTTCAGTGGACAGAGCTAGGAAACATGCTTTTTACTACTCACATATGTGCATCTATCTATGTAATTTTTTTGCTTCTCATATATTGTACATCTATCTTTGTAATTATTTTATGTATATTTTGATTTAGATCCCTCTTACTCTTAATTCATCCCCCTAAGTTACTTGTTCCATATTCCTCTCTTGTTTATTTTAACTTCCTCTTTCCAACATCGGGTAACATGTTAGGCTTCTATCATCTGTGTTCTGTGTATTTGTTTAATTCTGGTATCTGTATGACACATTGCAGAATTGTAAAAATATAACTATTGAGCAAAAATTTATCAAATAGGGTAGTGTCTGTGTTTTGTTTTCCTTTTATCTTTTGTTGTATAATTTCTAGTAGGAATATTCTCCAAAATCACTTGAATTGGTTTGTAAAAATATTGTTTTAAAGAGTTATAGATTTTTTGCCTCTTAATTCTCTATACCTACTGGTGAACTTATGTCTATTTTAGTAATGTACTTAAATTCAATTGTTATTGTCTTTAAAAAAACAACAAGCATTTCAAATCTTTCCTTAAGAAGAGTGGGATTAGGGTTGCTGGTGTGGTGCACACTTTTAATCCCAGCACTCAGGCAGAGGCAGGCTAATCTCTGTATGTTCAAGCTCAGCCTGGTCCACAGAGAGTTCTAGGCTATCTAGGGCTACACAGTGAGACCCTGATTTTAAAAACAAAAAATTGAAAAAGAATGTGGGACAGAGAGATGGCTTAGTAGTTAAGAACATTTGCTGCTCTTACAAAGGATCTGGGTTCAGTTCCTAGCACTCACAAAAGTAAATACATTTAAAAGAGAGGGATAAAGCTCTTTGTTACTATTAAAATGATGTGAGAGTGTGGTAAAAGCTGTCATCACACCTTCCATCTGGCTTATACAGTGTGCTTAATTTTAAAAAAGTCATTTATGTAACATTTGGAATTTTGTGATATGAAGGCATAGCATACAAAGAATGTTGTCTTTCCCAGTACCCCTCCCTCCATCCTCCCCCACACCTGATCCCTCCTGTTCTCATGCCCACCCCCATCCAGACCCTCCCCCCATCCAGACCCTCCCCCCCCCGTCCTGCTGTCCACCTAGTCTATTTCCCCTTTACAGTGCCCCCCCTTGAGTCTTCCTTGTTATGTAACGTCTGGGTCTGTGGATTGTAGTATGGTTATACTTTTACTTTACAGCTAATATTCACTTATGAGTAAGTATATACCATATTTGTCTTTCTGGGTCTGGGTTACCCCACTCAGAATGATCTTTTCTAGTTCCATCTATTTGTCAGCAAATTTCATGATTTCATTGTTTTTAACAGATGAGTAATACTCCATTGTGTAAATATACCACATTTTCTTTATCCATTCTTTGGGTCCAGCTTAAGACCCATACCATGAGAGGACCACTTCTGACACTGCCTGGAAGGCCAGGACCAGAGAGGCTAAACAGCCCAGAGACCTAGGATGAAACCAAACATGACTGGGAAAAAAAAATCAGTGAAATGAATTTCAATGATCTTCTGCTATGCTCAAAGATCATTGCCTAGCACAGTTGTCATGAGAGAGGCTTCACCTAGCAATTGATGGAAACAGATGCAGAGACCCACAACCAAACATTAGGCATACCTCAGGGAATCCTGCGGAAGAGGGGGCGGAAAGATTTTGGGAGCCAGAGGGGCCAAGAACACCAAAGGAAAACCCTCAGAATCAACTGACTTGGGCTCATAGGGGCTCTCCGAGACTGAACCACCAACCAATGTCTTGCATAGGACTGACTTAGGCCCTCTGTACATATGTTACAGTTGTGTAGCTTTGTCTTCTTGTGGGAACCATAACAGAGGGAGCTGGGGTGTCTGACTCCGTTACCTGCTTTTGGGACCCTTTCCTTCTACTGCATTGCCTCATCCAGCCTTAATAGGAAAGGAGGTGCCTAGTATCACTGCACCTTGATATGCCATGGCTGGCTGATATCCATGGGGAGGCCTACCCTTTTCTGAAAAGAAAGGAGGAGGAGTGGATAAGGGGGGAGGCTGGGGGGAGAGGATGGAGGGGAAACTGTGATGGGGCTGGGAAAAAATAATATTAATAAAAAAATGTTGTTTCCTAATATTTAAAAAAGCCACCTAATGCTAATCTCCTAGTAAAATTTAATTTTTAATTTTACTCTGTGCTTTGGAAAGAATTGCTACATGCAGAAGGGCTCTGGGAGAAGCCAGGAGCACATCCCTGCTCAGCTTGCTGGCTTGAATGGGTCAAAGGTTAAACCATCAGTCCATTTCCCAATGTCTTCTTAACAGTGGCTTTCTTTGTATTTTTTCACTTGTTAGGGAAATACAGCAAGTGTTATTGAATGGTAAAACAAAGCAAGTCTTATATCAGACACTGACAGCTTTTTAAAAAGTTGGAATAGGATGTCATTGGATGTTCCCAAGGCAGTCTGATAGTACCACATTTTTATGGAAGTCACTCCTTCAGTGTGAATTATATTGCTAGTCAAAGGAACTTTTTGTATCTGGTGTTCAAGTCAATGTAAATAAATATATGCCTAGTGGACCAGTTTTAGAGAGTAACACTACTCCCCATGGGCCAGGGGAATGACTGAAGAAAAATCTTTTAAAGATAGCCAACCATAACTTTATTTTCCTTAGCAAACTAATTAGTGTGGATAATTTTCTTTGTAAACAGACCATTCATCTATCTGATACAGCTTTAAGCATAATTTAGAAAGTGAACTAGTTAATAAGTATATAAAATGCCCTCAGAGGCATGAAATGTTATTTAGGACCTTATTGATAATGGCCATGGAGCATTTCTGAGTATCTATGCAGATTAGATCTTGAACAGCTGCATAGAGCACATAGAAGTCATGATTCCTGTCTCTGTGAACTAACTTGAATACAGTCTTTCATCTCGAGATCTCACTGTTTGTCCAGTTTATGAATCCCTCAACTCCTCTATGAAAGGTCCATTCAGTTTAATACAGTCCAGCTTTGTGGTTTAGAGCTCTAGAAACTGCTTTTGTTTTAGAATACACAAAAAGTTAACAAATTAGTATGACAGTTTTTTAGAATTAGATAAAATTTACTTTAAAGGATGTCTTTTAATAAAACTTTTGAGAACTTTGGATTCTAGCTCAAATTCAACTTGTCATTTTGATACTGTCCTGGAAATGCCTGTGTAGACCAGGCTACTCTCAAACTTGTAGTGATTCTTCTTAACTCTGTTTCCCAAGTACTGGGATTATAGGCGTGTGCCACCATGCCTGGCCTGAATTTAACTGTCTGTGAACTATATTACCTTAAGAAAAATCTGAATATTGTAAAGTTTCCCCTTTTTTTGTGGTTTAACAGTTAGGTCTTACAGCATTAAGAAAAAGTATGACTGTTCTTGTTAAACAGCTTATTTCTTCTGCATACACTTAAAGAGTGCTCTTTCTGTCCGTTTCCTTCTCTTAAGAGGCTCAATTCTTAGACTGTGTTCTATGTGAAGTGTTCTGCAAACACTTTAGAGTTAAGTAAGCTCAAAATCAAATCATGATCATAAAATTTCTATGTCATATCATCTGTTCCATATTTGGTATTTATATTACTTTTTTTCCCCCTCTAGTAACATGCATGTTGCTTGGCATTTTATGTTGTATACCTCTTATTTCTTTCTACAGATAGTGAGCTCTTTTAATTCAGGGATCTTGACTTAGTTCAACTTTTACAAAAATTAATGTGCAATATTAAATAGGTATGAAATAAATTTCAGGGGATTCTTTTCATTGCTTCGGAACACAGACATAATTTCAGTCATGACAGTAGACAAATTTGACTAATTTTACTGAGGAATTTATTTGTAGTTAAAACTTACAGTTGTAATATCATTTTTTCATATGTAAAAATTAAGGACCATAGAAATTTTGATCCAACCATTTCAAATCTACAATGACAAAAACACAAAAGATTGGTATACATTAGGATCAGAGTAATATGAATGAAATTTATTCATGTAGTCAGTGGATATTTTAGCATCAACTAAATGCTAACCACTCTTATAGCTGTGGATAAAGTACTTTATTAATAAAAATAAATAAATAAACATGATCCCTACCTAATGGAACTTATAGTTAATAAACAGAAAAAAATTTAAACGAGATAGTAACAGGATATGAGGATTATGAATAAGTAGGATTATGTGACAGAGCAACTGAATGGAGGTATAGACCGTGGTTAAAGACAGAAAAAAAGATAAGGACACACCTAACTTATGCACTCTAAGTAGTTTCTCAAGAGTCCATGGAAAACTAATCTATTTTGGGTCTGGGCCAGGAACTGGAAAAGAAAACAAAGAATAAGTCACAGTCTGTTGGGGTCATGATAATGCATCCAGTTTGGAGGACCTCCTACAGACCGTATATGTGACTGAGATTAATTAGAACACATCCATTATGTAAAATATGAGTTTATAATGGGCCAGAACTGAACAATCAAATATCCTGTTTTTCCCTTAAGGACTGTATCTCAGGAGAACTAAATAGTTCAGAAAGATAGTTTATTCATGTAGAATTCCAACCTATAAATAAAGAATAAGAAATTATTTCAATAGAATGAAATTAAATACCTGTGCATTAAAATTGTTCATGTTTTTCTGCTTATACTTATGAGTGTTTTATTTAGGAAATATAAGAGTCTTTAAAAGAAATGGAAGTAAGAATTTTGCAGGTATGATTGTGAGGTGGTAGAAAGATATTTCATGTAATGGAAACAACATAAACAAGATACAGAAGTGAGAAAAATACTGTTATATAGTCAATGATGACTTACCAATTGGGTTCCCCAGAGTACAAGTGATGTTAAGTGGAAGTACTGGAGATTGTAGTTAAGATGAGTTCTCAGAATACATAGTACCTGGAAATAGTGAAACCCAACTATTGCCAGGAAGAACTTATGATCCAAAGGAGCTTCAGTTCTTGCTATGCATTGGATGATATATGGGTAGATACATTTTCCTCTTCTGGTATACAAGAGTTTGGCTGCTGGAATTTAGAAATGTGGCCCATGCCTCAGCCAAATTACAGCGGGATCCTGAGATGCCAGCTGTGTGGTAGGTTAAATAGTTTGGTGATATAAAATGGATATCCCTTAAGTCCCACTTTTCTCATCTTTATACATATTTTTTACAGGGTATCCAGAAGTTGGCTAGTCAATATCTGAAGAGAGATTGGCCTGGAATAAAAAGTGATGATCGGAATGATTACAGGTAACTTTCTCTGTCTCTGTCTCTCTGTGTGTGTGTGTGTGTGGTCTCAGAGGTCAACCTCAGATGTCCTTTCTCTGATACCATCAACTTATTTTTTAATACAGTATCTCTTACTAGGCCCTGGAGTTTGCCAGTTAGGCTAGGTTGTTTGGCAAGCAAGTCCTAGGGAACATCTTTTCTCAGCCTTCCCAGCGCTGGCATGATAAGCACATGCCATCATACCCAGTTCTTTTATGTAGGTACTGGGAATTGAACTCAGTCCTCATGCTTGCATGGCATGTACTATACAGACTGATCATGACTCTAGTTCCTTTCCTTTTTTTAAAAATGGTTTTACCCAGAGGACTATTATAGTTAGATAATGTAACACTCCAGTTTTTAAAAGTATTACTTCTTTCTTTGCCCATGTTTTTAAGACAATTATTTTAAAATTTATATTCCATAACATATGAATAAGCTCTGTGAATTAGATTAGTTCAACACATCTTAATCAAAAATTATATTAATTAATCAGTACCCAATATGGAATTGAAAGAACAGAGAAACAGATTGTTTTCTCTCTCTCTTTTTTTTTTATTTTTATTATTTTATTTTATTTTTTTTGAGACAGGGTTTCTTTTTTCTTTTTGTTTTTTGAGACAGGGTTTCTCTGTATAGCTTTTGAAGCCTATCCTGGAACTCACTCTGTAGACCAGGCTGGCCTCAAACTCACAGAGATCCACCTGCCTCTGCCTCCCAAGTGCTGGGTGGAATTAAAAGCATGTGCCACCACCACCTGGCTAGGTTGTTTTCTTATGAATCTATGATAGTAGAACATTGTTGCAATAGTAATGAAACAAGATTACACTGCTATTATGCTCACCAACTTGTTTAAAGTAAATCTTAAATTTTGAAAGTTGAGATCTTTGTGAAAGAGTTTTTAAATAATGAGTGAGAAGTACTTTTATGTAATAGGATACTTAATTAGAAATGTATATATAAGAGGTTGTGCAAAAGCTTACCAGTTCATGTTCCACATGAAACCTTTAAAGAAGGCCAGTGACAGCAAGTCCTCAGTAACCTACCAGTATCTTGTGATTTGTTTAGACTTTGATGCCTTGTAGGGCATCAGAATTTGAAAATATTTATTGGTTTTTGTGCTTAGAGATATCCTTAGTTTGGGAGGTAGACAAGTCAACTCAGCGTTTACCATCTTTTTGGAATTAAGACCAATTCCAACAAATAGTAGTTAAAAAAAAAAATTGAGTAGTTAAGACCTCGGTATGAAGTGTCCAATTTAAAGCCTGAGTTAGAAAGCATGCAACTGAAATGTCGGTGAAGACTGACATTATCACAGCATTTCTTAAGAATGGGGCTAGAGCCGGGTGGTGGTGGAGGACAACTTTAATCCCAGTATGATCTCTGTGAATTCGAGGCCAGCCTGGTGTACAGTGAGTTCCAAGACAGCCAGAACTGTTAGACAGAGAAACCCTGTCTCGAACCGCCACCTTCCAAAGAATGGGGCTAGAAAGTGGAATATTAGAAGAAATCCCAAAAGTTATTCACATTGGCAGACTTCAACTTCTATAGCTACAAAATAATAGATGTTATAATTTTAATATTAAAGTAAAATAGGAAATAAAAATAGATATTTTCCTATGAACTTACCAGCATGTAAACAATTCACCTGAAGGGAAATAGATAGGAGGATCAAATTCTATATAGAAGAAATAGGTAAAAGTGGTTAGTACACAGGCTCTATATTACTGATGTGAGTCAGCCCTCCAGAAGAGACTTTGTTGCTGATACAGGATTACAAGTGATGGATGAGGTGTATTCTAGTTTGTTTGAAATTCAGGAGTAGGTTATTAAAGAAAAAAGAGTAATGGCTATGCTCCCAGGCAAGCCTATAAAACCTAATTGTGCCGGGCGGTGGTGGCGCACGCCTTTAATCCCAGCACTCGGGAGGCAGAGGCAGGCGGATCTCTGTGAGTTCGAGGCCAGCCTGGTCTCCAAAGCCAGTTCCAGGAAAGGTGCAAAGCTACACAGAGAAACCCTGTCTCGAAAAACAAAAAAACAAAACAAAACAAAACAAAACAAAAACCCCTAATTGTAAGAGGTATTTTAACCCAACAGTTACCAAATATTTACTAAATGCCAACACCTTGTAAATACTTTATTCATGTTTGTGATTCTTAAAACAACCCAGCGAGGAAAATATAATTATCCTTATTTTATATAGTAAGTTAGCTGTTAAAGTAGATGTTAGGATTAGAGACCCTGAAAGATACGGTGTCTGTTTTTCAGGAGCTTACAGAAAATAGCCACTATAAACAGTTGCCAGATTGGGAAGTAGAGGGTCATATGACAGAAAAATCTCTGCTTATGTAGCACTTAGTCTTAAGGAGTGTGCAAGACTTTGCCAAGCAGACGGCTTGGTGAGAGGAATGCGAGCAGAAGTAACATCTTGAAGGTGTGGAGCATACGAACAAACGGTCTTGGGTAGCAGTACAAGTTCAGGATGGCTGGTGTGAAATGCATCGGTTGGAGGATAAGCCTGGCAGTGGTGTGGAGGATATATAAGTAAGCATCATAAAAAAAAAAAAAAAAAAAAAAATAAGTAAGCATCATAAAGGGCTTTGATGATCATGCCTAGGATTTATATTTTTATTCAGAAGGTAACAGAGGCATTGAAGAACTATCCGTAGAGAAGCCCATGACTAACTCCACAGTCCTAGTTCAAGGTAGAGTAGAGTAGCACAAAAATGTCCACAAAGTATAAAACTTCATAATTCCTCATTTATCTTCATTTGAACCATGAAAATTATAGTAAAAAATGGGGGAGATTTCAGAGGTTTCTAAGAGTGAAGCCAGAGGACTTACAGTTGATTTGGGGGAGATTTCAGAGGTTTCTAAGAGTGAAGTTACTTACAGTTGATTTGGGGGAAATTTCAGAGGTTTCTAAGAGTGAAGCCAGAGGACTTACAGTTGATTTGGTTTTGGGGTTTGTGATATTTATTCTGAGGCAAAGTATAGACAGCTTTCTCTGTATCTAAAATAGTTCTTGGCACAGAAGACCCTTGATAAATATTTACTGACCAACTTAAAAAAAAGTGGGAAGGGAGGGAGGATTATACAGTGATTCCCAGAGGTTTTCTTTTCAGTCTTTCATATTATTTTATTTTCTTCCTTTAACCTAGTAATATGATACCCAATTTTTTCGTAACTGGTAGGTCTGTAAACAGACTTACCCGATTTACAGGCAAGGAAGATGCTGCTTCTTGAAATAGTCCCACCATGGAGCCTCTGGTCATCGAGCCCAAGCCACTCCCTCCCCTGACTTCATCTTCACTCTATTCTGTGGCCACTTCACTGAAATGTTCCACACTTTACCTTTGCATGGCTTCCATGGTTTTGCCATGTTTTTCATGCACATATGTCTGACCTTACTGCACTTGCACCACCTTTGGGCTCAGCCTGTTGGCGAGCACGGTCACTCCCGGGGCCTGTGCTGTCTTTCCTCCCTTTTCCAGAGTCACTTTCAGCAGCAGCATCTAAGCTTGCTCCTGAGCTCCCGACTGCTCTGGTGGTAGCAAAAGGTCTACTCCCACAAAAATTAACTTAGGCAATTTGAGAGGATGGTGAAGGTATTCTAGAGAAGATAATAGCGAGATCAGAATTGAGGGTAAGAATGGCAATTGCCAATTTAAGAAACTTAATTGTTTTTATTTGGAGGATTATAATACAAATATATCATTTCTTTCCTTCCCTTTCATTTCTCCAAACCTTTCCATATGCCCTTCCATTATCTCTTTCAAATTCATTGCTTTTTAAAATTAATTATTGCTACCTATGTATGTGTATATATACATACATATACTCCTAAATACATAAATACAGCTGGTTCAGAAGTATAAGGTTACTTTATGGTTATTTTCAGGGATGATCATTTGTTATTGGATACCCAGTTGGTGTGCTCTTCCCTGGGGAAGATTATTTTTATTGCTCTCAGCATGCCTTAGTTGTCTGAAATTCTTTGTAGGATTGAGGTGTCATGGGCTTTTCCTCCATCCACTTGTCTGTTGTTGTCCTTGTTCAGCTCATGTTTAGACAGTCATGTTGGTGAGTCTTTATGGGTATAGCTTTTGACATTCTTAGGAGACATAATCTCACAGAAAACTCCATGATCTTCTTATCTTTTAAAAATCTTCTGCCCCCTCTTCTGAGCTTTAAATGTCTGAGTGTCTTGTAGAGACACTTGTATATATATCTGTTGAGAATGAAATTGGCAATTTTTATTTATTCATTTGAAGCTTATTTGGTTTTAGTAATTTCAGTTTCCTGTTTAATTTAGTTAATTTATAGTTGGATTTAGTTTAAAAATTCTTATCAAAGTAATATATGATTATCATTAGTTAAACAGTTTAGAAGAGTATAAACAGTACAAAGTCTAGCCTCTTCTTTCCCGGGTATCACCTACTCACATTCTATTCCCTGGAGCAATTGCTGTAAGAGGCACATGGTCTCTTCTTTTACCTTTTTTTTTTCCTATGTGATTTATTCATGACCATAATATTTACAGTTTTGTTCTTTTTAACAGGATTAGAGTTACTGTATACATATGTTCCTATAAATGTCTCTCTGCCAGCAAATGTGCATATGCCTACACACATGCACAAAATCTACTTTAGACAGCCATTCACAGCAGTGTTCATTCTTTTTAATGACTGTTTTAATGTCAGAGTATGGATGACTTGTGTCTGTTATTCATTTCCCTGTTGGTAGTTAATTTCTATTATAAATAATGCTATAGTGAATGAATCTCCTATCCTCACAGATATATCTTTGTACACTATGAAACTGTAACTATATCTGTGGGGTAAATTCTCAGAGAAGGAAATTCTGGGTAAAGGTTTAGTACATTCAAAATGGTGATATTAGAAATTGTCTACCATAAGTTCTTTATTAATATATTTCTATTTCTTCAAATGATATTTAAAATTACTCTTTTCTATTAATCGAGTTATACATTATTATTAGCATGCCTGAATGGTCCTTTATTTCATTTGCCAGTCTGATGATGCATGAACCATTAATGCTGTGAAACTACCCCATTGACTAAAAACTAGACTTTTGTAATACTATCTCTGGGGGTGTTTTTTGTAATCTTTGCAGGTAGGTTTTCTGTATTTTCACTATCAGTACTCCTCAAAGTTCCCTACTCAGCTTTCTGGATATTTCCCACACCAATCCTGGTTTTGAATATTTTTGTTGGGGCTGGAGAGATGGCTTAGTGGTTATAAGCACTGGCTGCTCTTCCAGTGATACTGGGTTCAATTCCTGGCTCCCATGTCAGTTCACAGCTGTCTATAATGGAAGTCCCTTGGGATCCAATGCCCTCTTCTGATGTGCAGACAGACATGCAGACAAAACACCCATATAAAATAAATAATTATTGTCTGTAAACTGGCACTGACATTTTTTATTAGAAAATATATTTCAGCCTAGAAAACAAAAACTCAGATATCTTCCACATCTAGATTTCATCTTCTCTTTTTTGGAATGTTAAGTAGCTGCTCCTCTCTGCCCATGATTGCTCCCTTTCACAATTCCATTTTCTACAGTGCAACAAACTGTCTTTACTTTTCATTATGACTGTCTTCATGTCTTTGTAAAATAGGCCTTCCACTACTCAGCTGCTTAAAAATCTTTTGTTTTTATCCTTGCCGGCAGAAGGAATTTAAATTTCTGTTTGCCATATTCAAAGCCATGAAGAGACCTGATTGCAAATTCCCTGTGTCTTATCTGCAGCAGCTTCCCCTTTTGTCTAACCTGGAATGCCTTAGCTTCAGTTTTGCTGCAGTTCTTTTTTTTATATTAACATAATTTTTTATTGATTCTTTGGGAATTTCACATCATGCACCCCGCCCCAAATCTCACTCATCTCCCAGTTCCTTCGTATCCACCCTTCACTCTTTAGTGTCCCCCCCAAGAAAAGTGAAAAAAAAAATAAGATAAAAATAAAAAATACAAATAAGAATATTAATTAAACAACAAAACCGCATTGCTCCATCTTCAATGAGTTGTGTGGGTGTTATCCTTGGCAACTGGGCCCCACTGTCAGTTTGTGGGGAGCAACCTTTGTTTTACCATAACAAAAGGAATTTAAGGCGTGTGCCACCATGACTGGCTCCTATTGCCTTATCATTCATCTTAGTGGCATTGGAAGCTGCTGTGTGTCATGAGGTATACACTTTTGTCCAAACAGCTTTACTTGCAAATGTTCATTGTGTAGTGTGTTGTTGGTCAGGTACACTGTCAATACTGGACCCTTACGGAAACTCCTCTCAGATACCCTGCTGTTGCCTTGAGTCGTGGAGATCCTATGGCTGTGGTTCCATAAGACCAGTCCTTTGCTGTACTCCAGCATGCTACAGATGGGGTAGATGTTGGGGTGAGCCAACTCAAAGCCCTGGATGTGTCTGGGTGGTCGCTGAGTTGGTAGTCCAGGCTGCAAGTTATCTTCTTTCCTCTTGTCAGGAATATTAATGAACGGGCTTCTAAGAGATAACAACCAAACATGACAAAATAAAATATAATAAGATAAAGCAAAAACTTTCATATCAAAGTTGGACACAGCAACCCATCAGGAGTAAGAGTCCCAAGAGCCAGGTACAAGAGTCAGAGACATGCTCATTCTCGCAGTTAGGAGTCCCTTAAAAAACTAAGCTAACAGCTATAATGTATATACAGAGGACCTGGTTGCAGACCCGTGTAGAACCTGTGCTTGCTACTTCAGTCTCTGAGTTTTTTATGTGCGTTGCTTAGTTTTTCCAGAGGACCTTGTTCTCCTGGTGTCCTCCATCCCCTCTGGCTCTTGTAATCTTTCTCCCTCCTCTTCTGTGCAGTTCCCTGAGCTCTGAGGTGAGGGATTTGATGGAACTCTCCCATTTAGATTCTCTCTCTACATAATGTCTGCCCGTGGGTCTCTGCATCTGTTCCCATCTACTGCTGGAGGAAGCCTCTCTGATGTTTGTAATATGGATCTTAAAAGGTCTTATTAAATAAAAATCCTGGAGCCAGATATTGGGGTTAAAACCTGAGAGATCAGAGGAGTGAAAAAGCCACAGCTAACCTCACCTCACCAACTCTGCAGCTTCCAAAGAGACCTACATCTTGTATACCCATTCCAATATGGCTTTCTGTCAACTCATTTCCTCTCCGCCCAGCTACATCCCTTCTTCTTCCAGCCCAGCTCTGTCACTTCCTGACTGTCTGTGTGGACCTCGAGACCCTTATGGTTAACTAGTGTTGGAATTTAAGGCGTGTGCCACCACGACTGGCTCTGTTCGCAGTGTGGCCTTGAACTCACAGAGATCCAGATGGATCCCTGACTCCCAAGTGATAGGATTAAAGGCATGTGCTACGATTGCCTGACTTCTATGTTTAATATAGAAGCCCTAATATAGAGCTTTCCCTCTGATCTTCAGATAAACGTTATTGGAGGATACAGATAAAATATCACCACAGATGTTGACTGGATGAGGTACTGATATATGAGTATAGCAGAATATCATTAGAAATCATTTTATTGATTCTTTTTTAGGTGGGTAGTGTTTGGTTTTACCCCAGGTCTCTGGGCTATCTAGTCTCTGGGTCTCGGTTACCCAAGCAAAGCAGTGTTGAGCATGGGTTCCTTCTCATGGAATGGGCCTTAAGTCAAATCAGACATTGGTTGGCTACTCCTACAAGTTCTGTGCCACCGTCACCCTAGCATATTTTGCAGGCAGGACAGATTGCAGGTCAAATGTTTTGTAGTTGGGTTGGTGTCCGTGTTTCTCTTTTGGTAGCCTGCAGAGTACCTTCCCAAACCAAACAGACTAGAACATAGGGATGAAGGCTCCATGTAGGCACCAGCTTGATGTCTCCATCTTCAGTGAATTGTGTGGGTGTTATCCTTGGCGACGGGGCCCCACTGTCAGTTTGTGGAGAACAACCTTTTGTTTTACCAACATCCTGGATTGTTTGGGGATTTCCATGGAACCCACTTGACCAACAACTCAGGTGAATGTAACCTAGTCCTGCCACTGGAAAGCCTCGCCTGGCTACAAGAGATGTCCAGTTGAGACTCCATATCCCCCATAACTAGGAGTCCTCATTAGGACCACCTTCATAGATTCCAGGAAGTTTCCACTGCACCAGGTTTCTACACAACCTCCCAGGTATGCTCCATATTCCTGCAGTCTCTCCTGGTACTCTCTCCTTCCACCCCATATTCTCCCCTCACCTGCCCCCAGTTAGCCCATGAAATCTATTCTATTTCCCCCTCCCAGGGACATCCCTGAATCCCCTCTAGACCCCTCCTTTACATAACCTCTCTGGGTCTATGGATTGTAGCTTGGTTATCATTTACTTTACTTTAACTTCTAATGTTGCTTTATAAGTGAATACATACCACATTTATCTTTGTGATTTTTTTTTCTAGTTCCATGCATTTACCTGCAAATTTCATGATGTCATTTTTTTTAATAGTAAGCACAGTTTTTAAATGGTAAGCTCAAGCTGAGACTTACTACATTTTGTAAATGTAATTTAATACCCCACCAATAATATAAAGACCACTCACATTCTTTACTCAAGTCTCTCAGTAGCAACATCCTATGTATCTATTGTATAGCTTGATATTTCCACCTTCTTATTAGTAAGTTGGGGCAATAAAAATGTGTGAGGTGTGCTACAAGATTATGTTGCTTGAACTTGAACTTGAGCCAGGTGTGGTGGTGCATCCTTGTAATTCAAACACTCTGAGAGGCTGAGGCCAGAGTACTGTGGCAGGTTCAAGGTTGGATTGAGCTTCATGTTTGCTACTGGATATCTTGTAATTTCAAAACGTTTTTAGTGAAAAGATCTCTCTTTATTATTCATTTCAAATGACACTTATTCATCCATTCATTCATTGTCACATATTCTTCCAATTCTTCTGTTTGCAGTGCAGTTGTTCATAAGCACATACTCCTGTTTCTTTTATGAAGTTTTCACTATGTAAGGAAATTAATTAATTTTTATATAATTAAGCAGTTTTACAGAAATACTTGTTTTGGGGTTTGTGTTTGTGTGATTTTGTTGTTGTTTGTTTGTTTGTTTTGTTTTGAGGCAGATTTTTTTTTATGCAGCCCTGACTTTCCTGGAACTTGCAACTATAGATCAGGTTGGCCCTTAACTTACAAAGATCTGCCTGCTTTTGCCTCTCTGTGCTAGGATTAAAGGAGTGTGCCACCTTGCCAGGGTATAAAATGTTTATTGAAGGAAAAATGCTGGAGCCTTGAATAGCTAGCAGAGGTGGGTTGTTTGGTTGAGCCTCAAGGTTGGTGTGGTGGTGATCATGAGACTGCCTGAAGGAAGTTGTTTCATATGAACTTTGAATTGTGAACAGCAGTGAACTAGGGGAAGGGGCTGTGCAGTAAAGGAAGGACATAGATCATGGACTTCATCCCCTCCATCTCTCCCTTTCTATGCCACAGTTTCTCTGTTCATTTACTGGTCACTTTCATTACAGTTTTGAAATATGTTGAAGTATGAACTTATAACTGTCAAGAATAGCACTGAGATATTTCCCCCCTCGGTGCTGAGGAAAAATGTCAGTTATTTGACTGTATGATAGTTTGCATTTTGAGTCCTGTCAATTGTCAGGTAGTGAGGCCATGGAAGACACCAGTTTTGCTGTATTAAGTCTACCCACGATTTTATACTTATGTAATACATTGAATTTTACAAAGAGGTAAGTAGTATATTTTTTCCTAAATATATGATCATATTTAAACCAATTGAGTTTACTATATGGAGTGATATCTAAGACTCATTGGTTGGAGATCATAGTTTGATCAAGTGTTTGCTTTCTTTGGTTTGTTTTGTCTTTTTGAGGCAGGGTCTTATTATGTGGCTCTGACTGACCAGGAACTTGACATCTAGACCCAGCTGACCTTGAACTAGCTTGGGTTTTTCTTTTTCGACCTTAATAATATCATCAGTTTATATATTTTTTTGTATTGTATAATCCTGCCACTGTAGTAGAAAAATTCTTTTAAATATGAGGGAAATTCAGAAAATAAAATTAAAATTTATCATTCAGTTTCAGTGTTTCTCATTTAAAAAACTAAGTGCCATTCATTCTTATAAGTTATAAAATATAATAGAAGAGCCGGGCGTTGGTGGCGCACGCCTTTAATCCCAGCACTCGGGAGGCAGAGCCAGGCGGATCTCTGTGAGTTCGAGGCCAGCCTGGGCTACCAAGTGAGCTCCAGGAAAAGGCGCAAAGCTACACAGAGAAACCCTGTCTCGAAAAAAAAAAAAATATATATATATATATAATAGAAGAAAATTCTAGAACTGACTAAAACTTTTGGTAAGTTAGAAAAAATTGGTTTGAAAAGGAAGTTGGCTAGAAAAAGTAAAAGATGAATAATTCTTTGACTTCCTCAAGAGGTTCTCAGCACGGTATCAGGCAAGGTGTGGGGTTTGCTTGGAGTACATCACACTGTGATGCTGGCCAGGCATGTTACAGCAGGGACAGATGTAGAACACCACCACTGTTTTCTTTTTTAGACAAAATAGGCATCTCAAGCATATAGTGATTTTGTTTTCAATATAGTTTTCCAACTGAGTAGGTTTACGTAAGACCTACTTATGTAGTTGAAAGAGAATGTGCTTTAGAAGTATATAGCCTTCATCTTTATTTCTGTACTCTCATATTCTTGAGTGACCTACTTACTCTCTTAAGTCTGAGCCTTATTCACCTTCTCTGGTGAATAGGAAACTACCCATAATAAAGTAATACAAATTGATCATAACATTTTAAGTCCACATTACTAATTTATTTTACAGTTCCATTTTGTCTCAAGTTATGTTTGTGTTCTTTTTATTCCATTATTAATAATAAAATTCCCTACTCATGAGCTATATAGAAATAGAGTATTTAGTACGCATGTGCTAAAATATTACATATAAGACAACATAAGATAAATTTATAGTAATGAATAGGATAGTCATTCTGTCACTTCTAGTGACCAAAAACCTAGCCAATTTTTTTCCCTTAGTTTCCCTGCCTAATACTTTTCTGTCCTTCTTTGAATTTAGGAGTATGTATCCTGTTTGGAAATCTTTTCTTGAGGGGACAATGCAGGTAGCCCAGTCTCGGATCAATATATGTGAAAACTATAAAAACTTCATTTCTGAACCTGCAAGGACAGTAAGAAGCTTAAAAGAACAACAACTAAAACGGGTATTGTTTCTATTTTGTCTTTTGTTATGTGTATTTTAATACGTATAATCTGTGAGATTATGTTATAATTGCTTTTAAAACTTAGAGCTATTAAAAAAATGTGTTCACAAATGTTCCTGGATAGTATTTTTACCAGGATTTTTCAACATGTGCCTTCTTGTTTGTTTTGTTTTCTCTGTGTAGCCCTGGCTGTCCTGGAACTTGCTCTGTAGACCAGGCTGGCCTTGAACTCAGAGATTCACCTGCCTCTGCTTCCCAAATGCTGCAATTAAAGGCGTGAGCCACTACTGCTTGGTATCATGTGCTCTTTAACTTAAATACTTTGTTATCTGATAAAGTTGAGTATAATTTAAATTTTATAGATATTGGGAAAGCTCAATAAATCATTTGTGCCATGTGCTACTTACATCAGGGTTGGTGGTGCACACTTTTAATTCCAGCGCTTGGGAGGTAGAGACAAAACAGATTTCTGTGAGTTCAAGGCCAACCTGGTCTACATAGGAAATTCTAGACCAGTCAGAGCTAGAGTAAGACCACTTAAATAGTTCAAGTAAATGTAGCTACATAGTTATACAATATTGGTTTGATGTGTGTTAAAGTACTTACATTCTTAATCCCTTTAAGTCTTGGAAAAGTTTGCATTAATCAATCTTAATATCAAGTTGGGCCATTTTGGGAAACTTAAAAGAAAGAAATCGACACATTTTGCCAAATATACTAGTAACTTTAATTTTTAAAAACCTAGTGAGTAGCCGGGAGTAGTGGTGCACACGTTTAATCGCAGCACTTAGGAGACCCAGGCACATGGATCTTTATGTTTGAGGCTATCCTGGTATACATAATGAGTTGCAGGCCAGCCAAAGCTACAGTGAGATTCTGTCTCACCTCTCACCTCCCCCCTCCAGAAGACTAGTGATTGGTTTAAGAATAGCTGGATGTGGTGATGCATACCTATAGTCCTAGCTATTCAGAAGGCCAAGGAGGAAACAATGTAAATTTGAGGACTGCCAGTTTAAAGCCAACCTAGCAAATACTTTGTCTCCAAAAAAAAAATAAAAGATTAATATGTACACAAGTAAACATTTTCAAAGGACTTGTTTCTTTGATTTAATTTAAAAATAATGGGAAAATGTTAATGTTGAATATCATTTTTTGAAAGGTTTGCTATTAAAGGAAGATGTTTAATACATAACTGCTGCTGGATGTCAGAGCTGTGCTTCGTTGCTCTTAACTTGGTTTGTAAATGTCACCTGTTGAGGCAGTTATATTACTTTAACCTCTCTTATTGATGAGAAACTAAGACTAATGGGATTAAAAGCCCTGTGTCATGTAGCTGACAGCTGGAAATACTGAGATGTAAACCCAGGTTGTCCTCCCACAAAGCCCAAGTTCTTGATGCATTGTGGGAACCCTGGGATGTCAGAGTCTCTCACATTTTCTCACTCTGGCTAGTTTAATTTTTCTTTAGCCTGAAATAAAACTGCATTAAGTCCTAGTAGGAAAAATTAGATGTTTAAATTGTGTCCCTTTTTGACAAATTAAGTTACCATGATATCTGATAAAATTCTTTATTAGAAATTACTAATACTTTAGGAAATAGTAAAGTAATTACTTAAGGAGATAGCATTTCAGGAGTCATACAGTGTTTGGTTTTAATTTTATTTTTATTTCAGAAATTAAAAAAAAAACTCATTCTGTAGGCCAACGATGATTTCAGTAGCCCAGAGTTAATATTAAATATTTATATGTGTACACATAATTTTTTTACTTTTCTAGAACATTCATCTAATATCGTTTGGCTTAGACACATTGGTGTAAGAATGCCTATAGCTTATCTTTGCCAAAGATGATCACTTTCAAAGGACACGTGGTGAACAAAGTATACAACTACTCCAATGATTTCTTTTCTTTTTTCTTTTTGGATTTTTGAGACAGAGTTTCTCCGTTTAACAGTCATGGCTAACCTGGAACTCGCTCTGTAGACCAGACTGGCCTTGAACTCTCAGAGATCCACCTGCCTCTGCCTCCCGAGTGCTGGGATTAAAGGCATGCTGTGCCGCCGCCGCCGCCGCCACCACCACCACCACCGCCACCACACAGCTCTGCCAATGATTTCTAGTTAGAGGAGAATATAGTGTATGAGGTTTTTTTTGTCCGAGGTTTGAGGGGAGGAAAGTGTGTAATTTTGTAGGAGGAGTAGAAGGTAAAACAGAGAATTTATTCTAATGTCCTATCCTGGCAGAAACACTAATTTCCAGTTGCCAGTACATTTGCCAAATCTAATTTGGTTACTGAAAAGTTCCGTCTTTTTTCAGTAACACAATGGTTTGAAAGAATATAACTGCTTTTGATGTTTTTTTCTCTTCTATTATTGGAATAGTCCCAGACCCGAATCTAACCAACAATCTTGGGCAAGGAATATTTGATGAGATTTAACAATTCTTTTTCCTGTGAATGACCTTGTTTTATATTATAGTTGATAATGTATTTATATTTCATCTAGAAAGTTACTGAACATTACGTACGTACTTATTGGCGTACTTGTTAAAACTTTGATATTGATCATAACTGACATCTCCTTTAAATGGCCTTAAGCCCAGAAGAGACTATGTTAGTTTATATATCTAAAATTTCTGGGATTTCAAGTATGGACAGATCCAAGGTCTCAAATGCTTATATTTAGAACTCACATTAAAAAAATCAGTCATCAGCTCTACTTTTACCAATGTCTTCCTTTTGAAAAGTGCTATTTAATAGTAGTGTTATAAGTGTGTATGATGTATGTGATTAAGTGTGGACATGTTTGTGTAGAGGTTGGAGGACAACATTCAGGAGCTTATTCTCTCTTTACAATGTGATCCCAGCCTCTGACTGAGCTAGATAAGCCTGTGCAGCAAGCATTTTTACCTGATGAGCCACCTCTTTGGCTTGATGGCCTCTTACTTTCTTTTTTAGTAATTCTTCTCTCACTAGGTTATAGGTAGGCAACCTTAGATTTTTTTTTCTTTCTTAGAATTTTCAGTGAACCTACCAGAGTTGATTTCCATACTGACTGAATCTTTTTGTTGGTATTTAAATAAATTTTTTGTTTATTTGTTTTGTTTTTTGAGACAGTTTGTTTGTTTTTTTGAGACAGGGTTTCTCTATGTAAGAGCTCTGGCTGTCCTGGATCTCCCTCTGTAGACCAGGCCGGCCTTAAACTCACAGAGATCCACCTGCTTCTGCCTCCCAAATGCTGGGATTAAAGGCATGTTCCACCACTGCTCGGTTTTAAATAAATCTTAATGTAGTTTTTAGTTTTAGAATTTTTGGCTTACTAAAAAAAATAGATCCTATGTTTCTGGTATAATTTTTTTTTTTTTTTTCCGAGACAGGGTTTCTCTGTGTAGGTTTTTTTTTTTTGGTTTTGTTTTGTTTTGTTTGGTGCAGGTATAATTTTTTTTATATTTTTCTTTTATTCTATGTTTTCTTTAAATATTTCTTTTTTCTTTTTTTCCATAATACTACAGGTTAAACACAGGGCCTTATGTGTGCTAGGAAAACTTTACCATTGAGCCATATCCTAACCTTTTTTTTTTTTTTATCCTGTTAAACATACTAATCATAATTCTATGTGAGTCATACTGGTAGCTTTTTATCATTGAACATCTTTTCTTGGTTTCCATCATGTGTGTCCCAGGAATCAAACTCAGTAATTTTGGCCTACTTTATACTGGATACTATGGATAAAAAACTTTGGAGGGTCTGGGATGTCTTTGTCAAAGAGAATGGAGTTTGACAAGCTGGCAGAATTCTAGCCCTTGTCCCATTGTGGTCTGATTTGGGGCTTTTTCAGGCTTGGTTTATTTTACTTACTCCTGTGGACTTAACTTACGTGCTTTCTCTGCTGAGAAAGCTTAAACTGTAACCTTTGTCCTCTCAGAGCATGTGGCTGCTCTGACCCTCCGCTCTGCTGAACGCTTGGCCCTCAGCTACTGTTGACTAGATTCCTTGTTGTTTCATTCCACACACGCTTTTTAGAAGTCAGCTAATGACTCGGGGAAATTATATTTGGTTTCTTTGGACTTGCTTGCTCCTCTGCAGTAGCTTTCTTTCTAGGTCTTTGCTTTATAAGTTCCTGCTCTTTGGGCAAGCTTTCTCTACAGAGTAGAGGACTAATACCAATTTCTGTTTATAGCTTTTTAAAAAATTTGAAATATATACTATATACGTGTGTGCATATATATGCATATATATATATATATATATATATATATATATTCATATGGAAGTTCATTCTCTCCTTCCATCATGTGGGTCCCAGGAATCAAACTCAGGCCATCAGCTTGGCTTACCCACTGAGGTACTTTACCAGCCCTAATTATAGTGTCATGACTATAATTATTGGTGCCATGGATCGAAAGTGGATGGAAAAGCCAGGTGGAAAGTTTATCTGGGTATGCTTCCTTTCTCCCTGGTCTCCCAGTCACATGGTCTGTGTGTGCTGTAGCAACTTACATACTTACCTGAATGTGGGAAGGTAGACTGATCCAAGTTATTCTCTCACTATCAGAACTAATTTTTACTCAAAATACTCTCTCTGCAACTTTCTAAATTTTATTTTTATCTTTTGTGATAAGATCTCACTTTATACCTCTAGTTGACTTGGAACTTACTATTGACCAGGCTAGCCTTGATTTTTCTGGCAATTGTCCCACCTCAGCCTCCAATTGCAGAGATTTCAAGCATGCAACAACATGTCTGGCTTCTCGTTGACATTTTAAAGCTCATGTTCTGGGGGTTAGAGAGTTTGCTCAGTGATTAAGAGCACTTGTTATTCTTTTAGAAGATCTGGGTTTGATTCCCAGCCCCCACATAGTAATTCACAACCATCTGTAACTTTTTGTTGCAGGAGATCTGATGTCCTCTTTGGACCTCCACAGGGCAGTAAGCATGCACAAGGTGCACATACATACAGGCACACATAAAATGAATAATTCTAATTTAAAAACTTAAATCATGTTCTCACTAAAATTTTCTCTATCTTGTCTGGTAGTACTTAGAGATAAATATAGACACATTGTAATTATTAAGTGTCCATGATAACAGAAATTATAGCCAGGCAGTGGTGGCGCATGCCTTTAATCTCACTACTTGGGAGGTAGATGCAGTCAGATCTCTGAGTTTGAGGCCAGCCTGGTCTACAGAGTGAGTTCCAGGACAGCCAGGGCTACACAGAGAAACCCTGTCTCAAAAAAAAAGCAATAAACAAACAAATAAACAAACAAATAAAGTGTGTGTGTGTGTGTGTGTGTGTGTGTGTGACACTTCAGGTGTTTAGTGTTATTGTTGTTGCTGTTGTTTTTGTTGAGATAGTCCAGGCTGAAAAACCCCACAAATGGACAGTCGTATGAATGTAATAAATCAATAAAATTAATGTAATTAATGAATATCATAAATATAATTATTGAATGAATACTTCGAATGTAATTAATGAATACCACAAATGTAATTAATATCATGAATGTAATTAAAAAATTAATTAAAATTCAAAAAATTCTCAATATTTTAATATTTAAACAGATTTATGTTAAAGTCCTTTACATAGTAAACTTTTATTTTAAATTATGTATGTATATGTCAGGATGTGCACATGAGTGCAGCAGGTGCCTGCAGAGGCCTGAAGAGGGTGTTGGGTCCCCTAGAGCTGGAGTTATAGTTGTTGTGGGCTGTGCAGTTTGGGTGCTGGAAATCAAACTAGGGTCCTGTACAAAAGTAGTACATGTTTTTAATTGCTGAGCCATCTCTATATCCTCCATAGTAGATTCCATAGTTATCTTAATGCCTTTTTTTTTTCTTTTTCTTTTTTTTTGGTTTTTCAAGACAGGGTTTCTCTGTGTAGTTTTGGTGCCTCTCCTGAATCTCGATCTATAGACCAGCCTGACCTCGAACTCAGAGAGATCTGCCTGGCTCTACCTCCCAAGTGCTGGGATTAAAGGCGTGTGCCGCTATTGCCCAACCTAACTCCTTTAATTTTAATACTTAAAATAGACTTTATTAAAATTATGAAAAATACATGCTTAATTCTTTTGATTTTTACTGTCAAGATATTTGCAACAGCATGAGTCTTTTCATAGTTGCTTTTCCCAGCCGTACCTTAATGTCAGCGACAGCATTAGGGTTATTTCCAAAGAATGATGGGTAGGCAACTGTGACACTATTTGCTACAGTACTTGAGAGGGAAGTACCAGCTGTTCTCCAGATTTTAATTTGCAAATCAAGGACAATAAATTGCTGATTTTTCTCCCAAGTTGCCAACCTAAAGGCATATTGCACAGTCCTTAGGACGAATTCATTTTCTGTAAACTTAAAAACTAAAATTTTAATAATTGCATTTTTGTATTTTACAGTGTGTGGACCAGTTGACAAAGATCCAAACAGAATTACAAGAAACTGTGAAAGATTTAGCGAAAGGCAAAAAGAAGTACTTTGAGACTGAACAGATGGCTCATGCAGTCAGAGAGAAAGCTGACATTGAAGCAAAGTACGTATTTTAGCATTTCTAAGAAAACAGCTATGCAAATAAATATTATCTTTGCTAGTGCTTTGTTCTCTCTTAATAGATCTAGACTTGCTCTTAGGTCATGCTGGATTCATTTACCTTCATGTATTTTGTGCTGTAGATCACATTTTTTTTTTCTTCTATTGGCAAGTTTTATTTTAATATGGCAAAATAGGGATATTTGGTAATTAAATTGAGTTTTTTAAAAAAAGAAAATAAATAAACATTATATTTACAGACTTCAAAACTTACTAACAGTTTAAAGTTGCTATGCTAGCTGACATAATCAGGGTTTAAGAGCCTGGTGTTGATCATGTTAGCTCTAATTGTTGAAAACCTTTGTGAATCTCACATGTCATTGAAGGATCATGGGTACATCAAGTGAACAAGGGCTAGACCCATGTGAGTGTTTTTCTGGACCACTGCTTTTATTTTTTATTTTTGTTTTTTTTATATGAAATTTAGTATATATACATTTACATCTATGCTTTAGCAGTTGGTTAATTTCACTTTCAGGTATATGCATTATAGTTCCTTATTTTGGCAGTAACAGTGAAAAGAAGGTACTCTAATTAGCTATAAGATATATAAATCACACAAAGTAGAGACTTTTTCCAATGAAAACTTGATAGCATCTATGCTTGGAAGAGGAAACACAAAGACAGGAAGTACATTTGGTTTTTAGTCTAACTCAGGTGGTGGTGGTAATCCTTTTCCCATTGGCTGGGGTCCAGCCTTGCAATCTTGTTCAAGTAGCTAGTCTGAAGAAAATTGGTGCACAGGAAATGAAGGAAGTAGGAAAGGGTCACTGCTCCAAAGAGAAAAAGCTACTGCTCCAGGCCTTTAACTCCTAGGACAGAGCAGTGGGCCTTTGTATAAACAGAGATTTTACTGGGTGGGGACAATTAAAACATTTGCATAAAAATCTTACAAGGTGAAGTGTAGCTGGAAGTTTTCCTGTGTCCCACCCAGTCCACAGTCACTCAGATGCAAGTAAACACACAGAGGCTTATATTAATTTAAACTGCTTGGCCATTAGCTCAGGTTTACTACTGATTAGCTCTTACACTTAAACACAGTCCATTTCTGTTAATTTATATGTCACCACATTTTCCATGGCTTTACCTGTGTGTCTTTACATGCTGCTCCCTGGTCAGCGGGCTGGCATCCCCTGATTTAAGTCTTCCTCCTCCCCGAATTCTCCTTGTCCTCTTATCCCACCTATACTTCTTGCCTGGCCTCTGGCCAATCAGTGTCTTATTAAACCAGTGTACAAAAGCATTGTCCCACATCAGTGAAGAGATAAAAAGGTTTTAATTCCTTGTCCTAAACACAACTTTTAGAGTATCTGTCAGAAAAAAAAAAATCGATATTTCTTGCATTGGTGAGAAAAGGCCACCAATAACAACACTACCTGTGCTACAGAGCTGGATTCTGAAGACTTCATGAGCAAAAGAGCTAAGACTCATGTTCACTGTGTTGGCTTGTACAAAATCTGGAAATCTGAATTCCTTGGCATGAAATCAAACAACCTTGCACTCTTCCTGTACATCCTGGTGCAGGGCTTGGTTATCTAGCATTTTTCTTCCTTCCTTCCTTCCTTCCTTCCTTCCTTCCTTCCTTCCTTCCTTCCTTCCTTCCTTCCTTCCTTCCTTCCTTCCTTCCTTCCTTCCTTCCTTCCTTTCTTCCTTTCTTCCTTTCTTCCTTTCTTCCTTCTTCCTTCCTATACCCCCAAGACAGGGTTTCTCTGTGTAGCTTTGCGCCTTTCCTGGAACTCACTCTGTAGCCCAGGCTGGCCTCGAACTCACAGAGATTTTCCTGCTTCTGCCTCCCGGGTGCTGGAATTAAAGGCGTGCGCCGCCGCCGCCACCCAGCACATTTTTTATATGCAAAAAATTTTGAATGTAATATTTTTATTAATTCTTCTAGAATTTTATAAATGTGTACAATGTATTTTTATTATATTAATTCCCTCTCTTTTTCCTAACTCTTCCCACATTCATGTCAACCTCCTAGCCCCTCACAACTTTATGTCCTTTTAGTTGTTGTTAATAATGCCAGTATACTTATAGGTATATTTACTGGAATGTTGTCAACTACCAGGGGGCCATACTCTAAAAGAAAACTGACTTTCCCACCCCAAAAGCTCATCAGCTTGATTTTTTTTTTTTTTTCGAAACAGGGTTTCTCTGTGTAGCTTTGGGCTGTTCCTGGAGCTCACTTGGTAGCCCAGGCTGGCCTCGAACTCACAGAGATCCGCCTGGCTCTGCCTCCCGAGTGCTGGGATTAAAGGCGTGCGCCACCACCGCCCGGCTTCAGCTTGATTTGGGGGCACTTGAGACTCTTCCTCCTCTACAGTAGAATTGTGACTCATTCTTATGCAGGCAACCACAGCTTCTCTGAGTTCATGAGTGCAGCTGTTCTGTCATGTTCAGAAGACAGTTGTTTCACTCCAGTACTCTGTCTGCAAGAAATTTAAACAACTTTACTTCATAAAAAATTGGTAGGCACCTAAAATTGAATTTAGTTCAAAATAGTGGTACATGAATGCTCATCACAGTTTTTAGTTACAGGGAAACATTTAACATTTTCCTAATTACATTTTTTGGTTTTATTCTATTTTTTTTACTATATAATTATTTTATGTACTTCACTGAGTCCATGTTCTCACTAAAAGGTTTTTTATTTAATTTATTATTATTGTTGTTATTATTATTACTATTTTGTATGTAGATGTAAAAGAGACAGAGCAAGATTACAAATAGTTGTCAGCTATCATGTGGTTGCTGGTAACTGAATCCAGGTTGTTTGCAAGAACAAGTGCTCTTAATTGCTGAGCCATCTCTCTAGTCTTGACCTGAAACTTTTAAATTGGGAAAATCTCCTCAGTCATAGTGGGCTTTATGAACTTACTTTTTAATCTTTCATGGAGTCTAGACCTGAGAATTCTTAGATTTGTAGAGCTTATGTAAATACCTCAGTAACCGTGATGTGAAGGGTGTAAAAGAAACATTGACTGGCTTCCTGAGAGGTCTGGCTGACTTCCTCATAGAGCCTAGGTGACAGCTGAGTACCCAGAGCTGCCTTCATGGCTCAAATGCAACGCAAGACATTTTAGGTCAGTATGCAACATCTCTAGAAATTAAGTTAACTAAAAAGTAATCCAGTTTCTTCATTCATTCACTCGGTGCTCATTGAATTAGTACTTTATTTTGGGTATTGTGAAGATAGAGATCAGTATAATAAAGTAAGCTTTGTGCCCTCAAGTTTGCAGTCTAGAATAAGAGCATTTATTTAAACATAACTTAATGAGTGATTTGTTCATTCACAGTAAACTCAAAGGAAATAAAGTGCCTAAAATCACTCATTTAGTAACTATTTATAGAAATAATATGAAAACACTAACAAAAGCATAGAAGATGAAGAATACTATTTCATAATGATAAGGGAAGCCTTTATAGAAACAGTGATGTTTGCGCAGGATCTTAAAGCTTAGTATGATTTTTCTAAGTAGAGAAGGGAGTATCAGGAAGGGGGCATGAAGATTGAACTGCAATATTGAGAGACGATTTGACAGATTGTGATAGTCATTGTAGGAGAGGTCACAGAAAGGAGAGGGATACAGTTGAAGGAGACAGTGAACTCCATTTTAGAGGTATAGATTCTGAAGAGCCAGTTAGACACAATGGCATGGGTGTATTTGGTAGGTAGTCAAATGTTTACTCCTGCATGGCAATTTAGGACTGATGATCTTCCTTTGAGGGTCATTTGCTCATCAGATGGCAGTTATAAGGATATGATCTTATATATGATTAGATATGAACTTGAGTTTGGAAACCTAAACAACATGAACATTTGAAAGGTAGATGGTAAGGAATAGTGAACAGCATAATTTATTTTATAGTGTACGTTTGTAAAAATCTTGTCTACTTTTTGTAAGACTGTCTTTGAGGATAAGTACTGTCTTTCTTTATATGTATGTGTGTACATGTGTATGCAAATGCATGTGCATGTCTGTGAGAGGACCAGAAGTAGGTTTCAGGTGTCCTCCTCACTTGCTCTCTACCTTACTTTTTCAGACAGAGCCTCTCATTGAACCTGGAGCTCACTGATTTCAGCTAAAATGGCTAATTAGCAAACCCTAGGGATCCTTCTATCTCTGCTTCCCCAGGATTGGTATTTGAACTCTAAGTCCTCATACTTGTATGCCAAGCATTTAACCAACTATGCCATCTCCCCAGCCCCAGATAATGCCTTCAAAAATTATATTTATGTATTTAATTGTCTTGTGTGTGGGTACACATGTGTGTGCACATGTGTTTGGACTCAGGCATGCCATAGTGTGCATGTGGAGGTCAGAGTACAACTCAAAAGAATGTGTTCTCTCCTTTCACTATATGGGTCCTGGAGGTGAAATATCAGACTTGGCAGGAAGCATTTTTACCCACTGAGCCATCTGAACAGCACCTTGCCATGTACTGTCTTATTTTGTCACTAATATTATTTTAATACTACTTAAGGAATATGTGCAGATTAGCAAATGAAGCAGAAGTCAGAAACTTAAAACGTTGCATTGGAAGATCTAGGTACAGCCTGTTTGTATAATGTTCACAGAAAAAGGAGAACTGAAAATACTTTAAATACAGTCTTTCTTACTCTAACCAGGCAAGTTTCTTAGCTTAAATCCTTTGACCTTTGTTTTCTGAATCAAATTAATAGAAATCTAATTAGTAAAAATAAACCCCATGAAATATAAATATGACAAAGTTGGAAATAACCAGAGTCAAGAATATCTTAAGTTTTGTTTGTTTTAATGCTGTTGATTGATCCTAGGGCTTTGTACTGCTGGCAAGTGCTCTAGCCACAAACTTAAGTCACCTGCAAGAGACCCCTTTTTTTTTTAAATAAGCAAACAAACAGTGGAGAAGGGCTAGGGAGAGTGCATGTTTGTCCTTGTATATCTTCTCTCTTGTTAGAATTAAGAGCCTGCCTTTGCTACTCTTTGGAGACTGACTACTTTGTTTTCCAATCCCAAGTGGTCCAGACTGTACTTAACATTAAGGCATAGCTGCCAGCACATGTGTTGAATTCTCCCATGGCAATCACCATGACGCTGCAGTCAAGACAAACTTTGTAGCTTCAGAAAAACCACTGCTCATGGGAGTCTTACTTATTCACTTAGCATTTGGCTGCTGACTTTTTTCTGCGTGGTTACCTCTAGTCTTTAATATATATATATATGCCAACATGTTTTTATTACTAATGGTTATATTATGGTTTCTTTCGCAAAATTAAGGGTACCAATACTGAGTGAAACATGACTAAATAGAACAGTCAGAATCACAGAGGGCAGAGTCTAAAGGCCTTCTTAGTAACTTCAGAATACCTTTAGAAGTGAAGGGGAACACAGATTGGCAAGCAAACATGAATAACTTATTGGGACAGGATGTCTCAGAGCCTGTGGATTGCATTCTGCTATTGTTCCAGCTTGTTGAATACAGATAAAGGCAAATAAGTGTTACTCTTGGTTTTCTACCCTTTTTCATTTAATTAATTAATTAATTAATTAATTAATCTATTTATTTATTTATTTATTTATTTATTTATTTATTTATTTATTTATTTATTTATTTTTTGGCTTTTTAGGACAGGGTTTCTCTGTGTGGCTTTGTTGGCTGTCCTGGAACTTGCTCTGTAGACCAGGCTGGCCTCAAACTCACAGAGATCTGCCTGCCTCTGCCTCAGGAGTGCTGGGATTGAAGTTGTGCGCCACTATTACCCGGCTGGTTTTCTTATTTTAACTTAGTTTTAGAACAGTATCTTGGGACAGTGTCTTGAAAAAGTCATTTAAAATTAAGTAATTATAAGATAATTTCACTATATAGTCTACAATCTTTTTAAATATGCTTTTCTATTTTTATTACAGGTCTAAACTTAGTCTTTTTCAATCAAGAATCAGTTTACAGAAAGCAAGTGTGAAGGTGAGTTTTTGAACAATATATGTCACAAATGAGAAGCTTCTTGACTCCTAAAGCAAACAATTGAATCTGTCAAGGGTTGAGGTGGGTTATTTCTACCTTGGAAAAGCATTTCAAGGTCAATAACCCAAGCATAAGCTTTCTTTCCCAAATCTTGGGATTTCCACATGGTTGTCAACACTTTGAGCACAGCTTGCTTTTCAAGACTACTTTAGGGATAGGTTTTTATCCTTATGTGCATATATACCCTTATCTCTTAGTTCAGAGATACAGTACAGGGACTTTAGGAAGTACTCAGAATCTATTACTCTTAGTCAGAGACCCTTAGCAGGCCTTCTGGACCAGATGCAAGTAAGTTTTCCTATGGGCCTTCAAATTGTAGAATACCTGTAAGTAAGGTGGTGAGTTGGCTCTCCTGTTAGGCTCCCCAGCAGATGGCAGTTTTTCTGGCACATTAGGAATTTTTTCAAGACAGGGTTTCTCTGTGTAGCTTTGTGCCTTTCCTGGATCTTGCTCTGTAGTCCAGGCCGGCCTTGAACTCACAGAGATCCACCTGCCTCTGCCTCCCAAGTGCTGGGATTAAAGGAATTTTTAAACAGCTTTTGGACAGTGAGTTAGCTCAGCAGGTAAAGGCTTCTTCAGCCAAGGCTGATGATCTGAGTTCAGTTCCCAATCCTACATAATGGAAGGTGAGAGCTTACTTCCCGTGTGCTGTCCTCTAACAAGCATGCATAGCATGTGTGCACATACTGCCAACAAATAAAGAAATGCTACAAAAAATTTAAATAGTTCTTAAAAACTATTTCTAACTCTACTAGGTTTACCAGTGCTTTGGAAGGTAATGTATTTAATTTCAAACACATTTATTTTCATACCTGAATAAAAGCTTCAGAAGTATGTTAAATATGATTAAGATACTTTAACTGTTATATAGTGTTCTCTAGACATGAATATGTGCCCATAAGCTTTCAACTATATGTTTTCCTGAACAAGACCAGCACATAATGACAACATCAGTTGATGTCAACACAGACAAGGGAAATTTCACACGGTCTCACCTCAGATAAAGAGCTACAGGTCTTCAGTGGCTGCTAAGAGAGGGAGAATCTGTTTCTTCCAGGGACAAACTTCCATATAAGTTGTCCAATCCCAAGTGGTCAGTCCTGGACCCAGGTACTTAGAAGTAAAGCTAAATGTATTCATTTGGTCATATATACGTTTGTGTGTATTACACATATGTATACACAGATATCTGCATACATATGTATATATACACATATGATTAAAGAGATCATTAATTTGGGAGGAGACACAGGAAGAATTGGAACATGGGAAGGCACAGGAATCATAGATGCTATGCTCCTATATGAAATTTAAAAAAATAGTTTACCAAAACAATATGAAAATACTCTTCCATTTGTAGTTATGTTTCATTTCTTAGTAATAATCAATACTTTTTATATACATAAGATTTTTTTTCTACTTGGTTCTTTATTTGTGGTGAGATATCATTCATTCATTAATTACCAGTACCCATACCATTCTTCCTTGTCAGGGTCTTGTTTATGTAGTCTAGTTTAGTCTCATCTTCCTGCTTCAGCCTGCCAAGAGCTGGGTTTACAAACATGTGCTACCATGCTCCTAAGAGCAGTAGTCATACATGTTTTGCAGTGTAATGTCAGTTTGCATTCATTTTTTGTTTTTGTTTACTGTGTTGTAGTTAAAAGCCCGGCGATCTGAGTGTAATTCCAAAGCTACCCACGCAAGGAATGATTACCTTCTTACACTAGCAGCCGCAAATGCACATCAGGACCGCTACTATCAAACAGATTTAGTTAACATTATGAAGGTAATGCATTGTATTTGTGGTAATTTTGCTTCATTAAGAATAAAACCAGCTCATGAACTAGGTGTTGGGCATGAGAAATTGAGTTATAATATTATAGTTATTTTATATTTTATTGGAATGTACTTGCTGTTGTTTGGTTGATTTAGCTAGTAATTTTGAACTGATTTTTAGTGCAAGAAACTGTTTAGGGCTGGCATTAAAGCTTAGCTGTTACCTGGCATGTGTGTGAGGTTTGATCTATAATACCACAAAAAGAAAGAAAGAAAAAACAAAAATGTTTAAACCACAAAAACAGTAAAAGATTATATTGTTTTTAGCCATTATTGATGTACAAGATAGAAGATGGGCATATAAGATGAGGTGTTAACTCTTGGGTTGGGGAACTGCTTCTGACTGATTTCCGAGACTGGAGTCAGTGGAATCAATAAAATATTGAAGCTGTGTAGAACTTGCAAGTATCTTCTAAACCACCAGAGATGGTTGAGGATAGGTGCTTGTTGGTTTGGTTACATTCTTATTTTCTAAAAAGTATTTTAATAAAAGTAAGTTTTATAAAGTATACTTTTATAAATAATTGTTTTCATGAAAAGATATTTTTATAGGCTATCTGTTATGTAAATTGAATTTCTTTTTTGTTTGGTTTTAGGTTTTTTATTGATTTTCTTTTAATTTTTAAAAATTCAGTTTATTTTAGAAAGCTAATACTTTAGGGCTGAGTATGTGATCCAGTGGTAATGTGGAAATCCCTAGCTCAGCTCTCAGAACATTAAAGAACTGCCTGTTACCGTTAGTACCCACTGTATCATGTATGGCAGGTTGGCCTCTGAGAAGCAGCAGATCTGATGCAGAGATCCGCGGATGCTCTGTTTACCAGGACTCCTATAGGAGCACCACCTGGAAGAGGACAAGGTGTTTCTCTGTGGAACAGTTCTGGCCATCCTGGATCTCACTCTGTAGACCAGACTGGCCTCAAACTCACAGATATTCACCTGCCTCTTCCTCCCAAGTGCTGGGATTAAAGGCATGTCAAAGGCATGCATCACAACTACCCGCCTTGGTTGGGTTTTTTCAGGCAGGGTCTTGCTTCATAGCCACTGGCTATCCTGCAACTCACTCTGTAGACCAAGCTGGCCTCAAACTCATAGATTTACCTGCCTTTGCTTCCCAAGTGCTGGGATTAAAAGTGTGTGCCACCATGACAAACAGAATTATTTAATTTTATCTTAAAATTGTACATTAATATATGATGATTTTGAAGTATGTATTGGACAAACAAAAGAAAATATCTCATTATTATGTGAAGATATGTCTATTCTGAGTATGACTGTGAAATGTACCTAGAATGGACTACAGCTATGTCCCCAGACTACATCTTGGTCATTCTCCAGCTATACTACCTATATTTTTCCCTTCTGCTATAAAGGAATGGGGGTGGAAGAGAAGAAAAGCATTTCATTTTCTTTTCTTTCCTTAAGCACTCAAACATTAAACTATTTTTCTTTTGTATTTTCAACATATCCTTTTCATATATGTGATTCTTTTATTTATTTGCTTGCTTGTTTGAGACAGGGTTTCTCCGTGTAACCCTAGCCATCCTGGGACTTGCTCTGTAGGCCAGGCTGGCCTTGAACTCAGAGATCCTCCTGCCTCTGCTTCCTGAGTGCTGGGATTAAAGGCGTGCGCCACCACATCTGCCTCAGATATATGGTTATTGTGACTGTGCAGGAAACAGTGATACGTTGAATTGTTTGCTAAGGGACTAGCAGTTAAGAGTAGGGCTGCAGATGAGGTGGGCATTCTTTTCCTCTATCTCAGGGAAAGAGATCAACTCTGTCCAGAAACTACAAGTTCGTTCCTTGAAAGTAGAGGCAAGGTGTTTTTTTGGGATCTTCAGGGAAAAACAAATGTTGGAGGAAGTCACTGGACTAAGAAATACCATACTGCAAAATTTTTTCTTTCTTGTTTATTGTTCAGAATTTTCATTCTATCTTTGTATGACTGCTGGTGATCAGAATCCAAGTTACAATGAGATCAGGGAGTTAGACAAGAACTCTGTTTACACTTCCCCAAAATACTGGATTCAGACCTTGAGCTGTTTTAGTGCTACAAAGTTACAAGGACCAACTGCAAGCTCCTATTCTAACACAGTTTCTCTAGAGAATACTATTTGTAGTTTCAAACAATGTATTTGCTGAATGTATAGGTTGTAATATGAAAGTAGTAATATATCCTATATGTGTCTACTGTTAAATCAGACCTGATAAATACAAGTTGAATATCCTTTATTTGAAATGCATGGGATCAGAAGTGCTTCAGAATTTGGAGTATTTTGGATTTCATCTATTTGAATCAGGGATGCTATTCTCAAATATAGCTCCCTCTGTATATACTTTTAAAATTGACATTACATTAGCTTAAGCAGCAGCAAAAATAAAATCCCAGGTTAAGTGTGTAGCACAGTGGTACACTGTGAGCATGTGCCCAGCATGCACAAGACCCTGGCTTCAGTCCTTAGCTCTGATTTTTTTAAAAAGGTGAATTGTAGATGTAACCAACCGTCTTATTAAATAAGAAACACAGAAACAATGTAAAAGAGAGAGCCGAGAAGTCAGAGCTCAGAGCTAAAATCTCACCCTTCCTCCTGCTGTCCCAGCTTCGCGAAAAGAGACCTACTTCCTGTCGGTTCGTTTTTTTAAAGTATGTTGTTCTGCCTTTTCATTGGTTGTAAACCCAAACACATGACTGCCTCGTCACTGTCTGAATGTACAGCCCCCTAGGTCTTAAAGGCATATGTCTCCAATGCTGGCTGTATCCCTGAACACACAGAGATCTTATGGGATTAAAGGTGTGTGCCACCACCGCCACACTCTTGCTATGGCTCTAATAGCTCTGACCCTGAACACACAGATATCTATGGGATTAAAGGCGTGTGCCACCACCGCCACACTCTTGCTATGGCTCTAATAGCTCTGACTCCCAGACAACTTTATTTATTAACATACAATCAAAATAATAATTCAGTACAATTAGATTACCACCACAGTGAATAGTAATTATCTTAGGGTTTCCATTGCTGTGAAGAGACACCATGGCCATGGCAACTCCTATAAAGGAAAATATTTAATTGAGTTGGCAGCTTACAGTTTCAGAGGTTCAGTCCATTATCATCATGGTGGGGAGCATGGCAGTGTCCTGGCAGACGTGGTGCTGGAGAAGGAACCTGCTACATATTGATAGGCAGGTCACAGAAGTAGACTGTCTCACTGGAAGTAGATTGAGCATAGGAGCCCTCAAAGCCCACCCTGCTCCAGTGACACACTTCCTCCCAGGCCACACCTCCTCCAACACAGCCACATCTTCTAATAGTGTCACTTCCTTTGGGGGCCATTTTCTTTCAAACTGCCTCAGAAATCATACCTTATATATTAAAAATTGAAGCCTCATCAAACATCAAAAAACATGATCTTAGTAAGCCAGGAAAAGTACAACATGTTGGGGGCGGTTGACTTTGCTCTGTCACAAACAAAGGGGGAATTAATGGGCTTGATCGGCTGTCCAGTGATTGGTATCTTTGAGCTTAACTTTGAAGTCTCCATGTATGTATTTTATCAACATTAAGTTGATTGTTCACTAGAGCACCAAATTGCTTTGAATGAAGATGGGCTTCCTTTTTTGTTCTTTTTAAGTACTATGAATTAAATACATTTTGTCAGGCGTGGTGGTGCATGCCTTTAATCCCAGTACTTGGTAGACATAGCAAGTTCCAGAATATCTAGGCCTATGTAGGGAGATCCTGTCATCACAGTAGTGCTTGTACACATTTTTGGAGGAAACATCTCTTTTTTATAAATAGATGTTATGGTGATATAGCCCCATTTGGGATCTTTGGTGTATACGTGTGTGTGTGTGTGTGTGTGTGTGTGTGTGTGTGTGTGTGTGTGTGTGTGTGTGTGTCAGGGGTGTGGGTAGTAAGATGGGTGCTGTTGCATAACTAAATTCCTAGCACTTGGGAGGCTGAGTCAGGAAGACCCTAAGTTTGAAGCCATCCTTGTATATATAGTGAGTTCTAGGCCAACCTGGGCGATATATTGAATCTCACAAAATTATATCTAAACAAACTCACATGTGTATGAAGGTTCCTTAGAAGCAGGAGATTTATTTAGTTAGTTAACCATATGCAATTAATAGTCACAGTATGGTAGCTTCTGAGGTAAGTTGTGGAAGGAGGCAAAGACAAGTGGAACACTTTTCAGACTTAAAGATCTCAATCTGGAGCTAGAGAAGGGGCTCACCAGTTAAGGGCATTTGTTTCTCTTCCCGAGGATCTCGGGTCAGTTACCTGCAACTCTATTGGTGGCTGGCTCACGACTGCCTATAACACCAGTTGCAGAGGATCCAATGCCTTCTTCTGGTACTTGCAGGCCCACACGTGCACTTTGTACATGAACAAACAGAGCATACACACATACACGTAAACAAAATAAAAAAGATCTCGACCCTACTGGTGGTGTGGCACATACCTTTAATCCCAGCACTCTGGAGGCAGAGGGAGGTGGATCTCTGTGAGTTCAAATCCAACCTGATCTACAGAGTCCTAGGACAGGCTACACAGATACCCTGTATCAAACAACAACAACAAAAATCTCTATGAAAGATATGTATATAACAGTGATGTGTGTGTTCATTTGCATATGTGCACATATGCATGCAGGTGCTCATGCCTATGTGTGCATGAATATGAAGGCCAGAGGTCAACATTGGGTGCCTTCCCAGCTCCTCTGGATCTTTCTTTTTGAGATATGGTCTTTCACAGAACCTGGAGCTCACTGATTTTTCTAGGCTGGCTGGCCAGTGGACTCCAGGATCCGCTTGTCACTCACCTTCCCAGTACTGGATTATGGAAGTACACTGCTGCACCTGGGTTTTTACGTGGGTGTAGGGAATACAAACTCAGGACTTCATGGTTATATTGCAGACACTTTACCTACTGAACCTTCTGTCCAGTCCTTCTAAATGGTTTTGTGAGAATAATAAAGTCATTTAGTGCTAGAGAATCTTGGTCAATAATGTTTGTTATCTGTTATTGCTTAATATTGCTCTGAGGTTTTCTTGGTCACTTTATAATCATCCTTTCTTATTAACTTTATTGTGAGTAGAGTTCATAGTTCATTACTTAGGTAACACTCTTAACCATCTTTGACCTGCAAATAAAGTGAAATTTCAACTTAGTGAATTGAGATCATTTCTTTTTATCTATAGCTAAGGAATAAGCCGTCCTAAAGAAAATCTTCAGTAGCACATTCTCTATCTTATTTATAAGATGTAGAACTAGTCCAAAGGGGCACTCAACACTGCTCAGGTGTTCTTTATGCATTTCTGTAGTTAACATTTCCTGTGAATTTTAACAATTATTTCAGAGTTTTTTCTTCACATTTACACGGTTACACTTAAACAAGTGACACCTCTCCCCCCCACGTGAGTGTATGTGTATATGTGTGTGTGTGTGTGTGTGTGTGTGTGTGTGTGTGTGTGTGTGTGTGTGTACCTTACTGCAGTGATCTTGATGTCTGTCCTTGAACTTGAGGTTCTTCTGCCTCAGGATTTTTGAGCCCAGGATTACAGGTGTATGCCTCCATGTCTGGGTTGTTTTTTTTTTTTTCTTCTAAGTTTAATTTTTTTCTTTGATTATGGACATAGCTCAGAGGTATAGTGTTTGTCTAGCACATATAATGCCATAATGCCCTGGATTTAATACCCAACACTGGGTAGGAGGGTGCTTTTTTCTCTTATCCCACCCCCAACTCCTGTTTTTCTTGTTTATGTAGGTGTGTGTGTGTGTGTGTGTGTGTGTGCGCGCGCGTGCGCATGTGCACCTGTGTATTCACATGGAGAATGCAGGAGAAGGTTGGGTGTCTTCTGCCGTACTCACTTGGGGCAAGATGTCTCATGGAACCAGGAGCTAGGCTGGCAGCCAGTAAATCCAGTAATCTTCCTGTGATCCCTCCCCCTTCACGTGCTGGGGATTTGAACCCAGTTCCTTCTGCTTGTGCAACAAGTACTTTTACCTATGGAGCAGCCTCTTAGTCCTTTCTCGCTTTCATTTCACCTTTAGCCCTTAGTAGCATCAAGTGTTGCTGTGTCCAGGAAGGCCTAGTTGCTGGGATTTTAAAACCCTTCCTAGGAACCAGTGTTTTAGTTGCCAAGCTTGGAGTATCTGAGACTACTAGTCCTAAAGACTTGACAGTTCTTAACTCCATAGCCAGGGCCTGCAGTTTCTCTTCTTTGATTGTTTTCTCCTTCTTCAGCCTCAGTGCCTCCTCCTCTCTGTTTCTGCTGTCCCCCTCGTTCCAGCTGCTTCTCAAGCCGTTCTGCTGCTCTTAGACTAGGACTGCCATCACAGTTGCCACCCTGGGGGAATGCAGCTACATTGTTAGCTTTTCACTGCCTTGGTTGCTGTCAGCCACCAGCCTTGCAGTTTCACCTGTTTTTACATTCTTTGTTTTATTTATTATTGTGTATGTGTGGAGGGGAAGAGAGAAAAAAATGTGTGTGTGCATGCGAGTGCATGTCATAGCACACATGTGAACTTGTCCGGGACAGAGGATAGCAACTTGTGATTATCCTGTCTCTGCCTTGTATAAAGCGGTAAGATTATAGATGTGCACCACCACATCCAGCTTTTTAAGTGTGAATCTCGCCGGGTGTGGTGGCGCACACCTTTAATCCCAGCACTCAGGAGGCAGAGGCAGGCTGATCTCTGTGAGTTCGAGGCTAGCTTGGTCTACAAAGTGAGTTCCAGGACAGCCAAGTCTGTCACACAGAGAAACCCTGTCTCGAAAAAGCAAAAAATAAAATAATTAAAAATAAAAAATGAAGTGTGACTCTCCAGGATCAAACTCAGGTTATTAGGTTTGTGCCAGATTGTGCGGCAAGCACGTTGACCTGCTGAACCTACTCAGTGGCCCTGGTTTGCCATTGCTGCAGCTCCCCTGCCAACTGTTCAGCTCTGCCGTTCTTCAGCTCTCAGGGAGCCAGCTAGTCCATCATTCCTGCTGCTCCTTGTCCTGGCTGCACTGCGTCACTGTACCATGGCCTCTGCTGCTGCTTTCTTTGTGGTGCCAGCTAACTAACTGCTGAGACAGTCAAGAAAAGGTTACTCAAGAGCAGCTTTTATTGGGCCTGATGTTGGCAACATCAGGGAAGACAGCATAGGAAAGTGTCTCCCAACTTAGCCAAAGACTCCCTGTACAGCTAGAAGAGAGTTGCTTATACCAATCCCAGCACACCCCTCAGACGGATGAAGGTTTTATTTACACCAATCATAGCATTGTCTTTTGCATCAGTGACTAGTATTGGTGCCTCTGTTAGTCAGTCAAGGGGGCTCCACCTGTGGGCTAGGTAGAAACAGTCATAGTGTCATCTAGAGTGCACTGAAACTTGATAGGAAAATGTTCGCTGCAAACTGTCTGAAATAGTCTTGGCAGGAGCTGTGCCTTCAGGAGCCAGAGTAAGCAGCAGCTTTTGTCATGTAGTTTCCTCAGGGCCACCATGGGTGTTACACGAGCACCTGGTGCTGGCTTAAAGGTAGTTGGACTGGCAGTTTGAGTGACAGGATTTTGGGGGGATGTAGAATATTTTTGTTTGTTAGCTCAGGGCAGCCATGGTAACAGTAAGCTTTGAGCTTCACTGTAGGATGATCCCATGGGTCATTTATAAGACTCAATATCATTTATTAATCTTAGCTTGCTTCTTTAGAGAGTGATAAAAATTCATCCTGTACTCCATGTGTCTTGTTTTCAGATCTCTTCCCTTGGGTTCCTTTCTGAGAAAGACTTCCCTAACCTCCCTAACCTGTTGATACCTACCCCCCATGAAATGGCTTAGCTCATCTTGCCTGCACTGAGAGCCTTGGTTTTACATGTGTTTACATGATAAGCACCTTTTCCCTCTCCTATATATTCCCCAAGGACAATGCTTATATCTGTTTTACTTTAGACTTGCTAGAGCAGTATATGAGTCCTACTCCATGTTAAATATTTGTAAATTAATGCTTACCAGAAATGAGCAACCAATCTTATTTTAATCCTCAAAAGATAAATCATTCCCATTTTGCAAATGAAGAAATTAGAGCCAAGGTTTGGGTTCAGTGCTGTGATGTTTTTCTCACAGAAGGGGTGGTGTCATTAGCTGAGCATGCACAAGGTTCTGGTTTTGATCCCTAGCATGTGGGAAAAGTAAAAAGTTGTATACATAAAACTTGCTGTTTGGACTTCATTTATTAAATAGGAGATAATTCTGAATTATCTTTCTCTTTTGGTTTCTGCAAAGAGCAAATGAGTGGGGTTTATCTATTTTGTTGTTGTTGTTCCTGAAATTCTAATACATTTTAAAAAGTCTTGAATTTTTTGAGGTGTGTGTGTGTGTGTGTGTGTGTGTGTGTGTGTGTGTGTGTGTGTGTGTGTAGGAATGTGAGTAAAGAGTCTCAGCACCTGGGAGTGAGTGGAGCAACTATCTGGTACTCTAGTATTAGTACCTTACTTTAGTATAGTAAGTCTCACTATATTAGGTATACTAGGTACTTTTAAAAGTTTTAATTTCTGCAATAGTTTCCAAATAGATATCAGTATACTTGTTTAGTTTACCAGATATAAGAAGTTCGGTGAGGTCTTGTTAGAATAACAACAAGGAGGTAAATCAAAGTCTCTGACATCATAGCATGTGTTATTGTCTAGTAACCTTCTATGTTTTCCCCATACTTTAGAACCTCCTTGATAGCAAAAATTAATATAATAAATAGTATTAATATAATAAACAGTGGTATACTGTGAGTGTCCTGGTTTCTAAGCAAATTGTAAACTAAAATTATCAAACATTGCAAATTCTCCGATCTTAATTACTCTGTAGAATAAGATCACATTGATATATATAAATATTTAGATGTGTTCCCCAAGGAATATTTTTATTCATTATGCCAGTGCTGATTAGAACAGCTACTGAATATCTTGCTCTGGGTCTGCAGGGGATTTTGTTGTTGTTGTTTTGGTTTTTTGAGACAGGGTTTCTTTGTGTAGTTTTGGCGCCTGTCCTGGATCTCGATCTGTAGACCAGGTTGTCCTCGAACTCACAGAGATCTACCTGGCTCTGCCTCTGGGATTAAAGTTCTGGGATAAAAGGCATGTGCCACTGCCGCCCAGCTTTTTATTTGTTTTTTGTTTTTTTTTTTTACTTCAACTAAAGTAAACAAAGACTATTGATAGAGTCTGGAAATAAGATCACCGATCCCATTTTCTCTACAGAAAGCAACTCAGCTAGCTGAGGAGTGAGGCAGCTTGCCCCTTTCATGTCACTTGTTGTAGATCAGAGTGGACAATATATCAAATATTGGTCTAACGGAAGACTTTAAAGGCTTAATAATTTTGAGGTTTTATTTTTAAACCAAATTTGTCTTCAATGAAAGTTAAATAGATGTGTCCTGGTTGGTAATTGGGCAAAAGAATAAAAGATAGGCAACTTTTTTTTTCTATTTTCTTTTTTTTTTTTTTTTGAGGCAGGGTTTCATGTAGTACAGCCTGGCATTGAGCTCTGGATCCTCCTACTTCCACCTCCCAAGCTCTGGGATTACAGGTCTGCACCACCACATCCTGCTACAGACTTTGTTCTTGTTGTTTGTCAAATGAAGAGGAAAAGCATTGGTGTACTTTTTTTCTTTCTTTCTTTTTCTTCCTTTTTTCCTTTTTTGGTTTCTCAAGACAGGGTTTCTCTGTAGCTTTTGGAGGCTATCCTGGAACTCCCTCTGTAGACGAGGCTGGCCTCAACTCACAGAAATCTGCCTGCCTCTGCCTCCCGAGTGTGCTTTTCTTGCTCACCATCAACCCCAAAGTCTTTCTCAGTCGCACTTGGATTGTATAGCTCATCTATTTTACTTTAGTTACAGCTCTTCTGATGTCTGTGTGGTAGCTAGCTGTTATACTTCTGATTCATCTATTAATGTTAGTTTGCTTCAAGAATTAGATTAAAAATCATGTTTGTTCACTGATGACTTAGCATGAAACCCTCCAGATCTCAGACTTGCCTCTCTTGCTTTACATTTTATTTCTTGGAAGGATGAATCATTTGGCCTGGTTTCTATTAATTCTTTATGATTCTCAGATCTGCAGCCTTACCCTTGTCCTTATTCACATGTGTTGTGGCCCTTTGGTGGCTAAAGCTTTCCAAAGTAGAGGCAATTCCCCAACCTCATATTTCCCTTCAGTAATTACTTCCATTTTAAGTTTCAGGTGACAGGTGTTAATGTAGCCTGTAAGGCCCTAAAACTACATCCTCAATATGCTAGTGCTTAGGTGTATGACTGTTATTAGAAACAAGTATGAATGTTATCAGTCACTCTAGCCACATTTCACACATGGCTTCCGTGTCGGATAGTCTAGCTGTTGTGTTTGCGTATCGTATTAATATTCTGTCAGTCAGCAGTGCTCTAAAGCTTAGTTTTGATTTTCTTCCCATTGCCACTCAATCTGTCTTCATTGTTCTAGTTCCCGTCTGTTACTGTTTTAAAGCACTGTAACCAAAGCAACTTGGAGAGGAAAGGGTTTATTTGGCTTTTACTTCCAGGATATCATTGAGGGAAATCAGGGCAGAATCTCAAATGAGGCTCCCTCAGATGACTCTAGGCTGTGTCAAGTTGACAGCTGAAGCTAATCAGGACAGTCATCAACCTTGCTGACTATTTTTCAACAGCTATATTCATGATTATACTCAGTTACTTATGAGTTAGTTATACCTTCATTTGTGTTCTCAGTTTTTTTAGTTGAACCCTGTAATAAAATGGCTTCTTTGTTATGGTATCATCGTTGACAGATCACAAACAGATGACTGTAATAGTGGTACAGAAAAAATTTTTATTACCAGAAATAGATGTGAGATTGCATTTGGCCCACAGGCCTTAGTTTGCCAGCTTTTGTATAGAAGTTAAAAAACTGTATGATGTAATATGCTGACTATAGAAATAATCTCAAAGAATAATAAATACTCATTTTAATAGCTTCAAAAATGAAATACTACTAGTACCATGGGAGCTTCCTGTGTGATTCCTTCCAGAATGTCTCCTTCTTACCTACTTTGTAACTATTTTGACAGCAGAATATGGTCTTTGATGGTATTATACCCTGTTACATTCACAAGTTGTTGTTTTTTCTCCATTTTATGTTGAGATTCATCCATATGGACTTTAAATTTTTGCTTTGCTGTATAGTATTTCATTGTGGATCTGTCATAAGTAAACAGTTACACCTATGTCCATTATGTGCCACAAGGAAGGAGAGAGACAGCACCTTACGGGTTCCAGAGTATTTAATAAATTACCTCATAAGCAGAGTTGCTGATGATCAGGGCTGCAGGACAAGGACTCAGGAGCCTTGCTTTTCTTGACAGCCTGGGCAGGAGCAGGAGCAGGGGTTTATAAGTGCAAAACCACAAACACTTGTTGCCAAGTTACAGTTACATTTTTCACCAATCAGGATTCAAAGATTAGGGGCTTCCCCTATGTGTATCACCATTGTCAACCAACGCAGAATGTAAACTTCTTAGTCCAACCAATCAGATTCATTTGTTCTTTCTGTTCTTAGGAACAGCTATAATGTTTTAGACAACTAAGGGGCATAACAGACTATTTCTATTGTTTAAGGAGGAGATTGGTCAGCTCTTGGAAAGTTCTCAGCTCCCCTAAGGCTTGGGAATCTGAAACTTTGTTTCAGCTTACAGATAAAATGGAGTCTGAAGTCAAAATGGCAGTACTTAGGACAAGGTACTTTTGCCTGTTCCTTTCATAACCCGCTCATTTGCCATTGGAAATTTTAGTTGTTTACTGCTTTGCTCTTATAAACAATGCTGTCATCTTTGATCTTGATCATACCCCATGATAAACCTGTACAAGAGATTCTCAACTATATACCTAGAATTGGTGTGTGTTAGGGGCTTTACTGCCAGACTCTGTTACTGAATTACAATACTTCTCTTTACCCTTTAGCATTGTTTGTGTATTACTTTTAGTGTAGCAAGTGATTGAGTCTTTACTAAGTGATAGACACTATGTAATATGGAGATGAATTGGGTATAATCCACATCAATGTCTCTGGAGTATTCCCTATGGGGCTTATGGAAAATAAATAGATCTCTATTTTGCTGTAGTGGTTATATTATGAGTAGCTCCTGTGACACAGAAAGAGAAAAATGAAGATAATTCCTCCTGCTATTTTTTTAACAAACATCTAAAGCAGTTGTCTTAAATTATTTTTTGAGCAAAACAGCTTTTTAACCTGTCTTACAGAGAATCTTTATATTTAAAGCAGATAAAAGGAAGATTATGTGGTTAAAAATTGTGATCCTCTTTCCGCTTTTCTTTGGCTGTCCTGGAACACGCTTTGCAGACCATTGGTTTAATTTTGCTTTCTACAAATCCCAATACAGCCTTCCATTTCTTTTCCTGGGTTTCTGAAGCATCTTGCATAATTCCAGGGTTCCTTGAAATATAGTTTGAAAACAATTAGGTAGGTATTTATTTATTTATTCATTCATTTATTTATTTGAGGCAGAGTCTTTCTGTGTAGCCCTGGCTGACCTGGAATTTGCAATATAGACCAAGCTGGTCTCAAATTCACAGTGATCTGCCTGCCTTTGTCTCCCAAGTGCTGGGATTAAGACCGTGCACCTCACACCCATCTTGTTTTTAATTATGTGTGTGCACGTGTACGTGTTTTTGTGTGTGGGTTTGTACACATGAGTGCAGATGCCCATGGAGAAAAGAAGATGGTATTGGATATCTTGGATCTAGAATTACATGAGATTGTCAACAGCCTGACATGGGTACTGGGAATCAAACGTGGGTCCTCTGCAAGAGCAGTACATGCTCTTAACCACTGAGACATCTCTCCAATTACGTTGCTTTGTTTGATTGGTTGGCTGGTTGGTTTGGTTTTGTTTTTGAGATAGGGTTTCTCTATGTAACAGCCCTCGCTGTCCTGGAACACGCTTTGCAGACCATTGGTTTAATTGTTTTTTTAATTTTATAATTTAATTTAATTTTACATATCAGCCACGAATTCCCCTGTTCTTCCTCCTCCCACCTCACCCTCGCCCTCCCCCCAATCCACCCACCATTCCCATCTCCTCCAGGGCAAGGACTCCCCTGGGGATTCAGCTCAGCCTGGTAGATTCAGTCCAGGCAGGTCCAGTCCCCTCCTCCCTTCACCCAGGCTGAGCAAAGTGTCCCAGCATAGGCCCCAGGCTCAAAAAGTCAGCCCATGCACTAAGGACAGGTCCTGGTCCCACTGCGTGGGGGCCTCCTAAACAGTTCAAGATAATCGACTGTCTCACCTTATCCAGAGGACCTGATCCAGTTGGGGGCTCCTCAGCTATTGGTTCATAGTTCATGTGTTTCCACTAGTTTGGCTCTTTGCAGGGTCTCATGTAGCTGGACTCAAACTCACTATTTAGCCAGTTTGACTTTGAACTCCTGATCTTTATGCTTCTACCTGCCAAGTACTGAGATTACTAGTATGTGTTACCACACGTTGCTGGAAATAAAAGTTTTCCAACTTGTAAGTTTCTTATAGATTTTAAGTTTTACCTGGACAATTTCTTCTAGATTTATTTGTTTATTTATTTGAAACATCTTACTATATAGCTCTGGCTGGATTGGAACATGCTATGTAGACTGTTGGCTTATAACTCACAAAAGATTTGCCTACTCATGCTTTCTGAATGCTAGGACTAAAGGGATATGTTACTACACCCCAGGTTTTTTTTTTAAGTAATATCTTAAAATGCAGATCAGAACATGTAATCTGTTCATATCCTCAAGGAGTCTGAGTGAGGGGCACAGGGCGGAGAAAGTATAAAACTGTGAGAGTAGTATGTAGAGTGGCAGGGGTGTAGGGACAGGACGTGCCTAGAGGGTCCCCGGCTCTGGATTTGATCCCCAGCTTCCCAAACTCAAGGTGAAAAGGAAAAGCATTAGGAATGAATTTTAAAGAAATCAGTTCTTTATAAGTTTCAAATATTTCTGTCTTCCTTTGTTATTATAATTGGTTCCTAGCATAATGTAGTACATTTTTACACTCCATCCTTTATCATCTCATAATTCCATAGTTTAGAAGTCCAGGTGAACTTAGCTGGGTTTTATGCCTAGGGCCTCACAAGAATTAAGGTGTTGCCTGAGCTGTGTTATCTGGATATTCTAGGAAATAATCTGCTTTCCCGTGGTTGGATTTGATTTCTTGTTTTCTTGATCACCATAGGCTGCGATCATTCTCAGTTGCTGAAGGTTGTTGCTCTATCCTTTATATAGACTCCCTCCATTAATAAACCAGCAGTAGCATGATAGATCCCATTCATGAATTTCTGTTTGCTGCCAGCTGAAGAAAACTCTCTGGCCTCTCTGCTGTAACATCACATTCATCAGCCTCATCTGTCTATGCTCACAGGGAGCCAGTAGCACAGAGGTGTTGCCTGATTTCTGCCTACAATGGCAATCTTGCATCTATTTTTGTTAAATTTATTCCTAAGTAATGTCATTCACGTTACAACAGCTGTTATGTTTTAATCTTTCCTTTCAATATTTTTTGCTAATGTCTGGAAATAAAATTGGTGTTTTTAGTTATTGATCTGTCCTAGTTAATATGCTGCTCTGTGAATGTAACTGATCACTGCACAGTTTAGTGGCCTGAAACATAGCACCATTTATTTTGCTGTCATGTCTGCACTTTGGTTAGAGTCCAGTAGGAAGAACCTATCTCTGCACCACCCTGTATCAGCTAGTGTGGTTCAAAGGCTAGCAGCTGAACTGAGGGGCTTGCTTTCAACTGATATTTGGTGGTTGGTGCTGCCTTGTGGCTAAAACTTTTCCATGGATGTAAAGTAGAGTCTTTGTTCATGGATGGCTTCCTTTTATCTCTTAGGTTTTTCTCACAATATTATGGTTGGTTTCCAAATAGGAATCTGAAGGAGGGAGGGAGAGATTTGGACCAGATGCAGATAAAGCCAACATCACCTTTTATGAGAGTCAGAGAGTTCATGCAGTTTCTCTAATACATTGCTTCTGTTGAAGCAGTTACAAAGTTTGGTGGTGAAGGAACAGATTTTATTTTATTTTATTTTATTTTATTTTATTTTATTTTGGTTTTTCAAGACAGGGTTTCTCTGTGTAACAGCTCTAGCTGTCCTGGACTGTCTTGGAATGCTCTGTAGGCCAGATTGGCCTCGAACTCACAGAAATCAAACTCACAGAGATCCACCTGTCTCTGCCTCCAGAGTGCTGGGACTAAAGGCATGTGCCACCACCACCCAGTTCAGATTTTACTTTTTAATGGAGTCTGGTGATGCTACAGAAGTATACATATAAACAGAATATTGTTGTAGCCACTTTTGACAAATATAGTCTGCCATATGACCTTTTATCCTGTAGACTTTCTAACTGTGCTTATTTGTTTAAGTAACTTTTTGTGTGGGCTATACAATTTTCAGTGACCATGGTCATGCTGAATTAAATAATATAAAAGTAATTTTATATTAAAGAAAATTTCTTTTTCCTAATCTGCATTTTTTTTTAGTTTTATTGCACTGGTTAGGATGCTCAGTATAATGCTAAATACAAGTAGTGAGTGAACATGCTAATATAGGATGTTTTATGAAATCAAGAAAACTAACTTTTTAAAAAATGTAGTAAAATATACATAACATAAAACTTTGTGTTTAAACCAGTTAAGAACATGATTCATTAGCATTAAGATCATGCTCGTTGTTAGGAAACTATTAGAGCCATCTAGCCCCAGGACCTTTTCATTTTCCCTAACCTAAACTCTAGTCATTGGACAGTAACTCCCCTTTCTCCAGCCTCTGACTATTATTATTTTTCTGGATAAATTTGACTACTTTAAGAATCTCATGTAAGTGGAATCATATGGTATATGTTCTTTTGTGTCTGGCTTATTTTGCTTAGCACAGTATCTTCAAGGTTTATCCATTGGGGCTAGTGGCATGACTTAGTAGTTAAGTGCTTTCTGAGCATGCTTCAGGCCCTGTGTGTTTAATCCTCTCACTGCCTCAAAAGAGGCAGGCAGAGATTCCTTGATGCTGTAGTTTGTTTGTCTCAGTTTCTTTCTTTTTTAAAGCTAAATGATTTTCTGTTGTATTTACATATCACATTCTGTTTCACCTCCTCACCCTTTGATGGATGGCACTTAAGTATTTGTTTATTTTTAACCTTTGGGTTATGCTTAATTATTTGAGAAACAACCATACTGGTTTTTGCCCAAGGGCTGTGCCATTTTACATTTCATTCAGTAAGTAAAAATAGCAGTTTTTCTGCATCTTTCCAGCATCTATTATTTTATCTTTGCATTTCTTCTCACCTTTCTCTCCCCTAATTCCTTGTAAAAGCTTGACCATGAAAAATGTCATGACTGGAGTTGGAGAGAGGGCTCAGCTGTTAAGAGAACTGGCTGCTCTTTCAGAGGACCTGGATTCAATTCCCAGGACCCACATGGTAGCTAACAACTCCAATTCCAGAAGATTTCATGCCCTCTCCTGCCTTCCTTGAGCACTGCATGTATGTGATGCATAGACACATGCCAAATACCCACACATAAAAGTAAAACAATAAAATGAAATAGAGCTAAAATTAAAAACAAAAATAATATAATGGCTAACAGTTTAGTTTTGTGCCACTACCTAGCTTCATGTTGCTAACCCACCATTGCTTTTGAAAAAATGATGTCAATGGTAACACAGTAGAAAAGGAGATAAGCCTTAGTATTTGTTTTAAAATAGATTTGACCTAGTAGGCCTCCAGGAAGGGTTCAGAGATCTCCAAGGGCTTGTCAATTAATGTTGGAAAACTTTTGTTTAATAAAAAGAACAGTTAATGGGTAAAAACATGCTATCAAACAAGCATATAAAAATGCTTGCCATTTTTATTTTCTATATAGCAAATACTGTACTTCTTTTATTTATTTAGGTATTTATTTTGGTATTTATTTGTTTGTTTTGGTTTTTCTTTTTTTTCTGTAAGTACTTCTTTAACAAAGTAATAAAATGAATGTTTAATGAATTCTTACCATGAGGATCTTAAAAATTAGAAGTAGACCTAAAGCATAAAAATCTGGGCCAGGTGGTGGTGGCATTTGCCTTTAATTCCAGCACCTAGGATGCAGAGGCACATGGATCCCTGTGAGTTTAAGGCTAGCCTGGTCTACAGAGTGAGTTCCAGGACGGCCAAGGATGTTACACAATCTAAAAGCATATAATAAGCCATCAGTATTGAGATTTTTATTTTACGTAGGCTTTGTTTTCTCATTTAATCCTTATAACAACTCCATATGTACATAAGTAATTCATTGTTATACATGTATTTCTATGAGTGCAGTTGCTAACTACCAGCTCTCTTTAGAATATAAGCTTCTTACTTAGATATTATGGCACATGCCTGTAATCATTGCACTCAGGAGGCAGAGACAGGAGAATAGTGAATTCCAAGCTAGCTACTCGGCCCCCTAAATGAGAAGAGAGAGAAGGAGGAAAAAGATAGGGAAAGCTATCTATGAGACAGTTATTTTGTTTTATTTATTGTTTACCTAGTATCTAAAATTGGTGTAGAATGAATGGAGTGGTACTGGTTGCAGTGGCCTTTCCTTTATGGAGAATTTGCCTTCATTGAGGAGTTAGCCTCTCAGCTTGACTTTGTGTGATGAGTTAGATGTCAGCTGATGGACAAGGATGGGATCTCACAGAGCGGAGTCTTGGGTGTAGGGAGTGAAAGTATACAAGAAAGTACTTGCTGACAGTGTTCACAGTAGTTTTTAAATTAAGTTCAGGGGCTGAGAGGCTGACTTGACTCATTGGGGAATGTGCTTGGTATGCAAGCATGAGGATCCTGCTTTGAATCTCTAGGACCCACTTAAAAAAATTGTGCCTGGCAGCCCACTCCTGATGTCCATTGCTGAGCAGCCCAAACAGGCAGACCCTGGGGACTTACTAGCCAGCCACACCAGCCAAAATGGTGAGCTCCAGGTTCAGTTAAAGACCCTATCTCAAAAATGTGGTGAAGAGTGATAGGGAAAGATATCCAGCGTCAACCCCTAGCCCTTCCATACATGTGTACACACACACACACACACACACACACACACACACACACACACACACACACACGTTGAAGAAATTATTTGACCTTAAGGAACAAATTTGTTGTTTTTCGAGACAGAGTTTTTCTCTGTAGTTTTGGCTGTCCTGGAATTCACTCTGTAGACCAGGCTGGCCTCAAACTCAGAGATTTGCCTGCCTCTGCCTTCTGAGTGCTAGGATTAAAGGCGGTCACCACTACCTGGCTATGGAACAAACTTTAAAGATACCACTAAAGCATGTTTTTAAATAAGCAGATTAGAATAGAGTATTTAACTATTTGTTGCCATTATATTAATTATATTAATACTGTTTTCTATAGACTATGATATTTTTCCATTAGATTTTATTATTGTGGAATAAAACACATTTTATTATGTGTTTCTGTATATCAACAATTTTCATATATTTGAAACTTCAAATTATTTTTCATCATTTCATTGTAGACCATTCAGATTTTTTGCTATTTTCCTAGATTCTATACCAATTTTCATTAGTTAAAAACTTGAGGACCTGGGGTAACATTGGTGGTGCCGGGGGTGGTGGCATACGCTTTTAATCCCAGTAATCGTGAGGCAGAGCCAGGTGGATCTCTGTGAGTTCAAGGCCAGCCTGGTCTACAGAGCGAGATCCAAGACAGGCACCAAAAACTACACAGTGAAGTCTGTTTGGGGGTGGGGTGGGGCGCGGATAAAATGGTATATGAACAGACCAAAATCTTTAACATTCTTAACCACTTCTGGTGTTAGCAAGTTTTCTTGGCTTATCAGTCAGTTACCAGTGTATCTTTCTCTACTGATGTTCATTTCAGGTTGGCTTAAAGAGGAAAAATCACTCATTTTTCTGTTCTGGGGGCTGTTGATTGTGGTCATCAGACTTATTCAGTGATGTTACAAAATACAGTAGAACTCACAAATATGCTTAGCCAAGTTTAAAACAATCCCTAGCCACAGACAGGGGTTGCAGCTGAGCAAAAGGCTTTGTTCTTATAGAAGGAATCAGGCTTCACTAGGTAATGTTTTACTTAGCATGGCCAATGAATAGATTTAAATTTTATTCAGTCAAGCATTTAGACCTAAGAATTTTGCTTCTCTATTACAGATAACACTGGAGTTTGTTGAGCTCCATTTCACACTTAATTTTATGTTAAGGAATTTCAAATTTTTCTTATTAAGTTAACCAGCACATGTCAGATTTCCTTGATTCTAAGATTTGAGCTTTTTCTAATTTTTTTTTTTTTTAAAGACAGGGTCTCACTGTGTATCCCTGGCTGGAATTCGCTGAGATCAGTTTCCTCTACTGCTAAGTGCATGGGTTAAAGGGATGCACTGCCACACTAGCTAGCTTTTTAATGTTTTTAAAAATTAGTGATACTATATTCTGTAGTGTCTTAAAGAAAATGGAGTGTAATTTTGTCTAAATTTCCACTTTATATAACCTACAGAGGAAGAAGTAAAGAAATGTAATACTCTTTAGACTCAAAAATTAAGGTAAACTATTCTTCTTAATTTCTTACACTCTTTCAAACACACACTTTGAAAAGCCAACTGGCAACAGGTGGTGGTAAAGCCTCATCAGCTTTTCTACACAATTATTAATCTAATTTTTGCTCCACTTGTAAATTATTCAAAGCCAAATTAGATTAAATGAAACCATTCTAACACAATCCAAGAAGGAGAAAGTCATAGATGAAGATAGTAAGCATTGGGATGCAGCTCATTCTGTCTTGGGGTGTTTGAAGGTTGATTTAAAATTGTCATTTAGGGAGTTCAAATATTACCTTAGCTGTGACAATGAGAACAAAGCTTGAGGGATTTAAGAAAACCAACTGCCTAATTGATACCCTGGGTATACTACTTTAAGTTGATTTCAGAGAAAATCTATTTAAATATAGTTACATATGTACATAGATGTACATATATACATGTATATATAGTAATAGCTGTTTTTCATGTAAGATGAATCCTTGGATAAGTCTTGGTGTTGGCAGTTTTTAGATGAGAGAATAGCCGTGTTTTGTTTTGTTTACTAATGCCTTTTAACATTAATATAAACCACTGAAGTTCCAAGGAAAAGTATTAATCAGAGAGAGCTGGGCCTCTGAAGTAAGGATGATTGTCTAAAGCAGCCTGACTTCTGTGAGCACATCTTATGCTCATAGAGAGATTCAGAATCTTATGCTCATAGAGAGGTTCAGGATCTTGAATTATTCAAACAAAATGAAGCAAGTTTGTAATTCTGGAATTCCATGTCAGCACTTTCATTTCAGAAGTCAAAACAACTCCCTATTTATGGAAATTATAATTTATCATACATATATCCACATAATTAAGACATAAATATTACATGGCAAAAAGGGTGCCCCCCAGAGCTCTCTGCTAAACTATGTAGGCCACAGTTGTTCTAGTCCTTTCTCTTGCAATCTGTCCCTTGGTGATCTTCATGAATTATCTTTCTGTACACATCAAGGGGTTACTGCAGATCAAATAGCACATTTGATAGCTGACCTTCTGGAGGGGCATACATCTTTCAGAACAAAAACTTCAGGCCCACCTGAAGGAATTTTCTGAGAAGCAGAATTATAAGTAATAGCTTCAAGTAAAAAAAAAAATATCTCTGTGCTGTGATTTGAATTCTAGGTCATGAATCTATAATGTATCTTTTATTTATGCAGAAAGTAGTTTTGGAACATCTGCATTGTACCCTACCTAACCTCCAGCAGCTTCTGACTACTCTCAAGACAACATGGGAAACCTTGAAAGGCCTATGTTCTCTACCAACTTCTTTTTAATATTCAGGTATCATGTACACACCCTAAAATTCACCATCTGAAAGGATACAGGCTGATGATTTTAGTATTTGTATAGATTTTACAGCTGTCACCACTATTCTCTCCAGAATATTTCTCTCATCCTCAAAAGAAACACTGCACCCCTTCTGCTGCTGCTCTCTGTTCTCTGCACCTCCCAGTCGGCAGCCGTTAGTATTTCTGTCTCTAGATTTTTCCTCTTATGTGGTAGTGACATTTGTGTTGGGACTAATGAAATGGCATTCTTCCACTCAAAGAAATTTGGTAATAGCTTTAAAAAGAAGGAAGAATCCGCCCCCCCCCAAAAGAAAATAGGAGGTGAACTTGTTGGGATATGTGTGGGGGGAGACTCGAAAGGTGGAGTTGAGGGTGAATATGATCATAATACATTGTATACTAAGTGAAATTGTCAATAAATAAATAAATTATATTTTAAAAAGTAAAAAAAAAAGAAGAAGAAGAAGGAAGAATCAATACAAAGGCAAGAATTGGAATGAATATATGTCCTTAGTAGAGTGGTTGAAGAAGAAAAACTTTTTGTTTGTTTGTTTGTTTTTCCAGACAGGATTTCTCTGTGTAGCCCTGGCTGTCCTGAAACTCACTCTGTAGAGCAGGGTGGCCTCATACTCTCAGATCTGCCATCTCTGCCTCCAAAGTGCTGGGATGAAAGGTGTGCACCACTATGCCCAGGCAAAGAAAAACATTTTGTTTTTGTTTTTTGAGACAAGGTTTTTTGTTTTGGTTTGTTTGTTTGTTTTTGTATAGCCCTGGCTATCTTGGAACTGCTCTGTAGACCAGGCTGGCCTCAAATCCAACTGCCTCTGATTCCTGAGTGCTGGGATTAAAGGTATGTGCTACCACCTCCCAGTGAAGAAACCCTTTTTAAGTGATCTGTTCATCCCTTATCTTACATAAACTGCATATAAACATTTTTCTATTTTTTGTGTAGTACCAGTGGTTCTCAAACTTTTTGTTTATTTGTTTCAGAACCACTTTTTGCTCTTAAAAACTATTGGAACCCAAGAAGATTGTGTTAGTGTGGAATGTAATTACTGTATTATAAATTTAAACTGAGAAATTTTAAGACAATAGAATGTTCAAGAACAGATTTCTTTAACTACCAGAGTCATTGGGTCATCCATATTACCCATCCTCTGAAAACTCTACAATATGCCTCTGGAGGGAATGAGAGTGGAAAAGATTAATTATTGGTGAAATTATTATGGCCACTCCACGTAGTTAAAAGGAAGATTTATTTAGTGGGTAACTTACAAAAAAGGGAAAGGTAGGTCGTGGGGTCTGGGGAAGGTGTATCGAAGTCCAGCGGTGTTCTCTGGAGCTCTGCTCAGTCAACCTCCACCTTCTAGGGTCCAGGAACAGAGAGAGCGCTGGCCCATCCAGATCTCTCATCCAGGTCTCTTGGTGCCTCCCTTGGCCCCGCCTTGTAGGCATGACAGTTGCCGAAGCCTCAATAGGGGTTGGAATTTCCAGATCAAAGCTGGAATGGCTACCCACTACAATTAATTATGTCTCAATGTTCATAGGAAAATAATTGAGACCTCAAGGGCTTCATAAATGAGTCTTCAGGATCTTTCCTGTGTTTCCTTAATCCCACCTTAAAACTTCTGCCATCTACTTAATAACTTTATTGCTTCCTTGAATTGGAAGAATTCCAAGACTAAAATTGAAGACCTGATTATTTGAGTGGAGTTCCGGAGATTCGGGAACATTACCCTGTCAAGAGCTGTAGCTTCTTCCCAGAGCCTGGTCTTGGTAGGAGGAAACCGCACTTACAGATGGAGTAGAATAGAGTGGAAAAGGACAAATCATGTGCTGTTCATTTCAAGCAGTGAACCCATTGGATTACCACTGAGCTAACATCGGCAGTTTATAACTTAACTTGCATACTTCTGTACAGTATGCTTGACTGCTTATGAGTCTCTCTTGACATGTAATTAACTATAAGCAAAAATGATGTAATTTAGAAAGTTTTAGTTTATGTTTTACTTAGTGTGTTGGAAAGGTTTGAGTAAATAGAGACCAATTATTGTTGCCTTCAATTCACTTCTCAAAAGTGTTTATTTCTCAGCTATACACACTTCCTATTTCTTTTACCCTGTAAAGGCCTCAGAATTACCTGGAACCACCTGGTTTGCTATACTCATAGAGCAACCAAAAAGTGAAAGGACCAAGACTACATTTGAAAATTGCACTTGAAAGTCCAAGCTCTAGTTATAGTATTGATAATGGAAAGCACATAGGCATGGTGCCTTTCCATTCCCAGGTCACCATGTATCTAGTCACTCCATGGTGGAACTGTTGCATGAATCCTAAATGGTCTTATAATAAAAACCTGGAACTAGATAATCAGGGTGAAAGCTGAAAGATCAGAGAAGCAGAGCAAGCCACAGCCACCACCTCTTACCTCATCAACTCCTCAGCCTGAAAGAGCCAATTCCTTTCTCTTCCCCCCTATATTCCTTTCTCTACCCAGCCATATCACTTCCTGTCTCAACCTTCCTAGTGCTGGGATTAAAGGTGTGTGATCCCAAGTGCTGGAATTAAAGGTGTGTGCCACCACTGCCTGACATCTACGGCTAACTCTTTGGCTGGCTCTGTCCTCTGATCTTCAGGCAAGTTTTATTTCTTAGATAACAAGCAACATATCTCCACAGGAACCAACTCAAAAGTACGTTAGGTCAAACAAAAGTGAGCAAGGATGGTGAGAGATATATATGCCCTACTCTTCCTGAGCACAGTTCACTGTCTATGCATTTATCCTCAGATTTCTGGTTAGCCTTCTGCAGCTTCAGAATTCTTTTGAAAGCCTTTTTAACCTGCATCCTTATCCAAGTACACGTCAACCGCCAGGGTTTCTTCATTATTACGGACTCTATATCCAATCTCCATATCTACCACCAACTTTACCATGATAGAGAGAACTTTTAGGCAGCTTACATAACAGATGATATTGTACTGAGAATTGTAACTTTAAAGAAAGGGAAATGTCAAATAGGTTTCATTTAAGGGTCAGTTATATAATAAATGAACAACAGCTGGTTAGAGTATGAAGCATTCTAAAACCTGCTAGGCCAAGTCCTGAACACTCTATTATAGGCATGCATCAAAACATTAAGTAGTACTCTGTTGATATTTATAATTTTTATGCACTAGTTAAAATTTAAAATAAGTATTTTATTGGAATTTAATAATTTAATTTGGATGAAGTTTATTTGGTGATGTATTATTTTATTCTTTTTTTTTTTTTTTGGTTTTTCGAGACAGGGTTTCTCTGTGTAGCTTTGCGCCTTTTCCTGGAATTCACTTGGTAGCCCAGGCTGGCCTCGAACTCACGGAGATCCGCCTGGCTCTGCCTCCCGAGTGCTGGGATTAAAGGCGTGCGCCACCACCGCCCGGCTGTATTATTTTATTCTTAATAGTGTACAGCATGATAGATTTCACAGTGACATTTTCACACACACTCACACACTCTTAGACTTAGTTATTTGCCCTTTACTGACCTCTTCCAGTTTAGAAGAGGTCTTTCCTCTGCTCTTACAATGTTCTTTCTCCTTCCATATCATATATGGTGGGGAGTACATGTGCACCCATGTAAATTTAATTTAGACTCTACAGATGAAAAAATGCAGTGTTTGTTATTCTGAGTCTGGTTTGTTTTTCTTAACCTTATGATCTCCAGTTCCATCCATTTTCTTGCAGAAGTCATCATTTTGTTCTTCATTATAGCTTAATAAAATTCCTTTGTTCATATAAGGATTTGTTTTTACATTTTTTTTTAATCCGTTCAGCCTTTTAGGATGGTTCCATATCTTGGCTCCATTTTGAATTTATTTTTGGTCAGGATGTGGATCTGGTTTCATTCTTACATGTCCATATCTAGTTTTCGAAGATCCATGTGTTAAAGAGGCTTTTCCCACTGAATATTTATGGTACTTTGTCACACATGAGGTGGTCATAGATGTGTGGGTTTATTTCTGGGTCCTCTGTTCTGGTCCACTGTTTTGTGTCTGGTTTGTGCCAGTGCCATGCTGCTTTGTTAAGATAGCACATTGTCTTTTATAGCTATAAGTGAAGTGTTTACTATTTACAAGAAGTTTAGTGTCATTTGTCAAAACTGATGTTATGAAAGGGGTTAGCTTTTTAAGTTCAAATGTCTCTAAAATTGAATTTGAGCTTGGTATGGTGGTACACACCTTTAATTCCAGCCCTCTGGGAGGCAGAGGCAGGCTGATTGCTGTGAGTTCAAGGCCAGCCTGGTCGACACAGTGAGTTTCAGGACAGCCAGGAGTTAAGTAGAGAGAACCTGTCTTAAAATGAAATTGAATTTGAAATTAGAGATCTTGAAACACAAGTTGTTAATGGAATTGAGAAGTGAAGTGTCTGGAACACTAAGTCCTGGGGTTTGCCTTGGTGCTCTAGTTTCTGGTGCTTGTTTGGTCTTCTCTATACCATGTCTCAAAAGAATTTTCTTGTAGACCAGGCTGGCCTCGAACTCACAGAGATCCGCCTGGCTCTGCCTCCCGAGTGCTGGGATTAAAGGCGTGCGCCACCACCGCCCGGCAAGAATTTTCTTTTTAATAGCAATAGCCTTTCTGCCCCAGAACTGTCTTGTGTTTCCTTAATATCTGGTACCGCCTTTGTTTTGTTTCATCTTCTATTGGAACCCATACCTGTGTAAGTTCCTCTTGCCCTTTCCACTTTTAGTAACCCAAGTTTTGAAAGATCAGGTATGTAAAACAAGTAGAAGAGTAGTTGTGTTTGCATCAGGGCATCTGAGGTTTTAGAGAAGGTGAAGTCTTCACCATAGGAAAAAGTAGGTCATGCCAGGTGTGGCAGTTCAACCTTGCAATCTAAGCACTGGAGTTTGGGGGGTGACGGAGGCAAGAATCACCATGGTTTCAAGGCCAGCCTGGGTTATGGTATGAGACCTTATTTCAAAAATCAAAATTGGCTGGGTGGCGGCGGCGGCGGCGGCGGCACGCCTTTAATCCCAGCACTCGGGAAGCAGAAACAGGTGGATCTCTGTGAGTTTGAGGCCAGCCTGGGCTACCAAGTGAGTTCCAGGAAAGGTGCAAAACTACACAGATTTGAAACCCTGTCTCGAAAAAACCAGGAAAAAAAAAATCAAAATTGAAAGAAAGGAAGCATTTGTGCCCTGTTCTGCCAGGAAAGCCCTCCTCCGGAGTATACTGATTGCTTTACTGTGCTTACTAACTGGTGAAATCTTGGTTTCTTGGCCACAGAACTGGGGCTAGCAATACCCTGTCTATAAGTTGCAAAAGAAGGGATTTTCAAGTATTCATTTTTCTTACTTCATCATCTTATTAATGTAACAATGTCTCATAAGTAAACTCTTACATGTATTAATTTCTTATTTTAAAGTGAAGATGAGAATATAAGTAAGGAACAAGAAAGGGCCAGAAAAATGGCTCAGGAGTTAGAGCTTTGTTCTTGCAGGAGACCAGGGTTCAATTCCCAGCACCCACATGACAACTCACAACTATCTGTAACTCCAGTTCTAGAGGATCTGATACCTTCTTCTGACTTCCACAGGCACCAGGAATATGTGGTACATAGATATACATGTGATAGAAACACTCTTACATATAAAACAACATAAATAAATCTTAAGAAAAAAAGATTACACCTGTTTCTGCTCTAATCTGATGAAGGCTAATATTAGTTTTCCTCTTACAGGGCTTGTGTATCTTTCTGGCATTAAAATAGATAGTGGTTGCTTCATCTGAGTGACCAAGCAGGACCAACACAGTTACAGTTCATGGGGAGTTTCCAAAAGATACTTTTGGGGCTCTTCCTCCTCCTAGCTTTTGTCTTCCTTTGGTAAAACAGGCAGATGTACCAGGAAACTGGGGAGTTTTTTTTGTTGTTGTTCTTGCTCCAAATAGAAATGTTCTAAAATGTACCTGTTGAGTGTGAATTCAGAAAGTTGTCTTTTACGTGAAGAGAAAGCATATGGTTGTTTGTGATTTTTGTCAGCTAGGATTTTTCCCTCAGCCATATGGAAACAGGAATTTTATTTATCTCATTTCCTCTTAAAGCATGATTGATTGCAGCTAGATATTCAGAACTTGTAAGACTGAAAAAATCTACTTAAGTCAGTGGAAAAGCAACAGATTATGAAAGGTAGGGTGTTTAGGTTCTTAAAAAATTTTTTTTTACAGCATACCAACCTAAAGTTGATGATATGTTTGTGAAAGATAGACAAAAATATGAGTGAATATTTATCCAATCTTAGTGTTAGAGTGTGATTTTAAAGTATTCCAGCAAAGACAAAAGTACTACGTGGGAAAATAGTAATTGATTTGACAATTCCAAATTTAACACATGCACCCCTTGTGCGTGTGCGTGTGCGTGTGCGTGTGTGTGTGTGTTTGCACCATGCACATGTAGGTGCCAATAGAGGCCAGAGGGAATCAGATCCCCTGGAACTGGAGTCACAGGAGGTTGTGAGCTTCCTGACATAGATGCTTAGAACCCAACTCTGGTCCTCTGCAAGAGCAGCAAGCACTTAACCTCTGAGCCATCTCTTAGCCCCAACAATCCCAGTTTTTAAAAATGCATGACAACAATAGTAGGTGACATTTATTGAGCTAAGTACCAAGCCTGGTGCTTTACATCTAGGTGAGAATCCTAGCAGGGAGGAGAGTTAGATATGTTGCCCTAGAGCACACAATCTATACTCCTGGCCTGCTTCCTAGTCTTGTAGCACATTTCCTCACTGTTTTCTATATATACCATCACTTAGCAGATACCACCTCTGTTAGTCTTCTGTTATAGCAGCATTCCACTGTAAGATACTAAGTCTATATTAATTAGGATAAAAACTAAATGACTACATTACCAAGACCCCCAAATGATGGTTCATACAAGATAAATCCTAACTACTTCTCATGAAGTAGTTAAAGGTTATTAAGTGGGTTCTGTCTGCTGAAGTTATTCAAGGATCCAGGTACCAGAGTGGCTATATTACTTAACTCTCATCATTGGCCTGACCAGTAGTCAGGTACTGACTTATTTAGATTCTAGCCAGTGGGTAAAAGTGTGAGAACATGGAGAAGACATACCTATATTTTCCTGAGATCTAGTCTGAACATTGGCATGCATTAATTTCTTTGCTCATGTTATAATAGAGAAAGCTTAGTGGCCTGGCCATACCTAGCAATAGTAGAGAAGACTAGGAAGTGCAGTCTCACCGTATACAGATTTGGGTAGACAAACACAGTTTCTTCCACAACTACTGCTTCTAGACACCTGATAAGTTACTAGTCACATGATAACAGATAACACATGAGGTGCTGGAGAGATGGCTTATCAGTTAAGAGCACTGACTGCCCTTCCAGAGGACCCAGGTTCAATTCCCAGCACCCACATGGAAGCTCACAACTGTCTGTAATTCCAGGATTCAACACCCTCATGCAGGTATAACACTAATGCACATAAAAAATAATAAAAATAAATAAGTTAAAAAATGTGTGATTTTAAAAAAAAAAAAAAAAGATAATAGCCGGGCGGTGGTGGCGCACGCCTTTAATCCCAGCACTCGGGAGGCAGAGCCAGGCGGATCTCTGTGAGTTCGAGGCCAGCCTGGGCTACCAAGTGAGTTCCAGGAAAAGGCGCAAAGCTACACAGAGAAACCCTGTCTCGAAAAACCAAAAAAAAAAAAAAAAAAAAAAAGATAATATAAAAAATAAAAGCACCTAACAGAAAAAAGATACAAATTCAGTTTTAAAAAGAGAAGTACAGAAGACGAGTTGATAGTTGATTTTTGACAGAATACCAAAACTATTTAGTGGGAGAAAGAATGCTGTATGAGCAGGTGGTACTGGTCAAAACTGTACACATTATGTATCTGAAGCTGTGTATGTTGGTACATTTGGGAAATGAAATCAGGAAGTTGAGCTGCCTAGGATTCTGTTCTCTCTCTCTCTCTCTCTCTCTCTCTCTCTCTCTCTCTCTCTCTCTCTCTCTCTCTCTGTGTGTGTGTGTGTGTGTGTGTGTGTGTGTGTGTGTGTGTGTGTGTGTGTGTAGAGAGAGAGAGAGAGAGAGAGAACTCTGTTTTGTTAAGAATTCAATATCCATCATATAGAAAGAAATCTTATACCTAAATAATCTTTGACTTGAGCCTTGTATAGTATCTCTAGTCTTCACAAAGCCCTGAAAAGCAAGTAATATTTTCATTTTACTAATCAGGAAACTGAATCTCAAGCATAACACTGAGGGTCAGTTTCTTAGCTCAGTTGAACACACTCAACTAAACACACAAGACGACTATGCTAATACTATTCCTAGTCAGCACTGGTCTACTCAGAGCAATACAGAGCAAAAGTGAGAGTCTACCAACAAAGCATTACCCAGAGTTCCTCTTCATGGGAACAGTCTGTTCAAGAGCTCATGCAGCTACTGAGAGCTACCCCCTCCCATTCCAGCCCACTTCCCCCAGTTTCCTAGATGAGATTCACATCCAACAAAATGAGGTCAGTATGGGGTTTTTTTATTCTTTTAGATACAATTTTATTTTTATTATAGAAAACATTAAAACAAAAAATGTTCAAAAATCGAATCCACTAACTCAAGACACTCTTGCTTTCATCAGTAATCCCTCATTTCCTTCTCGCCCAGCCCTTCATCTGTCATTCTCTTCATTTCTTCCCTTTTCATTAAAACTGTTAATCACTAACCCAGGATGATGGGAATTTCACCTCTGCTGTCTTCCCACAAACCCCTAATGATTGGTGAACTCACTGGGAGTCAAGAAGCAGAGGGTGTTTTTCTGAAGACTCTAAAGTCATGACCACATGAATCATGGTTGTGTCCTGCAGAATTGCTTGTCTCTCCCTAGGAGTTGAACCTTTCTGATGACTTCTGCTGCCCAACCTGGGTTATCTCTAATTCCTGCTCCTCTTACATCTGTCTTCTGAAATGAGGTATCTTAGACTCATATTCAATAATAAACAAATTCCCTACTTCTTCAGCTTTAAATATATATAAATGGTGAAGGAAACTGGCTAAACCAAAAGTCCTATTTTTTAAATTCAATTGATGATATATTTCCCCATGTTTACAGTTACTTGTACTTTATAAAACTTAACAGTTTTTGCCTCAGCCTCCTATGTACCTGGGACTACTACTCAGCCTGAGTAGGCTTATACTTAAATCCTTCCAGTAATGTTTAAATTTTCATCCCTATACTGGGAAATTACTTTTTTCTTCTCCTTTGTTTTTACTAGTTTTGAATGATTTTCCTTGCATTATATCTTATTTGTTTATATTTTTTATAAACACTACTGATACAATATTAGGTTTTTTGATTTTTGTTTCTTTCTTTCTTTTTTTTTTTTCTTTTTTTCTCGAGACAGGGTTTCTCTGTGTAGCTTTGCGCCTTTCCTGGAACTCACTTTGTAGACCAGGCTGGCCTCGAACTCACAGAGATCCGCCTGGCTCTGCCTCCCAAGTGCTGGGATTAAAGGCGTGCACCACCACTGCCCGGCTACAATATTATTATTTTTTTAAAAGCAGCTTTCTTAATCTTTTTTAAAAGAGTTATTTATTTTTTACTTCATGTGGGTGCTGGAAATCAAACCCAGGTCTTCTGCAAGTACAACAATGACTCATAACCACTGAGCCGTCTCCTCAGCTCCAGCTTTCTTAATCTTGATACCACAGAATTCATCCTTTATGAGTACAGAATTCAGTGATTTTCTTAGAAAATAAATATTTATACACCCTTTTCCACCACCCCAAAAGTTTCCTTGTAGCTGTGTACAGTTAGTCCTTGCTCCTACCCTCTGGTCTAGTCTGCTTGCTGTCTGTGGATTCACCTTCTGTGGACATTTATGTGAATGGAATCAGATACTGTGATTGTGTCTGACTTCTTTCAGTTAGCACTTTTTTTTAAGCCTTCTTCATATTGTAGCATGTAGTTCACCTTTGGTTGCTGGATAGTACTGTAATTATTTTTGCAATTTTTTTTATTGGCTTCTCAGTTGAAAGATATAAGGGTTTTTTTTCTGGAGTTTGGCTATTATGAATAATTTTCTACAAATATCTGTGTATGTTGTGGATAGATACATGGTATGTAGGAGAGGGCTTGTTGAATTATGGTGCATTTTTGAATAACTTTTTTAAGAAACTGAAAACTATTTTTTAATTTACCAATATTTACTGTTTGCTGCCTTTGGGTCATAGCCATTCTTGCTGTGGTGTTTCATTGTGGTTTGGTTTGGTTTGGTTTTCTTGTTTTGTTTTTACATTGTGTGTGTGTGTGTGTGTGTGTGTGTGTGTGTGTGTGTGTGTGTGTGTGTGTGTTAGGTAATGAATGTGGAGGCCAGAAGACAACCTATGGGAGTAGGTTTTTAACTCCATGGATCCCAAGTGTCCAACTCAAGACATCAGGCTTGCCAGCAGGTGCCTTTACCTGATGAGCAATCTCTTAAGTACTTGCTTTCATTTTTTTTTTTTTTAACAAAGCTTGGAAAAAATCCTAAGGCCCTATGCATGTGAAGCAAATGCACTACCCCTGTGTTATATCCCCAGCCCTCAGTGCTGTTTTAATGTGCATCCTTCTAATGATTAATGATGTTGGATCCATTCAGGGGCTTAGCAACATGTCATGTTGGTGAAGCATTTACATAGATCCTTCGTCAATTTTTAAAATTATGTTGTGTCTCTTACTGAATTATGAGCTTATGTTTTCTATTTTTTCTTTCCTTTTATATTTTCTTATTTACTTATTTCAAGTCCTATGTATTTACTTGTCTGTGTAGCCCTGGCTGTTCTGGAACTCACTCTGTACACTACACTAGCCTCAAACTCAGAGATCCACCTGCCTCTGCCTCCCAAGTTCTGGTATTAAAGGTGTGCACCCCATGGCCAGCTATGATCTTATATATTCTAAACAAAAGTTCTTTTTCAGAAACTCTGTTTGCAAGCATTTCACCCAGGCTGTAGATTCTTATTTTTATGGTTTTATCTATTTTTATTTTATGTATGAGTATTTTGCCTGCATATACATAAGTGCACCATGTGCATGCAGTGAGTGGCCTGCAAGGCCAGAAGAGGGAGTCTGATTCCCTGAAACTGGAGTTCAAATGGTTGTAAGCCACCATATTGGTGCTGGGATTCAAACCTGGGTCCTCTGCAAAATCAGCCATGCTCTTAACTACTGAGCCATCCTCCAGGTGCCAGATTCTTATTTTTAAGTTATATGTTTTGAAGTGTACAGTTTTTCTGTAATCTAATTTGTTTATTGGTGTTATGGTTTAGGTATCTGGGAGTTCCGCTCCAACCTGTTGAAGGATTGGTTCTTGTGGGGAGGAGAAAGGAATGAGGAAGTATTAGATAGACATATAGACAGAGATGACAAGAGACACAGGATTGCTTTGGGAGGGCCTTGGGTCAATACCCAGTTGCCTTGAGGTTTATTCCAAAGGGCTTTTTATACAATGCCAAGGGGTTAGGCAAAAGACCTCCCCCTTTCAAGATCAAAGCACAATGTACAGCCAAGTGTAGAACCTTCAAAACACCTGGTAACCATGCCAATGGCCAAATTATCCCATTATACAGCTCTGCTGGGCAAAGCAAGCTTAGATTCTCTGACCCTGAGTAAGGTCACACTAGAAAGCCTCTGTGGTCTCCCACGGGTATCATATCTGAGAGAAATGTTAACTTTTTCTGAGATCATAGAACTTCTCTGATATTCCCTCTAGAAGTTTTATAGTTTTAGCTCTTATATTTATGTCTGCTTGCATTTTATATTTGACGTGAGTTAACAGTCTAACTTAGGTTTTGTTGATTTGTTTCTTGTATATGATTATTTTATCCATCATCCCAGCACTGTTTTCTAAATACTTAATTCTCTTCCCATTGAATTTCCTTGGCTCCTTTGAAATCTTGTAACAAGAAGATATAATGGTTTCTTCCTGAATTCTTAGTTCTGTTAATTTTTTTATTATTTCAGTTTGTTCTTGGATAATTTCATACGTGTGTATGATATATACTGATTATTCCCAATCTCTATTCTCTTTTTTTACCCGCCCACTACTGTTTGACTCCCTCCTTTCTGCATCACTTTCTTACATGCCTGCCTATTTGCCTTGTTTTATGACCCACTAAGTTTAACCAGGGCCATCTCTGTGACCAAGGGTGAGTCTGGTGGGCTTAACAGTGGGTGTACAACTGAAGATACTGATGCCCCTTTTCCAGAATCTATCAGTAGTCCAGGAATTAGAGGAAGAACCCCACGAGTTCTTTCCCTAGCCATAACTGATTGTTGACAGGCAGTTTTAAGTAGTCCCAGCACAAGTACCCATAGCTTCTCTGATTTCATGATTGCAGTGATTGTGTTATGCTCAGAGAATGGCATTTCACAGCTCTTCTTCCTGTGTTCCAATTTTTGCATTCTTCTCACTATCTTCTGTGGTGTTCTCTCAGTCTTAGAGGAAGTGGTATAAATGTCTCATTTAGGGCTGGGCCCTCAGCCATCACTTATTCTCAGTGTCTTGGGCAGCCATGAGTCTCTACATTCACCATCATCCCTGCTGAGATAGGCTTCTTTGGATAAGGTTAAGAGTAGCTGTTGTCAGTAGGTATAGACAGATTCTTAGAAGTTAGTTTGACTCTACATCAATTTGGCTAAACCTCAATAGTATGCATTCCTCCTGTGGAGTGGGCCTGGAATCCCATTAGATGGTACTTAGCTGCCCTAATAGCCATCATGACACTCTCATGCTGCTGTGCCTATCTTACCTGGCAGGTTGGTTTTGTAGTTCATAGGGTTCACAGCTAGGTAAGATTGCTGATGCTTTTTCTCCTCCAGCTGCCTACATTGTACCTTCCAGTAGTTAGCAAGTACGAAGGAAGTTTCTATTTTTAGCTCAGTTCCAGCTTGCTTTCCCTGTCTTGAAACCAAAATATTCGGTATCTTCAACAATAAGGTCTTAGCCTCTAGTTCTTTGGGGCAACCAAGAAGACTGACAAGAGCCTCTGCTCTGTTAGGGACCTCTGTGACCTTTCTGACCAATACCTTTACAGAGGTATCCCATACCTGGCACAGGGAACTTTGCTTAGTAACTCACTGCTTCTAGGAGTTACTAGCCTTGTAGACTGTTCAATCTGTCTGTTGTATTTTTAAATTTTTGGTCATTTCTATATTTTTTGTACTCCTTTTTTTAGTTAACATCTCCACTAAATTTGACTTTTTTCTAGGTCCAAGGATTTATGAAGTCTCTTCAGTTTTTAGTGTATATAGACGTCAGCTGATAAATTACTAATTTTTTGAGAGTCTTACGACTCTTAGCTAATTTCTAACTCAACAATGATCTGCCTGCTCTGCTTCTTGAGTGCTAGTACTAAAGGCATACATCACTATACCTATCATTTTTATTACTAATTTTTATACTTCATTTCTTTTTTCCTAAATGTTACATTTAGTCATACCGCCGCTACAACAAGATCTAATTTAATACCAAAACTTGAAAGCTTTTAAGTGTATATTTACTTTAGAAGACAACCCTTTACCAGCATTCATTGCTCTCCGCTTCCTGACTGTGGTTGCAATGTGACCAGCTGCCTTAGGCTCCTGTTGCCATGACTTCCCTGCCATGATGGGCTGTACCTTTGATCAAGCTATAATAAAACCTTCATTTGATTGAAAAAAAAAAAGAAGAAGACAGCTCTTTGTCAGGCTTAAGAAGCTACCACTTACCCCAGTATTGCAGAGAAAATTGGTAATGGGAGCTTGTATTCTGGATTTTGGTAGGGGTTTTTGTCTGGCATTTTTAGGAAGAGCACATGAGTTTTCTTTTTTATACCGTGTGTGTGTGTGTGTGTGTGTGTGTGTGTGTGTGTGTTTGTGTGTGTGTGTGTGTTGTTGTTTGTTTTTGTTTTTTCAAGACAGGATTTCTCTGTGTAGTTTTGGTGTCTGTCCTGGATCTCGCTCTGCAGAGATCTACCTGCTTCTGCCTCCCGCGTGCTGGGATTAAAGGCATAGGCCACCACCATCTAGCTTCTGCTACTTGAAGTTAAACTCATTGTTAATTTCCTTCTTTGTAATTTGGATTGTTTCAAAATAATGCTAATCCTAAAAATGAGTTTGGAGTCTAACATTCCTGTTAGAACTATTTTTAGAGAATAGAGTATTTTATAGAAATATTTTCATAGAATGACCTCTTTGTTTCTTGAGTCCTTGGTTGCCTTCTTGTGTCTGTTTTTTGGGAGGTGTAACATTTATGTATACTTGCGATACCTTCCTTTCCAGTGTGTTTGCTTCTACGATGACATTCTGTGCTTACTTGTCTTGGCCCTCTGTTCCCCCACCATTCATTCTGTTACAGACTGGCTTCCACTTCCACCGTCAATGAAGCCAGTCTCAGCAGGGTTAGTAGCAGCGCCTTTGTTGTCCTTTACCCTTATTACTCTTTCCCTTACAGCACCGTTTGCCACCACTCCCTTTTTCTCAGTCCTTCTCTCCCCCCTCCCCCCACTTCAGTAGTGTCTTTTATTTCTGGCTGGTCTTTCTCACTCACTAATGTAGTTGGAATAAAAAAAAATGAATAATATGAGATGGCATAACATTTTATAACAAAATAAAAAGCAATATCCTTTTTATTTTATTTTTAAGAGATAGATTTCCATTTGATCACCAAAAGAAAATTTTTGAAGTACAGGGGAAAAAAAAGCCAAAACATAAAATCAAAGTAAATCCCACTCTGTGGAAGTTCAGTAACCATTGTCACTTTGGTGAGTTCTTTCTTTCTAGATGTGTATTTCATATATTATTTCAAAAATAACATCACTTCTTCTCTTAAGTGCTCTGAGTTATTTCTGACTTTAAACATACTTGAAAATACTATTTTCAGTCAGGGATGGTGTTGCACAGCACTCCACAGGCAGAGACAGGAGCATTGCTCTAAGTTCAAGGCCATCATGGTCTACATAGTGAGTTCCAAACTAGCCATGGATGCACAAGACCCTGTCTCCAAAAAGATTTTAAGTATCTTTTCTTGATAACCACAAATTTTCTTAGCCCTTTCTGCTTTTATAAGTTTGTGGTGAACATCCTTTTCTAGAAATCTTGTACATGATGCAGTCTAGGAGTCTTGATCAGCTTTGTTTTCTCTGCCAGTTAAAGAATTAAAAGTCAGGAAGAATCTGAAGTGCAACCAGTGCAGCTTAGAAATCTCAAACATGAAGACAAGAATCGGCAGTCAGGAGTGAGGAAACACACAGAGAAAAGACCCTCTGCAAAGCAGAGGACCAGTCTCTACTGGAGTGCTGGTGGCTATAAAGCCTTTTGGGAGCTTCCTCCCTAACTTAGAGTTGGTCAGTTTGAAGAAAGCTAGGATGGTTGATTGTCTCATAACTGATGTGTGGATATCCTGAGCATGCCATGAACTTGTTGCGCCAGTCCATCAGCAGAGGGTCTGCAAGCCTTTGTTTTAAGCTGTTAGGCTTTTGTCCCAAGTCAAGAGGATGAGAAAAAATCTGACCATCTTGGAAATTCACCACCTTTATTACTTAGCCATGGCCCCTCTCTCTATCTGTCTGCCTGCCAGGGGGTCTAACTCCTAGTCTCTCATACACTTTGTTAGTAATTTTCTTTTTAAATCTTTTTTTTTGTCTGCATGTATGTCTGGTGCCAGAAGAGGGCGCCAGATCTCATTACAGATGGTTGTGAGGCACCATGTGGTTGCTGGGAATTGAACTCAGGACCTCTGGAAGAACAGCCAGTGCTCTTAACCTCTGAGCCATCTCTCCAGCCCGCATTAGTAATTTTTTAAAAGGTAACTTTAAGAAATGAATTTCCTGGTCAAAAACATTGTTAATTCTTTACTTGTAAACTGACCAGTTGACTGCTGGAAGACACTATCAGTTCACACTTCTCAAAGCAGTATGTGTAAATGCCTGTCACTGCACCTGTGTCAACCGTGTTTCAAGCCTGGCATGATGGCGCACACCTCTAATCCCAGCACTTGGGAGGCAGAGGCAGACAGATCACTATGAATTTGAGGCCAGCTAGGTCTAGAGCCAGTCAAGGCTACATAGTAAGAGACTGTCTCAAACAAACAAAACACCACACCAAAAGAAAAAAAACAAAACAAAACAAAAAAAAACACCAAACTTTAAAAACAAACAAAAACCGTCCTTGTGTTTTCTAATGAAATAAATATAAATTATGGACAATTTAGATGAATGTAGACTTTTTCTTTCTCTTCCTGTTATAGTGATCTTCCTCCCTTTGCCTCCTCCAAATGTTTGCATTATAAGTGTTCACTACCATCCTTTTCTTGAACTATCCTTTTTAAAATTTTTTACTTTTATGTGTGTGTTTTCTGCCTGCATGTATGATGTGTGCATGCAATGCTTGTGAAGGCCAGAAGAGGGTGTCACATCCTTTGGGGCTAGAGTTATAGCCAGTTGTGAGCCACCATGTGGGTGCTGGAAGTCAAACCTAAGTCCTCTGGAAGAGGAGCAGCTGTGTTCTAAACCATTAAGCCATCTCTTCAGCCCCTGAACTTGTCTTAAGATTTGCTATTTATTTTTTTGTTTGCTATTAAAATGAACATTTTTATTTTTGTGTTAAAACAACTCTGACCCTTTATGAGTTGAAAGCAAAAAGGACTCATTTAGAAATAAAAGTTAAATATCATAGAATCGGGGTCTAGATCTCTCCATCTCTCCATCACTTTTCATTAGTCAAATTTTAGTATCTGAATAAGTCTGCAAACCCTTCAGAAGAAATGGAGTGATAATTGTAGATACTTGAAACTTTAAGGAAGTCAAACTTAATAATTTTAGGGCCATTTCTTAGAAAGCTATTGAAACATGATCTAATAATGAGGGGCAGGTTGGGCTGCTAGGGAATGGACCTTGGTTTCTTGACCTTTCTTCTTAAATGTCTTAAAAAAAAAAAAAGCTTAAATATTGCTTGGTTCAGCAGAAGTGTTATTGGAATTGACTTCAGTGTAGACTTCTGTTTACAGTAGGGAAAGCCAAATTCTTTTTTCACAGACTCTTTTCTATTTGAAAGGTTCACAATTCTGAATAACTATCAAAAAAGTATAATTTGGCTACAGTATTGCCCTTTGAAAATTACCTACTTTATCAGCTCAGTAGCTCAGAGTCAGAGTCAGTTTTTATTTTTTTTGTTTGTTTGTTTTTGTTGTTTTTGGTTTTTCAGGAAAGGGTTTCTCTGTGTAGCCCTGCCTGTCCTGAGTTGCTCTGTAGACCAGACTGGCCTCCAACTCACAGATCTGTTTGCCTCTGCCTCCAAAGTGCTGGGATCAAAGGTGTGTGCTATCACTGGCCAGAGTCAGTTTTTATTATATATAAAGACCAAAAACTTTGGTGGCTCTAAGCTTATTATATTTTTTAAAGAAATGGTTTATAGAAATAATTTTCTTCATTGTGATGATTCACCCCTATAATTCCAGTACTAAGGAGGCTGAAACAGGAGGACTGTTGTGAGTTTAAAAAGTAGCCTGTGCTGCGTAGTGAGTAGTGGGCTAGCCTTGGCTACAAAGTAAGACCTCTCAATTTTTTAAAATTACTATAGATGATAATTCAAAGGCTATTTAAAAACCTAAATTGATTTACTAGGGTGGGGGAATATCAAAACAATAATGAAATCAGTCTTAATTCTAACTTTAATAACTACTGACTTTAGTCATTAAGAGCTGAAGCATTTTGTGAATAAAAATGATGTTTAGTGCAATCTTGAATGACTGAACACATAACTCCTTCCCATGTTCTTTGGGTAGAATGTGTGTGAAAGGTGACCCTTTGATGATAAACCTGTAGAGTCTCCCCTTCACCTGCTTGAAGATTCCTAAATTGCTCCAGCTAATAGGATGCTATGACCTCTTTGCCCTTCTTCCACTCTAGCAGAGAATGTCTTGTAAGTCTGCAACTTGTTTTGCTGGCTAAGGGCACACTTTGACACTTGTTGAGTACAAGGTACATGGCATCGTGTTTGTGTCTTTCTACTTTCTCACTTCTTCAAGCCATGTCAGGTTGCTTAGACTTCTAAGGATAGCCTTGCCAGCCTGTACTCGGCTAACACCCGAATTCCAATACAAATCTTGGAATTGTAAATCTTCCATATTCCAAACCCATTTTACTTCTTTAGCTCTACCTTCTGTATTCTTGTTTCACTTCAGATGACTAAATTATGTCATCGAGGATACTGGGGTATATTTTCTTTACCTGGGATGCTCTCTTTTTATCTCAATTCATGCAACACTTGAATCTTTGCTCAAGACACTATAAATAAATAAATAAATAAATAAATAAATAAATAAATAAAGCCAAGATTAGTTTTATTTCCCTTACTATTTATTTGCAGTATTCATCCTCACTTCATTCTATAATTTGTATTAACACTTTGTATTTAACTACCTTAGATATTTTTCCATATTTTGTATTTTCTGTGGTACCTAACATAATATAAGCCACATAATGACATAGCTTGAAGAAGTGAGAAAGTTTCCAAGATATAGACAGGAAGAGCTTATGATAGATGCTTAGGAGGGTAAGCATCAGTAACAGGCTTGGAAAGAACCAAACATGATGCCATGTACCTTGTATTCTCTGCTGCAAGTGTTAGGGTGTATCTACAGCCAGCAAAACAAGACATTACAGGTTCCGAATCTCTTACCTGGAGTACTGAGGACCAGCTCCAGGCTTTGAGAGTTTTTCATATTTTAGAACATTTTTATGGTTGAGCATCCCTAATCTAGAAATGTAAATTTTTAAAAAATACACAGCTTTTTGAGAATCATAGAGCAGAATAGCTTCAGATTTAAATGTTTTTGAGGTTTTGTGTTGATCAGACTTTCTTTTCAGTATGATAAAAATACTAGATACAAAAAACTTCAAAGGGGAAGAAAGATATATTTTGGATCATGGTTTCAGAGCTGTCGTTTCATCTCTATGGAGAGGACATGATGAAGCACAGCAATTCACAGCGTAGGGACCAGGAAGCAGAGAAAGTGGAAGAGACCCAGAACCAGGTAGAACCTGCCAAAGACTGTTTTCCGGCCTACTTCCTTCAGCTAGGCCCTTCCTCCCAAACTTCTCTCCAGCTCCTAAGGTAGTGTCATTCGCTGGAGACCAAACATTCAACACACAGACTGTAGAGACATTTCATATTCAGACCATAGCATTTGCATTATAGATACTACTTGGATTAGGGATGCAGAACTGTACTAAGCACACTCAGGCATCATTTTCTCCAGAAAAATAATTTTAAACATCCATGTTTGTCTAGAGGCCTCTCTTCTGTCACCCTATGTAATTAAATTTATCTTGTTTTAGGCTTATTTCCAGTGCTTGGTTAATTTCTCACAGTTATGTATTGAAAACACACATACAAACCCAATCTCAAACCTTAACATAGTTCTTAACACAGAACAAGTTCTCAAGAAATATTTTATTTGAGCTCTTGAATATAATTATTTTATTGTTGCGGGCCGCAGGAATATATCATAAGAACTCAGCTGGTTATGGCAAAGTCACTACCTGGAGGGATCATGGAATTCCTCCAGAGGAAGCCAAATCCCAAGGAGTTTTTGGTGTTACTTGGCTTGTTATATATCAGCTGTATTCTGTTATGAAAATCATGTGTGCCTTCATAGCTTTCCCAATTGACTTTTCCCTAAGAAGGACTAACAGTGTAGACTGAGCACTCTCTGGACATACACATTCCAGGTAATTTGGAGAACAGCCTCAGAGAAAGGCTTTCTCTGAAATCAGATATCTCCCTTGGCCACTTTCAAGGACTACAGGATACACCACCCAGGTGGACGCCCAACTTCCAAGGACTAACAAGTGATAGCAGCACACGTACAAGTCTCCTGACTTACAGTAAATTCACAAGAGGACACCGCCTAGGAGAGGTGGACGTTAAATAATAGCCTTACACAATTTAGCTGGGACCCTCCCTTTTATATACCGGGACTTCCAGGGCACTGAGGAAGAGAGAAGAGAATGGAAGAACTAGATGGGTAAGAACTTGAGAGGAACAAACTGAGATGGGGAAGAACTAGATTGAAGGGCTAAAAGAGAGGACTAGAGGAACGAGATGGAAGATGAGGAAGAGCAAGATGGGGAAGAACAAGATGAGGAAGAGCCAGATGAGAGAGAAGGGGACGAGAGAGGAGCTGATAGGGGAAAGAACTAGATAGATGAGAACCTAAAAGGGACAGAACTAGATGAAGGAATTAAGATAGAACCTAGAGGGGACAGTAGATAAATATAGAGAGAAATCAGGCAAGAAAGGAGCTAGACATGAGAACAGAACTGAAGCTGTGTATAAAGGATGTTATGCCAGAGGAATTAAAGCGAATGGATCAAAGAACTCTGAGTGCGTAGACTGATTTACCGACCCTAAAGATTCTCTGCTGGTTGATAGAGCCTTCTGCGGACCCTGGGAGGGGACTATCGAGGGGCTGGACCCCCATAGTCCTCGTTACCTTATCATTAAGAGTCACAGCCCCTCCTTTTCATAGTACTACAGATTACATAGATAAGGCAGGCATGAAGAAATCTGGCTGTCATATATGAGTATATTTACCTAAAATTGTTCCTATCAGAAGCTGCTATGGAGCTGAAAAGGATCAGACCATATTTGGTACCACCACTAGTAGTCTGGGAAGAAAGCAAAGAAAATATGTAAAAGAAGCAGACTATTTCCTTTCCATTAGTGTCTCATATGTCTTATGAAATTTGTTTTAATTCTGCCATAATATGTCACTGTAAAGAACATTCAGATTACCAACATCTGTAATACTGCTTTATGAACATAGTTTTATATTCTTCATGCTAAATAATTTCTGATATTTCAGTACCTTAGTGTCAAAAATACATACAAAGTGCAGCATTTGGATAATACAGCCAAAAAAATAAATATGAGAATTTTCTGATCAAATTAGAATGTCATGAATTCTTTTTGTATCAGTTCTATGTGTTAGGTTTATCTAGTTTAGACAGCTGCAGATCTGAACTGCTGCCTAAAAGTAGTTCTCTATCAGGCCTCTGTAATGTATGCTTCCAAATATGCAGCAATGGCCAGGTCTTTACTTCCTTGGGGTGAGCAGGAGCACTGCTAAGAAAGAGCTCCTCTTGGCTACTGAGGTAGTTTGCTTGTTAAGCAGAAATCTGGTATTTAAATGTTCAGTTTTTAACAAAAAGGTTTTGAGACTTGAAAAGAAGCATGAATAGGTGGCCCATACACAGGAGGAAAGGAGTCAATAAAGAATGTTGGGCCAGTGAGATGGCTCAGTGGGCAAGGGCCTTGCAGCCAACGTTGATGACCTCAGAACCCACATGATGAGAAAACCAACTGCTGCAAGTTGATTATTGACCTTCATATGTACATTATAGTATGTGCACCCACAATAATAGATAGATAGATAGATAGATAGATAGATAGATAGATAGATAGATAGATAGATAGATAAAGAGAATATTTTTAAGTTAAAAAAAAAAAAAGGTTGCCAGGCAGTGGTGACAAATACCTTTAATCCCAGCACTCGGGAGGCAGAGGCTGGTAGATCTTTGTAAGTCTGAAACTAGCCTAGTTTACAGGGTGAGTTTCAGAACAGGCTCCACAGCTACACAGAGAAACCCTGTCCTGAAAAACAAAAAAGAAAAAGAAGTCCCCAGCCTGGCAGTGGTGGTACATGCCTTTATTCCTAGTACTGGGGAGGCAGAGGTAGCTGGATCTTTGTGAGTTCAAGGCCAGCCTATCTACAGAGTAAGTCCTATAATAGATAGGACTACATAGAGAAACTGTCTTAGGAAAAAAAAAAGGGAGAGGGGAGGAAATTTAAGTCCAAGTCTAGCCTCAGTTGCATACCATGTTCGAGACCAGCCTTGATTACATGAAACTTGTTTCAGAAATCAAAAAGAAGTCAGTGCATAAAATAATACTTTTAAAACACTGTAATGTTTTATAACATAGAGATATTTTTGCACGGCAGTAATTGCTTGCCAGAGTGGGGAGAAAAATGGAGCGATACAGGAGCTGTTGTATATTTTGTGCTGTATTAATCTAAACCATATTGTTTTGAAATAAAATGCTACTTTTAACCTCCAGACTCATGCTACAAACATCATTCCTAAAAAGCATTGTGAAAGAAACAATGTAATTAAAATGATGCATAAAAATACCTCTTCCTTTTTTGGTTTTTCAAGACAGGTTTTCTGTGTACCCCTGGCTGTCCTAGAACTCAGTATGTAGACCAGGCTGGCCTCAAACTCACAGAGATCCACCTCTTGAGTGCTGGTAAAAATACCTTTTAACAGACTCCATGAGAAGCTTTTTTTTTTCTTTCTTTCTTTTTTTTTTTTTTTAGTTTTTTGATAGAGGCTTTCTCTGGGTAGCTTTGCACCTTTTCTGGAACTCACTCTACAGCCCACGCGGGCCTCGAACTCACAGAGATCCGTCTGCTTCTGTCTCCCGAGTGCTGGGATTAATGGCGCACGCCACCACCGCCACCCGGCTTATTATTTCATTTTATATTGGAATGATATTGCTAGGAAGTGGTGGAAATGGGATTTGAATGCAAGTGTATGTGGTTGGAGACTTGCTCTTGGCTCATACTGCAGTAGCCCTGCAACTTAAGTCTTCCAGAAGTGCAGCACACTCACAAGCAGATGGCCATAGTAGTTTGCAAACCTCTTTCAGCCTGATTTCTCTTCATGCCAGTACTTGATTGGATGCCACAAACTTTAGAAAAGCAGAAAGACTTCCCTTGCTATGCTTTGTAATTCAGACAAAAGTATTTTGTTTGCTTCCTTTTTACAGAACCTAAAGTAACTCAGAGCTTTTACGTAAAATGACCAAGTATAAAACTAGATAAGCTGTTTCTTTTTTTTCCTAATATTTATTTATTATGTATACAACATTCTGCCTGCAAGTATGCCTGCACACCAGGCAAAGGCACCAGATCTCATTACAGATGTTGTGAGCCACCATGTGGTTGCTGAGAATTGAACTCAGGACCTCTAGAAGAGCAGTCAGTACTCTTAACCTCTGAGCCATCTCTCCAGCCCCTAGATAAGGTGTTTCTAATTTTACTTCTTTTTTTTTGTTTATTTATTTTTTATTTTTCGTTTTTTGAAACAGGGTTTCTCTGTGTAGCTTTGGTGCCTGTCCTGGATCTTGCTCTGTAGACCAGGCTGGCCTTGAACTCACAGAGATCTGCCTGGCTCTACCTCCTGAGTGCTGGGATTAAAGGCGTGCATCACCACTGCCCGGCCTTTACTTCATATTGATTGACAAATTGAGTCATGGGTTAAGATATTAACACTTAAGAAATGCAGCCTAGGACTTGCCTTGGTTCCTTTAGATTTATAAAAACCTATTTTTTTCTTTACTGGTACAATTTGGGACTTCTAACAAAGATAAAAGCAAGTTAGCAATCAGTATCTTCTTCCTTAATCAGCAGAGGACTTAAAGATTTCATGATTTAGCTTTAAGACAGCTCATATTTATCATCGTGATATTTGTTTCCTTGACTTTCACCCAGCACTATTTTAGAAATGCCCGCTGCTCTCAGAAAGAGGAGAGTTTGTTTTTCTAACTGTGTGGAGGAAGATCTCAGCATAATGCTGAGTATAGAATCTGACCTTCCTGAATCTAAATAAGGAGGCCACTGTTTAAAGTTCTCTCTTGAGGGGAAATTACATCAAATGCTTAGAAAAATGACATGGTATTTTTCTCCTAATTCCTAGCTCATCATGATTTTCCACTTTGAGCAGTTCCAGGAAATTTATGCTTTTCCTGTAAAGTAGATATTTAGTAGAGGACCCTAGAATTCCAAGTTTCTAAAGTTGCCTTTAGGATGCCCCCTTTTTTCCATCCTATTTTGAATACTTGTCCTTATGAACTTGGAACCCCTACTCGTGATTTTAGAGATTGTGAAGATAGGCTGAGTAAAGAAGCCAGGAAGAATATCTAGAAAAACATTTCCGTTTATTCTGTAGCTAGCTGCAAAGAGACAGCTGCGTGAAGGCATTCAAATTCAGTTTGTTGTTTTAATGCTGTTGAACCAACCATTCAAATGTGCTGATTAAAGGCCTTATGGTTCCTCAGTTTGGATATTTCAGAATTCTTTTCTTCAGTACTTGTATTAAGGGCTGAAGAGTTGGTTCAACAGTTAAGAGCACTTGTTGAACTTGCAGAGGACCTGGGATCAAGTCCCAGCACCCACATGGTGACTTACAACTGTCTGTAATTTCAGTCCCAGGAGTTCTGTCACCCTCTTCTGATCTTCATGGGCGCTGGGCATGCACATGGTACATATGCATACATACAGCCAAAACACTCATATGTATAAAATAATTTTAAAAGCTTTTAAAATTTTTGTATTAAATAATAGGTTTTCTATAATGAAATAATAGATTTCTCTGCAGACTCAGTAAGCCAGATCAATCCAAATTGAAAAAGCAAAAGAACATATTTATTCGAGCAAAGCAACTCCTGGGTGAGCCCTCCTGTTCTAGAGATTGGGCAGGAGCTTATATACCCTGTAGGTGAGGAGTGATGATGTGTCTGCCACAAGCTGGGTTTGTGCCCGAGTATGGTCAAAAGCTGACCACTTTAGGAAGGGTCTTGGGCTGCTAGCAACTTCAGGGGAGAAGCTGCCACAGCTGCCAAGCACGTGGAACAGGGCTTTGGGGTGCCTTTTCTTTGTTGGAGATTAGCTATAGGGTGGGATTTGGAGGCAGTGAAATGAGGCTTTCTGGGTCAGGCAGGAGTGATTCTTCTTTCATTTGTCACTTGAATAGTTTTTACTTTAAGGGATGGAGTGATGACAGAGTGGATAAGGGTATATACTGCTGGTACAGAGGGCACAAGTTCAATTCTCAGCACCTGCTTAAGGCTGCTTACAATTGTCTTGCTCCAAGGGAAGAATTTGATAACTCTAGTCTCCATGAGCACTCATAAATACAAATAATTAAAAACAAATCTTAAAAATAGTTCTTACTTTAAATTTATATGAAACATACACATCATTTGAATTCACTTGATTGAGTTTAAAATAAAAATTGTTCATGATAAGAAACAGAGGAAGCCCCTAGTTGTGTGAAATCTTGAGTGAATGTGTATTGTTGACATGAGCACAGCTATGCCAAGGACTCCAAGGCCTTGGACCCATGGGGAATTGGCAAAGCTGATATTACCATCTGGGCCAAGCTAATGAGAGATGGCAAAGTTTTCCTCCGGAGTCTTGAGTGCAAGTGACTAGTATGTGTGAAAACCAGTAACAAGCTTCCTCCTCCCAAATGTTTATAGCCTCAGGCTGCTGCCTATATAGACCTCTTACCAAGACTAGCTAACCCTTCCCTCCATCCTGTCCCTAATAAACACACTGAGGTTCTGAGTTGCCCACAGTAGCAAGTAGTGGTACCCCACCTGACCCCAGCTTTTCTATGTGTATCTGTGTGTCTGTCTTTTCTTCATTCCCTCACTATCCCTAGTCACGGTTCCAGGACTCAAGGCACAAGGGTCTCAGCAATCTGCTATAAGGCTTTTGATCTGTTTAGTTGAAAAGAAACAAAAATATAGGAAGGCAAAGTACTTTATACACTCAATTATCTATGGAAATCAAGGTTTTTCTTATAATGTAATTAAAAGACAGAGTTTGGAATGTGACTGATATGAACTACAGTTATTATTTTGTAATGATAGAAGGAAAAGGGAAGGCTAAGTTTTATATGTTTTATTTGGCACACACACACACACACACACACACACTTTTTTTAAGTTTGGAACTACTTTATTATATGATGTGTAAACTCTGTTGCTTCTCTTTTGCTAATGTTTATACCATCAAGCTTTTAGGTCATGAGGATCAGTGTGGATTCATCCATATTTTTAAACCTGTAGATTCTGATCCAATACATTGTTTGTCAAACATATAATTTGCTAAATGCCAATATGTCAGGCTCCATACTTGACACTCAAGATTCAGTGCTAAACAGGCTGACCTGGCTCCTCCTGTTCAAGAATCAAAGGAAAGACAGACAAGTGTCATAAACACAAGGTTATACCATGAGATAAAATGATAAGAAACATGTAGAGTTCATGGCGATCAAGAGAAGTTCTTACAGATGAATAATGAATAAAAGAAGTGGTCCAGAGGCACGTGTGACAACTCAGAGGCAAAAGAGTAGTCCTGGTAGAGCCAAAAGACACATAGTTTAGGGAAACTGTGGCCGCAAAGGGAAAACGGGCAGACGTAAGCCAAGTCTAAATCATGCAGTCGATGGTAAAGTTTAAAACAAACAAAACTTTCTCCTGAAGGTAATGCATAGCTAATGAACAGTGTTGAACAGTCATATAAAGTATGCAGTTCAGAAATATCCTCCCAGCTACAGTGTGAAATGGATTGGCAGGGCCAGGCATGGTAACATACCTTTAACTCAAGTTCTCCAGAAACAGAGTCAGGCAGATCTCTGAGTTTGGGGCCAGCTTAATCTTCATAGTGAGTTCCAGGCCAGCCACGGCTACAAAAGAGGATCTTGCAAAGAAAGAAAAAGAAAAAAGAAAGAAAAGGATTGACAGAAACAACTGGATATAGGAAATTGTTGGCTAAAACCAGATAAGAAATAACAAAAGGACTTTGAAGGCTAGCAATGTAGTTTTGTGTTAAAGTGTGTTTGCATGCATGAAGTGCAAAGGTTTGATCCCTAGCACTGCTACAATTAATTAACTTTTAAAGGCTTTGATTTCTTTTCTTTCCTGCTTCCTAGTAATCGTACTCATGTATCTAGCATAGTGCCTAAGTACAGTTGACACTCAGTAGCAAGATCATTCAGACTACATGGGAATTTAGTTGGCTTTAAAATGCATTCCTTGTTCATGACACCTATATTACTGTGTGTTGTATATAAGTAAAATGTTTTGAGTGGTTTCTTGAAAACAATATTATTATTTCTAAGTTAAAAACTTCATATTGAAAGATATATATCTTTTTTTTGTGATATATATTTTTTATTTTACAATACCATTCAGTTCTACATATCAGCCATGGGTTCCCCTATTCTCCCCCCTCCCACGCCCTCCCCTTACCCCCAGCCCACCCTCCATTCCCACCTCCTCCAGGACAAGTCCTCCCCCGAGGACTGTGATCGACTTGGTAGACTCAGTCCAGGGAGGTCCAGTCCCTTCCTCCCAGACTGAGCCAAGTGTCCCTGCATAAGTTCCTGGTTTCAAACAGCCAACTCATGGAATGAGCACAGGACTTGGTCCCACTGCCTAGATGCCTCCCAAACTGATAAAGCCAATCAACTGTCTCACCTATTCAGAGGGCCTGATCCAGCTGGGAGCCCCTCAGTCTTTGGTTCATAGTTCATGTGTTTCCATTCATTTGGCTATTTTTTTTTCAATAATTGAGTAAAACTGAAATTTATTATATGCCACAGTCGTCCTAGGGACCTCCATGCTATATATATAGCCTCTATGGTTCTATGGGTTGTGGTCTGATTGTTCATTTTATATCTAGAATCCACCAATGAGTGAGTACATACCATAACTGTCTTTCTGGGTTTGGGTTACCTCACTCAGGATAATTTTTTCTAGTTCCATCCATTTGCCTGCAAATTTCATGCTTTCATTGTTTTTCTCTGCTGAGTAGTACTCCATTGTGTATATGTACCACATTTTTTTCATCCATTCTTCCGTTGATGGGCATCTAGGTTGTTTCCAGGTTCTGGCTATTACAAATAGTGCTGCTATGAACATAGCTGAGCATGTATCTTTATGGTATGTGTCAGCATTCTTTGGGTATATGCCCAAGAGTGGGATGGCTGGGTCTTGAGGTAGTTTGATTCCTAATTTTCTGAGAAACCGCCATACTGATTTCCATAGTGGTTGTACAAATTTACATTCCCACCAACAGTGGAGGAGTGTTCCCTTTGCTCCACATCCTCTCCAACATTGGTTGTCATTGGTGTTTTTGATCTTAGCCATTCTAACAGGTGTAAGGTGGTATCTCAGAGTCGTTTTGATTTGCATTTCTCTGATGATTAAGGATGTTGAGCATTTCTTTAAATGTCTTTCAGCCATTTGTAGTTCCTGTTTTGTGAATTCTCTGTTTAGCTCTTTAGCCCATTTTTTAATTGGACTGTTCAGTGCTTTGATGTCTAGTTTCTTGAGTTCTTTATATATTGTGGAGATCAATCCTCTGTCAGATGTGGGGTTGGTGAAGATCTTTTCCCAATCTGTTGGCTGTCTTTTTGTCTTATTGACTGTGTCTTTTGCCCTGCAAAAGCTTCTCAGTTTTGAGAGGTCCCATTTATTAATGGTTGTGCTCAGGGTCTGTGCTGTCGGTGTTTTATTTAGGAAATGGTCTCCAGTGCCAATGCGTTCAAGAGTGCTTCCTATCTTCTTTTCTATTAAGTTTAGTGTAACTGGATTTATGTTTAGGTCTTTGATCCACTTGGACTTGAGTTTTGTGCATGGTGACAGATATGGATCTATTTGTAATCTTTTACATATTGACATCCAGTTATGCCAGCACCATTTGTTGAAGATACTTTCTTTGTTCCATTGTATAGTTTTGGCTCCTTTGTCAAAAACCAGGTGTTCATATGTGCATGGATTAATGTCAGGGTCTTCAATTCGATTCCATTGGTCCGTATGTCGGTTTTTATACCAGTACCAAGCTGTTTTTATTACTATAGCTCTATAGTAGAGTTTGAGGTCCGGGATGGTGATGCCTCCAAGGGTTGCTTTATCGTATAGGATTCTTTTAGCTATCCTGGGTCTTTTGTTTTTCCATATAAAGTTGAGTATTTTTCTTTCCAAGTCTGTGAAGAATTGTGTTGGGATTTTGATGAGGATTGCATTGAATCTGTAGATTGCTTTTGGTAAGATTGCCATTTTTACTATGTTAATCCTACCTATCCATGAGCATGGGAGATCCTTCCATTTTCTGATATCTTCTTCAATTTCTTTCTTTAGAGATTTAAAGTTCTTATCAAAGAGGTCTTTCACTTGTTTAGTTAGTGTTATCCCAAGGTATTTTATATTATTTGTGGCTATTGTAAAGGGTGATGTTTCTCTGACTTCTTTCTCAGCCCTTTTATCATTTGTGTATAGGAGGGCTACTGATTTTTTTGAGTTGATCTTGTATCCTGCCACTTTACTGAAGGAGTTTATCAGCTGTAGAAGTTCCCTGGTAGAGTTTTTGGGGTCACTTATGTATACTATCATATCATCTGCAAATAGTGAAAGTTTGACTTCTTCCTTGCCAATTTGTATCCCTTTGATCTCCTTTTGTTGTCTTATTGCTCTAGCTAGAACTTCTAGTACTATATTGAATAAATATGGGGAGAGTGGACAGCCTTGTCTTGTTCCTGAATTTAGTGGTATCGCTTTGAGTTTCTCTCCATTTAATTTGATGTTTGCTGTTGGCTTGCTATAAATTGCTTTTATTATGTTTAGAAATGTTCCTTGTATTCCTATTCTTTCTAAGACCTTTATCATGAAGGGGTGTTGGATTTTGTCAAAGGCTTTTTCAGCATCTAGGGAGATGATCATGTGGTTTTTTTCTTTCAGTTTGTTTATATGGTGTATTACATTGACTGATTTCCGTATGTTGAACCATCCTTGCATCCCTGGGATGAATCCTACTTGGTCGTGATGGATGATTGTTTTGATGTATTCTTGGATTCGGTTTGCCAATATTTTGTTGAGTATTTTTGCATCAATGTTCATGAGGGAGATTGGTCTGTAGTTCTCTTTCTTTGTTGCATCTTTGTGTGGTTTGGGTATCAGGGTAATTGTAGCCTCATAAAAAGAGTTTGGTAGTGTTCCTTCTGTTTCTATTGTGTGGAACACTTTGAAGAGGATTGGTATTAGTTCTTCTTTGAAAGTCAGGTAGAATTCTGCACTGAAACCATCTGGTCCTGGGCTTTTTTTAGTTGGGAGACTTTTGATGACTTTCTATTTCTTTAGGGGTTATTGGTCTATTTAAATGGTTTATCTGGTCTTGATTTAATTTTGGTATTTGGTATTTATCCAGAAAATTGTCCATTTCTTCCTGGTTTTCCATTTTTGTGGAGTACAGGTTTTTGAAGTATGATCTGATGATTCTCTGGATTTCCTCATTGTCTGTTGTTATGTCTCCCTTTTCATTTCTGATTTTGTGAATTTGGGTGTTCTCTCTTTGCCTTTTGGTTAATTTGGCTAGTGGTTTGTCTATCTTGTTGATTTTTTCAAAGAACCAACTCTTTGTTTCATTGATTTTTTTGTATTGTTCTCTTGTTTTCTATTTCGTTGATTTCAGCCCTCAATTTGATTATTTCCTGGCGTCTATTTCTCCTGGGTGAGTTTGTTTCTTTTTGTTCTAGAGCTTTCAGTTGTGCTGTTAATTCATTGGTATGGGATTGCTCCATCTTCTTTATGTGTGCATTTAGAGCTATGAATTTTCCTCTTAGCACTGCTTTCATAGTGTCCCATAAGTTTGGGTATGTTGTACTTTCATTTTCATTGAATTCTAGGAACTCTTTAATTTCTGTCTTTATTTCTTCCTTGACCCATTGATGTTTCAGGTGGGTATTATTCAGTTTCCATGAGTTTGTGGGTTTTCTATAATTTTTGTTGTTATTGAGTTCTAACTTTAAGGCATGGTGGTCTGATAAAATACAGGAGGTTATTCCAATTTTTTTGTATCTGTTGAGATTTGTTTTGTGTCCAAGCATGTGGTCAATTTTTGAGAAGGTTCCATGGGGTGCTGAGAAGAAGGTATATTCTTTTGTGTTAGGATGGAATATTCTGTAGATATCTATTAGGTCCATTTGAGTCATAACATCTGTTAGGTCCTTTATTTCTTTGTTAAGTTTCAGTCTGGTAGATCTATCTTTTGGTGAGAGTGGTGTGTTAAAATCTCCCACTACTAATGTGTGGGGTTTGATGTGCGTTTTAAACTTTAGTAGTGTTTCTTTTATGAATGTGGGTGCTTTTGTATTTGGAGCATAAATGTTTAGAATTGAGACTTCATCTTGGTGGATTTTTCCTGTGATGAATATGTAATGTCCATCCTGGTCTCTTTTGATTGATTTTAGTTTGAAGTCTATTTTATTGGATATTAGGATAGCTACACCAGCTTGTTTCTTAGGTCCATTTGCTTGGAAAACCTTTTCCCAGCCCTTTACTCGGAGGTAGTGTCTGTCTTTGGAGTTAAGGTGTGTTTCTTGTATGCAGCATATGGATGGGTCCTGTTTTCTAATCCATTCTGTTAGCCTGTGTCTTTTTATAGGTGAGTTGAGACCATTGATATTGATGGATATTAATGACCAGTGATTGTTAATTCCTGTTATTTTTTTGGTTGTGTTGTGTTGTCCTTCTGTGGTGTATGTTGGTGTAGGATTATCTATTGCTTGATTTTTCATGGATGTGTTTAGCTTCTTTGGGTTGAATTTTCCCTTCTAGTGCTTTCTGTAGGGCTGGGTTTGTGGACAGGTATTGATTAAATCTGGTTTTATCCTGGAATATTTTGTTTACTCCGCCTATGGTGATTAAGAGTTTTGCTGGGTATAATAGTCTGGGTGGGCATCCATGGTCTCTTAGTGTCTGCATGAGGTTTGTCCATGATCTTCTATCTTTCATAGTCTCTATTGAGTAGTCTGGTGTTATTCTGATGGGTTTGCCTTTATATGTTACTTGGTCCTTTTCCTTTGCAGCTCTTAATATTTTTTCTTTATTCTGTGTGTTTAGTGTTTTGATTATTATGTGGCGAGGGGACTTTTTTTTTGGATCCAGCCTATTCGGTGTTCTGTAAGCTTCTTGTATCTTCATAGGTATTTTTTTCTTTAGGTTAGGAAAGTTTTCTTCTATGATTTTGTTGAATATATTTTCTGTGCCTTTGAGTTGGTATTCTTCTCCTTCTTCTATCCCTATTATTCTTAGGTTTGGTCTTTTCATGGTGTCCCAAATTTCCTGGACGTTTTGTGTTAGGACTTTTTTGTCTTTATTGTTTTCTTTGACTGACGAATCTATTTTCTCTATCGTGTCTTCAGTGTCAGAGATTCTCTGTTCCATCTCTTGCAATCGGTTGGTTATGCTTGTTTCTGTAGTTCCTGTTCGTTTTGTCAGGATTTCTATTTCCAGCATTCCCTCAGCATGTGTTTTCTTTATTGTCTCAAATTCATTTTTCAGATCTTGGAATGTTTCTTTCATCTGTTTAATTGCTTTTTCTTGGCTTTCTTTGATTTCTTCCCATTTTTTGTTCATTTTTTCTTCCATTTCTTTAAGGGAGTTTTTTATTTCCTCTTTAATGGAGTTTTTCATTTCCTCTTTAAGGGAAGTTTTTATTTCCTCTTTAAGGGAGTTTTTTATTTCCTCTTTAAGGAAAGTTTTTATTTCCTCTTTAAGGTAGTTTTTCAATTCCTCTTTAAGGAAAGTTTTTATTTCCTCATTGAGGGAATGTTTTATTTCTTCTTTAAGGGCCTCTATCATCTTCTTAATGTCATTTTTAGGGTTGATTTCTTCTGTTTCTTCTGTCATGGTATGTTTAGGTCTTGCAGGTGTAGAATCACTAGGTTCTGATGTTGCCATATAGGTCTTTATGTTGTTGCTTGTATTTTTGCACTGGCGCCTACTCATCTCTTCCTCTGTGAGGTGCAGGTGGTGTCTGTGTCTGAGAGTGCTTCTCTTGTTCTAATTTTTAGTCTTGGTTTAGTAGGGGTTCTTGGTTAAATTGGTGCTTTTGGGCTATTTCTTCAGGGGCAGCTGATTTCGATCAGTGAATTATATACTTATGATTCTGGTGATCTGGTTTGGTGTCTGGGTAGCGCCTTCTTCTGTGTTCTCAGGTCACTTTTTGTTCATTTGTCAACTCCTCAGCTGATCTTGTTTCTTCAGACTTTAAACTGTAGGCATCTGAATCCTCTCCCAGATGGGTTTCAGCTGAGCAGGGTAGTCTCACCAACACCTCCAAGTTGTTGGGTTTCACAGGATCAGCAGCTGGGCCCTGGGTTGTCCTCAGACGGAGTGTTCAGATTCGTTCTGGTTCTGACCCACGGAGATAGCTTCTTCCCCAGATGTTGGGGTTAGGGGCGTCCCTGTTCCAAGCTGTGTCTGCTTGTCTCCGTCCCTGGGCCTGTTTACCTCTGCGGTCTGCCGCCGGGCCTGTATGTCCCTGTCAGCTGCCGCTGGGTCTGTCTGCCTCTGGGGGCCGCCACCGGGCCTGAATGTCCCTGTCGGCCGCTGCACGTCTACCTCAGCGGGCTGCCGCTGGGCCCGTCTTCCTCCACAGGCTGCCGCCACAGGCCTACCTGCGTCTGCTTGTCTTCGCCGCCGGGCCTGTCTACCTCTGTGGACCGCCGCTGGGCCTGAATATCTCTGCCGGCTGCCGCCGGGCCTGAATATCCCTGTCGGCTGCCGCCGCTGGGCCCATCTACCTCCACGGGCCCCCTGCCGCAGGCCTACCTGCGTCTGCTTTTCTCTGCTGCCGGGCCTGTCTACCTCTGTGGGCCGCCGCTGGGACTGAATGTCTCTGCCGGCTGCCTCCGGGCCTGAATATCCCTGTAGGCTGTCGCCGCTGGGCACGTCTACCTCAGCGGGCTGTTGCTGGGCCCTTCTACCTCCGCGGGCCGCCTCTGCAGGCCTACCTGCGTCTGCTTGTCTCTGCCGCCGGGCCTGTCGACCTCTATGGGCCGCCGCTGGGCCTGAATGTCTCTGCCGGCTGCTGCCGGGGCTGAATGTCCCTGTCGGCCGCTGCCGCCGGGCCCGTTTACCTCAGCGGGCCGCCGCTGGGCCCGTCTACCTCTGTGGGCCGCCGCTGGGCCTGAATGTCTCTGCCGGCTGCTGCCGGGCCTGAATGTCCCTGTCGGCCGCTGCCGCCGGGCCCGTTTACCTCAGCGGGCCGCCGCTGGGCCCGTCTACCTCTGTGGGCCGCCGCTGGGCCTGAATCGAAAGATATATATCTTTTTTAGAACAAGTTCATGAAAATTATGGTTGAAGGTAGAATTTTTTATTCCCCAACTCAACACACCATAGTGTCTGATAATGTTCATAACTACATGAAGATAATATATTTAAGGCATTTGCAGTGCTGGGGTTTATAGTACTCAACGCTGCCATCTAGTGGTGAAAGATGGACAATTTGGCATTATTGTTTTTAAATAAAGTTTTATTTTTCCAAATGTACAGTTGATTGAACCTGTTCATGCATCATTACCAGAAGCTGGGCCATCTACACTCATTGTGTTTCTGGTATAAATTACTTGGGCTCTGCTTTGAAGCCAGCTTGCTAAGTCCTTTACTAAGTAGCTCTTGAAGGGCTGCCCTGGCTAAGGAACCACGAATCTTCAGTCCCTAGGAGACCACAACTGGAGCTTATAGTTAGGAACTTCTTTACAAAGTTTGTCGTATGTAGCTTTGTCAAACAGGACTAGATTGTTGAGCTTGTCCCAAACTTTACCTTTGGACCACTTCTTTTTGGCCTTGCCACCAGACTTATCTACTGGATCTTTGTCTTTTTTGGCCAACTTTCTGGCATCTTTCTGGTCATCCTCGGGTGACATGATGAAGCTTGGAAAGTGGCAACAACCACTCACAATTCAGCATTACTACTCAGTGCTTTGGGAATGGGTTTGGTGGGGTTGTTGTTGTTGTTGTTGTTTTGTCAATTTTATATTAAAAGCTTGATGTAGCCAAGCACAAAACACTGAAGGAACTAACTATAAAACTTCTATAGACAATTCTTATAAATAACACTAACATATAAGGAATAAAAGAAAAACCAGCAATGTTAGTGATATCAAAATTTAGCCCTGGCTGTCCTGGAACCCACTCTGTAGACCAGGCTGGCCTTGAACTCAGATATCTGCCTGCCTCTACCTGAGATTAAAGGTACTTGCCACCACTGACTGTCTTAAAAATGTATCTTTCAAAAAGATGCTTGAAAAAGTAAAAAGGCAGCCCACAAAATGAGGGGACATATTTTCAAATTATGTATCTTTCAAAACCCTAGTATCTATAATATATAAAGAATTCTTGCAACTTGAAATTAGAAAGATACCCCAACTAAAAATTATGAGTCAGAGGCTGAAGAGATAGCTCAGTTGGTGGAGAACTTGGCCAGCAGTCACAAAGCTCTGGGTTCAGTGCCCCTTACTGCATAATCCCCGGTGGAAGCAGAAGGGTCAGAAGCTGAGGTTGGGCCAATGAGATGGTTCAGTGGGTAGAGGCACTTGTATGCAGGCCTGACAACCTGGAGTTGATCCCCAGATCCCAGAAAACTAGCAGGAAAAATCAGAATTGTCTTCTTTTGACTGTCTCACATAAACCATGGCACATGGTGTGTCTTCTCTCTAGATAAATAAATAAGTAAATAAATGGCTTTTTTTTTAAGTTCAAGGTCATTTCCAGTTGCATAACAAGTTCAAGTGTTCAAGTGGTACTACAGGAGACCTTGTCTCAAAAAAAAGGTCAAAGATTTGAGTAAAACATGTAAGGATGCTCAGCATCATTGGTAATAGAGAAATGAAACTTAAAGTCATGGTGACTTTACCATCTCATCACTAGAATGGCTGTCATAATTTAAAACAGAGAGCATGGGGGCTGGAGAGATGGCTTAGAGGTTAAGAGCACTGACTGTTCTTTCAGAGAACCTGGGTTCAGTTCCTAGCTCCTACATGGTGGCTTACAACCATCTGTAACTACAGTCTAAGGCAATCTAACATTCTCTTCTGACTGCCATGAACACTGTACAGGTATGATGTTCAGACATACATTCAGGCAAACACTCATGCACATAAACTAATAAATAAAATCTCAACAGCAACACCATTAAAAAATACAAAGCAGAATACACACATGAAAAAATAGGTCATGGCAAGGATATAGAGAAATTAGAATCTTCATGTATTGCTAGTTGATAAGGTACAGCACTGTGGAAAACAAAGTTGCCATATGGCCAAAGACAATTCTACTCCTGTGTGTATCCTCAGAGAACTAGAAGCAGATGATACCAAAGTTGAAATCAAGGTAAAAGTGAAACTCCAAAACAAAAGTTATTTGGAAATAATATAAAAATAATATTGAAATCTAGAACACTTGCACACATGCTAAACTGACCTCTAGAATATATTGGAAGCAAGGGAAAGGTTGGCGGGTTTTGTTTGCAAAGAAGTGTACTCAAGCCATTATTAAGAAAGTTCACGGGCACTGTGTGAGAGCTGATGAGCTCTGACTGGAGAGAGCAGCAGTCACTATACACAGAGCTAGCTGTATGCCAGTTCTAATAGCTGATGAGAAGAAAAATACAGACTTCAAAGATAGGCTGCTGTTTTCATGGGTTGGAATGAGAGGAAAGCTCCTGGAACGGTTGTCGAGACCTGAGTGTTTTTCTCTTCGGCTTCTGTTTTAGATGTGTCTGTGACAGGAATGTTTTCTATGTAGATAATCGAACAAAAACGTGCATAAATGTTCATGACATTTTATGTTTTCTCTCAGATTGCTCTGTAGCAGATATATACAAAACTCTAATTCTACTAATAATGGATGAGAAAAATGAAGGAGATTAATATTGATTATGTATCATTTCCAGGCTCTGTGCTTTCTTTTGATTATTCCATGTAAAGTTCCTACACCTCATTGTCATTAAGTGTCCACAGAGGCAGATAAGCAACGATCAGAACCTAGGTGTTTTTGTTTCCAAAATGTTCTATTTTTTTCATAAGCTTTAGCAATATTAGAATTTCCCTTTGTTGGTTAGTATTCATTAAAGATTCAGCACTTCCCTAGTAACTGCTCACTGTTCTTAGGTAATCATCTGTGTCTTTTGTCAGTTTATTAATATATTTTTAAATTGAACATCCCTAATTTTCTTACAGACAAAGGAATTATGTGCCAAAGCTCTATCATAATTTTTGGCTTCTATATATTCCTCTTTTAGGCTCTTGATGGAAATGTGTATGACCACCTCAAGGATTATTTAATAGCTTTCAGCCGGACCGAGCTAGAAACTTGCCAAGCTATACAGAACACATTCCAGTTTTTACTAGAAAACTCCAGCAAGGTAATGTGTCTTTAATGCATGGATGGTATTGCCGTTTTAGAATCTAAAGTTTTTCATACTTTGAAAATGAAGATACCACTTATTAGAAGAAGGTTTTAAAGGATGTATTTCTGGAAAAAAAAAAGTCTCCTTAACCAAGTGGGAGAACGTTGTTGATGAGTGGAGAAACTGTTGTCACAGCCATGAATGAAAGGGGAGGTGATGTAGCAGGCTGGCTCAGACATCAGCCCCCTGCAATATGCTGCTATACATAGCATTACCTTTGAGAAGAATCAGTGAAGAATCTGTTCTGTTCAAATCCATTGAATCAGTCATTTGAGAGAACAAGGTTATGTATCAATGCAGAGAGTAAGAAAGATATACACAGGGAATGTAGCATTGATAAGTGGTTTAAAAATAAAATTCTGTAGTGCCTTGGAGTTTGTTTTTAACAAATTAAACTCACTTTTTTAAAAGATGTATTTATTTGTGTATATGAGTGCTCCCTTTTCCTATAGGTCTGCATGACAGAAGAGGACATCAGATTCCATTATAGATGGTTCTGAACTATACCATGTGGTTGCTGGGAATTGAACTCAGGACCTTGGGAAGAGCTACCAGTTGCTCTTAACCACTGAACCACCTCTCCTAGCCCTGAACTCACTTTCTTTTTTTTTTTTCCTCTTTTTGGGGTGGTGGGGAGGTGTTCAAGGCAGGGTTTCTCTGTGTAGCCCTGGCTGTCCTGGAACTCACTCTGTAGACCAGGCTGGCCTCGAACTCACAGATCCGCCTGCCTATGCCTCCTGAGTGCTGGTCTTAAAGGTGTGCACCACCAGGCCAGCTCTAACTCACTTTCTATATGCTATCATTCTTTGATAATCTTTTCATTTAAAATATTGATCTGTTAATTTTGCCTACGTGCCATGCTGAATATAAATACTGAATTATACACACTGAAAGAAAATAAATATTGTTTTTCCTGAGAATTGGATAACTTATGTTTCTTTTTAGCAATAGTGAATCTCCTTTAGAAGATACAATGTTCCTGTAAATGTTACTTTCTTTCTGGAAAATGCATTATGATTATTTCCTGACTATGCATTTTAAAGTGTATACCATTCGGCTACCTAGATCTACACCTTTAAAAGATCTAGCTCAATTCTTTTGTTTTTTTATTTATTATTATTTATTTATTTATTTATTTATTTTCACGGAGAACAGGAACTGGCTAATGTATTTAGAAACTGTTTAGGAATCACAAGATGGAATGAGAAGGGTACACAGATTCTTTGTTTGGGTTTTTTGTTTGTTTGTTTGTTTGTTTGTTTCGAGACAGAGTTTCTCTGTGTAGCTTTGTGCCTTTCCTGGAACTCACTTGGTAGTCCAGCCTGGCCTCGAACTCACAGAGATCCGCCTGGCTCTGCCTCCCGAGTGCTGGGATTAAAGGCGGGTACACAGATTCTTTATCCTGGATAAACACCTCCTAATGCAAATATTCTTGTTTCAGTGTACTTGAGCTCCTGATTCTATGTTTTAATTTTAAAAAAAAATTTTTTTTAAACATTAAAATGGGGCTGGAGAGAAGGCTCAGCAGTTAAGGGCACTTGCTCTTGCAAAAGATCCAGGTTTAGATCCTAGCACCCATATGGTGGCTCCCTCCAGGTCCAAGGAATCTAACACCACCTTTTGACCTCCATGGGCATCAGGCATGTACCATGTTGCACATAATACATACATACAGGCAAAACACTCATCCACATAAAGTCATGTAAATTAATCTTCTTTAAAAACTTAAGGAAAAACATTTACGATGCTAAGTTGATATCAAATATAAACATTACTAGTATGATACTTTTAACATCTTGTCCTATGTCTATCCCTACCCTGAACCCATTAAAAGATGTAAAAATATTGATGCGTAGAAAGAAGGATGGATGAATGAATGAATACATTTTTGAAAGTAAAATAGTAATTGTAGAGTTGTAGTAATAAGCATACAGGTGTTCATTGTGAAAAACTTTTTAGACTATTTATTGATTAATGCATTTATTTTTGAGACAGGGTCTCACTGTGTAACCCTGACTGACCTGGGACTTACTGTGTAGACCAGGCTGTCCTTGAACTCACAGAGATCCACCTGCTTCTGCTTCTGAAGTGCTGGGATTAAATGTGTGTCCCACCCCACCTGGCCAATTCTTTTTATTTTAATGTATATGTTTGAAGTCATACGGGAATATTGGAGGAAAATATCTATAGAAGCTTGTTGGTTTTGTTGCTTCTACATAGCAATGGTTTTTGACTGCTGAAAAAATTGTTTAGTAGTCAATTCAGGATTTCTGAATTTTCTTTCTCATTTTTGATTTCGTTTGTTTTTCACTATGTTTTAGCAGCTCTCATTTTCTTATATAGTTGTCCATTTATCAGATCTGGTAGCACATGTCTTTTAAGAGCTTGTCTGTCTTTGTGGCCATCTCCCTTGTTATTTGTTTGCACTTCATTTATTTTTTGTGATACCAGTCAGTTTTGTTAATTTTGCCAGAAATGTTTTATTCTGTTTTTCAGTGTTCGATTTCATCAATTACTACCTTTCTCCAAAGTATTTCTTTCTATATTCCTTACTTTGTGTTCTTGCTATTTCTTGAAAAGCTTGTTTTTCTTGTTTTTAATTACCTAAACACACACTCTCTCTCTCTCCCTCTCTCCCTCTCCCTCTCCCTCCCTCTCTCTCTCCTACACTCTGTAATATGAAGGGGTGAAGGGCTTTTATTCTTCTTTCTACTTCATACGTTATTTAGAAGTGACTTTTGCATTTAGTGTGAATGTGGCAGGATGATATTTTTCACTTTCAACCAACTAGAGATTATAATCTATTTTTATTCTAATTTTGTTAGAATAAAATTATTTGTCATACTTTTTTGAAACTTCTCTTTCAAAGAAAATGTTAAGTTAGATACACTATATTTAGTTTATAAAACATGTAGCCATGAAAACCAGCTAATACTATACATGTATTTGATTTTCTAGGCCTTCTTAGTATCTCTTAAATTGTTTGTTTTATGAAAAGAAAGATAGGTTAAGCCTGAGAGTGTGTTTCTCTCTGTCTGTCTCTTCTCTCTCTCTCTCTCTCTCTCTCTCTCTCTCTCTCTCTCTCTCTCTCTCTCTCTCTCTCTCTCTCACACACACACACATACACACACATACACACAGTACTTCCATTACTGTAGTGCTATTCTACTATAATTTATTATCTCTTTATCTTATTATTTTTATTGAAAATATATTAAAAATTTATGAAATTCTTTGGAGACAAAGAGGTAAACTTTTATTTTCTGCCTTCACTCATATGAGTCTCTCTCTCCCTGGGGGTGAGGTATAAATGAGATGCTTTTATGTCAAGACTGAAAATGGTAGGAATAAAAATTCAATATGAATGATGTAGCTTGGAGTTGTTGCAAGCGAAAAGTATTCACACCTACAAGTTTTATACCATGTGCTCTTCTGTTACAAAGAGTTCGTTATGCTGCTCTGGTTATGGTTCAGAAAGCAACCCAAAGATTTCCAACCAAATGGAAAGTTTGAAAATCTAGACTTTTTTATTCTACACTGTTACTACTTTGTTAGGGTAAAAATCTGTTTTTCCTGCTTGCTTACAACATAACATAGTCCCAAAGATGTTGTAAGGGTAATTCATGCAGACACTACATACTATAAATGTTAAAGTGCTCTCTATAGCTTTCATCATGTAAATGGAAACAGCTGGTCCTAGGAGCTTCTATTAAATTTTAATTATTTATGAAGCTTGCTCTTCTCCTTAATATTTAATGAAATGCTTTGTATATGTAACTGAAGCAGATGTTGCCATAGATATTTTCTCTAAGATAGTAGCTCTAAAAGCAACTCTATTGTCCTGTATAGTATGTTCCTGTGTGCTTGCTTTCTGCCTGCAAAGAATACTTCTACCAATTAGTAATGTAGCTCTTGAACAGTTCATAACTTGAAAATTTTATCCTATTTTTTTGGAAACTGTCCATTGTTATGTAATACCTTAAAAACTCACCAGAAAAGGTGAATTTAATGAAATAAAGAACAAAATTATGATCATTACAGTAGACATGAAAGCTGGCCATGTTGGCACATCCTTTTTATCCCAGCACATGAGAGGCAGAGCCAAGCAGGATCTCTGTGAGTTTGAGGACAACCTGGTCTACATAGTGAGTTCCAGGACAGCCAGGGATACACATAGAAACCCTGTCTCAAAAAAACAAAACAAAAAAAGCATGCCATAAGCCAACAGCTAATACCATTCTCAGTAGTGAAATGCTCAATGTTTCCCAAGATCAAGAACTGCTTTCATGGCCAGGCTTAACTGCTGTACTGCAAGTTCTAACTTAAACAGTTAGGTTAGAAAAAGAAGAATCAAAATTACTGTTGGTTCGAAATGGTATGATTCTCTATGTATCAATAGAACAAATGTAAAAACTACTAAAAAAGTAACCCAGATTTAAAAAAAAAAAAGCAATTCTGTAAAGTTACTCTAGAAACAAGATAAAGGCATAATAACCAATTGTGTGTCTTATCAATGAATGATCTCAAAATACAATTAAAAAATCAATTCCAACTACAGTAGTATCCAAAGAATAAAATACCTGGGAATAAATTTAGCCAAAGACTTACGTACTGAAAATTATAAAGTATTGCAAAAGAGGATCTAAATAAATATAAATGATAAATGTTCATAGATTGGAAGGTTTCATATTGCTGCCTTTATAGTATTACCCAAAGATTTAATACAGTCCCTATCAAAACTCTAGTAGCCATTTTTGTTTATAGAAGTGGAAAAGACAATCCTCAAGTTTATATGGAACTGTGAGGAAACCCTAACTAGCTGGAATAATATTAAAAAGGAAAAGCAAAATTGAACTACTCACAGTTCCAGCTTACAAAGCTTACTATAAAGTCACAGAAATCAAGACAGTATGTGTGGACATTAGGAGAGACATAAGTGGCCAGTGAAATAAAGTTTTAGTCTTGAAATAAACCTAAACCTATACTTATACAGGCACCCTGCCTGTTTAGTTGAAAAGGCTATGATCTTCAGAGAAGGCACTGAGGCAAGTGCATAACCATGTGCAAAAGAGCGGAGTTGTACCTCTGCCCAGTTTTTATTTCTCTAATGGACAGCAGTTAAAAGTTGAGTAAAGGGCAAGCAGTGAGGCCAAGTAGAACTCAGCTTGTGTTCAGTTAAGTACTGCTTACTCCTAGCTTTTCTCAAGGTATATCATGTAGTAGGTTGGTTTTCAGACTTAAGAGACCTATGAACCATATACACATAATGAAAATACAACTTTTTTAAAACAAGAAAATGAGCTGGGAGAAACCAAAAGGACTATGTGCTTTCAATTCTTTTCCCATCTCCCCGCAACTGCAATAAGATTTGTATAGTAGCTGTCTTCTTGTCATCTTAGAATAATGCATGTTATTTATCTGGTCTCCTAATCTGGACTAGTTTCTAAACTAGTACTTTCCAAATTTATATTCTTGAGAAAACCAGACATATAAGAACTTAGTTAAGAAAAGTAAGATGTGTAACATTTTTCTTTCTTTTTTACCACATTGTGTTGGAAAATTTCTTACTTGTTTAGAATATAACAAGGGGCTAGAGAGATAACTCAGTGGTTAAGAGCAAGTAGTGATCTTGGACCTGAGTTCCCGGCACCCACTTCAGGCTGCCTGTAACTCCAGCTCTAGGGTATTTGACTCCTTCCAGACTCCATGAGCATCTGCATCCAGAGGTACACAAACCCATACACAGACATGTATGTATACACACAATTAAAATAAATTGTTGTTTGTTTCAAAGAAACACCAGGCATGGTGATCCATGACTTTAATCCCAGCACTTGGAAGACAGAGGCAGGTCAATCTCTCATGAGGTCCAGGTCAGTCTAGTCTACATAGTATATTCCAGGCCAGCCAGAGCTCCATATTAAGACTATGTCAAAAATAATAAGTAAATAAGAAAGTAGCAGAATAAATCTTAAGCTTTAAACATTTTATTTAAATTATTATTTTTTGATGTGGGGTGTGTGTGTGTGTGTGTTTGTATACATGCACATACGAGCATGTGGAGATATGCTACAGCACGCTTGTAAAGGTCAGAGGACAACTTTGTGGGATTGGTTCTCTCTTTTCTCCTTTACGTGGGTTCTGGCGATTGAGCTCAGGCCATCAGTCTTGTGCAGCAAAGCACTCTTTACCTGATGTGCCATCTGGACAGCCTCTAAACTTTAGACTAAACTTCAGAATATAATTACTGGACATTTTAACCTTACTTAAGACTTACAGGTTCCTGTTTTGTCTTTAGGTGGTACGGGACTATAACCTGCAGCTGTTTCTACAAGAGAATGCTGTGTTTCACAAGCCTCAGCCCTTCCAGTTCCAGCCTTGTGACAGTGATACTGTAAGGGAATTCCACGTCTTCATTTCACTCGTTTGTGCTTGAATAAGCAGCAGAAGCTGAGTGTGTCTCATTAATTTTAACAACTGTGAGGGCGCAGAGAAACCACAACAGTTCTTTCTTAGTACAGCTTCCACATCCAGTGTCTCTGAACTGTAGGTTGAGTTAAAGAAGTTACAGAAAATCTGAAAACAATCATAAAATAAAAATTATTTAATGGATTTTTTTCCAGTATAAATTATGTTTTCTGCCCATATTTCATACTATATATCCTTCTTCATACTATTTCCTTCAAACCAACCAGTGGCTAAATTTTAACCAGAATAGAATTAATAAATGGAATGATAAATATGTACATGAAAATATTTTCATTGGCTTTATACAAATTATAGGACTTTGACAATTCCCTTCATATTTTAAATTATTAAAAGTATTAATGTTAAGCCCCAATGGGAAGGGTTTTTTTTTTCTTTTTCCTTTTTTTTTTTTTTTTTTCTGAGACAGGGTTTCTCTGTGTAGTTTTGGTGCCTGTCCTGGATCTCCCTCTGTAGCCCAGGCTGGCCTGGAATTCACAGAGATCCACCTGGCTCTGCCTCCCGAGTGCTGGGATTAAAGGTGTGCACTACCACCACCTGGCGGGAAGTTTTTAAATAGCAGACATTGATAATTTTTTTCCAAGTTTATGAGAAAAGTTTACAATTATTTGAAGTTTGGAAAGAGACAAAATATCAATTTGACAATAAAAATACAAAATTTAATAGTATAGAGTGATAAGATAGTCTGAGCATTTCTAGCACATTCTCCTAAAGTAGGCAAGCTAAAATAGAAGGCAAAGTATATTTGTAAGTCTTTTGATAAAACCAGAGTCAGTAGCAGGGGAGCTTATAATATAGTTATGAATTTAATACATATATGCTTGATTTTTCTTCACCCTCCCCACAAAATAGTCTCAGCTTTGTAGCACTAGCTGGCCTCAAATTCACAGAAATCTTGCCTCTGCCTCCCAAGTGCTGGAATTACAGTGTCAGCCACCATATCCAGTATTTTGTTTTCTTATATTTTCTTACATCCATATAGCCTTGTGTCAGAGGCTATATGGAAGAAATGGAGGAAATCCTTATTCTTCTCTATATAATAATCATTATTTGTTATAGTAATACCTCCCTTTTAAATTTAATTTAATTTTTTTAGTTTTGGCAGTGTTGGGGATGAAACCTAAGGCCTTGTGAGTGCTAGGCAGGTGCTCTGTTGTTGAGCTACCTCCCCAGCTCTTCCCCCTTTACAAGCACTCAACTTCTACTTAATGACTCAGTGACGTTTTCTTGGAGTTTGACTTCTTTGAAGCCTGGCGTGAATAAGTGGAACATTAGAAGATACAGGATATAATTCTGTGTGGTAACTCATTCCTATAATTCCAGCAGCAGGGCGGCTGATGTAGGAGAAGGCTAGCATGGGCTACAGAATGAGATGTAGCTTTAAAAAAAAAAAAAAAAGAAGAAGAAGATGAAGAGTATGAACAAGTTTCTTGAGTTTGATAAGCTTAAAATTATGACCAATTTGAGATTATGTCTTTGTCCATTTGCCACAGAATAGTAGTGACTCTTACCTCACTTTTCCAAGCTTAATTATAACCCTAATACCTCTCTTTGTTTCTAGACACTGTGCTAATGTTCTTAGCTGTTATGTCCCTGTTTACCTTAAAATTCTAACTCTCTGCTGTTTTCTGTCCTTGTGCACTCTTTACTGGGCAGAGTTTAAAAGCCGCCCAACTGGTGGATATTGAGCTCTCCCCTGTCAGTGCTCTGAGAATGACCATAGCTGAGGTATATGGGATATGGGAAGGGGGGAAGGGTGGAATGTGTGGGCTTGCATGTCGTTGAAGGGCGGGGCCTGATGCTGGCATACAAGTCATATATATGTCTAGGGGGCCTTAAATGAATCAGCCATGGCTATCAGTTTTTACCTTAAAAATTAGGAAGGCTTTTTTTTTTTTTTAACTATTTGTAATCAAGAAAGTGGGGTGCTCATTCTTCATCTTATCTGAATCACCTTTAGTTTCCTCAGTACAGGGGCATTGAACTAATCCTACCTTTATTAAAAGAAAAATGGAGCCTAAAAAAGTAAAGAAACTTGACCAAAGTCTTACCATGGATGAATGGCACATAACTGTTAGGATGGTAGTATTAATGTTCTTCCTGCTATACATTTTGTCTTCTGAAAAGGAATGGTCAGTGCTTTTGGAACAATTTTTTTGTAATGGAAGAAGAGAAATGTGAATTTACAAAAATCATTCCAGATTGTTAACTATAAAATATTTTGTGTGTAATTTTTATGTGTCTTGAGTTTTTTAAAGCCTCCATGCATGTCTGTTCTTTGTGTGTGCCTAGTGCCTGCAGAAGCCCAAAGAGGGTGCTGAATCCCCTGGATCCAGAGTTACAGATGGCTATGAGCACTATGCAAGGGCTGGGAATTGAGCTCAGGTCCTCTGTAAGAGCAGCCAGCAGCCTAATTTCAGCTCTTGTATGTAATTTTTTTCTACTCAGAAAAAATAAACACCCAGGGGCTGGAGAGATGGCTCAGCAATTAAGGGCACTGACTGCTTTTCCAGAGGATCTGAGTTCAATTCCCAGCACCCACATGGCAGCTCACAACTGTCTCTAACTCCAGTTCCAGGAAATCCAACATCCCCACAGACACACATGCAGGCAAAACACCAAAGTACATAAAGTAAAAAGTAAATATATTGCCAGGTGGTGGTGGCGGTGCCCATCTTTAATCCTAGCGCTAAGGAGGCAGAGGCAGGTGGATCTCTGTGAGTTCAAGGCCAATCTGGTCTACAAAGAGAATTCCAGGACAGCCAGAACTACACAGAGAAATTGTCTCAAAAAACCAATACATACATACATACCATCCCCAATATTTTTTCTTCTCCATATAGTCTACTATTCTTCACGAGGATGGGGCCACTATTTAACTGCTTCCTTTTAGAGTTGGTAGCACTAAACCTACCATGGAGTGAAGAGTGTAAGTCAGAGCTATTAACTCAATCATCTTGTGAGTTGAACTTTGGCCATGCAGGAAGGGCTAATTGCCTCTGTCCTCATTCATATTTCTAAAAACATTCTTGTTCTCATCTTGTTTTGAAGCATATGTAATTTCAGCAAACACTGAATCCCTACTGCATATGGAAGTCACTTGGTTATATGGTCATCTACAGACCATGGACTAGATGAGCTCACTAACATATACACAGATAAGATTAAGGCATTAACTGCACATAGTGGCATTTTCTTGGTGTCCAGTGACTGATATAATCAGTAAACCCTGATGTGAGATTTTTCAAGACAGGTTTATTGAGGCATACTTATATAATTTACTCAGTTCAGTGTATTCAATAACTTTTGTATGTTTACCAAATTATGTAAGCATCATTATAAATAAGTTCCAGAACATTTACATCATCATTAGAAGACTTCCCTCATCCAGGCAACTTATACTTTCTGTCTCTGTAATTTCCCTTTTCTGGGCATGTCACTAAATTAAATCATACAGTATGTGTAGTCTGTGGTATCTTGTTTCTTTCATTTAACATGTCTTTCAGATTTATCCATGTTGTTGAATGTACTTGTTTTTTGTTTTTTTTTTTAATTTCTGATTAATGTTGCATTGCATGAATATTCCACATTTCGTTTATCTGTTAATTATTTGGTGGACATTTAGGTTGCTTGCACCTTGACTCTTACCAGGCTGGGAAGAAGTCAATAAAGTACTTTTCTTGTAAGCAGTTCAATACCCAGAACCTACTTTTTCAAAACAAAACAAAAAAACAACAGGCTTGTTGTTTTGCTTAACAGTCCACAGGGAAGAGCACAACAATTGGTTGTCTGATGCCAAATGGTCAGCCCTCAAAACATACATAGTAAGTAACAGACTGAGCAGGTAATATTTAGGTGTGTATATATGTATAAATGTATACATATATGCATGCAATAACAATTAATGAAAGAAGAGAGCATGAATTTGAGAGCAAATAGGAATGGGGATATGGGAAAGTTTGAAGGGAGGAAAGGGAAGGGAGAAATGTAATTATAATTTAAAAAAAAAAAAGAATCACAGTACTATGGCTAGTAAACACGGGTAACTCTACATAGCTTGCTGACCAACCATCCTAGCCTTGTTGGTGAGCTTCAAGCTATCGAGAGACTATAGCTCAAAAAAAGGTGGGCTGGGCAGTGATGATGCACGCCTTTAATCCTAGTACTTAAGAGGAAGAGGTAGGTGGATCTCTGAGTTCAAGACCAACCTGGTCTGCAGAGCAAGTTCCAGGACAGCCAGGGCTACACCACAGAGAAACCCTGTCTCAAAAAAAAAAAAAAAAAAAAAACAACCATGGACAACACCTAAGAAATAACAGTCAAGGTTGTCCTCTGGACCACATGGCACAAGTGCGTGTGTGCACACAAACAGTCACAGAAAGAGGTGATGGGGGAGATAATGCTACTGTAAACACTTATTTATATTAATGTGTCTTCATTTCGCTAGGGTTGCTGGGTCATGGTAAATTATGTTTAAATTATTTTTAGGAAACTGCTAAACTATTTGCCAAAGTAACCACATCATTTTTTGTTTCCACCAGCTTTGTATGCGGGTTCTTATTTCTCCACATCCTAACAGATATTTGTTATTGTCCGTCTATTTTTGTTTGTTGTTTATTTCACAGGCCTGGAGGTCAAACCAAAGGCTTTATGCATACTAGGCAAGCACTCTGCTGCTGAGCTGCATACTAGCCCATCTCTGATTTCAGCCATCCTTGTGGTTAGGAAATAGTATTTTATGGTAGTTTTGGTTTGTGTTTACTCGATGACTAGCTGTTAAATGTTTTCATGAGCTTGCTAGACCTTTATAGATCTACTTTGGTAAAATATTTATTTCAATCTTTTATCCATTTTTACATTTTATGTTGCTTTTATGTTATTTTTCTTGTTATAAAAGTCCTTGTTTTAATTAAGTGTTTTTAAATGTTTATTTATTAATACAGAAGTCAAAGGACACATTATGGGAGTTAATTCTCTGCTTCTTCTATGTGGGTCTTAGGGATTAAACTCAGGTCATCAGATTTAATGGCACATGCCTTTACCCACTGAGCCATCTCACAGGTTCTTGTTATGAATTAAATCTTGATGATGAGCTAAAATTTATCCTGCAGGGATCAAGAAACAACATAGCAGAAATTGGAAAATAACAAAAATTATTGGATGGTATTTTTTGAACATTTAGTTCATGCTGGACATTTTTCTAACTATATGACCTACTATTAATTCATTTCATCTTTATGACAACTCTATTTTAGATGCAATTTTTAATCCTTTGCTTTAAAGTTGAGGATGTTTGTTCAAAGTCATTCAGCAAGTACTGTAGCTGAAAAGTTTGAAGATGAATGATCTAGTCCTAAAATGACAAGTACCCTGTGGTGATGAGAGAGAATGTGAGAAATACCATGTTATAACCTAGGCTTTTGTTGGGAGTTTCATAGATAATTATAATTATTATAAGTGGAGAACTATAGAATGTATTTAGATATGACAGTAATATACATGTTTAGATATGCAGTAATATCCTGCAGAGGCAGGATAGAATAATTGTTCCTTAGTTTTATTTTTAATTTTGTAATTTGAATTAAGAATTTTTGAGCTACTAACATTTAATCCAGGTTTAGATGAGAATTATTTGGATTTCCAGCTTTACTGCTATGATAAAATAGAACTTTTCTGAATAATTCCATATCCTTTGTAAAATTTAAAAAAAAACAACAGCACTGTTTTTTTTCCTGGTGAGATAGCATATTTGTAGAATCCCAGCACTTGGGAAGTTGAGATAGGATTGTGAGTTTGAGTTCAGCCTTGGCTACCCAGGGAAACCCTTGTCTCAAAACAAAAAAACAAAAAGAGAACTTTTGGGAGACCTAGAGAGATGGCACAGCAATTAAAACACTTGCTGCTCTTGCAGAGGTTCAGTTCCCAGGACCCATGGCTGACAATCAACAGTGACTCCAGTTCCAGAGAATCCAGCGCCTTCTTCTGGCCTCTGTGAACACTACATACATGTGGTGCACAGGCATATATGCAAGCAAACACCATATACAGAAAATAAAAATATATCTTTGTTAAAAAGAGAACCTTTTCACATATATAACCCATTTCAGATTGCACCATACATAGCACTCCTGCATAAATCCAGAATATCTACTTGAAACATATCATTGCAGTATTATTATTAAGGCTTAGAGTTAGCTGTTCCTTCTTTTTTTTTTCCTAAAGATTATTTCTGTTTATGTATACTGCCCATGGGAGTATGTGTGTGTAGGTACCCAAGGAGACCAGAAGAGAATGTTGAATTCCCTTCATCAGGATTTGAAGGCAGTTGTCAGCTTCTCCATGTGCATGTTGGGAATGAAACTCTGGTCTTCTTGAAGGGCAGCCATGTTTTTAACTACCTAGACATCTTTCTAGCCATTGAACCTTGTTATTTGGCATATCTTTTATATCATACTGATGAAACCTGTTTCAAGTTAATATATTATTATGACTTATGTTTTAGATACTGTAGTGAAAGGAACTTACCAAACTGAATTTTATGTACCATGTGTTCATGTTTGTGGCTATTGTGTGTGTTTTCTAGTACACCTGTGCATGCATTTACATGTGTGCCTGTAACTGATTTGAACTCAAATCCTAATCTTTATAAGGCAGGCACTTTACCCACTGAGCTATCTCCCCAGCCACTAAAATGAACTTTTATAGCCATATTCATTACTACCATAAACTGAGGAATTGTAGTGTTAATTACATGTGATTACAAATGTCACCAGCCAATGTCAAGTTGTTTAGTGTAGTAACTTGTTTGCTTATTCATAGTCAATTCTGAAAGAAGGCTTTGTCTATATTTCCGTATAGTTTTTTTTTTATTCTAAAGTAGTCTTTATATCCTCATGTTATCATTTCTTAGATGATACCTATAAAATCAGAAGTCCTTCTAAAGTTAGATGGGTTCACACAAACCAATAATCCCAAACCACGGAAGGCAGGAGGATCACCATAAGTTAAAGACTGGCCTAATCTACGTAACAAGTTTCAGGTCGGCCAGGTCTACATAGTGAGACCCTGTTTTGATAGATAAATAAAAAAGAAAAACATCCTAAAGTATGTAAAATATACCTTTCTTTGCTGAAATTAGTTTTTAATGTATAATTATTTGGGAGGATATGAAATGTGTACTAACACACACACATACACACACACACACACACACACACACACACACACCAATAAAGCCTAGTCTGTGAAGAATTGACAGGTACATTTATTTGGATCTGTGTTAGAGAGCCATCCAGCTGTCATGTGAGTCATTGAGCATTAGATATTCATAGAGCAGTTGTACAGTAGAGACATAATAGATTCGTTCCCAAAACCAACTGTTTGATTTCTATGTATTTAACTTTGCTGACTCAGCTTTCTTGTACCTGAAATGACTACCTTACTAGGCATGAAAAGAAGCAATGTGACTTGGTGTCTGGCACATAGTAATAAATACTGGCCATCTTTTCTTTTTGTTATTTTCACATAAGAGGAGTCTAATTTTCCTTTTTTGTTTTAAGTTTTGTTCCTAATTGCCATAGGAAATACCAGACTATCAAAGATAGAAGAGATGACAAGGATGATGAAACCCTGAGGTACTCACCTTCTTTATGGGACTGATAACTATCAATCCCTTGAGACTTCTTTTACTCTGTTCCAAAAAATAGATCTCACTGCCCTGTTCTTTAGCATTTCAATAAGCCCAAAAGGTGTGTGGAATAAGTAATGGTCAATCCAAGCAACATGACTCCTCCCTATATTTCACTTAGCTTCTGGGGATCAAGAATAGTTCAAGAATAGCCTGGGCAACACCGGGAGACCTGTTTCGGACAGCTCACAGTCTGTGTTCTGAACCAGGATTTTCGATTTCCAACCCTACGTACATCTCAATGTGTCTTCCTCCCGTTACCAGAACTAGTAATGACTGTCCTTCAGAATGTTGCCACACATCTTTGAAAAAGCACAGGTCAACATCCATAAAACGTAGATAAGTATGTATACAGGCAGAAAAAAAATGAGGACTGTTTCTCCCTCCAATTTCCGGACGGAAAAGAGAAGAGTCTTTCATCTGTATTTTCCTTGAACTATGAATAACAAGATTTTAGGATATAATAGTAGCAAAACTCTGACATTAAATTTCTGTTGTATCATATTTTACTATAATTCTAGCCAGTATTTCTGATATTTATTTTCATTTTCCACAGGTTAAGTAAATACCCACTTACTTTAGGATTTTACACATTTAAATTTTACTTATGCATCTATTTAAAAATTAGTAAAAAATTACCTTAATCTATGGAGCCAGAGAGATGGCCCAGCATTTAAGAGCATTGACTGCTATTGCATGGGACCCAGGTTCAATTCCCAGTACTCAGACAGTAGCTCATAGCCACCTGTAACTCCTATTCCAGGGGATCTGATACTTTCTTCTGGCCTCCACACAGATCAGACACACAATTCAAACAGGCAGACATTTAAGGCAAAACATTCATACAATAAAAGTAAATAATGATACAAAATTTTAAAATAAGTAAATAAATTTTTTTAAAAAACAAGAGCTTTGATAATTTTCTGATAACTGCCCTAATGTATATAAAAGGCAAATATATTGTTGGGGAAATGTACCTGAAATTTTTAAAATTTATCTTTATGTGTATGTATCTGTGTGTGTGTGTGTGTGTGTGTGTGTGTGTGTGTGTGTGTGTGTGTGTGTGTGTGTGTATCTGGAAACCAAACTCCAGACCTCCTCAAGAGCAGTTTGTACTCTTAAATACTATGCCTTCTCTCCAGCACTACCTGAGGATTATTTTTGTTTGTTTTGTTTTGTTGTTTGAGATAGGTTTCTCTGTGTGGCCCTGACTGTCCTGGAACTTGCTCTGTAGACCAAACTGGCCTTGAAGTCAGATCCACCTACCTCTGCCTCCTAAGTGTTGGGATTAAAGGCGTACTGCACTACTGCCCAGATGAGGATTCTTAACGTGAGGGATGGCTCTTTCCTCTGGTGGAAATTTTGTTGCATTTAGCAGTTTCTCATAAGTGAGGAAGATAGTCATAAGAGAATTTGTGGGAAGTCCTCCTGTTAAGTAAATAGATACCATCCTCTTAGGTATATGAGGGCACAGTGTCCCAACAATGAAAGGCTGACTTTCAGAGGACAGGTATTTTCTGGAATTTTCAGTGTTGCTAATCAAGTGTTTAAAGAGGAAGGAGTTCATCCCCAGTAGCCTCCAAAGCTACTAATCTCTGTGTAGCTGCCTCATATTGACTTTCTGTGACATGAGACCTTGCTTCCCACAGTAGTAGGGCATGTCTTATATTCTCAGTGCTGATTGAAGAAAGACCCTCTGGTCCAACTACGAATTGGTAGAGTTGCGGTGGAGATAACAGTGCTTCTCTCTCTGTTCTCTCTTGTGTTGCAGAGTCGACAATTAGAATCAGAAACTGGTACCACAGAGGAACACAGTCTAAATAAGGAGGCTCGAAAATGGGCCACACGTGTGGCACGTGAGCACAAAACTATTGTTCATCAGCAGCGGGTAAGTATGGTACTGCACCCTGACTGTGTGCAGCTGAAATCAGATTTTAGCTAGATGTAAGGGGTTGGATTTTATTTTTATTTGTGCACCTGCTTATTAAGTGTGCAAGGTAGTTGGTTTGATCACCAATACAGCAAAACTGAACAAACAAACAGCATATACAAATTCCACTGTTATGTTTTCATCTCAAATAAATACTCGAGTGCATTCAAGGAGTCATACTCAGGTTCTTTGTGTAGTTCTATTTGCAGTGTTGAGAAGTTTGAAAATCCTAGTAGCAGTGCTCTAAGTGTAAGTGTTTACCATTAAACTGTTGGGCATGTGCTTTAAGGAGAGTGAGGTCAGTCTCTGCAGACATGACAAGGTTTGGTACAAGCACTGAGGAATTGCATTGTGGCAATGCAATCCTGTAATCTTAGAACTAGAGAGAGAGAAACTAGAAGATCAGAACTCCAGGCTAGTCACCTAGTGAATTTGAGAATAATGTGAACTTCATAAGACCCTGTTTTAACAACACAAATATACTACATCTATCAATTTAAAAAAAAAAAATCAAAGTGACTCTGTGCCCCCTGGGGTTGTAGATTGCTTTATACAGCATGTCCACATTGTCAACTCTACTCACCTGTGAGTTACTTCATCACCATCTGTTAGCAGATGAGCTGTCACAGTGTCACAGTGCTAGTGTTCAAGTAACCCCAAATTTCACTTAATTGTGGCCTTATCATGCAAGCCATACTGAGGAGGCGCCAGCTTATGAGCCATAGAAGGGCAGGTCAACTCTGGTGCCATATGCAGTACTGTAGGTCACATTGGAAACCATAGTAAATACAAGGTTCCGTACTGCTGTGGTTTAGGGTACCCACTGAAGTCTTGAAATGTGTTGTTTTTGAGATCCAGTTGCATTGTTATTGCATGATTTTGTAAGTTGTTTCCATCAGGGGAAGCTAAGCCAGGGACTCTGTTTTACAACTTTCAGTTTATAAATTAGTTAAATAAAAAGTAAAAGTTTAAAAATGAGTCATGGCTTTAGCCACTGAACCCTTTGGAATTACCTAAATGCTCAAGGAAAGAACACAAGAACAAAAACAGTCATCTTTATTTTCTTTGATAGGTTCTAAATGATCTGGAATGTCATGGAGTTGCTGTATCAGAACAAAGTCGAGCAGAGCTGGAACAGAAAATAGATGAAGCTAGAGAAAATATCCGTAAAGCAGAGGTAAGGACAGCTGCCTGTTATAGCATGTCACTCAGTTCTAGGCACGGTGTCACAGTTTAACATGCATCTTTGAAATTGAGTTTCTACATGGGAATTTTAAGTTGAAGACAACGAACCATCTGTGTCCACATAGTCATAAGACCTTTTTAGGGTTGTAGCTATGAAACTTCTCCTACCCGACCCCCTCCAAAAAAAAAGTTCCCATTATGTTACTCTTCTGTAGAAGGGGGAAGTTGAAATGAGAAGCAATGAATTAGCAGTTTACATAGGGTAAGCTTGGGCAACTGGATAAGATTAGAGTCAAGGTAGCAGTAAGAAAATATGGTTATGGAAAGGAGATAAACTGTGATTGGAGCCAATTCATTGAGAACTTGTACACACATGTTGAAAACAAATGAAGCAAGAATAAAAATAAAATAAAATAAAATAAAAGAACCAGATTATGTTCTTGTTAAGGAGGCATAAAGTAAAGGCTGTTGAACAGGGTGGGCCCCACAGAACCAGAGGAGCTCTGTCAGCACAGAGGTGGAACGTAGTGGAGTAGTAGCCAGTAAGTGGTATATGATGAGTCACAGTGAGAGAAGCAGCACAGATGTGTGTCATGAGACCCACCAGGCCAGATCTGAACCTAAGGATGAAGATAGGAAGGAAGCAGACCTGAGTTTGAGATTAGGAAATGTTTTCTTTCTGGTGGCCAAGCATATACCCTATGGAATATCATATAGCATTGTAAGTAGAGAAGAGTCTAGGTGAGGGCTGGCTCAGTCAAGTGCTTGCCATGCAAGCCTGAGAACCTGAGCTTGATCTCTAGCACCCATCTAATACCAGCACTGGGGAGGTAGGGACAAGTAGATCCCTGAGCTTCTAGGTTCAGTGAGAAGCCTTTTCTTTCTTTCTTTTTTTTTTTTCCGAGACAGGGTTTCTCTATGTAGTTTTGGTGCCTGTCCTGGATATCGCTCTGTAGACCAGGCTGGCCTTGAACTCACAGAGATCTGCCTTGCTCTGCCTCCCAAGTGCTGGGATTAAAGGCATGCGCCACCACTGCCCAACCAAGAGGCCTTTTTAAAAAAATAATGGTAATAATGCATATGTGTGTTGTGGTGCTTGCCTTTAACCCAGTACTCGGGAGGCAGAGGGAGGCAGATATCTATGAGTTCAAGGCCAGCCTGGTCTTCATACTGAGTTCCAGACCAGCTAGGACTACAGAGTGAAACCTTGCCTCAAAATAATAACAACAACAATAATAATGTGAAGCTAAATCAAGGAAGATACCCAACATTGACCTCTGACCTCCATGTGTATACCCCATATAATGAATGCACACACACGAACACATACATACATAATATAACACACAGATTCTGAAACAACATCTTTAGGGCATCTGAATAAGGAATTCTTGTACTAGTTGAGGGTTCATCTAAACTAGTGACTTTTTTTATATTCTTTTAAAGGTTTTCAGAAAACGGTTCAGTAGTTGGGTAATAGAGAGGTAGTGTAAGTAAGCACAGGGATGTAAGCAGTTTTTGAGCACTGTCCCATGGAGGTGCTCTGAGTTAGAACAGACATGCCATTTGTTCTTGTACCCTCCTCTACGTTATTCCTGGCACAGTCTGAACCTCAAGCTTCCACAGAGAGGAGAGCAATGTGTGCAATGAATAACCTTTTTCCTCTCTAAACCCAGAGTCCCAAGGAAACCTCTACAAGGTGTTGGCCAAATACTGTTGGCAGGCAGTTGCTGAGCGGTAAACACTGGCTTGTGGTGAAAGAGTTGTCCTTGTTCCTGTCCACACTGGATGAAAACATTAGTGAAACAGGAATGGCTATTTTAAGACAAGTCTAAAACTTTTCTGAAGGGATGTCTTTATATTTTCCATTTCCAGACTCCACCATGGTGTCACTGTCTAGTATCCTAACTCCACCAGGCTGCTCCACTTCACCCTTAGTGTAGCAGTAATAGGTCACACAGTCTTCATTTAGATTGAATGACCTACTATCCCTTTCAGTATGCCAAACTCGCTATTTGTTAGTTTAAAACTAAAAATATGAAGTGAGAGTTTTACAACAGAATGTCTTACCTCTCCTGACACAGGCAGTTAAATCTATAATCTCAAAGATAATTTTCTTACTAAAAATATAGAACCATGATATCAGAGCCATTATCTTAGTTTTAAATATCTGTGAAATTGTCTTCAAATGAGCTCTCACTTAGTTTCTACTTATTGGATAGTCAAAAATAGCCATGCTAAAATTAGTTAGCAGATATGAGGACATATTTTATTAGGGCAACAATTGAAGGATTGTCCTATTGAAGTTTTTGGATAGACTAGATCACTGAACTCTTCAGAGAAACTGACTAATCAATCTAATGTTTTTCCTTTTCCTAACTCGTATTGTTATTTGCATTGTTTTGTTGTTGTTGTTTATTATAAATACTTTTCCAAAAGAGAAAAACACTGATTAAAATTTTATCATATTCTTCATGCTTTCTTTGTAATTCCTACCAACATGATTGGTTCCCTCCCTTGTTAATCAATCTGCTTTGTCTAGTCTCTTTTCTCTGTGGTTCCATGCCATTTTTATTGCTAATTAGAATAAGAGCTGTTGTATACTCTGTAATAGATGAAAGAAACTTTTTCAGTGAGAAGAAACTAAAAGTTTAAATACAGAAAATAAGGATTGTGTAGTGATTGATTAATTCTTAAGTGGCTGGTTAATTTGAGGCAAAGTCATATTGATTAATTCAGCTATTTAATGAGTGCTTCCTATGTGCCAGATGCTTATAAAAAGATTAACATCTCACAATAAGCCATTATTACATTGTTATGATTTCTACAATTCTCACAAGAATATTTACATTAGCCATGGTATTCTCATCAGCTTCTAATTAAAAATTACAATGAACTGGGCATAGTGTTGCACGCCTTTAAGCCCAGCACTGGAGAGGCAGAGGCAAGCGGATTATCTGTGAGTTCCAGCCTGGTCTACAGAGTTAAGTTCTAGGACAGCCAGTGCTACACTGAGAAACCTTGTCTCACAAACAACAACAACAATAAAAAAAATTAGAATGAGACAATTGTTTAAATAATACATTAGTAATCATATTTTTATCCTGTTTTTTTTAAGTATTTAAATTTTTTGTAATGCCTTTTGTCACCCACATACACACATTAATTATCTGATATATAATTGCAAATTAATAATTGAGTGTTATAGCATTAAGATATTAAATGTAATTTCCTATTAATATATACATTAAATATATATAATATACAGATATTTGTAAAAGAAAATGAGAAAGGAATTAAAACACCTCACTACAAAAATGAAAACCAACTTTGGGCTAGAGAGATGTCTCAGCAGTTAATAGTACTTACTGCTCTTGCAGAGGACCCAGGTTGCTTCCCACCACCCTCATGAGGGCACACAGTCACCTATAGCTCTGATACCAGGGAATCTGTTGCCCTCCTCTGGCCTCCAGAGGCTCCTGCATGCATATGGTGGATATAAGCTCACAAAGACAAACAACTCTCTCTCACACACAATTATATAGTAAGTAAACCTTTAAAAATAAAAACTAAACTCCAAAGAAGACAGTACTTCAGGAAGGGAGGAATAAAAAGCTATCAGCATATACAAAACAAATGCAAGCTGACAGAAGTAATCCTTCTGTATTATTAATGACTTTAAATATAAGTGTATTAAATTCTCTAACTAAAAGATAAATCAGCAGAATGGATTTTTTAAAAATGATACAGGGACTAGAATCAAGAGCACTTGCTGCTGTTGCAGAAGACCTGGATTGGGTTCACAGCACCTACATGGTAGCTTACAACTCTCTGTAACTCCACATCCAGGGAATCCAATGCCCTCTTCTGACATCCGTGAGGACTAGGCATACATATGGTGCACATATATACATCCAGGCAAAACATTTATACACATAAAATTTAAATAAAATATTTTGAAAATATGACTCAACCATATGTTGTCTATTGGAAAAACACTTTAAATCTAAAGACAAAAATAGATGGAAGAAGATATTCCATGCAAATAATAACCAGAGGATGACAGTCACAAGTACTGCATGGTTGTACCCAAAACAGTTGAATTCACGGAGACAGAAAGTCAAATTATAGTTATCAGGACTGTGGAAGGGGAATGGGAAACTGTTATTTGGTGCATAGAATTTTAGGTTTTTTTAAAAATATTTTTAAATGTTTATTTATGTATATGAGTATGTTTTTTTCTACATGTACATCTATATACTAGAAGAAGGCATCGGCTCCCATTATAGAAAGTTGTGAGCTGCCATGTGGGTGCTAGGAGTTGAACTCAAGACCTCTGGAAGAGCAGCCAGTGCTCTGAACCACTGAGCCACCTCTCCAGACCTTAGTTTAGTTGTATCTGACGCAAGCAATCAGGAAGTAGATGGTGTAATTGTTGCACAACAGTGTTAAATATACACTAAACTGTATATTTAAAATAGTATACGTATATACATATATGCATGTAATAATAATGAAAAAGGCGCTGTGGCTGATGTAATTATAATTAATGAAGAAAGATGCTGTGGCTGTTAAAGAGAGCAAGGAGGAATCTATGGGAGGAATTGGAGAAAGAAAGGTGTGGAGAGAAATGTTGTAATTATAGTATAATCTCAAGAATAGGAGAAAAATAGTTATCATAGAAAATTTTATTCTATATACCATAATAAAATATGTCTGTAATCCTTGCAGTTGGAAAAGGCATTAGGATCAGAAGTTCAAGGCTGCAATTTTGAGGCTAGTTGGGCTATGTGAGACCCTGTGTCAGTCAATCAATAAATAAATCTTACTATAAACTAGACTACTTAATGTTGAGGAAATAAAATACACTTGTTTCTCTGCATTAGTGGTCAAATGACATACATTTATAATTTCCATAAGTGTGTGTGTGTGTGTGTGTGTGTGTGTGTGTGTGTGTGCGCGTGCGCTCATTTTTGTCATTTTGAGTACTTTCCTATGGTTTAGGAACAAAGGCCAGAAAATAGACAATTACTCTCCATCTTGAATTTGGCTCAGAACAACTCTTTATTCTCAAGATCTAGTGTTTCCGGCAGCTTCATCATGATTTAATTTAAAATCAAAAGGACTGTTTATTAATAGTCACTAGTGGCAGCCAAGTCAAAAACAAAGCTCTTGAAGCTTACGCTGGAAAATGTTAATTTTACTAAAAAGAAATATTATTAAGCATTATTATTTAAAAGAAATACTTTATGTCAGTGTTATTGAATGGCAGTCTTTCAAGATTAACTTCACCTAAAGTTCTAAGGAAAAGTATCTCCTTGGAAGAGCAGTATAAGTGCTTTTGTGTAGAATTCATTCAGAGATGATGACTAAACATGTGTTAGGAGAATAGCTTTGAATGTCTGTGTCCAGTGCTAAAGCAGGCTCAGTTATGTCCTAAAAGTAAAGAGCTAAACAGCTAGGTGTTTAACGCCTTCCACATTATGACTAGATCTACACAGAGTGCTTTAGGAATAGAGGGAAGGGTATGATGTGCTGCCCAAGAAAGGAGAATCATTAGAACAGCCTTCACAGAAGGGATGTTTTAACTGACCCTCAGAAGATAAGCAGCCATCCTAAAGCATGTAAGGACTGGTGTCAACCAAGCAGGTGGGATTGTGATGTATTGGAGGAGTGTGTAATGATGTGTACCATAGGAGGCCATGGGAAGACAGAAAAGAATAGTTCAGAGTGCAAAGTCCAGAGTTGGAGCTGGAGAGATGGCTCAGTGGCTGAGAGTACTTACTTTGCTTACAGAGGACCCGGGTTCAATCTCAGCATCCACATGTTATCTCACAACCATCTGTATCTAGTTCCAGGGATCTAATGCTTTCTTTTAACTTCTTCAGGCTCCTGCACTCATGTGGTGTACATACGTATACTAAGTAAATAAATGTGTTTTGTTTTCTTTTAAGAATAAAACAGTCCTAGTCCAAAGTCATAGCATTTTAAAACAAGGGATAACATGATTAGAATTTGTTTAGAAGACTACTGAAGATGCTGGATTTCTAAATGTTCTAAGCCCTATTCTTGGAGCATTCTCATCTCTTCCTAGTCATGGTCTGTTTTATGTGTCGTCAGTTCTGTGGTCTTGCAGTGCAAAATGCAGCAGGTGTGACTGAGTGATAGAGCACATGCATCACATGCACAAGGAGGAGGCCCAGATTCCTATTGTTGTGTTCATGTTCTCTCTCTGTACTGTAGGTGAAAAATTAGTATACAACAGTTGCTGGTAAATATCAAGTTGTTAATAAGTTGGAATAATTTAATCAGTGTGAAGGGAAATTGCTTTGGTCTTCAACCTTATTTGTTTCATGTTTTTTTTTTTTTGTTTTGTTTTTAAGATAATTAAATTGAAAGCTGAAGCCCGGCTAGAGCTACTAAAGCAGATTGGGGTTTCTGTGGACACGTGGCTGAAGAGCGCCATGAACCAAGTGATGGAGGAACTAGAAAATGAGCGGTGGGCCCGCCCTCCAGCTGTGACCAGCAATGGCACTCTACATTCGGTATGGTTTCTTTTCTTGGATTTCATGGACTGTTATTTGCTCTATAGCCAAACTTGGTGAAAATTAAAAAAAAAAAAATATTAGGAGGTTGTTTCTGTCACTTCATTTAAACTTAATATAGGTAAAAGAAGAGGGAGGAAAAAAACAAGTGTATTAGTGTTTTGTTTTTTAATACAGTAAAGAATACTTTGCCAACAATTGGGCTGTTGGTGTCTGAACACCAAACCCATTATTCCAGTTATAAGGTAAATAGCATTTTAACTGAAAGTAGTAGAAGAGAAAACCTAGTGTTTCTGAACTTCTCAGAGGTCTAGTGACATGACGTGAACATTGGGAGAGTTGTAAAATGTCCTTTTAAAATGTAGGGTCAGAGGTAGAGAAATATGTTAGTAAAGTGCTTATCATGCAAGTATGGGGACGTGAGTTCAAGCTCCAGAACTTAGGTAACATAGCCAGACTTGGTGTCACATGTTTGTGATTCCTGTGCTGGGAAGATAGAGACTGACAGATCCTGGGGCTCCCTGGCCAGCCAGTGGAGCTAGCCTAATGGTAAGTTCCTAGCCAACAAGAGACCCGGTCTCAAAAAACATGGTGGGTGGTGCCTAAGAAATAATATCCAGGGCTGACCTCTGGCCTCCACATGCATGTGAATACGAATGTATACTCACACATAAAACACATACAAGGCTCTGGCCGGAGAGATGGCTCAGAGGTTGAGAGCACTTACTGTGTTTCCAGAGGACCCAGGTTCAATTTCTAGCACCCACATTAGGCAGCTCACACCTGTCTGTAACTCCAAGATCTGACATCCTCACACAGACATACATGCAGGCAAAACACCAATGCACATAAAATAAAAATAAATTAAAAAACAGAAAACACACAGACACATACAAGGCTCGTCTAACACAGGTTCAGTTTAAAGGTGAATTCAGTTACCAGGGCAGAGCTAGAACCCAGTGCAAGTAGGGTTTGACAGGTAATAACCAGCACACAGCTTGTTTTCTTCATAGAACTTACAGTGTCTGTTTCTCTTTTTTGTTTTCTTTTATTGTCTGTCATCCTCTCTGGAATATAATGGCCATGTCTTCTGGCTCTGCTGCACACAGCAAAGTACCATGGTACAGTAGATACATAGTGTTTGTTGAAGGAAGACCTGAGGGGATGAATGGAAGGATGCAGTAGTGGTAAATAAAAGGCTAACTCTGTTCATGGTGCCTCTAATATTTGTGCCCTGCAGATGTTAGGTAACCTTGTTACATAAACTGGTCAGTTTTAAAAAACATTCCTAGAAGTTTTGTCACATTTTCCACATAACATTCTGATTTCCTAATGGGAATACATTTATATACTTAAAAAGACTATATGGGGGGTTATGGTATAAGAAAAAAACAATCTATTGAAAGTTTATTTTATTCCATTACTAGTGGTAAGCTGGCTTGTGGGGTTGGAAATCATGCACATCATATACTTGACTTTGAGGTTAGAAGAGCTTGTCCGATGCCATGAACATCTTCCTATTACATCTTTAAATTTCTCATCTACCTCAGGTGGTTCTGTTCTACAGTTTATGGTAACATCAGGTTTGAGGCACAAACTTCTTTGTGCTCTGTAGCAGCCCTGCTTTCAATCAGTCAAAATGACTATGCTTGAGTCAGCACCTTTTGAGGATGAATTACGTTGAGCAGGCATATATCCATCCTCACCTTTGGCTTTCTTCCTAGGCATATTAGAGGTGAATGGGACTTGGTCTTTCTTCAGTGTTTAGCTGCTGGGAGAACCAGCAGACCTTTATAGATCTTAATGGTATTTGACAGTATGTGACTAGGTCTGTCCGTGGCAAACTTCAGGTCATTTATGGCAAATTCATCAGCACACCTTGCAAAAAAAAAAATCACTCCTTTCTGGATTTCTTAGGGAATGTTAGGTTAACCAACTCTTATGATCTCCTCTAACCCTAGAATTTTTTATTCTGTGACAGACTATCAGAAAACCTCAGTACTAGTTCCAGAAGAGTTTGCCCATAAAGAAATGTCATCTGAAGTAGGCCTTGATGGACTTTAATAAGAGCTAAATAGAAGCTGTGCTTATGAGTCTGAAGGAAGCGAATAAATGAAATGTGCATAGGGGCTTCTAGACATCAGCTCATCAGGAAGTGTCAGCCCCTTGGAAAGCAGTACTTTGCAATCTTGTCCCACCTTTCCTACCCTCTAGCCAGTCTTACAGAACCTGTATTCCCCTTTTCAGCTTAAGAGGTTATATTTTATGGAAGATCTATCAGCTGTATTACTAAAGGAAACCTTAAGTCATAAAATAGCTTAAATACTTTTTCTTAAGTAACACTGAAATGATTCAGAGAATTTTGTACCCCTTCAAACTGACAGCTAGCTGGCTGAGGAACATGAGGCTGAAATACACATTCTGGCCACCAAATATTTTCTTCCATTATAGATGCCAACAAAAGCATTAGTCATCTGGGGAACATGATGACTATCATAGACATTAACAGTATAGCTAAAGAGTGTCTCATGGAAGGTAAATGTTATTAAACTACATAATTTGTCTTAGAGAACCATACTTAGATGATAACTCTTCCTCCTGTCTCATGCTGTTATATAGAATATAGGATTAGGAGGAAGAAAGAAAAGAATCCCAGAATGTGGTGACGCATTTAAAAGAGCTGCAGGGCGTGGTGGTGCGCATCTTTGATCCCAGCACTCAGGTGACAGTTGCAGATGGATCTCCTGAGTTCAGGGCTGACCTTCAGCCTGGACTACATAGGCAGGACATCCAGGACTACATAATCAGACCCAGTTTGAGAGAGGGAGTAGGGGGACAGAGAGATACTTAGTTGTTGAGTAACTAGAGCCTACCCGAGAATGGATTACTGCCAGTGACATCATGAACCACTGAATCACTCATCCTTCCCTTCTCTTGTTGTCTTGCCTTCTCTCATTTAAACCCATAACTCAGTTTAGATCCTCGCCCTTAAAATTACATAAACAAATAATAAAGAAGACTAATTTTGCATAATTTTTTCAGTCTAATGTTCCTTGTCACTGGATAATCTTCGTAATCCTCCTTTTAGACTCTCTATGGTCATTCTATGTAATATTTGCATATATACAATTGTTCATTCATAATAAATATGGCTTTTACATACATGGATTTAACCAACACAAATATGAAATGTTTGGTTTTTAATTGCATTAGTACTGAAAATTGAGACTTTGATCAGTATACCTTAAGCATGTATACAATATAGCAACTATTTCTATAGCATTTACAGTCTGTTAGATGTGCATAGGTAATATTTAATACTACACCATTTTATGTAAGGGACCTGATCTCATCCATGGAATTGGTTTCCACAAGGGATCCTCGATAGACTCCTCATTGGATACTAAGAAACAACTAAATTTCTTTTTTCAATTTTAGGGTAGTTTTCTGTAATACAGATTCCCAAAGCGTGAGATTTTTATTCTTTCTAGTCTCCCTTTTTCCTAGATTTTCTGGTTATAACTGACACTGTCTGCATGACTTCCCTCAACAGTTACACTAGGCGATCTGACAGTCTGCTTTGCTGTGCAGCCTCCCTAAGGATCTGACATTTGCAGAATTGCAGAGAAATAAATCCTGACTCCAGTCATCTTGAAGACTGTGCTGAATAATGTGGTTGAAAGGCAAGGAGACTGATATGCTTAACCTTTACTCTCCAGCTGCCTAATAGTCCTTGCAGTCAAATAGAATTTATTTTTAAAATATGAAAAACCTGTTTGTGGGCTTGAGCTAATCCCAATTAAAAGAAAGAATGGATTTCTATAATGAAACCAATAGAAATTGTTAAAAAGAATATCCTTGCAAAAAAGCTTCAATTGCTTTCATATTTATAGTACCTTCAAAGGGATGGCAGTCTTTTTTATATTGAAACTAGTAAGTTCCATGCTCTAAAAAGCCCAAGCTTCTGGTGAAATTGACATTTCAAATTCTGGTAAGATCAGTTTAGTTTACTGCTTTCAGCCAGCCCTTCTCATGAGACCCTTTGCTGAGTGTTGACTCTATCTAAGTAATATCTACATTGAGAGAACTTGTCTCACTTGCCATTAGCCAAGACCAAAAAGGGAGTGGGACTGAAAATCCCGCTGAGAGAAGTATATCCAGTATTATTACAATTTGTTGACTTGCATCATAGCTGTAATACACTATTAATCCCACTAATAGGCATATATACAGAGGAAAGTACCTGTCACCAAGCTTGGTGACCTCAGTGATACCTGGGACCCATATGGTAGAAGGAGAAAACTGACTTCTGAAATTGCCCTCTGACCACTATATGCACACATACACAACACACACCCAAAAAAATATGGTAATTTTAAAACATTGAACTCCTAGAGGTAGAATTGAATAGTGTTTCCCTGAGGCTTGGATGGTTAGGAAGCAAGGGTGATGAGCATTGGTCAAAGGATACGTAACTGTAATAAGATCAGAAGACTGAAACTCAAGAGATCTGTTGTGCCACAAAATCACTATAGTAGAGAGCTTGGGAGATGGCTCGGTGGTTAAAAGCACATAGTGCTCTTCCTGAGGACCTGAGTTCAATTTCCAGCATGCACAGCCTGTAACCCCAGCTCTGGAGGAATCTGACACCTCTGACCTCTGGGTACTTGCATTCATGTGCATATATCCCCTACACATACATACACAAAATTAAAATAATATAAATCTCTTTTTAAAAATCCCTATAGTTACCAGTGGTGATGTGTTTACTGTATTTTTCCCAATGCTGGGAGAAATACTGCCAATGTTTGTTATCATAGTCTTGAAAAAAAATAGTAAGAAAAGCAGATGCTATGTGATCTCATCACAGAAATGTGTGGTTAAATAAAGTGTGCATGTGCATCTGAAATCACTTGAATGTCCAACAAAAAAGAAGATGAACTAGATAGGTTGGTACACATAATCTCAGCTACTTGAGAGGTTAAGGGAGAAGGGATTTGAGGCTAGCCTGAGCAGCCAAAACAAAATAAATAAATAAAAAAGGTAGTGATATTTCCTTTAAGTAATGGAATAATATGTAAATGTTACCAATATTATTGTTAACAATATTTATTTTATGTGTAATGAAAGTTTTTAGGAAATTACTAATTCACATTTGTAAAACCTTAATTTGGGAGGAGTTTTTTTGGTTTTTGGTTTTTTGACACGGGGTTTCTCTGTGTAGCCCTGAATGTCCTGGAACTCACTGTGTAGACTAGGCTAGCCTCAAACTCAGAGATCTACCTGCCTCTACTTCTCAAGTGTTGGAATTAAAGGCATGTGCCACTACTGCCCAGCTAAAACTCAATGTTTTATCCATTTTGACTTCAATGGAATACAAAAATTAGTTTCTTCTTTTTAAAAGTATGCTGGAGATGTAGCTAGGTTGTTAGAGCACTTGCCTAACATGCATGAACTCCTGGGTTCAATCCCCAGTACCACCTAAACCAAATGTGGTGGCATATACCTATAATCCTAGTACTTAGGAAATAGAGGCAAGAGAATCAAAAGTTCTAGGTCATTCTCAGCTACATAGTGAATTTGTGACCAACCTGGGCTACATGAGAGCCTTTCTCAAAAATAATTAAAATAGCAATAATACTACTAAAGTTCTGTGACAGTTTCTTACCCATAGTCATGTCAAAAAATATTCATCTCATCCTCAAGATAAGCACTTTCCCCCCATTTTATCATCTAAGCTTAAATTACCACTAAAAGCAAGGAGTGGGGCTCGAGTGTTAGTTATGTCAGGTGTATTTGTACATTATCTGCATGAGAACAGTTAGTTAATATGTTACTCTGAGTGTGTTTACAGATGAACTGATAGGCTTGGGAGACTCAGTATCTCCTTAAAGTCTGAGTGAGAAGAGGTAACATTTGAACCCAGAGGTGTCTGCCTCTACAGCCCTCAGACCTCATGCCCTTACTCTATGGGGTTTCTCTGTGTTCGTCTAATCTGTCATTTTAATACTGTGTAGGTCTTTTATTTTTTAAGTATCATTGGGTGTTTTATTTCCAGTGCTATTAGTGGTTGTGTTAAATCTTTGTGTACTGTGTGACCAGTTGACATATAGCTTAATATTTCAGCAGCTTTATTGAAGGTTGAAAAACATACATTCAATTGCACATGTTTAATGTATACATTCTGATATGTTTTGACATATGTGGGCACTAGTAAAAGAATTGCAGTTATGACAATAAGCATATTTATTATTCTCTCAAACTTTCCTCATTCTCTTTTGTAATTTCATTCATTTTCTATTCCTCAGTTAACCACAGATCTACTTCCTGGCACTTTGGGTTAGTTTGTATTCTGGATTTATATAAAGAGAATCATATCTACTCTTTTGCATGGAACTTTCAAAGCTCAGTGTGATGATATTGAGGATCACACGTTATTACTGTGTGTTAACAGTTCATTTGTTTTCATTACTGAGCAATATTGCATTGTATAGCTGTAGATGCCTACTATCCTTCTACTCGTTGTGGACATTTGGTTGTTCTGGGCTATTTTTTATTATTATTACTTATCATAATTTTATAAGTCTTGAATTTGGGTAGGATAAATACTACCAACATATGCTTTTGATTAGGATATATAATGGGTATATATTTAATGTTTTAAGAAACATCCTGGTGACATGGGTCTATGATTCAGCTACTTGCAGGCTGAGGCAGAAAGATCACAAGTTCAAGATCTAGACTACTGAGTGAGTTCAAGGCCAGCCTGGGCAACTTACTGAAACCCTATCTCAAAATTAAAAATTTAAAAAGTGCTGGGAAGAGGCTGACTTTCTGAGACAGGATCTCCATTTATAGCTCAGACTGGCCTAGAACTCACTATGTAAACCAGGCTGACCTTGAATGTTCTACCTTCCTCTCTTGGGTTTGCTGATGCTGACACTATGTCCAGCCAGAGGCTGTTCTCCTTTTAATAGACTTTGATAATTTAGCTTGTGTTTTGTTGTTACTGTAAAAAAAAAAAATGGTTCTATCCAAATTACTGAAGGTCCTGGTATGAAGTTGTTTATGATGTGATATCTGCTCATCTGGAGCATCTGTAGGTGTGCCAGTCACCACTCTGTTTCTGTTGGTTTTGTCTCCTGGTTTTGTGGTCATTTGTTTCTAATAGAGGTCCATCAGATAGATGGCTCTCTGCCATGAGCAAACTTTGGGTTTCATTTGTTGTTGTTGTTTCCTGTTTTAGTAATTTCTGCTTAGATTTTAATTATTTCCTTCTGTTTAATTTGGATTTAATTTTTTCTTTTATGACTTTTTCAGGTAGAGGCTGGGATATTGATTTTAGACATTTTCCCCTTTGTTGTGGAGGCATTTGGTAAACATTCCTTCTACATATTACTTTAGGTTCTTTGCATGGTTCTGCTAATGTGTTATCATTCAGTTCAAGATACTTTCTGACTGGCTTTTCAGTGTCTTCACTGAGTGGTAACTTACTTAGAAGTATGTTGTTGAGTTTCCAAATTTTGGGGAAGCTTTCCATATACATTTCTGCCTTTGATTTCTAATTTAGTTACACTGTAGATCAGTAACATACTTCAGTTCTTTGAAATTTACTGAGACTTCTTTTGTGACCTAGTATGTGATATATAAGAGTGTGCATTCTGCTGCTGTTGGGTACTGTGTTCTACAAATGCAGTTACATCGAGTTGGTGGCATTGCCCATGTGTTCCATACTCTTACTGATGCTCTGTGAGCCCCACCTGATGTGCTATGCCTTAGGGGAAACAGGAGTCATTTCCAAACCTGTGTGAGCTCTAGAGATAATTTTCTCTGATCCTTCTAGGTGGTTCTATTCTAGCCTCAGCTACTTTATTCATACTCATATACTAAGCACTTCTCAGCTGAAGACTTGAGGCCTCTGCAAATTTCCTCTGCAAGGATCTCTTTCTGCTCTCCTTGTTACTTCGGTCTGAACTCTAGCCGCCTTGGCCTTCATGAACTCCCAGTTCCACTCCTCAGTTCACAGGGCACACCGTCCTCAGCCTGGAAACTTTTTCTGACAGTAAGTTGAGCAAATTGTTTCCATTCCCCAGACACCACTGTCTTGTTGCTTGGTGGCCTGTGTCTTGAAAACTTTCATATATTTTGACCATATTTTTTTATGTTATTACATTTATTTACTGGGAGTGGGGCATGCCATGTTTATCAAGTAGAGGTCAAAGGACAACTTGCAAGAGTCATTGGTTTACTCCTCCACCATGAGGTCAGGGATTGAATTGAGTTGAAGCTTGGTGGCAACACCCTTACCCGTGGAGCTGTCTTCCAGACCCATGGCCAGTTTGTTTCAATCTGGTTCCTAGTATTCCATCTTGCTTTGAAACAGACATTTATATTTTATTACTTAGGCAGTTTTTAGAGTAAGGTTCTCTGCTTTGTCGTCACTTCTCTGTCCAAGTAGAGTTCAGAGGTTCTGGTCACTTTCTGCTAGTAGCTGCTTCCCCCTGTATTAGGTGTCAGCAAATTCCTCATCTCATTCTCTGTGCCTCTTAAAACCAGCAAAAGATAATGACTTACTAAGTGCCTCTCATTTGCCAAGTGAGTGTTAAAGGTTTAAAATGTATTGCCTCCTTTAATCCTTATGATAGCCCTGTGGAAAGAAAAATAGTCTTCATTAGCAACATGAGGTCACTGAAGTTTAGAAACCAAATGAGTTGCCCAGAGTCACACACAGCAAGTGCGCAATATAGTCAGTATTCACATCCAACCTGTCAGACCGAGGCTCATTGCTTCCCTCCCTATGAGCACCACAGAGCTGAAGGTGCTGAGTGCCAAGAGACAGCCACTACAAAAACTAATTCCCACAGGGTTCTTCTCACTGCCCTTGCAGAAAGAGTAAGCATTTTACAATTAAGGAAGGAAACATGTAAGTATGGCTAAGAAGAAAGAAAGAAGGGTTGAGAGTGTAGTCCATAAGATAAGAGACAAAGGAAGACTGAGATTTTAGAAATGCTGGGTCAAGAAAACACAAGAACAATGAAGAGGATGGAGGGAGGAAGGAAGAAATTAGTCTTAGATGTTGTGCTTTAGAAAGCTGCTAGAGCCAAGCAAAGCATCTGACAGTGGCTCCTGTTGTCACTAAAGCCTTCTAGTCCTTTCTGTGAGAATAAAATGTGAACTAAAAACAGAGGATGCAAAAGGAATATTTAGTATCAGCCCATGCTGGCAAGATAAAGTGCTCTGGACTGATTCCCAGTACCAAAGCACATTACATGTTAACATTCTGTATATATTTTTGGAAACTTGTTCTAACCCCATTTTTATAAATGTCTGAGTATTTTGTGTAATACACTAAAATGTCTGTAACTTTTCCTAGAGTGTGAAAGCAAGTTCTTCTGAATATATAAAATATGTTTAAGAGGCTAGAGAGATGGCCCAGTGGTTAAGAATGTTTGTCCTGCTCTTGCAGAGGACCTAGTTCCAAGCACCACAACAGGTGGCTAGCAACCACCTGTAACTCAGGCTTCAGGGGATCTGATGTCTCTGTCCTCTGTCTGGTACACACATAAACACACACACACACACACACACACACACACACACACACACACACACACACACACTTAAAAATAAAATCTTAAAAAAAAAAAAAAGAAGGGGGGAAAGCTCTGATTGGCCATGGTAGCCCTTACCTGTAATCTGAGTAGTCAAAAGGAAGAAGCAAAGAAGTCCAAGTTTGAGACAAGCCTGAGATACATAAATTTCAGGCCAGTCTGGGATACATATTGAGACTCTGTATCAAGTAAACAACCAAATGAAAATGGTAAAACTCCGTACCTAGTAAACAATAACTCCTATGAGCTACCTTCAATCCCAACAAATGTTGTGTAACTTTATCTCTGTGACTTTGACTACTCTGCATACTTCTTAGAAATAGAGGTGATGTTTATCCTTTTGTGGATGGCTTATTTCACTTAGCGTAATTTCTTCAAGTACATCCCTAGAGTATTGTGTGTCAGCCAGCATTCCTTCTTTTTTAAGACTGAGTAATATTCCATTATATGTGTGTACTGTGTTTCATTTCCCTATTCTTCTGTCAGTGGAACTTTGACAGTTGTAATATTGCTCCTGTGAACATCAGTTTGCAAACATCTGTTCAAGTCTGTGCTTTCAGTTCTTTTAGGTATATACCCAGGGAAATTTCTGAATTATATGTAATTCTATGTTTAATTTATTAAGGAAACATTATATTTTTTTTCCACAGCAGCTGGGTCATTTATAGTCCCACTACAGGGTTTCAGCTTTGTTACATCCTCAGCATGCTCTTTTCTCTTTCTTGATGATAAAGACCCAAATGAATGGAAAGTAGTATCTCATTGTGGTGGGTTTTCCTGTTTTTTACTGTTTTATGTTTGTTTGGGGATTGTGTTTTGTTGGTTGGTTGGTTGGTTGGTTGGTTGGTTGGTTAGTTGTTACAGGGGTTCATGTAGCCTAAACTGGCCTACACTCATTATATAGCCAAGGATAATCCTGCCTTTGCCTCCCAAGTGCTGAGAATATAGGCATGTGCTACCATGTGTCATTCTGTAGCCTAGACTGGTGTCACACTCAAAGCAGTCCTCCTGACTCAGCCTCTTGAATGCTGATATTACAGACATGATACATAACACCTGGCTTCACTGTAGGGGTTAATGGGTTGGTTGCTTTGTTTGTTTTGAGACAGGGTCACTTGTAGCTCATGCTGGCCTCAAACTTGCTGTGTGACCTTGAATTTCTGATCCTCTTGATTCTGCCTCCTGAGTGTTGAAATTACAAGCATGCATCACCACCACACCTGGTTTATGGAGTGCAGAGGATAGAACATGACAAGTACTCTTATAAACTGAGCTGCATCTCTGGCCCCTTCTGATAGTGTCTTTCAGTAACAGAGCACCTTATCATAGTTAATTCTGCTATTGGTCATGGCTTGAACCCTGTTTTGGGCACTATATTTTCTAAAAACAATGTGTGACTTTGCATTTCTACCTACCATAGTTAGAGACTGTTTCTCCACATCATTCCTACCTGTTAACATGTAGGAATCTTTGTTTCCTCATGTTAGAATTTAAAATGTTAAGAGGACTTTGTTAGCTAGTATTTAATAGCAAAAAGTGAAGGGATACTGATAAAAATTACTTCTTAAATACTTGAAAAAGTTTGTTTGTGACAGGGTCTCATTTAGTCCAGAACCCACCATCTGTTCTAGCCTCCACTTCCCCGATGCTTGAATTATACATGTGTACCACTGAGATGCTTTACTTTATTTCTTGTTTGTACATGCATGTGTGTATATATGTGTGTGCACACACAAATGTACCGTGGTGTGCATGTGGAATACAGAGGACAATCCTTGGGAATTGGTTCTTTCCTTCCACCATGGGATTTGCTGATGAAACTCAGGTCATCAAGGTTTGCATGGCAAGTACTTCTACAAAACCAGCAGCTTCCCAGCCTGACATTTTACTTTTGTGTATGTGTGTAACTCCAAGTGGCCTGAAACTGTAGATTTTAAACATTCTCTGCTCTTTATAATATGGAAAATGCAATTGAGGACAGTCATTTCTGTGTGGTTGAATTGATGAATTAATATTTTGAAACAATCAGATTTCAAGTGATTTTGTTCCTGTTTTCTACCATTTTCATGAAATAAACAAAGTAGCCAATGGCTTCTAATTTTTCCTAGCTTAATGCAGATGCTGAAAGAGAAGAAGGAGAAGAGTTTGAAGACAACATGGATGTTTTTGATGACAGCAGCTCCAGCCCTTCTGGCACCTTAAGGAATTACCCACTTACCTGCAAAGTTGTTTATTCCTATAAGGTTTGTATCCCCCATATATTGGTGATAGTAAATTGTGGCAACTCTGAGAATTCATGAGACTCTCTGCTCACACTATGCTGGCTAGCGTAAAGCTGCCATCTGTTGATAGCAATAGGACGTGGTAATGAAATGTTGAGACTCTGCCCTTGACTTTTCTGCTTAAAACCCTGTCTCTAGCCCAGTGGTGTTGGCACGTGCCTTTAATCCTAGTACTCAGAGGCAGAAGCAGGCAGATCTCTGTTCAAAGACAGACAGGCCTACACAGAGAAACCCTGTCTCAAAACCACTGTCTCTGTTGCTCTTGAACTACCCAAATGTACTTGGTCTCTGTGAGACCCAGTGTTTTGGGGGTTTTGTTTGTCTTCGGTTTGTTTGTTTTCCTGTATGGCAGGAATGGTATCTACTTTGAAGACTGAGTAACACTTCCATAATACAAAGCACTGAGCACAGTCTTATAAACTCTCAGTGGCTAGAGTTCATGCCCCAGCTTGGCATAGACCTTCCCTTAGGACTCTCCCACCCCCACCAGATTGAGACCAGAAGAAAAATGTCTTACAAAGTGGTTGTAGGAAAAAACCCAGAACAGTAGCCAGTGGCTGCAGTTCAGACTCCAGGGGCACTCAACTCCTTCCCCCGAACATCTTTATACTGCTCACTCCTTCTGCCTAGAACTCCATTTCCTCACGTCTCAGTTCCCTACTTCTCTTCCTTTGAGCCCAGCTCAAAAAGCACCTTCCTTGCAGGAGAGGGCTCAGCAGTTAGAAGCTCTTGTTGCCCTTTCAAAGGACATAAATTCAGTTCCCAGCATCCATGTAGAGCAATTCACAAGTACCTGTTAGTCCAACTCCAGGCCTCTGGCCTCCAAGGGCAACTATACTTACACCATACACATAATTAAAATAAAATGAATCTTTTTAAAAATCTCTTTCCTTTAAGAAAAAAACAAACAAAACTGGGTGGTGGCGCACGGCTTTAATCCTAGCACTTGGGAGGCAGAGGCAAGTGTATCTCTGTGAGTTTGAGGCCAGCCTGGTCTTACAGAGCGAGATCCAGGATAGGCACCAAAACTACACAGAGAGACCCTGCCTCGAAAACAAACAAACAACAAAAACAAAAAAGAAAGAAAGAAAGAAAAAGTACCTACTCAGGTCATCCTTAACAGCCTACTCTGACCTGTTGTCCTCTTTTATTTACTCTGAACAGTCATGCATTGCTTAACAGTGGGACTGCATTCTGAAGAATGCAACTGCACTAAGAAAGAATGCATTAAGTGATTTCAGTGTCATGCAAACATAGAGGGAGCTTCCATAGCCTATAGTAGAGCCTACTACTCACTGAGTTGTGTGCTCGGTATGTTTTACTACTGTTCATCAGGCCATAATGAACAAAGCACATGAGAAGTACGGGGATGCTTTGCAGTAAACTTCTCTGTGTGACAGATTCTCATGGAGCCCAGGTCAGCCTCAAACTCACTTGTAGCTGAGAATCCTCTTAAACACCCAATCCTACTGCCCCTACCTCCCAAGTGTTGGGATTGCAGGTGTGCACTTCCAGGTTTAGCTCTATGGTAAAGGTTTGTTTTTTTTTTTAAGTAGAAGAAATATATTCTAATACGACACTCAGCAGAATGTGGTAACACACGTCTAGAATACCAGTACTCAGGAGGTTGAAGCAGAGTGATTGAAAGATCAAAGCTAGCCTGAGCTACACAGAGAATTCCAGGCCAATCTGAGTCAAAAATGAACAAAAAATAAAGGTAAAGGAAGAAACAGAAAAAAAAGAGAAAAATAGTACAGTAGATTCAGTGCCATTGCCATGCCCTGTTATCAGCGCTGTATACTCTGCATAACTGTATGCGCCATACTTCTGTATGTCTGGAAACACAGGTTTGCTCGTACAGTCACTGCCACAAGCATGAGGAGTGTGTTGCCTTATGGTGTCATGATGGCTACAACATCATTAGATGGCAACGTTTCCTTCTCCATTATAATTTTATTTTTGAGATAGGGTCTTGCTCGGTAGCCTATGTAGAAAATACCTTCAGCCTTGAGGCAGTCCTCCTGCCTCCGCCTCCCAAGTGCTGGGGTTAGAGACAAATCAATACTGCCATGCCCGACTTTTATTGTAATCTTATAAGACCACTGCATATGTTGTAGTTCATTGTTGACCATAACCTCATGAAAGACATAATTGCACATTTGTGACCAGCTAAACTTTATCTTATTTATTTTCCTGTTTCTTTGTCTGGCTCCTCACTGAAGATCCACAGAAACAGAAACTATGTGTGCCTTATCTATGTGTGTTCAGCATCTGTGACAATGCCTGGGCACAGGAAATAATTGTAGAAGGAGTAAATGAGGGATGCAAGGAAGGCATAAACAAGTGAATCCTCCTCTGTCCCCACTGTGATAAGACACAATAGAAGAGGATAATAGTGCCAGAGATGATGGGGGGGTATATAGAGAAAGTTTTCCAACTGTTGTACACTGATAACCCACCTGCACCCCATGTGCTGAATGTTGGCTACATCTACTACTCAATACCAGTAATTTCTGGGCTTTTGTCATCCATTCATTATATTTAAACACATAATTCTTCTTGTTTCCTAAAAGGGTTAGAGCTTTTATGAGTGTAACTTGTTTTAATAATCTTCTGAAAATTTGAAGTCATCTTCTAAGATACTTGGAAAGATCTTCCAAGGTATAAAGCTAAAGCTTAAAGTTGTTGTTACTTCTGATGTTATATTTCCTGATGTTACTTCTTATTGTTATATTTCCTTGAAAGTTCCATAAATAAGATTTGTGATAAATAAATGGAGAGTTCTAAGCCCCCAACTGATTTCAGACAGCTCATATTCTTCCCCATCACTTCTGCTGACATATCTGATCATTTCCCTACGGTAACCCAGAGTAGAAAAGTCTGTGTAGGGATCAGAAACTTAGCTTAGTAGAGTACTTCACTAACATGCACGACTGTGGGTTCAAATCCCCAACCCTTGGCCGAGTGCTTGATCCCCAGAGTCCATGTGACAGGAAAAGAGAACTGATTCCCAAAAGCGTGCAGACATACATGTAGGCAAAGCTCACACAACTTTTGAAAAGAACTGGGTGTGGTGGTGCACACCTTTAATGCTAGCCCTGTGGAGGCAGAGGCAGGTGGATCTTTGTGAGTTCCAGGCCAACCAGAGCTACAGAGCGAGACCCTCCCTATTCCAAAAACAAGCAAACAAACAAACAAACCTTGTTATAAATGTCAGATAAAAAGAAAGAATACCAAATTGTATGTGTATCTCCAAGATCTCTGTGCCATTCTTCAGCTTTTCTATAATGAATAAGCATGAATTTTAAAACCAGGAAAGCAAAATGCAGGAAATTAAAGATAGGTGGGAATGGATTTCTGACTTACTGAGAGTATTCAGACTTAAGGGACACAGAATTAAGATTGTATATTTAATAGTCATTTATTAATTACTTGCTATCTGTAGTTCTGAGAGAAGAAACATAGCCCCACTCTAAGTCATTTTAGTAGGAAAGCCACAGGGATGAACAACTAGCTGGCGTGCTGTGCATGGAACTCGGTGTCCGAGAGATGCAAAGGTCTCCCAGAAGTAACCACAGAGGCCAGAAGAGGGCATTGGGTCCATTGGAACTGAATCTACAAACAGCTGTGAGCTGCCATGTGGGTGCTGCAAATTAAACCCGGGTTCTCCTCAAGAGCGGCTGGTGCTCTAACAGCCGAGCCAGTTCTCCAGCCCTCAACGACATCTCAGGGTCATTTGCCCAGAGAAATTGACTGATACTCAGCAGTCTACGGTGGTGGCGCACACCTTTAATCCCAGCACTTGGGAGGCAGAGGCATTCAGATCTCTAAGTTAGAGGCCAGCCTAGTCTACAAAGTGAGTGTCAGGACAGCCAGGGCTACATAGAGAAACCCTGTTTTGAAACACCAATAAAGAAAAAAGGAAAGAAAGGTGGAGGAGGGCTGGCAGACAGAGACCAAAGGGGAGAAACAGGCAAGGAAGGGACAGTGTGCTCCGAGAGCAGGAAAGCGTATGCTGGCTCGAGGCTTGGAGAGGCCAGCTGTAGATCTCAGGTGCTCACTTCTGTTGGCCTACTGCTATAAAGCTGGACAATCCACATGGACCTCCATGGCTTGTCACAGGACAACAGCATGTTGTACTCTGACCCCTCCTGCTTTGCTTTCACATACATTCAAGTCTGGTTGTATTGATACTAAGTCTTGCCATGTACTCAGAAAAATGACTTCATTACAGAGGTTCCTTATGCTAGTGGTTTTGTTTGGTTATATTTAGGAGTTTGTTCCTTTGAAACAGGATGTCACTTTGTAGCCCAGGCTGGCCTGGAACTCCCCTTGTCTCAACCTGGGATTATTGGCATGTGTCACTCTGCTGAGCACACAATGTAGTTTCAGAGTAACAAAAAATTCCACAGAAAGAATATGGAGAGTAAATGGATGGGAGTTTCTTCATATTTTGACATTAGAAGTAATCTACTTAAAACCTGTCATTGGAGCTGGGTGGTGGTGGTACATGCCATTAATCCCAGCACTTGGGAGGCAGAGGCAGGGGATCTCTTAAGTGTGAGGTCAGGCTAATGTGCAGAGTGAGTTCCAGGACAGCCAGGGCTACACAGAGAATCCCTGTCTCAAAACAAACAACAAAACAAAACAAAATCTGTTGTTAGAATATTCTGAATGGTCATTCATCTTCAGTCCTGTTTCTATGTCAGGAAGCTATGGCATCATCCATAATCTGGGTTTTGATGAAATATGAAATGTGTCTCAGGAAGTTACTCACTTTCAATAACAGTTGTAATGCAGCATACCAGTAATCCTAGCACTCAGTAAGTGGGTGCAAGAGGATCAGAAATCCAGGGTCTTCAAGGTCATGCTCAGCTACATAGCAAGATTGAGGTCAGCCTGGGTTACATGAGATCCTAAATCCCCCCAAAGGAAAAAAAAATGTTTCTCACTTTATTGGCTTCTATTTGTTTGTATAATTTGGAGATGTTTTATACTTGAGTCTGGGATTTGAAGAACAATAAAGCCTTGTGTGATAGTGGAACTTGGAGAAAGCTCTGAAGGCTTTTTCCTAGAGAACCAGAAGACACATGCCACATGTGACAGACGAGACTCTTCAGGAAGCCTTGCTAGAGACTCTGTGGAGTTTCCTCTGGAGCATCTGAATTTCCTCAGGTTCTGTTTCTCAAAAGCAGACATGGGTGCTAGCAGAGACAGTAGAGCAACTACAGCTAGTGGAGAAACATCCATGTGGATCAGTCCCAGTCTCCACACTCAAGGCGGAGCAAAACCCAACCTCAGTCATTGGCTTGCTCATCACTTTCTTCTTTGGGCCACAACTTCAGTGATTCCAGAGGAGCCCTAGGCACTGCTCAAGCCACACTGCCATCCATGTACATGGTGCTGTTTCCACTGCATGCACTTCCATGATAGCCTCTGGTAGCCCTGCCATTCAGGTGCCTTCTCGGTTGCGTGTGCCTCCCAGGTCATCTTGGTTCTGTGCTTATTCTTGCCACATTGACCACCATTTTCAGAAAGTGGCAAGGGTGACATTTGGAATAAATGGAGGCATTGTGCTGAATAACTTATGGCAGATAAGCACAGCAGAGAAGCGAGCTGGAGGCCCTTTGCTTCCAGCATCGCACTCTGTTCACTGAACCCGATTACCTCTTGAGGATCCAGTTTCTGTTGCAGTTTTATTTTGTTTAGTTTTCTGAAGTAAAACTTCACCTCATTATGATAGTTTTACGACACTAAAATTTTGTTGCTCAAAATCATTTCAATATTTTTGACCCTGGCTTTTGTTATGACCAGCTCACATCTGCTCTTTATCTAACCTTTTTGATTTTGTCCATGGCCATCCTACATTGCAGGCTTCTCAACCAGATGAGTTGACCATTGAGGAGCATGAGGTGTTAGAAGTGATTGAAGATGGAGATATGGAAGACTGGGTAAAGGTATATTCCTTTGCTCATATCACCCCTTCTTGTGATGTTTCAGGCATTTATTTTGGTTCTTGGTATGCTCTGTCCAAATTGTGTGTATAAACCTGTTTTTTCCCCTATCTTTTGCCCAGGCTCGAAATAAAGTTGGACAAGTGGGTTATGTTCCAGAAAAATACCTACAATTTCCCACCTCAAACAGCCTACTGAGCATGCTGCAGTCCTTGGCTGCTTTGGACAGTCGGTCCCACACATCCAGCAATTCCACAGAAGCAGAACTCGTTTCAGGCAGCCTCAATGGAGATGCTAGTGGTAAAGACTAAAATAAGACACTCAGTCTGGTCACAGTTCTGATCTAAACTAGTACCTGGAAGTTACTTTATGTCCTATGTCTTCCTATATTTGATAGCACTAGTCCTGATTAGTAGAAGTTACTTTCAGTGAATAAGAACTTAAAACTTAATCTTGTCTTATATGATGCTTGCTAGTTGTTATGGAGCACAAGGGTGGTTATGAAATCAGTCCAGCTGGCTAGACATGGTATGTGTACACCTGTTACTCTAGTAGTTGGGAGTTTGAAGCAGAAGGATTGTTGAAAGTTTGAGACTAGCTACAGAAAAGACCTTATCTTAGAATCAAGGACAAAACAGTGCATTTGTCTGTTCTTATCAATTTGTCTTTCTCTTGCTTCCAGTCTGTTTTGTGAAAGCACTTTATGATTATGAGGGCCAGACAGACGATGAATTGTCCTTTCCTGAGGGAGCAATTATCCGTATCTTGAACAAAGAAAACCAAGATGATGATGGCTTCTGGGAAGGGGAGTTCAATGGTCGAATTGGCGTTTTCCCATCGGTGCTAGTGGAAGAACTCTCAGCCTCAGAGAATGGTGACACTCCGTGGACAAGAGAGATTCAGGTACATGAGAGGAAGATAGATAGATAAGCCTCTCCTTCATTCTGATCCTTGATAGCCAGGTGTCTGCACAACTGGATTTGAAAAACTAGAGGCTTGTTAAGACTTTGTAGGAAATGACCATCTTACATTCCATTCTCTTTCCCAAATTGTTTTCTCTGAATTCATTAAAGTACTGAATCTTACATAACATTTAAAAGATGATTCTGCTGGAGGGAAAGAAGCCAGGGAGGGGATTATTAACTTCAGCTGGCTTCTGAGGTATGGCCCTTAGCTGGCCCTGCTACTTCATTAGAAGACCTGCCTCCCCCAGGTCCACCAGTGCTCTCTGGAGCTCAGTTTCCCTCATCACAGCTAAGTATTGTTTTACAGGAGATTGTTGGTTTGATTTGTCCTCTTTGGAGATCTATCCCATCAGGTCTGGCAGATGGAAGGGTAAAGCATGTGATTTAGAGTACTTAGTCTGACGTGTAGAAAACCTAGGGAAGTCAGGAGTGCAACCAATGATTTTATCTTCACACACAGACACCATTTGTCTCCATTTTGTTCTTCACAGATTTAGCTGAATTGCCTAATAGAAGAACCCCAGAGAATGGTTTGACTCAGTAACTGTTTAAGATCAATTAGAATCAATAGAATAATGAAATCTGAAAGGGAAGAGTTAAGTGCAATACAAAGTTGAAGTTTCAGGCTTTAGTTTAGGACTGTTTGCTTCTATGAGGCTGACAAGTGTTAACAGTTATATCTTAGCTCCAGAGAAGGGAAGGCATGCTGAGCAGTGGAACAGCCAAGCTCTCCTTCCTGAGGCCAGGATCTCATAACTCTGCCTCCTTTGCTGCAGATCTCTCCATCCCCCAAGCTGCACACATCCCTGCCTCCACTGCCGCTGTACGACCAGCCTCCCAGCAGCCCTTATCCCAGCCCAGATAAGAGGAGCTCCCAGTTCTTCCCCCGGTCTCCTTCAGCCAATGGTAAGCATCCTGGGCACATGCCCTCAGCACTCACATCTACACTAGCATCTTTACTGTTCAGTCATCAACCTCTTGGGTTCTCTCCCTCAGAAAACAGCCTTCATGCCGAATCACCAGGGTTCTCACAAGCATCAAGGCAGACTCCTGACACCTCATATGGCAAGCTGCGGCCTGTAAGTCTCATATTTTAAAGGGTTGTAGATTGCATAGTTCTTCCAAATTGAAAGTGAGAAATTCTGCCCAGCAGACTAAGGAAATAATTCCACCCAAGTCTAGTTTAGTGAACCATGGAGTTCATTCAGGTTACTTTCATGAGCATAAATGAGAGATTTGTTAGAGGAGCATGCATGACTCAAAGTATCACCAAAGAGCCAACCACAGCATAGGTGACTATTCTCCAAAGCTCTATTCCTAAAATTTCCTGAACAACTCCCAGAGACAGATTGACCCATTGCAAATCTCATCTCAACAATTGCTGCAATTTATTTAATAATGTAGAGGATCTTGTGAACCCAATAGCTTTCAAAGTTGCATATTTTTTATTTTCTGAATTTGACTTTTCTTTTCTTTCTTAAATCTTACCACACAGGAGGATGTGTTTAGACAAAAGAGCTAACTGTGCAACATAGGAAATTGCACTCTTATTTGTGATGTGAGTGGAGGTGGAAATCATTATGTCAAGTGAAAATATGTGGGGCACAGGACAGCAGCTGTTGACATCTTCTCACTTATATGGAGTATATATTTTAAAAGGTTTTCTCATAGAAATTGAGAATAGGATGGTATTTATCAGAGTTTGAGGAAAATAGAAGTAAGAAGAAGATGAGGAGAAGTTGATCAGTGGGTAGCAATTAATAGTTACATAGAAGTAAAAATTCTGTTGTGCAAGTTCAACATAGAGTAAATACTAGTAATTAAAATGTACTCGATATTTCCAAAAGCAAGGGAAAGAATTTTGATTGTTTTCACTATAAATAAGTTAAATATTTGATGAGATGAATTTAAACTATATAAATTGGCTTATTTTTATTTAAAAAAAAAAAAAGAAAGTAGGAAATTCATTTTCCCCCCATGGTCACTCTTGTTACTGATCTGCCATACAATGATTTGGGGAAGTAAAAAAACTATTGGAAAGAAAGGCTATAAAGTGAGCTGGATGTGGTGGTGGTGCATATCTTTAATCCCAGCACTCAGGAGGCAAAGGCAAGTGAATCGCTGTGAGTTCTAGGCTAGTCTGGTCTATATAGCAAATTCTAGACCAGATCCTGTCTTTAAAAAAACAAAAAGAGGGAGGTGTTGGAGACATGGCTTAGCAGTTAAGAGCACATGCTGCTACTGCAGAGGGTCTGAGTTTGGTACCCAGCACCAACCTACATGGTGGCTCACAATTATCTGCAACCCAGTTCCAGAGAGTCGAGTGCCCTTTTCCAGCCTTCTTAGTCACCAGAGATGCACATGGTACAAATACATGCATACAGCAAACACTCATACACATAAAATAAATCATTTCTCTTGAAAGGAAGGCTATAAAATAACTGATCTAGTCTACATTGGAACTTTCCTCAGTGAGCCAGAGAAAATCAAAAAGGGTTGCTGTGAGTGCTTAAATGCAAACACAACACAACTGTGAAGTGAAGCAATTTCTTAGTATACATTTATTAAGAACCCATTTTTCAACTGGGCTGTGGTAGCACACACCTGTAGTCCAACTAGAGAGGCAGAGGCAGGCAGATCTCTGAGTTTAAGGCCAGCCTGGTTTACGGATCAAGTTCCAAGACAGCCAAGGTTACACAGAGAAACTCTGTCTCTGAAAGACAAAAGAACCCATTTTTCTGGGTGCTGAAGAGATGACTTAGCAGTTAAGAGCACTGGCTACTCTTCCAGAAGACCTGGGTTCAATTCCCAGCACCCCTGTGGCAGCTCATAGCCATCTGTAACTCCAGTTCTGGGGATCCAGTACCCTCTTCTAGTGTTCACGGACACTGCATGTACATAGTAGGCAGACAAAACAGTTACACACATTACAGTGTATCTTTTTAAAAGAACATATTTTTCTGTGTTTGCTTCTTTGAAGGACACTGAAGTAAGATACACTTGATGACCCCCAAGAATGTAAGATCTGAAGGCTGTATTGTGACAGGTAGTCACCTCTGCAGTTAGTGCTCTGCACCCGCACTCTGCTGTCATTGCACTCTCCTCTGCCACTACACTCCCGGCCGTAGCCTGAGAACTAGTAATCTAGAGGATAGGAGGCAGTTCTCTTTTTTCCGAATTTGATTCCTTGATCCACTAGCTTCATTCATTCAGCAGACATGCTTTAAGAACTTTGTTGGAGTCATGGGTCTCTATTCTAATATCATTGTTACAGAAGATATTGTAAGGTGATAAGCAGCATGGGGTTTTGGTTGCTTATGTATTTTGAAAGCCATGCACTGGCTGGGCATGGTGGCACATGCCTGTAATTCCCAACACTTGGAAAGCCTAGACTATATAATAACAAGAACTTGTTTCAAAAAGAAAAAACAGTTGCTCTGGCAGCTTAGGGAAAGTGGAAGGAAGCAGAACAGACAAGGGAGCCACTAGAAGGCTGGAGCAGACAATGGCAGCAAGACTGTCAGGTGAGGCAGAATGGAGTGAAGAGGACGCGCCTGTCCATCTCTGTAGATAGACTTCATGGTTCTGTCTCTTGGCTGCATTTATTGAAGTCATTGAACTCACTCTTCCCAGGTGATCTCATCTACTCCCATGACCATGAAAACCATTTCCATAGCAACAACTCCCACATTCATGTCTCTCTCCTGAGCTTTGGCTTGTGGGGTGGCAGCTTAGATGCCCCAGACCCACAAACTAAGCAAAATGGGGTTAAATCTCTTCCCTTCTGGGCGTGTTCCTTCTCCATCTTTCCTGTGTAGAAGAGTGGAAGCCACACCCTCCTCCAAGCCTTGGAATCATTCCTGCTGCCTTACTAGTCCCAGCCTCCTACCCCTCAACACAGACATTTACCAGAGTAAACCAGCTAGGTTTACTCTCAGAACTCTACACTGTTCAGTTGACATCCACACTCATCCAGATGAACAGAACATCTAAGTCATCTTCAAAGTACTTGTGTCCACCTACAGTCTCTTCTAAGTTGTTGACTCATGTTTTTCCACCCAGATCTGACACTCCTTACAACCAACCAACAACCTCTCCCCATATAGAAAACCCAAGTTTGTTTCTTTTTTTTCTTCAACTTCTTTCTTCAGTGCTGGGGATTGAACTCGGGGCCTTGAGCCTGATAAACAAGCCTTCTACCACTAGGTTTTATTCCCAGCCCCATGTTTTTGGTTTGGTTTGAGACAAAATCTCATGGTAGAGCCCAGGCTGGCCTCCATCTTTTTGCTGTTCTCTTGCCTCTACTTCCTGCATGCTAAGATTACAAGCATGTACCACCATGTCTGACCGTCCAAGTTTCTTACTGTACCTTAGTAAAGCCTTTCACTTCTCGCCCCAGCCCATCTCTCCAGCCTGCCCCCCTGTGGCTCTCCGCAGAGACATAGTGAGCAGAGCGGTTCCATTCCCTACACTCACTATGTCTTCTTTTTTGCCATCTCCCGGCCTTTGCTTTGGAGAAGGGGTTTAGGACTACAGCCACCATATCCCTTGGGACCTTACCTCACAAGCAGTCTGATCTGACATTTCATGCAGAATGGGGCCTGCTTTTCAGGGTAGAGGCACATAGAAAGCTGGGAGCATTTCCCAGACCCTCAGGTGTCAGTGCCTATAAAGAGGAGCATTGGAGCTTTCCAGGTGCCAGGTTCTGAGTCAGGAAGCTGACTGACAATCCTGTAATTGTCTCCTGCTCAGGTTCGGGCGGCACCCCCACCACCCACACAGAACCACCGACGGCCAGCTGAGAAAATGGAGGATGTAGAGATCACACTGGTGTGACAGCGGGTTTACCTTCCGTTCTTGCTACAATCGAGGCCGGGCTTGGAGTTTGGCCAGTTGTTTCTAGGCACCTTTGCATGATGATGACTCTTGAACAGAGCAAAACCGAGGAGGATTCTATGTGACTGGTTGGCCTGATTGTGCCTTTTTGTTGTCATTTTCTATGTCATCTCTCCTACCCTAGCACAAACCATAGCGGGTCCTAGAAGCAGAGGGGAGCAGCTCTCATGCCTTATGGTGGCCCATTTTTATATGAGACTCCAGGCCAGGCCCAGATCCAGGGCACAGACCCAGAACTGCTGATCATGTGCACTTGTACAGTATATTACTGTGGCCACAAGGCTGTGGCAAAGATCTCATCTTTCTTCAAGTGGATTTTGCTCTTCTGATTAAGTATTAATCAGATTATGTCGGCTATATAAGGAAACAAGAAGGATCCAGGAGAGGCTGGCTCCTCCCTGAGGTTCATATTCATACTGAAAATGCAACTTTACTGGGAAGAAAGTGGACTGCCTGAGCTTAGCGCCAGTTGCATTAATGCACATCTCTTCCACAACTAACAGATTTAAAATAACAGTGTCCTTTGTATTAATATTTATGCCATTCATTTAGTATTAGTGGGCTAACCTGGAGGGCTGAAGCCACATCTTGCCCATCACATAGACTAGTAGAAGGGAGATTATGGCAGAAGCAGCAATGGAGCTTCCAGATCTAAAATGAGCCACCTGAATGTTCTCTTCGTCTTTGGGTATTTCCCTCTTGGTTTCCCAGTGTATACCCTTCTGACCAGTACCCTTTGGACCCAAGTATCAGGCTGCAGTGAGGACATAGGCCTACATTGTGCAGCTTCTCTATTGGGAAGGCCCTTATATTATTTTATTCCCAAGCCAGAGCACTGGCCCAGACACCGGGTTGTGATTGGTGCAGACAGACCAGCTGTCGCCTTCAGAAAGTGCAGCTTCAGGTCCCACTGCCTTGACATTGTCTGGGTGAAGAACCTGTGAGCCCTGGAGGAAACCTGCTTCCTGTGGAAAGGATAAAGGACTGCACCTCTGCACAGGTGAAACCAAGGAGACCAACCCTGCAGGTCCTGGGAGAGCCGCAGCAGCAGGGCCCTGAAGGGCTGCCCGCAATGTGGACTGTGGGTCTTCTTGACCTAGGGAACAAAGTGATGTTTGCCAATTCTCTTTTCCTTGGTTAGGAAGTGAAATTCACAGATTTAAAGGTTGTCTGATGCTTTGAAATTTCCATCCCTCCTGAGAATCTCTAAAAACTTGAAATGTTCACATGTCCCCGTGGGATTTTTGACCGATGATCACTTTAGCGATGATACTCTGGTGAATCTTCTCCATGAATCTGGATTTTTGGTTTTTGCATTTATCAGTTGATCTATTTGAGGTCTTTTTATGTTTATCAAACTTATTCTTAAGTTTAAAAAATTAAAGGCTGTTTTAAGATTTTCAAATTTGCCGATCTTTAAAGTGCTTATAATAGAGCATTTCCTGCCGCCCCGTCTTGTATTCTCTTTAGCTAACCAAATTGTCCTTGGATTTGAGTTTCCCATCACCTCAGTTATTTGAACTCTTTTGTTATATTTTAAAATATTTTTTGGAAGAGCTGCTAATTTTATTTTAAGGAACAAAGTTGTAAAAATATGCCTTTTTAAAAAATAACCCTTCTCTCCAGGCCGCGTAACCCGGCATCAGCATGCACAGGTCAGGGCTCAGAGGGAGCCTCCGTGCAGATGCGCTTTCTTTACAGTGGCTGAAAAAGTTTGTATTTATTATGTATAAAATGTTGAATAATAAAAAGTGGAATTAAGTTTTCCAAGTGTCCTGATAAAAAAGAGTTGAATAAACAGGCTTTGAGAGAGATTAGAGAAGAGAAACTGCTTCTTCCAGAAACACTCCTGGGCCATGCTTAAACCACTTACCATGTGCAGAGAGCAGGAAGTGAGTCCACCCAGACAATGAGATCCTGATGCTAAGCTTTTCCAGCAAGAGAGGAGAAAAGACAGGTTAGGTATTGAAGGCCAGGACTAGTAGGCATGCTGGTGATCTAGTTACAAGATGAGTCCCTGTGGCTTCCAAACAACCACAAGCCAAGGACTAGCGCCCAGCCTGGGTGTGGAGGAACTCACAAATTATGATATGTATGATGTGTATGTGAGTGCAAGTGTGTATGTACCACAGCACATGTTTGTGGATCAGGACAATTGAGAGATGGCTTTCTCTCCACTTTGCTGAGGCAGGTTTCTTGTTTTTGTTGTGCTGTGTACCCCAAGACCACCCATCTTACAGAAGTGCTAAGTTACAAATGTGTGCCACTGTATCCTGCTTTTTTCCCTGTGGGTTCTGAGGATTGAACAAGAGCTTTTACTCACTGAGCCCTCTCACCGGCCACGTTTTGTCATTCTTTTTGATGGCTGCACCATATTCAGTTGTTTGGCTGTGTAATCATTTAATCATTCCTTTAGTGAAGGGCATTTGAGTTGTTTCTAGCCACTTTTAGGAAATTGAAGCTAACATCACTGTGTATATTTCCTTATAAATTTGTTCCATTGTAAATATTAGGCAAACTCCTAAATGTAGAATTTGACAGAAAGGGTATATATTTACTTTTGTTAGATTTTTGGCAAATTGGCTTCCAAAAGAATTGCATCCATTTACATTTCCACCATCAGCATGTGGAGCAACATGGACTTGCAAGTCAGGTATGGGTTATTAAATCCTGGCTGAGCCACTTGGGGCAGCTATGAGGACTGATCCTGTGTCCTGCAGCCTAAGAAGCCTAGATCCAGGAAGGACACAAAGTGTGTATGTAGCACAGGGAGGCTACAAGCACCATTTGCACTATCACCTCTCACTTTCGAGTCTGACACTAGTCTTGGAGATGTGGTCTTCAACCTACCCCAGTGTCTTCCATGTTGACTTCCCTTGTCACAGGAACTGACCAAGCCATCAGCCCATAGACTCACTGTTCATTACCTGGTCCCTGACTCTCTAAGCCTAGGTCCGTAAGTTAGAGTCAGAGGATGTTTCTGGCTTTAGCCCTGCCACTACCTAATGGGACATCTTTCCCTCCCAGCTGCTACCACTCCACCTTTAAAAAGGATGCAATGAGCCGGGCAGCGGTGGTGCCTCTAATCGCAGCACTTGGGAAGCGGAGGCAGGCAGATCTCTGTGGGTTGGAAGCCAGCCTGGTCTACAGAGTGAGATCCAGGACAGGTACCAAAACTACACGGAGAAACCCTGTCTTGAAAAACCCAAAAGGATGCAATGAAACTCTCCCTCTAGATCAGTTGAATTATTCTAGATGCAGGAGGAAACTACACAGAAGCTCATGATGTTTGAAAATAGACATGGATTTCCTGGGGTGGCAAGAGAAAAAAACAAAATTCAGGTCCTTGGACTCATCCCCGGAGACAAGGCAATGATTGCGCTCTGTATTGCAATGACACTCGCAGGCTGCACCAGTCGCAGCCACAGCTCTAGGATTTGGTTCTAATTACTGCCCAGCTCTCTCTTGAATGGCCTGTGACAATGTCTGGCGGCACTAACTCTTCTGCATTTATTTAGTATAAGGTGGTGTATAATATAAATATGCATCAGAAATACAACCAAATTACAGAAATTTTATGTCAGAAAATGGAGAATTGAAATTTTTCCTGCAATCCTGCAACTTGACATAACCAGTTTAGTTTCCCCCCTGGACCCTTGCTGGGTTTGTCTTGTTAAAGCACGAGCTGCCGAGAACCACAAGAACACCAGAGTGTATTGACCCAGTGGCCAAAAAAATACATTGAACTCTTTCATGTCTTTTCCTGAGAGTGCTGTTCAGGGAACATGTTTTTAAATGTTGTCCTGAAGCATAATAGAAAGAATCTTGTGAGCAAGGGTCACAGGCTTGTGTGCCAAACACACCAGTAAGGAGCAGGGAAAGAACTGTGGACACCTTCTGCCATGATCTCAGTCTCAGCCCTCAACTTCCTCATCTGTAACTTGGGAGTGAGAAGATAATATAAACTGCCTCAGATCTAGGATTAAATAAGGTAAGGTATAAATGAAGATTTGACTAGTGGATGTACTTCCAGCAGAGATGGTACCCGTGGAATGTCTGAATCTCACAAACGGGCTTACACCTGGGGTCAGGACTCCTCCAGAGGCCACCTGCTGGGCACTGGAGGGGCTCACATCTTGTGAGAGACTCAAGAACCAGCTTGAGCCAGGACTGGAGAGTAGGATCCCTACACCAGGACTTGTTTCTTATCCCTGGGGTCTCAAGATCAGTAAGGCTTGAGCCTGGGCAGTTCAGGCAGCAGTCCTCATACCTGTGGATCGGCCCCTGAGGGAAGCTCCATGGAGGGGTACACACACAGCCAGGAAGCCACTGGGCTTGCCTGAGACTTATAGAGAGGATTGGGAGCAGAAGCCAAACTAGCTTCCACAACATTAGGACAGCCCCTCTACTGAACCTGAGTCTAGTTTTTGCCAAAGGGAATCAGAATCTTCACCCATTTTTTTTGTTTTGTTTTGTTTTGGCTTCTTTTTAAAATCTTTTGAAGAGTCTCATGTAGCCCAGGCTGGCCTCCAACTCGGGATGACTGAATTTCTGATCCTCTTGCCTGAGTGTTGGTTGATTCCAGGCATAATATACAATACTCAGTTTCATGTGGTACAAGAAGTTGAACGTACATGGGGCTTTCTGCGTGCTAAGCAAGCACCCTACCAAGTAAGCCTAAGTCCCTTTCACGTAGTTCTGCTGTAACCTTAGGCAAACTCCTGCCACTTCTCCGGTTTCTCTCCATGCACAGGCCATTCCAGTTTTTATTAGGAGTCCTAGAGGTCTCTCTTGCTGGCCCTGACTCTTCCTTGGGGATTCACATGAACTCCCTCAGGGGAACTGGGGGTGGGGGTGGGGGGCAGAAGGGTCCCTGTACCCAGAAGTGATTTACATTTACTGAGTAACTCATATGGGTCATCAAAATAGGGTTCACTGCTACTTGAGGTATGGCAAAAACATCTGGAGGGACTTGGCTCAGATGGTGTGTCTGGCAGCAGCCTCCCAGGACTCACTCTGGTGTCCCTGCATGTGCCTCACCTAACCTTCCGCTCAGAGTCGAAAATGGAAGAACACGTGGGAGAGTCAGGTTAGGCACAGCTCTGTGTACCCTGGTGGAGGAGCACTGCCCAGTTGGGAGCCTATCTCTTGAGAGATTGGGGTTTTGTGGTGCAGGGGCTGGAGAAATGATTCAGAGGTTAAGAGCACTGGCTGCTCTTACCGAGGACCCAGGTTTAATCCCAGCACCCACATGACAGCTCATCCATAACCATAACTTCAGTTTAAGGGAATCTGGCCTGTGTGGGCACCAGGCACACACACAGCACACTTGCACGCAGGCAAAATACTCATACACCTAAAATAATTTTTTTTTTTAAAAAAAAAGAGGGTGTGGGTTGAGGATATAGTTGGTAGACCACTTTCCTGACCCACACAAAGCCCTGAGGTTCAGTCATAGGGGACCATACATCTGTAATGCCAGCACTTGGGAGGTGGAGGCACAGGCAGGAGAATCACACATTCACTGTCATACTCGGCTACATAGGCCATGTTTCAAAAGAAAGGGCTGCGATGCGGAACAGCTCGGCTGTTAGTAGCTGTGTGAACCTGAATGGCAGCCGTCAAGCCTCACTTCTCGTGTAGAACATGATCCATCACAAGTGGTTGGGAGGAACGAGGCTGCAGAGAGCAGAGCAAGGCTGAGGCCTGGGCCATCCTCAATAATGGTGGCCACTGGGAGTGTTGGCCTTTCCCAGGAAAAAAACAAAACTGTTGACCAGACAACTAGTGACCCCTAGTGGCCACTGAGAGCTGGGCCAAGACTGAGGGGTGAGGATTGAACTGTGGATATGCCCCATTCCCGGAACTTTGGACTGTTGAACTTGCTGAACAAGAGACTGTGACCACTCAGGAGGCACTTCCTGTGGCTTGAGCCAGGCCTGGATGCAGGGAATACTGTTCCCACTCTTAGACTTGCTCCCAGGTTTAAGAAGGGAGGCAAGCTGGAGGTGAGGGACAAAGGCCTCTTACCCAGCTGGCAGGTGAGGGTAGGCTGTCAATAAAGGGACAAAAGACAGCCTGAATTGCCATGGGAAGGACAGGACATTGAAGGCAGAGGAAGAAGCACTGTAGGACACCAAAGCGCTGGACTTGTGACCATGCTGACACTGTAGATGTGGTGTGGGACAGTAAGTGCCTGCCATCCCAGCACTGAGGCTGAGGCCGCATTTCCTAGGCTCTGAGCCTACTCTAAGCTATTACATGTGTACCTGACTAGCCAGGGTTACAGAGCATGACGTGTCCAAAACAGCAACAACAAAAAGCTAGGGAAACTGCTTCTGGTGAGGACAAGGCTAGGAGTGAGGCACCTGTAGAGAGGAGCAGACAGCAGCCCAGTCACTGGGGGCGGAGGAAGGGAGGAGACAGTGGCGGAAGGCAGGCAGCCTATGGTCCAGGTGGGATGCAGGCCAGGTCATGGTCCCAGTCTTCAGGCAGGGCCTCCTGCCAAGGATTCTGATGTCACTCGAGCTTATTAGGGCCCTTTCCACCAGGACCGTCTACTAGCCCCAAGAGCTACTGCTCTTCCTGCCCCTGCTTGGGCCTTTAAATGCTATTCCACGGTTAGACTGGAACAGCCAATTTCCCTGTACCCCCCAAATGTTTCAAAGAGGCAAGACACAGGTTGTTTGTTTGTTTGTTTGTTTTTTCCCACTTTGAGGAAAATAAACAAATAGAGATTTTTAGAAAATTGTTTTGTTTTTTGCTTTTCAAGACAGGGTTTCTCTGTGTAGCTTTGCGTCTTTCCTGGATCTCACTCTGTAGTCCAGGCTGGCCTCGAACTCACAGAGATTCGCCTGGCTCTGCCTCCCGAGTGCTGGGATTAAAGGCGTGCACCACCGCTGCCCGGCGACTTTTAAAAAATTGTAATCCCTAGCTCACACTTTGATTTTAGACAAACAGGCCGGGTCCTGCCAGCCCTCACATAACATCTACAGTTGAATCAAAGCGCAGCTCTGGAGTCCAGATCAGAAAGAGGCTGTTCTCTGGCTTCGGGCTTCAGAACACAGCTCCGATCCAGACAGGGAAGCCGTGCCCCTAGTGCCAGAGCACCACCTTCCTGCCTTGGTCCACACTCACAACGTGGTTCCCAGAGAAGCACCAGGCCACGGCGTTGACAGCGGCACTGAAGAGAGGGAAGACGGGCGTCAGGAGGGCAGCAGGAGCAGGAGGGCAGCCTGACTCTGCCCCTCAGCATCCGACCTAGGCAGCTGGAGGAGCCTTGCTAAGCCTAAGACCATTTCCTCATCTATAAAATGGGCTCCCAGGCCCGTGGCAACGATGGGCCCAAACGCATGTGGAAGGCATGCATGTGGTGGTGTGCTCACCAGTGGGGTCCCTGTAGGCTGCTCTCCAGTTTCCCAGTGTCCACATCCCAGATGTACAGGGCTCCATTTGAGGAGCCTGCCAGCGCATAGCCTCTGTCAGGGCTGGACAGGTCACAGCAGAAGATGAGAAGGGGTTCAGAAGTACAGACACGCGCACACGGGCTACACAGGCATGCCCTCCCAGACGCACCTGAACACAGCTTTGGTCCAGTCAGAACTGCACTTGAAGCCATCCGCCCTGAGGACAGAGCAGGGCTGGAGTCAGAATGCAGGCTGCTTCCAGGGGGCCTGTCCTCCTCCAGATGTGAGAAGGGGCCGGCCGGTCCTAGTCTAGAGGGGCTACCAGGGAGTGCCCCCCACGACCTTGCACAGGGGAGGCCCAACAGGCCCAGTACCTGAACACCTGTCGGATATTGCTGATTCGCAGGTCGATGACCTTGAGTGTATTGTCTCGGGAACAGCTAAGCAGATGCAGCTGGTCGTGGCTGAGGCTCAGGGAGGTAACCCGGCCCTGTACAGGGATGACCTGGATGCAGTGGGGGCCCCTGGCGGGAGGGAGGGGAATAGGGATAGAGAGGAATGAGGAAGAGGCATCCTAGGGTACTTCGGACAGGCTGTATGTGGCCACTTTCCCAGCTAATGTATTCCAGAGGCACCCCAGGCCTGGATCCCTGGGGCTGAGGCTGACAGGACTACCGGCCCTTCCCACTACAGTCAGCTTTCCATTGAGAGACTGATTTGAGAGCTGGAGCCTTTGGTCACTTAGAAGGTTTGGGTCACTTGGGAATAACGGTGTTAACCAGATGTGGTGACAGGCCTGTAAACACAGCTGAGGCAGGAGAATCCTTTGTTCAAGGCCAGCCTGGAAAACTTTACTGAGAGCCTGTCTCCAAATAAGTACCTAAAAAGGCTGGGAGCATTCTAGCAGATATAAAGCCCTTGGTTCAACCCCAGGCAGATGAGCAATCTCAAAAAGAGAGGCCGCAGAGACCTACAAAGCACTAGCCCTGCTTTGGTCAGCCAACTATTCTTTTTTGCTGTTTTTGACTAAAATGTGGTGCTAAATACGGAAAAGGTGCTTGTCTGTGTTGGTTATAAGGCCTGGGGGAGAGTTCGGTGCTGACTTGAGAGCCACCAAGAAGGCGGCACAGCTCCCCAGACACACTGAACCCTCAAAGACCATGCCCAGCAGAAGCCACCCGCTGGCACACTTCCCCAAGGTTCCACAACCCTGCCACAGCCAGAGAAAGGAACAAGAACTCAGGGCCCCTACCACCCACAGCCCGTGCCTGTCACCTGCTGTCCCAGAACCGGATCTTCTGGTCATTGTGGCCACTGATGATGATGTGGTCCCCGCACACCACGTCATTACAGTAGGAAAGCACATTGATGGTCCTGGAACCTGAGGGCCAAGGAGGAGAACCGAGAGTCTCAGAACCAGCGGCAGCCACTGAATGTGAGCAGTCTCCTTCCAAGACTGGGGTGCAGGCCTTCCCAGCCCAGGGCTCACCCTACCTCTAAAGACCAAGGTCACCACGAAAGCAGGAAGAGAGCAGCAGGGAGTGACAGAGAAGGGAAATCATTAGAGGTTTGAGGCCCAATGACATGAACCCCGGAGCCACCGCTAGAGAATAAGGTAAGGTCTCTGTGACTAGGAGCTGGGGCGAGTGGGACTGAGCCTCACAGTAGGCGCGGCCCAGGTCCCATTCCTTCACAGTCCGGTCTCGGCTCCCAGTCACTGCCTGATGCCTCGTTAGCTTGAATTTGGCAGCTGTCACTTTGTCCTTATGTCCAGACAACGTTTCCTGTCCCCACAGAAAGCACAGATTAAGCCAACCCCTCAAAACAGCCACTCTGCAAATCCCGAGGCATGACCCTTAACCCTTAGGGAGCCTCCCCAGCCAGGCCTCACCTTGGACTGTGTCTCCCCCACCTTCCAGAGCTGGGCAGCCTGGTTGTAAGTAGCTGCCAAAACCTGGGAGCCCTAGAAAAAGGGAGTAGGAGAGGTCCTGGGCCATGGTGGGCCTGACAGAGGCATTGGGCTGCAGGCCAGAGAGCCAGGGGAGACTGCCTCCAAGCTTCCCGGTCACTGAGGCGGGCAGAGCCATGGCCCATGGAGGTGAGGGCAGCTCCTCCAGGGTCGGTTCTAAGACACCCACAATGTGCCCTCAGGCCCCAGGGCCCCACTGCCCTGTGTAGAGACTGAGGTGACATCCATGCCACTGGGGCAAAGTCTCCTTACCGAGGGGTCAAAATCCACACTGGTGATGCTGCCACCAGCTCCTTCGAGGGTCTGGTTAGCCTCCAGGCGACCTGAAGGCAGGGGAAGGGATAGTCGATGAGATTATTAGCCTTACAAAATAGAGGAACTGGGACCCCGGACAAGAAGTAGAGGACAGAGTGGCTGGGTCTGGCTTGGCCTGGGAGGAGAGTGCCACCTCCTCCAACTGCTGTACAGCCCTAGGGACAACTAGGCAGGTCACACTGCTAGAGAAGACCAGAGAGGAGGGACTGTCCCTAGGTCACAGAGCAGGCCAGGCCAGCCTAGCTGCAGGCCCACTTCTGGGAAGCCTTCAGGAGTTGGTGCTCGGTCCCCGTCCCTACAGAGCACACATCCTAAAACAAGGTGGACAGTCAGTGTGGACCACCTCATTGATTTCCGGGAGCCTAAGTGATCCGAGCATAGGATGTAGCTACTCTGGGCACATTGGCACAGAGTTAATACCAGCACAGAGGAGGCAGAGGCACCTGGTCTGTTGGAGGAGGCCAACCTGGTCTGCTTAGTGAGTTCCAGGCCAGCGAGGGCTACATAATGAAACCCTGTCTAAAAATGAAAAGGAGGTAGTTTGGTAGACCCAGGGACTTGCCCAAGACTTGGCTCTACGTGCCTTCAGGAAGGATCAGGTATCCCTACCTCCTCCAACAGCAGCCATCTGGGCTGGGCCTCCCTGTCCTGCAGAACTGAACCCAAGGAGCTTCTTGAGAGCAAGAGCTCAAGGTCTCCCTCTTCCTCAGAGTTCTCTAGCCACTGTTCATAGACTCCTCCCAGCAGGGGACAGGGGGGACAGGCCTAAGACCAGGGCCAACCAGGATCCAGCTGAGAATGGGGTCTGCAGGAGAGTGCTGGGTTGACTTTCAGGACGGAGCTCTAACCTCCCACGACATTCCAGAGGTGGATGAGCCGGTCAGCCCCTCCAGTGGCCAGGAGGCTGCTGTTGGGGCCAAAACAAACAGCATTGACCTCAGAGAGATGGGCATCCTGTTTAAAAAAAAAAAAAAAAGAGGGGAGGAGTTGGTACCCCAGATCCTCCCCATGCATGCCTCTTTGTGTCCACTCACAGGCTTTTTCACATCTCTTCCTGGCCTGGCAGCTCCCTTTGAGAGGGGGGGGGGGGTCTCTGAAAACCCTAAGTTTCACATTTGGCCCCACCAGGTCTTTCCACCTATGCCTGGACCCCTGCCGCCCCACGCCTCATGCTGAGTGTCTGCCTCTACCCCACTCCAGTCCGTGTTCTACTGTAAAATGCTGTGTGGCTCCCGCCACAGGCTACAGACAAACTCCTGCTCAGCCCACTTGGTCCGCCCTTGAACATTCTCATTAGCACCCCAGACATGAGGCCCAGCTCCTTCCTTACCAAGACGTCCTGAGCCTGGGTAGGAATCTGGGCAGATACACACACAGGGATGCTTTGGTACCGCTGCTCAGGGGCACCCCCCACCGAGTGACCTCGCCTCTTCTTGAAGCTGCAGGGGTGAGGAGAGGAAAGCATCCAGCAAAACCTGCTAGCATGGGGACTTGAAGCTCTCCTGAGGCAGCAACAAGAAGCAGACATGGCAGGTGGCGGGGACATTCCCCAAGGTCCCCAACCCAGCCTGACCCCTGTGGAGATGCGGGCAGAGACGAGCAGACACAAGACAAGGTAGGAAGTACAAAGAAACGTTGAGGCTGGCTGGCATTCCGGTCATGGCATTACCACTGCTAGGCTAAGTAACTGAACAAATCTTAGACATTTCCGAGCCTCAGTTTCCCGACTGAATGGGCGTTCTTGATCAACCTCGGGCTAGTGCTCTTAGTCCCCTGTGAGGACCCTGAATAAGGACAGTGTTACGAACCTGGAAGATAGTTATCAGGAGCTGGTCTCGAGCTATCCACCCAGATCCTGCCTGTGGGGCCCAACAAGATGCACAGACAGACAGACATCATATGGATGGACAGACCAAGGCTAGGCGCAGGGAGCCTTCCAGGGGGTGCCAATCCCTTCACACATGAGCACACACACTTACTCCAGCAGCCCCTTCACCACATCCACACAGCGGGACAGTGTCAGAGAGGTGGCCGAGGCAGACCTGGGGCAGAACGGAGAGGCACACTGAGAGCCTGGCTCATGGCGGTCCACCCAGCAGTCACTGATCCCTATATTTCACGAGGGACCCCTGAGGAGGTCATGATCACTCAAGGCAAGAACCAGAACTCGATTCACTGAAAGCTAGGAGAGGCGTGACATAGATTAACCAAGAAGGAGATTCTTGGCAATGAACACCTCCCCACGTCTCCACCAAGATGACACAGAGTCTCATTCCCCAGGTGCTCACCAACAAAAGCTCCTGAGACACCGAGCCCCGGCCTGTGGAGAGGGCTAAGGAAGAGAATGATGCTCCCAGGCTGAGACAGTGAGTGGGGAAACGCCAGCTCGCTGAGCAGCCCTCAAAACACCCAAGTAAATGTTTGTGCTGAGACATCTAGACCATTAGTGCTGCCAGAATTTGGGGAACCGGCATTTCATGGTGCTCCCGTTCATTCACTCTCCCAGGGACAGAGGTTCCTGAAGGAAAGACTTCTGGAAAAGAGCCTTCAGGCCAGCAAATGGGGAAGGACTGGCAGCCCAATGACAAGCCAATCAAGATGTGGCAGAAGCCAGATATGCTGGCGCATGTCCTAATCCCAGCTATTGGGAGGAAGACCAGGAGTTTGAAGTCATCCTTGACTATACATTGAGTTTGAGGTCAGTCTAAGCTATACGAGACCCCCCATATATGGGGATTGAGCAGAGAGACACCTGAAGATTCAAACTCCTGTCATAGCTCAAGTGTGAACACGCTTTAACACAGGCTCGCACTCAGATATGCTCACTAACCTTGCACACATGCTCATGTCCCTGTGCGGACACACACATGCACTCCTGTGCTTACACACACAAGCCTGGGACACCCGAGCCTTGGGTCTTGTCCACTTTCCTCCCAGTGACACTTTTTCATAAGCCTTATGGCTCACCCTAAGAGCCCTGGTTCTTGGAAGTAGAGAATGGAGTGACACTGCCTGCCTCCAGGCACTGAGGTCAGAACAGTACTGGGCTGTACACAGCCCTCTCCAAAAGCTGGCCCCGATCCTGGAAAAAGACATGGGCAGCCTTCTGGGTGGGAGCCAGCTGAGGTAGGAGAGTACGTGGATGCTCACCTGAAAGGCCTCTTCCATTTCTCACAAGTCTCACTCTCCAGGAACTCGGGTGTAGCAACAGGGGACAGAGGCGCAGACTCCTCCCTGGTCCCACCTTCTAGAGTGTTTGGGATCCTGGGAGAGAAAAGCAGCTTGGGAAGACCAAAGAAGGCCACCCCTCCCCGCCCCAGCAGTACACAAAAGTAAGCTAAGAGCCATGGACTGGCTTCCATGACCACACATATCTCTACACCTGTCCAGGGACCTGACCTGTGCACACAGGCACCCAGGTGTACCTGTAGCCACTTGCAGGCCGGCAGGAGTGAGGTGTGGATAGACTATAGGTAGTGAACACATCCCAGGGCTGCAACCCTATACCAGAGTCATCCCTGTTCCCTTCCCATTCTTACTCGCTGATGCTCACAGTCCGCTTAGCCGCTCTCTTCAGCTCCTGGGACACCCGGGCTTGGTTGGCCCTGGCAGAGAGAAAAGCATCCTAAAGGAGATGCTTTGCAGGTGGAGTGGCCCAACTTAAGCGGGTCCCTTCTGATCAATGGAAGGCCCTGACCTCCCCGGGCCCCGCCCCGCCCCGCCCCATTCCCAGTCGTCTCAACCAGGTTGAGTCCACACTGCCTCCCGGAGGCGTGGCCTATTTCTGATGGGGCGTGGCCCCGAGCCTTCACCTCTCCCTTCGCTCATTACGCAGATTGCACTCGGCAGCGGCACGCGCTTTACGCTGCACAAGCCGCTCCAGCAGGTCCCGTGCCTCCTCCTGGAGCCTGCGCAGTGCGGCCTCCTGGTGTGCTGCTTGCTCTAGCAGCGCCCGGTAGGCTTCTCTCTGCGCCGCGTTCTCCGCCTGCAGTTCCTCCAGCTGCCGGGACTGCTGCGCCCGCGCCTCGCTTAGCTGTACCACGCAGGCTTGCAGGGCTTCCAGCCTGCAGGGCGGAGACATCAGGCGGTGGCCTCTAACCTCCAACCACAGGTCTAGGGGGCGCTTGGGGACCCAGGGGAAAGCTCTAGGGGCCCTTCCCATCCCCTCGCCTGAGGCAAGACCGCTCCCGACCCTCATCTCACCTGCCCTGGCGCTCCTCCAGCTGTGACTGCAGGGTGTCTAGGGCTGCGCTCTTCTTCACCACCTGGTAGGCCATCTGGGGAGGACAGGTGACATGCGGGCCTCTCCAGGGTGGACCTAGCCAGCCACCACCCGGCTACCCACCCGTTCCTCACCCAGGCTGAGATAGGTTGGGATCCTGTATAAGGATGCCCCGCACTTCAAGGGATAATTGTCAGACCCAGGACTCTGGAGTTTGACTCCTAACGGTCAGTCCTAGCTGTGACCCAGCGATAGACATTTAACCCGCTGCAAGAGGAATCTGCTCCATTTCCTTACCTGTAAAATGGCAGGGGAGTGCGTTCCTAATCACAAGGTAAGCCAGAACTACTATCAGGAACTCAGTGGCAGACTATTAGCTTACACTTGTGTCGCGCCTCGTCCCAAGCTAACTTTCAATCTCCGTCACACCCAAGTGAAGCACTCCCATTTTCATACCGCAGATGAGGATGCTGACGGGTTAAGTGACTTATCCAAACTCACACAGCTAAGTGGCAGACCTGACGACTCGAACCCAGGCCACCTAACTACATTATGCTCCGTATAAAGCACTGGTGTTCCCAGGGCTGCACAGGACGTGAGTTCTAGTTCCCAACTCCCAACACCTGGCTTCCTAGCCCATCCCCCACCACTGGCCAACCCAGGCAGCCCGTAGCACCCACCCACGGCTAAGAACAGGAGCAGATTAGGAGCACACCGCCCAGACTCAATCCTGGAGCTGTGGGCTGAGGATACCTCAGCACTCCTTCCGCGGAGAGCGAAGAAGAACTGCAGGGGTGCAGCCCCCTCCTCCCCTTTCGGTGCTGAAATCCCGGGAAGAACAGATTCCCGAGGCAAAGCTGTGCCCACCAGTGTGGCAAGGAGACCAGCATGAACGCCTCTGGCTCAGGAAACGATGGAGCTGGGGGCTGGCTCTTCTTGTTAACTTGTCCCTCACCCTTTCTTCCCAGAGGCGGAGGAGCAAGCCAGGGCTGCTCACCTGCCCTGACACAGCTCCTGGTGTGAGAGGCCTGGAGAGGGACCCTGCACAGGCAGGGTGGACCGCCCATTCCATCATAAGCCAATTATAACGTTTATCTTTTTTTTTTTCTTTTCCGAGACAAGGTTTCTTTGTGTAGCTTTGGAGCCTGTCCTGGAACTCACTCTGTAGATCAGGCTGGCCTCGAACTCACAGAGATCTGACTGTCTCTGCCTCCCGACTGCTGGGATTAAAGGTGTGGGCCACCGCCACCCCAGCTCATCATTTTCAATACTGAGAAAGCCAGTTACCATCTCCACCTCCCTCACCAGTCACTTGCTTTCAGAGTTCAAATGGTAGACAGAGGTAGAAACAGATTAGTGGTGGCCAGGGATTAGCGATGTTCGGGTGTGACTAAAAAGGGGTGGCAAGAAAGGGATCTTGTAAACAAGCACTGCAATATCCTGATTGCTACACGAACCTACACGCGATAATGTCACACACCACTCTCAAATTACAACCACACAGCACTCTGGGGAGGGGCTCTCCAGTGTCTTCCTAACCTACTCCCGCCTTGTGTTTGGGCAGGTGAGGAGGCATGCTATAAAAACATGTGATTACTGGCTCCTCGGTCTCCATGGAAACCCATGGGGCCAGGCCTTGTTTATGGCCGCACTCCCTGTTCCCTGGATTGTCGATAAATAGGTGTTGAGAGAATGAATGAAGAGTCACAGAAAGTGGGTTTGTGTGGGTAAAGGTTCGAGTCCAGGGTCCACACCTCGAAGCCCCATCCTACTCCTCGGCGACTATAAAGTTGCGGCGCGCTGGCCCAGATACTGCCACACAAGCAGGACCACTCACTCAGTGCCGGCTTCCGGGGACCATCTCTCCCTGGCCCACCATTCGCAGGCCCCACCCCGCTTACCTCACCGCAGACCAGCTGCAGCTCCTTCTCCTCCTGCTGCCACATCATCCTCAGAGAGGCTGCTGAGGAGACCCCGTCAGAGGCAGGCCTGGAGAACTCCCCCCTGACAATAAGAAGAATTCACGGTCCCTCCTCTCCCCCCTGTCCCCCAAGAGTGCCCCCCATAAAAAGCTCCAGGAGCCATTAGCTTTCTCTTGGGGTAGGTAGAAGCCAATCAGAGAAAGGGCAGTCTCAGAAATAAGCTGTCCAGGACCCCTCTGCTCCAGGATGGTCCAGACCTCGGATGCCTGTCAGTGACACCCCTAAAGAAGCACAATGGCACTTACTCACTTCCCCAGAACTCAGGAGGCCAAACCGTATTCTGAGATCAAGACCAGCATGAGCTACATAACAAGACCCGGTATAAAGTAGCTCAGGGTTGGAAGGATGGCTCACTCGGTACAATGCTTGCCACACCAGAATGAGGACCTGAGTTTGGGCCCCAACACCTACATTAAAAAACCTGGCATGGCATGAGGCCAGGAGGCGGTGGCACACATCTTTAATCCCAGCACTCGGGAGGTAGAGCCAGGCTGATCTCTGTGAGTTCAAGGCCAGCTTGGGCTACAGAGCGAGATCCAGGACAGGCACCAAAACTACACAGAGAAACCCTGTCTCGAAAAACAAAAAACAAAAAACTGGCACACTTTACCAGAGCTAGGGAAGTTGAATCGGCTCACTATAGGGTCGGTACAAGACCTTGTCTCAAAAAACTAAGGTGAAACGTAATTAAGGAAGACATACAGTGTTAACCTCCAGCCTCCACAGATGCACATACAAATAGCATGTGTAGTCCGGTGGTGCACACCTGTAATCCCAACCCCTGAGAGGTGGGGACAGGAAACCAGGAGTTCGGGGTCAGCCTGCCGAGGCTACACACTCTTCTCATTCTGTCCCCCACTTACTCCTCTTACATTCACTCCCTCTTGGGAATGGGTAGCAAGCCCCTCTTTGTAGCTATCGGGTAGGGAACAGAGAGGGAAAAGACACAGAAGGGAAAACAGGATTGCGGGATAGGACAGGAGGCAAACGCAGAAAGAGAAGAGCCTAGGAAGAAGATGCTAAGCAGCCAGCTGGGGGGGGGGGGACGGACTCACGGGGCTGTCTACCGTCCCCTCTCACATCCCCAGCAGCCACGGGCTGATGAGGTGCCAGGGCTGTGCAGAGCAAAAGCAAAGCGCAGACAAAGAGGCAGGCACAAGCAGCCGGCTGTGATCACTCACACAGACTCACCAGCAGTCCTGATGCGGGGCGGAGGTGACATCCTCTGGCTCTGACTTCAACTTCTCTGAGAACTTGGCTAGCAGTTCAGCCTTCTCTAGGAGGTGGTTATCTGGGGATGTGAGAGGGCACAAGCCTGTGGCAGAGGCAGACACTCGCCGGCAGACACCTGGCATACAAGTTACCTCAGGCTAGGATGGCTACAGAAGCCCAGGATCCTGGGATAGGGAAGCTGCTGGGGGCTGGGCTCTGGCCCTTCCTGGGGGGTGGATAGCTGCCTGGTGAAGCCTCCTCACAGCACTGGCCTGGTGAAGCCTCCTCACAGCATTGGTCCCCAGCACCCCCGCCCCCCAGGAGAGAACCTGTCCCCTCCAGGACAGAAAGACCACCACTGCTGGGGACAGAGACGTCTAGGTCACACTTGGTAAAGGACAGAAGGAAAGCAAGGAGATTAATCCATCTCGGCCAGAGGTCTGAATCCAGAGCATGAAAGCACACCTGCCTGTCCCTCCAGTAAGACACTTCCCCTTCAAGGCCTCGGAGTTTATAATTAAGTAATTCTCACTTCCACCCAGTAGCTTCCCCCAGGTCAATATTGAAAGTCCTTGAGCAATTATCTAACAATCTTCCCAGGTTAGGTGGTTTGACCTTGGATCCCCCTCGCCCACACCCTTTCCAGTCATTTCTGCTTTTTTTTTTTTTTTTTTAACCAGTTCCAGGGCAGACTGGAGTTGAAAACCTCGTGCGCAGATCTTCCTCTCCCTCCCTCACTGTGACCTGACTGAGGTTCCTGGGCCTGACCTAATACTCAGAACTCGACCCCAGACTCCAAGGCTTCTAAAGGCGCAGCCCCCCTACCCCCACCCCCACCCCCATACAAGGTCATAATAAGCCTCATTTACCAGTAAGAAATCTGAGGTTAAGGACTTGAATTATCCATATCACAGACCTGGGTCTCTCTAGTTCCCCAAACTTACAACTCCCATAGAGGTCTTGGGGGTGGTTCCCCCCTCAAACAGTCCCACTGCCCGTCAGAGCAGTTGGAGAACTGAGGCTGCCTGGAGGTAGACAGAGGTGGGTACACAACCCCGGGAGAAGGCCAGCCCCCGGCAAGTTCCATGAAAACAAGTTTGATGGCATAGATGCATCAAAATTAGCAGCTAGTGAAGAAGCAGCAGGGACTGTGGTTAGACTTCCAGCCCAAACATACAGTCACGGTTGACCAGAGGCAGTAAACACAAACGCACTCCAGTGTATCTTGGCTTGAACTGCCACACCCCCTCCTGACCAAACCGGCCAGAAATAACTGTATGAGGGCTTGTCTCCGCCGGCACAAGAAGCACCTAGGATCCGCTAGGCACCGAGGCGCTCCCCAAACCTGTGCCAGGATTAACCTATCAGTAGCAGAATCTACCAGGGTTTCGCTCCTTCCTTTCGGCCACTATGGCTGCTCTGGCCACGCCTGCCTTCCTTGACTGCACTTTGGGGACCAAACGGACTGACCAGGCCCTGCCATGGGGACCGCCGGTAAAGGGCGAAACCAGCCCGGAGGGACGGAGCTGATGTCTAGGATGCTCAAGGGAGGCAGAGCTGAGTCTTGAGGGCTAAGCAGCGCCCAGGCTGGAAACGGCAGGTAGGGACCCTGGTCAGTACGAAGAGGGGCGTCAACAGGTTCCCGGTGCAAGGCTGGGAAATCGAGACAGCGCCGCTGCCCCGAGTCACCAGCCTAGCGGCGGGACGAGCCCTCCCGCCGAGCGGGGAGCCGCATCTCCTCAAAGGCCGACGTCCCCGAGTCCCCCCGGGGCGCACTCACAAGCCGGCACGAGCTCCAGGAAGAGCGTCTTCTGCGTGCGGTCCCGATGCCGCAGCTGCCGCACGATGTGGCGCTTCCAGACGGCGGCGGGCGCGGAGGGACCGCCGGGGGCGCCGGGTCCCGCCATGGCCGCCCAGTCCCCGGCCGCGGCGCACAGCTCTCGCCGGAGCCGAGCTCGGGGGCGGGGCTTCCCGGGGACTCCTTGACGTCAGGGCGGCGGCGGCGGCGGGGAATCCCCGGGCCGTACCAAGTGCATTCGTGGGGGACACCTGGGCGCCCCAAGGCGGGTGCTGCGGCGGCCAAAACTTCTACCTCGAAGGAGCTCGGTTCGGTCTCCGGGGAAAGCAGCTTCCCCGGCGCCTGTGGGCGCGTCCGGGGCGGGGCCTCGGGGTCGCGTTCCTTAACCTCGCCACGCCTGGACCAGAGTCAGCTGCTAAGGATGCTTTTCGCCGTTGCCTCGGAAGCAGGAAGGGCAGAGACCCTGTCACCCCGGGGCTGTACAGGGACAGGCACCAAGCACAAGTCTAACAGAAGAGACTGCCTGAAAGAGCCCCACTGTCGCCCGAGGGTCACGTTTGAGTGGGGTTTATGAGGGATCAACCAAGAACATTAATTAACCAGAGAGGGGGATCCAGGACTCAAGCCCTTGTAAAGAACAAATGAATAAGTTTGATGACATAAAAATGACCAATGCAGGCCTGGGGTGGGAGTAGCTCAGGGATAGGGATCTTGCTTAGCCTGTGCGAGGGCCTGAGTTCAAGGTCCAGTGTTTCAGGCTTGGAAGGACAGGAAGCAGAACTTTAGGGCTCTAAGAAAAGGCTCAGTTTCGCCAGGCCGTGACGGCTCACACCCTTAGTCTCAGCACTCAGGAGGCAGAGGTAGGTGGATCTCTGTGAGTTTGAGGCCAGCCTGGTCTACAAAGCGATTTCCAGAACAGCCAGGACTATTAACACAGAGAAACCTGTCTCAAAAAAAAAATAAACAAACAAAAATTATTTGGAAAACCCCAGGCTTGGAGGAGAGAAGGGCCCTGCTTGCCTGAGGCTGCATGCTGTAGGTACCTGAGGTAGCCAGCAACCCAGTATCCTGACTCAGGACCATTAGGCTCCCTTTCTTGGACTAGGAGCACAGACATCTCTTGTGGGTAAACTTGACAGTGAATCCTGGCTTCACAGAGAACTGTAATGAAACTGTCTCTAGCAAAGTGCCTATCCAGAGTTCTGCAGGTACATGCTGGGGTAAAAAATGACAGGAGAGTCAGGCGGTGGTGGCGCACGCTTTTAATTCCAGCACTCGGGAGGCAGAGGCAGGCGGATCTCTGTGAGTCCGATGCCAGCCTGGTCTTTAGAACAAGTTCCAGGTCAGGCAGGGCTACACAGAAAAGCCTTGTCTCGAAAAACCACGCCTTTAGTCCCAACACTCAGGAGGCAGAGCCAGGCGGATCTCTGTGAGTTCGAGGCCAGCCTGGTCTCCAAAGCGAGTTCCAGGAACGGCGCAAAACTGCACAGAGAAACCCTGTCTCGAAAAAGAAAAAAAAAAAAAAACAAGAAAAACCAAAAAGAAGAGAAGGAAGAGGGGAAGAAAGATTCACTGGCCCAGTCTCACAACGTGACATGCCAAGAAAGGTTCAGCAGGCCCTGTCCTCAGTGAAGGCTGACCTGGCTCTCCGTAGGAAATAAACCAGAAAGGGGCAGGGGCAGGCAGCCCTCCAGATCTTGAGATTCTGATGGGGTCAGTTACAGGACTTGGAGAATAGTAAAGGCAGATGACACCCAGGACAGTGTATTCTGTTGTCCTTTGAAACCACTGCGGAGCGGAACATGGGGGTGCATGCCCGTAAGCCCAGCACTGATGCCCGCCTGGGGTGCACAGTGAGTTCAAACCAGCCTGGGTTACACAACAAGACCCTGTCTCCAAACACTTTAAACTGACCTTAGTCCCCCGTGTGTCTTTGGCTCGGGCCCTCCCAACCTTTGCATGTGTGCCCAGCGTTACTGCAGGAAGTCTGGCTCTGCCCACACATCGGATCCAGGAGCACTTACTTCCCAGGCCCTGCACACAGCTAAGGTTTCTGTGACCCCAGCCTGCCCACACCCCGGCCTGCCCACGCCCCGGCCCGACACAGTGTGCGCATCTTTCAAGTAAGGAGTTATGTGGCGGGCAGGTTTCCTAACACTTTTTTAAAATGTATTTTAATCATGTAGTGTGTGTGTGTGTGTGTGTGTGTGTGTGTGTGTGTGTGTGTGTGCACATGAGTGCAGGTGCCTGCAAAGTCTAGAGGCATCAAATTCCCTGGAACGGAAGTTACAGGCGGTTGGAAGACACCTGATGTGAGTGCTGGGAAATGGACTCATTTCCTCTGGAAAACCGCACCTGCTCTTAACTGCGGAACTGTCTTTTCAGCACTCCTAATTAATACTTTTTTAACTCACGAAATACTGCTAGAAATTTTTTAATAATTTTGTCATTTTTGAATGGTAGATGATTCAAAAAGTATGGTGGCATACTTCCAGCTCTAAAAAATTTATTTACTCATTATGAATTGTCATTTTTTTTCTCACCCACTGGGTCCTGTTAGTGCCACCTCTATGTGAGCTTATCCACTGAGACGTGGGGAACCTGCTATGGCCACACCCTAAAAATCTGATTTCAAGTGAACTTTATAGTTTTTCTAATTCTAAATATAGAAGATAGTTTCAGCCAAAGTTTATCATTTGTTTTTTATTTATTCATTGACCATTTCATACATATATACAATTCACCCCCAACTCCTCTCCCACTCTTCCAATAACTTTTTTCATTTTTTTTTTCCTTTCTTTCTTTTGAGGTTTTTTTTTTTTTTTTTTTTTTGGTTTGCTCTTTGAGCTTTTTCAAGACAGGGTTTCTCTGTGTAGCCTTGGCTGTCCTGGAACTTGCTCTGTAGACCAGGCTGGCCTCAAACTCAGAGATCCACCTGCCTCTGCTTCCTGAGTGTTGGGATTAAAGATGCATACCATCACTGCCTGGGTAGCTAATAAATTTTTATATAAGAATATGCAGGAGCTGGAGAGATGGCTCAGTGGTTAAGAGCACAGGCTGCTCTTCCCAGAGGACCTAGGATCAATTCTCAGCACCTACATGACAACTCACAGCTGTCTGTAACTCCAGTTCCAGAGGATCCGACACCCTCACACAGATATGCATGCAGGCAAAAATACCAGTGCACATAAATTGAAAATAAATAAATCATTAAAAAAAATAAAAGAATAAGAAGAATACTTAGGCAGAAGCCCCTAGACTGACTAATCTGCTGCCATCCAGGCCTAGATCCACTGCTTTGAGTTGGTCCACCCCGACATCTACTCCATCTACCAGCTGCTGGAGCATGTGGAGAAGCCAATCCTACAGAATCAGATGTCATCACTGAAGCTGCAGCCCATGCCGTTGTTTGCCCTGCTGGTAGATGGCGAGGGAGAGGGGTGGTGGTGATGCTGCCTTCAGGCTACAAGCACAAAGGGGGAGCCTGGGGAGCCTCAGGGAGGCGGGAGGCTGACATCAAGTGGGGGGAATGGCAGCCTGGAACTCACTCTTCAGAACCTGCCCCTGGTTACCCTGCCTAGCCTCAAGATCACCCTGACTCTGGACAACAGCTGGATATCTGAGATGAGTCCTGGTGATGGTCCAGTATTTATGGTGCATCAGAAACCAGAAACCTTGAACCAGACCAACAACTCATTGCAATGTGTATTTGCATATAAAACTGGGAAAAAAAAAAATCCTGTGTGACACACTGCATTTTCCAATGCCACTATGAAAAAAAGAATATGCGATGGAGAGGTG